>NC_072381.2:106565000-107815000 GCF_028885625.2 Pongo pygmaeus
AGCCGGGCCGCGAAGGCCCAGATCTCCCAGCGCCTCCATGCCGCGTCGGCCGCGGCCTTGGGGGTCTTCCGGGGACAGTGGCCAGCCCTGGGCCAGGTGACCCAGGCTTTGGGCGCTTCCCCGGGGCTCTAGGGTCCCAGGGCGCCAGGGCCAACACCAGGAAAGCCAGAAGGTTCCTTCCTTTGGGGCAGGAGCTGGGGGGAGTCGCCGTAAGCCCACCCTGCCACGCGGGAGGCCTCCGGGAGAGGGCAGAGGGCGCCGGGCAGGGACCAATCATCGGCGGCGACCGGTCACTCGCGCCCCAGCGAGGAGACCCTGAGATCCGCGGGGAGAGCACAGGGTCGCGCCGCCCCCTGGCGGCTCAATGGCAGAGTTGAGGCCCGGCAGCTGGCGGCTGCGGGGTCTGGCAGCTCCAGGAAAGGATCCCCCTTGTGAAGAGACGCCCCTACGAGGACTGTCCTGTCCTGTCCTGTCCCTGCCCTCCCGCTCCCGCTCGCCTTCTCTCCCCTTCTTTATTTTCTCTCTTCCTTCTCCCCCCACCTCTTCCACTCTTCCTGCCCTTCCCACCTCCCCGTCCTCACTCCCTCTCCCGCCCCCGTTCGTTTATCTCGTCCTTCGCCCACCCCCTCCCGCCCCCGTGGGGCTGCGCCTTGATGCGTCCGCTTGGCAGTTAGCCCATTAGATCTCGTACTATTGATCCACTTCTGAGCAAAAGCTGACAGCACCCCCCCTCCCGGGCTCCCCACCTTCCCATTCCCCGCGCCCCCCTCCAGGCAGTCCTAGCCTGCGCCTCCTCCCGCCCCCACGCGGGCCGCGCCGAAGTCTCGCCCTCACGAAGGACAAGAACAAATGTAATTAAAGCGACCGGCGAGGGGGGTGCGCCCCCACCAACGCAGGCACGAGCGAGGGTCCCAGCGGCCAGCGCCGGGCCTGCCACCTCCCTCCCCCTCGTCCCCACCCCCTGGAGCGGGAGCATTTGGCTTGAGCTGCGCCTGTCCTATAAATCCACATATAATTCTCGCCTTTCCTGTTCAGCTAAGGAAAATAAACGTGTAAGGCTGTTTCTGGGAGCCCAGCTCAGGGACCGCTCTAAATTCTCCTCTTATTGAGTCGGGGCTGGAAATCATTCAGCCCGGCGGCGCGCCCCAGAACCACTCCCTACCCGCGCTCCGGCCCGCGCCCGCGCCCGCGCCCGCGCCCGCCGCGCACACGCACACGCACACGCACGCGCGCACACGGAAGGCAGGCGCCGGGTATATAAATATCTCCAGCTCTCCCCATAGCCGGGCAGATTTATTCCGCTGCCAAGCCTGCAGAAAATTGACTTGTTCATGGAGGCGGCTATTGACACATCACCGGGGGGAGGGTTAGGGGAGAAAGCAGTGGAGCCGGCGCCCCTCCATTATACGTTAATGTAATCAGCAGTGTGCGAAATGACTGCGCGGAAAATAGCATCACTGACATTTATATTAGAGGATATTGATGGCAGGAGCTGTGACCGCATCACTCTGCCTCCCGTTTCCACGGATTGACACAGGAGCCTCTTGTTGGCTCCATCCACGCTCGCATCCCCTCCCCTCCCCTCCCCCTCCCGCCCTCTCTCTGTCTCCACCCACCCTGTGTCTCTCCAGCTCTCCACCTCTCCTCGCCTCACCCCCACCCTCCCTATTCACTCTTTGATCACTCATTTTCCAAATAATTCTTGAGCACCTACTGGGTGCCAGGCGCAAGGGTCTCTCCCTGTGCCTCCTCTCCCTAGGTTTCTCCCTCCCCCTCTCCCCCACCGTGCCCTTGCCCTCTTTCTCCCTCCTCCCCAGCTCTGCCTCTCCCCTCCCCCTACCTTGGCTCGGTGGCTGGACCGCTGCTGTCACAGCAGATAGATAATTGAAAAATGGGCCTCACCTTTGCAGCCAGCAGGAGTGGTTCAGGCAGTTACCGCCGGGGTTACCTACTCCATCTCAGGCCCAGGCTCCAAAGGAGATTCTGAGGAAATTGGATTTTACATGGATGTTTTATTCGAGCAGAGGCTTTAGTGTATATAAATACAGGCGAGGAGGCCTTGGCGGCAAGGATGAGTGAGGACAGACAATCCCGCCTGGGGCCTCCAGGCTCAGGGGAGGCAGGCGGGCCATGTGTTCAGCTCCGGGTCCCAGACCTGGATATCAGCGCATTCCCCCTCATGATCTGGGACTGAAAGAGGTTAATGCTTCTGAACAGCTCCTCAAAAGCTGCCTTGGGAATAAAAGAGTGTGGCTGTTGAGAACTTGACAGGACAGTATACTGAGAAAAGAAGGCAATATACTGGAGAAGCTTGAGGACTGATTCTTTTTTTTTCTTTTTCTTTTCTTTTTTTTTTTCTTTTGAGACAGAGTTTCGCTCTTGTTGTTCAGGCTGGAGTGCAATGGCATGGTGTCAGCTCACTGCAACCTCCGCCTCCCGGATTCAAGTGATTCTCCTGCCTCAGCCTCCCGAGTAGCTGGGATTACAGGCATGTGCCACCACACTTGGCTAATTTTGTATTTTTAGTAGAGACGGGGTTTCTCCATGTTGGTCAGGCTGGTCTGGAACTCCCAACCTCAGGTGATCCTCCCGCCTCAGCCTCCCAAAGTGCTGGGATTACAGGTATGAGTCACAGTGCCCGGCTGAGGACTGATTCTTTCAATAAATATTTATTGAACCTTTAACTTTTGAAGTGTTGAGTTTGAGGCAAAGGAGTGAGTAAGTTATGGCTGCTGCCTTCAAGAACAGTCTAATAGTTTGGAGAATGACACTGGGGGTTTCCTTTTTTTTTTTTTTTTTTTTTTTTTTGAGATGAGGGTCTCACTATGTTGCCCAGGCTGGACTTGCACTCCTGGTCCCAAGCGATCTTCTTGTCTCAGCCTCCCATCTAGGGTTTCTGGTTATGGATAAGGAAAGGGAGAGTGAGAAAGCAGATGCTGAGATTGCTTTTCTAGGGCATGACCAGCTGGGGAGCTTGAATGAAGAGGCAGAAGGGAAAGTGGTCGGATTGGGGAGATAAACGACCTAACTCTCCAGTCTGCTCTCTGAGCCTGGTTAGCAAAGCATCTAGGGAACTTGGACAATGGTGGACAATGAATCTATAGGCAAGATCACATCCAAGGTGTTTGCAAGGAATCCTGGTGAGATTCTCTGGAGGGCCAAGATGAAGGATCATTGAAGACCAAGGTGAGGCCCTCCAGAGAGACCAGGTAGAAGGTGGGAAGAGGACCTTTGTGGGAGGCCTAAATTGAAGGCACTTGGGCAAATGAGGGGCATCAGAAGACCAGGGAGATGGGATGTGGGTGTGGAGCAGGAGGAGGCAATGCCTGGGGACCTAGGATAAAGATTCTTTTGGCCGGGCATGGTGGCTCACGCCTGTAATCCCAGCACTTTGGGAGGCTGAGGAGAGTGGATCACCTGACATCAGTGGTTCGAGACCAGCCTGGCTCACATGGTGAAACCCTGTTTCTACTAAAAATACAACAAATTAGCCAGGCATGGTGGTGCACACCTGTAATCCCAGCTACACAGGAGGCTCAGGCAGGAGAATCGCTTGAACCTGGCAGGCAGAGGTTGCAGTGAGCTGAAATAGTGCCATTGCAGTCCAGCTTGGGCAACAAGAGCGAAACTCCATCTCAAAAGGAAAAAAAAAAAAGATTCTTCCAGGACCTGAATGTCCCCTACCCCATAGGAAGGTCTACATTTCATTCCTGGGCAGGGTCTTTTCTGTGCCCTGTTTGATCTCTGATTAGAGTCTATGTGGCTGACAGGTGCAGTGCAAATCATTTCTGTTCCTTGGAAGGAGAGTCATGAGCCATCCCATGATTAAAGGACTGGAATGAAGGTGAGCAGACCCAGGCTCAGACTGCTCACTGAAGGGATAAGGGCTTCTTCTGAGCTCAGAGAAGAGACAACAGCTGCCTTATCCCAGCCATATCGCTGAAAGCTGGACTGTTCCTCCCCCAGAGCAACATTACAAAACCCCGCTTGTCTTCTGCCACATTGTTATACTGTTACATCATCAACCTTTGGGGGCAGGACAGGTGCTGGATAGATGATGGCCATCCCTCCAGCTGCCCTACACACATCCCAGGCACTCCCAGATGGCACACTGGGAACTCCAGTCCAGCTGTAGGATGGGAGTATTCTGCGGTAACTGGACTCCCTCTTAGAACTCTCCCTGTCTGACTGCCATCAGCATCTTCCCTCTCAGCTACAGATTTCATTCGTCCTGACAGCCCAGTGGAAAGGGAGTCCCTTTCCAGCCATCAGGGAGCCAGAACACTCCCACTTACCTTAGTTACCTGTGCCACCTCCTTCCCTTTGCCCTCAGTGAACCACAGGAACTCATGTCCTCATTATCTGTCTCCCAGATCAATTCCTGTATTTGTCTTCCTTTCCTTGCGACTCATTTGAAACATGGACGCAGAGATTCTGGTCTTGCTCCTAGCTTAGGACCCTGCTGTGGTGTTTGTTTCCCTCCAAAATTCATATTGAAACTGAATCCCCAATGCAATAGTATTAAGAGGTGGGGCCTTTAGGAGACGCTTAGGTCGTGCCCTCACAAATAATATTAGTGCCCTTATAAAAGGGCTTGAGGGAGTTGTTTGCCACTTTTCCCCCTTCTGCCATGTGAGAATGCAGCAAGAGGTGCCAACTACGAAGCAGAGAGATATCCTTTACCAGACACCAAATCTCCTGGCCCCTTGATCTTGGACTTTCCACCTCCAGAACTGTGAAAAACAAATTCCTATTATTATTATTATTATTATTACAGAGTCTCACTCTGTAACCCAGGCTGGAGTGCGATGGCATAGTCTCAATTCACTGCAACCTCCACCTCCTGGCCTCAAGCGATCCTTCCATCTCAGCCTCCCGAGTAGCTGGGACTACAGGCACCTGCTACCACACCCGGCTAATTTTTTTGTATTTTTTGTAGAGATGGGGCTTCACCATGTTGCTCAGGCTGGCCTCAAATTCCTGGGCTCAAGCAATCCTCCCACCTTGGCCTCCCAAAGTACTGGGATTACAAGTGAGAGTCACCATGCCTGGCCTGAATTTCTATTATTTATAAATTACCCAGTGTCAGGTATTTTGTTATGGCTGCAGAAATAGATTAAGACAGACCCCTTGGCTGGGCACAATGGCTCACGCCTGTAATCCCAGCACTTTGGGAGGCTGAGATGGGCGGATCACGAGGTCAGGAGATCGAGACCATCCTGGCTAACATGGTGAAACCCCATCTCTACTAAAAATATAAAAAATTAGCAGGGCGTGGTGGCAGGTGCCTGTAGTCCCAGCTACTTGGGAGGCTGAGGCAGGAGAATAGCGTGAACCCGGGAGGCGGAGCTTGCAGTAAGCGAAGATCGTGTCACTGCACTCCAGCCTGGGCGACAGAGCGAGACTCTGACTCAAAAAAAAAAAAAAAAAAGACAGACCCCTTGAACAGGATGGTGATGAGAACATGAGTGCATGTGTATGCATGCACATGTGCTCCCTTGAGCATTACACACCCAGGGAATAAGGGACACCATTCAAGGAACCACACTCGATCTCACCTTGCCATCCAATTTAGGAAATTGATGTTCATTAGAAAAATAAAGGATCAGCCAGGGAAGTGGCTTCCCACAGCGGGAAGGATGCTCCTCAAGGCTTTATGAAGATGGACTTCTGGGAAGTCATTTCTCCAGGAGCATCTGCCCGATAAGCCATCAGAGACGACTCAGGGAAATGGGGGTTGAAGGTACTGGAAAACGGAGCCACATATAATTCAACCATTTCTTGAGATTTGGAGTCTGTCCTTTCTCTCTCCCCATGTAGAGGCCAGGTAGATGTAGGGTGCAAAGGAGAATGAACCTTTGAAAGGTGGCTACTCTGCTTCTGGGGGGCCAGCAGGAGCTGGGAAGTTAAGGTCTAAGTGGAGAAGCCAAGCTTGGCAGAGGAGTGTTTCCAACTTTAGCAACAAAGCCAGTCTGAGCTGTGTGACTGAGGTGAAAGTCACTTCACCACTCTGGGCTTCAGGTTCCTCATCTGTAAGATGAGAAAAAATAAGATTTCTTTCCGTTCCAGTTTCTGTGATTCTAAACCCATGGGTGAGTATGATTGGAGAGCCCAGGTTTAGGATGAAAGAAGGAATTTCAGGGCTGAAGATCCAGATTCTTCCAAGAGGGATGAAGAGAGGTAATTGCAGGGCCAGTGGGGCCTGACATTCCTCAGAGGACTGTTGGTGGCTGGGAACCTGTCAGGGCTAGGACAAAACAGACATAAAATCAGCCTGGCCTTGGGGCAGAGAGAAGGCAGGGATGGATCTAGAAAGCATGCTACCTAAATTGTTTCAAACTCAGACTCTTTGCTCAGAATCTAGCTCACACAGCCCAGAGATCATGGGTAGAATCTCCAAGTGGCCAGGCAGGTGTCCATCAACCTAAGCAACAGAAAATCTGTGCACTCTCACGTTCTGTGCTTTAGAAGGGAATGAGTGGGAGGTGAGGGTCTTTGCTTTGTTTCCCCAGAGTTTCCTAACACGGTTTCCTGCTTGAGAAATGTTAGCATCACCTTGGCTGGATGGAGAAGGGATCAGGGCGCCCCTACTGGTGGAGACTGGTGGTTGGCAGAAGCGGCACCTCCTCAAGACTTCACTAGAGGAGCACGGGATAAAGTGTGAAGCTGCTGGAGGGAGGCCGAGGGGCACAGAGCCTAATGCAGGCAATCCCTCCACCCTGTTTTGACTCAGGGCAAGATGAAACAGGGCAGGTGGCCAGGGAGAGTTGGCGCAGAAAGCTGCCTTGGAGGATAAATGCCTAGAGGGAAAAGACTAGAAGCCCAGAGCACAGGCAGCCAGCAGGCAGCAGGCAGCAGGCAGGGGAGGAGAGGTGAGAAGGGAGGGAAGATATCCCTTTCCACGGATGTGCCTTGGCCCCTGCCCAGGCACAGAGGGGCAGATTTTCCGTCTTGTCCCAAGCCCCTGCATCTGCCACCTTGTTTACCTCCTGCCTATTTATAGTTGCAAATTCCAAGCCTGGCATGGGACTCCGCGATTTATATGACTATAAACCTTCAAAGGGCACTGAGGGCTGGCAGGGAATGGATAAAGACAGGGGCAGGCC
Organism: Pongo pygmaeus; assembly: GCF_028885625.2. Classification (NCBI taxonomy): domain Eukaryota; kingdom Metazoa; phylum Chordata; class Mammalia; order Primates; family Hominidae; genus Pongo; species Pongo pygmaeus. The sequence goes on from NC_072381.2 coordinate 106,572,107, forward strand.
TCCCAAGGTCAAAATACTCAGTCTCCCACCCCCACTGTCCTGACATCCTACCTACTGACAACAGGTTGTAAGGCCAGGCTCACGCAAATAAGAAAATGGGTAGGAAGCCACAGTCGCCGCTGACTCTTCCTACCCTAAGCTTGTCCACTTTAGGATTTAGAGCAAGGCAGAGCATGTCCTGGGTCCTGGAACATGGTGGGGGAAAAGAAGAAAAAAAAATAGAGCAAGACAGAGAGAACCTGTTTTAGTCTCCCTGGCCCCTTTTGGGAGGGGGTAGGGAAGCTCAGTGTGGGAGAGTGGATCTCATCAAGGACAATTGAATTTGGAGAGAGTGGGTGAGTACAGGCTTTCGAGGGAGAGGGAAAATTGGGATCAGCAGCCCAACTCCCACCTACCCCATCCACTTAACAGCAGAGGGCAAGAAGAATTAGACCTGGAGCACTCCTGGTCTCTGGCTTCCTTCTGGGGGTGTCTTTGGAGGCCTGAATGGCTCACCTCTTATTCAGAACAGGGTGCACTGGTTTACCCAATGCCTGGGTGCCCAGTCACCATGGAATTCTGCCAGCGCTGCTCATAGGCCAGATCCTTCCCTTTAGAGGCACCCCCTCCTCAGCCTCTGGCTGACCCTCTGCTTCAATCCATCTCCCTCTCTATTTTCTCTTGACCTCCAGCCCGCCATGTGTACTCACCTTACCACTCCCCACAAAGTGCCCCTTGCTTTGCACCTGCGCCCTCAGCTGACTATTACAGCCTCCTGCTCTGCTCTTCCCCCCAAGCCCACCACACTCGTCCCCACTCCACGATGTGTCATATGTAGCTCAGCTCTGTGTGTGCGTGCATGTGTGTGTGTGTGTGCACATGCATGCATATTTGGGTGCATGTGTAAGAATGTGCCAAACAGTTTTGAACATAAAGGAGGAGGGAACCCAGAATGGCTTTCTGCTTGACTTTTTTGTTGTTTTCCCATCAACCTCCAGTCTGCTGGACTAAGTCTAAGGACTTAGGGAGGGAAATGTCGCTCTTAGAGTCCATGTGACCCACTGGCCTTTTCTGACCCTCTTTTACAGCCCCTCCCCCACCTCCACCATGTGGGGTCTCAAACCCCTCACCACTAGACTAAGTCTGGTGAGAGGCGGACAGAGCTGAGGGTCAGGGATTGCTCAGTTGGGATCAGTCCTCTGGCAGGGGAGGGCACTCAGTCAACAGAGACTCCCACCTGGCTTTGGGCTTGGTCTCGGCCCTGGGTAAAGTCGTATAAGGAAAGGAGGAGGCCACAAGGGATGAGCCAATTCTTGGTCTACTCCTCTCTCCTACCTTCCCAGTCCAGCCTATCCTTGGGGGCAGGGATGCAAATGAGTAAGCCAAGTCAACGTCCCTTCCTTCTCTAAGAAGAGAGACAGAGAACAGAGAAGATGTCACAGAGCCCCTTTTGCCATCTACTAGTCTTTTCTCTTTTTTTTTTTTTTTTTTGAGACAGGTTCTCACTCTGTCACCCAGGCTAGAGTCTACAGTGCAGCAGCATGATCATAGCTCACTGCAGCCTCTGCCTCCTGTGCTCAAGCAATCCTTCTGCCTGAGCCTCTTGACTAGCTAGAACTACAGGCATGCACCACCACATTTGGCTAATTTTTTCTTTTTTTCTTTTTTTTTTTTTTTTGTAGAAACAGGATCTCACTATGTTGATGTGGCTGGTCTTGAACTCGTGGCCTCAAGCAATCTGCCCACCTCAGCCTCCCAAAGTACTGGGCTTACAGGCATAAGCCACTGCACCGGTCTCATAGTGTATTTTTTATCTAGTGCTTTCTCTGTGGTGGGAGAGGGGGTATCAGGAGGCATTGTCAGATGTGAAGATGGTGTCCGGGATGCCTTATTTTATTTTTTTATTATTATTTGTTTTGAGACAGAGTCTTGCTCTGTCGCCCAGGCTGGAGGGCAATGGCACTATCTCAGCTCACTGCAACCTCCGCCTCCTGGATTCAAGCGATTCTCCTTCCTCAGCCTCCTGAGTAGCTGAGATTACAGGCATGCACCACCACACCCAGCTAATTTCTGTATTTTTAGTAGAGATGGGGTTTCACCATGTTGGCTAGGCTGTTCTCAAACTCCTGACCTCTGGTGATCCACCCGCCTCGGCCTCCCAAAGTGCTGGGATTACAGGCGTGAGCCACCTCGCTCAGCCTGGAATATTTAACTTTATATGCCAACCTGACTGGGCTAAGAGATGCCCAGATAGCTGGGAAAACATTATTTCTGGGTGTGTCTGTGGAGGGAGTTTCTGGAATCAGTAGGCTGAGTGAGGAAGACTCACACTCACCACTGTGGGTGGGCATCATTCAATCTGTTGATGGCCTGAATAGAAGAAAAAGGCAGAGGGAGGGTGAATTTGCTCTCTGCTTGATCTAGGCCATCCATCTCCTCTTGTCTTATGATTTGACATTGCTGGTTTTGGGGGCTTAAGACTTGGACCAGGACTTATACATCAGCCCCTCCCGACCCCCCACAGTTCTCAGGCCTTTGGGCTTGGACTGGAACTACACCACTCACTTTCCTGGGCCTCTAGCTTGTAGTCAGCACATCATGGGACTTTTTGGCCTCCATAATTGTGTGACTCAATCATTCATAATAAATCCCTTTATCTACCTTCTTCCTTCCTTCCTTCTTCCTTCCTTTTCTTTCTTTCTTTCTTTTCTTTCTTTTTCTTTTTCCTTTCTTTCTCTCTCTATGTCTCTCTTTCTTTCTCTCTTTCTCTTCCTCTCTTTCTCGCCTTCTCTCCTTGTCTGCTTCTTTCTCCCTTTCTTTCTTCTTTTCTTTCTTTCTTTTTCTTTTTTCTTTCTCCTCTTTCTTTCATTCTTTCTTTCTATCTCTATCTCTCTCTTTCTCTCTCTCCTTCTTTCCTCCTCCTTCTTTCTTTCTTTCTGTCTCTCTTTCTCTCTTTCTTGGTCTGTTTCTCTGGAAAACCCTGACTAATACAGTGTATGAGGACCTGGGAAGAAATCAAGGACCTAGATGGAGGTGAGGTGCAGTGAAGAGAAGCCAGGAGGACCTGTAGAGGGGCTGGCAGCAGGGCAGAGCTCACCCTCATGCCCTCTCCAGAGGGAGGCAGCAGAGGACCATGGGAATTGCCCCATCCAGCATTAGCAGTTCAGTTCCCTTTGCGTCACTGTCTACCATGGAGCCCATATCTAGGGACTCACCTTGTTTGAATGTTTTTACACTTTTAGCCCCTGCCCCAGGGAGAGATGCCTTGGGAAAGTCAGCCCTGATTTAGTCCCTCCCAAGCTCCTCTCTTCATTCCTATGTAGAGGCTTCTCTCCTTTGTGTCTAGAACTTAGAAAACATACTCTTGTCCACTCCCCACCTCCTTACATTTCTCAACCTCCCCAACTCCCTACCTCCTACATGCCCTTGGAGGCCATGATCCAGCCCAGATTCACCACCCTGGAGAGGCCCGTCTCTCTCCCCTGTGGCCATGCTGAGCCATGACTGTGACAACTAGACATTGTTAGCATCTGACCCCCATCATCCCTAGGGAGTTTCCAATGAGGGCCCATACTCCTAATGTCTTCTTTTCCCTACCCCCATTTAGTCACTCACCAGGCCTACTTCCTGGATATGAGGACCAGGTCTGGCCCTGGAGATGCACAAGGAGATGGTCCTGTGCTGGGGACCAGGCTAGCATAGGGGCAGCAGCTAGGTGGAGGAGATCTGAGGTGTGGCCTTGAGTGCAAAGAAAAACCAATGCCTCATAGCCTAGTAACATTCTCCTCCCTGCCAACATGGCACCTCTGTGGTCCCTCAGCCTGGTTGGAAGTGGGGTGGTGAGGAGTTGGGGGGCACAGGTAGATGGAAGGTGGGGAATGGGGTGGGAGGGCACAGGTCAAGGGAACAAATATCTAATTTTTTCAAAGCTCGAAGTTAGGAAACTGGAAGCAACCTGGAGGCTTCAAAGTTAAATCCTGGAGCAGAGAGAACATCTCCTGTGCATCGGGTAGAGGGAGCTAGGGACAGAATGGCCTTGGTTTGAGGATGATCTTATCAAAAAGGAAACTAAGAGTGACCAGCTTTTTAGAGACCAAAGAGGGCCAATGGGTTCCTTCTGAACTCTTACTGGGATGGGAGTGGCTGAGAGAGCTGTAGACCTGAACCCTGGGGTGCACAGCTGAGATCCCAACAGAAAGGAGCCCATGTGTTAATAACCACTATAAGCCACGAGAAAGTCAGGGTCAGGGAGTGGTGGATTACTACTGGTCTCTCTTATCTATTCTCCTGTCATTGACTCCAAGACATCTGGGTCTCAGAGAGTCCAAGATGCAAGGCAGGCAGCTACCTTACAGATCATCTGGCCTAGCACTCATTTTATAGATAGAGAAAAGAAGACTCAGAGGGGATAGGAAGGTTCCTGACTGTACCACCCACCATCTCAAGTCATCTATTAGCTTAGTTCTAAGATCTTAGTTTGACCTCATCCTATGGAACTCCAGGCTTATCTGCCTGCCCAATGGATTTGTCCCTAGATTAAGTTTCCCCTCCACCCACATTGTTGCTCTATGTTTGGACCCCTCCAGATAGGTCTGATGGAGGACCCCTGATTGGAAAATCTCCCCTCCCCTTTCCTGTCTCAGAATATAGCTTCTTAGGGCGCTCCCTTTGCAACTTGAGATGTCACTGTCTTTCTATTAAAATGTCTTTTCCACTCTGCCTCTCCCTTTCTCTTGCTCTTCTCCAAACCCTACCCCCTCCACCCCCACCTGCCATCCCTCCTCTAGATAGAGCCCCAGAACTGCTGAGATGAAACTCTGCAGCTTTGCGGTTCTGGGCTGTGTTCCTGGTAATTGAGTTGCGCTCCCTAGTCGTGATGGGGGAGGGTGGCAGTGGCTGCCGGTGGGTCCAGTCCTCCTTCTGCTAGCTTAGCCCCTTCCACTGTGATCCAGCAGAGAGGGTGAGGAGGACAGAGCTGGGGATGCTTCCTCTTCCCCAGCCCTCCTTCTCCAGCTCTCTGTCTCCCCCTCTCCCCCTCCCTGCTTCATCTCCAGCACAAATCACATGGTGACAGCCACATCCAACCTTTGGGGAAGGGTTTGTAAATGTGTCTTCCTTAGCTGTGATCTCCAAATTGTTCCTTTTATTGCATTTGTCACGGTGAAGATTAAAGTCCCTGGGTGGTCTGCACCACAAATCACAAAGTCTGCTCAGGGAGAGGCTGCAGGTTGGGAACTGATGGAGGGATCTGGGCCCTGTTACAGGGTGTGTATGCATGTGTATACTCACAAACACCCGATCCCATGTGTGATGAGGATTTGTACTTAGGAATGGAAAGATGTGCTGCTGATATTGTCCTTCTGGTTTGTTAGCCACCTTTATAGCACAGTTTTTGACCTCTTCCTCCAGGCTGTCTTCCAGGATCTCCCTGCCCAATCTGTGGTCGGCATCATCGTCTACATTGCTCTTTCCCGTCTCTTCCATCAGTGGGGAGGGAAAGCTGTGGTCACATCAGAGATATTTCAGGATATCCCTCTGGATCTTTGGTCACATTGATCTCTAGATCTCATCCTGGCAGTGCTCTTTTTTTGAGACAGGGTCTCACTCTGTTGCCCAGGATGGGGTGCAGTGGCACGATCTTGGCTCACTGCAGCCTCAACCTCCTAGGCTTAAGCGATCCTCCTGCCTCAGCTCCCCCAAGTAGCTGGGACTAAAGGCGTGCACCACCATGCCCGGCTAAACATCCTGGCAGCACTCTGAATGGGTCAAGGGCAGTTTGGGCTCAGAGCTCCCAAGGGACTCACATCCAGGCCCCAGAAGAATAGCTGACCTTACCCTGTCCCAGCACCCCCATATCCTGACTTTCTTTCTCATCCTGGGACACAACTGGGTGCAGAGGGAGCACAGCTGACATGGAGGAAACACAGCTGAGGAACCAAGAGGACAAAAGCTCCCTTGTACACGTGCACTGAAAACAGCCCCCTTATGAGGTGGGCTTCCTGCCTGTCCCTCATCCACATTCATAACATTCAAATTTATGCTGTAATCTCCACCGCTCCATATGTATGAGCCTTTGATGGGTGTTTGGGTTTATGGGATGCACCCGGCCCTCCATTCCCTCACCCGCCCACCGCCTCCAACCACTGCAAAGACGCTCGTACATAATTGACATCGGCAGATTCTTTCATTATACAAGATTTAGCATCTGCTCAGGGATCGCTCGCTCCTCACTCACCATAGATGACTTTTCCCCGCGTTTCGTATTATCAATTCAAATTAGTCCCATTTCCCCACCCGACCAGTGCAGCATTTACACTTGACAGTGAGGAAACAGCAAAGCTATAATGGACTTCTCAATTATTTAGGCCCAGGTAGGCCAGGACCCAGAAAGCCTTGACAAGGGGATATGCTGGGGTGGAGTCATTGTAGAGGGGAGGATAGGGCAGCAACTACTTGGTCCCTGTTTGGCCTTATAGCCCTCTACCCTCTCACTTTCCACCCTGGGACCCCCTTCCCCACCTCACACACACGTAGGTCTCTAAGGAGCAAGACAGTCCCTTCCTGCCCCCATCCTCAGCAGCAGCTCTCTCCCCCTCCATCCCGTATTTGCTCCACATGAGTACCCAATGGGCCACTGGCGTAAACCAAAGAAGAGGTCATTAGTACCTGCCGGGCTGCCCCTCCCCTGAAGTCATCCCTGTCTGAAGATTTATCTGTCTCCATGAAGGTGTGAGGTGGTGCCCCAGGATTTCAGAGATCAGTAGAAGAGTCAGAAATCCAGCTGCAGAGCCCTAGGAAGAGAGAGATAAAGCAGGCCCAGATACAGAGAGACACACATGAGAGCCTGAGGGAGCCGAGAGTGTTGCCGCTGGGGCTTCGGAAGAAGTCACAGGCAAGAAGAAAGGCTTGGGCAAGGCCCCCTCTCAGACCACACGGACTGTGCAGAGCTGTAATTAGGTCAGTTCTGCCCACCCACTGGTCTGCTATTCCAGGCCCAGCCTCCTGTAATAACTCTTGGGCCCAGCCAGTAGCTATTCAGGAATCAGGGGCTCTCCCGAGCTCACTAAATGGCCTAAGTACAGGGGCAGAAGCTCCTGGTCAGCACCGAAGCCCTAACCCCTCCTTCCCATCAACCCTCCTCTCATCTGAAGCAGGGCTCCAGGCAGTCAGCTCAGCTCAGCAGAGCCCTGTGCCCACTTCTGCATCCCCCTCCCGTCCCCTTCCTCAGCTTGGATCAGTTTCCAAAGGCAGCGATGGGGAGGTGGCAGGCAGGGGTCGAAGAGGCTCTGGGATTAGCAGTGTCTTTCCCATGCTTGGCTTCTCCAGAATCAAAGAATTCCTCCGTCTGATTGGATTTACCCTAAGTCACAGGCGTGTGGGACCTTCTTTCCCTCAGCAACAGCTGGAAACAGCCCTAAATATGATTAATTAACGCTGTAAAAAGCCCTGGACACAATTAAGATTTATGTGTATGCGTGTGTGTGTATGTGCACATGCCTGTTTGTGTGTTGCAGGGGAGTGGGTTGTGGGGGGGACTCGAGTGCGGGGAGCACGGGTGGATTACCAACCACCTCCAGGGCCCTCTGGGGGAGTAGAATGACATTTCCTCAGAGACATTCCTTTGACATCCATCCCAGGCAGGGGTCATTTTATCCAGCCTCCAGCTTTTGAGCAGATTAGCCTTTCTCTGTCCCAGGGGCACGGGGCTATTTTCTTTTCTTTCTTCTCTGGCCAATGAGGGGAGTTGGGGGTGGTTCTGGGGCAGGTGCCTCATCTTTCCTCTACCACAGCAGTATATTCTCCATCAAACCTCAATTCCTCTTGCTGGGTCACTCTAGGCATCAGGGACACATACACAGTCCCCAAACATAGCTGCACTGACACAGCCCAAATGAGACATAAAATAGGAACCTCAGAGGAATCTGAATAAATGAGCTGCCAGACAAACCTCTTGCCCTTGGAGACAGCTCACTTTCATCCTCAAAGACTCACGTCTCCAAGACAAGACAGAGGTCCTTGGACTTTCTCCTCACCTCTAAGATGACAACATCTTATTTGTTGGGCCCTCTCCTGCCTCCTGGCCCACCCCCATGTGATTGGGTACTCATTCTCTAACGTGGTGACATCCCAGCTTCAAAAAGATGCTGGTGATGATCGACGTTATTTATAATCATGAAAAGGAAAGGGACAGGAGCACAGAAAACTCCAGTGAATCATTCGGAAATCAGTTATCAGGATCTTTGCAAGAGTCTTGGATTTTAATTTATTTTCTTTTATTTATTGCAACTGATTGATCTACTTCTGTTTTGCTGAAATGACTAAGCCTAGGAAGAGGTTGCTTAGGTTCTAGCGCTGATGGCCAAAGAGGAAATATACCAGAAAGAGCATGGAAAAGCCCCAGACTCTACATCCCCTCTTGGGATCCTTCTGGGGTCAATGGCCTCAGTACCTGGGACTTCTGCTTTATGGCATGGTCCCCCGGGGAGGAACCCAGGAGGTCTCGGGCATGCCTACGTATTCCTTGGGAGAGGAGCTTCACATATCCTGGTGGAGTTATTAACAAACATGGATTAAATCACTGGGACTAGAGTTCAACTTCCTGATATCAAGGCTAAGTAGGGCCAAGGGAGTGTGTAGATTCTCCGTGCCACGTGTCTCCACAAAGAGGATCACCCTTGCCTGGAGGCAGGAGAATGGCAGAGATGAACTTTCAGTGACCTTTTCTAGGACCCCGAGATTTTAGGAGCTTTTGTAGAATTCCTGAATTTTTAGCCGGTGACTGAGTAGAGGAGCTAAGCTCCACTCCAGAGCTCCAGAGTGAAAGGTATGCCTTAAAGAGGGGAAAAGGGAATCGATTTTCCCCAGAAGCCCCAGTACAGGCTTGTTGTGAGGATCAAAAAAGCAGGAGGGTATGTCCTGAGGTCCCCAGATGCATGCGTGATGCTGCTACTACAGGGGTCAGCTGTGCAGAGCACCCCCACCCCCACCATTTCCATTCACAACCTTTGGGTTCTATAGAGTTCCACTCCTATCACCTCTCAGTCTTTTGGCTAAGATCAAATGTAGTATGTTTTTACCAGCTTAACATCTGATACATCATCTATCTGAGGACAATATATTAAATGGGTTTTTTGAGCAGGGGGATGGAAAAGGAGCTTGCTTCATCCACTCCTATGCATCAACCTGGTATTGCAGGACCTCCAGGAATGGTGCATCACCAGGGGGCAAGAGAGAGTTCCACTCCCAGAGAGAGGGGTGAGGGGATGAGATGGTGTGAGTAGCAGACTTGGGTGCCAGTGAGCAAACAAGGAAGAGGAGGCAAGACGTGGGAGGCTGGCAGGAGGTGGACAGGAAGGCAGGCTGCCTGGAGGTGGGCCACTCCCTTGTGAGTGTCCTTGTGCTTTCCTTACAGACACTCTACTCATTTGGGGCATGGTATTGGCTCTGCACATCCCCCTGGGTCAGTGTATCTGCACATGTAGTATCTCTCTACTCTGTGACAATGCTTGGTGACCATGTGGCTGAGGATACCTGTGTGAAGAACAAGAAACTAGGGGGTTGCCCGTAGAGCACTTGGGTGTTTGGTTTGATGAGCACAGTGTTTAAAACAAACATGAAATTGAATACCTGTAGGAAAACATGTGCTTCTCAGGTACAGCCATAGACCCTGCCATTCTATTGCATTTCACTACTTGCGTCAGTTGTATAATCTGCCTAGCACTAAAGTCTTGACTCTGTGATCTCTTGAAGAAAAGGAGATAGGCCCCTACTTGCCCATCAGTTTGCTTCTGAATCATTAGCTTCCCTCAGAGATAATGGCTGGGGTCCAGCCACCAGCTTCTCTGGGACTAAAGGTACTGGAAGCCACTTTTTTCCTTGAGTCAAAGACATCTGTACAAGGGAAGCAAACAAGTCCCAACCTTCTACGAGAGAGGGGTCCAAGATCATACAGTGATACTAGACTCCAGGTTGCCTCTGTGGGACTCCAAAACCTCTATTTTGCACACTGCCTCTTGCCTTCATCAAGTGGGTTTGAGCTGAGGCTGAGATATGAGAGCTAGAAGGAGAAAAAGCCCAGAGACCCTGAGGGACACACTTGTTTCCAACTGGTGTGTCCTGGACATCGGCCTCTGCCAGAGGATGGAAAGGGATTTGGCCTGACATGCTGCTGGGATGGGCGTTGGGTAGACTGCTTGCTCAGTCCATTGTGTAGCCTCTCAGGTAGGCAGAGCCCTCCTTCCTGCCCAGCGTCATATCACCACCCTGCGCCATCCCCCATCTCCCTGGGAGAAAAGGAAGTTTGGAGACCCAAAGGAGGATCAATTCTATTTTGTTTTGGAAGCTTGGAAAAGTAGCTGGAAACATGTGAGGCTTGGTTTGAGGCTGTGGACAGGGCTGGCTCTTAGTACCTGCTTCATCCTTGTAATCAGCTTTCTAGAACTCTCAGTGGAGCTTATAGGGTCAGGCTCTACCACGGGGGACCCATACTAAGACCATATCTATCCCTGGGATGCCCCCACATAGGCAGCAGCTTCTAAGACAAGAATCTTGATATAAGCCTTTTATTTGGCTTCTAAGAAGCTTAGGATGGCCATGGGAATGTAAGAAAGGGTGAACTTTGTAAGGGAGCTGATCTTTTATAGCTGCTGTTTACCGAGTGTTAGATTTGGGGTATTTTTTTTTTTTTTTTTTTTTTTTTTAGTTTTTTTGGTCATTTATTTTGTGTCAGACAGTGAACCGAGCCTTTTACTTACTTTATTTCATTAAATGTTTATAACCATCCGGTGAGGTAGGTGGTATTATCTCCTATTTTCAGATAAGGAGATTGAGAATCTAAGAGGTTAAAAACCAGTCCAAAACAACGTAGCTATTAACTGGGGAATCTGGCTGTTTCCACTCAAGGGCACTCCCTTCCTCAATCAGTACAAAATCTGAGGTCAATGGGTAAGGTGGGGGGTAGGGTAGGGTTACCAGATTTAGCAAATAAAAATACAGGATGCCCAATTAAATTTGAATTTCAGACAGACAACGAATACTTAAGTATAAGTATATCCCAAATAGTGCATGGGATATACTTATACTAAAAATTTATTGTCTGTCTGAAATTCAAATTTAATCAGGTGTCCTGTATTTTATCTGGCACTTCTTGGTGGGAAGTGGGGTGACAGCCTGGCCCAGCTCTGCCCCCGTTTCCTAAGAAAGTCCTGAGGGGTACAGGCCTCAAGTAAGGGATGGTCTGAGCTCAATTAGATTGTGCAGGCTGTGCTGACAGCCCTTTCCTCCCTTCCTGAGTGTGGCTAGGAAGAGGCAGGGCTTGGAGTCTAGGCTACCCTGTCCAGCCTCCCAGGCTCTGTGCTGAGGACGTCAGAGATCACACCCACTTACCAATCAAAATGGATTTTTCATCCCAGTACTAGGCTGCTCAACAGACCAAGCAAACCACAAGTGGTGCACCAGCACAGCAGGGATCTCCGAAAAAGAAATAAAAAATTAAAGAAAAAAATCAAGACATTTGGCTGGGCGCGGTGGCTCACGCCTATAATTCCAACACTTTGGGAGGCTGAGGCGGGCGGATCACCTGAGGTCAGGAGATCTGTCTCTACTAAAAATACAAAATTAGCTGGGTGTGGTGGCATACGCCTTTAATCTCAGCTAATCAGGAGGCTGAGGCAGGAGAATCACTTGAACCCGGGAGGCGGAGGTTGCAGTGAGCTGAGATCTATTGCATTCCAGCCTGGGCAAAAAGAGCGAAACTCCATCTCAATTAAAAAAAAAAAAAAAAAAGAAAAAAAAATAATCAAGCTGTCCGCATGGGAAAGAATGAAACCTTCCTGGCATTCATTGTACGATTTAGCACTGAATTAGACCGTGCGGGTGAGGGTGGAGTCAATCTGCTCAAGGTTTAGAAAGGTCTAGCCCAGCCCTGCATTTGGGGCACCAGCTTCTCCTCTTTTCCCTTCCGGGGAGTCTAACTCTGGGCGGGCCTGAGAGGGGGCAGATGGTGGGAGGGGCTCCTTCTGACCCCTAAGTCCCCAAGCTCTCCAGCCCCCTGCTGCCTGATCCGCGTCAGGCCTCGGGCTGGGCTCGGGCCCCAGGCGCTGCCCCGGCTCCCTCTCTGGTTCCTGGCCTCCGTCCTCCGCAGCTGAGCCCCGCTCGGCTCCACCCCAGGCTCTGTCGCCTGCTCCATCGCTGGCTCCCGATCCGGCTCCCGTTCCCACTCCCGGCCCGGTGTGCTCAGCTTGCTCGGGGCGTCTCCCTACTGAAGAATTATGTTGCATAAAGCAGCCGCCACCATCTTGAACTGGCAGTGAACTTTGCTTTCTACATATAAATACAGATAGCAATCACACCCCAATCAGCGCAGAGGCTTCAGGGCATCATCTCAGCAACTCTAACTTTCCCATTACGATAATGTGATTTTCACTCAGTCTATAATATCACCAGCCATGAATAAAGCAACTGGCTCTTTCTATCTCTCTCTTCCCTCCCCCCTTTCTCTGCCTCTCTCCCACCCACCTCAGTCTTTCTTTTCCTCCTTCACACCCTCCTCTTCTGTCTCTCTGCAACCCCTCCTGGTGATCTCTGAGTCTCTGAGCACCTCCGCCTTCCTCTCCCACTGCCTCTTTCTCCCCCTCATCCTCTGGGACTCACATTCCCTAAATACTAATGGCAGGGATTTGCTGTGCCCCATGGCTTAGTTAAGTTAAGCTCCCCAGCTCTACCATCATCTGCCTTTGCCTGAAGGTGAGAAACTGCGGAGTGGGGGTGGGGTGGCCAGCTAGGCTTTCCGGGAGGGTGAGGAGCAGGGAGGGGACTCTGCTCCTTCGCTTTTCTCTCCCTCTTTCCTTAGGTACCAGGATGGCTCTCTGCAAGGATTCCCACCAGGAATGCCAAAGCCAGAGACTTAGGGACCAAAGGACCCAGAAGGGAGATCTGAAAAATTCCTGCTTAGGGGCGGGTCCTGGAGGCTCTGATTTTTCTGGGTATTGAGGGACCCAAACTCAACCAGATTCCAAATGCCAGACGATTGTGAGTAGATACAGCTGGTGAGAGGGTGCTCTGGAGACGCCTGCAGAAAAGAGAGGAAACTGGCCCAGCCTCCTAGGGACGCTTCTGAGTACGGCTCGGTCCCGAGCCTGACGGCAGTCCAGGCTGGAGCTGCCTTTGCCAGGACATGTGATAAAGGCCCGCAGATCCTTGATCAAGGTGTCAGCCACTTTGTCGGAGCTCCTGGAAAGGGCTTCTCTTTCCTTCATGGACATTCTCCAGGTTGGTAGTGGTTCTGGTGGGGGAATTTTCTGTGCCTCTGGTCACTCATGTATCTATCCCCCCTGAGTTTGTATGCTAGTTCTTTTAAACTAGCATTGGGATCGTGGACAGTGCTCTTAACTTCTCTAAGCCTCAGTGTCCTCATCTATAAAACAGGCATAATAATATACCTACTGAATAAAATAATGTATGTCAAGTGCTTCACACAGTGCTCAGCACATTGTTAAATGTTCAATAAATGTTAGCAATTATTACTATGAGCAATTATTGAATAATCATCTGCTATGTCTGTGACACAGGGCACCATGGAGGTTAGGAGCCTGGGGTTTGGAGACAGATGATCTGAGTTTGAATCCTGGCTTAACGCTTATTAACTTTGTGGTCTTGGAAAAGTCACAGCCTCTCCGAGACTCAGTTTCCTCACCTGTAACAGGAATAATAATAGTCCCTACTTCATAGGGTTGTCGTGAGGGTTACTCAAGCTCATCTGGTGCTTGGCACAGTGTTGATATGTAACAAGAGCTCTCGAATATTCTCAATTAAGGGTCACTGTGGATCCAGTCATGAGTAAGGCCAACACTGTCCTGGCTGTCCTGTAGACCACACCCTCTCTGTGGGTTATTGTCTGGGCCCCTGACTTTTTCTAAGGCAAGTGTCCATTAATGGCCTTGTCTTTTCACTCCTGTGGAGGATGAGGGCTTGCTTCAATTTCCCTAGCTATAAGAACTGCACCTTTTCAGTTGCCTTCCTTTCTGCGGTTGGAGCTAGGACTCTTGCCCAGCCCCTTTCCTGGATGAGGAGAGAAGGTGACCCTTGAATGTGCTCTCTTAGGCAGGGGAGATAAATCAGAATCAGACATCCTCATTCTGTCCATTTCTGTAGCTCTAAGTGTTTGGGGGTCAGTTTGCTTGCTTGCTTTTAGTTTCTCTTGGTTTCTCTCTGAAGGCTCCTTTGGAGCCATTCCAAGCTGATTTCATGTGAAAGAGGGGAAAGAGGATTCTACTCACCTCAGCTGAGCCAGGAGGGGCCTCGGGACTATGGCAGTGAGAGCTCCTAGCTCTGGGGCCTAGAGAGCCAGTATCACTGAGGCAGACTCAGGGAGGAAGCTAGGAGTAGAGTGTCTGGCTAGTGGCAGGTTTGGGTCTCTTCCTTAATACTTAGCCTCTCTCCCCTGGCTCCAAGAGGAAAGAAGCTACCCTTCAAAATCCAGAGCCATAAGCCAACACTTTTTTTTTTTTTTCCAGATGGATTCTCGCTCTGTCACCCAGCCTGGAGTACAGTGGTACTATCTCGGCTCACTGCAACCTCCGCCTCCCAGGTTCAAGTGATTCTCCTGCCTCAGCTTCCCGAGTAGCTGGGACTACAGGTTTGTGCCACTGTCCCCAGCTAATTTTTGTATTTTTGGTAGAGACCATGTTTCACCATGTTGGCCAGGCTGGTCTCAAACTCCTGACCTCAGGTGGTCCACCTGCCTTAGCCTCCCAGAGTGCTGGGATTACAGGCGTAAGCCACCATGCCTGGCCTTTTTTTTTTTTTTTTTTTGAGACAGTCTCGCTCTGTGGCCCAGGCTGGAGTGCAGTGGCATGATCTTGGCTCACTACAACCTCTGCCTCCTAAGTTCAAGCAATTCTCCTGCCTCAGCCTCCTGAGTAGCTGGGATGACAGGCATGCTCCACTACGCCTGGCTAATTTTTGTATTTTTAGTAGAGATGGGATTTCACCATGTTGGCCAGGCTGGTCTCAAACTCCTGACCTCAGATGATCCACCCCCCTCAGCCTCCCAAAGTGTTGGGATTACAGGCATGAGCCACCATGCCCGGCCGAGGGAGGAGGTTCTTACAACTGTGCAGGCAAGAGACATGGAGGACCCGAGTTATGGCAGTGGTGGTGGGGACACCGAGGAGTGACAGACTAGAGAGGGCCTCTGAAAGAATGGACAGGATTTTTTTTTTTTTTTTGAGATGGAGTCTTGCTGTATCACCCAGGCTGGAGTGTAGTGGCCCGATCTCTGCTCACTGCAAGCTCCGCCTCCCAAGCTCACGCCATTCTCCTGCCTCAGCCTCCCGAGTAGCTGGGACTACAGGTGCCCCCCCACCACACCCGGCTAAATTTTTGTATTTTTTAGTAGAGACGGGGTTTCACCGTGTTAGCCAGGATGGTCTCGATCTCCTGACCTCCTGATCCACCCACTTCAGCCTCCCAAAGTGCTAGGATTACAGGCGTAAGCCACCAGGCATGGCAAAGAATGGACAGGATTTTGTGCTTGATTGGGTGTGGGAGGTGACTGAGAGGAAGATTCCTAGATGGCCACCAGGTTCTTGCCTTGGGTGAATGGTGGGATGATGACGGAGATGGAGAATAGAAGCGATGGAATAGATTTGGGGAGAAAGCAAAAATACTAAGATCTGATCGAGACACATATTTTGAGAGTCTGGGGTATGTCTCAATATAGATATCCAGGAGATTAAGAGAATTGAAGAACTTTATCTCCATACATCTGGAGTCTGGTAGGGAGTTGGAAATACATGTGTGGCATTCAAAAGAGTTTTGGACTGGGTGCAGTGGCTCATGCCTGTAATCCCAGCACTTTGGGAGGCCAAGGCAAGTGGATCACTTGAATCAGGAGTTCAAGACTAGCCTGGCCAACATAGTGAAACTCTGTCTCTATTAAAAATACAAAAAAAAATTAGCCGAGTGTGGTGGTACGTGCCTGTAGTTCCAGCTACTGGGGAGGCTGAGGCAGGAGAATCGCTTGAACCCGGGAGGCAGAGGTTGCAGTGAGCCGAGATCACGCCACTGCACTCCAGCCTGGGTGACAGAGTGAGACTCTGTCTCAAAAAAAAAAAAAAAGAAAAAGAGTTTAGTCAGAGGATGTGGATTTGAGGGTTACTAGCATATAGATGGTAATTAAAGCCATGGGAAGGAGGTTATTTACTTGGGAAAGACAAGTTTGAAGAGGCCCAAGAGTGGAATGTTAGGGAATGTCCACATTTAAAGGAGTGATTCTCAACCTTGGTAGCACATTTGGATAAAATGGGGAGCTTGAAAAACACCAGTGTTGGCTGCGCACAGTTAGCTCATGCCTGTAATCTCAGCACTTTGGGAGGCTGAGGCAGGTGGATCACGAGGTCAGGAGATCGAGACCATCCTGGCTAACACAGTGAAACCCCATCTCTACTAAAAATACCAAAAAATTAGCTGGTTGTGGTGGCGGGCGCCTATAGTCCCAGCTACTTGGGAGGCTGAGGCAGGAGAATGGCGTGAACCTGGGAGGCAGCATGAACCTGGGAGGCAGAGCTTGCAGTGAGCCGAGATGGCACCACTGCACTCCAGCCTGGGCGACAGAGCGAGACTCCATCTCAGAAAAAAAAAAAAAAGAAAAACACCAGTGTCTGGGCCCCGCCCCAGGCCAACTAAATCTGAATCTCTGGGAGTGAGCTGTAAAAGTCCTTCAGGTGATTCTAATATGGCATTGGGGTTGAGAATCAAAGACTTGGAGGGAGGCAGGGTGCGGTGGCTCACGCCTGTAATCCCAACACTTTGGGAAGCCAAGGCGGGCAGATCACTTGGGCCCAGGAGTTCGAGACTAGCCTGGGCAACATGGTGAAACACCCCCCCCACCACCAAAAATAAAAATAAAAATAAAAAAATTAGTCAGGCGTGGTGCTGCATGCCTGTAGTTCCAGCTACTGGGGAGGCTGAGGTGTGAGAATTGCTTGAACCTGGGAGGCGGAAGTTGCAGTGAGCCAAGATCTCACCACTGCATTCCAGCCTGGGCAACAGAGCAAGACCCTGCCTCAAAAAAAAAAAAGAAAAAAGAAAAGAAAAAGGCTTGGAGGGAGGGCAGAGGACCCAGGCTAGCAAAGAAAACTGAGAAGGAATGTTCAGGATGATAGGAAGAGAAACAGGAAAGAGGGGTGTTGTGGAGTAAAGAGAGGACAAAGTTTCAAGAAGGGAGAGTTCAAAAGCATCAAATGATGGAGAATAATAGTAGTTAACACCTACCCAGTACTTATCCTGGCTTTACGTGAATTCACTGAGTCTTCCTGAGACCCTATGAGGCAAGTATTATTATCATTGCCATTTTGAACATAATAAAACTGAGGTACAGGTACTTGCCCTAACTCTACAACTAGTAAGCAGCAATCAGGCTTCAAGCCCAGGCAGGCCATTACCAAATGTGTGCTACACCACCTCTCTTGCAGAGGGCCAAGTGACGTGCACACCGTTCATGCTTTTTAGCAGTGTAGCCTTCCAACGGCCCAGCTCTCTTCTCCTTTTCTCTTCTCTTCTCCTTTTCTCTTCTCTTCTCCTTTTCTCTTCTCTCCTTCCTTCCTTTCTTCCCTGCCCCCCTTCTTTCCTTCCCTCCCTCCCTTCCTTCCTTCCTTCTTCGCTCTTAGTCTATCTAGGTCCCTAAGGCAGCTTTCTTCACCTCCCTGGCCTTCTGGTGACTAGGCTAAGTGGAGCTGGTTCTCCTCCCTTACTCTTGGAGGGACAACAAAGTCCACCCTTAGGAGATGGCCACATTGAGCCTGCATTCCATCAGCCTGAGTGAGCAAGCACTCTTTGAAGTCTCCAGAGTCTAGGAGGGTGGGGAGTTGGGAGTGGGGTGCAGAGGGAAAAGGATCTGATCCTCCTGGGAAGTTAAGTCTCCTGAGAAGTGATGCAGGGAGACTTTGAAGAGGAAAGAGACTGGAATCCACATTCACAGTAGAGGTGATGTGAGTACGGCCTCCAGGCCCCAGAGCAGTGGTTCTCAACCAGCCTGCCTGTTAGAATTAAGGAGAGGGGAGTGTTAAAAATATACCAAAAGTGCCACCTCCAGAATAATTGGATCAGAATCTCTGGGAGTGGAGCCCAGGCACTTATGGTTTTTAAAAGTTCCCCAGTTGATTCTAATGTGTAGCCAGCGCTGAGAACAGCAGCCTGGAGAAAAGAGCTCTGAGTAGATACAAAAAGACCCCGGTTCTACACTCCAGCTTTATCACTTCCTAGCTGGGTGGTCTTGGGCAACCCATCAGATGTCTTTGAACCTCTCTTACTCATTTCTGTAAAATGGGCGTAGTAATGTCCACCATGCCTACCTTAAACAGATTGTTATGATGCTGAGGTAGACTTGGATGTGATATACTGTGTTAATTATGTAGGGTACTACGTGAAGTAAGGTGGAATTAACTCAGACAAAAGGACAAATAAGCACTTGTGTTCATTTTGTACAGGTAGATGCACTTGAGTGAGTATACACACACACACACACCCCTCACATAGAGAGCTGCTGGTTGGATTTTGAAAGCAGAACTGTGGTTTTCTAGTCATGGTCTTTTATGTTTTTAGCCTTCAGAATATGCCATTAAAGTATGGAAAGATGATCTGGTGTGTGTGTGTGTGTGTGTGTGTTTAAATGATTGTTAAAGTGCAGCATCATTTGAGTCCACCTGTCAGCCTATCAGAAACGTCATCCATAACCTTCACTGTTTGCAGTTTAATCTCCCCTGCCTCTCCGCGGGCCCTGTTCTGACATTTTAAACCCCATAAATGACAGTAGTGCTCTAAGCCATTTTGAAAAAAGCCAAGCATTTGGAAAAAGCATACATAGAGACATCCCCCTAAATTCCTCTTCCCCTGAACACATGCTCAGCCATGCTCATAAGTCGAGTCACACACACATTCACACCCCTGCACTGGCCAATTTGAGAGAAGTCACAGATACTGGTACTAGCCAACAAAGTGCACATGTGACGGCAGGACACAGGTGTGTGGAAGCATGGCTGTGTGTCTGGCCCGTGCATGAACTCCAGTGGACACACAGCAGGGACACCTTTCTTCTCTCATTCTCAAGTCCCAACCATTCTTCTGCTCCTTGGCTTTGAAAGGGAAGGAAAGGATCCAGCATCCTTGGAAGGCTGGCGCTGGGAGCTGTTTCCTGTAATTTGGACTTAGAAACCAATAGGGGCCGGGCGCGGTGGCTCATGCCTGTAATCCCAGCACTTTGGGAGACCGAGGTGGGTGGATCATTTGAGGTCAGGAGTTCGAGACCAGCCTGGCCAAGATGGTGAAACCCCGTCTCTACTAAAAATACAAAAATTAGCCGGGAGGTAGTAGTGTGCACCTGTAATCCCAGCTACTCAGGAGGCTGAGGCAGGAGAATCGCTTCAGCCTGGGAGGTGCAGGTTGCGGTGAGCTGAGATTGTGCCACTGCACTCCAGTCTGGGCAGCAGAGTGAGAAGACCCTGTCTCAAAAAAAAAAAAAAAAAAGAAAAAGAAAAAAAGAAACCAATGGGGTGACAAGGGAGCTTGAAGAGCCCCACATCTTGGGGTTTAGTGCCAAGCAAGGATGTGCATTAACAGGATCAAAGTTCTCAACTCTTGGAAAGCCCATGAGTAGAAGGGATAACATGCAAGTTGCACCCCACCTACCAAACCAGTGAGCTCTCAACATTTGGAGAACCAGAATGCAAGAAGAAAATTCAGAGATACTTAGTCACAGGATGAACATGTGAGTGTAGAAGAAGGTGGTATAAGATGTTAATTGTGAGCTCTGTAAGAACAGGGCCCTGCCAACTCCTGGATATATCCCTAGAGTCTGGCACAGGGTCTACAACATAGCAGAGGCTTACAAGTGCTTGCTGAATGAATGACAAAGAATCTGAAGCTCTTGATGGCAGGGCTGGCTCCTGTGGCTCTCCCTCCCACCAGCTCAAGTCATCATGTACTTTAAGGAACTTGTTTCCAAGGCAACCAATTAGAGTCAGAAAGTGAGGGCTGTGACGTCAGGCAAGGACAGGGGGTGGGTAGAGAAACTGCCATCCCCCATATCCCTAGCTCCCAGCTCAGTCTCTGCAGCCTTGAAGGGAACACTTCTGAAAAGAGGAAAAGACATAGGGCATTGCCCTCCTGAGAGTACACTTCTGGGTCAGGGCTCAGGAATAGGGACTAAGTTGGAGATCTGATTCATCTGGCAGTGTCCCTTCCTGCTACCCCATTCCAAAATGCTGATAAGCCTGTGGGTCCAGCAGTGAGACAGTGTAGGCATACTAGAAGGGTAACAGTAGTTGGGGACCACTGCCCATGCTCCTCCCTATCGCCTAGGAGGGAGAGATCTTAGGCTTTCTTTCTTTGGGGGACCTGTAAACAAGGCCCAGAAGGAAGGAAGTCTAGGCTCAAAGGGGAGGAGATGCTGCTCTCAGGCCTCACTTGAGACCTTTCTGTCTGCCTCCTGGAAAGGATGTATGTTTTGGTTTATGAGAGGAAGGTATACACTTTAAATAAGAGTAGGAAGCCAACAAGGAATGCATTCGGAGAGTGTAGCGGAGACAATCCAATGAGTGGTAGCTCACAGATTCTTTCTTGGAGCAGAGAATGAGATGTTGGTAACAAAACTGCAGCAGTTTGAACCCCTAGATCCTTGAGATCATGTTAGGCTTCCCAAGGGAGAAGTCTGGCCAATTTGGGAAGGTCATTCTAATCAGAAGATAAAAAGCAGAATGCAAAGGACCTTGTCCTTAGGGTACAATGAGAATACTGGGCATTCACTTGTTGAACTTCCTGGCCAAACTATGATAAGCCACCACACCAGCTGGGTAGGCCCTGCTGTGAAGACGATGAAAATGATGATGCTGACAATGATAAATAGCAGCTACATTTTTCATGGCACTGTACTTTACCAAATACCTTTATTGTTGTGGTAGTTCTGTTGATAAGTAGGGCAGGAATTGTCCTTAGGTATGGTTCTGGAAGCAGACTTGGAGATGGCAAGTACTGTGCAGGAGCTTCACTGGAGAGTGCTCTGGGAAGGTGCTAGAAGTGCAGGACTGGGCAAGGGAGAGGTGGGGTTGTGCTGCAGTCTCAAAAAAGGCCTTGACTGACCGCAGGGGGCTCTGAAGCTGGATGGCCCTTCAGAACCATCCTGAGTTGGAGAGAGGCAGCTGGGCCTTCACACACCCCTGGTGACCAGTCACTGGATGCAGGCTGCCCCAGAAAAGGGGCATGACCTTAGGCGGGGCAGCACTCTTCAGCAGAGGCAAATCCAAGGAAGGCTGACAGGCAAGGGTGGCAGCTTAGGGGACCGTCCTTCAGTATGGAAGGGGAATGCGGCCTGACACCATGGCACCGACTATAGCAATTACCACTCTCATATTGGAGGTGAGGAAACTGAAGTTCAGAGAGATGTAATGACCTACCATATTATGCAGCTATCATACTGGCAAGGTTGGAGTGTGGCTGTAGCATCAAGAAGGGCTTTCAGTGTAAAACTCCTCCAGTATAACCACAGGAGTCAACCGCTGAGGAAACGCCCTCTCCCTGAGCTCCATGCAGGACAGGTGGTTGGAGCTGAGGGTGCCCTGAGTGAGGGGCTGGGAGAAGGAACTCAGTGTGCTTTCCCCCAGGCAGAAGAGTCAGAGTGCAGAGACCCTGTGCCAGGCCTTCAGAGGGCCTGCTGAGCTCTGCTGAGGTCCAGGGAGCCTCCTCCCCCACTGGAAAGTGGAGACTGTGACCTTAATCCTTCCCATCACAGAGGCACAGTGCTGGCTGCTCCAAGCCACGGGAGAAGCTTTCCTGACAGATGTGTTGGATTGACCAAAAGACCAAAAGGGGCTTTGCGGAGATTATGCTGTCTGCTCGATACTTGGCCCCAAGCCTCAAGAAATGGAAACTCAGAGGGCATCCTTGGTGGCTTCTAGAAAGGGCCAGAGCTTTAAGCCAGGGGCCCAGCAATGGTCAGCTTCCCTGGCCAGCCCCAGGCTGCCTCCAAAAGGCCTGGCAGAAGGCATTTGCCGAGGGGTCAGTAGAGGTGAGGGAGGGAGTGGACAAGGTGACAGAAGGCGAGAGTCAGTGAGGCAGAGGCCAAGGAACAGGAGGGTCCTGACCCCCTCAGGACCAGCCACCCCCACAGAAACTGACCCGGGGGAGAGAGACCTTTGGGCTTGTTTTTGGGCTGCTGGGGCCAGGCATCTGGGTCTATTAAGGATTTGGAAGGTCACTGAAGAGCGGTGTGTGTGTGTGTGTGTGTGTGTGTGTGTGTGTGTGTGATGGGGCTGGGGTGGAGGCAGTGCCACCATCAGATGTGTGTGGGGAATGGAGTGAAGGGAATCTGCCTGCATCCACTGCTTTCACACTGGAACCAATGGGTCCACAGCACAGGCTAGGAGCGACTGCCATTCCTGCTTTTTTTTTTTTTTCTGAGGAGTTTCGCTCTTGTTGCCCAGGCTGGAGTGCAATGGCACGATCTCGGCTCAGCGCAACCTCCGCCTCCCAGGTTCAAGTGATTCTCCTGCCTCAGCCTCCTGAGTAGCTGGGATTGCAGGCATGCGCCACCACGTGAGGCTAATTTTGTATTTTTAGTAGAGACGGGGTTTCTCCATGTTGGTCAGGCTGGTCTTGAGCACCCAACCTCAGGTGATCTGCCCACCTTAGCCTCCCAAAGTGCTGGGATTACAGGCTTGAGCCACCGTGCCCAGCCTCCTGATCTTTTTATTCTCAACTCTTGCTGACTAGGAGATGAGAAAGGAAGCCTGAGCTGTCACAAGGAAAGGACCCAGACGCAAGAGGCAAAGGAACAGGAACATGACAGCTGTGTAGTCTCCACAGGGAGACTCACAGGAATAGACCAGCCCCTGCTCACAGGAACACAGGGTCCTTCTTGCCCTTTTCTGGGGCAAAAGATTGAGTGGCCACAGCCTCTGTCTCGGAGACCCCTATCAGAAAAGGATTGCTTTAGGTGGTGTTTTTCACTCTGCTACCTTCCTCCCCCGCCCCACCCCATTTCCCTTCGTGACCTTGTGACTTCATTAGGTCTCCTTTCTTCTTGATTCAAGAAAAAGCCAGGCGGGGAGGGCTGGGGACCAGGGAGGGAGGCAAGGCGGGGAGGGAGGCAAGGCGGGCAGAGAGGCTGAGCCAATTGCGGCGTCTGCAAGGTGCAAAGCAATCAGTGGAGCTGCTGGTGAGCAGGGTCACTCAGTAGTGTGCACATCAGGGTGAAATCCTTTCAGCTCTTTGCCAAACCCCTAGTGAAAGACAATCAGGCTCGCTGTCACCGAGCTAATTCTGTCTATATAAAAGCAGTAATGAAATTCACGGCAGGATTACCCTCTCCATCCAATGGGCCAGCGTCGTGGTGACATATCTCTCTTATTGCCCGAATGTAACACACCATCTAATTTACGTCGTGTAGCGAGCAGGAATGAAATGTTCATAAAGAATTGCTGCATCTCGTCACCTTAACTGCGGCCCGGGGCTCTGAGGCATCTGTCAGGGAGAGGAGCAGGAGGAGGGAGGGCAGGCGGGGCTCAGGGAGTAGCAGCCGGGGGCAGGGGTTTCTGTGGGGTTGTTGTTTCTTAATAGGGTGAAGTGGAGGCAGAGGGAGGTAGGGGCTGGGCGGGGGTCAGGAGGAGAGAGGGTAAGGGAGGGGCATAGAGGGCTTTGGGGAGGTAAGGATGAATAAGGGTAGGTTGAAGTGGTCTGGAGGGAATGTTTGGAAGTCTGCAGGTTTGGGTGAGTTTGGGAGGATGAATGTGAGTGCCTAAGTGGCCAGGGGTTGGTTGGGGAAATGACCCTCTGGGTGCATCCCAGTTACTGCAGGGCCCCTAACAGTCTCTTTCATCCTCTGGAAGTGGAAACCCAGCCACCTCTAAAGACTATCAGAACAAAACTCTCCAGTGAACAAGAAAGAAGCCCTTTTGTAAAAGTGAACAAGGAGCAGACAGACACGAGGAGCAAGTTTCATAAACCTAGGAGTTCTCCATGGCTACTCCCCCACCCTCAGCAATTGCATGACTCAACTGGCCATCTGCAAGCCCTTTCAATGCCACTTGAAATGTTCTTCTCTTCCACTCTTTCCTCTCCACCCATCAGCACCCTGCCCCCATCCCAGTCCAAAGTCATTGCCATCTGTTGCCTAGATACCTCAGTACCCTCCTGACTGATCTCTCCATGAGCCCTCTTGCCCCCTCTGGCCCCTCTTGCTCCCTCTACTCAGCCAGGTAGTGATCATGTCATCACTACCATCTCTCAGCTTAAAACCCTGCAATGGTTTCCCCTTGCTTTTAGGAGGTACCATTGCAGGGTGTCCCCTAAGACCCTACCTCTTCAGCTTCTTTGTCCCATGCTCCCAGTCACAACAGTGCTCCAGCCATATTGGCCTTTTCCCATAGTCCGAATAAGGTGCTGTGTTCTAAGAAGCCATGGGGGCTGTGCACACGCCTTTCCTTCTCCTTGGAAGACTCCCCTTGGCAGCAGCAGCATCAGCAGACCCCGTCCAGCATGGTCTTAACTCCTACTCCCACTTCAGATGCCAGGTGAAGCCTTGCATCTCAGGGGAAGCCTTCTTTGACTACTCACTCGCGTAGCTCTCTCCTCTTTTATACACTTTCTTGGCATCATTTACTTCTTTTTGTGACTGTTTCATTATAGCCTGGATTCTTCCACTGGACTCTGCACTCCATGAGGGCAGGGACCATGTGTGTATAACTCACCATTATATCCCCAGCCCCTGGCACAGTACCTGGGGACATTGTAGGTGCTAAATAAATACTTGTTGATGGGCCCGGCGCAGTGGCTCTCGCCTGTAATCCCAGCACTATGGGAGGCCGAGACAGGTGGGTCACGAGGTCAGGAGATCGAGACCATCCTGACTAACATGGTAAAACCCCGTCTCTATTAAAAAATACAAAAAAATTAGCCGGGCAAGGTGGCGGGCGCCTGTAGTCCCAGCTACTCGGGAGGCGGAGGCAGGAGAATGGTGTGAACCTGGGAGGCAGAGCTTGCAGTGAGCTGAGATTGTGCCACTGCACTCCAGCCTGGGCGACAGAGCGAAGACTCCACCTCTAAATAAATAAATAAATAAATAAATAAATAAATAAATACTTGTTGATGCCATGTGGAAGCAGCTGATGGAAAAAAATGTGTTGAATGAAGAAATTAGGGGCATGCACAACCATTACAAGGTGAGAACCTACCTTCCTTCCTTCCTTCCTTCTTTCCTCCCTCCTTCCCTTCTTCCTTCCTTCCTTCCTTCCTTCCTTCCTTTGTTCTTTCTTTCCACAAACATCTACTGAATGCCTTCTGAGTGCCAGGCACTGTCAGAGGCACTGTGGCTGCAGTGCTAAACAAGTGAAGACACAGTCCCTGCCCATGAGGAGCTCATGAGGGGAGGGAGACAGACAGCCATGGGGCTAAACCTGTCCTGTGCTGCCTTACTCCAGAAAAGAGCCACATCCTTGCCCACTGGCACAGTCACCTACAAAATGTGGCTGATTTTCTGGGGCCATAGAGAATTCTCCTTGAACTTCCCCAATACATAGCTTAGCTACTTGTGGGGTAAAAATACCAACCCAACAGATGAAAGAAACTTTGTTGAAGAGCGATAACTAGATTTCTTCTCCTAGTGAAGCATTTAGTGAGTATCTACTATGTGCTGAGCACCTGATCTCATGTCATTCTCATAACAACTGTGATATCTAGGTATATTACTTTTGTTTTAGCGATGAGGAAACTGAAGCTGAGTTTAAATAGCTTGCCTCCCAAAAGGTCACACACCTGGCATACAATGGATACTTGTTAAATATTTATTGAGTGAATGAATGAATGAGAAGCTAATAAGCAGAAAGGCCAGGACTCAAACCTAGACTTTCTGGCTCCTAACCCTTATCTCTTTCTACTCTTTATTCCAAGCAATTAGTTTTGAACTCTCAGAGTCAGTATTAGAAAAATAATCTGATTTTGGGCTCTGGATCTGTGTTTTCTCTGATCTGAGATCCACAGCCTTCCCACAGCTGCACATGGCACCTCAGACACCAGGCCTGGCCAGGGCAGGAAGTTTAGGTCTAGAGAACACCAGAACTTAAGCTCTATGGAAGATGTCCATAAGATGAACCCTTCCCCATCCTGTCCAGCCTTCCTTCAATGCCCCAAACTTGGGTTAACTTATCAAAAGGACTGAGCAAGACACTTGTCTGGGAGATGGAACATCACTCCTGCATGGGTAGAATCAAACCATGTCCCTTGGGCCCAAGCTATGTGACCGTTTCTCATTAACTCAGAGATGTTTACTCACCAGACGATACATAGTTGTGTGTGCATGTTGTGTGTAGACATGTGTTCATGTATGTATACATATGTGTTAGTAAATCCATCCTTTCATTAGTTCTCCTGTAGTTCAATGGTATCTACTATCTGTGTATGCAGACCCCATGTCTGCACCCTGAGGTTCCCTCCCCACAGACATCTATGGACAGGTGTTCCTGGACCTGCCTTTTCTCTTTGCTTCTATCTTCCACTCCTAGAAACTGTATGTGACCTTCCAGCTAATGCTCATAGGCCATAGAGTGGGATACAGTGCTATTTGCTTCCTCTTATTTTGAGGAAAGTTCTACTCCCTGGCAGTAGTTAACTTTTTCTTTATCAAAATGCTAATGCATAGATGTATCATCAAAGAAATAATATATGCCTGACACACAGTAACCTCTCAATTCACGTTAGCTATTAACATTATTATAGCTCATTTGTCCTCCCTGACCAGAGGGCGTCCCTCCTTCTATCATAGTCCTGTTAGGTCTGGAAGTACAACTACCCATAGCTACACCTGCCAGGGAGCTATGTGAGGCTTGGTGTGCTTGTAAAGGTCTCCTCTGGTTAGATGGCTCCCAGCCATTGTCATCCATATCTCTCAGTAGGATGAAAATCTCACACATCCCTGGCAGGCAGGGCTCACTCATATTTTTTAAAGTCTCTATAAAATAAGTCTCAGGGGTTTCTGTGGACATTGTATCCAAAACCTTAAATTTCTAAGACACAAATTATTTCCTAAACCCATCCTTCTGCAGCTGACATTTTTTCTAGGTGAGACCTGAGACCAGACACACTGGTCAATGCCTACCAGAGAACTACAGTTTCAGTCATGGCACTTTGATAATGGTTTGGCTGTGTCCTCATTCAAATCTCAACTTGAATTGTATCTCCCAGAATTCCCACATGTTGTGGGAGGGACCCAGGGGGAGGTAACTGCATCATGGGGGCTGGTCTTTCCCATGCTATTCTCATGATAGTGAATAAGTCTCACGAGATCTGATGGGTTTATCAGGTATTTCTGCTTTTGCTTCCTCCTCATTTTCTCTTGCCACCACCATGGAAGAAGTGCCTTTTGCCTCTCACAATGATTCTGAGGCCTCCCCCAGCCATGTGGAACTGTAAGTCCAATTAAACCTCTTTTTCTTCCCAGTCTCAGGTATGTCTTTATCAGCAGCATGAAAACGGACTAATATAGTATATCGGTACCAGTAGAATGGGGCATTGCTGAAAAGATACCCAAAAATGTGGAAGCAACTTTGGAACTGGGTATCAGGCAGAGGTTGGAAGAGTCTGGAGGGCTCAGAAGAAGACAGGAAAATGTGGGAAAGTTTGGAACCTCCTAGAGACTTGTTGAATGGGTTTGACAAAAATGCTGATAGTGATATGAATAATAAGGTCCATTCTGAGGTGATCTCAGGTGGAGATGAGGAACTTGTTGGGAACTGGAGCAAAGGTACTCTTGTTATGTTTTATCAAAGAGACTAGCGGCATTTTGCCCCTGCCCCGGAGATTTGTAGAACTTTGAACTTGAGAAAGATGATTTAGGGTAGCTGGCAAAAGAAATTTCTAAGCACCAAAGCATTCAAAAGGTGACTCGAGTGCTGTTAAAAGCATTCCATTTTAAAAGGGAAATGGAGCATAAAAGTTCAGAAAATTTGCAGCATGATGATGCAGTAGAAAAGAAAAACCCATTTTCTGGGGAAAAATTCAAGTCAGCTGCATATATTTGCATAAGTAGCAAGGAGCCTAATGTTAATCCTCATGAGAAAAATGTCTCCAGGCAATGTCAGAGACCTTCATGGCAGCCCCTCCCATCACAGGCTAGGAGGCCCAGGAGGAAAAAGTGGTTTCGTGGGCTGGGCCCAGGGTCCCCATGCTGTGTGCAGACTAGGAACTTGGTGCCCTGTGTCCCATCTGCTCCAGCCATGGCTCAAAGGGGCCAATGTACAGCTCAGGCTATGGCTTCAGAGGGTGGAAACCCCAAGCCTTGGCAACTTCCATGTGGTGTTTAGCCTGTGGGTGCACAGAAGTCAAGAATTGAGGTTTGAGAACCTCTGCCTAGATCTCAGAAGATTTATGGAAATGCCTGGATGCCCAGGCAAAAGTTTGCTGCAGGGGTGGGGCCCTTATGGAGAACCTTTGCTAAGGTAGTGCAGAAGGGAAATGTGGGGTTGGAGCCCCCACACCGAATCCCTACTGGGGCACTGCCTAGTGGAGCTGTGAGAAGAGGGCCATCATCCTCCAGACCCCAGAATGGTAGATACACCAACAGCTTGCACTGTGCTCCCAGAAAAGCCACAGACACTCAATGCCAGCCCGTGAAAGCAGCCAGAAGGGAGGCTGTACCCTGCAAAGCCACAGAGGCGGAGCTGCCCAAGACCTTGGGAACCTACCTCTTACATCAGCATGACCTGGATGTGAGACCTGGAGTCAAAGGAGATCGTTTTGGAGCTTTAAAATTTGACTGCCCCACTGGATTTTGGACTTGCATTGGCCCTGTAACCCCTTTGTTTTGGCCAATTTATCCCATTTGGAATGGCTGTATTTACCCAATACCTGTACCCCCATTATATCTGGGAAGTGACTAGCTTGCTTTTGATTTTACAGGCTCATAGGCAGAAGGGACTTGCCTTGTCTCAGATGAGACTTTGGACTATGGACTTTTGGGTTAATACTGAAATGAGTTAAGACTTTGGGGGACTATTGGTAAGGCATGATTGATTTTGAAATGTAAGGATATGAAATTTGGAGTGGCTGGGGTAGAATGATATGGTTTGTCCGTGTCCCCATTCAAATCTCAACTTGAATTTTATCTCCCAGGATTCCCATGTGCTGTGGGAGGGACCCATGGGGAGGTAATTGAATCATGGGGGCCAGTCTTTCCCATGCTATTCTCATGATAGTGAATAAGTCTCATGAGATCTGATGGGCTTATCAGGGGTTTCCACTTTTGCTTCCTCCTCATTTTCTTGCTGCCACCGTGTAAAAAGTGACTTTCATCTCCTGCCATGATTCTGAGGCCTCCCAAGCCAATTAAACCTCTTTTTCTTCCCAGTCTCGGGTATGTCTTTATTAGCAGCGTGAAAATGGACTAATACACACTTGATAATCCTAACTCCTTTCCTTTGGCCCAAGTGGCCTATCCTCCTAGCTAATGATAGGTTCTTTGGCTCTGCCAGTAGCTGACATTCCAAACCAAACCTGCTTCTTCAAGTGAAGCAAGATATCATTCAAGTTGGACAGATATAGAGCATTCAGTAAGCGGGTACAGGGGAGAGGGGAAAGAAGAGAGAGAACACAACAAATCATCACAAAAAAATCAGGATTCTCCAGACAGTGTCTGTCCTGAAATTGGCATAAGACTTTTTTTTTTTTTTGCAGGATCCACATAAACCCAGGGGTCTGTGCCTAGAAGTGTATTAAGATTAAGTTTTATTTGATTGTCTTTGGACAGACAAGAGGGTTAAGGAAGATTATATGGAACGAATAAACTAGAAGAGGTTGGTGATGGATTAGAAATTGGAATCCAACCCTGTTGATGTGTTTATTTGATTTTCACATTTTCCTACCCCCTTTATTCCCACTCCTCTTTCCCCATGCCCAGACTGACATAAATGATACCTTGATGGCTATTTCAGTTGCAACCCTATATATCTAGGGAAGCCTGAGCTCCCCAGCTGCCACCCAACTCTGATCCCCTAATCCCAAAGAGACCAGCTGGTCAGAGTTCTCAGGGATGGCAGACCGCAGTGCAGATTGGGCCTCTGCTACCAACAGTCTCTGTTCATGGTCAGATGGCTTAACTTCTCTGTGTATTGGCCTTAGTATCAGCCTCCTGCTCCCCCTCCATACACACCACCCCAGATGATAGCAAGAAGCATTCTAAACTTCTTGGAATACTATTCTAGAAATTCACCTTTATATTTCTCACTATCATTACCAGATCAGAATATAGTCCTCAAGAGGATTAACATGATCTTGGGTGGGCCAGTCAGCTTTACTGCTGGCCTGGACAGCTGTTTAGTCATCGGTCACTAGGAGAAAGTGAGGATGGATCAGTGCAGCTCAGCCCTGCCATTCAGTGCATGACCCATTATGATAACAGCAAAGATAATTTTCCAGGATCCTGGGCTGTCTGCAGATTTTGGGAGTACCTACAGATACCGCATGGTTTAAAACTCCATTGGTGAAAAGCAACAACCAGCATTCACCCTGGTTGGAGTTCAGTATGATGGTGAGGGGATGTCTAGTATATAGATAAAACTGAAAGGCCCCTCAAAATGGAGACTAATTGATGATTTGAAGAAATAGGCATAAATTTGTTAAGTGTGGGTCAAATCCCTTGCTCTTCAGGCCCTCCTAAAGCCAGAAGCTCAATTTAGTGGTCATTGCCTGCTCGGTGCCACTAAATTTTCTGGTAATCTGCAGGGATATGTAATTATGCTGTAGTTAGTGATTGTTCACTAAGTAAACCCTTGGTGTAGTTACCATGTAAGTCAACGGTATTTACAGGATATTTTTTCTGCCTGTAACTCAAAGCTTTACCGAAACAAATTGGAATTGCCTTCTGGAGGCCGTTGTTATAAATTACAGACCCAACATCT
Source organism: Pongo pygmaeus (assembly GCF_028885625.2). Lineage (NCBI taxonomy): Eukaryota > Metazoa > Chordata > Mammalia > Primates > Hominidae > Pongo > Pongo pygmaeus. Next base: position 106,603,024 of record NC_072381.2, read on the forward strand.
GTCCACATCTGCAATGTCTAGACAGCCTGTCTCAGCTACAAGAGAGAAGAGAGACGAATGAGCGAAAGCGAGGGAGACATGAAGAGTGGCAGAGAAGTCTCAGATTCATACAATTTTTCTCTTCAGAGCTTTACCCAAAGGCTTGCTGTGCTGGCTTCTAAAATTGACCCGAATTATCAGCAGCCCAATGCCAAGCTCTGGAGGGTTTGGGGCCTGGTCATCACCCCTGGATGTGATGGCAATGCAGCCTCTTCTCTTGGGCTGTATCTCTGCCCCAACAGATTCTCAGAGGTCACAGTGGGGCCCGGAAGATGGAGTTATAAATACAGAAACTGACTATGGCCAGATAGGGAGAATCGGCTGTATCTCCAAACCTTCTCCCTTCTTTCTCTCTCCTGCTCCCTGACTCTCACCACCACCTGGCTCAGCTTTTCAGAGTGGGGCGAAGCATTCATTTGCCTACCTTTTTTGTGGTCCCTCTCCTGTACCCATGATAAGGAGCCTGCCCGTCAGCTGAGTGATTGTATTTTTTTACAGTTCCTAGCACAAACCTTCTCATTTATATGTAAAGCAGCCATTAGTCATAGCTCCGTTCCCACACACTGCCTGATGTACAATCACATTTTGCAGCGGATGAATCTTTCCACACAGCTGCTCTGCTATGAATAATCCGTCTCTAGGCCCATAAATCAGAAAAAAATCATGCACCTCGTTCGCCTGATCTTTACACAAAGTCATATATTTTACATGAGGATGAGCTAAATATTCATGAGTCTTAAAGGCTTTTCTCATAGGCACTTGTTGGGGTTGTTTTCTACTGTTGGGGGGATACCAAGGTTGTATTTAGGAGAACCAGGGATTTTAAAGAGGAAAAAGAGGCAAGAGAGAGAGAATCTCTCTCTCTCTCTTTCTCTGTGTGTGTGTGTGTGTGTGTGTGTGTGTGTTGTGGGGGGAAGAAAGAGAGAGGAGAAAGAGAGAGAGGGAGAGACAGATTGATTGAGATTGCAAGCTTATCTCTTAGTCATGTGGGACAAAGGATGATATTGTGAGGTCTTAAAAACTTGATAAATACTTGTTGTGTACCTGAGCTTTGATCCTGCCCAGAGCCAAGAATATTGCCTCCCTGACCTTCAAGGTCATTTGATGAACCTTTGCCTTCTGACCTGTGCAACAATGAATTTGGTCCTTCTCTGTGTAGGAAGGTGGCTGGGAGAGCCCCACCTGGATTTGATAAAGGCAGGACTTGAGGTGAGGGAGGGGGGAAGGTGGGAAAATCAGCAGTTGCAAAGGAAACTGCTCTGATGCTAGCAAAGCTTCCTACCTACACACGACTTAAGGCCTCCAGCAGCTACCTGGCATTCTGTGTCTGACCCATTCTTGTTTCAGAAAGCATTTAAGGTGGCATTGCTCATCCTCCGTTTTATCTTCCTCCCTGGTCTGTCTCCTTCCACTCACCCTCTTAGCCTCCCTCATCATCTCACTTTCTTGTCTTTAGGCTTCTTCTCAGATGGACCCATGCTCTGCCAGGGCAAGCTCCTCAAACTCTCTCCCTCTCCCAAAATGCAAAATCTGACCTCTCCCAGAAGCCTCCTTCTACTAAATAGAGGAGGGAGACTTACTTGCTTTGCTGTGCAAGCCCCACGCTCTTGCCTTCCCTAGCTGACCCACTCATCATACCAGCCCCTCTGCTGGCAGGTGCTTTTTCATTTTATTCTGGAATTCACTTAGCATTTGTCTGTGTGTTCAGTGGCGCTGTCTGTCTGACTCATTAATGCCGTGGTCTGCAGTGGTGATGATGATGTGTCCTCACTTCTCTCCGAAGGGTAGAAAATTCTGCTTCTTGGATTTCACTGACAACACGGGGAACACATTTTTAGGGAGAGATTTCTCAGATTTAGCTCTAGATCTGGAAACACACATATGCCCTCAGACCCTTTAGCCTTCAGTGGATAATGACAATACGTTGGGTTTGAGTAGGCTGTCCTTGGATGAAGAACTGTATCAAAAGTGTAATGGCACTCAGGGGGTTACTTCTCTATTTAAAATCACTTCTCTATTTAATGGATGGGCAAACTGGTATAATCTTGGGAAACTCCTCTCTAAACTTCAAATCAGGAGGTCATGACAGGCAGCTGCAATTACTTCTGAGTTGACTTTTGTGATTTTGACTCTGGGCATCAAGCTTTTACACCACCCTCCAGGGCCAAAGGCCAGGGATCGAAGCCTTGCCCCATTTCTCTCAGTTCCCGGGCTGACTTGTTGTTCTGCTGCCCCTTGCCCCTCCTGCCCTCAACCCACTTTTGCTAATGTTCGGGAAAAATTAAGTCAAAGAACCGCCAGAGAGGAGGAAAATGTCCAAAGAATCACAGATGGCAGACTTGCAAATTTAATTTAAAATCATTCTTTATTATCCAAAATATTAAAATTAGAGCTATAATGCCCAAAGGAAAGCACAGATGAAAACCCCCAATGTTTCACGGCCTCTTCCTCAGGGGGTCCCAAAAACACTGAGTGGGAATGCTTTTGAAGAGAAAGCAGGAGTGCATGAGCAAAGAGCCAGCTGTAGATCATTGAGCCAAACACTCAGTGACTGACCCAATCAGCTTCCCTTAAAGCCAAACACCAACTGTTTCATATGCAATTAATGATTGCCCTGGCAAATTAAAGTGCATCAAGTCATCACAGGAATCCTTGAATGAGAAGACACACAGCAGTCACAGGTATCTCATCCCTGGCATCTACATAATGATATTACCAGGCTAATCTAGACTCAGAGATTTAATTCTGCAAAACACCATGCACTAAATATTTATATTCATAAAAGGGCTAAAAAAATGCCCACATGCTACCTCTAGGCTCCCCATTCATCTAGAATAGGCTGCTGGTTTATCTGCTGGGGTCTATGGTTGGGAGTAAAGGGTACAAGTCAAGTGTCAGGAGGATCCCAGTGTTCCTGGCCCCCAACTTCACCTTTCAAAAGGGTCTCGGCCAGGCGTGGTGGCTCACGCCTGTAATCCCAGCAGTTTGGGAGGCTGAGGTGGGCGGATCATGAGGTCCGGAGATAAAGACCATCCCGGCTAACACGGTGAAACCCCATCTCTACTAAAGTACAAAAAATTAGCTGGGCGTGGTGGCGGGTGCCTGTAGTCCCAGCTACTCGGGAGGCTGAGGCAGGAGAATGGTGTGAATGTGAACCCAGGAGACAGAGCTTGCAGTGAGCCGAGATAGTGCCACTGCACTCTAGCCTGGGCAACAGAGCGAGACTCCGTCTCAAAAAAAAAAAAAAAGTGGGAGGTCTCATTCCTGGATTGGGTACTGAGTGGCATCCAAGAGTGGGCAAATCTCCTTCCTTCTCTGGAGATGTCAAAGCATAAAAGAAAGGCCCTTCATATGTCAGAGTCAAGAAACGAGTGTTAGAATGGATGACAACATCTGTTCCCCATTCTTTGGTGCAGAAAATCAAAGTCCAGAGAAGTACCAGAGACTGTTACAGTCATCCTTTACAGGTTCCAAATTCTTTTTTTTTTTTTTTTTTTTTTTTGAGATAGGGTCTCACTCTGTCACCCAGGCTGGAGTACAGTGGCGCGATCTTGGCTTACTGCAACCTCTGCCTCCGGAGCTCAAGTGAGCCTCCCACCTCAGCCTCCCAAGTAGCTGGGACCACAGGCATGCACCACCATGCCTGGCTAATTTTTTGTATTTTTGGTGGAAATGGAGTTTCACCATGTTGTCCAGGCTGGTCTCAAACTCCTGAGCTCAAGTGATCTGCCCACCTCGGCCTCCCAAAGTGCTGGGACAAATTCCAAATTCTTTTTTTGTTTTGTTTTGTTCTGAGGCAGAGTCTCCCTCTGTCGCTGAAGTTGGAGTGCAGTGGCCCCATCTCAGCTCACTGCGACCTATGGCTCCCGGGTTTAAGTGATTCTCCTGCCTTGGCCTCCCCAGTAGCTGGGATTACAGGCGTGAGCCACCAAGCCCAGCTAATTTTTTTTTTTTTTTTTTTTTTTTTTCCGAGATGGAGTCTCGCTTTGTCACCCAGGCTGTAGTGCAGTGACGTCATCTCGGCTCACTGCAGCCTCTGCCTCCTGGGTTCAAGTGATTCTCCTGTCTCAGCCTCCCAAGTAGCTGGGACTACAGGCGTGTGCCACAACACCCAGCTAATTTTGTATTTTTAGTAGAGACGGGGTTCCACCATGTTGGCCAGGCTGGTCTCAAACTCCTGACCTCAGGTGATCCACCTGCCTCAGCCTCCCAAAGTGCTGGGATTACAGGGATGAGCCACCAAGTCTGGCCTAATTTTTGTATTTTCACTAAAGACGGGGTTTCACCGTGTTGGCCAGTCTGGTCTTGAACTCCTGACCTCAAGTGATCCACCTGCCTTGGCCCCTCAAAGTGCCGAGGCATGAACCACCGTGTCCGGCCTCCAAATTCCAAATTCTAAGTCACAAATATAGTTGTGATTTTGGATGCCATCATGCCTGATCTGAAGAATACGGTCTCTCCAAATAATCATAAATAAACCAGTGCTGATGGAAAGAAAATGTTTTCTTTGGCCTTTTGGATTTGTCTCGGTTTCCTCTACTAAAACCTAATTCTGAGCTTATGGCCCCTACTCAAATATTCTCATCTCAGCATTCAGCACACTGCTGGGCCTCAGCACCCCTACCATATAAAGGCACAGAACCTAACCTGGCTTCGCCTAGCCCCTATCCTCATCAGGTTGCCAGGATCATTTCTGTGTCCATCCTGCAGACTGCTTTCCTCTCCCCGCTGGCATCCTAAACCCAATTATTTTCATTTGGTCCCCTCTGCCCTTTCTCTCTCCCTGGTAGAAAATGCAGATGATGGAGGCTGCCTGTTCTCTGTGCATACCATGACTTGGAGCCTTCAGCAACTTTTCCAGGGCTCTGCATATTATAATCAAGATGAGATCAGCTAGTAAAAAATTACATTGGTTACAATCCAAAAAGATTAACCAGCCTTAAGGGTTTCATGGCTATGCATTACACTTTTCAATTTTCCTACAATTAAGCTAACAACAAATAATATTGACAAATAACTGCTAGATGTGCTAGTTGAAGCCTGGCCATGGAAGGGAGGGTGGTTCTGCGAGTCTGGCCATTCCCTGCTTGTAAGTTCTAGCAAACACTGGGCTGCTGGTACTTGAGCTGCTCCGGTGGAGAAGTGATGAGGAATGGTTGCTGTGCTTGCTCCTAAATAAAGAATTTTGGGCCAGGTGTGGTGGCTCATGCCTGTAATCCCAGCACTTTGGGAGGCCAAGGTGGGCGGGTTGCTTGAGCCCAGAAGCTCAAGGCCAGCCTGGGCAACATGGCTAAACCCTGTCTCTACAAAAAATACAAAAATTAGCTGGGCATGGTGGCATGTGCTTATAGTCTCAGCTATTTGGGAGGCTGAGGAAGGAGGATTGCTTGAGCCTGGGAGGCAGAGGTTGCAGCAAACTGAGATTGCACCACTGCACCCCAGCCTGGGTGACAGCCAGACCCTGTCTCAAAAAAAAAAAAAAAAAAAAATTAAAAGATGACAGTCCTGACACCTGTTCTACCACCTTTGAGAAATTTTCCTGGTTTCTACCGATTTCTCAACCTCCTGCTGGAGACAATCCAAGATAAGGAGACCTATATTCTCACAAGGCACAACTATATCAATACATTAATTAACCTGAAGTCACAAATCCAAGACCTAAAATAAATTAGACCTAGCATTAGCAAAATTTGGGACAGATAAGACTAAGAGTCTTAGTGAAAACCCCCTCCCACACAGATGCTGATAGAGGTCTGTGGAGGCGAGACTTCTCCCTGACTGGCTGCCCTGGCACTGGGGAAGGCAGGGAGTGGTGGAGGAAAGAAGGGTGTTTTTGTTGTTGTTGTTGTTTGTTTTTTTATACAGGATCTCTCTCTGTTGCCCAGGCTGAAGTGCAGTGCTATGATCACAGCTCACTGCAGCCTCAACCTCCTGGGCTCAAGTGATCCTCCCACCTCAGCCTTCCAAGTAGCTGGGACATGCCTGGCTAATTAAAAAAAAATTTTTTCTTTTTGTAGAGATGGGGTCTCAAACTCCTGGACTCAAGCTATCCTCCCACCTTGACCTCCCAAAGTGTTGGGATTACAGGCATGAGCCACTGTGCCCAGCCACCAGTTATTTCTATTACTCAGTGTTGGGGAAGAAGCTAGCAGAGGGAATGGCTAGGAGAGGAGGACTACAAAGGAAATAATGACACTTGTCATCATTTAATCAGAGTTACCATGTTCCAGGCACTGTGGTAAGTGCTTTCTTGCATTAATTTATTTAATTTTCACAATGATAACATGCTCACTTTGATACTATATCTGATGTTCATCGAAACTGACAAATATCTGACGGGAACCCAGGCTGGAGTGCAGTGGTGCGATCTTGGCTCGCTGCAGCCTCTGCCTCCCAGGTTCAAGTGATTCTCCAGCCCCAGCCTCCCAAGCAGCTGGGACTACAGATGCATACCACCATGTCCAGCATTTTTTTTTTTTTTTTTTTGTATTTTTAGTAGAGACAGAGTTTCACCATGTTGGCCAGGCTGGTCTTGGACTCCTGACCCCAGGAGATCCGCCCACCTCTGCCTCCCAAAGTGCTGGGATTACAGGTGTGAGCCACCGCGCCTGGCCTGTTGGTTTTTTTGTTTGTTTGTTTTTTGTTGAGATGGAGTCTTGTCCTGTTGCCCACGCTGGAGTGCAGTGGGCCAATCTCACTGCAACCTCCGCCTCCTGGGTTCAAGTGATTCTCCTGCTTCAGCCTCCCCAGTACCTGGGATTACAGGCACCCGCCACCATACCTGGCTAATTCTTGTATTTTTAGTAGAGACAGGGTTTCGCCATGTTGGCCAGGCTGGTCTTGAACTCCTGGCCTCAAGCAATCCACCTGCCTCAGCCTCCCAAAGTGCTGAGATTACAGGGGTGAGCCACAGCACCCAACCTATATTTGTGTTTTACACCTCTGGGCCTGGTGTAGGACGCTCTCTCTCTCTCTCTCTTTTTTTTTTTTTTTTTTGAGACAGAGTCTTGCTCTGTTGCCCAGGCTGGAGTGCAATGGCACCATCTCGGCTCACTGCAACCTCTGCCTCCCGGGTTCAAGCGATTCTCCTGCCTTAGCCTGCCAAGTGGCTGGGATTACAGGCACCCGCCACCATGCGTGGCTAACTTTTTTGTATTTTTAGTATAGACAGGGTTTCACCTTGTTGGCCGGACTGGTCTCGAACTCCTGACCTCAGGTGATCCACCTGCCTCGGCCTCCCAAAGTGCTGGGATTACAGGCGTGAGCCACCGCACCCAGCCTCTCGCTGTCTTTTATAATGTAATTTTTACTTAAGTATAATATACAGAAAAGTGCAGAGAATGCATAAGGATACGGCTCAATTAATTTTTAAAAAGCAGATACACCTGTGTAGCCAGTATGGCGTCTCCTCTCTCTCAACACAAATTTGAAATCAATCCTCAGTCTATCCTTAATGGAGTTGTCCCTGAACTAAGCCTACAGGAAGCCTCTGAGCTGCCTTTTTTCTCTGGTTTCTCACGGTTATCACTGGAAGAATCACAAAGGAGCTCTGTTTTAGAGCCTGGAGGTTTAGAATCAAGAGTCTCATTGGTGGTTTTAGCAGCTACACTGCTTTGTTCCTGAACTGGCGAAGATGATGCCCCGGCATTGAAGGACGGGGTCAGAACAGTCCATGCCCCAAGAGTTTGCCTGTGAGCCATTCAATTTCTCACCTAGTACTGATTAACTCAATGCAAATGTTTTGCCTATTTTTTATTTTTAGAAAATTATATATGTTTTTATTCTTTTAAAGTAGAGACAGGGCCTCACCATGTTTCCCAGGCTGGTTTTGAACTCCTAGGCTCAAGCGATCCACCTGCCCCAGCCTCCCGAAGTGCTGAGATTACAGGCGTGAGCCACTGCACCCAGCCCATTTTACCTGTTGTAGCCACAAAGAGACCTGAAGATTCAAGAGTGGCTCTTTAGCTCTGTTGTCTGGCTCCTCCTCTTGCTCAGTCAGTGTGGGTCCTTCGTGCCCTTGACCCTACTTGGGGGCAGAGCATGACCTTCCATTTGCCTCTTCTCTTCTTTTCCACCTCCACCTTGGTCCATCCTCAGACCCTCTTTTATTCCTGGTTCCCACGGTCTGGCTCTTTCTCTGAAGGACTCCCTCTGTTGGATTCCCTGACAGGTGATTGAATTGGGGAGAACATTGGGAGGCAAACCCTCATAACACAATAATTAGTTATTTAAAAGCCCAGCTTGGCTAGATATAGTGGTACGTACCTGTAATTCCAGCTACTCGGGAGGCTGAGGCCAGAGGATCACTTGAGCCCAGGAGTTCAAGACTAGCTTGGATAACATAGCAAGAACACATTTTTTTTTTTTTTTTTTTTTTTTTTTTTTGAGACAGAGTCTCACTCTGTCGCCCAGGCTGGAGTGCAGTAGTGCGATCTTGGCTCACTGCAACCTCCATCTCCCAGGTTCAAGTGATTCTCCTGCCTCAGCCTCCCACGTAGCTGGGATTACAGGTGCCTGACACTACGCCCAGCTAATTTTTTTTTTTTTTTGTATTTTTAGTTGAGATGGGGTTTCACCATGTTGGCCAGGCTGGTCTTGAACTCCTGACTTCAGCTAATCTGCCCGACTGGGCCTCCCAAAGTGCTGGGGATTACAGGTGTGAGCCACCATGCCCAGCCAAGAAAGAAAAAAAAAGTTCAAAAGCCCAGCTTTACAATCCTTTGCATATCTCCGTATTGGGTAATAGTATGTCTCCTTCCTGTTAAATTCTCTATGTCTGGAGAATTCAAATAAACAAACAAAACTCTACTCTGCTGTACTTAGGTTCAAAGCCGAATTCTGGTAAATGAATCTTTTTTTTTTTCAAGACGGAGTCTTGCTCTGTTAACTAGCTGGAGTGCAGTGGCACGATCTCAGCTCACTGCAACCTCCGCCTCCCAGGTTCAAACAATTCTCCTGCCTCAGCCCCCTGAGTAGCTGGGATTACAGGTGCCCACCACTGTGCCTGGCTAATTTTTGTATTTTTAGTACAGACAGGGTTTCACCACGTTGGCCAGGCTGGTCTCGAACTCCTGACCTAGTGATCTGCCCTCCTCAGCTTCCCAAAGTGCTGAGATTACAGGCGTGAGCCACCGCGCCCGGCCAAATGAAGCTTCATTGTGTCCTTTCCGGGCCTGAGTCCTTGACAGAATTCTTTGTTAGGCCCTTGTCATCATTGTCGTCATCATCATCATCATCATCATCATCATTACTAGCATCTAATGTTTACTGAGTCCTTACCATGAGCTGGGACCTGGGAAAACTGCTTTATATAGATTGTCTCCTCCTGGTCCAGCTAAATCTGGACTACTGAGTCTCAACCAGAGGGTCAGTCTCCGGGGCTCTGCTGTGAATGAGGCAGACTCTCAGACCAGCACTGGAATCAGCAGGGAGAAGCCAGGGGTTGGGCATAGAGTTTAGATAGATTGCTGACAGTTGAGACAGGTTTGGGACAGTTCTCTGACAGAGACTGAAGAGTAGTGTTTGGTCATGCGTCCATTTAACAACTATGTAGAAAAGTGCTTGCTAAGGATAAGGGAACTCTATGCTCAGGAAAGCTTTGAGATCAGAAACAGATCAGTACAGCACTTCGTGACCTCAATATACTGCAAGCTGCTTTTATAGTTATGAAATGATATGATACCCGACATTTGCATCAATATGAGCCAGAGAAAGGTGAAAGAAGTGGGTAAGGGCACACACAAAACAAAACTGACTATAAGTCAGTATTTTTGAAGCTGAGTAATGAGTAAAAGGAAATTTATTGTATTATTCTCTTTACCTTTTTATATGTTTGAATGTTAAATTCAAAGTTAAATATACATACCCTGGCCGGGCACCGTGGCTCACGCCTGTAATTCTAGCCCTTTGGGATGCCAAGGGGGGTGGATCGCTTGAGCTCAGGAGTTCGACACCAGCCTGGGCAACATGATGAAACCCCGTTTCTACTACAAATACAAAATTAGCTGGGCGTGGTGGTCAGCACCTGCAGTCCCAGCTACTTGGGGGCTGAGGCAGAAGGATCCCTTGAACCTGGGAGGTCAAGGCTGCAGTGAGCCAAGATGGCACCACTGTACTCCAGCCTGGTGACAAAGTGAGACCCTGTCTCAAAAATAAAATAAAAATAAATAAATAAATACACACATCTATATTCTTCCATACCTTTTTTCCTTTTCTTTGTGTGTGTGTGTGTGTGTGTGTGTGTGTGTGTGTTTAATTCTAGTTGTTTTCTTTTTCCTGGTTGTTTTGTTATTCTGAATTAAGGTGCTTTAAAAAAAAATAGCCAGTTCAGGCAAGCGTGGTGGCTCACACCTGTAATCTCAACACTTTGGGAGGCCAAGGCAGTTGGATCACTTGAGGTCAGGAGTTTGAGACTAGCCTAGCCAACGCGGTGGAACTTCATCTCTACTAAAAATACAAAAAAAATTAGCCAGGTGTGGTAGTGGGTACCTGTAATCCCCACTCAGGAGGCTGAGGCAGGAGAATCACTTTAACCCGAGAGGCAGAGGTTACAGTCAGCCGAGATCACACCACTGCACTCCAGGCTGGGCAACAGAGTAAGACTCTATCTAAAAAAAAAAAAAAAAGCCATTTGGGTAGTTGGGTGCAGTGGCATAGCTACTTAGGAGACTGAGGTGGGAGAATCACTTGAGCCCAGGAGTTCAAGACCAGCCTGGGCAACATAGTGAGACCCTGCCTCTAAAATGAGAGAGAGAGAGAGAGAGAGAGAGAGAAACATACATAATGAATAAACAAGCAATGAATCATTTATCTAAAAATTTTAAAAAATAGCCTATTTTAGTTGCGATAAGGACAAATCAAGTCAAATTTTTTTTTTGGGCCAGTAAGAAAAAGATAGTTATGGGTTCCTAAAATCCAGGTGCCTATAAAAGGGACATTCATAGGAGAGTCCCATGAAGACAAATAGTCTGGGGTGGGAGTCCAGACCTCTTTGGACATCTGCCCTGGTTCTCTCCTTCCCTTTGCTGCCCCTTCTCAGGGTTGTTCCTCTCAAAATATGTTTCTTGATGCATGAATGACATTGCATTTAATTTAAAAGGCAATTCTCTGATAAGAAAGTCCTGCCTTTTCCCCACTTCCTGCCCCAACCTGCTCGCAGACCTCCTGGGGTTGATAGCCTGGCTATCTGGATTTCTCTCTGCCTACTAATTTGCTTGTCATCAAAGATCTTTCCCACTGAAAGCCCCCCTTGATTTTTTTCCTGGTACCTGCTTCTGGGGCCTCCCTCCATGACCTGCCCTGCCCTGAAGCTCTGTCCAGCTGCCAGCTCTCATCCACCCCCAAACCAGTCCCATGCTAAACTCTTCCTTTTGCCTTTCTAGAGGCACTCTCCATCCTTTCCCAGCCCTCTCTGGACCTGGGAGATGAACCCAAATGGACTGCATCAAAGGCTCTCTTGTCCTCTGGCTTCTGTTTGTGTTTAACCAAAAGGAGACATCAGAAGATTAAAGAGCAGGAGGATGCTGGTATATTGTTCTTCCAGATCCCTCCCTGCTGGGCTGCCATGAAAGGGCTGCATCCCTTTTCGAATGCCATAGCTATGGTCAAGCGGTCCTTTCCCCACAGCCACCTTCTCAGGGTCTTGGTAACTATGCCCTTCCCTTGGCCCTTTGGTCCTAGGAGTAGTATGGTTATCTGCTGTTGCTAGCTGAGGGGTATGCACTAGCACTTGTTGGTCTCCCTTCACTCTGTCCACACCTTTGCAAATAGGTCCTTAATTAAACCCTTCTGAAATTAATCAAGTCTACATATGCCAGGACTGTGACTGATACAAATCCATACTATTGTCAAGAGAGCCCTGGTTAGTACCTATTTTTGTGTCTTATTTCTTTCACATAATGGAAAGCTTCTTGAAGGCAAGGCCCATCTCTTATCTGCAGAGTGATAGACACAAGAAAAATAATGAGTTTTTAACACTGACTCTTAGAAGTAATCCTGACCTCTATCACCTCTTCCTCAAAAGGCATTTTTAGGAGGGAAGGGGTATCCAACGAAATATAGCTGCAGATGATGTAAATGTCTGGGAAATTATAGCAGCCAGATAAAGGAAATCACCAGCTTGAAGACATGGTAGTGGGGGAGTCTGGACAAATGCCAGTTAAAGATAAAACAATCTGTTCAAACTTTGACTAAACTATACAAAATAAAGTATGTTAAACAATGTTGGTCAAAAAGTGTCTAAGAAATCCAGGCACAGAAAGCATGGGAAACATAACTTTGTCAGCACTGAAGACTAAAAACTGATTAATCTCCCAACCTGGGAAACATATGTAGCAAATATATGAAGTATATCTTTATAACCAAGGTGAATACTCTTTTTGTTTGTTTAGACATGAATTCCTGCTTTGGATACATGTGTTAGTAAATAAAAAACACTGTCACTGCATTTAAGATCTGGAGTTAGACAACCTGTAAAAGAACGCTGGTTCCATAAGATATTACAGAAATGATGGAAGGTGATGCCCAAGGCTAGGTTATACAAGATATTGTGGCTTCTGCCTCAGTCTGGGAAAAATTAGCCACCATGTTGTGAGGTCCCATAAGCAGCCCTATGGAGAGGTTCACATGACAAGGAACTAAAGTATTCTGCCATCAGTCACCCCCAAATTGCCAGCCACATGAGTGAGCCATATTGGAAGGAGATCCTCCAGCCCCAGTTAAACCTTCCGATGGCTAGAGCCCTGGCCAACACTGACTCCAATCTTGTGAGACACTGGGTAGAACACTCAGCTAAATCGTTCCTTAATTTCGAATGCATGTCAGATTTAAAAAGATGCTTATTATTGTTTTAAGCTGTTAACTTTCAGGGTTATTTGTTATGCAACAATAGATAACGAATACAGATGCATACCCTGGATCTAATGATGAAGAAACATCACAGCCAGGCACGGTGGCTCATGCCTGTAATCCCAGCAATTTAGGAGACCGAGGCGGGCAGATCACCTGAGATCAGGAGGTTGATATCAGTCTGGCCAACATGGTGAAACTGTGTCTGTACGAAAAATACAAAAATTAGCCAGGCTCAATGGTGGGTGCCTGTAATCTCAGCTACTCAGGAGGCTGAGGCAGGAAAATTGCTTGAACCTGGGAGGTGGAGGTTGCAGTGTGCTGAGATTGGGCCACTGCACTCCAGCCTGGGCAACAAGAGTGAGACTTCATCTCAAAAAAAAAAAAAAAAGGAAACATCAGATAAATCAAAATTAAGGAACATTCTACAAAATAACTGGCCTGTAAGCTTCAAAAGTGTCATGAAAGTTAAAGAAGAGATGAAGGAATTGTTTCATATTGAAGGAGACCAAAGCTATATGACAGCTAAATATAATTTGTGATTCTGAACTAGATCCTTCTGCAATAAAGGACATTATTGGGACAACTGGCAAAACTTGAGTGGAATCTGAGGATTAGATGGTAGGTATGTATCGATGTCAATTTCCCAGTTTTGGCGGTTGTATACTAGTAACATAGAATGTATTCGTGCGTAAGAAATACTAAAGTAGGCCAGGCGCGGTGGCTCATGCCTGTAATCCCAACACTTTGGGAGGCCGAGGCAGGTGGCTCACGAGGTCAGGAGATCAAGACCATCCTGGCTAACACAGTGAAACCCCGTCTCTACTAAAATAAATAAATAAATAAATAAAATAAAAATTAGCCGGGCGTGGCAGCGTGCTCCTGTAGTCCCAGCTACTCCGGAGGCTGAGGCAGGATAATGGCGTGAACCCGGGAGGAGGAGCTTGCAGTGAGCCGAGATCGCGCCACTGCACTCCAGCCTGGGCGACAGAACGAGACTCCGTCTCAAAAAAAAAAAATAGCCGGGCGCGGTGGCTCACGCCTGTAATCCCAGCACTTTGGGAGGCCGAGGCGGGCGGATCACGAGGTTAGGAGATCGAGACCATCTTGGCTAACACGGTGAAACCCCGTCTCTACTAAAAATACAAAAAATTAGCCGGGCGCGGTGACGAGTGCCTGTAATCCCGGCTACTCAGGAGGCTGAGGCAGGAGAACGGCATCGACCCGGGAGGCGGAGCTTGCAGTGAGCCGAGATCGCGCCACTGCAGTCCGGCCTGGGTGAAAGAGCGAGACTCCGTCTCAAAATAAATAAATAAATTAATTAATTAATTAAAATAAAATAAATAAAAGAAATGCTGACCGGGCGCGGTGGCTCACGCCTGTAATCCCAGCACTTTGGGAGGCAGAGGCGGGCGGATCATGAGGTCAGGAAATCGAGACCATCCTGGCTAACACGGTGAAACCCCGCCTCTACTAAAGATACAAAAAATTAGCCGGGCGTGGTGGCGTGAGCCTGTGGTCCCAGCTACTCGGGAGGCTGAGGCAGGAGAATGGCGTGAACCCGGGAGGCGGAGCTTGCAGTGAGCTGAGATTGCGCCACTGCACTCCAGCCTCGGCGACAGAGCGAGACTCCATCTCAAAAAAAAAAAAAGAAAGAAATCCATTTCTCACAATCTCCCCCGCCTGCACTTCTTTTTTGAGACGGACTTTCACTCTTGTTGCCCCAGCTGGAGTGCAATGGTGCAATCTCGGCTCACAGCAACCTCTGCCTCCCGGGTTCAAGCGATTCTCCTGCCTCAGTCTCCCGAGTAGCTGGGATTACAGGCATGCACCACCACGCCCGGCTAATTTTGCATTTTTAGTAGAGACGCTCTATGTTGGTCAGGCTGGTCTTGAACTCCCTACCTCAGGTGATCCGCCGGCCTCGCCTCCCAAAGTGCTGGGACTACAGGCGTGAGCCATCGCACCCGGCCCCCTGCCTGCATTTCTTTACCCCATGGAAGGAAGTGCAGGTGATGACGTTTGACAGGCCTCTGTGCAGACCAGACTGTACCTTCAGTAACTTCTCATGTACTTGCATTTCTTTTTCTTTTTTTTTTTTTTTTTTGAGACAGGGTCTCACTCTGTCACCCGGGCTGGAGTGCAGTGGATCATAGCTTACTGCAGCCTCGACCTCTGAGGCTCAAGCAATCCTCCTGCCTTAGCCTCCCGAGTAGCTGGGACTGCAGGGATGTGCCACCATGCGTGGTTAACTATTTTTGTATTTTTTTGTAGAGATGAGGTCTTGCTATGTTGCCTACCCAGGCTAGTCTTGATCTCCTTAGCTCAAGTGATCATCCTGCCTCTCTGCCTTCCAAAGTTCTGGGATTACAAGTGTGAGCCACTGCGTCCAGCTGCATTTCTCTTTTTATTTGTTTGTTTTGAGATGGAGTTTCGCTTTTGTGGCCCAGGCCAGAGTGCAATGATGCCATCTTGGCTCACTACAACCTCCGCCTCCCGGGATTCAAGCAATTCTCCTGCCTCAGCCTCCCGAGTAGCTGGGATTACAGGCGGCCACCACCACACCTGGCTAATTTTTGTATTTTTAGTAGAGAAGAGGTTTCACTATATTGGCCAGGCTGGTCTCGACCTCAGGTGATCTGCCTGCCTCGGCCTCCCAAAGTGCTGGGATTGTAGGCATGAGCCACCATGCCTGGCCATGGCCACACACTTCTTAATAATAGGCTGCCACACTAAAAACAAACAAAACAGGTGCTCACACCTATGAAGACAAAGTGTTAGCAAAGAAATAGTAAACAAAGTGTAATTAGTCTTTATCCTTTACAGTTCAGTTCAAATATTACTGCTTTTGTCTTTTCCTATTTCCCAAGCAGAGCTAGTTAACATCCTATTGGATGCTACCATAGCATTTCCCACACTCTTCACTCATAGCGATAATCACAACATATTGTAGTCTTGGTTTTTTTTTTTTCTTCCCAGTTTTCTCATAGACAGTGAGGAAGCAAATGTCTCTTGTTTCTCTGTGTACCCTTCATGGCAGAGAGTTAATCATTACAATAATAATGGTTAACACTTACTGAGTTCTTAGTATGTACCGATGCTGTAAGTGTGTTATGTTTGTAAATTGATTTCATTCTTAGAGCAATCCTATGAAGAGGTTACTGTTATAATCATTATTTTACAGATAAGGAAAATGACACACAGGAACAGAAGTCAGATTTGAACCTAAGTAGTCTGCCTCCAGAGCCCAATGCTGTTAAACACTGTCGTATATTGTATTGTATAAAATAAGTTTGTAGTGAATGGATAAATGAATGATGACTCATAATTACTCGTTTTGTTACTTAAAGTCACCTGGGGCATGAATAGAGTTATATTTGAGTTTCAATATACGATTAATAATATTTTGGACAGCCTTGGTTTAGAACAGGGTTTCTCAACTTCAGAGTTATTGACATTTTGGGCTGGACAATTCTTTGTTGTGGGGGGCTGTCCTGTGCATCATAAGATGTTCAGCAGCATCTCTGGTCTTTACCCACTAGATGCCAGTAGCAGCTCCCATTGTCCCTAGTTGTGACAACCAGAAATATCTCTAGACATTACTATATGTCTTCCAGGGAACAAAATTGCCCCCAGTTGAGAATTACTAGTCTAGAACAGCACTAATCTAAAAAAAGCTACTTGTTTGTTTGAGACGGAGTTTCACTCTTGTGGCCCAGGCTGGAGTGCAGTGGCGTGATCTTGGCTCACTGCAACCTCTGCCTCCTTGGTTCAGGAGATTCTCCTGCCTCAGCCTCCCAAATAGCTGGGATTACAGGCGCCCCCCACCATGCCCAGCTAATTTTTGTATTTTTAGTAGAGACGGGGTTTCATCACATTGGCCAGGCTGGTCTTGAACTCCTGACCTCTGGTGATCCACCCACCTCGGCCTCTGAAAGTGCTGGGATTATAGGCATGAGCCACTGCGCCTGGCTGGAAAGCTACTTTTGGATCCAGCAATCCCACTTCCCAAATGAATTGAAATCAGTGTGTCTGTCAAAGGAATATCTGCACTCCCATATTCCTTACAGTATTATTCATAATAGCCAAGATATGAAATCAACCTACGTATCCATTACCAGATGAATGGATAAAGAAAATGTGATTATATATACACACATATGTATATACATATACATACACACATATATACATATACATATATATATATATATATTTTTTTTTTTTGAGATAGAGTCTCGCTCTGTCACCCAGGCTGGAGTGCAGTGGCACTATCTTGTCTCACTGCAAACTCCGCTTCCACGTTCACACCATTCTCCTGCCTTAGCCTCCCGAGTAGCTGGGACTACAGGGGCCTGCCACCACGCCTGGCTAATTTTTTGTATTTTTAGTAGAGACGGGGTTTCACCGCATTAGCCGTGATAGTCTAGATCTCCTGACCTCATGATCCACCAGCCTCGGCCTCCCAAAGTGCTGGGATTACAGGCGTGAGCCACCATGCCCGGCCCTTTTTTTTTTTTTTTTTTGAGACTGAGTCTCGCTCTGTCACCCAGGCTGGAGTGCAGTGGCATGATCTCAGCTCACTGCAACCCCCGCCTCCTGGGTTCAAGTGATTCTCCTGCCTCAGCCTCCCAAGAGGCTGGGACTACAGGCGCACACCACCATGCCCGGCTAATTTTTTTTTTTTTTTTTTTTTTTTTTTTGAGACGGAGTCTCGCTCTTTCACCCAGGCTGGAGTGCAGTGGCACGATCTCGGCTCACTGCAGGCTCCGCCCCCCGGGGTTCACGCCATTCTCCTGCCTCAGCCTCCCGCGTAGCTGGGACTACAGGCACCCGCCACCTCGCCCGCCTAATTTTTTTTGTATTTCTAGTAGAGACGGGATTTCACCGTGTTAGCCAGGATGGTCTTGATCTCCTGACCTCGTGATCCTCCCGCCTCGGCCTCCCAAAGTGCTGGGATTACAGGCGTGAGCCACCGCGCCCGGCCAATTTTTTTGTATTTTTAGTAGAGACGGGGTTTCACCATGTTAGCCAGGATGGTCTCGATCTCCTGACCTTGTGATCCGCCTGCCTTGGCCTCCCAAAGTGCTGGGATTACAAACAGGCCAGCCAAATGTGGTATATATACACATTAAATACTATTCAGCCTTTAAAAAGAAGGAAATTCTGGCCGGGTTACATAGTAGGGTAACTATAGACAATAGTAATGTGTCGTATATTTCAAAATAACTAAGAGTAAATTTCACATGTCTCATCCCAAAAAAGGATAAGTAAGTGAGGTGATGGATATGTTAATTAGGTTAATTTAATCATTCCACATTCTATACATATATCAAAGCATCACATGGTACTCCATCAATGTATACAATTACGATCTCTCAATTTAAAACAATATTAATTTAAAAAGAAAAGCGACTTTTCCACTAATTGTGCTAATAGAAGAAAAGAGAAAAACATAATCCAGAAGAACAGAAAATACAAAAATTTCATTTCTTTGTATGGCAGAAATTGTTAGTTGCCTATTGCAACACCTATTAGAAGGGACTACCTCGGCCGGGCACAGTGGCTCATGCCTGTAATCCCAGCACTTTGGGAGGCTGAGGCAGGTGGATCACAAGGTCAGGAGTTTGAGAACAGCCTGACCAACATGGTGAAATCCCGTCTCTACTAAAACACAAAAATTAGCCATGCGTGATGGTGTGTTCCTGTAATCCCAGCTACACAGGAGGCTGAGGCAGGAGAATCGAACCAGGGAGGCAGAGGTTGCAGTGAGCAGAGATCGTGCCACTGCACTCCACTCCAGCCTGGGCAACAGAGCAAGACTCCATCTCAAAAAAAAAAAAAAAAAAAAAAAAAAAAAAAAAAAAAGAAGGGACTACCTCAACCTTTCTCTGCCAATTCTAAACTTAACTGCATTTGTCCTCATACGCTCCTCCTCCTGTCTCTCAGAGGAGGCTAATCCCTCCATCTGTTCCTAGATCCCTTTCTGTCCTGTCTTCTCAGGAACTGTTGCCATCATTATCCTCTTTCTTTTATCCTTAGCCTTTCTCTAATGGACCCTTTCTATCAGCATTTAAATATGCTCAAGTATCTCACTTCACTTTATTCCCCTTGTTTAAATTTTGGAAAATTTCAAACCCTCAGAAAAGTTGCAAGAAGAGTACAACAAATTCCCACAATCCTTCACTTAGATCCATCAATTTTTTTTTTTTTTTTTTGAGACAGCGTCTCTCTTTGTTGCCCAGGCTGGAGTGCAGTGGTGCGATCTCGGCTCACTGCAACCTCCACCTCCCGGGTTCAAGGGGTTCTCCTGCCTCAGCCTTCCATGTAGCTGGGATTAGAGGCACACACCACCATGCCTGGCTAATTTTTTGTATTTTTAATAGAGACGCCATTTCACCTTGTTGGGCAGGCTGGTCTGGAACTCTTGACCTCAAGTGATCTGCCCACCTTGGCCTCCCAAAGTACTGGGATTATAAACGTGAGCCACCACACCCAGTCAGATCCATCAATTCTTAACATTTTGCCACATTTGCTTTAGTTGTCCCTCTCCCTCCCTTCCTCCTTCCCTCTTTCTCTCTCACTCCACATAGACACCTTTCTTATTTCCTAAACCAATTGAGAGTTAGCTGCAGGTATCATAACATTTCACCCTAAATACTTCAGCATGTATCGTCTAAGACATTCTCTGATTTTCTTATTCTCACAGTTATCACACTCAGAAAACTTAACATTGATAAAATACTGTTATCTAATACACAGCCCATATTCAGTTTTTCCCTGACTGTTGCACTAATGTCTTTATTTATTTAATTTTATTTTTTTAAGAGCTGGGCATGGGGCATGGTGGCTCACGCCTGTAATCCCAGCATTTTGGGAGGCCGAGGCGAGTGGATCACTTGAGGTCAGGAGTTCGAGACCAGCCTGGCCATCATGGTGAAACCCTGTCTCTACTAAAAATACAGGCTGGGCGCGGTGGCTCACGCCTGTAATCCCAGCACTTTGGGAGGCTGAGGCAGGTGGATCATGAGGTCAGGAGATAGAGACCATCCTGGCTAACACGGTGAAACCCTGTCTCTACTAAATATACAAAAAATTAGCCAGGCAAGGTGGCAGGTGCCTGTAGTCCCAGCTACTCGGGAGGCTGAGGCAGGAGAATGGCGTGAACCCGGGAGGCAGAGCTTGCAGTGAGCCGAGATCGCACCACTGTACTCCAGCCTGGGCAACAGAGCGAGACTCAGTCTCAAAAAAGAGAGAGAGAGAGACAAGGTCTTGCCAGGTTGCCAACCTGGTCTTGAACTTCTGGGCTCAAGAGATCCTCCTGCTTTGGCTTCCCACACCTGTGTGTGAGCCACCGCACCTGGCCCTATTAATGCATTTTATAGCTGTTTTCTCTGCTGTGTATCAGTGTCAGTATATGTGTGTTGTTCCTGTGTCCAATCAGGGATCATTCATTGCATTTAGTTGCCATGCCTCTTCAATTTCCTTTGAACTAAAATCTTCCTTCTTTCAAACAAAACAATGCTTTCCTTAGACTCTCAACTTCTACATCCCACCACTGTGCTAGCTTTTCTCTCCTTCCCTAGATAGCCACATGTTTTGTAAAGAAGAGACTCAGCAGTCTTCATATCCTCACCTCCCTCTTCAACATGCTGCAGTGTGGCATCTGTACCCCCTAACCCCTTCATGATCCTCACTCACCAGACTTTCCTGCTACCTCTCTGGTCACTTCTTGGGCTACTTTGTAGGCTCCTCTTCCTGTGCTCATCCTATAAATCTTACAGTTCTTCAGGACCCTGTCCTAGGCCTGTTGCTCTTTCCACTGTTTATGCTTTCCCTGGGTGATTTCTTTTCTTTCTTTATTTTATTTATTTATTTTTTTGAGACAGAGTCTTGCTCTGCCACCCAGGCTGGAGTGCAGTGGTGTGATCTTGGCTCACTGCAACTTCCACCTCCTGGGTTCAAGCGATTCTCCTGCATCAGCCTCCCAAGTAACTAGGACTACAGGTGAGCACCACCCCACCCAGCTAATTTTGTATTTTTCGTAGAGATGGGGTTTCACCATGTTGGCTAGGCTCGTCTCAAACTCCTGACCTCAGGTAATCCACCTGCCTCTGCCTCCCAAAGTGCTGGGATTTCCAGTGTGAGTCACCATGCCCAGCTCCCTGGGTGATTTCATTCTTTTTGGGGGAAGAAGCGGGAGTGGGGTTTCATTTACCACCTACATGCTGGAATCCCTATTTGTATCCCAGGTCTTTCTCTCCAACTTCAGTTTCAAATATCCAATGGCCTCCTCAACATCTGAATCCACTTAGAAATCTCACAGGCACCTTGAAGCAATATGTCCAAAAAGAGAACTGATTATCCTCCTACCACCTCTACTGTGCTTTCTGTCCAAATAAATAAATAAATAAATAAATAAATAAATAAATAAATAAATAAATAAATAAAAAATATATATATGGCATCCCTCATTCGTCACCTGAGCCAGATACGCAGAAGTCATCTTTGACACATCCTTTTTACATCATCCATGACACATCTAATCAATCACCACACTCCACTGATTCTATCTCCTTAGTATCTCTGGAATCCATCTACTTCTTTCTGTTCTCACCACCACATTCAGGCTGCCATCATCTCTCCCAGGAATATTTCAGCAACCTCATAATCCTTTCCCCAAGCTTCCAACTGTGCTCCATTTTAATCTCTCCTCCACCCTGGACTCTGAGTGATTTTCTGAAAATGCAAATCTGACCATTTTTAAAATTGTTCAGTTAGTTTCTCACAGCTCTCAGCATACAGTCTAAATGACTGAACTAGGCCTATAAGCTGGAGTGAAAGTCAAGGTATTTTATAGCTGGTAAGGTACAGGCCCTGATGCCAGTTTAGAAAGCATGTCAGCTGATTCATCTGACGAGTTTATGCCAGCTAAATAATGGCTTGCCTATAGAGTCCCATACTCTTCTACAGTCTCATGTAGGGCCACTCTTCCTCTAAAGTCCCACTGACCTTGTTTTGGTTCTCAGAATCAATCACCAAAAATGCAGTTACCTTTGCCTGGAATACTCTTTTCCAGTGGCTGCACCATCATCCCACCTTACCTTTTAGTTTATTGATTTATTTATTTATTTATTTATTTATTTTTTGTAACTCCATCCTGTTACTGCCTTAGTCCTCTGAAAACTTCCAGCTAGTTTTCATACGAATGCGTTTGAAGTCTTCTCCATTTTGCACTTGTGTAGAATTTTTTAAAAAATTCAAGAACAAAACTTTTTATTAACTGAAAGCCTATTATGTATTAAGTATCATGCTGAGTTTTGTGGACATAGGGGCTAGGACAAAGTATCAACAGGGTAAAAGTGTAAGCTCCACAAGGAAATAACTGGGTCTGTCTTGTTCATTAATGAATCCCCATTTCTTTTTCTTTTTGCTTAATTAATTACTTTTATTTTTATTTCAATAGTTTTTGGGGTACAAGTGGTTTTTGGTTATACAGATGAATTGTATAGTGGTGAAGTCTGATATTTTAGCCACCCAAGTAGTGATGAATCCCTGTTTCTTGAGATGATGTCTGCACATGGTTATATACTTACCATTTGTTGGATGACTGAGTGAATAAGATAGTTTAAAATGGAGATTTTTTTCCTATAAGTGAAAAAGTATTTTCCTAGTTCATTTATTTTATAAATTCAGATATTTTGTACAAGGCTGTCACAATCTAACTCACTTTTTTTTTTTTTTTTTTTTAGACAGAGTCTCGCTCTGTTGCCCAGCCTAGAGTGCAGTAGTGTGATCTCGGCTTACTGCAACTTCCGCCTCCCGGGTTCAAGCAATTCTCATGCCTCAGCCTTGAGAGTAGCTTGAATTACAGGCGTGTGCCACCAGGCCCGGCTAATTTTTGTATTTTTAGTAGGGATGGGGGTTTCTCCATGTTGGCCAGGCTCATCTCGAACTCCTGACCTCAGGTGATCCACCCGCCTTAGCCTCCCAAAGTGCTGGGATTACAAGCGTCAGTCACCGCGCCTGGCCCTAAATCACTTTTGTTGTTGTTATTGTTGTTGTTATATCGTTCTTTTTCATTGCTAAGTAATATTCCACTGTGCTACATATGGAATATGCTACAATTTGTTCATACAACCACCTGCTGAGGGGTATTTGGGTGTGTGTTAGTTTTTTAGGCTGTATATCCAAGTATCACAAACATAGCAGCTTAAAACAACCTAAATCACTTTTAACCGAACCCTAGTTTTCTCCTCCTAAGGTAGACCCAATTTCCAAAATAAACCCATATTGTACCTTTTCAGGCCAAAGAAAATATTTATATGCTTTATTTGCTGGAGGCCATTATATTCCACCGTTGAAGGACTTTTGTAAGTACCTGTTTGACCCTTAGTGCAGGGCTTACATCCCACAGTTAGCAATAGCAAGCTATGTGCTTTTTGAGCTCTAAACATTGAGAATTTCTTGAACCGAGTTCTATTCGGCCCTGACTTGCT
This sequence comes from Pongo pygmaeus, assembly GCF_028885625.2. NCBI lineage: Eukaryota > Metazoa > Chordata > Mammalia > Primates > Hominidae > Pongo > Pongo pygmaeus. Next base: position 106,626,408 of record NC_072381.2, read on the forward strand.
GTGGGGGAGAAAAGATTCCTCGGGAGAAGTGTGGGTGGCGATAGCTTAGGAGGACCTTGAAATTCTGCATTTGTCTGTGAGCTGCTGCCAGGTGCCCATTGGCCCAGCTACTCTGGGTCGCAAACCTGCAGACGCCAGATACATGAAATTCGGGGACGTTCAGCTTCCTAAAACCACAGTTAGGCAGGTCCTAGGACCCGTGATTCTTGCCACAGTTTTTCTTAGTATTTGGGCTACAAGTGAGGCATTGGCCGCCATCTTGATATCAAATGCCAGGCAAGCCGCTACTGGCGTCGCTCGGTAACCACGGAGACACCCGTGCCCCCTCCCGTTTCTCATCCTTAGAGGCTGTAAACTACAATTCCCATCAGCCAATTTCCTCTGCTTAATGGCAAGTTATCTAAATCTGGCTTGTGGGCAACCGCAACGCTGCCGCAGTGAACTGTGGGAGTTGCGGTTCACGGCGTAGCCTCAGTTTTTTTCTGCAGGAAGTTTCAGAACTACAAATCCCGTGAGCCAGAGGGCTTTCGCCTGCGCACGGAGAAGCCGATTCTCCTTGGCCCCTCAGCCTGCGCCTGAAAGGTAAGAGAGGGCGGGGGAAAGAAAGAGGAGGCGGGATCCGGGCGCTGCGTTGGCTGCGGCCTGGCACCAAAGGGGCGGCCCCGGCGGAGAGCGGACCCAGTGGCCTCGGCGATTATGGACCCGGCCGAGGCGGTGCTGCAAGAGAAAGCACTCAAGTTTATGGTGAGGAGACGGTGGAGGCCGGGGAACGGCGGAGGCGCTGGCGTTGGCGGCGTCGTTGAGCTTGGGCCTGGGCCGCCAGCCCACTGCGGGACCGGGCAGCGGGACCCTGGGCCGAGGCTGGCTGCGGGGCGGCTGGAGGGAAGGGATGGGAGCTCCAGAAAGGAGGCTGGGGGTTGCGGAGCGGACCCAGGGGTGGGGGCAGCAGCTCCGCCATCTTGTGGATGAGAGGCCAAGTGACAGCGGGAGCTTAATCGAGGAGGGGGCTCCAGGCGGCGCGCGGGGCCCTGGAGGGAAAGGGGCGTGGGGACTGTTACTGAAAAGCGGAGGAAGCTCTCTGGAGAAACGCCGTGAGGCCGCTGACGGGGCCTTCCTGGTGTCCGGGTTACCGGTAAGGCCCGGGAGAGGAGGTGCATTCACGACTGGGGAAGGGAGCGCGGGATAGAGTGAAGACAGATATGGTGGGTAGAGGGGAACGGGCAGGGCTGGATGCAGATGGATTTAAGGGTGGAGGAGGGAACGCTAGGGCTGGTGAGAGGCTTATAGTTTTGTAGAATGAGGAGGGAGGATAGCCTTTGCCTTGAGGGTGGAATCCCAGCTTGGCCAAACTACTGTTGACAAACTCTGGAAGGGAAGAGGCCTCACTAAAGAAGATAAGGACTGGGAATGAGGACCTAGGGCTATAATGACAGTCCCTGTGGGAGGGGAAAAGGGTGTTGACTGTAAGCTAGAATTACAAATGTGAGGGAGAGGGGTACATAACGCTACTTTGAAAGGAGAAGCTAAATACTGTAATAAGGACAAGGTGATGAAAAGTAAGAGCAGATTGTCAGGGAAACATGGGTACAGGAGACTGAGGCAAAATGAGTATCTAATAGGGTAAGCAAAACAAAATTTAAAGGTAAATTGTGGGACGGTAAAATGTGGAGGCCAGGTCCTTTGTATCATTTTCTGGGAAAGGAAAGGCCGTGGAGATGAGAGTTGCAAAGACCCATAAGAAGTTAGGAGATCAGTTGAGAAATTTAGGAGATAAAAAGGGTGGAGGTGGGTAGAGGGAAGTAAGGCAGGGATAAGTCAGGATTTGTGATTACCCGTCAGTTTTAGGTTGAAGCACAGTGTGAGCAAAGATTGGATTTTGTGGGTGTGCTTAAACCCCTTGGAACATATTTCTTTAACTTTGTATCACGCTTTTCTTGTTGCTGTGCTTATATTTGGCAAACTTGTATAGTCTGATATTTGATGCTTTTAATCTGATGCTTTTTGTATTTCCTAGGTGTAAAACAAGACTTTGTGGTTACAACTAAAGAATGATGGAATGCATAGACTTTAAGCTTAACAGGTGGCCTTAGGGACATTGATATTATTTGCAGTCCAGTCTTGCTTTTTCAGAAGTTATTGTGACTTGTCACTCCAAATCTTACTCCTTTGCTTAAAAAAATAGTTATTTTGTATCTTTGCCTAAAATACCATAACAAATCCAGATAAACATGGATACTAACGAAACTGAATTTTAGGCTTTAAACGGCCCCATTTATAAGAATACTTTTTTGGAATCTAGTCAAATTCACTAAAAGTTTATCTTGCATTAGTGTTTTCGAAAACACCTAATTAAAGTTCAAGGGTATCATTAACAAAATTTCATTGAGCCTGAAGAAGGTTCTTGGATTTCTGCCCAACATTAAAATTCTAAATATGAAGAAGAGACCTTGAACTTTTACTGGACTTTAGAAGTAAGTGAAGGTTACTAGACTTAAGTTAGAAAACTGTTACTGCTTATTTTTGTTTTCCTACTTAGAGAGTTGACTCCTTTTTTTTTTCTTTTAAGATGGAGTCTCGCTTTGTCGCCCAGGCTGGAGTGCAGTGGTGCAGCCTCAGCCTCCTGGGTTCAAGCGATTCTCCTGCCTCAGCCTCCGGAGTAGCTAGAACTACAGGTGCAGGCCACCACACCTGTCTAATTTTTGTATATTTAGTAGAGTCGGGGTTTCACCATGTTGGCCAGGATGGTCTCATCTCCTGACCTCGTGATCTGCCCACCTTGGCCTCCCAGAGTGCTGGGATTTCAGGTGTGAGCCACAGCGCCCAGCAGAGGGTTGAATCTTAATCCTAATCCTGACACTTGTGTCAGATTTATGGAATAATGTGCTTTACAGATCATAAAGAGACATTATGAGATCATCCTTTTTACTCTCAGTTAGACTTCAGCCTAGTAACATTCTCAGCTACTTAATCTCTGCTTTGTACCAGTGAGTTATGTTTTAATAATGGCCTCATGGTTGAGTTAAAGTGGACTTGGAGATGACCATGTAGTAGTTGCAGCTTTTAGGGCACCACACATTATTAAATCTTGAATCAGTTTCCATAGGGAGAAGCCAATTTTTTCTTTTAATTTTAGTTACTTTCATTATTGACCTTGCCTGCTGTTTTGGTTGCCATTTGAGAAAAGGTCAACTAGAAGAGGGTCACCAGAATGACACCTTAATAAAAGAAACAGAGAATGGAGAGTTTGAGATTGGGTATTCTCTTTCAGTGCAGTAACAGTCTTATGAATCTGAGTAAGTCACAACTTCCCTTTGGTGCCATTTACCCTGCTATAACGTGTCTGTTTATTCAGAGTCAGTTTTAAGAAAGGAAGATAGGCCGGGTGCGGTGGCTCATGCCTGTAATCCCAGGACTTTGGGAGGCCGAGGCAGGCGGATCACAAGGTCAGGAGATTGAGACCATCCTGGCTAACATGGTGAAACTCTGTCTCTACTAAAAACACAAAAAATTAGCCGGGTGTGGCAGCGTGCGCCTGTAGTCCCAGCTACTCGGGAGGCTGAGGCAGGAGAATGGCGTGAACCCGGGAGGCGGAGTTTGCAGTGAGCCGAGATTGCGCCACTGCTCTCCAGCCTGGGCGACAGAGCAAGACTCCGTCTGAAAAAAAAAAAAAGGAAGATATTGGCCGGGCGCGGTGGCTCACGCCTGTAATCCCAGCACTTTGGGAGGCTGAGGCAGGCGGAACACGAGTTTGAGACCATCCTGGCCAACATGGTGAAACCCCGTCTCTACTAAAAATACAAAAATTAGCCAGGCCTGGTGGCGTGCACCTGTAGTCCCAGCTACTCGGGAGGCTGAGGCAGTAGAATCACTTGAACCCAGGAGGCGGAGGTTGCAGTGAGCTGAGATCGTGCCATTACACTCCAGCCTGGATGACAGAGCAAGACTCTGTCTCAGAAAAAAAAAAAAAAAGGAAGCTATTTGAGCTAGCATCAAATAATTAGTGCACAGTACACATGGAAGAACTATCCTTTTAATCAAACGAACATTTTTATTACTATTTGGCTTTGTTCTGGTCTTAACCTTTCCCTCAATTGTGAATCGCTAATGACAACTTTTATACAGATGTCATGATTTCCATGGTTTAAACAAATGTAAAATTAGTTTAAAATGCCAGAATGAAATGGATACTCTCACAAATTTGCTCATTGCTATACTAATGTGCCTTGATAAAGAATTTTACAATAAAATCCTATTAATAAGACTGCTGATTCAGAGATGACCATAATTCACACGTGATCGAGACTTAACACTTATTGTTTTACTTGTGAAAAAATAGTTTAAGCAGAATGTTTAACTTTTAAAAACAAATAAATGACATTGAAAGCAACCGTTTACGTTAACTTATGTGCTAATGTCTCTCATTCAGCTTTAGCAGGTCCTCAAGGACCTTTCTTAATACTTTTTTGGTTAACAAAAGTATAAACGGAAACTTGAAGAGAACCTAAAAAGAGAAATGAAAATGATTGAGGGAATATAGACCCAAACACACAAACACACACACACACACATTTAAGATAGGGATTGAAAAGACATGCTGAGGAGGAATTTGAACCTTATTTTTGTTTTCACCTTTGAGACAAGGTCTCACTATGTTGCCCAGGCTAGAGTGCAGTCATTGCTTGCTGCAGCCTCAAACTCCCAGGCTCACATGATCCTCCTGCCTCGGCCTCTCAAGTGGCTACAGGCACACACCACTATGCTGGCTATTTTTTTTTCTTTTTTGTTTTTGTAGAGATAGGGGTCTCCCTTTGTTGACGGGTGGTTTTTGAACTCCTGGGCTCAAGGGGTCCTCCTGCCTTGGCCTCCCATTGTTGGGATTATAGGAGTGAGCCACCTTGCCAAGCCATGTTTATTTTTAAAAACAGGATAAATATATTCTTGTCCAGCCAATCCCAGAATCAAGTACAGTAGCTTGAAATGGATGAAATAATTTTAGAATGTATGTAAGTTTTATTTGTAGAGCTGATAGATAAATGAAACAGTATAAGGGGTAAATATTTGCTGTTTAACAGACAACCTCAAAACTTAGCTTAAAAAAACCAATTATTTTTCCCCTCAAATCTGATGGTTTTTCTGCTTCACTTGGTATTGGCTGAGGTGTGGGAAAGACCTTCACTTCTCCTCTATATGGGCCTTTCTCTACCTGGCTGCTTGGATTTCCTTAAAGTGTATGGTGGCAAGGTTCTAAGAAGGGGCATTCCAGGAGACAGGAAGTAGAGACTGCCAGTCTTCTAAATCCTAGATTTGGAAGTCTGAGAATGTCACTGTGGGTCAAAGCCAGTCAAGGCCAACTACAGAGGAAGGAGAAATAATCTCTACCTATTGATGGGAACGGTGGCATGCATAAACAGGGGAGGGGGAATTGCTGGGGGCCACCTTTTGAGACTTGCTACTGTAGGTGCTATGCTAGTTGGATGTTCAGGCTAAAAATAAAAATGATATCAGCCAAGTTTGTGGGTCATAATGCTAGGAATGTTTAGGAGGCATCTCTTTTTTTGAGGTTAACTTGGGAAGGCACTAACATGATCTCCTGCATGACTTCCCTTAATGATGTCACTGTAGACATAATACTGGGTGAATTAATGTGATTCAGTAAGCTTGCTTACTTACTTCAGGAAACATAGGTATCTAAACACAGATTACATTTTAAAATAAATTGTCAGATGTTTCACTGTAATGGAATTTTCTTTACATCAGTGAAATTGATTACCAGGTAGTGGGATGAACATCTGAAACTAGTTCTTAGTTTAAGTTGTCAGAGTTTTTGTGTATACTTTACTTATTCCCAGTTTAAATTGGCTTTCAAACAGTTTCTTTTCTGGGTACTCTTATAGGTGTTGGGGTATGAAATTAGTGGTAATTCTTTTTGCTAATTTTCTTTTTTTTTGTCTGAGATACCCTGAGTCTCGCTCTGTTGCCCAGACTGGAGTGCAGTGGCACAATTTCGGCTCACTGCAACCTCCGCCTCCTGGGTTCAAGTGATTCTCCTGCCTCAGCCTCCTAAGTAGCTGGAATTACAGGCATGTACCACCTCGCCTGGCTAATTTTTTTTTTTTTTTTTTTTTTTTTTTTTGAGATGGAGTTTCGCTCTTGTTGCCCAGGCTGGAGTGCAATGGTGCAATCTCAGTTCACTGCAACCTCTGCTTCTGAGGTTCAAGTGATTCTCCTTCCTCAGCCTCCCCTGTAGCTGGGATTACAGGCATGCACCACCACACCTGGCTAATTTTGTATTTTTGGTAGAGACAGGGCTTTTCCATGTTGGTCAGGCTGGTCTCGAACTCCCAACCTCAGGTGATCCGCCTGCCTTGGCCTCCCAAAGTGCTGAGATTACAGGCGTAAGCTGCCATGTCCGGCCTCTTTTTGCTAATTTTCTAAATTTATGTTTATAGTAGATTTTCATAAATTATCTAAAGTGAATTATTAGATGTGGAGTAAAAATTCAACTTTGAGTAGTTTTAGAAATTATTTATTGCTAAATTAGAAAATAAACTTTCAAAAGAGATCTCTTATTTTTTTAAAAAACTTAATTGAGACAGGTTCTCACTCTGTCACCCAGGCTGGAGTACAGTGGTGCAGCCTTGGCTCACTGCAGCCCCTGCCTCCTGGGTTCAAGCAATTCTTGTGCCTCAGCCTCCCAGATAGCTGGGACTACAGGCATGCGCCACCACGCCCAGCTAAATTTTGTGTTTTCAGTAGAGACGGGGTTTCACCGTGTTGCCTGGACTGGTCTTGAATTCCTGACCTCAAGTGATCCGCCCACCTTGGCCTCCCAAAGTGCTGGGATTACAGGTGTGAGTCACTATGCCTGGCCTAGAGATGGGATCTGCTTTTTTTTTTTTTTTTTTTTTTGAGATGGAGTCTTGCTCTGTCACCCAGGCTGGAGTGCAATGGCACGATCTCAACTCACTGCAACCTCCACTTCCCGGGTTCAGGCAATTTTCCTGTCTCAGCCTCCTGAGTAGCTGGGATTACAGGCACCTGCCATCATCCCTGACTAATTTTTGTTTTTTTGTAGACGGGGTTTCACCATGTTGGCCAGGCTATTCTTGAACTCCTGACCTCAGGTGATCCGACGGCCTCGGCCTCCCAAAGTGCTGGGATTATAGGCATTAGCTACTGCATCTGGCCTCTAGAGATGGGATCTTGCTTGCTCTGTTGCCAGGCTGGCCTTGAACTCAGGCTAGGGTTAAGTGATCTTTCTGCCTCGGCCTCTCCAGTAGCTGGGACTACAGGTGCGTGCTACCACTCGCAGCCTAAAATACTTTTTAAATCTCACCTACTTTCTAGCAGTATTTTATTTTATTTGGGCGCAGCTCTGCCATCAGTAGGCTGAGCTCACTGCAGCCTCAAACTCCTGGACTGAAGCAATGCTCCTGCCTCAGCCTCCTGAGTAGCTGGGACTACAGGTTTGTGCCACCACACCTGGCTATATTTTTATTTTTTTGTAGAGATGGGGTCTTGCTGTGTTGCCGAGGCTGGTCTGGAACTCCCGGCCTCAAGTGATTCTCCTGCATCAGCCTTCCAAATTGCTGGGATTACAGGCTTGAGCCACCATGCCCAGCTCTAGCACTTTTTGTTTTGCGACGGAGTCTCGCTCTATTGCCCAAGCTGGAGTGCAGTGGTGCGATCTCAGCTCACTGCAACCTTAGCTTCCTGGGTTCAAACAGTTCTCCTGCCTCAGCCTCCCGAATAGCTGGGATTACAGGCACGTGCCACCATGCCTGGCTAATTTTTTGTATTTTTAGTAGAGATGGGGTTTCACCGTGTTAGCCAGGATGGTCTTGATCTCCTGACTTTGTGATCCACCCGCCTCGGCCTCCCTAAGTGCTGGGATTACAGGCATGTGCTACCGCACTTGGCCAGCAATATTTTAATATAGCACAGAAGTCCTTTCTAAATGTGTATAGTGAGAATCCATTGAGGATGAAATAGAAAATATTTACCAAAGTTTAACGGCTTAGTCAATAAAAATAAAACTTTCTCTTTCCATAATAAATCAATCTCAGCATTCTAAAATAGGCAATGGAGGGGGGAAGAAATTTCTATGGGAAGGGTCTACTGGATCTGAACAGTTTCAACTAGTGTTCCACAATATTTCCGCTGTACTTGGGGGGAATTTCTGGATAATTAGAATAGTCTGCGGCTTATTCCTTTTAGTTTCCCGTAGCCTGATTGAGATAGAGCTATAAGATCAGCTATAACATTGTACAGAAGACTCAGAGATAAACAAGTGAAAAAGATAACTGAGATTAATGTTGAACTAAGAATATGATTGTTCTCTGAGGCACTACCTGCTAGTTCCTGGATTACATTTATATGTGGCCAAGATGGGGATTGGGAAGCAAGGGAGCAAAAGCCCCAGAGCTAAGGGAGAGAGAATTTCTGCCTGCCTAAGATGAACCTTCTGAGTTGGATATTTTTTTTTCTTCCCCCTTGAGACAGAGTCTCACTCTGTCGCCAGACTGGACTGCAGTGGCATGATCTCGGCTCACTGTAACCCCCGACTCCCTGGTTCAAATGATTCTCCTGCCTCAGCCTCCCGAGTAGCTGGGATTACAGGCACGCACCACCACACCCAGCTCATTTTTGTGTTTTTGGTAGGGGTGGGGTTTCACCATGTTGGCCAGGATGGTCTCGATCTCCTCCTCGTGATTCACCTGCCTTGGCCTCCCAAAGTGCTGGGATTATAGCTGTGAGCCACCGTGCCCGGCCTTGAGTTGGAATTTCTTTCTGAAGTCTTGCTCCTTTCTGTAGTTTGGCTTTCCTTTCAGGGTATCTAATTTTGCCTTCCTGCTCCTAGGCTTGTGACCTGACCTGGTGCTGTCAATTACAGGACAGTGCAGAGGTGCAAGAAATTTTTTTTTTTTTTGAGATGCAGTTTTGCTCTTGTTGCCCAGGTTGGGGTACAATGGCATGATCTTGGCTCACAGCAACCTCCGCCTCCCAGGTTCAAGCAATTCTCCTGCCTCAGCCTCCCGAGTAGCTGGGATTACAGGCATGCGCCACCACACCCAGCTAATTTTGTATTTTTTAGTAGAGACGGGGTTTTTCCATGTTGGTCAGGCTGGTCTCGAACTCTCGACCTTAGGTGATCCGCCCTCTTCTGCCTCCCAAAGTGCTGGGATTACAGGTGTGAGCCACCATGCCTGGCCAGAAGAAATTTTTTGTTTTGTTAATACAGTCAGCCACGAATAGCTAACAGCTCTTACAGCTGGCCCCTCATATTCGTGGGTTCCATATCTGCTACTTTAACCATTGATTGAAAGTATTCAGAAAAAGAGACCACAATAAAAAATAACAATATAACAATAAAAGTAGGAATTAAAAACAATATAGTATAACAACTACTTACATAACATTTACATTGTATTATTATATGTAACCTAGAGATGATTTAAAATATATGGGAGGATGTGTGTAGGTTATGTGCCATTTAATATGAGGCACTATAAGAGACTTTTGAGTTATCTGTGGATTTTGGTATCCGATGGGAGGATCCTGGAACCAGTTCCCTGCAGCTACGGAGTTTGACTATAATTATTTAGCATGTACTATTTGCTGTTCTAAATATACTGTTCTAAGCTCTTTATATATATATTATTTCATTTAATCCTCCCAGTAATCCTGTGAGATAGATTCAGTATTGTTATTATCCCCATTTCTCATTTAAGAAAAATTATTCCAGAGAGGTTAAGTAACTTGCTCAAAGTCATGCTAGCAGGTATCCTGAGATTAAATCCAGGCAGTCTGACTTGAGAGCCTTACTTCTGTGCAGTATACTTCATCTTTGAAGAGCAGGAAAACTGTGGGATATGGTGGCATGTTTCCTTAATATCTGTTAAGGCACACTTTGGTAAATGCTAAAATAGAAGCACAAAGTGCTGTAGAATTTAAGGGAGGGGAAGTTCGTTTTTGTTTTTGTTTTTTTTTTTGAGATGGAGTCTTACTCTGTCACCCAGGCTGGAGTGCAGTGGTGCAATCTCAGCTCGCTGCAACCTCCACCTCCCGGGTTCAAGCAATTCTCCTGCCTCAGCCTCCTGAGTAGCTGGGACTACAGGTGTGCATCACCACGCCTGGCTAAGTTTTGTATTTTTTAGTAGTGCTGGAATTACAGGTGTGAGCCACTGCGCCTGGCTGGGAAGTTCGTTTTAACTGAAGAGCTCTTTAGCAGCTTTGTAGAAAAAAGCTTCATATTAGATCTTGATGAATACATAGATTTTGACAGATATCTCTCTGAGGTAGGCAGTCAAGCAGTGGCCAGAGTGGAAGAATTACTGTCCAGATTTACATATAGGTTCCCTGATTATTTAAATTACTGAAGTGCGGTAAGACTCTACTTTTGTCACAGTATCATTTCAGTTAGCTATTGGCATTTAGAATCACAAAATACCAGCATCTTACAATGATAGGTATTTATTCTCTTGAAATTGTGGGTTTGCTAGGTAGTGGATGATCTAAACTTGGCTTACTCAAAGTCAAAAGCCCAAAGTCAAGCAGGGCAGGGAGTAACTTGCACAATACTACAGTGACAGTAATCTACTGCAATGATCTAGTACAGTTGATTTAGAGAAGAATGGTAAGATGCTTATTATGACAACTATTGTGCTTTCTTCTTTCTGCTGTCCATTGTTGACACTATCCTGATAGCACTTTTTCATTTTGGTTGCTGAATAATACCTGTTGATTGGATACTCCTAGAATCACAATGTAATACAGCAGATTTCTTCTCTTCATGTTATGTAGAAAAAAAGCAATAATCAGAATCTTGACTATTCCACAGTGATGCCCTGAAAAGTTCAGCAATATCATGGTGCTATTCTTCTATCTTTGGGACTGATAAGCTTGATGTCACTGGAATGGCATTTGTAACAGAATTTGAACTGTAACAGAATTTGAACTGTAACAGAGTTTGCATCAAGGTCATACATAATAACCCAACAACTCCTTTGTTAACAGTTTTAAGAGCTTTTCCATCTCTTCACTGCACCTAAACTTAAAGTTGGCAAAGATCGGGTGCTGATATATTTAGATGTCTGGAAAACTTTCATACTTTCACTGAAAAGTCATAGAGACAGATAACCAGGAATTATAGCATGTGGATAAATGTTTTTGTAGCACAGATTCATAAATCCTTGTATGTAGGAAGTACTACACCAAACTGTTAATGTGGTTATTTGTGAGTTGCTGGATTATGGGTAATATTTCAAAATATTTAATGGTATTCTGAAAATATACTAGTAAATACACAGAAAAGCATTATTTAGGTGATATTTCTTTTAATTCTTTTTTTTTTTTTTTTTTGGTATCCCCGGAGCGGGTGCACCATTCCTGGAGGTACTGCAATACCAGGTCGATGCGTGGAGTGGACGGAGCAAGCTCCTATTCCATCTCCTTGCTCCAAAAATCTATTTAATATATTGTCCTCGGATAGAGGACATATCAGATACTAAACTGATGAGAACAGATACTACACTTGATCTTAGCCAAAAGGCCGAGAAGCTATTTTAATTCTTTTTCTTTTTAAAATTTTTTAATTTTTATTTTGAGACGGAGTTTCGCTCTTGGTGCCCAGGCTGGAATACAATGGCGCGATCTCGGCTCACTGCAACCTCCACCTCCCGGGTTCAAGTGATTCTCCTGCCTTAGCTTCCTGAGTAGCTGGGATTACAGGCATGCACCACCACACCCAGCTAATTTTGTAGTTTTAGTAGAGACGGGGTTTCTCCATGTTGGCCAGGCTGGTCTTGAACTCCCGATCTCAGGTGATCCGCTTGCCTCGGCCTCCCAAAGTGCTGGGATTACTGGCGTGAGCCACCGCGCCTGGCCCTTTTTATTTTTTTTTATTTTTTTATTTTTTGAGACAGTCACACTCACTCTGTCACCCAGGCTGGGTGATATTTCTTTTCTTTAATTCTTTTTCTTTTTTTCTTTTTAAAATTTTTTAATTTTAATTTTAATTTTTTTTGAGACGGAATTTTGCTCTTGTTGCACAGGCTGGAGTGCAGTGGTGCAGTCTCGGCTCACTGCAACCTCTGCCTTCCAGGTTCAAGCGATTCTCCTGCCTCAGCTTCCCGAGTAGCTGGGACTACAGGTGTGCATCACCACACTCGGCTAATTTTTGTATTTTTATTAGAGACAGGGTTTCACCATGTTGGCCAGGCTGGTCTCATACTCCTGACCTCAAGTGATCCACCTGTCTTGGCCTCCCAAAGTGCTGGGATTACAGGCGTGAGCCACCATGCCCAGCCTTCTTTCAATTCTTTTATGTTTTACAGATTTTCTACAGCGAATATATATCATAATCGGAAAAAGTAAAATTTAGTATATTGAGTATATGCATTTATAAAACAAAATGATCATGGACTACATTGTAGCAAGTATACTGGCCAGTGGGCTGACAGTGGCTGCTTGAACAGACTCCTCACTCTGAGCTCCAGTTTTCTTAACCAGAAAATCGGCTATTGTTAATTTTACCTACTTAAAAAGGGTCTCTCTCTGTTTTTCCTTTCAATTCATGTTAATTTCTAAATTGCCATGTATAAGTAAGGGGTTCTCAATTTACACCATAAAACCCCTTTATGTATCCAAGGTTTTCATAGGAAATTTAGGACTGTATGATCCTAAATTGTGCTGGAGTACCACATTTTCTGTTAAGTAGTACTTGGCAATAAAGTATAGGAAAAAAAAAATCAGTGGGTTGACAAAGAGAGGTCATGATAGTGTACCTGTAAAGTAATTTGATAAAAAATGTGAGCCTGAACTGATTGCAAAGCATTGTTACATATAGGGGAAGACATTATGGGAGCAGAGGGAAGTGAAGATACAAAGTTGAATAAAACTTCTCTAGAGCTTCACAATCTAATAAAATAGGCATTTATAAATATCTCTTAAGGTGCACTTTGTTAAGTGCTAAAATAGTGGTACAAAGTGCTATAGAATTTAAGAGAGGCAACAGAAAAAAAAGTAAATTGAGTTAAAGGAAGGAGAAATTAGTTTTAACAAGAGATTTTTTAGAAGCTTTAAAGAAGAAAGTTTTGTATTGGACCTCGAAGAGTAGATAGATTTTGACAGACTTCTGTCTGAGGTGGGCAGTTCCAAGAATAGGAAGTAGCTTGGGTAAAGGCCAGGAGATCAGAAGTTGGGCAGGTGCAGTGAGTTATAGGTGGGTAGATAGGTATAATTTGAGTATAGCAGATAAGGAAAATATAAATTGGAGGCCCAGGGAGTTTGGACTTAATCTAGTTATATATATATATATTTATTATTATTATTTTTTTTGAGATGGAGTCTCGCTCTGTCGCCCAGGCTGGAGTGCAGTGGCGCGATCTTGGCTCACTGCATCGTCTGCCTCCCAGGTTCAAGCCATTCGCCTACCTCAGCCTCCCGAGTGGCTGGGACTACATGCAGGCACCACCACGCCCAGCTAATTTTTGTATTTTTAGTAGAGACAGGGTTTCACCATGTTGGCCAGGATGGTCTCTGTCTCTTGACCTTGTGATCCGCCCGCCTCGGCCTCCCAAAGTGTTGGGATTACAGGCGTGAGCCACTGCACCTGGCCTAGATCTATATTTAAGAAGAATGTTCTAGTGTACTTTATGTATGTGTTAATGTGAGCTTTTTTACTAAAGTAAAATATATATACAAATAGTTACATATTTTTAATATGTACAAATAATTATATATAGCTCAGTGAGTTTTTACCTAGTGAACATATCTTCGTAACCATTATCTAGATCAGGAATAGAACTTTGCCAGCACTCCACAAGTTGCCTTCATGCCCCCTTTAGTTACTAACTCCCTACTCCCAAGGGAAACCACTCTCTTATAATATCTGTAGATTAGTTTTACTGTTATTGGTATGTAAGCTCATCTAAATGGAATCATTCCAGGGTGTATTCTTTGGTGTCTGGTATCTTTTGTCCCACATTGTTTGTAAGATGATTCATTCAGGTTGTTGTGAGAGGTGTGGTGTGTTTATTCTTGTTAATGTATTCCACTGTGATTAATCCTTCAGATTAGTCATTCTATTTTTGATGGACACTTGGGTTATTTCCAGTTTTTGGCTACTTTAAATTGTGCTATTATAAATAATCTTGTACAGTCTTTCCTTAAACATATGTACATATTTCTGTTGGGTAGGTACCTGAGAATGGAATCGCTGGGTCACAGGGTGTGAAAATGTTTAGCTTTATGCTATGGTTTGAATATAGCTTGTTTGGCTCTGCCAAGTCTCATGTTGAAATTTGATCTCCAGTGTTGGAGGTGGGGCCTGGTGGGAGGTGTTTGGATTATGGAGATGCATTCCTCATGAAGGGCTTGGTGCCATCCTGTTGGAAATAAGTGTGTTCTCGCTCCATTAGTTCCTGCCAGAGCTGGTTGTTTAAGAGTCTGGCACCTCCCTCTTCTCTCTTTTGGTTTCTCTCTTGGCGTGTGATTTCTGCACATGCAGCTCCTATTCGCCCTCCACCATGAGTGGAAGCTGCTTGAGACCCTCACCAGGAACAGATGCTAGCACCATGCTTCTTGTACAGCCTGCAGAACTGTGAGCCAAATAAACCTTTTTTTATTATGAGTTACCCACCCTCAGGTATTCCATTATAGCAACATAAATGGACTAAGACACATTAGTAGAACCTATGCAACTGTTTTTCTTTTTCTTTTTTTTTTTTTAGAGACAGGATCTCACTCTGTTGCCCAGGCCGGAGTGCAGTGGCATGATCATGGGTCACTGCACCCTCGAACTGCTGGGTTCAAGCTGTCTTCCCATTTTAGCCTCCTGAGTAACTAGGACTACAGGCATGTGCCACCACACTCAGCTAATGTTTTTCATTTTATACTTTGTTTAGCAGTGTATGGGAGTCCCAGTTGCTGAACATTCTTGCAGTGCTCACTTAATATCATCTTTTTTGAGGCCGGGTATAGTGGCTTATGCCTCTAATCCCAGCACTTTGGGAGGCTGAGGCAGGTAGATCGCTTGAGGCCAGGAGTTCGAGTCTAGCCTGGCTAACATGGTGAAACCTCGCTTCTACTAAAGGTACAAAAGTTAGCTGGATGTGGTGGCGGGCACCTGTAATCCCAGCTACTCAGGAGGCTGACGCACGCGAATTGCTTGAACTTGGGAGGCGGAGGTTGCAGTGAGCTGAGATGGTACTACTGGACTCCAGCCTTGGTGACAGAGCGAGACTCCATCTTAAATAATAATAATAATAATAATAATAATAATAATAACAACAACATCGTCTTTTTCGTTGTAGCCACTGTAGTGGATGATGGTACTATCCCACCGTTTTAATTTGTGTTTCCTTAATGACTACTGTAAATAAGCACCTTTTTAGGTTTGTTGACTGTTTAGACATAGTCTTTTGTTGAAGTGTTTATTCAAGTCTTGGCCTTTTTTCCGGTATTGGAGTATTATTATTATTATTATTTTTTAAAGAGATGGGATCTTGCCCTCTTGTCCAGGCTCTGGAGTACACTGGGGTGATCATAGCTCACTGATCATAGCTCACTGCAGCCTCCAACTCCTGGGCTCAAACATCCTCCCACCTTGGCCTCCCAAAGCGCTGAGAGACATGAGCCTCATTATTTTTTGTGTGCCTGGCCTCATTATTTATTTTGATACTTGAATTGTTCCCTATTTGGCCAGTGGGACGTGCATTCAAACTGCTTCCTCTGTTTTTTGGTGTCACTGAGCATTTTCTTGTTTACTGAAAGATACTCCAGGCTCTTGTACTTTTTTTGCCCTTAGCCCTGGAATTGGTGATTTCTCCGAGAAGCTCTTTTAGAAGTTTCTTTTAGTAGAGAGTGACATGTAGAAGTCCAGATCTGGGTGTTAAGTGTGCTCATTGCTATTGGGGTGTCACTGCTCACAAGCCATCATACTGGACACACCACACACACAGGTGCACATTGCAAATTTACATTGTTATTTTATCTTACGTATTATTTAAAACCATGAGTTCACTCTGATATCCCCAATTCCAGTCTAATACCACAGGGTTCGTTCAATAATTTCATAATTGTAACTCCGTTTTCTGACAGTGAGTAACTTGGCTTTCGTTATCCTCAACATATTTTCTTAGTCAGTCAGCCCCTTTCTATGTGACCACTCTCATGTTGCTGCTGTTCCCCACACCCACTATATAGATGCCATCCTTGACTTACTTAGGCTCCAAAACCCCATGTCAGATTGCTGGTCTCCACCCTTCCATGAACACCCTTGTCGGATACCTGTGCTAGATTGCTTTTCACATCACATTTGGACTTCAACACTCTGTGCAGGGCTGCCATGTTGCCTGCCATATTTCTGTATGGACATATCCCTTATCCTGTTTTTTTGTTTGTTTTGAGACAGGGTCTCACTCTTTTGCCCAGGCTGCAGTGCAGTGGCACATTCACAGCTCACAGCAGCCTCACTCAACCTCCTGGGCTCAGGTGATCCTCCTGCCTCAGTCTCCTGAGCATCTGGGACTACAGGTGCTTGCCACCACGCCTGGCTAATTTTTTGTAGAGATGGGGTTTCCCCATGTTGCCCTGGCTGGTCTCAAACTCCTGGACTCAAGTGATCCTCTCGCCTCGGCCTCCCAAAGTGCTGGGATTACAGGTGTGAGCCATCGGGCCTGCCCCTTCTTCCTTATCCTGATGGTACTCTGTCATCCTGTACTAAGACCTCTGCTGATCCTGCAGATGTCTGTTTTGCCTGGCCCTGACAAAATGAGTAGAGGTTTATTGTAGTCAAAACGTAGTCAAGATTTTCAATTTTTTAATTTATGGTTAGCACTTTTTCTCTTTGCTTATCCCGAGATCATACAGATCCTTCCCTCCCTCCCTCCCTCCCTCCCTCCCTCCCTTTCTCCCATCTAGGCTCACTGCAGCCTTGACCTCCTGGGCTCAAGCGATCCTCCCACCTCAACCTTCCCGTAGCTGGGACTACAGGCATGTACCACCAAACATCGGCTAATTTTTTTGCATTTTTAGTGGAGATGAGGTTTCTCCATGTTGTCCAGGCTGGTCTCGAGCTCCTGGGCTCAAGTGATTCACCTGCCTCAGCCTCCCAAAGTGCTGGGATGCTGAGGTTACAGGTGTGCACCACTTCACTGGGCCAAGATGTTGATTTTATTTATCTACACACACAGACACACACACACAGACACACAGACACACAGACACATGTACATATATACATACACACACATATAAGCTTCATTTAAACATTTTTTATTGTGGTAAAATACATGTAAAATTTACCATTTTAACTATTTAAAATGTGTAGTTCAGTAGTGTTAAGTATATTCACACTGTTGTGCATATATAATCTCTAGAACTTTTTTGTCTTGCAAAACTGAAACTCTATACCCATTAGATGAACTATCCATGTCTCCCTTATCCCAGCCACTGGCAACCACTATTCTTTTTGTTTGTTTGTTTGGTGTTTTTTTTTTTCCCCCGAGACGGAGTCTTGCTCTGTTGCCCAGACTTGAGTGCAATGGCGCCATCTTGGCTCACTGCAGACTCCGTCAAGCAATTCTTCTGCCTCAGCCTCCTGAGTAGCTGGGACTACAGGTGTGTGCCACCACGCCAGCTAATTTTTGTATTTTAGACGAAGTTCATCATGTTGGCCAGGCTGGTCTTGAACTCCTGATCTCAGGTGATCCACCCGCCTCAGCCTCCCAAAGTGCTGGGATTACAGGCATGAGCCACTGCACCCAGCCTTCTATTTTTTTTTTTTTCCTATGAATTTGATTCCTCTAGGTACCTCATATAAGTAGAATCATACAGTGTTTGTCTTTTTGTGACTAGCTTATTTTACTTAATGTCCTCAGGTTTCATCCATGTTCTTCCTTTTTTAAGGCTGAATAACATTTAATTGTATGTATATACCACATTTTATTTGTTGTCAACGGACACTTGGGAAGCTTGTACGTTTTGACCTTTGTGAATAGTGCTGCAATTTGTATATGTTACAAGTACCTCTGTCAAGTCCGTGAGAAGTTTTATTTACCATTTGCATTTAGCTCTGCAATCCATCTGGAATTAATTTTTGCATATGGTGTGAGGTAGAGGTCAGCATTCTTTTTTTTTTTTTTCTTTCTCCATGCCAGAGAGGTAATGTGCCTGTGTAACAAGGTTTGAGGGAGGCACACCTCACACGAGGCTGAAAACCCAATCGTCATGCTTACAGACTACAAAAGGCTCAGAATTCTTTTTTTCCTTTTCTTTCTATAGCCAACTTATTCAGCACTATTTATTGAAAAGATTGTTCTTTTTCTATTGCAGGGTCATTTTTGTCATATTAATGTCTATATATATATATGTAGGCCTGCTTTTGGGATTTTCTCAGTAGCTCCATTGGTCTATTCTTGTGCCAATACCACACTGTCTTAATTTCTATATTTTTATATAATAACATTTCTTGATATCTGATAGTATATGCCCGTCAGCTTCCCCCTCCCCCAAGATTGCATTGGCTATCTTGGCCTTTTGCATTTTCTTTTTCTTTTTTTCTTTTTTTTTTTTTAAATGGAGTCTCGCTCTGTCATTCAGGCTGCAGTGCAGTGGCGCAGTCTTGGCTCACTGCAACATCCGCCTTCCAGGTTCAAGTGATTCTCCTGCCTCAGCCTCGAGTAGCTGGGATTACAGGCACACACCACCATGCCTGGCTAATTTTTGTATTTTTAGTAGAGACGGGGTTTCACCATGTTGGTCAGGCTGGTCTCTAACTCCTTGACCTCATGATCTGCCCGCCTCGGCCTCCCAACGTGTTGGGATTACAGGCGTGAGCCACTGTGCCCGGCCTGCATTTTCATGTGTATTAGAATTAGCTAGGCCGGTTGCAGTGGCTCATGCCTGTAATCCCAGCACTTTGGGAGGCTGAGGCGGGTGGATCACCTGAGGTCAGGAGTTGGAGACCAGCCTGACCAACATGGTGAAATCCCGTCTCTACTAAAAATACAAAAATTAGCCGGGCATGGTGGGGCATGCCTGTAATCCCAGGTACTCCAGGCTGAGGCAAGAGAATTGCTTGAACCTGGGAGGCAGAGGTTGCAGTGTGTGGAGGTCGTGCCACTGCACTGCAGGCTGGGCAACAGAGCAAGACTCCATTTCCAAAAAAATAAAAAAGAATTAGCTAGTCAGTTTCCACAAAACATACTTTTATGATTTTTATTGGAATTGCATTGAATCCATATATAAGTTTTGGGAGAGCTGAGATCTTAACACTATTGAGTTTCATAGTCCACGAAAATGATGTGTCTTTCCATTTATTTAGGTTTTGAATTTCTCTGTTTAGAGGTCTTTATATATCTTTTGTTAAATTATTCCTAGGAATTAGATGTTTTTAGGTGTTATTTTAAAAATTCAATCCTCTTTGTTGCTGATAGTGCAGAGGTTTTAAATCTGAGGTCTGTGGCCCCTGTACAAGCTATAAACATGTGAATACTTTTTCCTGAAAGATCTGTAATTTACATTTGAATCTGATTCCCACTGGGGGCAATAACAACAAAGATGAAAGAGCACTTAGTGCTTTAGAGTGGATTAGGCTAGGGAGGGGTACCGGAGAGGCAGGGAGGCCATTTAAAGTATGTAATAGTCTAGGCAAGAGACTGGGCTTGAGCTAGGGCAGTAGGTATGGAAAAGGACAAAAAGACATTCAAGGATATTCTGGAGACAGAATGAAGAAGGTTGCTGAGAGTAGGGTAGAACAAATGAAGAAAAAGAGTAAAATATAGCTGACATCAGTCATGTTAAGGGCAATTAGAGGGTTATCAAAGCAGTAGGTAGGTAAGGGAAAATGAGTGTTTGGTGGGTGAAGATATTGGGATAGTCCCTAACTATAATAAGGAGACTTCGAATTTAAGATATATTCGTATAAATAAAGACGGGCAGGGCCAGGCGCGGTGGTTCACGCCTGTAATCCCAGCACTTTGGGAGGCCGAGGCGGGCGGATCACGAGGTCAGGAGATCGAGACCATCCTGGCTAACACGATGAAACTCAGTCTCTACTAAAAAATACAAAAAATTAGCTGGGCGTGGTGGTGGGCGCCTGTAGTCCCAGCTACTCGGGAGGCTGAGGCGGGAGAATGGCATGAACCAGGGAGGTGGAGTTTGCAATGAGCTGAGATCGCGCCACTGCACTCCTGCCTGGGCGACAGAGCGAGACTCTGTCTCCAAAACAAAACGACAGAAAAAAAAAAAAAAGATGGGCAAAGTGATAGAATATATGAGATTTGGAAGGTGGAAAGCTGGGTGATGATTAGATGGAGATTATATATTATTCTGTACTTTTTTGTGTATTTAAAAGTATCTATAGTAAGAGGTTAAGAAAAGTTTATCCGCATAAAAAGTAGGCTGAACTGAAGATCTCTGGACCAGCTGTACTCAAATTGTTATGTGAGAGAAGTATCAGGATTTGGTTTTGAGTAATTGCATAACCACTGTCTATTGGGGACACAGTTTTATCAAGATCTGCCAGATAAGGAGGCACAAATCTACAGAGGCCAGGTGCTGTGGGGTGGCTAGGAGTTGGGGAAAAGAAATTGACTAGGTGTCTGTTGGCAACTCAACCAGGTGTGTGGACTCGGGAATTTAGCAAGGGAAGGTGATATGATTTGGCCCTGTACCCACCCAAATCTCATGTCTAATTATAATCCCCAGTGTTGGAGGTGGGGCCTGGTAGGAGGTGTTTGGATCATGGGGGTGGATTTCCGCCTTTGGTGCTGTTTTCGTGATAGAGTTCTCACAAGTTCTGGTTGTTTAAAAGTGTGTGGCACCTTCTCTGCCTCCCTCTCTTCCCCCCTCTCTTCTTCCTGCTTCGGCCATATAAGATGCACCTGCTTCCCCTTTGCCTTCTCCCGTGATTTTAAGTTTCCTGAGGCCTCCCCAGAAGCAGAAACCATCAGAAGCAGAATTCACTATGCTTCTTGTACAGCCTGCAGAACCGTGAGCCAATGAAACCTCTTTTCTTATAAATTACCCAGTCTCAGGCATTTCTTTATAGCAGTGCAAAAATGGACTCATATACAAGGGTATACGTTCAGCGGGAGAATAATGGCAGGGAGTCTGGGGCAGATATTCTGGGGAGATCAATAGGCAGAAAGCATCAGTGAATACTAGAAACAGGTGGCAAAGCATTGCTTCAAGCTTGAACTCAAAAGTGGAACTGGGAAACCCAGCAAGGAACTAAATAATTGATTCATTCAGCCTATACTGATTAGTGTCTATTGTAATAGTTCTACACTTTACCCTGTATAGGAATTATTTGGAATGCATGTTAAAATGTAGTACAGATTCTTAGTTCTTTTTTCCCCCTCTTCCCCTTTACTTGTTACGCCTAAAAAATTGGCATGTTCAACAAGCATATCAGATGTTTCTGATACTGGTGTTTCTCAGGATCATGCTTTGACAAAATATCTAGTCCACTGTATATCTGGCCAGTGTATCAACACAGGGGAAGTGGGGGAAATGATGTGGCTAGAACCAGAGTAAAAGGTGAGGCCTTGTACTTGGGAAACACAGCAGGAAGGAGCTGAATTAACTGGAATGAAAAGTGATGGCAGGCCAGTTGCAGTGGCTCACGCCTGTAATCCTAGCACTTTGGGAGGCTGAGGCAGGCGGATCACCTGAGGTCAGGAGTTTGAGACCAGTCTGGCCAACATGGTGAAACCCCGTCTCTACTAAAAATAAAAAATTTAGCCACGCATGGTGGCCCAGGCCTGTAGTCTCAGCTGCTTGGGTGGCTGAGGCCAGAGAATCGCTTGAAACTAGGAGGCGGAGGTTTCAGTGAGCCAAGATTATGCCACCGCACTGCAGCATGTGCAACAGAGCAAGACTCCGTCTGAACAACAACAACAAGAAGTGATGGCAGAAAGAGACAAATCTCATGGCAAAGGCTTGGATTCTCTGAATTCCAACTAGTTGGTTTCAGAAAACAGTTTACTTCTGTAAGCTGTTTGCAGCTAGAGAAATAGTGAACCATGGGAGTAGGAAAATAAGCAAGCTATGACACTTAGAAGAGGTATATCTAGTGGAAGGACAATAGCAACGTCCCAGAATGTGGCCACTGAGGTACTACATTAAAATCACATCACAATAAAACTGGTAGTTCTTCCTAGTACTATGAACAGATTGTGTATCATCTTCATTTATTTTAAAGATGCTGTGGCTGGTCCCTCAGCTCATAATCACCATCAGCCATGGCATCTTTACATAGAGGAAAAAGATGTAATTCAGTACAATTAAATAAGGTAAATGTAAAGGTGCTTTGTAGGTCATAGGGTAAGGTGGTGGTGGTGGTGGTGCTTTTACAACAACATTCTAACACAAAGCAATTCATACAGACTCCCAAAGTTTATTGAATAGGTATTCCACTCTCATTCCATTTTACTCTTTAAATATATATTTATTCATGCCTGCTGTATGCAAATTTTTGATTCCAATATTTTTTTAATGAACATAACAGTAAAATGGATTTTTCTTAGTGTACACAGTTTTAGGAATTCTAATATGTGTCGATTCATGTAAACCACAATCAGGATAAGAACAATTGTATCATTCCCCCGCAAAAAACTCTTATACTGTTCCTCCACCTCTAACCCCCTCTTCCTCACTTCATTTTATGTTTTTGAGAATGTCATATAAATGGAACCGTGCAATATGAAATCTTCTGTTACTGACCTCTTCCGTTCAGCATAATGCCTTTGAGCTAGATTAATCCATGTTTTTGCATGTATCGGGAGTTCACGTCTTACTATTGTTGAGTAGTATTTTATTGAGTAGTGTACCAGACTTTGTTTATTCACTCCTGAAGGACATTTGGGTTGTTTCTGGTTTTGGTGATTATAAATAAAGCTGCTATAAATAAACACTTGTGTATAGATTTTGTGTGAACATTTTCATTTCTCTAAATACCTATGAGGGAGAATTGCGTGATAAATGTAGGTTTAACCTTTTTAGAAATTGCTATTTTCCAGAGTGATTGTACCAGTTGGCATTCCCACAAGCAATGGGTGAGAGTTCTAATTGATCTGCATCCATGTCAGCATTTGAGATTATCAGTATTTTTAATTTTAGCCATTCTAATAGGTGTATAGTGATATCCTATTGTGGTTTCAATTTGTATTTCCCTAATGCATTCCTCGATTCTTGATGCTTTTATTGATGGAGGATCCAACACAAAAGATAATGCATGGTCATGGGAACAAAATATTTGATATGCCTAACTTTAACATTCTATGAAAGACTTCATGAATATTTTTAAAAAGGAGTTCGTACTATTGAATATTCATGGTTTTTCAGTGAAGTTTGAGGTACTCTGAAACCTATCTACAAAGTTTTAAGTAAGCCATGTGACAGTGTGGGTAAGAGAGTGACTTCAGAGCATTTTTTTTTTTTCTGGTGACCTTTGGTGTGTAGAACACTTGTGGCCTTTAATAAACTGAGGAGATAGGATGATAATTTTTTTTTATATGCCTATAATTTTTTTAAAGCAGAAATAAGTGAGAAATGCTTATGGACACTGTGATGAAGATCGTGAACAAGACCATGATATACATTTACTGATTTCATGTTCCTGGTAGCATAGATCAATGGTATGATTTTAATAACTCTTATTCAGGGAAGTAATTTAGATGGAGGCAAGGAAGGCTTTCCCTTGAGTAGTATATTAATTTGGCTCCATCTATCTCTTCTCCCTTTGTAGATCATCCCAAGCAGCAGTCTGTATTATAAGAAGCAAACTAAATGATTGCTAATTAAATGTTTAGTGTTTTTTCTGAGTTGGTTATTAGTTTGAGGTTAAATTTGTTTAATGAGTGAATATGGAAGAATTATGTTTTTCACATTGGAATGCATACTTGCTGATCATTGGTATGTGACTCCCATTTTATGAAGCTGGAACATAATTTCCTTCTTTTTAATGATTTTGAGTTTTACAGTTATTGAATCTTTGTTTTGGTGGTGTTAGTCATGTCAGTACTTTATTTGCTACCGAGTTCTCAGTTAGGAAATAGGCTCCCAATTATAATTTTTTTTTTTTTGAGACGGAGTCTCACTCTGTCACCCAGGCTGGAGTGCAATGGAGCGATCTTGGCGCACTGCAACCCTCACCTCCCACGTTCAAGCGATTCTCCTGCCTCAGCCTCCCAAGTAGCTGGGACTACAGGAATGTGCCACCACGCCTGGCTAATTTTTGTATTTTTAGTGGAGATGGAGTTTCACCATGTTGGCCAGGCTGGTCTCGAACTCCTGACCTCAAGTGATCCGCCCACTTCGGCCTCCCAAAGTGCTAGGATTACAGGCATGAACCACTGTGCCCAGCCCCAATTATAACTTGTTTCCATGGGAAAACATCCGCTTTGAGGCAGTATTCAGTAATACATTGAAATGAGAAATAGGCGGTCAAGCAGTGATTCAGGTTTACTGTTCAGTGTAATTAAGAAAAGGTGACTTAAGTTGAAGAACATTGATGTATCTGTTTTTAAATTGCACCTAATTATAATGACAACTTACAAGATCTCTTTCCTTCCTTCTCTCTCGGAATGTTGACTATAAATTTCACATAATTTAAAAACAATTTAAAAGCTAGTCAAATTAATTGAGAAGAATCCTGCTTTATCAAATTTTGCCTGTAATCGTATCCAGACATGGCATTTTGAAAATCAGAAAGGATTGCTTCCACTTATATCAGAGTTTGAAAGTAGAAACTCTTTTCATGTAGGTATGGGTCACCTTTGATTATATGGTAGTCTTCTGAATATGGTCCTCTTACCTGACACATATCCACCTCATCAATAAACTACATACAATTCTTAGGTTTATATGTGGTCATGTTACAAAGGATTTCTTAAGTACTCTTAAATGTGTGTTACTAATGTCTTGTGGAAAAATATAATCTTTTGAAAGCATTCATGTTAAAAAGAATTAGACATGTGATTTATCTCATTTGGACCTGTTCTTTTTCAATGTGTCTTTAAAATGTAGGTATAGTATATAAGAATTCATACTAAAGGATCAACCGAGACTTTGATTTAAATATGTTATAAATTATAATATGGAGGCCTGCGTAATATACTACGTATTTTTTTTTCCTAAGAAGCTTATTTAAATGGTTCTGTTAAGTGTAGGAATGTTCTGATGATTATCTTTTTAATTAAAATGAGAAATCTTTGTTTAAAGTGGCACTCGTTTTTTTACGGCCTGTTACAGTCTCTGTAACAATCATTTCTTAAGTCTGAACGTTTTATTTCCAGGAATCCATTTATATAAAACTATGTTTAGACTTAATTAAGGAACGATTCTCACAAAGCTTGTAAATAGCCAGGAAAAAAGGGACCGAAAATAAAACTGACATTCACATTTAACAAAATGATTGTTACAAGGTATGTAATAAGCTATAAAAATACAATAAAGCCCTTTTTATAAGAGTTCATATTTTTTGATCCTTGTTTTCCAAGGTATTTAAGAAAAATATCAAAGCTTTGCAAAGTGACATCTGTTTGCTGAATGGATTAGTTATAACTTCTTTTGTTTATAACTGACAATACGGGACTTCTACCTGTTTTGTTAGTGTGTCTTCTTTGAAATACCTTATAATTAGTTTAGATTGGTAGGTAAATTTTACATTGTACCATAGTGAAAACAAGACCTGGTTTTCAGGTTCTGCTTCCTAGACATCATAGATATTGGGCATGTTGCTTAACCTCCTTGAGTCTCACTTTCCTCATATAGAAAGCAAAGATAATACCTACTTTTGTACCTCAAAGAGCTGTTATGAGGAGTAAATGAAATTATTATAAATACAGCAAATATTTTGGAAATTATAAAGGACTGTAAGCATCCAGATCATGTGTCTCTTAAAGATGAATTAGATTTAACAACCTCTTTTTTTTTTTTTTAATTAAAAAGTAAACTTTAATGTCAAAAATGCAAACTTGGGGAGGGCAGAAAGATCACACCGAAGGCTGTCCCTTCACACTTGGAGTGTTGCTCAGCAGCCGGGCAGAGGCACTCCTCACTTCCCAGACGGTGGGGCGGCTGGGCAGAGGCACTTCCCACTTCCCAGACAGGGCGGCGGCTGTTAACAACCTCTTTTAATTAGCAAACTTCCTTCTCTTGTTCATGCATTCTGTCATGTACATATATGTACATCCTTTTTGAAATGACACTTATTTTTCCATTTCCTTGTCTAAGTATAAGTGATTGAAACCACTATTGGCATAGTGGAAATTACACAAGAATTGGAGTCAGAAGACCTGGTTTCAAGTCCTGTCTTAACTACAGTCATGCATTGCTTAACAATACGTGATACATTATGAGAAATACATTGTTAGGTGATTAAGTGGTTGTGTGAACTTCACAGAGTGTACATAGACAAATCTAGATAGTATACTTTACTATACACAAATGCCATGTGATATAACCTGTTGCTTGTGCAGTTTGTTACTGTACACTGAATCCTGTAAGCCATTGTAACACAATGGTATTTATGTATCTAAACATAGAAAGGGTAAGGTAAAAATACAGTGTTATAATTTTATGAGACCACTGTTGTGTATCTGACCATACTTGACTGAAGTGTCATTAGGGGGCGCATAACTGTATTTTTACTTATTCTCTGACCTTATTCTTGGGTGGTGATAATAATAAAATAACAATAATAATGGCAGCCAACACTTGTAGCTCAGTATATACCATGCAGGATTCTAGAACTATATATATTAACTCACTTGATCCTCTCATCTTATTAGGTATGTATTATTAGTATCATCCTGATTTACAAATGTGGAAACTGAGGCACAGACAGGTCGTTACTTTTTCCAGATCAAACAGTTTGTGAATGGCACAGCTGGTATTCCAGCTCAGACATTCTAGCTCCAGAGTGAGTGTGGTTAATCATTGTGCTATACTAACCATGTTCCTTAATTTCCTCTTCTCTAAAATGAGAATAACAATAACTGTTCTATCTACTGGGTTGAAGATCCAGTAAGAGAGTACACATAAAAGCACTTTGACATCACAGTGTACCATAAATAGAAGTTGTATGTGAACTGTAGAATTAGCATGTACCTTAGAGTAGGTATTTTATAGTTTTTTGGTGGGTGAGGGATGTTATCTTTTGACTTATTTTTGAGAAATATAATTTTGAAGAGAGGTGTGGATGGTGTCATTCTTTTTTCAACTCCTCAGAAAAATTATGAGAAACACATAATGATAACTCATATATCCCTCACCTGAATTATCTAATTGTTAACATTTTGCCACATTTGACTTTTCCTAGTATATAGTTATACCTTCTTTCTAAATTATTTGAGAGTTGCAGACATGATATTTCACCTTCTGCATGTATTTTCTAAGAACAAGAGCATCCTCATTCCTTACCTCAATACAAGATCCCACTCAGGAAATTTAACACTGATCACTGATAACCTTTTATTATTTAATATACAGCTCATATCCAGAACCCCTAGTTATCCTAAGAATGTCTTTTTTTTTTTTTTTTTGAGATGGAGCCTTGCTCTGTTGCCTAGGCTGGAGTGCAGTGGCATCATCTCAGCTCACTGCAACCTTTGCCTCCCGGGTTCAAGTGATTCTCCTGCCTCAGCTTCCCGAATAGCTGTTATTACAGGCACCTGCCACCATGCCCGGCTAATTTTTGTATTTTTAGTAGAGATGGGGTTTCCCCATGCTGGCCAGGCTGGTCTCGAACTCCTGACCTCAGGTGATCCACCTGCCTCAGCCTCCCAAAGTGCTGGGATTACAGGCATGAGCCACCACGTCCGGCCCCTAAGAATGTCTTTTACATCTCTTTAAAAAAAAATCCAGGGTCCAATCATGTTATATATAATATCTCTTTAGTTTCCTTTAATTTACAGTAGTTCCCTCCTGGTTTTTATTCATGAAATTGACATTTTTGAAGAGTTTGAGGTAGTTTTACAGAATGTCCCTCATTTGTTTTTGTCTGATTGTTTTTCCATGACTAGATCAGGGTAAAAAAATTTGGCAGGAGTATAATATATGCTGTGTTTTTTTTTTTCTTAGTGCACTACTACATCAGAAGGCATATAATGTCAGTTTGTTCCATTATTGGAGATATTGTTTGATCATTTATTAAGGTTGTATTCACTAGATTTCTCTGTTGTAAAGGTATATTTGTAAGTATTCAGAGGAGCAAACTTGGAGACTGTGTAAATATCTTATTTCACAACATTGTTTCACCCACATCCATTGGTGATTATTCTGTGGTAGTTGTAAAATCAACCTATTTATTTTTAGGTAGTTCTAAATAATTTTTTTCTTTCTCAATTTTGAAATGGTGACTGTTTCCTATTTTGGAAAGACATTATTACATGGGCTTTATCGTCTTTATTTCACTTTTGAACTTAGACCAATTAAAGTGTACTTTTTACATTGTAAAAAAGATAAAGATAACTTTTATCTTTAGTGGAAAACACTACTAAAGCTGCTTAGAGAATTGAGTTAAGTTTTTAAGGGCTTTTTGTAACAAAAAGTACGTCTGAATTCCCTGGAGGACTTGTTGGGCCTTCCCCGGAGCTTTTTTTTTTTTTTTTCTGAGACAGGGTCTCACTCTTTCTCCCAGGTTGGAGTGCTGTGGTGCTATCACAGCTCACTGCAGCCTTGACCTCCCAGGCTCAAGTGATCCTCCCACCTCAGCCTCCTTAGTAGCTGGGACTACAGGCATGCACCACCACCACGCCTGGCTAATTTTTGTGTTTTTCATAGAGACGGGGTTTTGCCCATGCTGAGTTTGCCATTCTTTAGGCCTGGGTTGGGGCCTGAGAATTTGCATTTCTAACTAGTTTACAGGTGATGCTGCTGGTTCTGGGACTACACTTTGAGGACTGCTGTGGCTTCTGTAAGTCTTTTTTTTTTTTTTTTTTTTTTTTTTTTAAAGGCTAGTCAAGTTCTGAAGCAATTAGTTGTGAACACCTGCACTTGCCATTCGAGCAGATATTTTGCTCATGATTATTTGGGCCGTTTTCTTCCTTTCTTCTTTTCTTTCTTCCTTTCTTTCCTTCTTTCCAGGCTGGAGTGCAGTGGTTCGATCATAGCTTATTGCAACTTTGAACGCCTAGGCCCAGGGAGCCCTCTCGCCTCAGCCTCCTAAAGTGCTGGGGTTACAGGCATGAGCCACTGTGCTGACCTTGGGCTACTTTTCTACTTGTTTGCTTTCTTTAATAGATATGAGAATAATATGGATATAGTATAGCAGAGTAAGTTGAAGTTTGTATTAGGGGATTTTGATCAATTTTGGGAAAATTTTGGCAATTGGCTAAATTACTGAATAGGATCTCATTAACCTAGCTAATTCAAAATTATCTATGTTGTAATGAAAATGGTTATAGGGTATTTTATCCATCTATTTATTTGTTTTTTAGAGATAGAGTCTTGCTATGTTGCCCAGGCTGGACTCAAACTCCTGGGCTCAAAAGTGATTCTTCCGTCTCAGCTTCCCAAATAGTTGCCGGTACCACAGGCTTGTATCACCATGCCCTGTCTAGGTTATTGTAAAACATATTTGTAGCATTTATATTTGTTGAATCTTCTTTACTTCGCTCAATGAAGTAACCAAATTAGGTATCCATAGTGATCAGTTTGTGCTTTCGGTATTTAAGTAATCTCTGTTATACTTTAGCAACTGGTTTTGTTAAGTCTGTGCAATTAGTAAAGCAAGTGACAAATTTGTTACATTATAGAGATTATTTTCACTTTTACAGAAGTTGGCTATCAGCCCTCCTTCTTTGATTCCCCTATTAGAAATACTATAAACATCAGAGAGAAGAGGATGACCTTAATATTTGCTTCCCAGGCTAAATCACAGCCTTGAAGCAGCTATTTCTTTCCGAATAAAAATTTAATTTCACGCCCTGATTAGTGCCAGTACGTGCAGGTAGATACTTACATTATGTAGCTAAACTGATTTGCCTTTGCAAATTACTTGCCAGTCAGCAGAACTATAGTTTCTTATGAGTAGTTTATGGTAAATTATAGTTCTAGTTAGTAAGTTCTGTGTGTTTTTCTAAAGTGTGTATTTATGAGATACGAGTAGGAATCAGTCACTAAATTTTGGCCAGACTAGCAGTTGACTAACAGCTTTTTTCAAAGGCTCAGGTTTGGACTAACAGTCCAGCCAATTAGCAGTAGGAAAGCGTGAGATCTTATTTTCAGTTGATTTGAAAATGTACACAGGACCTAGAAAGAGTGGTTTCTGATGGAAAAGACCTAAGGAGAGATTATTTTTCTTATTGAGAAGTAAAATACATTGTAGTTAAAAATTGAGACCTTTGAGAGGCTTAAAAGATAGGAAGATCAACTGAGGACAAGACATAGAAGGTTTTGAAATCGTGGGACGCTACTTAACTGAATTTTTAATTGCTTAATTGAAACCATGGAGTTTTAAAAACTTTTAAGATGAACTGGGGCCAGGTTTGGTGGCACCTGTAGTCCCAGCTACTCAGGAGGCTGAGGCAGGAGAATGGCGTGAACCCGGGAGGTGGAGCTTGCAGTGAGCTGAAATCGCGCCACTGCACTTCAGCCTAGATGACAGAGCGAGACTCCATCTCAAAAAAAAAAAAAAAAAAAAAAGTGAAACTGACTTTTTTTGAACTTGGATGAAGGATAGATGAGATGAATTAGAAGGAAGCAAAATACTACTTCCTTAATAAATGTATCATTTGCCTTATCTAAAATGTCACTAAATTTGCATGGAGTCATAGGATTTAAGAGTCTAGAAGGACCATCTAATTCAAGGCTTCTTTTTTTTTTAATTTAGTTTTTCTATTTTCTTTTGTTCTTTCTTTCTTTTTTTTTTTTTTTCGCATGTTCTTCTACTTGATAATTCAAGGCTTCTTAACCTTTTTTTTGGTTATGGACTTCACTGAAAATCTTGTATCACAGGATCCTTCCTCTTCCCAGACACACACACACACACACATATGTTTTGTACAAAATTTCAGGAGGTTCAGAGATCCCTGAATCCTATCTATGGACCCTGGGTTAAGAACCCTGATCTAGCTTGTTTTTTGATTCTTGCATAGTATATTTTTATTTAAAAGGTTTTGCTGATAATTATTATTTTAATATAACTAAGTTGTGACCTGTTTTAATAAGGGTCTGACTGTAAAACCTGAGCTTCATCATAAAGTGCCTTTTTGAGAAGCTAATGAAATGTTGAGTATGTTGCCTAGTAGTGTCAGGAAAAATGGTACAGAGATGACTTGGCTGGTAGTTATCAAAAATCCTCCGAGAACATCCTGTTCTCATTCCCCTAGCTATTCAGGCAAGCAGCCACAATTAATCCCTGTCTATGATGATGTAATTTTACTTTTCAGGATATATGGACAGATACACTTAAATCCTTTGATTATTATTCTACTGATGTTTCCAGGACCTTTCTATTTTTATAAGTTTTATTAAAGATGTAGTATAATCAAGCAAATGCCCAGCAAGGTCAGTTTACTCTAGTAAGTACACTCTGCATCTAGAAGCATGTGGAATAAACTCTGTTCTGTCAAGGTCAGCCTTAAACATTGTCAACATGTTCACTTATTTATGCTCTGCAGTTCTGGGGAGGCCTGGGAAACATTTATCTTCTTTTCTTTTTCTTCATCCTCTTAAGGTATCAACACTGACAATGCTATCTATCTAATTAGCTCATTCAAGAAAGACTTTTTTGTGATAATTTTAGATCAGCAGTACACTTTGGCCAGAAAACCTGGTTTGGATTTTATCTTATGTTATCCCACATGCTACTTAGAAAAACAGTTTTTATGAGATATCAATAAAAAAGTATTGTGGTATACGTCTTCTTTTTAAAAATGAGCACATGAAGAACCAAAGACTTGTTTGACTTGCCAGTGTCACAATTGATGACAGCCTGAATTAGAGCCCACATTTCCTAAGTCCAAGTCTAGTTGGTGCTTTTCCGAGTCTTTGTTTTGTTTGTGGTTTAGCTCGTGTTTCTTCTACTGGATATGATTGATAGGTGAATTGATGGGGGGTGTTTTTAATTAGTACTTTTGTGATTTGTTTAAGAAAGCCTTCCCTACTTTAAGATCATGAAAATAGCCTCATATTTTCTACTAGAGACTTTTTGAGTTTTGGTTTTTACGTTTAGAATTTTAGTCTTTCTAGAATTGATTTTTGGGTTTGATGTGAGGAAGGGATTCCATTTCACTTTTTTCCATATGGATTTACAGTGGCCCCCAGCATCATTTATTGGAAGAGCATGCATTCTCCACCAATCTGCAGTGTTATCTCCCTCATAAATCATGTCATTACATGCATTGATCAGTTTTTGGACTCATTCTGTTCTATTGTTCATTTATTTATATCAGTGCCATACTATCTTATTCATATAGCTTGTTTTTGGCAAATCTTTTCTATTTTAAAAAATTCATTAAAAATTTAACATAATAAGTACATATTTATGGGGTGTATAGTGATATTGTTATACATATGGTGATCAGATTAGTAATTAGCATATGTATCTCAATCATTTATTTTTTTTTGTATTGGGAACATTCAATATTCTCCTTCTAGCCATTTGAACTATATAATATTTTATTGTTAATTATTGTCATTCTATAGTGCTATAGAACACTAGGACTTATTCCTCCTATATAGCTCACACTGCTTTATAATACACCTTTTTTATGGTAGTTAAGGTCTCATACCTTATTTTCTTGGCTATTTGTGGCTTTTTATACCTTCATGGGACATTTTTTTTTTTTTTTTTTTTTGAGATAGCCTCACTCTGTCGCCCAGGCTGGAGTGCAATGGTGCGATCTTGGCTCACTGCAACCTCCGCCTCCTGGGTTCAAGCGATTCTCCTGCCTCACCTTCCCGAGTTGTTGGGATTATGGGTGCCCACCACCACACCCAGCTAATTTTTTTTTTCTTGAGATGGAGTCTTGCTCTGTCGCCCAGGCTGAAGTACAGTGGCGCAAACTCTGCTCACTGCAACCTCTGCCTCCCAGGTTCAAGCGATTCTCCTGCCTCAGCCTCCTGAGTAGCTGGGATTACAGGTGCGTGCCACCATGCCCAGCTAATTTTTGTATTTTTAGTAGAGATGGGGCTTTGCCATGTTGGTCAGGCTGGTCTTGAACTCCTGACCTCAGGTGATCTGCCTGCCTCGGCCTCCCAAAGTGCTGGGATTTCAGGTGTGAGCCACCATGCCCAGCCTTTGGAAATTTTTATAGCTAGCTTGTCAAGTTCAAAAGCAACAAATATCTAAAGGTAAAAATATACTAAACCTACTGGGATTCAAGTTAGTTGATTCTTGATAGAAACCAAAGTATGGAGTTACTTCAAAATTAAAAACTAAAATTTGAGAACTTTTAGCTAGGAAAGATGGCTTTCTTTTGTTTTGTTTAGAGGAGAATCTTGCTGTGTTGCCCAGGCTAGAGGGTAGTGGTGCAATCATAGCTCGTAACATCAACCTCCTGGGCTCAAGTGATCCTCCTGCCTCAGCCTTCCAAGTAGCTAGGACTACAGGTAACACCACACCACACCCAGCTAATTTTTATTTTATTTTATTTATTTATTTTTTTGTAGAGACAGGGTCTCTCTCTGTTGCCCAGCTGTTCTCGAACTCTTGGCCTGAAACAATCTTCCTGCTGTGTCCTCCCAAAGTGCTGGGATTACAGGCATGTGCCACCGCCCCGCCTGTGTTTATTGATTGATTGAGACAGGGTCTCATTCTGTTGCCCAGGCTGGAGTGCAGTGGCATGATCTCAGCTCACTGCCACCTCGACCTCCTGGGTTCAAATGATCCTCCCACCTCAGCCTCCTGAGGAGCTGGGAGTATGGGTGCCCACCACCACACTTGGCTAACTTTTTTGCATTTTTGTGGAGGTGGGGTTTTGCCATGTTGCCTAGGCTGGTCTTGAACTCCTGGCCTCAAGCAATCTGCCCACCTCAGCCTCTCAAAGTGCTGGGATTACAGGCATGAGCCACTGCACCCAGCCCAGCCTGTTTTATTCTTAATGTTAAGAGATAGTTGGATATGATGAAAGAGCACTTTATTGAGCCAGATCACTTAATAAGCATTTGACCTTTAGACAAGTCTTTTATTTATGTTAGAGTTTCTTAGCCCTTGGGCCTTGGCCCTCTTCTCTTTCCTGTCTACACTTTGTTCCTAGATGATCATCTGTTCCTTTTGCTTTGAAATACCATCTGTGGGCTGATGATTTCTAATGGGCTAATAGTCTCTAACCCATCCTTTTACTGTGACTTCTACCTTTATGTATTCAACTGATTATCCACTTGAATGTTGCATAATTATGATTTTTTGTGTTTTTTTTTTTTTTTTTTTTTTTTGGAGACAGGGTCTTTCTCTGTTGCCCAGGCTGGAGTGCCATGGAATAAACACAGCACAGCTCACTGCAGTCTTGACCTCCTGAGCTCAAGTGATCCTCATGCCTCAGCCTCTGGAGTATCTGAGACCACAGGTGCACGCCACCATGCCTGGCTAATTTTTAAATTTTTTGTACAGACGGGGTCTCACTATGTTGCCCAGCCTTGTCTTGACCTCTTGGGTTCAAGCGATCGGTCTATCTCAGCCTTCCAAAGTGTTGAGATTATAGGTGTGAGCTAAATTTGCCAAACTCTTGCAAGACCACTATAAGGCCTTTGCATTGGCTGTTTTCTCCAACTCTGACTTTTTGCTTGAGTCCTTCGTTTATCCTTTATATCTCAGTTCTAATCACCTACTTAAAGCCTACCGTATCTAAAGTAAATGCCCCTTTCCTTATTTGTCTATTATTTCTACTAGAAAAGAAAATAAAGCCCATAATAGTAAAATTTTGTGTTTTACTCTTGAGTATATCCCAGTGCATGACATGTGGTAGACAATAAATACTTGTGAAGTCACTCACTTTCTTTTTTTTCATTTTGTAAAATGGAAGCTGATGATAAACTGCCCATCCTGCTTCCTGGAGTCATTGTAGGGAATAAATCAAACAATGTTTATGGGAATAAATCAAACAATGTTTATCAGTTTTGATGTCCTGGTATGATTTTTTTTTTGAGACAGAGTCTCGCTTTGTTCCCCAGGCTGGAGTGCAGTGGTGCAATCTCTGCTCACTGCAAGCTTCGCCTCCCGGGTTCACGCCATTCTCCTGCCTCAGCCTCCTGAGTAGCTGGGACTACAGGCGCCCGTCACCACACCCGGCTAATTTTTTGTATTTTAGTAGAGACGGGGTTTCACCATGTTAGCCAGGATGGTCTCGACCTCCTGACCTCGTGATCCACCCGCCTCGGTCTCCCAAAGTGCTAGGATTACAGGCGTGAGCCACTGCGCCCGGCCTGGTATGATAATTTTTGATAAATGAGCTTTAGTTTTTTAGAAGACATTAGAGCGAATTTGAGAAAGTACAAAATAAAAAAAAGCACCCTGCCATCCCACACAACCACTTTTATTTAACTTTGTCTTAAAAAAAAAAAAAAAAAACACACACACAACTTTTAAGGGTGAATGTACTGTCCAGCACTCTCTTCTTTCTAACTTTCCTGTCCCAAGCAGCTTCCAAACACTTTAAGGATGTGCATCAGTTAAGATAGATTAATTTTATACTTTTTAAGACTTGTAGGGAATTCATTTATGTATTTTGAAACTTGCGTGGAAAGAAGTAAATACAAATGGTTCTTTCTCAAATTTAGAAATTTTACTCTTGATAATTAAAGTTTTTATAAGAATTTTGCCTAAAGAACTTTTCTTGAAACTAGCCTGTATATAATCAGGTTTTCTTGATATGGAATACAATCTGATTTGTCTTTTAAAACAACTTGTACAGGTTACTATTTATCCCGTGTGGTAACTACTGCTCCTGCTGTGATTCAAATATTTCAGCCCTTAAGCAGTTATATTAGGCTTGGGGAATAATGTAATTTGAAGCCCTTGGAACATCTCTTTGAATTAGAAAAGCAATTCTCAAAATAAATGTATTCAACTGGGAGAACTACTTTTTTGAAATTTATTACTTTGGAATATATAAAGTTTGGTCATCTTTGGAAATAAGAGATCTAATTTACCAGCAAATGGAGTTTATAATACTAAAATATAGTATCGTTTGCAAATAAAATTCTTTGTTTTTGTGTCTTAGGTTAATAAATTGTCTCTGAGTCAATTGTTACAACAAATACCAAATGGAAAAATTGCTTTCATTTCTTAGCATAGGCACAACCTTCGTAGTTCATCCTTCCCAAAATGCTGTTTGTTCATCTGGTGTACGTTGGAGCTGATTCAGAGACTCTTTATAAAAATGGCAATGTTGACATGTACCTTAATTTGCTATGTTCTTTTAAAAATAAATTTGAGAAATTTGCTGTCTAGAACAGTAGCCTCCTAACCCATCAGAAACATTTTAAGGACTTAACCTAAATATTTTTACTTCTAAATTTGCAAATTGCAAATTGTACTCATGCCCTGCCATTGTTAGCTACTATATTAAGGCACAATATATACACTTAGGGTAAATAAATATCAGTAAGTAAATATACATGTGTAAATTGTGTCCAGATAGTTGTAATGATAATGTCTTTGGTTTATTCACGTGTGGTTAGTTCAATATTATTTTTACCTTGTAAAGTGGCTAATGAAGGGCTTGTGTAAAGAATTAGAGAAGAGTCAATTGACAGTTTACTTAAAACTAACTAATATTCTTTTTTTTTTTTTTTTTTTTTGAGATGGAGGCTTGCTCTGTCACTCAGGCTGGAGTGCAGTGGCACTATCTCAGCTCACTGCAACTTCCGCTTTCCAGGTTCAAGTGATTCTCTTGCCTAAGCCTCCCATGTAGCTGGGATTACTGGCACGTGCCACCACGCCTGGCTAACTTTTGTATTTTTGATAGCAAGACTGGGTTTCACCATGTTGGTCAGGCTGGTCTCAAACTCTTGACCTTGTGATCTGCCCGCCTTGGCCTCCCAAACTGCTGGGATTACAGGCGTGAGCCACTGCGCCCAGTGAAAATATTCTTAAATTCTGAGCACACTTCAGTTTTTTGCAATATGCCCAAAGAGAATGAATGAGGAAAGAAACCATTGGCAACTCCTTTGTGTTGTGGAATTCCCAATCGTCAGTAAGTGACATTTAACCATCTAACATCAGATTAGGGGAACACATATCAAAAAAAATTTTAAAGGTTATTTTTTAAACTAAAAATTAATTAAAAGTTTTTTTGTTGTTGTTGTTGTTTTCTTTTTGAGACAGAGTTTGTTCTTGTTGCCCAGGCTGGAGTGCAGTGGCGGCACGGTCTTGGCTCACTACAACCTCCGCCTCCCAGGTTCAAGCGATTCTCGTACTTCAGCCTCCCAAGTAGCTGGGATTACGGGTGCCCACCACCACATCTGGCTAATTTTTTTGTAGTTTTAGTAGAGACAGGGTTTCATCATAGTAGAGACAGGGTTTCAC
The DNA here is from genome assembly GCF_028885625.2 of Pongo pygmaeus. NCBI lineage: Eukaryota > Metazoa > Chordata > Mammalia > Primates > Hominidae > Pongo > Pongo pygmaeus. The sequence continues at coordinate 106,663,891 of NC_072381.2, forward strand.
CATGTTGGCCAGACTGGTCTCGAACTCCTGACCTCAGGTGATCCACCTGCCTCGGCCTCCCAAAGTGCTGGAATTATAGGTGTAAGCTACTGCGCCCGACCAATTAAAAGTTTTAATATTCCCCCTATGGTGTTATATATGTATACATAGGTTTTCATCCATGGTCCTGGTTCATAACTCGCATATCCCTTTTTATGGTCTTTTGTTAATAATGTTGAGTGTGTTAGGCCTCAGCCGCAGACCTCGGGAAATAGTCTGTCTCCTGCCCTTCTTTCACCTGCCCCAGGGTAGGACTCTAATCTCCCCCCACCTCCTTTCTGATGTGGATCTTAAGACCCTCCACTGAGAGGGTCCCACCTCATACCCTCGTGGGAGGAAGGAATGCTTCCATAAAAACTCAAGAGGACTGGATTTGGAAAGCTTCTGGATAGCTGAACACATGGAGATCCCTGGAGGGTGGTGAGCCCAGGGAGTCATGGCAGCACTGAGCGCCTTCCCCCATACCTTGTTCTATGGGTCTCTTCATCTGTATTCTTTGCAATATCCTTCATAATAAACCAGCAGATATAAGTAAGTGTTTCCCTGAGTTCTGTGAACCACTTCAGCAAATTAATTGAACCCACAGAGGGGATCATGATAACCCCAACTTGAAGCCAGTCAGTCAGAAGCTCCAGAGGTCCAGAGTTGTGACTGATATCTAGGGATATGGGGGACAATCTTGGAGCTCTCAAGATGAGGCCCGAGGCTCTCTTTTAAGGGGTGTTCTGGATAAGTCGTAGCAGTTAACAAGAATGCTAGGACATACAGGGACACATAATTCATCAGTCCTGTCAAAGTACATCACAAAAATCCAGTATCATGATTCCAACAGCATTTCAGTCTTGGGGTTAGGGTTGAAGTTAGACAAAACAAAAACAAAAACAACCCACATTTGTTCACAGAGAAGTCTTCTGTGTTGATGATTATTGTAGTGTGAGAGTAGTGGAAAAACACAAGGTTGGAAAGAGTCTTTCCTTACACACTCCCCCACCCTGGAGGATCATCTTGCCTACCTCCTGGCATGTGTACACCCTTCTTTGGAAACCACCTTGCCTCACACAAGGGATGAAAATGCATTGTGGCAGAATTGAGTTCTTTGTCTTTTCTCATTTTCTCTCCAGATTTCATATATTGTTGAAAAGCAGTTGAATGAGAAAACTAATCTTTCAAATAAGCATAGCCAGTGTAATGCAGACTTCGTAGACTGTAGAGCATGTCCTTCTAAAACTGAGTGTATAATTGATTCTGTGCCTAGGACTTCCAGGGCTTTTAGTAATTAAATGATAGATTTTATAGAACGCAGACATTGTTTAGCTAAAAAGAGATATTTCCATCTCAATTCTATTTAGAAGATATTATGGAGCTAGAGGTGGAGATCTATGACTAAGGGTATGTTGAATTTTTTTATGAAAGAAGGGGACTCTGGTAGTTTATTTTTTATGATAATGCATTCTTTCAATTTGGAAATGGTTGGAGTAGAAACTCAATTATTTTCAAATATAAATTTTGGAAACGGGATATTTTTAGATCTAATTGCCAATGACTAATATAATGAATCGTTATAAAAATACTATTTTGTATCCTGGAGGTTGGGGGACATATAGATGTCCCTTAAAATCATTGAAAATGTACTCTTTTTGCAGCATCCTGCTTGCCTGGCTTGTGGATTTCACCTTGTTTCTGTTGGGGATATTAGTTTGTTTCTTAAATAAGGATTTTGTCTATTTAAAGACTCAGTTGTCTAGTTTCAAAGGTAAAGCTTAAAGCAGGTCCTTCTTCTGCTTCCCCACTCCACAAAATACATAGTCACAGACTGACTAGTTATAAGTAAAACAAAAGCAAACTGCCTCTTAATCTAGGAACAGAGAAGAAATAAAGAAGTCCCTATTTCAGAGAGAGTAAGGGTTAAAATTCTTACCAGTCTGGGCGGGATATAACACTCTTGAGAAGAGTGATAAGGGCTTTCCCAGTAGCCTGCAGTTCCCTGTAGAGTAGTACATGGCTGGACTTGTCAGATTAGGGCAAGAATAGCAATTTGACCAGTGAGTTCCAGCAGGTGTAACAGCAAAAGCACAGATTTCTTACACATACATGTAATGCATGTCTGCTTGTAGCGGACAGCCCTTGAGATGAGGCCTGAGGTGTTCTCGATGAGTCATAGCAGTTACCAAGAATGCTAGGACATGCATGCACAGATAATTCACCAATCTTGTCAACGTGCATCACAAAAATCCAGTCTCACATGATTCCAACAGCAGTAGCGCCTAAATTCATGTTATTGCACTGTAACAAAATTGTATCATCTTGTGTATAGCCTAGAATCTGCTGGCTTCAGCTAATGTAGAAGTCATTATCACTAGGTGGCATTTGCTTGGGGAGTTGAGGCCTCACACAGAGGGATTTTCCTGAGGTTTCCTACCAATACAGCAAACTAAGGAAAGAAGAAGGTAGGGTTGGAGAGAGATGGGGTTTGGTATATTATTTCAGCCCATTCTGTTGGTTTAATTTTCGTGTGAGAGTCTAGCCAGGCAGGCTAGGATTGGAAATTATTTTGTCTGACTCTTTGCCCCCCTTTTTTCCCAACACCCTCTGTGCTGCTGTTCTTCCTCCCTTGACTGTAAGTAGTGTAACTCTCCCTTTTGCTCCAGCTGCTTTATTTTCATTATCATTATCTATGAGTTCCTCATTTTCCTGAGTGTGGAAAAGATTCTAAAGAAAAGACCTTGATCCAGTAATTAATTTTTCTCTTAACATTTACAGACCCTTCCTCTCCTTAATATAAATGGCTAAAATACAAATTGTTAAATTGTTATTTCAGAATTTGAAATAACAGTGGATTTTTTTCTTTAAAAAATAAACAAGAAAATGATCATGCTATGAAAGATCTTAGATTTATTTTTGATTCTCTGGTTTGGTTAATAAATTATATTTTTCAGTTCATTGCATACTGCAAAATTTATTAAATTATCTCAGCTGTGATTAAAATGTATCGTGTTACATTAGTATGTGAAAATTAGTTCTGTCCTGTAAAAAAACTACCATATTATGAATAATCTTTTACATGCCTGTAGGGGACTAATGGGAAATTCAGTAATATTTGCATATTTTTTCCTTAAATAGTAGTAATATTTCCATGTTTTGTTTGTAAGCAACAAATATGTGTATATATATTCATAGGTATTTTTTATATGATGGGAGAAGGTTTTGTATTTTTGTTTTTTGCCTCAGCTTTCTCAGCTGTAGGGAGAGGTTTTTAATATATCTTTGTTAGTTGATCAAAGTTATAAGGGATCTGAACTTACTGATTTAAGCTATTAAAGATAACCTTTTGCATACACAAAGTTCTGTTATAGCGAATACTGGTACAACAAAGAGTCATAACAGTAGAGTTCTTTAAAAAACACACTGTCTTTGCTCTCATTTCCCAACATGATGGACCTAGTAATGGATATGGTGATCTAGTAGCCAGAATATTTTAAAATTTTTATACTGCCAATTAGAATAATGCTTTTCTTTAATTTTTGTCAATGAATGTGAGTTTTTATAAATGCTCATTTTATACTGTAAAAGTAGTTGAACTTTATGAATTTCTGCAAGATTCTGCCACTATGTGAAAACTTGAACGGGAGGTGAAGATTTTTTTTTTTTTTTTTTTGGTTAGAGACATGGTCTCACTGTGTTGCCCAGGCTGGTCTCGAGCGAGGTAAAGATTTTAAATGGAGTTCAGCTAGTATTAAGCCCACTACTCACTTGTTCTGTGGTACTCTTAACAAATAATGTTGGATTACGACAGCAAAATATATGGTATAGAACTATTTTCGTTTTTGATCTACTTAGGACAGGTATTAATAATGGACACTTTCTCATAGCTCATAATCATGTTGGTATTGCTATCTCTTGTTTGTGAAAGTCTGTGGAAACATCAGTCACTACTAACGGTAGACAGTCTTTAGATTTCAGCAGATATTCAGCAGGGTTTGTTGATGTTTGTTTTTACGTGATGAAAGTCCCTATCAAAGTAATTCTATCTCCAAAGTTGTGTTTTGTTTTGTTTTTTTTTGAGATGGTGTCTCACTCTGTCGCCCAAGCTGGAGTGCAGTGGCATGATCTTGGTTCACCGCAACCTCCACCTCCTGGATTCAAGCAATTCTCCTGCCTTAGCCTCCAAAGTAACTGGGATTACAGGCGTCTGCCACCATGCCTGGCTAATTTTTGTATTTTTAGTAGAGACGAGGTTCACCATGTTGGCCAGGTTGGTCTCAAAGTCCTGACCACAGGTGATCCACTCACCTCAGCCTCCCAGAGTGCTGAGATTACAGGCATGAGCCACTGCGCCCAGCCTCTCCAAAAGATTTTAAAGTTGGGTGTTATGTTATTGAAATAAAATTCTTATATAAATTCTCTTATTTACTTTGTTAGTGGGGAAATCCAGTATCCTTAAGAATACAATCCTAAAATAAAGTTGTTACATACTGGAGAAAGGCAGAGTGATTGTGGTGTTATGGCAACTCAAATGGGGAAAATGAAAACAGCACAGATAAGCTGCATCCTGTTGTCATGGCAACCATAGTTGTGGAAATGATTAAAGCTAGTCTAGAAAGGATGTATTGCAGCTTTAGTCCATTGAAAGTAAATAGTGTAAGAAAAGACAGGGAGAATTGGTTTTTGACAAAAGTTAAATCCCTCTGGTGCCACAAGTTGCTAGTACCACCATGTGTAGACAGATCTCTGTCCTTTCTAATTGTGTTTCAACTCAATTTTATTGCCTCAGATTGTAATTCTGCTACGAAGGAAAGAAATGTAATAACTATGAAAAGCTTGTGAATAATGATTATTTTTGGTAGCAAATTTAGAAAGCAAAGTTAGGAAATTTAATTATTGAAAATGACTTTTAAAAAGTAGAGTGTTTTCCTTTCCTCTTTCCCTCATTTCTCACCCAGTGCTTAATTTTCATTTTTTTCATACCCTCTTACTGTATCATTTTAGTCTTAAGTGTTGAATTGTAATGTAAATATCTAATACCGTGGTAATTGGTAAGGCATCACATGCAGCATTATGATTGCCTATGAACAGATGGATTTGATGATAAATGATAAACATCCTGTAAGTGTGAATAAATTTATTTTAGCTCTATCTTTCAAACTTTCTCTGTAATCAAAGCTTAAGTGTTTTTAAAAATGTCATTATTTCCTTCCCAAATTCCACTTGCTCATCATAGCAAGATATTTCATCCTAGTGGAGTGGAGACATGTTAGGAATAAACCTGATGAAAACCGTGGTCTTTGTTCAGCAGCTGGCTGCTTGCACAGGTTTTTGTGGTAATGGAATCGGCATCTCTGTATTAGAGTATTGATCTGCTGTTTGGTAGGTACTGTGTAAAATAAGTCTTCTAGTAAAGATGTATTAAAGTGGTTTAAGAGCAGTTTATATTACAAATAAGGTGGAAGAAGATGGAGTTCTGTAAGACCGGACACATGCTATAAATACCCATAAAACTAAGTATTTTATCTAAAAATGTGTGTTGAAATTTTCTTTTTTTCTTTTTCTTTTTTTTTTTTTGAGATGGAGTCTTGCTCTGTCGCTGGAGTATAGTGGCACGATCTCGGCTCGCTGCAAGCTCCGCCTTCCGGGTTCACACCATTCTCCTGCCTCAGCCTGCCGAGTAGCTGGGACTACAGGTGCTCACCACCACACCTGGCTAATGTTTTGTATTTTTTAGTAGAGACTGGGTTTCATCGGTTAGCCAGGATGGTCTCAATCTCCTAACCTCGTGATCCGCCTGCCTTGGCCTCCCAAAGTGCTGGGATTACAGGCATGAGCCACTGCGCCCAGCCGAAATTTTCTTATTTCAATTCATATTTAATTGCACATAGTTGAACATTATCTGAGTGTGAGTTGCCTACACTAATAATACCATCATCCTTTGCCCTTTAGTGGAGGATTTTATATTTGATGTTCCGTGTTGTGGTTGAAAACTGTGTTGTGAACTTGTCAGTTATGAGAAATAATATTGACCATAGGAACAGTGTTTTAAAGTAATCCATTGAATATTTTCATGAAAATCCATGTTGATTTTGCCTGAGCATAAGTTGGTTTTCATCAATAACCTCTTCACTGTATGCATTGCCTGGTTTTGCCTGGCTAACCGAAATCTGGCCTTTCATGTACGTATAGAGAAGAAACCTTTTTTGGTTTTGTTTTTTTTTTTTTTTGAGATGGAGTCTCACTCTGTTGCCCAGACTGGAATGCAGTGGTGCGATCTTGGCTCACTGCAACGTCCGCCTCCTGGGCTCAAGCGATTCTCCTGCATTAGCCTCCTGAGTAACTGGGACTACAGGCATGCGCCACCATCCCCAGCTAATTTTTTTGTATTTTTAGTAGAGATGGGGTTTCACCATGTTGGCCAAGCTGGTCTTGAATTCCTGACCTCAAATGATCCACCCACCTCAGCCTCCCAAAGTGCTGGGGTTACAGGCGTGAACCATCATGCCTGTCCAGAAACCTATTTTTAAAAAGAAGAAAAAGATGGAGGAGGAGAAGGGAGGAACTATAACTAGAATCACCTTTTTTTTTTTTTTAGAATTTTTAGAAAGCTCATTCCTTTTTGCTGTTATTTAGTGGTAGCAGGTCATGTGTGTCTCATGACTTAGGTCATACAACTTAGGCTATTAAATGGTTCAGATACCCAGCAAACAGTTCAAAGATTGCATTAACAAGCTAGCTAACATTTTGTAAAGGAGTTCAAAATGAAAGACTGTCAGTACCTATATTCCATGTGCCTAGCTATTGTTGCCCCACTGGAATGTAACAATGCAAGGATGTGAATCTCCCTTTCTCCTAACAGAAGTTTTTAAAGCTAACAGATTTTAATAGATTTGCAAACAGAAGTTTGTAAGTCTGTTAAAATGTTTTACATTAAAGTTTGATACACTGATTTTTAGATTGGTGTCTAAAGTAGGCAATATCATCAGGTTGTGCATTTGAGATTTACCAGTTTACATCTTGGCTTATGATAAATTGGATTGGAAGATCAGGTACTTTGTTTTCCTGGAAGAAAAAAAAATTAGGTATACTCATCACTCCCATTTCACAATTTCTTGTCATATCTCACTTGCTTCAGAAATATTCATTTTGGATCCTTCTTGTGAATATGTAACTCTTAATACTAATGTCCTGAGAGAAAGGAGAATTTCTTGTCTAACCTCAGTAATAACCATACCATCACAAAAAAAGGCCTCATAACATATCAGGCAATCAAATAGCCAATAACCTATTCTCCTGCTAAATTCTATAAACTGGATGGGGAGGGTAGATAATGTTCATTTTTGTTACTTACCGGGGAACATGACACTTGGTCTTTGTTATTTATTTCATATATTGTAGCTGCCAATCAATCAGTGATTTGCAAATAGCAAAGTAAATACCCTGCTGAAAATGAATTTCTTCTTTGTGCTGATCTGTGGTGCCCGGGAAATCAGATGTAATATGGTTGCATTTATTTATGTAGGCATTTATTCTCTTTCTTAATGAGCAAGTAATTTTCTTTTCTCTACTCCTACACTAAAGTTAAATTAAAGAGTACCCAAGAGGGCTGGGAAACTTGGTTTGCAGTCATTGAAATACTGCTGAGTATCAGGGGATCCTTTCATGAGTGGAGTTTCCCTTTCCTTAAGAAGAAAGCTCCAGATAGCTCCCTTTTGAACTCATTGTTAGAGCAAACACATCTGTAGAGGAAGATGATCCTTAAGTCTAATGCTAAGGATTTGCCTCCTCTCCCTATCAATGAGAAGGGTTTGCCTCCTCTCCCTGTCAAAGGATTTTACTCTGGCTTATTTGGCTGTTTTTGCTTGGGAAGTGAGGGGCAAGAGCTCTGATCTTTTCTATGATGGCCAGCCTGGCCTTAATATGTAGATTATTAACATGATACTAGCCTCGTTGAGTCATAGTAACTGCTATGAACAAACATGTAAATCCATCTAGGGGAAGAAAAGAGTGTTGCAAATGCCTTTCATCAAAGTGGGAAGACTACTTCAACTTCTATTTGCTCTTCTTGTTATAACCAAGCTTTTTCTTTTTTCATTTTCCTCTGCCTTCCTTTCCCTCCTTTTTTCCGTCCTCACTATCCTCCATCTCTCAGAAATATCAAAAGCTGAATCTTCCCACTGAACACTGCAATCATTTGAAATTTGTGTATAGGCCAGCTTCACATCATCAGAAATTGTGTAACCCCATGATTCCCAGGCCTCAGCTGGTAGCGTAGTTATTTCAAATAATATTTAACGCAGTAAATTCTATGGCAATAAAAGAATTGGGACAGTCCCTTCGAACTTATTGCAATGAGATTTGACTTGAATTTAATACAATGAAATTTCAGAATAGCCAAGTAATTTTTTTGTGGCATGATTTAAAGGGTATTTAAGTACAGGTATAGGTGATTGAGTTTGTAAAACCTAATCAGAGGTTAATTGCAGTTTCACTCTTATCACGTGAATGAGCATTCAAAAATACAGAAATTCTTTACTTAGCGTAAGGTGATTTTTAACAGTGTGGCAAAGAGTGTAAGTGAACATCCTTAACTTTTTGTTCTGCCAAGGGGAGAATAAAGATACCACCTGGCTGTATATATAAATTTGCTTACTAAGATGGTTGATTTCTTGTAGGTGGGTATTAAAAATGGCTTTTTTGGTATAGAAAACATGTAGCATCAAGGCATTGTTGTGATGCCCTGCTGTCTTCTGATGTTGAATATTTTATGGGATTAAAAACAATTGTTTTTATCTTACTCTTTCAGATTCAACAATCTTAAAGTAAAAGCAGCCATAGACCAAATATTTAGAATTTATTATGTTGATACAAATGAAAGAAACATAAAATACAAATATTGAGTAAATTAAGAAAAAGAGGCTGCGTGCAGTGGCTCACACGTGTAATCCCGGCACTTTTTGAGGCTGAATCGGGAGGATCTCTTGAGGCCAGGAATTTGAGGCTGCAGTGAGCTATGATCATGCCACTGCACTCCAGCCTGGGTGACAGAGCGAGACCTCATCTCAAAAAAAAAAAAAAAAAAAAAAAGAAAAACAATGTTTCTTTCTAGAGTGCTTAGCAGGGCAAAAAAAGAAGGAAAAAAGAAAAACAAAATGTTGATGTTAGAAAAATTTGGTTATTGTCTTATGCTCTGGAGTTCTTACGTCAAGCCAGTGACTTTTAAGATCTTTTGTTTTCTGTACTGAAGCAGAATAGTGAAAATGTTTTTATAGGAAGTTATGAAAAAAAGTCTGTATTAATTTGCTTTGGGTCATTCTAGTCTCTCTGGTAAATTCATAATTAGGAAGGCCTTTTTAAGGCTGTATGCTAGTCTCACAGGTATACAGCTACTTCATATCTGATAAATCTAAATTCATATGTGAGGAGGTTATGTTTTTTTAAAGCATATTATTTACACAATTCACTGGAATGGCTCCTTTGGAAGTTGGGTGGCTCTCTTATGTAATTATGTACTTAGTAACCCTGTTGTACAAAGCAGTAGAAATTCAAGTAAGAATAATTTACTGCTTATGCATAGTTATTAGAATTTTAAAGCATTTGTTTGTTCAAAATTCTAGTTTATCAGTGTTATATTTGACTAATTGCCTACTTAATAAATAATAATATAATTTATTTTAGAAGGCACCCAACTTTTAACAATTGTAAATAAACATTAGGAGCTGCTCCCCCTCTTCACTTTCTTATTTAAAGGGATTCTCATCCCTTTAGTCCAAATTTTGTGGAGAAAATAATTCCTATTTTAAAAATTCTGTATTAGAAGTATTATAGATGGACTTAAATTACAGAATTGTGGAATTTTATTGCTGTAAGGTAGTTAGAAATATCTTATTCTATCCATTTTACCAGCAAAGAAGGTGAAGTGTATAGAAATTAAGTGAACTTCTCAAAGTCATACAGTTGGTTTGAGGACAAGTCTGTTCTACAACCTGATATGTCATGCCTTCTCAGTTGTCATGATAATTCAGCAGTTCATTTCACCAGGGATTCCTTGAACACTGCTATGTGTACAACAGTGAGCTAAGCATCCAGAGGTTATAACAATAGTGTGAGTTTATATGGTCTAACAATAATGATATCAGACTAGTAATGTTTTACATTTGAATCTCAGTTTTATCTGGTGTTTTCTAATGTTTATAAATGTTAACATGTGGTGGCTAAACCTTTAAATCTCTTTTTCTCTACTAGATTATAACCTCTTTAAAAGCAGGGACTCATTTAGCTTTTGTAAAGTCAATCCAGTTTCATTTTTAAAGACGTAAATTAAAATTTCTAAGCATTGATGGCATTGTTGGAATAAGTGTAGCTTCCTGAGGTGTCTTCTCTGGGGACGATACACATTTTAAAATTGTATTTCTGTCTTCATCAAGTACTTTTCATTTCAAGTAACAGATTGCTTCATTCCCCCTTTAAGCAAGAAGGGAAAGTATTTTAAAGGTACAGAGATAGCTCATGGAACTAAAGGGAAAAAGATGTCCAGTAAGGCCCCATAAGGACTTGCAGGCAGGCATTGGAATACCTTTAGGACACAAGGCAGCCGCCCTTGCATTCCTAAGATAAATCCTACTTAGTCATGGTGTATATTCCTTTTTCTGTGTTGCTGGATTTTATTTGCCATTATTTTGTTGGGGATTTTTGCCTATATGGCCATAAGGGATACTGGTCTGTAATTTCCATTCTGCTATTGAGACCATCCAGTGAGTTTAAAAATTTTATTTTCAGTTTTCACGTTCCCATTTAGTTCTTCCCCTGACCCCCTTTTATTACTTCCCCACTTTGAGACAGGTCTAGCTCTGTTACCCAAACCAGAGTGCAGTAGCTCTGCAGCCTCGACCTCTCACTGCATGGCTCACTGCAGCCTCGACCTCTCAGGCTCAAGAGATCTTCCCACCTCAGCCCCTCAAGTAGCTGGGACTACAGGAATGTGCCACCAGGCTTGGCTAATTTAGTTAGAAATTTTCTGTAGAGACAGGGTCTTGCCCTGTTGTTCAGGCTCGTCTGGAACTCCTGGGCTGAAGCAGTCCTCCTGCCTTGGCCTCCCAAAGTGCTGGGATTATAGGCGTGAGCCACTGCACCTGGCCCATTTAGTTCTTTATGTCTATTGTTTCTTTGCTGATACTCTCTTTCTTTCAAGAGTGTTTTTAGTTATTGGAACATTTTAATCCTAGCTATGTGTGTATATGTGTGTGTGTGTGTATATATATATATATATATATTTTTTTTTTTTTTTTTTTTTTTTTTTTTTGAGTCGGAGTCTCGCTCTGTCACCCAGGCTGGAGTGCAGTGGCGCATCTCAGCTCACTGCAAGCTCCGCCTACCGGGTTCACGCCATTCTCCTGCCTCAGCCTCTCGAGTAGCTGGGACTACAGGCACCCGCCATCATGCCCGACTAATTTTTTGTATTTTTGGTAGAAACGGGGTTTCACCGTGTTAGCCAGGAGGGTCTCAATCTCCTGACGTTATGATCCACCCTCCTCGGCCTCCCAAAGTGCTGGGATTACAGGTGTGAGCCACCGCGCCCAGCCAATCCTAGCTATATTATAGTCTTTGCCTTTAAAGTTAATTTCAACATCTATGCCATCTTGATATTGGCATCTATTGATACCAGTTGAACTTTTCCCCTTTTTAGTATGCCAAGTAATTTTGGGGTTATATCCTTGGCTTTTTTAATATTATGCAACTCAGTTTTGTTTAAATTGTATTGAAAATGTTGATATTTTTGTCAGGCATTCAACCCAGTTGGCTTCAGTCTACAAGTTCAGATTTCTGTAGGATGGTGGTTTCAATGTCTGTTACATTTTGAAAGCCTTTGCAGTTCTATTGAGATATATTCCGTGTGTGCCACTTGATGGCCATGGAATCTGGATGATAGTCCATCTCGTAGTTCAGTTCTCAAAGTCTATGCCTGGCCAGGCACGGTGGCTCACACCTGTAATCCCAGCACTTTGGGAGGCCGAGGCGGGCGGACCACGAGGTCAGGAGATCGAGACCATCCTGGCTAATATGGTGAAACTCCATCTCTACTAAAAATACAAAAAATTAGCCGGGCGTGGTGGCAGGCGCCTGTAGTTCCAGCTACTCGGGAGGCTGAGGTAGGAGAATGGCATGAACCCGGGAGACAGAGCTTGCAGTGAGCTGAGATGGTGCCACTGCACTCCAGCCTGGGTGACAGAGCTAGACTCCGTCTTAAAAAAAAAAAAAAAAAGCCTATGCCTTACTGTTTTGGGTTATATCCACCCATGTGCAGCTTGGGGGTGAACATAGGAGTTCATTAACCACTTTATGAGGCCATTTTCCTGAGTTCCTCCCTCTGCACAATCTCCCCAGTACTATCTGGTTCCCTGGGGCCCCCTTTTTCAGTCCTCCAGCCAGAAAGCTAGGACTTTATTTAATCCTGCATCTGTTACTGCATATGGGGCTACACGATGGGAGGCTAGAGGAAAAAAAAAAGCAATGAGGTTTTGTCTCACTCTTTTAAGATCACAACTCCTCTGATTGGAGAGGAAGGTTTCCTTACTTCAGAGTTTTAGGCTTCTTTGGGTCTTTGCTTCTGCTGTGGCTTTCCTCATGGAAATGCTTTGAGAGAATAACAAGAACTGTAAAGAAAAATGGGAGATTTTTGCCATTCTCTCTGAGTGTTAGGATACTCCTTCTGCACTCCTTAAGCTAGAACTAGAGGGCTTTTCCGGGAGCTCTCTTTACTGACACCAATACCCACTTTTGGGTTTCAGGCAGCAGTCCAGGCTGGTGGATACTGGAGGAGTAATAAAAAGATAAATTCATTATTGGTTCAGTGTTATGTAAAAGTCTTCTCCAATTACTTGCTAGTATTTAATTTTTTGAGTCTTCAAATAGTTGTTCTATATGTTCTGTCCATTTCTTAGTGGTTGCCTTCAGTGGGAAATACAGGATGGAGTGCACTTACTCCTAATTAACTTCTAGTTAATTATCCTTTTGATATTGATTTCTGCTAGTCAACAACATACACTGCAAGTTCAGTCCTTTGAACTTCCTTCATGGCCCATCTTAAGGTCTGTTTCGGTAAAGTGTAGCAAGTGTGCTTGAAAAGAATGTGTGTGTATACTGCAGTTGTTGGGTGAAGTGTTCTAGATAAATCATTACATCAAGTTTATTATTACTGTGCTTGTCACTTCTTTGTTGCTTATTCTGTCAATAGCTGAGAGTTATGTTAGACTCTCAAACTATGTAGATTTGTGTATTTTCCCTTTAGTTCTGAGTTTTTTGCTTATTTTGAAATTTTGTTAGTAGTAGTACATATACTTTTAGGATTATTCTCAATGAATTAACCTTTTTATAATTATGAAATAGTCGTCTTTATTACTGCTTATACTCTTTTTTTTTTTTTTTTGAGATGGAGTCTCGCTCTGTCGCCCAGGCTGGAGTGCAGTGGCGCAATCTTGGCTCACTGCAAGCTCCGCCTCCCGGATTCATGCCATTCTCCTGCCTCAGCCTCCCGAGTAGCTGGGACTACAGGCGCCTGCCGCTATGCCCAGCTAACTTTTTGTGTTTTTAGTAGAGACGGGGTTTCACCGTGGTCTCGATCTCCTGACCTCGTGATCCGCCCGCCTCGGCCTCCCAAAGTGCTGGGATTACAGGCGTGAGCCACCGCGCCCGGCCTACTGCTTATACTTTTTGTTCCGAGGTGAACTTTCATGTTAACATAGCCATCTCAGCTTTCTTTTTTTTTTTTTTTTTTTTTGAGACGGAGTCTCACTCTTTCACCCAGGCTGGAGTGCAGTGGTGTGATCTTGGCTCACTGCACCTCCACCTCCTGGGTTCAAGAGATTCTCCTGCCACAGCCTCCCAAGTAGCTGGGGTTACAGGCACGTGCCATCACAGCTAGCTGATTTTTGTGTTTTTAATATAGACAGGGTTTCGCCATGTTGGCCAGGCTGGTCTTGAACTCCTGACCTCAGGTGATCTACCCACCTCAGCCTCCCAAAGTGCTGGGATTATAGGCGTGAGCCACCATGCCCGGCCTCAGCTTTCTTATGACTGTTTTTATGATACAGCTTCTTTAAGCTTTTTACTTTTAAATTATTGGTATACATTAATAGATAATTATGTCTGGTTTTTAAATTAATCATCTGTCCTGATCATCTGTCCTTCTTTGTTTGTACTTGCATTGTCCAATAGAAATGTTTAGCACAGATGCCAACCAAGTATATACTTTTAAGTTTTCTTGTAGCCACATTGAAAATGTAAAATGAAGCTGGGCAAGGTGGCTCATGCTTGTAATCCCAGCGTTTTAGGAGGCTGAGGTGGGAGGATCACTTGAGGCCAGGAGTATGAGACCAGCCTGGGTAATATAGCAAGACCTCGTCTCTACCAAAAAAAAAAAAAAAAAAATTAGGTGTAGTGGTATACACCTGTAGTCCCATCTACTTGGAAGGCTGAGGCAGGAGGATCTCTTGAGCTCAGGAATTTGAGGTTCCAGTGAGCTGTGATCATACCACTGCACTCCATCCTGGTTGACAATGAGACCATGTCTCTTACAAAAAAGTGAAAAGAAAGTTGAAATTTTCATAATGTATTTTATTTAACACACTAATTTTTTATTTTTGTTTTTATTTTTTTGGAGACAGTCTCGCTTTGTTGCCCAGGCTGGAGTGAAGTGGTGTGATCTTGGCTCACTGAAAACTCCGCCTCTGGCTTCAAGTGATTCTCGTGCCTCAGCCTCTGGAGTAGTTGGGACTACAGGTGTGCGCCACTACACCCGGCTAATTTCTGTATTTTTAGTAGAGATGGGGTTTTGCCATGTTGCCCAGGCTGGTCTTGAACTCCCGAGCTCAGGCAATCCGCCCACCTTGTCCTCCCAAAGTGCAAGATGACAGGCCTGAGCCACCGTGCTCAGCCTAACACAGTGTAGTTTAAACATTAATTTTTTTCTTTTTCTTTTTTTTTTTTTTGTGAGACAGAGTCTCGTTCTGTCGCCAGGCTGGAGTGCAGTGGCGCAATCTCAGCTCATTGCAACCTCCACCTCCCAGGTTCAAGCAATTTTCCTGCCTCAGCCTCCCAAGAAGCTGGGACTACAGGTGCGCACCACCACGCCCAGCTAATTTTTTGTATTTTTAGTAGAGACAGGGTTTTACCATGTTGGCCAGGATGGTCTCGATCTCTTGACCTCGTGATCCACCCACCTCGGCCTCCCAAAGTGCTGGGATTACAGGCATGAGCCACTGCGCCCGGCCTAAACATTATTTCAAAATATAATTAATATAGAGTTATGAATTAGATATTTTACTTTTTTGTATTAAGTTTTTAAAAATCAATGGGTATTTTAAAGTTATAACATATTTCAATTTGGACTAGCCACCATTCAAGTGCTCAGTAGCCATATATGACTAGTGGTTATTGTATTGGAGAGTATGTTTAGACCATACGTTTAGTGTAGTGATCAGTATGGTTAAATTTAAATTGATCATTTTGCTATTTGTTTGTTTTTTCCCATCTGTTCTTTTTCTCCTTTTTTTAAAATTTATTTTCCTTTTCTGAGGCAGGGTCTCACTCTGTCACCCAGGCTGAAATGCAGTGGAGTGATCTCTGTTCACTGCAGCCTTGACCTCCCAGCCTCAAGTGATCTCTCATCTCAGCCTCCTGAGTAGCTGGGACTATAGACATGCGCCACTATGCCTGGCTAATTTTATTAGCCGGGCGTGGTGGTGGGCGCATGAAATCCCAGCTATTTGAGAGGCTGAGGCAGGGCAATCGCTTGAACCGGGGAGACGGAGGTTGCAGTGAACCAAGATTGTGCCACTGCACTCCAGCCTGGGAGACAAGAGCAAAACTCCATCTCAAAAAAAACAAAAACAAAAACAAAAACAAAACACACAAAACATTGAGGTAAAGTTCACATAATATAAAATTAACCATTTTAAAGTGAACAATTCTGTGTAGTTTAGCAACTACTACATCTATCTAGTTGAAAGACATTTACATCATTCCAAGTAAAAGCTTTTATCCAGTAAGCAGTTTCTTTCCATTCCCTTCCTTCAGCCCTTGGCAATCACCAATCTGCATTCTGCCCATATGAATTTATCTATTCTGGACATTTCATATAAATGGAAGCATACAATATGTGACTTTTTGTGTATGACTTCTTTCACTTAACATATTTTTGAGGTTTAGTCATGTTATAGCATATATTAGTACTTTATTTTTATGGCTGAATAATATTCCATTGTATGTACATACAGTCATGTGTCACTTGATGGGGATACATTCTGAGAAATGTGCCATTAGGTGATTTCAACATTGTGTGAACATCATCTAGTGTACTTACACAAACCTAGGTAGTGTAGCCTACTATACACCTAGGCTATATGTTATAGCTTGTTGCTCCCAGGCTACCTGGACAGCATGTTACTGTACTGAATATTGTAGGCAGTTGTTACACAACAGGGAGTATTTGTGTATCTAAACATACTTAGACTAGACAAGATGTAGTTAAAATGTTGGTATTATCATCTGTGGGACCACCATGGTATATGCAGTTCATTGTTGACTAAAAATGTCGTTATGCAGTGCATGAGTTACCAGAATTTGTTTATCTGTTTATTCATTGATAAGTATTTTTGGGCTGTTTTCAACCTTTTGCCAATTTTGAATAATGCTACTATGAACATGTGTATACATGTATTTGTTTACCTGTTTTTAATTCTTTGGATATATACCTAGAAGTAGGTTTATACCAAAATTGCTATGGTAGTTCTATGTTTTATTTTTTGAGACACTGCCAAATTGTTTCCCATGGTTACTGAACTATTTTAAATTCCCACCAGCAATATATGAAGGTTCCAGTTTCTCCACATCCTTGTCACCACTTGTTGTTTTCTTGTTTTAATTGTAACTTCAAAAGCTTTTGAGACTGGACGGGAGTTTACTGATAAAGCTTCTTCTAGTACATCTGGATTTCCTGGTATGCTTCTCTCCTAATATATCTGGATGGCTGCTTTTTAGCTTTCTTTGGTTCTTTTTTTAAAATTACCATACTAGTGGGTGTGAAGGGTACATTATTGTGGTTTTGATTTTCATTTTCCTAATGACCGCTGATGTCAAGGAGAGTACCCTGGCTGCGCAGGGTGGCTCACACCTGTAATTCCAGCACTTTTGGAGGCCAAAGTGGGCGGATCATGAGGTCAGGAGTTGGAGACCAGCCTGGCCAACATGGTGAAACCCCGTCTCTACTAAAAATACAAATATTAGCCGGGCACGATGATGCGTGCCTGTAATCCCAGCTACTTGGAGGCTGAGGCGGGAGAATTGCTTGAATCCGGGAGTCGGAGGTTGCAGTGAGCCGAGATCATGCCACTGCACTCCAACCTGGGTGACAGAGCAAGACTGTATCTTGGAGAAAAAAAAAGAAAGTACCCTTTTAATGTGCTGTTGAGAGCAATATCTTTTCAGTTCATTTGCCCATTTTTTGAGTTGTCTTTTTTTTATTTTTTATTTTTTTGAGTTGTAAAAGTATATTCTGGATAGTCAACTGTTCTTAGAGATATGATTTACAAAACAATATGCATCTTTAACTTAACACAGCCTGGAAATATTTCGCTTCACATATACTGTATTTTCAGTTTTCTACATTCCTATCCTTTGTGTTATTATTGTCATACGTTTTGTTTTCACATATAGTATGAACACTGTAACTTATTATTTTTGCTTAAATTGCTTACTTTTTAAAAAAAATTTAAATGAAATAATTTTTAAAATATTGACATATTTGTATTTCTGGCACTTTTTTTTTTTGAGACCGTCTCACTCTGTCGCCCAGGCTAGAGTGCATTGGCGCAATCTCAGCTCACTGCAACCTCCGCCTCCTGGGTTCAAGCAATTCTCCTGCTTCAGCCCCCTGAGTAGCTGGTATTACAGGTGCAGGCCCCTACACCTGGCTATTTTGTTTTTTCAGTAGAGACGGGGTTTCGCCATGTTGGCCAGGCTGGTCTCGAACTCCTGACCTCAAGAAATCTACCTGCCTCGGCCTCCCCAAGTGCTGGGATTACAGGCATGAGCCACTGCACCTGGCCATTTCTGGCACTTTTTATAGTTTTGTATAGGTTGTGTCTATCATCATTCTTCAGATATATTTGGAAATATGCATTTTCCAAATATATTTTCTGCTTCTGCCCATCCCTTTTCTCTAATTTTCTTTTGAGACACCAGATATACATATGTTAGACCACTTACAATTTCCTATAGGTTACTGAAGCTTTGTTCAGTTTGTTTCCTCAGTCTTTTTTCTCTTAGTGCTTTATTTTTGTTTCCTTGGGTTCACTGATCTTCTACAGAGTTTAAATCTGCTGCTAGTCCTATTTCATGAAATTATCATTTCAAACATTGTATTTTTCATTCTGGAACTTTTTATTTCATTCTTTTTTTATACCCTACATCAGTATGTTCATGTTATTATAGCTGTTTTAATTTTTAGGTCTGCTAATTTCATTGTCTCTGTCAGTTTTTTTTTCTGGGTCTGCTTCCATTGACTGATAGTCCTCCTAGTTATGAATCATATTTTGTGCCTCTTGTCTTGTAAATTTAGATTTAGTTGTAGACATTGTGATATTACGTTATTGAATATTTGTATTTTTAAAATCTTTTTAAAAGGATGTTGAGTTTATTTTGGTGCTCTTAAGTTTTTTGCAGATCAACTTGATGCTCTTGTGGCTGATTTTAAGCTTTATTGTGATAGTTTTAGTGTAGCTTTTATTCTAGTGTAGTTCATCCCAGCAACTGAGATGTGAGCTTTCTAAGGCTCCTAGAGAATGTCATAAGTATTCATTAGGCTTCTGAAATCTGACCAGTCAGAACAGAAATGTGCCCCAGGTCTGTATAGTTTCTAGTTGTTGAGCTTATAGTTCTGTTGTAGTTTTTTGCCTAGTGTTGTGGAATTTCACTGTATGCATACAGGACTTAGTATTCAGGAACTGAATCAGGGGTGTCCTCTTCAGCTATATGGAACCTTTTTCTACATAATTCATTCTTCAGTATTCTGCCTAATTCTTTTTAGCCTTCATATATTTTGTTTCCTCAAGTAAGTGGTCCCATTGTACTCTGTTTGAGTTCCGCTTTCTTGTGCAGCAGCCTGGACAGTACCTTCAGGTAGAAGACTAGGATAATTTTAAGGGTCACCTTATTTGTTTCCTGTCATTCAGGGATTACATTCTGGCATTGTTTGTTGTTCAGTGTCTTGAAATATATGTTTCACATATTTTGTTCAGTTTCTTGATGGTAGGAGGATAAGTTTGATACCAATTATTGCCTTATGGTAGAATCTAAAGTCTAGTGCTTGTTTTTACTTAAGAGTTTAATTTTATTTAAACTTAATGTACTAGAAGTCCTCATGTTACGTATTTCTAATGTGCATAAATTTCAGTTAGTACAGTTTAGTTAAATGACACTAGTCACCCAACACCATGGTTCCAATTTCTGTTACCATAGTATATTAACTATGAGTAACTATGTAAAGTACAAACTTCATTGCTAGTACTCCAGTCCACACATGACTATGTGAAAAACGTACACATTAGTCTGTTTATTTCAAGGTCTGTTGGCGATTAAATTTATATACAGACAATAAAGTGTCTAGTTGTATTATCTTTCCCAATGTTAAGCCCACATGATATTTTATAGAAATAGATAATCAAAAGTGGAAATTGGCCAACAGATATGAAACAAAGTAGCAAAAAATGATAACACTTTCATTGAAATTTGAGAGAAATGTAAATGAAGTTATAGAAGACATAGTTGACCATAGGAAAATTGACACTGTCACCATTTGATAGACTCTAGATATGCAGCCAGAGGAACTTACTGAAGGTGAACTTATTAACATAAATGAGGGAAGTGGTTTTTTGTTTGTTTTTTGTTTGTTTTTGAGATGGAGTCTTGCTCTGTCGCCCAGGCTAGAGTGCAGTGTGCAATCTCGGCTCACTGCAACCTCTGCCTCCTGGGTTCAGGCAATTCTCCTGCCTCAGCCTCCTGAGTAGCTGGGATTATAGGTGCCCGCCACCATGCCTGGCTAATTTTTGTTTTGTTTTGTTTTGTTTTGTTTTTTTGACAGAGTCTCGCTCTGTTGCCCAGGCTGGAGTGCAGTGGCGCAATCTCAGCTCACTGCAAGCTCCGCCTCCTGGCTTTACGCCATTCTCCTAGCTCAGCCTCTCGAGTAGCTGGGACTACAGGCGCCCGCCACCACGCCTGGCTAATTTTTGTATTTTTAGTAGAGATGGGGTTTCACCATCTTGGCCAGGCTGGTCTCAAACTCCTGGCCTCAGGTGATCCACCCGCCTTGACCTCCCAAAGTACTGGGATTACAGGTGTGAGCCACTGCGCCCAGCCTGAGGGAAGTGGTTTTGATGCAAAAGATGAAGATGTCCCAGAGGAAATCTTTACATTAAAGGAAAAAAAACTTTACATTAAAAGATCTTGAGATATTTCACAAAATTGAAAGTACAAAGGATAAAATGTTAGAATGTGATCTTGCTTTGTTTCTAATCTTCTCTTAAACCAATCTAATGAATTCTTAATTTCAACTTTTGTATTTTTTTATATACAGGATTTTCATGTTATATATTTTAAATTTTAGATTCCAATTTTCTGGTGTAACTTTTAAATCTATTTTGTTGAATATCTTAAATATGGTTATTTTAAAGTCTGTGATTACTTATCACATTGGGGGCTGTTGTTTTTAACTGTGTTAATATGTACATACCATAAAACTGACCATGTTAACCATTTTTAAGTGTACAATTCAGTAGTTTTAGCACATTCACATTATTGTGCAACCAGTCTTCAGAACTTTTTCCTCTTGCAAAACTGAAATTCTATACTCATTAAATAACAACTCCCCGTTACCCATCACCTCTCAGCTCCTGGCAACCACCATCCTACTTTCTGAATTTGACTACTCTAGGTAACTCATATAAGTCGATTTATACAGTACAGGCATGCACTGTATAATGACATTTCAGTCAGTGATGGACTGTGTACACGATGGTGGTCCCTTGAGATTATAATGGAGCTGAAAAATTCCTATCGCCTAGTGACATTGTAGCCAATGTAACGTCATATAATGCAAGGCATTATTCAGGTGTTTGTGGTGATACTGGTGTAAATGAACCTGCTGCACTGCTAGTCATAAAAAAGTGTAGTACGTACTAGTATGTACAGTACATAACACTTGATAATAAACAACTATGTTACTGGTTTATGTACTTACTATACAGTATTTTTTATTGTTATTTTAGAGTGGGCTACTTCTACTTATTAAAAAAAAATTAACCGTAAAACAGCCTTAGGCAGGTCCTTCAGGAGGTATTCCAAAAAAAGGCATTGATGTCATAGGAGATGACAGGTCCGTAGATGTTAATTGCCCCCAAAGACCTTCCAGTGCCATAAGCTGTGAAGGTAGAAGACAGTGATATTTATGATCCTTACCCTGTGTAGGCCTAGGCTAATGTAATGTGTGTGTTCATGTGTTGGTTTTTAACAAAGATGTTTAAATAATATATATAATATGTATTTTTTAAATAGGAAACTTATAAAGATGTAAGGAAAAATATTTTTGTACTGCTGTATAATATGTTTGTGTTTTGAGCTAAATGTTATTACAAAAGAGTCAAAAAGTTTTTAAAAATTAAAAAAATTTATAAAGTGAAAAAGTCACAGTAAGCTAAGTTTATTACTAAAGAGACAAAAGTATGTTTTAATAAATTTAGTCTAGCCTAAGTGCACAGAGTTTATTGGCCATCTTAACCGTTATGAAGTCTATAGTAGTGTACAATAATGTCCTAGGCCTTCATGTTTATTGACCACTCATTCAGTGACTCACCCAGAGCAACTTGCAATCCTGCAACCTCCATTCATGGTTAAGTGCCCTATATAGGTGTACCATTTTTTATCTTTTTGCCCTTTTTTTTTTTTTTGAGACAAGGTCTTCTGTTGCCTGGGCTGGAGTGCAGTGGTGAGATCTCGGCTTACTTCAGCCTCCACATTCCAGGCTCAAATGATCCTCCTGCTGCAGTCTCCCGAGTAGCTGGGACTACAGGCATGTGCCACCATGCCTGGCTAATTTAAGTATTTTTTGTAGAGATGGGGTTTCACCATGTTGCCCAGGGTGGTCTTGAACTCCTGGACTCAAGGGATCTGCCCACCTCAGCCTCCCAAAGCCACCACACCCAGCCACCATTTTTATTTTATGTTATGTTATGTTATGTTATGTTATGTTATGTTATGTTATGTTATGTTATGTTAATTTGAGACAGAGTTTCAGTCTTGTTGCCCAGGCTGGAGTGCAATGGCGTGATCTCGGCTCACTGCAACCTCTGCCTCCTGAGTTCAAGCGATTCTCCTGCCTCAGACTTCCGAGTAGCTGGGATTACAGGCATGCGCCACCATGCCTGGCTAATTTTGTATTTTTAGTAGAGACAGGGTTTCATCATGTTGGCCAGGCTGGTCTAGAACTCCTGACCTCAGGCGATCTGCCTGCCTCAGCCTCCCCAAGTGCTGGGATTACAGGCATGAGCCACTTCTCCTGGTCCTTTTAATCTTTTATACTGTATTTTTACTGTACTTTTTCTGTTTAGATACACAAATCTTTCCACTATATTGCAGTTGCCTGCAGTATTCAGTACAGTAACATGCTGTCCCTGCTTGTAGCGCAGGAGCAATATGCTCTACTTATAGTCTAGGCATGTAGTAGATTATACCTTCTAGATTTGTTTAAGTACACTGTGATCACACAGCTGAGAAATCACCTAGTGATGCATTTGTTAGAATGTATCCCCTTTGTTAAGTGTCACATGACTGTATTTGTCTTTTTGTGACTGGCTTATTTCACTCAGCATAATGTCCTCAAGGTTCATCTATGTTGCAGCATGTGTCAGATTTTCCATCCTTTATTAGGCTGAATAATATTCCATTGTATGCATATACTAGATTTTAGTTATCTACCCATCTGTTGATGGCCATTTGAATCTGTCTACTTTATTGTTTGCCTTTTCCCCTGGTTTTTGTTTGTTTTTTAATTTGGCCATTTGATCCCTTTGCTTTGAATGCTTCATAATTATTCACTGAGAGCTAGATATTTTTTAATGAAAATGTTAGAGACTCTGAAATCATTTTTCACAGGGTGTTGAATATTCTTTTCACAGACATATCCCTTTGGTTCAGTTGAGGCATCTCTGTTTTTGGTGCCCTTAATTGTTCTGGTTCATGTAACTCTTCCATGGTGTCAATTGAAAGCCTGAGTTTTTGTTGTTGTTGTTGTTTTTTACCAGCGTACCTTGTGCTATATGCACCCTATACTCCAATCTTTGGCTCCACAGCATCATGAGACTGCTGAAATACACTTCAGACTTGGTTTTTCAGCATCTTACTCTCTGCGTGTAAAATTTAGGAGTCAGCAAATGCTGTAGGGGAAAAATTATACCCAGAATATCAGGTTAACCATAATGCATTTCCCTTCTGCCTAGGATCTTTGCCCCTAAAGTTTTGGCTGTATTAGTTGTTCTGTCTCTCATGCCTTCCATTTTCTATATTTTATTTAGCTTCTGTAATTTTCTGCATGAAATTTAGTCTGATAATAATTACTACATTATGACCAAAAGCAAAATCCCAGTATGTATTTTTATTAATTAATATTCCATGTTTTATTTTTTTATTTTTATTTCTTTTTATCATTATTATTATTATTATACTTTAGGCTCTATGGTACATGTGCGCAACGTGCAGGTAAGTTACATATGTATACATGTGCCATGCTGGTGCACTGCACCCACCAACTCGTCGTCTAGCATTAGGTATATCTCCCAATGCTATCCCTCCCCCCTCCCCCCACCCCACAACAGTCCCCAGAGTGTGATGTTCCCCTTCCTGTGTCCATGTGTTCTCATTGTTCAATTCCCACCTATGAGTGAGAATATGTGGTGTTTGGTTTTTTGTTCTTGTGATAGTTTACTGAGAATGATGATTTCCAATTTCATCCATGTCCCTACAAAGGACGTGAACTCATCATTTTTTATGGCTGCATAGTATTCCATGGTGTATATGTGCCACATTTTCTTAATCCAGTCTGTCATTGTTGGACATTTGGGTTGGTTCCAAGTCTTTGCTATTGTGAATAATGCCGCAATAAACATACGTGTGCATGTATCTTTATAGCAGCATGATTTATAGTCCTTTGGGTATATACCCAGTAATGGGATGGCTGGGTCAAATGGAATTTCTAGTTCTAGATCCCTGAGGAATCGCCACACTGACTTCCACAAGGGTTAAACTAGTTTACAGTCCCACCAACAGTGTAAAAGTGTTCCTATTTCTCCACATCCTCTCCAGCACCTGTTGTTTCCTGACTTTTTAATGATTGCCATTCTAACTGGTGTGAGATGGTATCTCATTGTGGTTTTGATTTGCATTTCTCTGATGGCCAGTGATGGTGAGCATTTTTTCATGTGTTTTTTGGCTGCATAAATGTCTTCTTTTGAGAAGTGTCTGTTCATGTCCTTTGCCCACTTTTTGATGGGGTTGTTTGTTTTTTTCTTGTAAATTTGTTTGAGTTCATTGTAGATTCTGGATATTAGCCCTTTGTCAGATGAGTAGGTTGCGAAAATTTTCTCCCATTTTGTAGGTTGCCTGTTCACTCTGATGATAGTTTCGTTTGCTGTGCAGAAGCTCTTTAGTTTAATTAGATCCCATTTGTCAATTTTGGCTTTTGTTGCCCTTGCTTTTGGTGTTTTAGACATGAAGTCCTTGCCCATGCCTATGTCCTGAATGGTGTTGCCTAGGTTTTCTTCTAGGGTTTTTATGGTTTTAGGTCTAACATTTAAGTCTTTAATCCATCTTGAATTGATTTTTGTATAAGGTGTAAGGAAGGGATCCAGTTTCAGCTTTCTCCATATGGCTAGCCAGTTTTCCCAGCACCATTTATTAAATAGGGAATCCTTTCCCCATTTCTTGTTTTTGTCAGGTTTGTCAAAGATCAGATAGTTGTAGATATGTGGCATTATTTCTGAGGTCTCTGTTCTGTTCCATTGGTCTATATCTCTGTTTTGGTACCAGTACCATGCTGTTTTGGTTACTGTAGCCTTGTATAGTTTGAAGTCAGGTAGCGTGATGCCTCCAGCTTTGTTCTTTTGGCTTAGGATTGACTTGGCGATGCGGGCTCTTTTTTGGTTCCATATGAACTTTAAAGTAGTTTTTTCCAATTCTGTGAAGAAAGTCATTGGTAACTTGATGGGGATGGCATTGAATCTGTAAATTACCTTGGGAAGGATGGCCATTTTCATGATATTGATTCTTCCTACCCATGAGCATGGAATGTTCTTCCATTTGTTTGTATCCTCTTTTATTTCCTTGAGCAGTGGTTTGTAGTTCTCCTTGAAGAGGTCCTTCACATCCCTTGTAAGTTGGATTCCTAGGTATTTTTTTCTCTTTGAAGCAATTGTGAATGGGAGTTCACTCATGTTTTGGCTCTCTGTTTGTCTGTTATTGATGTATAAGAATGCTTGTGATTTTTGTACATTGATTTTGTATCCTAAGACTTTGCTGAAGTTGCTTATCAGCTTAAGGAGATTTTGGGCTGAGACAATGGGGTTTTCTAGATGTACTATCATGTCATCTGCAAACAGGGACAATTTGACTTCCTCTTTTCCTAATTGAATACCCTTGATTTCCTTCTCTTGCCTAATTGCCCTGGCCAGAACTTCCAACACTATGTTGAATAGAAGTGGTGAGAGAGGGCATCCCTGTCTTGTGCCAGTTTTCAAAGAGAATGCTTCCAGTTTTTGCCCATTCAGTATGATATTGGCTGTGGGTTTGTCATAAATAGCTCTTATTATTTTGAGATACGTCCCATCAATACCTAATTTATTGAGAGTTTTTAGCATGAAGGGTTGTTGAATTTTGTCAAAGGCCTTTTCTGCGTCTATTGAGATAATCATGTGGTTTTTGACTTTGGTTCTGTTTATATGCTGGATTACATTTATTGATTTGCGTATATTGAACCAGCCTTGCATCCCAGGGATGAAGCCCACTTGATCATGGTGGATAAGCTTTTTGATGTGCTGCTGGATTCTGTTTGCCAGTATTTTATTGAGGATTTTTGCATCAATGTTCATCAAGGATATTGGTCTAAAATTCTCTTTTTTTGTTGTGTCTCTGCTAGGCTTTGGTATCAGGATGATGCTGGCCTCATAAAATGAGTTAGGGAGGATTCCCTCTTTTTCTGTTGATTGGAATAGTTTCAGAAGGAATGGTACCAGCTCCTCCTTGTACCTCTGGTAGAATTCGGCTGTGAACCCATCTGGTCCTGGACTTTTTTTGGTTGGTAAGCTATTGATTATTGCCACAATTTCAGCTCCTGTTATTGGTCTATTCAGAGATTCAACTTCTTCCTGGTTTAGTCTTGGGAGGGTGTATGTGTTGAGGAATTTATCCATTTCTTCTAGATTTTCTAGTTTATTTGTGTAGAGGTGTTTGTAATATTCTCTGATGGTAGTTTGTATTTCTGTGGGATTGGTGGTGATATCCCCTTTATCATTTTTTATTGCATCTATTTGATTCTTCTCTCTTTTTTTCTTTATTAATCTTGCTAGCGGTCTATCAGTTTTGTTGATCCTTTCAAAAAACCAGCTCCTGGATTCATTTATTTTTTGAAGGGTTTTTTGTGTCTCTATTTCCTTCAGTTCTGCTCTGATTTTAGTTATTTCTTGCCTTCTGCTAGCTTTTGAATGTGTTTGCTCTTGCTTTTCTAGTTCTTTTAATTGTGATGTTAGGGTGTCAATTTTGGATCTTTCCTGCTTTCTCTTGTGGGCATTTAGTGCTATAAATTTCCCTCTACACACTGCTTTGAATGCATCCCATAGATTCTGGTATGTTGTGTCTTGGTTCTCGTTGGTTTCAAAGAACATCTTTATTTCTGCCTTCATTTGGTTATGTACCCAGTAGTCATTCAGGAGCAGGTTGTTCAGTTTCCACGTAGTTGAGCGGTTTTGAGTGAGATTCTTAATCCTGAGTTCTAGCTTGATTGCACTGTGATCTGAGAGATAGTTTGTTATAATTTCTGTTCTTTTACATTTATTGAGGAGAGCTTTACTTCCACGTATATGGTCAATTTTGGAATAGGTGTGGTGTGGTGCTGAAAAAAATGTATATTCTGTTGATTTGGGGTGCAGAGTTCTGTAGATGTCTATTAGGTCAGTTTGGTGCAGAGCTGAGTTCAATTCCTGGGTATCCTTGTTGACTTTCTGTCTCGTTGATCTGTCTAATGTTGACAGTGGGGTGTTAAAGTCTCCCATTATTAATGTGTGGGAGTCTAAGTCTCTTTGTAGGTCACTCAGGACTTGCTTTATGAATCTGGGTGCTCCTGTATTGGGTGCATATATATTTAGGATAGTTAGCTCTTCTTGTTGAATTAATCCCTTTACCATTATGTAATGGCCTTCTTTGTCTCTTTTGATCTTTCTTGGTTTAAAGTCTGTTTTATCAGAGACTAGGCTTGCAACCCCTGCCTTTTTTTGTTTTCCATTTGCTTGGAATGTTAATTTTTAAACATTCTCAAAGTACAGAAGAGTTGCAAGTAAAATGCAAATTATGTTTTTTTTCCATAAACCACTTGAGAATAAGATTCTGACATGATGTCCCATCAGCTCTGAATTCTCTGTGTATTTCCTGCAAACCAGAACATTCTCCCATATGACCCAATAATAACCATCAGTATTAAGGAAATTATTATTGGCATATTATTTTGTCATCTAATCCACAGACCCCATTCAAGTTTCTCTAGTAATCTCAATCAATGTCCTTTATATAATAGCATAAACATCTAGTTCAGGATCACATGGTACATTTAGTAGTCATACCTCTTTAGTCTCGTTTACTCTGGGACAGTTCTTCAGTCTTTCCTTGGCTTTCATAACATTGACATTTTCGAGGATTACACGCCAGTATTTTGCAGAACATTTTTCAAATTGGGGTTTTCTGATGTATTCTCATGATAAGATCCAGATTAGGTATCTTCGACAGGAATATCACAGAGGTCATGTTGTGTTTTTATTGAATAGTATCAGGTGACACATAATGTGAATTTCTTCCAATATTGGTGATATTAATGTTTATTACTCGATTAAGATACCAGGGTTTTTTTTCCCACTATAGAATTAACTTTATATTTTTCCAATTAAAATGAAGTAGTATTTTGTGGGGAGGTATTTTAAGACTATTTAAGTATCCTCCTCCTTATCAAACTTACAATTTATTTTGTTTCGTTTTTTTTCATTTTAGAGATAGAGTCTTGTTCTTTCACTCAGGGTGGAGTGCAGTGGCGTGATCCTCATTGTAGCACCTGGGCTCAAGTGATCTTCCTGCCTCAGTCTCCCAAGTAGCTGGAACTACAGATGCATGTCACCATGCCTTCTTTTTTTCCCCTTAATTCTTTTTGTAGAGGCAGGATCTCAAAATGTTGCTCTGACTGGTCTCTAATTCCTGGCCTCAAGCAATCTGCTGGGTTACAGGTGTGACCTACCATGCTTGTCCCCAGTTTATTTTTTATATCATTAATGGAGTCATAGATTTCAACTTTATTCAGTGGCTTATTTTATTAGTTATCTATTATTACATAACAAATTACCTCAAATTGAGTGGCTTATAATAACACACACATTTAGGCTGGGCGCAGTGGCTCACACCAGTAATCCCAGCACTTTGAGAGGCCGAGGCAGGTGGGTCATTTGAGGCCAGGAATTCAAGACCAGACTGGCCAATATGGTGAAACCCCATCTCTACTAAAAATACAAAAAATTAGCTGGGTGTGGTGGCGGGTGCCTGTAGTCCCAGCTACTCAGGAGGCTGAGGCAGGAGAATCGCTTGAACCTGAGAGGCGGAGGTTGCAGTGAGCCAATATTGTGCCACTGCACTCCAGCCTGGGTGACAGAGCAAGACTCTGTCTCAAAAAAAAAAAAAAAACAAGTATACAGACATTTATATTTTGGGGGGGGGGGCGATTTACAAGTGAGTTGTATTTAAACTTTAAATGGCGAATAGTTATTACAGTATTAAATTTTTCAAAAATATATAGAAAAATGAAAACTTAATACTTATTTTCAATAAATTTTTATGAGCTCCAATATTTCAGAGTGCCACCTCCCAAATTGACAGCATGATATACCTTGGCAATAGTTTAGACCTCTTCTAGAATTTTCTCACATCTGCTTTTTTTTGCCAAACATATATATGTTCATATTTTTTCTCCCTGGCTGTATTGCTGTATAATTGGCAAACAAAAATTATTTTTTATTTTATTTTTTTTTTATGTTCTCAGTACATGTGCAGGATGTGCAGGTTTGTTACGTAGGTAAACATATGCCACGGTGGTTTGCTGCACCTATTAACCCATCACCTAGGTATCAAGCCCAGCATGCATCAGCTCTTTCCCCTAATGCTCTCCCCTGACCCGCCCTCCTGGCAAACAAAAATTATATTTAAGGTGTACAACATGATGTTTTCATATACATATTCATTGTAAAATGCTTGTCTCAGTCAAGCTAATTAACGTATCTGTAACCTAGCATACATGTAATACCTCACAGTTTCTTTCTTTCTTTCTTTCTTTCTTTTTTTTTTTTATACGGAGTGTTGCTCTGTCGCCCAGGCTGGAGTGCAGTGATGCAATCTTGGCTCACTGCAACCTCTGCCTCCCAGGTTCTGGCAATTCTCCTGCCTCAGCCTCTGGAGTAGCTGGGATTACAGGCACACACCACCATGCCTGGCTAATTTTTTTTTTTAGTGGAGACAGGGTTTCACCATGTTGACCAGGCTGGTCTCGAACTCCTGACCTCAGGTGATCCACGCGTGTCGGCCTCCCAAAGTGCTGGGATTACAGGTGTGAACCACTGCATCTGGCCAATACCTCACAGTTTCTTTCAATCAGGAGTCTGGGCACAGCTGACCTGGGCCTTCTGCTTTAGAATCTCTCTCACAAGGCCATAATCAAGGTGGTGTGCAGGGCTCAGGTCTCATTTGAAGGTTTTATTTCGAGAAGAAGCCACTTCCAAGCTTACTGTTGTTGGTGGTGGTGGAATTCTTTTCTTCAAGGGCTGTTGGACTGAGCCTCAATTCTTAGTTGTTTGTTGACTGGGTCACCGCCAGGTCTGTGCCATGGGGACATCTACAGTATGACTGCTTGTTTCATCAAAGCATGCAAGCCAAGAAGGCAATAGGGTCTGTTAGCAAGATGGAAGTTGCAGTCTTAACCTAATTAGGAAAATGGCATCCCATCACCTTTACCAAGGGCATGCATACCAAGCGGTGGGAAATATAGGGGGGCATGTTAGAGTTTGCCTGCCACCATTATCCATTATTATCATTATTTAGTTTGATATTCCAATTTTCTCAGATGTAGCCTGCCTTAGCCTTTCACTCTGGCCCCTGTATTATTTTGACATGTCTCTGTCATTCATTGAGCACCTCAAGAAGATATTCCAAGCTCCTCTTAAACTTTCCTGTCCAAGCCCTCGCATTGCTCTAAGGAGCTCTGGTTCCTTTTAGTGGAGAGTGATATTTTGAATCATTAAATGTGTTTGTTGCTATTAGGTTGCTCCTAGACCCTCTCAGTTGGTAGTCAGTCTGTGTGTGTCTGTGGGTATATGTGTACATATATATATATCATAAATATATTATTTACCTAGGAATTTCTTGGTGTAATACATTGTAAGCTTTCAGCTTACAACAACATCCTCAATTCTAGTTCAGCAATGTAATATTCATTCTAGTTTTCTTCCTTTCTGTACTTGTAACTTGTTTTTCTGATTATGAGAAACTAGCTCTTATTAATTATCCTTTGTATTTGATCTGCCACCTTTATTTGATCAACCTTCCTGTATAATCCTTCTCCTGTTGCTGACATATCTCTCGCTCCATTTCTCACCGCATACTTCATATGCACGCCTTCCTCACCCTTTTGGGATCCGACAGCTTGCACTTACTTGGCTGCCCCTTCCACCCTCCTCACTCCACTGGGTCTGAAACTCACTGCTGGACCACTGCCTCTCCCTCTCTTAATGCATGCCTTCCTCTGCCGACATGGGGAACCCTCACTGCCATCCCCCTACCCTCCACTGCCCTGTGTGGATGTGGACATCCTCATCATTCTGCTCACTGCTGTTACAGTTCCTACATGGTAGCCTTCCTTGTTCCATTAGGGCTCTATCACCTCATGCTGGGTCCCCCTCCCAGCAGATTTTTTCCTATCACTCTGCTTAGGCCCTGAAACTCTGTGCCCCGTCCTTTTCCCTCTCAGGAATACCCTTCTCTTACCACTTGGACTCCAAAAGCCTGTTTTGGGCCACTGTAGTCAACTCTCTGCCACTTAGCTTGATGCCTCCTTTGCCTGTACTCACCTAATGGCTATTGAACTGTTCAGGTAGGAAAGGAGAAGAGGGAGAGGTATCAGTTAAATTTTATTTTTGAAAAACTCATTGGTATTTTTACCACAAGTGCTTTTAACTTTGTTTGTTATTACTTACATAGAATTCAGTTACTCCCATATCTCTGTAATCGCTACAGGTTTATACTCATATTTTCATGCCATATTTTTCTTACATACTAGATAGAGGTTTACTATCACATCAGATTCATGATTTCTGAACTTGGTTACTCCCTGCACTCTCCAAACGAGTTTCAGTTTACCAATGTCTGTCACTACCACTACTATTCTTCTAGTCATTCAAGTTAGAAATGTTGAGGTTAATTCATTTTTCCTTATAATCAGTTATCCAGTCCTGTTGATCCTTCTTTTGATGTACATTATCTTCTCCATGGCCATTACTTTAATGAATATAATAACCTCTTGGGTGCGATTTCTTTCTTTAGTTTGTGTAGTCATTCCTGTGCCCCTAAACCATCTTGGCTTCCCATTTCTTAATGAGTGAGGTAACTCCATGTTTAACTTTTAAAGTGCCGTTTTAATGTAACACTATTCTAGATAGTCAGAATATCTAGTTTTGACTCCCATGTTTGCTACTTACTAACTACTCATCAACGTGTAATTTATTTAACCTCCCTGGGTCTGTTTATTTTTATTTTTATTTTATTATACTTTAAGTTCTAGGGTACATGTGCACAACGTGCAGGTTTGTTACATATGTATACATGTGCCATATTGGGGTCCTGCACCCACTAACTCGTCATTTACATTAGGTATATCTCCTAATGCTATCCCTCCCCCGTCCCCCCACCCCACAACAGGCCGCAGTGTGTGATGTCCCCTTCCTGTGTCCGAGTGTTCTCATTGTTCAATTCCCACCAAGAGTGAGAACATGCAGTGTTTGGTTTTTTTGTCCTTGCAATAGTTTGCTGAGAATGCAAACTATCCCTACAAAGTTCATGTCCCTACAAAGGACATGAACTCATCCTTTTTTATGGCTGCATAGTATTCCATGGTGTATATATGCCACATTTTCTTAATCCAGTCTATCATTGTTGGACATTTGGGTTGGTTCCAAGTCTTTGCTATTGTGAATAGTGCCACAATAAACATACGTGTGCATGTGTCTTTAGAGCAGCATGATTTATAATCCTTTGGGTATATACCCAGTGGGAGGGCTGGGTCAAAT
Organism: Pongo pygmaeus; assembly: GCF_028885625.2. Classification (NCBI taxonomy): domain Eukaryota; kingdom Metazoa; phylum Chordata; class Mammalia; order Primates; family Hominidae; genus Pongo; species Pongo pygmaeus. The sequence goes on from NC_072381.2 coordinate 106,696,596, forward strand.
GGTATTTCTAGTTCTAGATCCCTGAGGAATCGCCACACTGTCTTCCACACTGGTTGAACTAGTTTACAGCCCCACCAACAGTGTAAAAGTTCCTATTCTCCACATCCTCTGCAGCACCTGTTGTTTCCTGACTTTTTAATGTTCACCATTCTAACTGGCGTGAGATGGTATCTCATTGTGGTTTTGATTTGCATTTCTCTGATGGCCAGTGATGATGAGCATTTTTTCATGTGTCTTTTGGCTGCATAAATGTCTTCTTTTGAGAAGTGTCTGTTCATATCCTTTGCCTGCTTGTTGATGGGGTTGTTTGTTTTTTTCTTGTAAATTTGTTTGAGTTCATTGTAGATTCTGGATATTAACCCTTTGTCAGAGGAGTAGATTGCAAAAATTTTCTTCCATTCTGTAGGTTGCCTGTTCACTGTGATGGTGGTTTCTTTTGCTGTGCAGAAGCTCTTTAGTTTAATTAGATCCCATTTGTCAATTTTGGCTTTTGTTGCCATTGCTTTTGGTGTTTCAGACATGAAGTCCTTGCCCATGCCTATGTCCTGAATGGTGTTGCCTAGGTTTTCTTCTAGGGTTTTTATGGTTTTAGGTCTAACATTTAAGTCTTTAATCCACCTTGAATTAATTTTTGTGCAAGGTGTAAGGAAGAGATCCAGTTTCAGCTTTCTACATATGGCTAGCCAGTTTTCCCAGCACCATTTATTAAATAGGGAATCCTTTCCCCATTTCTTGTTTTTGTCAGGTTTGTCAAAGATCAGATAGTTGTAGATGTGTGGTATTATTTCTGAGGGCTCTGTTCTGTTCCATTGGTCTATATCTCTGTTTTGGTACCAGTACCATGCTGTTTTGGTTACTGTTGCCTTGTAGTATAGTTTGAAGTCAGGTAGCATGATGCCTCCAGCTTTGTTCTTTTGGCTTAGGATTGACTTGGCAATGCAGGCTCTTTTTTGGTTCCATATGAACTTTAAAGTAGTTTTTTCCAATTCTGTGAAGAAAGTCATTGGTATTGATATTGATTCTTCCTATCCATGAGTTTTTTTTAATTAAGTTAAATTTTTTTATTTTACAATTTTTAATAAAAATAGAGGTGGGGTCTAGTTATGTTGACCAGGCTGGTCTTGAACTCCTGGTCTCAAGCAGTCCTCCCACCTTGGCCTCTCAAAGTGGTGGGATTATACACATGAGCCACCTTGCCTGACCCTCTCTGGGTCTTATTTACCTTACTAGTTTGTTATGCAGGTGAATGAATTGCGGAAGAGCTTGTTCCACAATCATTGCCAAACAATGAATTGTTAGACTGACAAAGCTAACTAACAAAGCTTGTTAGTTTGTTATACAGAGAATGTTATACAGATGCAGCTTGTTAGTTTGTTATACATATAGTAACAAGTGCTACAATAAAATTAAAGTCTGTGACTGAGCTTTTCTAAATATTTGAAAATTTACCTAAACTTATAGTAGCTGTTGTTTAATGCAATTTAGTACATTGTTAAATTTTTCCTTGTAGTTACTATTTGTTAGTAATTTATCTCCTTGAAATAGAGTGTAAACTACTTGAGTCTGTGGATTTGTGGAGACAAACACATTTGAGTATTATTTCTGCCATTGTCATTTAGGCACTATAACTTCGCTGAACTTGAGTGTACTCTCTTGTTAAGGCGAAAGTACTCATAATTCTTTGACAAGAAGGTAATGCTTAAATGAAATAATGTACTTAAGGGATCTAGTACAATGCCTGGCGGACAGTTTATTCCCAGTAAACTTTACTTATCCTCTTTTTGTACTCTACCTGTGCCCACTTTGGTAATGAAAAAATAAATGGCTTCCCAGAACAGTTTGAAATGCAAGTGGCATTCACAGAAGCCTATTCCTGGTGATGATGCCATTTATATTTTTTCCTTTTGCACTTTGCAGCTTTTAGAATCCTTATTTTAGCCGGGTGAGGTGGCTCATGCCTGTAATCCCAGCACTTTGGGAGGCCAAGGCAGGTGGATCATCTGAGTTCAGGGGTTCGAGACCAGCCTGGCTAACATGGAGAAACCCCGCCTGTCTCTACTAAAAATACAAAAATTAGCCAGGCGTGGTGGTGCATGCCGGTAGTTCCAGCTATTCGGGAGGCTTAGTCAGGAAAATCACTTGAACCTGGGAGGCGGAGGTTGCAGTGAGCCGAGATCATGCCATTGCACTCCAACCTGGGCAACAAAAGTAAAACTCCGTCTCAAAGAAAAAAAAAGAATCCTTGTTTTAGTTTTACCACAGCCTTGTGCAATAAGGCTGGGCAGATATGATTATCCTATCTGACAGGTGGGAGTTTTGTTTTTGGAGTGAACTAAATTGGGATTCTTAAGAGGCAATCATTGGATTTGTAGGTAAAGTCTGAATGTATTACATGATTATGGAATACTGCATTTCTCTGAATTTCTTAGTTGTTATAGTAGTGAAAAGGGAATTCTTCTATTCCATGGCTTAAGGATACGTAAACTCTCAGTACAGCAATCTTTTTATTGTTGATTATTATAGCTTCTGTTACTCCTAGAAGTTGACCAACAGGGACCTTAATTTAGGAGATTTTGTCATTCAGCTTTCATATAGTAAATGCTGAGGCTAGCCCTTTGCCTGCAGGGCTATCAGTGAAGAGGATCTGTGACATTACTCCAGACAGCCAAGTGTAGGGGGAAGAGTTGAGATTTTCAGTGTTCTCTGTGTAAATTAATTGTGCCATTAAACCTGATGGGCACTAGATACTATATTCTTCTTGAAGCACCGGAGGCCCTTCATTGCAATCTTGTTTTTTCAACTTTTATTTTAAAATTGGGGTATATGTGCAGGTTTGTTACAGAAGTATACTGCACGATGCTGAGGTTTGGAGTCTGAGTGAATCTCACCCAGGTAGAGAGCGCAAAGTACCCATAGGTAGTTTTTTCAAGCTTTACCCCCTTTGTCCTCCCACCTTTTGTATTCCTCACTGTCTGTTCCCTTCTTTATGTCCATGTGTACTCAAGGTTTTGTTCCTATGTATAAGTGAGAATATGTGGCATTTGGTTTTCTGTTTCTGCATTAGTTCGCTTAGGATAATGGCTTCCAGCTGCATCCATGTTCTGCAGAGGACATGTTTTCATTATTTTTTATGGCTACTTAGTATTCCATGGTATATGTGTACTGCATTTTCTTTATCCAGTCTTCCATTGATGGGTACCTGGGTTGATTCTATGTCTTTACTATCGCTTTGCGACATTTTGATTTTTTTTCTGATTCAGGTAGTAGAAAACATGTTCAGTCTTATTTTTTTCTGTGCTGTGTATGCTTTTTAAAGGCTAGTGAAGTCATTCAGTTGGATAACAACAATTGTAATACATTGTATGCTCTTCAACTTTCTTTGATTTTGCAAAGGAGAGTCAATTGGGGTGAGGTTAGGTGGGAACTGAGCTGAAGAAACTAATATGTGCTGTGCAGGGCTGGATTTGTGTAGGATGCAGTCATTATCTGTTAACTTTGTCATAGCTTTTGAGACTGCATGTAAGGAGTAGGTGATTTGCAAGTTATTTAACAGTTAACAAAAGTTAAATATTTAAACAGGAGAATGCATAGTTGCTGCTTAGTTTAGAACCTGCTTTTTTTTTTTTTTTTTAATTAAAAAAAATGTTTTTTAGCCAGGCGTGGTGGTGCATGCCTGTAGTCCCAGCTACTGGGCAGGCTGAGGCAGAAGGATTGCTTAAGCCCAGGAGTTCAAGGGTGCAGTGAGCTGTGATCGTGCCACTGCACTCCAGCCTGGGCAAGAGAGTGAGACTCTGTCTCAATAAAAGGAAAGAAAGGAAAAAAAAATATTAAGTATAGAAAGAAAATTTTAGGAATTTAAATATAATTTGCGAGGAAAAATAACAAAAACAGTCCAAACTTTCAGTAGAAAACTATGTGCTTTTCAGGTATTTTAAAGGTAAATTTTAAAGGACATTATTTATTAAATGTTGAAGGACAGAAAACGTCTTACATATCTGTCAGAAACTGACCAATCAGAATGGCCCTGAAATGTATAGAATTAATAAGATTAGTAACCAAAATAGCAGTCCTTTCCACTCTGTTCCTCATTGCCCAAATTTCCTATTTTCTCCTTCTTTTACAAAATGCTTCTAAATGTGAAGATAGAAGGGAAAGAGGTAGAGTAAAAGTTATAGCCCACTCCATTTATTTTGTAATAATATTTTTTTCTCAGTGTTAAGTGGCATTTACCAGTATGGATAAGATTAATTGTTACAATACAAACCAATTTGAAGATTAGTTTTTAAATTGAGCCATAATATATAAAAATCTTATGGTAATGTGCAGATCTGACTATATTCAAGTGCAGTTTTCATACCCATACCAATTGTCTTGTAATAATCGGGAATGCATCCTCTGTGTGGTGTTTGCAAGTTAATGCTATTTTGGAAATCACACCGGTATATCTAGTGGCTTTCCTGGGTGTATGTGGCTCATTATTGATTATAATTTTCTTTGGGAATTTTAGTTTAAGGGAATGGGGTAAGCACTTTCAAATTCTTCGTTGTTAGTAGTTTTGATGGAGGGTAGGGATAAATGAATGAGGAAGAGTGTTAGAAAAAGTAAGTAAACTCAGATAATTTATCAAGTACATACTACAAAAATAACACAGATTTTTATGTAAAATGGAGGAGACAAATCATTCACAAGAGGAAAGCCTTAAAAACTTACCAAGGAACATTCACAAAAATAAATATGTATATTTTAATTTAAAAAAGAGCCCCAAGTCTGTGAATGAAAGGGTTCTGGTTGGTTTCTAGACCCAGTTGTGTTTGCTGTATGTCATGCAGGTGGCTTTAGTATGGTTAAAAGTGTCGCCTGCCCTCTTGTGAAGGGAAGCAGGAGAAGTGACAAGCTATCTTCCAGTGCCTCCTCGATTTTCTTCCACTGTTTCCTTTGTCCTTTTCCTGTGTTTTCATGCTCTTTTTATTTACACCCACTTCTGACTTCTTTTTTCTCAGATTCAATCTTTCCTTCTGAATGACTGTGAGATTTTTTTCTACCCAGCATACACAGAAACTTAACCAATTGCATATTTACAGCATTTCCATTTCTTTTTTCTTTCTTTCTTTTTTTTTTTTTTTTTTTTGAGACAGAGTCTTGTTCTGTCGCCAGGCTGGAGTGCAGTGGCACAATCTCAGCTCACTGTAACCTCCGCCTTCCAGATTCAAGTGATTCTCCTGCCTCAGCCTCCTGAGTAGCTGGGACTACAGGCCTGCACCACCATGCCCAACTAATTTTTGTATTTTTAGTAGAGACGGGGTTTCACCATGTTGGCCAGGATGGTCTTGATCTCTTGACCTTGTGTTCCACCCACCTCAGCCTCCCAAAGTGCTGGGATTACAGGCGTGAGCCACCGTGCCCAACCTGTGTACAGCATTTCTTGTAACAATGAGTTACTTTTATGTTAAGGTTTTTTTTTTTTTGAGATGAGTCGCTTCCTTCCTTCCTTCTTCTCTTTCTTCTCTTACTTTCTTCTCTTTCTTCTTTCTTTCGACAGGGTCTTGCTTTGTTGCCCAGGCTGGTGTGCAGTGGCATGATCACCACTCATTGCTGCCCTGATATCCCTGGCTCAAGTAGTCCTCCCATCTCAGCCTCCCCAAGTAGCTGGGACCACAGGCATGTGCCACCATGCCTAGCTATTTTTTAAATTTTTTCTAGAGATGGGGTCTCTCACATTGCTGAGGCCTCTCACATTGCTGAGGCTGGTCTTGAACTTCTAGGCTCAAGGAATCCACCTGCCTCGCCCTCCCAAAGTGCTGGGATTATAGGATTGAGCCACCAACCACATTTGGCCCCAGGACAGTGTCTACTACCAGAAAAGCATTTAATAAGTATTTATTGAATAAATGATTAAAATATTAGCCTTAAGAAAATTTTAATATCATTTACTTACAAAAATTAGCAAAGTATTCTTAATACTTATAGGGAAGTAATATGAGTAGAATGTGATTCTCAGCAGCAAGGAAGCTTTTTTTACACTATTTTCTCCATTCTCTTTCTGTTGTCTTCTCCTTCCAATATGAGAATCTCTGCTATTAAGAACCACTGGCAGAGACTGAAATTAGTATACATATAATTCTAAGGAGATATTGATGTAAATGGTCGATATGGATTGGCAGGATGACAGGGAGAAGGAAATTATAAGTTTAAAGACGTAGGGGTGAGATGAGTATTTGAACAAAATATCAAGGTAGGTAGTTAGCTAGAGTGCCAGGGCCAATTAGAAGATTAGAGAAGGTGAGTTGATGTTGGCAGTGGGGGAAACGCCAGATTGATAGAGTGCTTGGATTTCATACAGTAGATATAGGGAGCCCTTATGAATTATTGATGAGAGTGACATGACAACAAAGTGAAGACAATTATTTTTCTATTTAGCTGCTGTTTATAAAATGGATCATAGCTTGAGGTGAGGAAACATTGGAAACAGTGAACAAAGTTCGGAGATTGTTGGAGTAATTCAAAGCAGTTTAGCTGTTATGCTTGGTATGTTATCTAGTGATGCCTTTAGCAGATACCCTTCTTTTGAAGCCCAGTGTCCACTTTAAGACCGAGGGATGGATGGAGGCAGGAGGAAGAGTTCTGCACTAGAAAGCAACAGGCCAAGATTCTAGTCTCTACTTCCCTACTTTGTAAATTCATAATCATGGATAAATACTTAATTTTTCCTGGGCATCAGTCACCTTACCTATAAAATGAGGATAATGTATTAAGCGTAGTCCTATGGGTGGTAAATAAAATGAGGATAATGATCTAAAAGCAGGGGATCTATATAGATGTCCTTTGGATTTATTTGCAGCCCATTATCTATCTATCTTTATTTAGATAAGAGACAGGATCTTGCTGTGCTGCCCAGGCTGGATTTGAACTCCTGGGCTCAAGCGATCCACCCATCTCAGTCTTCTGAGTAGCTTGGACCACAGGCACAAACCCCTTGCATGGCTCTCATTGTCCTTTTATCAATTTTAGATGGTGTAAACAGTGAATACCATATTTTGCTTCCCAATATTACTTTCTACAACTATATTGTTTTAAGGAGAAAAAAGTCTATGACAATATAAAATATTTCAAAGTCTGTAATTTTAAGGTTTAATGTTACCTGTATCGACTACTATATTTTAAAATATGTATCCCTGTTTTTATATGTGCCATGATTATGTATTTAGTTTTTTAATTATTATTAGACTGTAATAGCACTCAACTTGATGGATAAAACTTCATCCTGGGATACTTTTAGAGAAACATGAAGAATATAAAAATAGTTTTGAAAAGTATGGTTTCTTACAAAGCTATAGGTGCAATAATACTAATGTCAGTTACTTAGAGCTACTAGAAATGTGTAATTTCTACCTTTGACTACTGTATACACCATATATATTATATATATGTACATTCTTAGGTATTTTGTTTGTTTGTTTAGAAGGTTTTAATACCAACAGCTTTCTAGATGTCTCTTCTTCCTCTTCCTCTTCCTTTCCCCTCCGCCCTCCCCTCCCTCCCCTCCTCCTCCTCCTCCTCCTTTTTCTTCTTCTTCTTCTCTCTCTCTCTCCTTTCTCTCTCTTCTTTTCTCTCTCCTTTCTCTCTGTCTCTCCTTTCTCTCTCTGTGTGTCCCTGTCTCTCTTTGTTGTTATTTTCCCTTCTGTTTGGGTTTTTTCTTCTTCCCACCTTACACCCCCCACCCCCCACAGACCCCAATCCATCTGGAAAGATGAAGAGGCAGCTGCTATGGTAACTGTGCATTTTGGTTAATGAATAGCAGACTAACAAGATACATAAAACATACGCAAACTGTGCAGAGTTTGTTGCTGTTAAAGCCGTAGGGATACAATACTGTTTCTTTTCCTTCTTTAAAAAAAAAACAAAAACAAAAACAAAAAAACCCTCTTAACTGTGGTGTTTTGTTTTCTAATTTACCATTCCTAATATTGTAATGTTTCTGAGAACTCCTCCTCTTTCTGCTTAGTCTGCACAGTATTACACCCTGTGGTGAGTTTATGGGAGCTGAGTTTGAGGTGCATAGAGGAAAATAATCGATCAACTGGATTAAGAAGTAAATTTCCTTTAGACTGATACATAGAAGAATAGGGACAACATTTTTTTGACTAAATGTTTGGTTTTTTGAACGATAACTTCTTTTTTTACCTCCTTGCCTTTTGGCCACTACTGCCCCTTTTGGGTTTCTCTCTGGGGTTAAAACCAGTAAGCAGTGTGTTTCTTAAAGATGTTTCTATCATAAATGTCAGCTGCAACTGGAATATTGCATTCAGCCAAGCCTAAAAAATTCCTGTAATCTGTGCCATCCTGTCTCATACTGTCCCATCTCATAGTTGTCCTCTCTCTGCAGTGCTCTATGCCCAGGTCTCTGTGGCTGGGCTGCTCCAGCCTGGCGGACAGCATGCCTTCGCTGCGATGCCTGTATAACCCAGGGACTGGCGCACTCACAGCTTTCCAGGTACTTTCTCTGTCTCTGTGGGTTATTTGCGGGCATTAGTGTATGTGTCTAATTCATTAGTATGTGCCTCCTCCTTTCCCATGCTTTACTTATATTCATCTTTTCTCCTTCATATTGCCTGTATCTCACATCACTCAGTACTCCTTTAATGATTAGTTTATAATGTAGATCCAGACTGATCCACTCTTAAGACATTTTCATCATGATTGGTTACAAAAATTGACATAGTACAAGCTTGACTGTTGGCTTTCAGATCAAGTAGAACTATGATAGTGAGTTATCTCAATAAATAGCAGTTCAATATGTAATATTTGCCTGGACCTACATAAAGCCAATTAGTATAATCAATCAATTAATTACAATCAGTTTCCTGAACATTTTCTTATTTTTTTTTAAATGATTACTCAAAGTATAAAGTGCTCTCTTCAGAGTATCTTCTGGTAATTATACTACTAAGTATATATTTTTTATAACTGTTTTATTTATATCTTGATTAACGTTTCTAATTTCTAGGTGGAAAAACATTTGAGACCTTTAGGTACAGTATTCACCTTGAGACAGTCTAGCTAGTGTTACATGAATTAACAGATTCCAGTTCCCCTCAGCCTTTCTTTCTTTTTTTTTTTTTGTTGTTGTTGAGATGGAGTCTTGCTTCATGGCGCAAGCTGGAGTGCAGTGGCGTGATCTCAGCTCACTGCATCCTCCGCCTCCCGGGTTCAAGCAGTTCTCCTGCCTCAGCCTCCTGAGTAGTTGGGATTACAGTTATGTGCCACCACGCCTGGCTAATTTTTGTATTTTTAGTAGAGACGGGGTTTCACCATGTTGGCCAGGCTGGTCTTGAACTCCTGACCTCAGGTAATCCACCCACCTTGGCCTCCCAAAGTGCTGGAATTACAGGGAAGAACCACCGCACACAGACCCCGTCAGCCTTTCTTAGAAGCCAGGATGTCAGTTCCAGGATGTGCGAGAAACTTATAGAGAAATAATGTGGAAAATTGTAGACAAAAACGTAGGAAAGAGTTTGGTGCTCATTGCTTACAGATTAGGGTACCATACATGATTGTTTTCTTGGCTGAGTCTTATCTACGTACCTCAGGTATTTGGAATTTGTGTTTAGCATTTTATAGTAATACACGAAAAATTAGTTTTTATATTAATATTTGCCTGCTTTTAACCTCTTGTTCATATCTATTTAGAAGAATTTCAAAGATAGGCTATAAGTGTCAGAATGCTTGTGACTAAATTTTAGCTAAAAGAGGGGAACTTAGGTTTTCCACATTCCTATCCTATGCTAAGAGTTAATTTTTAATGATACTATTTAGTGATCATAAAGCTGGAGATTTTCATTTTTCCTTTACAAAATTTAATATCTTAAGATTTTCAGTTTTCCTTTACAAAATTTAATATTAAACTTCCTTGGCTTATACTATGAGATACAATATAGTGTAAAGCATGCAGGTTCTAAAATTAGCTAAATCAAGTCTGAATACTGTCTTTGTCACTAGTGGTATGATCCTGAACTTATTTCCTTATCTGTAAATGGATACTATAGTAAGGGCATGCAGTGATGGTTGCTGCTTTTATCATGATCGTTATAAACATTATTGCTATTATTGGAGAGTAATTGATATCCTGAGACTGCTTATTTATTTCAAAGCGAAATATCTTTTTTTTTCTTTTTTTTTTTTTTGAGACAGTCTTGCTCTGTTGTCCAGGCTAGAGTGCAGTGGCAGAATCTCGGCTCACAACAACCTCTGCCTACTGGGCTCTAGTTATCCTCCCACCTCAAACTTCCGGGTAGCTGAGACTACAGGCACACGACCACACTTGGCTCATTTTTGTATTTTTTTTGTAGAGATAGGGTTTCACCATGTTGTCTAGGCTGGTATTGAACTCCCCAGCTCAAGTGATCTGCCTGCCTCAGCCTCCCAAAGTGCTGGGATTACAGATGTGAGCCACTGTACTTGGCTATATCTTATATTTTTAACTACATATCATACTGACAAGGTTCTGCCATTGAAGAATCCATAGTCTAGTTTGTTGTTTTTTTTTTTTTTTTTTTAACCTTTTCGGTGTTGCAGTTAGTTTAGGCGATCTGCAAAGTCTGAGGGAATTGTAGTGCCTAAAAGGCTGCTCCTACTTCAGAAACTAGTTTCATGTTTAGAGGCCCCCACAACCACTCTTAGGTTTGATAACTTGCTAGAAAGGACTTAGAACTCACTGAAAACAATTATACTCACGGTTTATTACAGGGAAAGGACACAGGTTAAAATTAGCCAAAAGAAGAGACACATAGGGCAGAATCTGGGAAGGATCCAATTGTAGAACTTCCTGTCATCCTCTCCCCGTGGAGTCATGGATGGCATTACTGCCTCCCAGCCACAGTGTGTGACAATACTCACAGAGTATTACCAGCCATGAAATTTACCTGAGGCTTTGGTGTCCAGGTATTCACTGGGGCTCTATCACATACTGCTCACATGGCAGACCTCTAGTCTCTTATTTCCTCCTGGTGTTGCAACTTACAGGTATGGTTTAGTGCCCCCAACATGAATCACATTGGTCCAGTTGCTAAATCTCTCAGGTAAGCAGAGATACTCTCACCAGACAAGAAGTTCCAGGGGCCCAGAGACCGCTTTCCAGTAGCCAAGAGCAAAGGCCATTCCTTTCTGTGGTGAAGAGTAATTCTTCACTACACAGGGGTCATGGATCTCTTTGGGAATCTGATGAGAACTATTGATCTTGGGTATTTGGCAACATTGTGTTGAATACTTTACATGCGTATATAGATGTTTATTATATTTCTATTTTGTGAAATGATTGAGAGCTATTAAATCACATAATTCTAAAAGTGTAATCTCCCAAGCTGATAAATTCTAGGAAGGGAATGTTCAAGGAGCTGTAAGAATATATAAAAGAGGGACCCAATCTAACCTGAAGTTTGAGGTAAAGAAGATCAGATAATCAATGTTTAAGAGCTGAAGGATGAATAGGAATTAACTCGATAACAGGGAGGAATGGAGGAGAAGGAGGACATTTCAGGCCTAAGGAAGAGTCATTGCAAAGGCCCCAAGAGCCAGTGAGGCTTGGTGCATTTAAGGACCCTACTGAAAACAAGACTGTTGTTTCAGAGAATAAAGAGAAAGGGGAGAATAGAGTGAGAAAAGACTGGGGAAGCTTGATCACTCAGGTCTTATGGGCCATTCAAAGTATGTAGTTTAGTCTTGACTCTAAGAATAGTAAGTCACTGAAAGGATTTAAGCACAAGTTTTACCTGATCTGATTTGCATTACTCTGGCTATAAGAAGATGCATTTAGATATGTTACTCTGGCTATAAAAAGGATAATTTCAGTAGTTGAAGAGAGAGATGATGGCAGCTTGGTTTTGGACCCAGGATCTTTAAATTCTTAAAAAATTATTGAGGACCCCAGAGTGCTTTTGTTTATATGGCTTATATCTATTGATATTCACTATATTTGTAATAGGAATTAAGAAAAAAATTTAAATATGCTTTAATTCACCTAAAGACTATAATAAACCTGTGGCATATAATGCAAATAACATTTTTATGAAAAATATATTTTTCAAAAAAATTAAGACTACTGTATTACATTTTTATGAATCTCTTTAATGTCTGGATTAAGAAAAGACAGCTGGATTCTCATGTCTGCTTCTGCACACAGTCTATTGTGGTTTGTTATTTTGGTTGACATATGTGAGTAATATCTGACCTGGCATAGGTATATAGTTTGAAAGGGAAAGATATTTTAATACCATTTTCAGGTAGTTGCAGTTTCTTGAAGATTAGTTGCAGTATAGTATCTGAAGCCTTATCAATGAACTTCCTCTGTTATTGTATTAAAATCCATTGGTCTCAGTTTTTTTCAACAAATTGTGCTGGAACAATTGGATATCCTTGTGCAAAACAATGAACCTCAACGGTTATACTGCACTATATACATAAATTAATTTGAAATGGATCATAGACCTAAATGTGAGTTAAAATGTATAAAACTAATAGAAAATGATTAACAAAAATAATCATTGTGACTTTGGGTTAGGCAGAGATTTCTTAGCTAAGACACAAAAAATATGAACCATAAAAGAAATAACTGATAAATTGGACTTCATCACTGTTTAAAAATTCTGTTTTTCAAAAGACACTTTAAAAAAATGAGCAGGAACCAGGTACAGTAGTGCATGCCTGTAGTCCCAGCTACTCAGGAAGCTGAGGCGGGAGGATTGCTTAAGCCCAGGAGTTCAGGGCTATATTGCCTGTGAAAAACCACTGCTTAAGAACAGCCTGACCAACATGGCTGAAACCCCGTCTCTACTAAATTTGCGTTTTTAGTAGAGATGGGGTTTCAGCCATGTTGGCCAAGCTGTTCTTAAACTCCTGTCTTCAGGTGATCTGCCCATCTCGGCCTCCTAAAGTGCTGGAATTACTGGCACGAGCCACTGCACCCGGCCTCAACAAGATTATTATTATGTCTTACGTAGCAAAAATGGGCTTATGTACTGGTTTTATCCTATCAATTCAATAATTTGTTCTCTGTCAGGTTCAGCACACGCAGGTGCTTGATAATGCTGGCTGACTAATAGGCAGAAACTGGATTTGAATCTAGTATCTTCTGTGCCCACCTACTGGAATTACAGCAGTCTTAGTGCATTTGCATCCTTCTGGTTTAGGTTTTCTTTTATTTACCTAGGTTTTTATTTAGGTAAATTATTTACTTAGATTTTTATTTAGATAAAATTTACATACAGTGAGATACATAGATCATAAGTGTACTCTTAGGTGAGTTTTGACAAATATATACTTTTGTGTAACCTTCAATTTCAAGATACACAACAGTTTCATAATCTGAGAGAGTTTCCTCATACTCCTTTCCAGTCTGTACCCATCCCCCATATGCAATTACTGTTCTGATTTGTCACCAAGAATTAGTGTTGCCTATTCTTGAACTTCATATAAATGCCGTCGTATAGTATATATTCTTTGTGTCTGTTTTCTTTCAATCAGTATGATGTTTTTAAGATTTATCCATGTTACGTATATCAGTAGTTCTCTTTTATTGTTAAATATATTTCATTATATTAGTACACCACAATTTGTTTATCCATTCATTTATTGATAGGTATTTGGATTGTTTCCAATTTTGGCCTATTATGAATAAAGCTACTATAAACAGTTTTGTATAAGTCTTTTTTTGGCATGTATTTTTATTTCTCTTAGGTACATGTCTAAGAATGGAATTTGTTGGGTCATAGAGTAAGTGTATTTTTAACTTTAAAAGAGACAGTGAAGCAATTCTTCAAAGTGGTTGTCACAGTAGGAATACCCATTTTTAGTAATATTGACAAATATGTTTAATGAAATGTCTCATTTAATGTAATGGCTTCATGGCTTTTTTTTTTTTTTAATCATTGGATTCTTTTAGTAAGTTTGAAGCATCTTAAGTCAAAATTCTTACGGCAATAAAGAAGAAGGAGCTATGGAGTCATTGCTGAATTTGTCGGATTATTCCTAGTAGCTCAAATTGAAACCACAGCATTGAGATGGTTTGAAAACTAGTGACAGGGAAGATGCTGAAAAAAGTTGTTAGAATAAATTCTATGGGGTTATGTTTAGTTTGAAGATATTTTTATTTTCATCATTCCATTGATTTATCCTGGAAAGTGTATGAGTGATTAGAAGATTTCTGTTGATTACCAGTAGATATATTTGATGGAATCATTTGCTCATTCCCAGCAAATGGTGATCCTATAATCTATAATATTAAATGAGAATGATCAATAGAGTTAAAGTAATTAAAAACAGCTGAGTAATTAAGATTCTTTATTTTGCTTTAGATATTGAAAGAGAAGAGAAATGAAATTCTGACTGTAAGAATATAAGTAAGGGGCCGGGCACAGTGATGCACGCTTGTAATCTCAGCACTTTGGAAGGCCAGGGCTGGCGGATCACCTGAGCCCAGGAGTTCGAGACCAGCCTGGGCAACATAGTGAGATCCTGTCTCTACAAAAAATTAGCTGGGTGTGGTGGTACTCACCTGTCCCAGCTATCTGGAACGCCAAGGTGGGAGGTCAAGGCTGCAGTGAGCCATGATTGCAACACTGCATTCCAGCCTGGGTGACAGAGTGAGACCCTGTGTCAATTAAAAAAAAAAAAATCTATCTATCTATCTATATATATAGATTTATATGGCCCTAGAATACTTTAGGTATCAAGTATAACTAGTAATTTTAGGAAAATCTTGAGCTAAGTGAAATATTAGCTAGGGTTCCATGTCAAAGGTTGAAATTGTATTGAATTCAGGAGAGATGTTGTATTTTATTACTTAAAAATGCTTACAAGTCTACTGAATTTTACCATGTACAAAGTGAAATGTTAAAATGGAACAATACTAGGAAAATTAAGCATTATTCATTATATATGGAAAACTTAATTTTACATTTGAGATTTTAGAGGAATATGGATTATCAAATTGAATATACATTAACACCCAAATTCTATTACAAAACAATACTATAAGGAAAATTATCCTGTGACAGAAATGCTTCTCATTCTGTAGCTGATACCCCCTCTATTGTATATGAATAATTTCAGTGTAGCACAATTTCTGTATAATAAATGTAGTTATTTTTATGTATGTGTTAACATTTGACTTGTATTTATCCCAGCTACACCCTTCACCTTAGGGGTTTGCAGGGAATGACAAATCAAACATGTTTTTATTTGTTTGTGCAGAAATTTTTTGTTCTCCTAATAAAATGAATTATTGTTTATTATGCAATATATACGTCATTTGGTAAATATATAAACAAGAGTATCACCCACATGCCTTCCACTTTAAGATAATTATTGCTAAATTAACATGTTAGTGTCCTTTGATCTGGAATGACTTATCCATCCATGTGTGCCTGTGCGTGCACACACACACATGCCCAAATAATGGTTTCGTTTTTAAGTATTTTTATTACCATTTAATTAAATTAGGAGATATACAATTAAAACATTTAATATTCATTGTAGAAAGTACAGAGAAGTAGAAAGAAGGAAGGATTTTAAATGTCCTCCCAGAGATTACCATTTCAGTGATACTAGTAATTTCTGAATTTCACCTATATCATATTGCTCAAATTCTACATTCATCATCTGGTAATACTGATTTTGGTCACTGTTTATCTCATAGATAGCTGCTCACATCTTTTTGAATTGAACAAAGTTTGAATTTGGCTTATATCTGACCACCACCTCCCTCTCATGTAATTGTTAGTCATTTCAAATTTTGCAGTTCCCCAAAGGTGCAGTGTTCTTTTATATATCTGTGTCTTTGCATATACCATTCTGCTTACCTGAAAAACCCCTCCACAAACACCTGTTGTCCCTTACCCACTCTCTGCCTTTGTCTACCTAATCTTCAAGATTCAGCTCAAGCTGAGCTAGAATTAAAGTCTTCCCTGATCTTTATCTTCTCTCTCTTAAACTAGTCAGAGGATCTGTGCCCAGAGCATGCATGGAATTCTGTGCCCTGTAAAATTGACGTGAAGAAAAGGAGTATTCATTTTCGTACTTGATTCTTTAACAAAAAATTCCTGATTGGGTCTAACTTTTTACGTGTGTTGGATTAGATGGTCATATACAGAAGGGAAAGAATAGCAATATAAGTCTTCTCACGCCTGTAATCCCAGCACTTTGGGAGGCCAAGGAGGGCGGATCACAAAGTCAGGAGATTGAGACTATCCTGGCTAACGCGGTGAAACCCCTTTTTACTAAAAATACAAAAATTAGCCAGGCGTGGTAGCGGGCGCCTGTAGTCCCAGCTCCTCGGGAGGCTGAGACAGGAGAATGGCATGAACCCAGGAGGCGGAGCTTGCAGTGAGCCGAGATCACGCCACTGCACTCCAGCCTGGGCGACAGAGCAAGACTCCGTCTCAAAAAAATAAATAAAAATAAAAAAAGTCTTCTCATTAGCAATATAAGTAATCTAATTTTATGTTTTTATGTCTCACACATACACATACATATATACTACATTATGTCAAATTAGTAAGTACAAAGCTTTTGTATATGAATTTAAGTTTTCTATTTAAAAGAAAGTACATAATTAGTTTTACCAAAATATAGTTGCTACTGTTCATTGTAGCTTCTACCCTTTATATGAGCCATTGTTTGGGGGAGTACTTGTTTTGTTACTGGTAATAAACTACAAGGGAAATTTGTAATATAATATTAGTATATTTCCCCTAGATTTTAAAAAAGCAGGTCATTATTTTTTTAAGCATTTCAGCTGCGGCACAGTGCAATCTTTTGGGGAGAATTGGTAAAATGAGGATAACATGAGTACAGGATTCCAGCAGCTTGAAAATAACACAATATTTGACCAAAATCTCTTTTGTATTCCCTACTCTGGTTCAATTCCAGTAGTCCTGGAAATGTGCCTATGGACTATTTACAGTGAGATTATAAAACTGAATCATGATTTTGGTGAATAGAAGCCAGAGCATGTGGCTACAGCACCCCAGCTGGCAGTAAGCTCTCCCTAGGTTTATGAATGTAGTTAGATGGTCCCCAACTGTTTACAAGACAGCAGAGGTGAGATCTTTGATTGACAAGTCAGAAATGCATTAGATCATTCTCTCTGCCAGTCTCTGGTTCATGCTGTTAAAAATGTCAGCCTCCAAGTTTGAATGGCAGCCTGAGGGCCTTAGAAGCTTTTTGTTTTCTGAGATGGAAACACAAATTGGATGTGCGCCTGAGTGCTTCATCCTGGGCTGTAATTTCATCTTTTAGCTAAGAACCACAAGGTACACGAGCAAAGCACCCTGTAAACAATAATACTGTGGAAAAAAAATAAACAAGGTCGTGTTTCTGGTACGTTGATCCGATGGTGTCCTGACCTCTATCACGTTGAACATCTCCACTCTGATTGTTGTTCCCTTTGGCATTACAATGAGAGAAAGAGAGACTGACATAGGAAGAAAAGATTTAAAGTTGCAGTGTCGTTGCACATTCCTTGTATTGGCTATGAAATATTGAACTGTCAGAATGTGACACTTGGTTTTTTAAGCAACCTTTCTTGTTTGAGGTGTTTGCAGTTCATTCCTTTCTCCCCCATTTGTCTGCTTTCGTTGATAGGGTTGGAAGTAGTTGCCTTAAATGCATGAAAAGGGACAGTGTTAAAGAGAAGTGGTGCTGATGGAGCCAAACAAACTTAACACTGGAAAATAAATGCAGGCTGTGGGGCAAAGGAGATAAAGTTGGGTTAGTGTATTATTAGTAGTGGAATTTATGGAACACCCTATTGTAAGGAAGAATCAGGTTAGGTCCCAGTTCTGTTTTTGTGGAGGCAAGAAGTTGGGAAGATGGTGTTGGGTAAAGAGATTCAGTGACATAGTTTGTTAAACTGATAGCCTACTATATGGCAGTATTGCCAGGCCAATCAAAATTCACCCAGCTATTTTATTTACTGCTCTTATTATCCAGTGTCTTTAACAAGTGGTCAAATTATAGAAGACTTTAAAATTTGGGGAAGAAAAATATTTTTTTTAATGTGGAAAACGTGTATTTATAGTAAGAAAGCTCATTAGGTAATGTGGAAGAAACATTGTGCTTATATTAGTCCAGCTTATGCCAAATGAATGGAAAATCTTCCTTGTAAAAGCCACCATATATTTCTTGGAAAATATTTTGTAGTAATAAAATGAATTTTCTATTATGTTTTAAATTACATCTTTTTTTCAAGCTATGAGTAGGAGTTTATAAATTACAATACATCTTAAAACAACATATATTTTTTTAAAAACTTTTTTCTTCTAAGGAAGCACTATTGATGTATGCTTTCATTTTCATCCATTTTGGGGCATTGAATTTACAAGTAAAGTTTTAACTGAGAATGAATGGCCTTTTGCATTTCTTCTGGAGTATGGAAAAGAGTTTGTATTGAAAGTTCCTCAATGGCTGGGCACTGTGGCTCATACCTATAGTCTCAATACTTCGGGAGGCTGAGGTGGGTGGATCACTTGAGCTCAGAAGTTCGAGACCAGCCTGGGAAACATGGTGAAACCCCATCTTTACCAAAAATACAAAAAATTAGCCAGTCATGGTGGTGCCAGTCTGTGGTCCCAGCTACTCGGGAGGCTGAGGTGGGAGGATCACTTAAGCCTTGGAGGTGGTGGTTGCAGTGAGCCGAAATCATATCACTACACTCCAGCCTGGGTTGACAGAGAGAGACTCCATCTAAAAAAGAAAAAAAAAAAAGGCAACTATTTAGCTTAGCCCTCTCCTCTGAAAATGTGAAAGGCAAGAGCTGTTCTGCATCAGTCCAGTGAAATGCACTGGAAAAATGGTGTTGGTAATTCCTGCTTTGAGGTCATGCTAGAAAGAGAGAAGATAATACTTGTAAAATATAAGTCCTGCTCGTTTGTAGCCAGATTTTTGTCCTTACTTAAAAATATTGTGCTCAGAAAGTAATACCAAAAGGAGAGATGTTAAGAACTAGTTATTGTTGTTTTTAAGTATTGCTCTGAATTTTTAAAGCATAAACATTGATGTAGATTTGCATTTAAGCTATGAGAACCCAGTGTCTTGACTCAGTGGGGGAGTTTTCAAAAATCATTCTTGTAGAAATTGATTTCTCATTGGCTGATTTCTACAGGATGAATGAAGACAAACCATTTTTTGCAGTCTTACAAGAATAAGAGGAATGCAAGTGTTTAAGAAATGAGACTGAAATGTGCTTTTATGGAGTTCTCTAAATCTAGTACAAAGAAACTACAAAATTTCTTCTTGGTGTATTATGCATCAATACAGTGAAAATGCCTCACAGCTTATGGGCTTTTTACAACCACACCTTCACAATTAATGATTAGCTTTATTATTTAAACTCCAGGCTTGCCTCATGAGCAAACATCAGTGTATTCATAGAACCACAGAATTTCAGCATTGGACCAGACATCAGAGGCCGTCTAGTCACATACGTCTCATAATATAGAAATCCTTTATGAAATGTGTTTGGAAGGGAGTCATCTAATCTCTCCCTGATCACCACCACTATTGGTGAATCAAACTTCTTGAAGCATTTTGCTTTTACTTTCTTGGTTCTACTAGAAAGTTTTTTCTTGGCCGGGCGTGGTGGCTCATGCCTATAATCGCAGCACTTTGGGAGGCTGAGGCGGGCGGATTGCCTGAGCTCACGAATTTGAGACCAGCCTGGGCAGCATGGTGAAACCCACTCTCTACTAAAAATCCAAAAAATTAGCCAGGCGTGGTGGTACATGCCTGTAACCCCAGCTACTTGGGAGGCTAAGGCACGCGAATCGCTGGAACCTGGGAGGCGGAGATAGCAGTGAGCCAAGATCACGCCCACCGCACTGCAGCCTGGGCGACAGAGTGAGACTGTCTCAAAAAAAAAAATAAGTGTAATAAGTCAGAATACAGTGTAGACACTTGTTTTGAACACACATGTTTTGAACACAATTTAAATAATGTAATTTAATTACTGCCTAAGATTGCATATACTTCTTTGTTTTGAATGATGGAAAAATTTCTAGGAACTTAGCCTGGGTTTGTTTCCTCATCTTTTCTTTGAAGCCAGAAAAGCATAGAAAAGCATATGTAAGCACTTTGACAAATGACATAATGTAGTGGCATATCAGAGTGGCACAGGTATTTTAAACCTAGCTCCAGTTCCTGAAGATGGTGAACATCTGCTTAGAGGTACTGTAGAGCTCCACAATGCACTAATTGAATTACTCTTTTCTGGAGTTGCCGACTGCACTAATTGAATTAGAATCTCTGTGTGTGTGTGTGTGTGTGTGTGTGTGTGTGTGTGTGTGTAAATGAGATAATTCCAACCTTAACAGGAGAGACTATGAGAGTCATGACTGATGGTGTGTACTGTGCTGCTATCTAATGGCAGCCTATGGAACTACTACATGGTCTCCAGGGAAGAGAAAATATAGTATGACCTCAGTCTAACCCCATCCAGTTTAGTTCAGAAGGTCCCAGGATGTAATTTTGTAATTCTAAATTGAAAAGGAAAGAATGTGATAAATTTCTTTATTAAAAATCAAGATATATTTTATTAGGCCTAAAGTTTTTAAGTACTAAGTTACAAATATTCAACTGAATTAAAAATTTCCTTTAACTGGTGAAAAAAAATTGAGTTGGTGGGTCATCTTTTTTCTCATTTTGCCCTTCAGTGACATAAACCTAAAAAGGAATTAACGTTTTTGAAATGTCTTAGCATCATAGAAAGGATAAATGATATAGGGCTTGTTCATATTTTTAAATACAATTTTTTTCCTGGTTGTCAGAAATAAGGTGTTACCAGATTTTGCTTATATATGATTATGCTTATATTAATTATAGCAGTATCAAAGTAAGTTGTACAGATCTCACTTGTTCTTGTTCTTTTTTTTTTTTTTTTTTTTTCTTGAGACGGAGTCTTGCTCTGCCATCTCGGCTCACTGCAAGCTCTGTCTCCCGGGTTCACGCCATTCCCCTGCCTCAGCCTCCCGAGTAGCTGGGACTACAGGCACCCGCCACCATGCCCGGCTAATTTTTTTGTATTTTTAGTAGAGACGGGGTTTCATCATGTTAGCCAGGATGGTCTGGATCTCCTGACCTCGTGATCCGCCCGCCTCGGCCTCCCAAAGTGCTGGGATTACAAGCATGAGCCACCATGCCTGGCCTCTGCTGTTCTACTTAATAGTTTAAAAATTAACTTTACCACAAATTTCGGCAAGTTTTAAACCCTCCTAAGTGAAGTCAGTTATTTTGTTCCTTTAAAAGAAAAAAAGAATCTTAGTCACAATTTACTGATTTTTGTAAAACATCATGCAAATGTAGTCCTGCGCAACATTAAAAGCAAATACACTGAGGACAACTCAACATGAAATATATTTTGATTCAGTTTAATTCTAGGCATTCTAACTTGTAAAAATGACCCTTACAGAAAAATACATATGTATAATCACTTGATTTATAGAATGTGTATGTGTGCATACAAAACCACTTCAGTAATAGAAAAGTGCTGTTGGTTACCATTCTGAGCATTTAAAATGATCATTTCCATTTGATCATATTAAAGATATAGAAACAAGTATATAGCATAGAAAAGTTTTAATTCTATGTAATCTTCATTATTAAAATGTTTGAATATGCCATTATTTTGTAGGCTAATTTGTTCTTCATTGTGAGATTGAGGTACTTAGATTTCTTGTATGAATAGCTCTCACTAAAATGACTATAATTTGTACTTTTTATATTGTCCTTAGGGACATTTTACTGATTTAGAAAATCCTTTTGACGTCAAGTAGATGTAAGGCTTTACAAATAACATGGCCATTCACAACTAGCCACAACTCCGATTCGATTCACATAGAGTACCTTTTATTTGCCAATTACTGTACAAAGTCTTGGGCATAAATTAAGATTCAGAACCTATCCTCAAGGAGCTTATAGTTATTTATTATACATGTATTAAGTACTTATATACCAGTCACTATGCATATAACTACTAGTGTTAACCATTAGTTATATGTATTTTTTTCTGATTTATTGAGCTAGAGGTCTGGCTTAGTAGCAGTCCTAAGGAAGTGGTATACTTATGTTCATATCAGATATATCTCATCTCAGCAAAAAAGTGATAATGTATATTTCAGACTAGTCTGTGTCTTAAATGGTTTTCTCTCTGCCTTTACATACCTTCTAAGGGAACAGTGATGTTTGTGATAGCTGTACATGTAGCTTAAAAAGAGATGATAATATTTGTTACAATGCCTCCTACTGGTTGATCGTAGATTTTCAATCCTTGTTGTCTTCAGAACTGGTAGTTCCCCCTGGTGATTTGATAGTTAGTTTGGGGCTTCTACTGAGGCTATAACTGAGAAAGAGTCTATTGCATACAAGGTATAAAGTGCTTCTTTAAACAATCTGTTTCTAGAACCTAAATTGTCCTGGGACCAGCTCTTGATATAAAAATTCATAGAAACCTGTTTTTCACAGAGTGTGGTAACTCCTTGCCATAGTGCTGTAGTGTTAAAATTCACATTGGCCAGGTTGTTCTGTAAATTAAACACTGACAGCTACCCTCAGGGGAACAGCCAATGTATTTATGATGATGTGCTGATTACACAAAATACACTGCAAGCAGAAAACAGCTGCAGAGAATAAACCTCTTAAAAAGAATACAATTACAAATAGCACCCTCAGTATTTCTAGTGGTGAGTGTAGAATACAGCATG
Organism: Pongo pygmaeus; assembly: GCF_028885625.2. NCBI lineage: Eukaryota > Metazoa > Chordata > Mammalia > Primates > Hominidae > Pongo > Pongo pygmaeus. The sequence goes on from NC_072381.2 coordinate 106,719,341, forward strand.
CTAATGCAAGTTTCTTACTTAGTCCTCCTGAAAACAAAAAATCTGAAGGAGATAAGTTAAATTATGGTTGAATGCACATGCGGTGCCAGCATAGCAGTGAACAAATTTCCTTTTTCAAGAGCATGGCTGTAAGTGCAAAGATTTCAGGCGTGGAGTAGTCTAACCACCCTCCCTCATTTTGTTAGTAGGTTTTATTAGTGGTTTTCTCATATATAGTAGGGCATGGCCTTGAGGTTATAGGGGTTCTAGACATTTGAAAGATATTACACAATGAATGGGGCAGGAGGGTAACTAAATTGTGGTTACAAATTTCTGGTAGAAACTCGATATGTTAGGGTTTAGTTATCGACATTTCATTTGAAGATACAACTATATATTTTCAGTGTTATTAATGGCATTGAAAATGGTGCCCTTGGAATTAATAAAAGGAGTCATGACTCTGTGGTAAGATCTTGCTGATTTCTTAGATTCTGTTTTTCAAGAATAATGATGTTTTAGGACATTGGAATAGCTGATTGTCTATTTGTAGGCGTATCAGCTCTCAAATATGTCCCTTTTCATTCCTGCATCTTACTGGTCACATGCATACAGGTAAGAAGATTAGAAAAAAATTTTAGTTTTCCCTATTTGAGATTCTCTCTGTTAGAGCTTAGGGTCAGTATCTATAAAATATATTTCAACTGCTGGGCATGCTAGCTTCTGTTTAAATCAGTAGAAAATATGTTGATCTTTCAAGACATAAATTTACTCAAGCCACAGCTGTAAGGTATAGCGCAGGGACATAGTGATTGGAAACAGTTCACTTCACCCGCCTGAAACTAAGAATCAACTCTTCAGTATATGGATCACTGGTATGTAATAATCGACTATTATCGGTCTGTCTGTTGGTCTCTTTTTAAATCAGTTTGGAACCTCCTGGAGTTATTTTCTTGCTCTACTGACATCAATCCCATGTGGCAGAGGAGTTGTGTATAATCGCTTTGGTTTAATCAATAGAATAATTGATAAACCAGATAAGATTTAAACTGATTATAGCCCCAGCAGAATTCCCCAGAGGTCTTGGACTCGCTTAATTTTGACATGTGTGTTGTGTACCCTGAGGATGAAGTGCAGTTTGAATTATCTGCTTTTATTTGCTTAATGATGGGGAGGGTGTTAAAGTCAAATGTTTAATTAACCCAGCAATGGGCTGCGTTGTCACTTACACACAGCTGATTGAGATATCTCATGGAGAATACTCAATAGGAATGATAATGTGGCACTGGGACGGAAGATTGCTTTTTCAATCCATTTGCTGGGTCACTGCTTTGAATGTCTTATTGGATGAAAGGCATTCAGCCTGGAGAAAAAATTCAGCATTTAAGTACATTTTGTTCTCTTTCCCCCCCACCCCCCCAACCCCCTCCCTGCTCAGAAGTTAACTAAAACAGTTATGTTCTAGGTTTAATAAGCCATCCATGTACTAGTAAGAGATCAGGATAGCAAGTAGCCTCAAGCTACATAATTTCCTGTGGAAACGGAAGAATCCTACTAGCCTCTAAGGTATTCTAAATGTGAGCTCTTTTGTCCCTCACATCCTGTGTCCCTTGCCATTATTGTGAGGTTGTCTTTGGTTACTTGTCTCTTGCCTTTTTCTGTAGTGTTTGCTAGATGTGCAGCTACCTCTAGGGCCAAAGGCAGACCTTTTCCTCCCAAAGAAGCAAATGAATCCAGTACATTTTTTGCTATTTGATATACCTGGCTTCTATTTGGTTGTGATTGTGACTAAGAATTATAGTGAGACTGTTGAACTATTCAGAGAGATGAAAATTTGAGGCATTACAGATTCTTGCTTTTTTGGCTACTGCTATTATAAAAACAGTTGATGCTGTGTATATTTCATTTTGTTGAGAGGCACTTTGCTTTCTGTATGGACTAAAAAATTAGGCCAGGAAAGATTGCAGTATTCAACACCATCAAAAATGCATTCTAGGCAACTGGAGTTATAATGACTTGCTGCCCACAAAAAAATCCCTGACTGGCTTTATAATGGAATGTAAAAATTCATTGAAGGCATATGAGCAAAACTTTAAAAAAAAAAATTAACCATGACTTTCCTTCTCTGTAGTTCTTATGTTTCTTCCCTCTATCCCCCAAAGATCTAAACCAGGAATTTACTAATTTTTTTCTTTGCTTTAGTCATTTGTATTCCAGAGAGCACAATAGGGAGAAGGATACAAGATTGATTTTTTATGTGTGTCCTCTTGAAAGCAGAGTCTGGGGCATGAATACTGTGGGGCCGGTGGGGGGCCGGTTACAAAGCAATAGAAGCATGCAGCTAGTGTTCGCGTGCAGGTTGGACTTTTGCAGGTCAAGGCAGACCAGACGAGTAGCTTATCTTGAGGGACACAAGTAATAGACCAAATATAGAGCAGCTATTTCAGGAATCATGTAGGTCATTTAATTATCCATTATGATTGAGTGGCTAATGCTCTTTTGGCAATTACATGACCTCTGTTATTCTTGAAACCTATCCAGGCCGTCGTGGGTCGAGTGACCCACAAGTCAGTGCTCTCAGACTTGATTCCACTCAGAAGGAAAGGAGATGTTGGGAACCACTGGCGTTTAGAAATGACCATGCTTTCTTTACTGACCACTACCCAGAATGTCCTTTGTACAGCAGTGATAGGCAACTGGTTTTGAAGTCAACTATTCCTTCATTGTATATAGGAGCAAAAGATGCATGACACATTGGTTTCCACAAGAGGGTATTTTGGCAGGAGATACTTTAATACCACAATTAGCTGTTATGGTATTCACTAATTCTGTACTGTGAGAACAACTACTATGATATTAAAATTAATGTTTGATATCTGTCAAACCAATTATCTATTACCAAACTCTGTAGTGGTATTTTCCATTCCATAATGCAACAAGTGCTATTGATGATAGCTAATAACAGATATTAGTATATTATTAATTACTAATAGTAATTATAGTAACAGAGATTAGTAATAATAAAATGCCATTGATGATAGCTAATAACAGATTTTAAAATATCATTCATTAAAATTAGCCCAATTTGAATTTCAGTGCTACAATGATTATTAAATTAAAAGACCACTTTAAAATTAGGTTCTGGTCAAAGACAGAATGATTTGGAAACATCTTGATTGTTTATCACTTATTTTTTTCTTTAAATCAACCAAGTATTATTAATATTTCCCAAAAAAAATTTCTGCGAAATGATAGTAAAATGTTCTATAATTTAGTGACTTGTGGGATAATTTTGAGAAAAGAAAATGTACATTTCTTGTGATTCTTTAAATCGAAGATAGTTACGGTGTGGAAAGTAATGGCAGCATAATCAAATGAATTGTGGGATTTGTCAGAAATGCACAAAATTCTGTATAGTTAGCAAAATGGTAGATTAGAGGTATACAGCCATTCTCCAGCATTCCAATAACTTAAGACCTTAGGCTTAAGAGAAATAATTTTGGTATTCTTTAAGTAGAAACTATTTGCATTGCTATAGAAAAAGGCAGTTCCTTCTATTGGAGAAAAAACATCTTTTAAAAATTTGTTACTTACACATCAAAGAGCATTGCTTTAAAACAACAACAACAAAAACCCAACAAGGTTGTTTATCCCTGGAGCAGTAAAATTAGCCATCCTTCCCAATAAATTTATTAAATTACCCCTGGTAGAACTCCAAGCTAATCTGTTTTGGTTTTATTTTCATTTTGTTGTTTGGTGATGTTAACAAATGAAAAATTGAAGACATGAATTGGTGTTTATAACCTTTGACCCTTCAGAAATAGAAGACTTCTCACTCAAATTTTAAATCCTTAGGCCAATACTACCTTAGGGTCTGGCTACTTAGAGACCCATGAGAATGCAGTTAATCTGAGTTATATTTGCTGTTTTCTGTTTAAAAACATATTTTCTCTCATTCTAGTTTTTTCATTTCTGTAGTAGAGATGAACAGAAAATGGAAAGCAGGATTTACAGCAGAAGTTACAGATTAAACTCAAGTATCCCAAATAAGGAGTATAATTAGTCTACTTACCATTTTAAGAGGAAAGCAAGGGATATAATGTATGGTATATGATTTTTTTTTTTCTCCCTATATGTTACTTTTCTTTAAGGCATACCCTTCAATATCTATGCTGAGACATGTTTTTCAGCCTTGGGAACCAAACATTTATGGAAATAGGTGAGAGGAATGGTATTTGTAATTTTAAAGACCCGAAGAGACATTAAGGCAGTATCATTAGTGGGGAAGGACACAGTATAATAATAAGCCTATATAATAATTTCTTAATTAGGAAAAAAAATAATGATTAAACAAGACCAGTCCATATTAGAGACATACACCTAAACACAGATCTTAATCTAGCCCAGTCTAGCTTTCAGAAATGTAGTTTATTTACTTGGGATGGTTTTACATCTCAGGATATTAGCTTTTATCAAGTTTAAAGGAATCTTAAATTTCTTTCAAGATATTGTTGAATTGTAATAAAATGGTAACACCAAAGCAAGGAAGATATCCAAGGGGATGAAAGTCATTTAGCAAAAAGAAACAAAAAACCAGGAAACAAGGATGACAGAAAAAAAAAATTCATCAGAGAGAAAGAATTTTGTCATACATCCTAAGGGTTCTATAGTTCTCAGTCCTATTTTGATCAAAAAAAAAAAACTACATAAGAAAATCTACAGAGGTCTTTGAGTTACAAAAATAACCAGATGTGCTTATTAGTAGAAGCAAATGTTTGCCTCTTAATTTACACAAAACTATATGCAGAGGATCTCTGGATGAAATATTTTTGTGAATATGGCAGCAAAGAAAATCATGGCACAAAAAAATCTGTCCAAAACACATAATCGTGAAGGTAATGTCTTAAAGAGGAAAGCAGTTTTTTAAAAGATTCCTATAGATTTAAAGGGAAAAGGTAAGTTAAGCTAGTTATATTTTGGTTTACATGGTACGTATTCTTGGCTTTTTATTATGTATGTCTTTCTATCTCAAATTCCCCTGGTGAATTTTAATTCATTTTGCCTTGCTTATTTCTCTACTTTGTACATTGTTGTTGCATTTTGAACAGTGTAAACGTATGTGTGAATTGCTTTTTTTTTCCCTGAAAGAATGGTTGTCCTTTTAGTTCCGTCACGAAAAACACAACCTACAGTAGTATAAGATGTCTGCTTTGCAAGCCTGTTTGGGATTTTAAAATATTAACCCACATTTTAATAAATAAATGTAGTTTTGTAATTGCATTCATACATTAAGCAGGATAAAAATGTAAAAAAAAAAAAAAAAAAACTACTTGAAAGGGTAAGGTAGGAAGTGTTTTTTTTGTTTGTTTTTAAATCAAGGCTTTAGAGCCAAAAAAAAACCTTTAAAATTTAAGTGGACTATTACTTCTGATGTGGAGCATATTAACATAATTACAAACTCTTTTATATACTCATAGTCATTGCTAAGTTGATGTTCAAACCTTTGATTAACAAGTCACAAAGCTGACTGTGTTCAGACAGCTATGTAATATCGCTCCTATTCACAAAAGAGATAACTGTTTTAGCCCCCCCTTTTTTGGTCCCCATATTTATTGCTACAAATTTGTCTTTCTCCTATAGCTAGACTTTTAATTAATGGTGAAACATTAAAATGTTGTATTGTGATATTTTCGGTGACTTGAAAGTTAACAGAAAGCAACCCTGCTCATTCATGCCCTTGCCTTGTCACTCCCTGGTGCAGTTCATCTCTTCTATCCTTCTTATCAGAGTATCTCAGTGCTTAGTTGAGCTTGTTTATCTTAAAAGAGCAGGAGGCAGGCTTTTAGGGAGTAAGCTACATGTTCCAGTATAACAGGCACCAATGCTGTTTGACTTGAAAAACACTTGATCTCTTACATTAACAGCCCATGTCACTGTAATAGGTACTACAGCCGGGTTGTTCAGTTTTCTATTATTTTAGCTTTGAAATAACTGTTAGTGCTGCCCCAAAATCTTCGTGTATAAAATTGTATATTGGCTGTCCCCCCAGGACTCGTAAGTAAACAAGGTGATATGTGTGGCCAGAGGGAGGATAGTTGTTGGCTTTGTTTTAGATAATAACTGATCCTATCTAAAGATGTTTTCTGTCTGATCCCTGATAGTGGGTGCTGCATGACATTGTGTAAATTCGCAGACCTAGCAATATTTTAAGGCAGATTTCTGTTTGTTACTAATATATGTGCTCAGTAACTATTAATTATGAACTTTCATTTTTTCTCTGATAATGAAACGTTTAGTTTTTATGAAGCTTAATGTCAAAGATCCTGCACAATTTTCCTAAGTATAGCAGGTTGCACAGCAGTTGTTGAAAATGGGCAAGCAAGAATTTAAAGGCAATGTTTGTTAGACTTAAAATATTACTTTATTTAAAAATAATTCAGTTGTGGATATAATTTCTGTGCCAGGAACAGTTTGACAGTTGTAATCAGGTAGCAGTATTAAAAGAACAGAAAACAAAATTCGTGTAATCAGGTTGATGTTTTCTTCCTCTTTAAGAGTGCTTCTCCTTTTAATAGTGGTAGAATGGCAGCAAATAATTTTAATCCTTCCTTTCTTCCTTCCTCTATTTTCAAGAATCTGATTTTTCTCATTCTTATTTTTTTCTGTTACAGCATTACCAGGCCACCCAGTTACTTTCTTCGAATTTAACCTAAATTAGATACATCAGCCAGAACAAGCATAATTGGTTGAAAGGCAGCCATCTATCTAGGGAGTTCTTCTAAATACTGAATGTGTCATGCGCTTTGACATGACATATCTGTAATCTCTGAATACAGAAAGCACTTTCTGTGTTAGCTGTAGGTGTTAAAGCAGTAGTGTGTTTTAAGAATGTGTGCTGTGCAAATTCTGGCTTGTAAGGTAATGACAAGTGTTTGCCTGCATAGACAATATATTTTTTCCCCCTGAGGTCCCCACACACCTAGTTTCCCTCAAGCTCATCATCTCTGTCAGGTTAATCAATAGGCACCGTATGGCAGAGGGTCAGTAATCAGTGTCATCGTGCCTTTAAATCGTGTTGAAAATTTGCTTAAAGCCTGGGCCAATTAACATCGAGATGATGAATGGATGGGAAGATGGGAAGAGCCTGCCGCTCAGGGGCTTTGTGAGGAGGAGATGCTCAGCTGTTGAGCAGCAGACACCAGCGAATAAAATCAGCCATTCATGTGAGCTCAGTCCACCCACTCTTAATGATAATGTCAATCTAGCAAAATATATACACATTGGAGTTGTCACGAGTTCATAAATCAAAGGAGTTTGTCAAAGGCATTCAGATTAACGAGGCAGCAGCAATAACAAGTCAAATTTGCATAGAGAATTGCTCGAATCTCAGTAAATTATGATCCTGTTTTTCATTTGATTATTTGCTAATGTCTCAAGAGGGAGAATGATTATATTAGCATGCAAAATCTACTCCAGAAGTAGAAATCTGAGGTATAGAAGACCAGTGCACTATGACAATTAATCAGTTTCTGCATACTAGCATAAATGCACAAGGCCCAGAAATGAACTTCTTTTTTATTATTATTTCTCCTTGCTACTGATCCAAATGGTTCAGCTTGACAGAGACTTTATATTGCTTTAACAGTGTTCTGAATTGTGCCTGCAGGCAAGACATAGTTATGCAGCTATAACCAACCTATCCATCTGCCAACCAGATTGGAATTCTCCTATCCAAGGCTTCCATTAACCCCCACTGACAGCTCCAAACAGGATTAAGAATTTGGAAGCATAAAAAATAGTTGTTCTTTGCAAATATACACAATCCCTCTGCATTTTGAGAAAGGATGCATCTGTAGTGTTTTATGATTAGTGTCGGACAGTGTGGCGGGGAAAAAGCCTGCTTGGCAGTTTTTTGACTTCTGTCACGGGGAGTAAGGCAGTGCTAATGGAAGTCCTCTTTGGTTGTCCCAGAGAATGTTGTCCATTCTATCTGGTTGTTAGCACTGTGCTTGGAATTGGTATATTACTAGAAAAGAGCACTCCTTGAAAGCCTTAACTGGTGGATCTGTTGAGTTTAGCAGTATAGGGAGGCCTTGATGTGGTTGTGGTTTAATAGAGTATGTCAAATGATAAACATGCTGGAGAAGCAATGTGCATGAAAACATGCCAGAGAATATCTTAGGAGGACACTTTAGGTCCTCCCTAAAATGAGTCCTTGAATAGGATTTTCCGAACAGCTTCTGAACTTAAATGACCTAAGTTTTCCCTGTTGTATCCTAAAAGGATTAATTAAAATTCGTTTAAACACACACACAGTGTTTTTTAATGTCACCTTTCATAGAAGAGTTTGAGTGATTTTGTCCATGTAGCTAAAATATCCGTTAACCTTGTAAAATAATAATTTATGTTTTTGTAAATTGTAAATGTATATTTGGAGGCTAAATTAGCTCCAAGTCACATAATAAGTTAATGGGAAAAAGTATTAATCCAATTACTAATTTACCATTGAAGTTCACTATACTGTGTTTGCAATTAATTACTAGAAATTGGTCTCAAGATTTTTTCCTTCATGTGGGTTGTCATTCTACACGATGATGAGCAGATGATTTCATTTTTAAAATGTGTTCAAAATCAGAGTTATAATCCACCACAATTTACCTGCTTTGCCAAAATGATAGAATTATCCCAGTTACAGAGTCCTTCGAATCCTCCCAGTGAAGTATGTGGCATTGGTGGGAAATGTTAGCTTGTAGCTTTGGAGCTGGTTATTTTATTTATAACAGATGTCTCTTCAAACAGGCTCAGGCTCTATTGCACCATCCAGCCTTGAGCAAGATGCTTACTCAAAGATTACTGTAAGTCATTATGAGTGGCTTGACTTTTCATCACTGTGTAAATTAGTTTAATTTTTTATTTGATTATATAATCAACTCTTAATTATCCATTTTATCAGGAGTTGTGTGTTCAAATAGATAACTGAAAATAGTAAATAAGCCACTTACTAGGTCATGGGGAATATTGCCCCAGCTATGAACCTGCTGTGTGCTGCCATCAAAACATCTTTACTTCTTGAATTGGGCAGTCAAAAATACAAACAACCTCAAAATTAGGAATGCTTTGGTTAAGTAAGGGTTGCCAAACTTTGTCTGTAAAGGGACAGATAATAAACATTTGAGGCTTTGTGGGAAATAGGATCTTTCTTGTGGCCGCTTACCTCTTCCATTGTAGTGTGAAAGCAGCCACAGACAAATTGTAAATGGATGGGCATGGCTATGGGCCAGTTAAACTTTGTTTGCAAAAATATGTGTCAGGCCAGAGCTTGTAACTGCTGTTAACTGATCATACTGGCATTATAAGTATCGGGACAGTAGGACTGCAGTTGGGCTGCCACTGAAGTTCCTCTGCTATTAAAAACAAAACAAAACTTTTTTTTAAGCTAGCTGGACAGCCTGGGTTTAGGGTTTCAATTATTCATTGAGCATCTATTATCTGTATACTTACGTAATGTGTTAGTGGGTAGAGGGAGCTACAAAGACTTTTCCCAGTAATCTTTCAATCTTATTGGTTAGTCAAAAGTAACAATGCAGACATTTATCTAATTAAGTGCCAGTTGTGTGGATCAAGATTAAAATTTAGTTAGGAAATTTCCAGTAGAGTAAGGTGGAGTAGTTTTATGGTTTCTTAGAGAAGATGACAGTTAAACCTCATTTTAAGAATGTGTAAGACTTGAATAGATGAGATAATCTTGTGTTTATAATTGTTGAGTGAACTAGACTGGAGTTAAGAATCCTTCCAGGCCAGGCTCTGTAGCTCATGCCTGTAATCCCAGCACTTTGGGAGACGGAGGCGGGAGGATTGCTTGAGGCTGTGAGTTTGAGACCAGCTGGGTAATATAGTGAGAACCCCTGTCTCTACAAAAAACAGAAAAATTAGCCTGGTGTAGTGGCGTACACCTGTAGTCTTAGCTGGTAAGGAGCCTGAGGCAGAAGGATTACTTGAGCCCAGGAGTTGGAGGTTACAAGGAGCTATGATCATGTCATTGCACTCCAGCCTGATGTGATAGAGCAAGACCCTGTCTTTAAAAAAGAATCCTTTCAACCCCGAAATTTCAAGATCATATCACCTGTTGGTGAGACTGTGAAGAAACTTGCTTAACTGGGGCAGAAAAGATGTGTTGTGGAAAATAACTTGGTGTAATATAGTAGGGAATTCTGGACGGTCCTGAAAACCAGGCCTAGAACTTCATATTTGATTTCATAGAAATAAAGAGCCACTAAAAATATTTTAGGGAAAGACTATTATGACAGTAGCAGTGTTAAGAAAGATTAACCTGGCAATAATATTCAATCCAAGAAATTTTTTTTTTTTCTTTGAGACAGGGTCTCACTCTGTCATCCAGGCTAGAGCACAATGGCATGATTACACCCCAAACTCCTGGGCTTAAGCGATCCTCCTGCCTTAGCCTCCTGAGTAGCTAGGACTACAAGCATGTGCCACTGTGCCCAGCTAATTTTTTTTTTTTTTTTGTAGAGGTAGGGTCTTGCTATGTTACCCAGGCTGGTCTTGAACTCCTGGCCCCAGGCAATCCTCCTGCCTCTACATCCCAACAAGAAAACACTTTAAAATTCACATTATATTCTCTAGCTTTGTGCTGAACCTCTGAAATATAAGATGAAACAGAAACCGGCCCTGCCTTGAAGGAATTTACAGTGTAGCTTGGGGTGGGAAGCATGTTCATGTAGAGATATAAAGAGATATAAAGAATGAAGTGCCAATTGGAAGTGAAGTTTTTCTTCGGAGTAATTAATTCTAACTGCAGGTTAGGCATAAGGGGATAAACAAAGGCTTCTCAGAGAAGGTATCATTTTAGCTGACTCTTGAATCGGGATTTTTAGTAGATGAAGAGATTGGGAAAGAAGCCTGTTACATGTTGAGGGACTAGGATTAACAAAAACACAGAGATGAAGGAGTGGTTTCCTTATTTTGGTGAATGATAAATAATGTCATGTAAATGGTACAGAGACTTTGATGGAGTGTTAAGTTGGCTGTCTTATGGATGCTGTACTAAGAAGTTTGGGTTTATCCTGTTATTGCCAAAAAGCTATAAAAGGCTTTTCAAAAGGAAAGTAACCTTTTTAGAATGATGATTCTAATGGCCGGGCATGGTGGCTCACTCCTGTAATCCCAGGACTTTGGGAGGCCAAGGTGGGTGGATCACTTGAGGTCAGGAGTTTGAGGCTAGCCTGGCCAACGTGGTGAAACACCGTCTCTACTAAAAACACACACACACACACACACACAAAATTAGCTGGGCATGGTGGCGCATGCCTGTAATCCCAGCTACTCGGGAGGCTGAGGCAGGAGAATCACTTGAACTCAGGAGGCAGAAGTTGTAGTGAGCCGAGGTCGCCACTGCACTCCAGCCTGGGTGACAGAACGAGACTCTGTCTCAAAAAAAAAAAAAAAAAAAAAAAAGAAAGAAAAAGAATGATGATTGCCACTCTAGTGTATAGAATATATCAGATATAGATTTAGGCAAGGATGTCAGAAGGCGGTCTCAATAGTAATAGCACTGGTAAGAGGTGTTGTGGGTCTGGACTAGAGTAGAAGCAGTAGAAATGCAAAAGTAGGGTCAGATGTATTAAAATAGATGATTCAAAGAAAAAGTTTGTAGACCGGAAATTAGCTAGATATGTTCAAAGAAAAAAAAGGAATGAGTAAAAACTGACTCTGAGGATTTAAGTCTAGGATAAAAAGAAAAGTTGGGAGGAAAAGAGCTGACCTAGAAATGAGTGAAGATGGTGAAATAGTGCTTTAAATTTTGATGTGTTGATTTTGAGACAGTTTAAGCTTATCACCTGAATACTTTTTTAATATAATTACTTTCTTTTTTATTCACCCAGGTTGGTTGTGGAAACATCCACAATGCATCCCTGAGGTCTAATGCAAGAGCTTTAGCAGTATTTCCTTTATTGACCTGTTCCTACCCAAATCTCTGTTACTGTATCTGCAGGTGTTACAGCCCAAATGCATCTAGTTTGAAGTTAAATTCAAAGTTGACACGGAGACTTTTATTCTGCCCTTTCAATTCTAAGCTAGTAAGCACTGAGCTAAGAAATAAATATTTGAGTTAATATAAAAGGTAACAAGTTGTGCACTGCGCTAAGAAATAAATACTTGAGTTAATATAAAAGGTAACAAGTTGTGTAGAATCTTTTACAGAAATATTTTAATATACTATAGTCCCCACTTATTCATAGGGGATATGTTCCCCAGTGGATGCCTAAACCACAGATAGTTCTGAACTCCATGTATACAACGTTTTTTCCTATGGACACATACCTATGATAAAGTTTAATTTATAAATTAGACATAGTAAGAGATTAACAACAATGAGAATAAAATAGAACAGTTATAACTACACTGTAATAAAATTAACATGAATGTGCTCTCTCAAAATATCTTACTGTACTGTACTCACCCTTCTTATGATGATGTGAGACAATAAAATGTCTATGTGATGAGATGAAGTGAGGTAAATGACCTAGGCATTGTGACACAGCATTAGGTTACTACTGACCCTTTGACAGCATGCTACCTGCTTCAGGTGATCCTGGATTATTGAGCCGTGAAGATGCTGGTGGTGGGATGTCAGGAGCAGACAATGTCAATGACTCATGGTCGAGTAGCATGTACAGTGTGGATACACTGGACCAAGGGATAATTCACATCCTGGGCAGGACAGAGCTACCAGAAAGGCGCACAATTGAAAACTATTTCTAAAAATTTCCATTCAATATTTTAGGACCTCAGTTGACTGTAGTAACTGAAATTGTGTGAGTGAAACTGTGGATGAGGGAGGACTACTGTAATGCTATTCATAGACTATTATTACTCAAGGACTACAAACACATTCTGCAATTTATTTACTGTAATGAAACTTCCCATCTGAGTATTGGGAATCTGTTGTTCTGAGCAGTCAGGTTTGCTTAGGGTTGGTTTAAAGTTAAGCAGTGGAATATAACGTTAATTACATTTGATGGAATTTTCCCCCTAAAATTTATTTTTCACTTAACTTTTCTCCCATTTCTAAACATTTTATTATGGATTTAATTAATTAATTTTTTATTTTGACATAACTTCAGATTTATAGACAAATGAAAAGAATAGCACAAAGAATCTCCTTACACCCTTTCACATAGATTACCTAATGTTAACATGTTACCACATTTGTATTATATCTGCTTATAAATACATATACACACACACATCCATTTATGTATTGTTTTTTCTGAACAATTTGAAAGTTACAGACGTAATGTTCCATCTCCCTAAATGTTTCAGTGCATGTTTCCAGAAGAACAAAGACATTTTAATAAAAAATAATCACAGTACAAATTATCAAAATCAGGAAATTGAATGGATAAACAAAACTGTGGCACATCCATACAGTAGATAATACTACTTGGCAATAAAAGGAAAAGAAATACTGGTATTTGCAACAACATGAGTAGATCTCAGATATTTTATGCTAAGTGATAAAAGCCAGATTCAAAGGTTACATACGATATAATTCCATTTATATGACATTCTGAAAACGGCAAAAATTATTGAGCCAACAAATCAGTAATTTTCAGTGGGGAGAGGGTTGACTATTAAGGAGAACTTCAAGAGAATTTTGGGAGTGGTGGAATTTTTCGTTTTTTAATGGTGGTGTTATACAACTGTATGTTTTTGTCAAAACTTACAGAGCTATATACCAAAAAGGGTGAATTTTTCTGTATGTAAATTTTAATGGTGGGGAAATAATCAGGAAATTAATATTGATACAGTGTTATTAGTTCACCTACAGAACTTTACTAAAAAGTTCCCAGTTGCCTCAACAGTGTGTGCTATACCTCTTTAGTTTCCTTTAATCTGAAACAATTCCTTAGTCTGTTTCATGGCCTTGACATTTCTTAGGTACAAACTAGTAACTTTATGGAATGAAATACTCATTTTTGGGTTAGCCTGATGTTTTCTTAAAAGTAGATTTAAGTTTTGTGGTTTTGACAAGGCTACCTCACAAGTGATGTGCTGTTTTCAGTACATCATATTAAAAGGCACATAATGTTAAGGTGGCGTCTGCTGGATTTCTCCACTGTGAGGTTACTCTTTTTTCATTGTAACTATCAAGTATCTTATAGAAAAAATATTTTGAGATTATGTGACCATCCTGTTAACTTGTCAAACTTTCACTCATTTATTCTAGTTTTAAATTTTTCTTAGGTTTTTGAGATGGTGTCTTGCTGTGATGCCCACGCTGCTCTCAAACTCCTGGACTCAAGCAGTCCCTCTGCCTCCACCTCCTGAGCAGCTGGGATTACACACACATGCCACAGTACTAGGCTCACTTGCTAATTTTAGGACCCAATGATGATTCTTACTTATATTAATCACTTATCCTTAAATAGAATTTATTGGATATAATTTAGCCTGATGATCTAGGAAAATTATGCACATAGCTTATTGGGAATCCTCATAGATAAAGATCCAAGAAATAACTGTGTTGCTGAGCTCTCCTGGGTTATGTTGGACAGGCTTTGAGAACTATTGAGGTGACTACTTAGGTATACGTGGCTATTTCATCATTACCCCTTACCCTCAAGACTGTAGACCTAGTCATCTCATTCACTGGCATTCTGCTTCTACTCTTTAGTATTAGGAGGGTTCCTAATCCTTGTTCCTGATATCATGACTGTTTAATGTCCCTACCTCTGTTTTTCTGTAACAACATTATACGTTGGATTTTTTGTTTGATTTGATTTCTCATGATGGATGGCCCAGAGTAAAAGTGTTGGGTTAATCTGTATTAAAAGAACATACCAATGTTTATGGGTTTCCCCCATTTTTTGTTTAAGAGTTATTTTTAACAATACCATTTAAATATTCTTTGCCCTAGTGGGATAGAAAGGGGAAAGGAACTCCTAAGGAGCTCTGTGTTCTATGTTATGTTAGTAACACCCTTTAAGCTCCCTTTGTGTTTTCATTCTTTAGACATTTTCATAATGCCCACCCAGTAGTTATCCATCTAAATCTGATAAAATAGAGGGTCTGTAAAAAGAAAATTGTGAATATGGGCTAGTCACTACTCAGGCTGTTAGGTTGAGATGACTATTTTTCACTTTATAATTCAGTCTGGAAGAGTTTGCCAGCAATTGTGTACCAGCCCAGTATAAGAAAAATGTGATTTATAGTATCTTTGGTATGACAAACTTCCAGCAAAAAGTAATTAGGCTTCCAAGTTATATGATAACATTTCAAAAAACATAATTAATTTTGAAATACAGGATCTTACACTGAATTAAACAAGTTTAGTTTATCTGATCTTTTTTTTTTTGTTTATTTAAAGGAGGAATTTCATGACCTGAAAGAGAGTTACTTGCAAATTCTAAGTTTATAATTGGATACTGGCTTAAGCTTCTGTTATATAAGGCATTTAATTTTGGTGTTTAAAACATTGATCTTTACATTTTAAAAAAAAGTTAAATATACAACTTGATGTTATGGGGTAAATGTTGACCTTTCCCTTTCTTTGTTTGATACTCTTACATAGCATGTATTGCCAGTTGCCTCATTTGTCAAGCTTTGTAGTCACTAATTCAATTATATCCTTCCTCCATTTTTTGGTAGATGGTCTCCGTTCCTTTTTTTCCCAAACAGGGAGGAAAAGAAGTTAGAACTCTGAAGTTTTTGAGTCTCTGTCCCTTTCTTTGTAATATAGCATGCTTTTTCTTTAATTTTAGGGACTTTTACAAGGGATCATGACAAATGTAAAATATCAAGTTAAACCTCATAAGATATTTCTGCCCAAAAGAAACACATTAGGGTATGGCCTGTCAGGGTTACTAAAGGTGACACATTACTAAAGGTGACACACAGGTGTTAGCCACAGAGGTGAAAGGGCCTCAGAATGACACAGTATATTTTTTATCTCTCAGTATCTTTCAAAATGTAATATCTAATACAAACCAAAAAAGTGAAACTTACATGTAGGTTTAGAACACAGTAATGATTGTTTATTAATAATTTCATGCTTGTATGAAAATTTTCAGATGAACTCTCATGTTAGAAATAATTTCTGAACCTACAAATAAACTAACTCTCCTGTTAGAATGTTATGACTATATGTAATGTAAAGAATATATTAACTGTAAGTTTTTTATTGTTGTTGTTTTGAGATGGAGCCTTGCTCTGTCACTCAGGCTGGAGTGCAGTGGCGTGATCTCGGCTCACTGCAACCTCGGCCTCCTGGGTTCAGGCGATTCTCCTGCCTCAGACTCCCGAGTAGCTGGGATTATAGGCACCCACCACCCACACCTGGCTAATTTTGTATTTTTAGTAGAGACACAGTTTCAGCATGTTGGGCAGGCTGGTCTCAAACTCCTGACCTCAGATGATCTGCCCGCCTTAGCCTCCCAAAGTGCTGGGATTACAAGTGTGAGCCACTGCACCCAGCACAACTGCAGGGTTTTAAATGTTAATGTTATTAATGTTACTAATGTTGTTGCCGAAAATGGAACTCAAATAATATGTAATTTGGATTTGCTGTATTTTGCCTTGTAGATAGTGATTTACATATATTGACTAGCAGATTTTTAGTACTTATGAACTCATTTTCAATTGGATTGTTGTTTTTTCCCCCTCCTAAGTATATAAAAACCCCACTGACATTTTAGGGCCTCTAGCTGCTGTTTGAGGTGACAGTGCCAAGGAATGGACTCTAATCCTAAACTACTGAGTAAATGTTTTTTTAAGTCCTATGCTACTTTTATCAAAGAAAATCAAATCAAATCTGAGAAGAGGGGGAAGAGAAATAACTATCTTTAGGACCTAGACTTGGAGATCTGTGCCAGTCAAACATTTACTATAATCGAGAGAAGGTAATAATCATGGTTTTAGTTGTCATCAGCTAAGTGTGGGCTGGAACTTTCTTGTATCCAGTGTCAACCTGTGTCAAAGTGCAAGCTAGAGATCTAATGAATATGATCTCCTACACAATGCTTAAAGATACATGAAATACTTCCCATCTAAATCCTTACGTAATTTATTTATATACATGGGCATATGTTTTCTTTTACGTGTGTATATCTGTATGTATACAAATCTTCAAGTGAATAATTATATAAATAGATGTATGTTCTAACTTACAGAATTAGAAATGTAATTCAGTTTACTCCCAAAGAATAAGATTGAAGATAATGAGAACTGAATTAAAGCTTACTTTCTTTCACAGAATTCCTCAGAGAGAGAAGACTGTAATAATGGCGAACCCCCTAGGAAGATAATACCAGAGAAGAATTCACTTAGACAGGTATGAAATTCAGCCTTACTTAAAATAAAAAGCTACCAACAACAAAACAAAAGACAGGAAACCCTTGATTTGCCATTCTTTAAGCACTGGAGCTTATATTAAGAGTACTGTGACATTGGCCTGGCCATAGCCATCACTTTCAATCAGGTGACATGGTTTTCCCAGTTATTTAAAAAACATTCTAGGTATACATGTACAGGACAGCTGGTTACATGTAGTGAATACAAAAATCAAAAGAGTTCTTATTCAGGAAAAGTAACTTTAAATGCTTCTTAAGTGTAGATGGTAGAATAGTTGACTTTAACCCCTATTTTCCTGTTAAGATTCTTCAGGCATTTTTTAAAAAGTATAAAAACAGATCTGCCTGTAATAAAGTTAGCCCTTTTAGTATGAGCAATATTTTGTTTGCTTTTTCTAGAAGGAAAGGCCATTATTAATAATAACTTAAAAAAACAGCAGCCAGGCAAGGTGGCTCACGCCTATAATCCTACCACTTTGGGAGGCTGAGGCAGGCGAATACCTGAAGTTGGGAGTTGGAGACCAGCCTGACCAACATGGAGAAACCCAGTCTCTACTAAAAATACAAAAATTTGCTGGGCGTGGTGGTGCATGTCTGTAATCCCAGCTACTCAGGAGGCTGAGGCAGGGAATCTCTTGAACCCCAGATGCAGAGGTTGCGGTGAGCTGAGATCGCGCCATTGCACTCCAGCCTGGACAACAAAAGCAAAACTCCGTCTCAAAAAAAAAAAAAAAAAAATTGCTCACCACTGTGCCCCAATAGAAGGTAACACATTTTACTTGTGAAAGTTCAATACCATTGTGTTCTTGTAAAAATTAGAATGTCCTTGGCAAAAACAAAAAACACAAGTTCTTATGATGTTGCCAGAGAATAAGTGTGCCACCTATTCATTTTTATTTATTTTATTTTATTTTTATTTTTGAGACAAAGCCTCACTCTGTCGCCCAGGCTGGAGTGCAGTGGCGTGATCTCGGCTCACTGCAACCTCCACCTTCTGGGTTCAAGCAATTCTCCTGCCTCAGCCTCCTAAGTAGCTGGAATTACAGGCACCTGCCACCATGCCTGGCTAATTTTTGTATTTTTGGGTTTTTTTTTTTTTGAGACAGAGTCTTGCCCTATCACCCAGGCTGGAGTGCAGTGGTGTGATCTTGGCTCACCGCAACCTCCACCTCCAGGGTTCAAGCGACTCTTCTGCCTCAGCCTCCTGAGTAACTGGGACTACAGGTGCCCGCTACCACACCTGGCTAATTTTTGTATTTTTAGTAGAAACGGGGTTTCACCATGTTGGCCAGGCTGGTCGCAAACTCTTGACCTCGTGATCTGCCCACCTCAGCCTCCCAAAGTGCTGGGATTACAGGCATGAGCCTCTGTTCCCGACCTAATTTTTGTATTTTTAGTAGAGACAGGGTTTCACCATGTTGGCCAGGCTGTTCTCAGACTCCTGACCTCAGGTGATCTGCCCAGCTTGGCCTCCCAAAGTGCTGGGATTACAGACATGAGCCACCACACCTGGCCCTGTATTCATTTTTAATATAAAATTGGATACAATGAGCCTGAGCAGCAGTAAAAATAATTCTAATTTACTTGCATTTACGTCATTGTTCTAGGAAATAGGAGATCTAATATTTGTTGAGCACCCACCGTGATACATGATGCTTATTTGATTTAACCCTCACAATAACTCTGTAAAGTTTTTAGATATGATGTGATTTCCAGTTTATAGATGAAGAAAATGGAGGGTTAGAGAGGTTAGATGACTTGTCTAGCTAATTAGTGATTTGATATAAGATCTCAGTGTTTCCAAAGCGTTTCTACTTGTGCCTTCTGACTTCAGTTTATATACAGTGTTTAGAGGGAAAGTACTTGAAACTGTGACATTCATTTTTTAATTTACTATATGTTAAATGTTTTTTGGATGAACACTTCTTTTTTTTTATAAAAATAATTGTTTAGTAAATAGAATTGAATCATCCAGGAAGCTTTTAAAAAAAACAAACAAAAATCCACAAATGATCAGTAATTGATGTTGAGACAGTTACAATTTTAGCTGTTTGGAGAATCAACACCTGATCTGTTCATCTAAATCAGTAGGACAATACTGAATAAGATAAATTGGGAAGTAGGAACACTCTGCCCACTATACAGAAACAACTGTCAGAAAACAATGACACAACAAAAAGTTTTGGCAACTTTATTTAAGCTAACAAACGAATTTTCTCTCTGCAAAGTTATAAATTAATTTTAATAGGCTGATCCAGATGGTCCATTTGGAAAATGGATAGGCTGATCTGTTGAAAATTAAACTAAATTTATCTCTCTCATACTTCAAACTGAAAGAAGAGAGAGAATCATGTCTATTAAGTCCAGCACATACAGATGGACCAGCAGGTCACACATGGGACTAATCTGATTCATTTTAGAAATAAATGCATACATTATTGAATCATTTTCTACTTGCAAGATCTGTTATGTGCAGTATTCGAAAGAGATTTAATGTTGTTTTTTTTCATTGCTGTTTTAGCAGGTTCTCTTCCCCACTCCCCCTGCCCACTTTAACAACCTTTTTTTCCCCCCCTCATGGTGCTCTGAAATGATTTTTCTAATATCTGTCATTCAGTGTTGAGATCCAAGCTCTGGAGATTAATTAGGTCATGAGGCATTTTCTCCTCCCTTCTTTGTAAAGGGTTTTATCTCCATTCTCTTTGTGAAGAGCATGAACTCAATGTTCTTGGAAAGAGAAATGGCCTTTAGAAACAGGGAAGTAGGAGATCCTCCTGGGGCCCTCAGAGTCTTTTAGCTTCTGGGTGTTTTAGCAGCCCCATGAATGCAGATTTGTAAATTTATTGCAGTGCCATCTGGTTTTTTGGTCGAACCAGATTACTGTTGGCTTGTGTCTGTCTATTGTGGTGGTCACTCCCTAGGAGCTTGCCCTGTCTATCTTAGGGAAGAGTGATGAATAGCAGGGGTCAATAGAAGCGGGTCACAGGGCAGCTGTCCAGGACAGCCCTGAACTTGATTACCCCATTGCTGATTTTTTTTTAAGGTAGGACATAGTATATAAGCTGTTTAAACTCCCTCTTTTCTCTATTGCATATGACAATAATAAAGTGCCATTTGCTATTTTGTTTTTTTGTTTTTGTTTTGTTTTGTTTTTCCTGTAGTCAACTTCTGTAGACAAAAAAATGTCAAGGCCACCTTATACCTAGTGTTGATACAAGTAGGATTTGCATCTCATTAACTTGAGATTCTTTTGCAGATATTTCTAACGGGATTTCAGAAACTCTTGATTATAAAAAGTTCAGTTATCTTCTAGCAATTTAGCATTGTTTTTAACTAATATTATAGTTGACATATATTATTCAAAAATAGTGTTTTGCCATTGTTGATAGGACATCACTACTACATGTTAATTTGGAGAGCTATCTAAATATTGGAGGAGCAAACAACTTTATACCAAAAATTTGGCAAGTTGAACAAATTCCTTGAAAAATACAACTTACCAAAACTCAACGCAGGGTGAAGCAAAATTTGAATAGCCCGATGTCTATTAAATAAATTTAATTAATCATCAGACGGGACATGTGGTTTTACTGGTGAATTCAACAAATATTTAAGGAAGAAATGATACGAATTTTATGCCAGACCTTTTCACAGAATAGAGAAGGAAAGAACACTTCTTGACTTATAAATCCACCATAACAGTAATTCGAAAACCCGACAAAGATATTACCAGAACAAGAAATAATGAAGGTGGAAATTAAGAGACACTGTTCCCTGTGTCTGTCACCAAGTCATTTTGTATACCTGCTTTTTCGTTTCATTTCCAGCATCTGAAGGTGGAAGAGTTTGGGGTAGGGAGAGGAAGTAGAGCAGTATATCCTTGTAAAGAAAGTTAGTTTTCTTAGTTTCAGAATAATCTCATTTCTTGGCATTAAATATGAACTTTTATCTAAAGGATGTACAAAATAGCTACAATTTTTGTTTTACTCCTAAAAATGTGAATTCAAGGAAAGGATAGCCACTGTTTTCCTACCTTTTATTCCTATCTGCAATCAAGGGCAAAGGCCTGGGAGGATACATGAAAGTACTCATTACTTTTTGAAAATGTGGCATTACAACGTTCAGCTCTTTGCTTCTCATTGGTGCTAATAGGATCTGTCAGCCCTGCCTTTCTCTGTAATTGAGTAAATTGTGACTGTTGTCTAATCCCTCTCCCATCCCCCATTTCCTTTGTGTATGTGTCCGCTTACCATCCTGAGAACGTGGGCAGTGATAAATAAAGCATTGAGTAGAGCTCTCTCAACTCTTTGAAAGCAGCATGGTGCCAGCCCTCTAGTTATATTTCTTTAAGTATTTACGTTTTTCTGTATTCTTTCTCTTGTGTAGCTGGAACCCTGGGGATGCAAAGCCATGAGAGAGGCCAAGAAGCTAACAAAGTAGCTGTCTCCCTTGTTAGCTTGTTCCTTTATTCTTTAAAAACAAGATAAAAACCATCTGGCTCAGGGCATTACATTTTCCTCCCCCATGCACCTCTATAGATGGAGACTTCACCTGCAGTGAGGGTTTACATTGATTAGGGAGGGAGCAGTAATTCAAGCTTCCATCCTCTTCAAGGATACTTTGCAGTCTTTAAAGGTGCTGACCCACTGAGTTAAACTGTCAAGGGAGGATAAAAAAGTATCTTCATCCCAGGAGGTAACAGCTGCCAGGTTTTCAACACCTTACACGCTGCTGGAAAAATGTCGCAATTGTCAGCTGAAAGAAAAGTGACTGTGTTGTCATCTTCTGTTAATGACTGGGCCTTATAAAAGGAACTACATAAGTCTTTTAGAAGGAATAAGTAGCTGTTTTCCTTTTCTACCATATTCCCCTCCCCTGAAAAAATTCCTGCGTTCTAAACATTGCCTTGGAGTAGATCCACAAAAAGCAGCAGTGAAGAACTTAAATCAGCCAGTATAAGCATGGAAGTCTGATGGGCATAGCTCCTTTATACAGTTGGATGAGTAGGAGGAAAAAGCACATCACTGACACAGAAAATGACATTATAGTGTGTATTAACAAAACAACAACAACAACAAAAAGTCATTCATAAGCCAGTGAACTGAGAGAAAACATACTGTATTTCTGTTCTTTGGAGGACAATTTATTTTCAAGCAGCATCCAGATGGGTAAATACCAAGACATTTCTTTCTTCAAGAGAGCTCCTTTTCTTCCTTTAAAAAAAAAAAAAACACAGATTTGCTTCCTTTAATAGCTCTGTAATGTTCATATATGATGGCATTCCCTTCTTTCTGATTTGATTGATGAGGGAAAAAGGTTTAATGAAGTCGCTGATATCAGGCAGGCAGGGTTTTTTTTTTTTCTTTATTTGTTTTAGGTTAGTCACTTTAATTGTATTGAGTAATTAGAAGGTACACACAGCCAAGGGAGCTTTGTTCTGATAATTGCTCAAGAAAACCCATTGCCTATCTGCCGTTGCTTTGTGTTAAGACATTTCTCCCTCTAGTGGCAATAGTAAGCACTTTGGCTTGGCAGTAGGCGAGGTGTAATTGCAATATGACAAACTATGCTTAAGGGACTGTCTTGTAAATACTTTCGTTTGGGGTTTGGCATTATTTTATTATATATGTGTGGTTGTTTGTTGTTGTTGTTGTTTTTTACTCTATAAAACTTGCTACCTCTTTTTGCCCCCCTAAAGTGCTTTGGGCTTTGGGTAAAAAAAAAAAAATTGCCTGAGATGTTTATTAATAAAAAAATCACAATGCATTCTGGGTAATGTTTTGCAGCTTGACTTAATTTTAGTCATCTGTTTTAATTACCTATTTTATAAAAACGCTTTTGCATTTGTAAACATTATTTAATACTTTGGAAGAAGCACCTCATTTGAAATAAATAAATAAATTGTACTTATTTTAAATAGTCCATGTAAAAGATCTTAAAGGTAATTAATGTAGGTCTCTTAAGTAAGACAAAAGTGATCTTTCCAAATCTGATGAAGTGATTTGTTTATATAACTTCCCACTTCTGTTGAATCCTTTAGAGTCTAATAACTTTTTTAAGAAAACACGGTTTGGCAATTTGTGCCTAGCTACAAAAACACTTCTTCAAAAAGGAGCAATTTAATAACCGGCTTTCTTAAAATTACTTTGAGGAAGGAAGACCATATAGGGGGTTGGTGCTTTGTTTTATTTGTATTTTAATATAATCATTCTTTGATAAATTGTGTAATCACTGACTTAGTAGAAAAAATATTATTGAACTCCTGGGTTGCAATGACCATAAAGAGTGTATTTTCATATAGAGAGTTGTGATACTGGGAATAAATTATAAAGGAAACAGTTTATATGCTGGTCAAAGTCCATATGGGCCCAATTCATTTTGTTTTCAGTGCTTACTCTGGATGTACCATTAAAAAAGGCAGGGGGATGGGTGGGAGGAAGCCTGTTGTGCTCATCTGCATAAGCCCTAAAAAAAAATCTGCCCTAAAAACAACATGGAATGATAGCAGATACAGCTTTGCATCTATTGAACAAGATTCAGTAGCATCTGTGTGGCATTTTTAAAACCCACTTCCAGCTTCCTTAGATGTCGCTTTTTGGTTTGCTTTTTCTATACCATATTCTTGTGTGGGACATGATTTGATGTTACCATATATCTGGAAGTCCCTGTCTTCCTATACCCCCACTCCCAGTCACTAACGATTTTCATTATACTATATCTTGTTATGCTATAGGGCTGCTGAACACATTTCTTAAGCAGCTTTTTGCAAGGTTAAAACAATGCAGCCCAGTAACAAGTATGTGTCATTTTAAATATATACCTTCTAGTAAATAAGGGCATGTCTGGCAATCAATCCCTTTTAGTGTGTTATATGTTTCACCTGACAACTAAACCTTCTATTGATTAGCCATTACTTTGTTAGATAATCCTATGTCATTGAATCCATTGTAAAAAATTAAACTCTTTAAAATGTTTTACCCTAGCAGCAGTGTGAAAATTGAAAACTTGTTCAGAATTACAGCCTGCTTTCACAAAGAAGGTAGTTTTCAGCAAGGCATCTTACTAGTTTATGCTTATGTGCTTTATATGCGATATAAAAATGTATTAAAGTACTCCAGCGCAAAACTCTCTGCCTCTGGTTCAGCAATGAAGCTACCTTTTCAAGTGTTGCATGGGGACAGAACCTGTCTTGCCTGTGGCTATTATATTCACTAGTTGGATTTCAAACTGGAGAGAGTCTTACAGGAAAATATTGGATGGAAAATATTGAATGTTTTAGCCTTTTAATCGCAGAGTGTGGTAAAGGAACTATGACAAATTTTAGTTTCTTAATCTGTGTTACTTCCTTGGGAGATAAGCAAAGTCATTTACCCATTTTACAGATGGAATGTCTAGAAAATGAAGTCCTATATATAGCCCTACTCTGGAAACTCCCTCAGGCCTGGCACAGAGTTTCTGAATCTGTCTAATGTTCCCCTAAATATGTTATTACATATTCATTCATGAAGGGAAAAGAGGGTAGTTTTGAAGGAAAACAAATTTTCTTTTTGTAACAGTATTTTCAGAAAAATAGCATGATACATTTATTGATGACTGGACAAACCTCTGTAAAAAATTTACTCCTAAAATACTTTTACTGGAAGTTTTTGTACAGTGAATTTTACAGATATTAATTGTATAAGTCTGAATTTTTGATAAATCTAACCACCTGTGTAACCACCACCCTAATTAAACTATAGAATATTTTCATAACCTAGGAATGTCTCTTGTTCTCCTTTATACTTATTTTCCGCACCACCAATGGGTCAAGTACTGATCAGCTTACTGTCACTATAATTTTGCCTTTTCTAGAATTTTTTGTAATGGAATTCTACATTTTTGAGGTCTGACATTCACTTTGCATAATGTTTGTGAGATTCCTCTATGTTGCTGTGTATATCAGTAGTTTATTCTCTTTCATTGAGTTGAATAAGTATATTGTAGTTTGTTTTCTGTCTCCTTTTGGTGGGTATCTGAGCCATTTCCATCATTATAAGTGAAGTTACTATGAACGTTCTTCTATAAAGGTTTTTGGTGAGCATATGTTAAGTACTTTTTCATGTGCTGATTGGTTATTCAGACATTTTCTTTGTGAAGTATCTTTTAAGTTTTTAGCCATTTTTAAAAATTGCATTGTTTGCCTTTTTTATTATTGAGTTGTAGACTCAACTATATTGAATTCTGGATACCATTCATTTGTCAGATATATGTACTCTGATTATATCTCACAGTCTATGGCTTGCCTGTTTACGGTGTGTTTTGATGAGAAGTTTCTAATATTTGGATGAAATCCAGTTTACCAATTTTTTCTTTCTTTTTTTTTTTTTGAGACGGAGTCTCGCTGTGTCGCCCAGGCTGGAGTGCAGTGACACGATCTCGGCTCACTGCAACATTTGCCTCCCTGGTTCAAGCAATTCTTGTGCTTCAGCCTCCTGAGTAGATGGGATTACAAGCATGCGCCACCATGCGCTAATTTTTGTATTTTTAGTAGAGACGGGGTTTCACCATGTTGGCCAGGCTGGTCTCGAACTCCAGACCTCAGGTGATCTGACCGCCTCAGCCTCCCAAAGTGCTGGGATTACAGGCATGAGCCACCGCGCCTAGCCGGTTTTTTCTTTTAGAAGGGATACTTCCTTTGGTCCTACCTAAGAAATCTTCTTTGTCTACCCCATGATTGTGAAGATATTCTTCTAAGTTTTCTTCTGGGAGCTTTATAAGTTTACTATTTATACTTAATTCTGTGATCCATCTCAAATTAATTCTTATACATGCCATGAAGTAGAGTTTGGGCTTCATTATTTTTGCCATAATTTCATTCAGTTGTTTCAGCACCATTGTTGAAAAGACTTCCTTTTCCCCCATTGAATTACATGAATTCATTTGTCCAAACCATTTAGTTATATAAGAGTTATATTCTCGAACCTCCTGAAGAAAATGTTGCTGCTGGACCCAGAGCAGTGGGTGACAGTGCCTAAGGCACTGACCCATCCCTATTTTATGTCCCTGTAGACAAGGAGGACAAGAAAAATGATAGGTGTCTATCCTTGCACCAAATACCATAGTGTCTTGATTATTGTCGTTTTATATGATGGGCCATGAAATCAGGTAGTGTGAGTTCTTTAGATTTGTTGTTTTATTTTTTGTTATTCCAGATAGTCACATTTCTGTGTAAATTTTAGAATCAACCTAGCACTTTCTATTGAAAAGAAGTCTGTGAGGGGCTGGGTGTGGTGGCTCACACCTGTAATCCCAACACTTTGGGAGGCCAAAGTGGGAAGATCGCTGGAGCCCACTGAGTTGGAGGCTGCAGTGAGTTATGATCACACCACTGCACTCCAGCCTGGGCAACAGAATGAGAAACTGTCTCCAAAAATAGACAGACAGATAGATAACTACTTTTTTTTTTCATCTGAGATATATCATATAGGATTTTGCCCCCTTTATTCTGTTAATACAACAAATTACCTTGATTTTTGTTAAGAGTTTTTGTGTCTGTTTCATGTGAGGTACTGGTTTGCAGTTTTCTTTTTTAAGTGTTTGCCAGGTTTTGGTATCAGGGTTATGCTGGTCTCGTAAAATGAATTGGGAAATCTTCCTTCCATCCTCCTCTGTTTTCTAAAAGCACTTGTGTATAATCCTGGTGCTTTCTTCCTTCAGATTTCATAGAATTCACGAGTGAAACCACTTGGGCCTGTAGTTTTCTTTGTGAAAGATTTTTTAAACTTATTATTTAAATTTATGTGGCAAGATTTTTTAGAGCAATTTAAATTTCTTTTAGAGGTATAGAGCTGTTCAGATTTTCTGTTTCATGTGTCAATTTTGGTAATTTGTGTTTTTGAAGAAATGTTTCCTGTTTATTCAACAGATTATAATATGTTAATATCTTTTATTTTAATACTGTGATTGTTTCATATTGGGCTACTGAAAGCCTCTTTAGGCAGGCTTCCATGCCCCCTTTGACATATCTTCATCATTCTCTGAGTATTTCCATCTTATAGTTTCCCTGGTCAGTCCTGGAGTCAACCATATTTCCATGAATGTATGATTCCCTTTAGTGCAGAATGGTATTTAGAAGTCAAGATTCAAACACTGACTTTTCTTTTACATCTATATTTATATACTTTGAGAACCATTAGTTCACATTGATAACTCCAATTCTAATTCAACCCCACAGGGTTTGTTCTAGATTTCTTTCTTTCCATATTTCGTTTTTCTCCCTTCCTTCCTTCCTTCCCCTTCCTTCCTTTTTCTTTTCTTTTCTTCTCCTCTCCTCTCCCCTCCCCTCCCCTCCCTCTTCTTTCTTTCTTGTTTTTGGTAGAGATGGGGTCTCTCCCTATGTTGTCCAGGCTGGTCTTGAACTCCAGAGCTCAAGCAGTCCTCCTGCACTGGCTTCCCAAAATGTTGGGATTATAGGCATGAGCCACCCCACCCCTTTCCTAACATAGGAAACCTGGTTTAAGATTTATTTCCTTTCAGCACTTTAAAAATATTGTTCCAAGCTGGGCGTGGTGGCTCATGCCTATAATCCCAGCACTTTGGGAGGCCAAGGTTGGGTGGATCACCTGAGGTCAGGAGTTCGAGACCAGCCTGGCCAATATGGTGAAACCGTGTCTCTACTAAAAATACAAAAATTATCTGGGCATGGTGGCGCACACCTGTAGTCCCAGCTACTTGGGAGGCTGAGGCAGGAGAATTGCTTGAACCCGGGAGACGGAGGTTGCAGTGAAATAAAGATATTATTCGCTTGTCTCTTAGCCTTCATTTTTTTATGAAAAGCCTGACATTATTTATATCATTACTCCTAGATACATAACATCCCCTTTTTCCTTGGCTGCATTCAAGGTTTTATCTTTGTCACTCGTTTTCAGCAGTTCTGACTGTGATGGGCCTATATGTGGTGTTTTCTTTGTATTTTTAATATGACTGGGGTTTCCTGATCTTAAATCAGAAAGCCACTAGTTTTCACAAAATTTGGGGAAGTATTTGATCACTATTTTTATAACTTCTTTGCTGTACCGTTCTCTTCTCCCTTTCTTGGACTCCAGCCACACATATATTCTAGATAACCCAGAATTGTCCCACATAGTGACTAAGACCGATCTTTTTTTTTTTTTCTTTTCTTAGTCTCCTTTTTTTCTCTCTGTTCTTCAGTTTATATGATTTCAGTTTATCTGTCTTTTTTTTTTTTTTTTCAGTTTATCTGTCTTCATTGGCCTTTTCTTCTGTCACTTCCAGTCTGCTTTTTAAGCCTCTCCAGTAAATTTTTTGATTTTTTTGAGACAGGGTCTCACTCTGTTGCTCAGGCTGAAGTGCAGTGGCATGAACATGGCTCACTGCAGCCTTGACCTTCTGGGCTCAAGCAGCCGCCCACCCCAGCCTCCTGAGTAGCTGGGACTACAGGTGTGCACTACCACGCCCAACTAATTTTTCTTTTTTTTCTTTTTTTCTTTTTCTTTTTTTTTGAGACAGAATCTCAATCTGTTGCCCAGGCTGGAGTACAGTGGTGCAATCTCAGCTTACTGCAACCTCCGCCTCCCAGGTTCAAGCGATTCTCCTCCCTCTGCCTCCCAAGTAGCTGAGATTACAGGCATGTGCCACCGTGCCCAGCTAATTTTTGTATTTTTGGTAGAGATGGGGTTTCACCATGTTTGCCAGGCTGGTCTCAAACTCTTGACCTCAGGTGATCTGCCTGCCTCGGCCTCCAAAGTGCTAGGTGTAAGTCACTGGGCCTGGCCAATTTTTTCTATTTTTTGTAGAGATAGGATCTCACTACATTGCCCAGGCTGGTCCTGAACTCCTGGGCTCAAGCTATCCTCCTGCCTCGGCTTCCCAAAGTGCTGGGATTACAGGCATGAGCCACCATGCCCAGCCTGAATTTTTCATTTCAGATAATGTACTTTTCAGTTCTAGAATTTCTATTTAGTTTATTTTTGGTTTTTCATTTTCTGGTAGAATTTTTCTTCTGTTTATTCATTGTGATCATATCTTTTATTGCTATGTTGAAGTTTGAACATATCTATTATAGCTTCTTTAGAGCTATAATATGTGCCAATTTCTACAACTAGGTCTTCTCAGGGTTGGTTTTTGGTTCATTTTTCTCTTGACAGTGGATCCCATTTATCTCCTTTTTCTCATTTTTAGTAATTTTTGATCATATAACCAACATTATAAATGGTACATTGCAGAAACTCTGAATTCATTTTTTCTTCCTCTGATTAAATTACTGGCTGATCACTATGACCTTGTGAAGGCTTGGTTTTGTATTTGTTAAGGTCAGGTGTATTTTGGTTTTGCCCTTAGTCCTAAGACATACTCTTGAATCTAAACTCATGGTCTCTTTGAATTTTCAATGGAAAGCGTAAGATGTTATTACATCCCTCTAACTTGATAGAAGTCAAACTCTAAACTCTTTCTCCCCTCATGAGCAGCAGCTGGAATATCTATCTGCACAGGCCTTTCAACCCTCCAGCTGTTGGTCTCCATTGAAATCCTTGGAATCTCCCCTTCATGTATGTAGTTTGGGGGTTAGCCATAGATTTGAGGGGAATTTATATGTAATTTTTTAGTCTTCCTCCTTCCCCTGTGGTTCTCTTTCATTTCTGGGATTTCTGTTCTCTGTTGCCAGCCACTATGGCAATTTTGAACTCTATCACTTGATATCTCAAGCCAATAGACTGTGGCTTTCAGATTGAATTCTAGTCACCCTGCACCAAGTGGACTCGTGAGTGCCTTCAGGGGAAAAGCACATAAACACACATCTCACCCAGTGTGGTTCTCTTCTTTCAAGATCAGGCCACTCCTTCCCCATTTTCCGCCTATTTTAAGTCAATCTCCAGTGCCTTTATGTAGCTTTAAAATGTTTTTCCTATCTGCAGGAGGGTTAATCTGATACAAACATTTCTGCCATTACTGGAAGCAGAACTCTTTGAGTCAGGTTATATTTTTTTTTAGCAAATACTGATTACTTCATAAATTTATCTTTAAAACATAGTGAATTTTATTTTAAAAATATTTATGTTGTGTGTGTATGAATAGTAAATTTTATGGAATTAGACAACCCAAAAGAAATAACAAACCTAGAGCCCAGAATTTACATGCACCAATATTTAAATCTGTACACTAATTTCTAATGCTCTATTTTTCATATATATTTTGAAATAATTTTTACTTAAATTATAAGAATAAAACAAGTTGGTAAATTTTTTAAGGTTTAGCCTGTTTAAAAGAAAAACAGCTGGGCGTGGTGGCTCACGCCTGCAATCCCAGCACTTTGGGAGGCCAAGGCAGGCAGATCAGTTAAGGTCAGGAGTTCAAGACCAGCCTGGCCAACATGGTAAAACCCTGTCTCTACTAAAAATACAAAAATTAGCCGGGCATGGTGGCACATGTCTGTAATCCCAGCTACTTGGTAGGCTGAGGCAGGAGAATCACTTGAACCTGGGAGGTGCAGGTTACAGTGAGCCGAGATTGCGCCACTGCACTCCAGCCTGGGAGACAGAGTGAGACTCCATCCAAAACAAAAAAACAAAAACAAAACTGACTTTATAATATCGACGGGGAGTTACATATCTCTACTATTTTCCCCATTTTTCTTAAATTTTATCTATTTTCTTTCGAAAGAATGATAGTTGACCAAAATCAGATTCTTTAAAATATCTGTTCGTGCTGATATAAATAAACAAATGAGTAAATAAATAAATGAGGGATGAAATCACATCTTTTCCTTACAGAAGAATTCCAGTTAATGTGGAAGGAAAAACAAAAATAATAAAT
The DNA here is from genome assembly GCF_028885625.2 of Pongo pygmaeus. NCBI lineage: Eukaryota > Metazoa > Chordata > Mammalia > Primates > Hominidae > Pongo > Pongo pygmaeus. The sequence goes on from NC_072381.2 coordinate 106,750,501, forward strand.
TCACTATTAGAATACACAGTAAAAATTACCATAGGCATGATTAGCACCCAATGGATGCTAAAATTAGCAAGCTGAGATGCAAGTAGAAACAATATTTGCATAGTCTCCAAGTATTTTGCCATATATATATACATATTCAGTAATTCCTAAGGGGAAAATAATGTGTATACTGGAGAATCTTGGCAAACATGTCCTTAGCCATATAATAAAGGCTAACATCACCAGAAATACCAACATACCTTCTGATTTGATGCAGTGAGAAGGGCACATCACCTCTAAAGTATCTTTCCCCAAAATAACCTCAATCTGATCATGAGAAAACATCAGACAAACCCAACTTGAGGCACAGTCTGTAGATGAACTGATCAGTGCTGTTTAGCAGTGTCAGTCATGAAAGACAAGGAAAGACTGAGGGATTGTTGAAAATAAGAGGAGCCCTAAGAGACATGACAAATAAATGCCATGTGGGATCCTAGATTAGATGCTGAACAGAAAAAGTACGTTAGTGGAAAAACTGGTGAAACCTGAGTAAGTTCTGTACTTTATATAGTACCAAATTAATTTCTTAGTTTTGATAAATGTTCTGTGATTATGTAAGACATTAACATATGGAGAAGCTGGGTGACAAGTATATAGGAAATCTTTACTTTTTCTTTCTTTCTTTTTTTAAAGAGATGGTGTCTTGATTTGTTGCCTAGGCTGGAGTGCAGTGGCATAATCATAGCTCCCTGCAGTCTTCAACTCCTGGGCTCAGTCAGTCCTCCTGAGTAGCCAGGACTACAGGCCTGTGCTGCCACGCCCAGTTAATTTTTTTTTTTTTTTAATAGAAATGTGGGCTTGTATGGAACTCCTGGTTTCAAGTAACCCTCCTGCCTCTACCTCCCAAAGTGCTGGGATTATAAGCATGAGCTACTGTGCTTGAACTTTACCGTTTGTGTACTTGTTCTGTAAATCTAAAATTATCTCAAAATGTTAAAAAATTGAATTCTTTCTTACTGTTGGTTTTGAGTGTCTTAAGATTTTTCTTCTTAAATCCAACACAAATATTTATAGCAATGGTTCTCGAAGAGTGTTCCTGGATCAGCAGCACTAATGTCAACTGGGGCCTTGTTAAAAATGCAAATGTTCAGAAGTTCTGGGGATGGAACCTAGCAATCTGTGTTTGTTTTGTTTTGAGACAGAGTCTTGCTCTGTCACCCACGCTGGAGTGCAGTGGCACGATCTAGGCTTACTGCAGCCTCTGCCTCCCGGGTTCAAGCGATTCTTCTGCCTCAGCCTCCCGAGTAGCTGGGATTACAGGCACGCGCCGCCACGCCTGGCTAATTTTTTTTATTTTTTTTATTTTTTTTTTTTTGTATTTTTAGTAGAGACGGGGTTTCACCATGTTGGCCAGGCTGGTCTCAAACTTCTGATCTCAAGTGATCCTCCTGCCTTCGCCTCCCAAAGTGCTGGGATTACAGGTGTTAGCCACCAGGCCCCACCGTGATCTGTGTTTTAACAAGCCCTCCTTCCAGATGATTCTGATGCACACTAAAGTTTGATAAACATAATTTATACCATCAGTAAAAACTTAAGACTAAAAGGAAACATTTCTGTTAATATATTGTCCAGTAATTAATAAGTTTGCTTTTCATAAAGTATAACTATAGTATTACCAATGTTTTGTTTTGTTTTTGGTAGAGACAGGGCCTCGCTGTGCTCCCCAGGCTGATCTCAAACTCCTAGGCTCAAGTGATTCCCCTGCCTCGGCCTCCCAAAGTGCTGGGATCACAGGCATGAGCCACTGTGCCCAGCTATCACCAATTTTTAAAATCCATTTCCTGTGATTTTTTTCTTTCATTTTTATTTGGAGACAATGTCTTGCTCTGTTGCCCAGGCTGGAGTGCAGTGGCGTGATCTCGGCTCACTACAACCTCCATCTCCTGGGCTCAAGCTATTCTTGTGCCTCAGCCTCCTGAGTAGCTGGAACTACAGGCACCCACCACCATGCCCGGCTAATTTTTTGTATTTTAGTAGAGAGTTTTACCATGTTTTACCATGTTGCCCAGGGTGGCCTCAAACTCCTGAGCTCAGGCAATCTTCCCACCTCGGCTTCTCAAAGTGTTAGGATTACAGCTATGAGCCACCGCACCTGGCCTGATTTTTCTATTTTATCTCCTCAACATTACCAGATGTACTTAAGGGATAACTTCTAAGGTCTAGATAGGCCCAGTGAGGCTGCTCATGCCTGTAATCCCAGCACTTTGGGAGGCTGAGGTGGGTGGGTCACCTGAGGTCAGTTGTTCAAGACCAGCCTGGCCAACATGATGAAACCCCATCTCTACTAAAAATACAAAAAATTAGCTGGGCGTGGTGGCAGGCGCCTGTAAGCCCAGCTACTCGGGAGACTCAGGCGGGAGAATCGCTTGAACCTGGGAGGCGGAGGTTGTAGTGAGCCGAGATTGTGCCACTGCACTCCAGCCTGGGCAACAGAGCAAGACTCCGTCTCAAAAAAAAAAAAGAAAGATTAGGTAAATGTTGGTTTATCTTTTTTCAATGTTCTTTCAATTTTGGTTTATTTCTTTTTTCTTTTTAAAGCCAAAAGTCAAAGCTTGTACTGAGATTCTTTTATAAAAATATTTCATGATTGGTTTTAAAATAATTTTTTTTTCTGGATAGTTTAAAATTTTTTCATTTATTGTTATGAATAAGAAACATGTCAGCTAAGCACAATGGCTCGTCTCTGTAATCCCAGCACATTAGAAGGCTGAGGCAGGAGGATCATTTGAGCTCAGGAGTTCAAGACCAGCTTAGGCAACATGACAAAACCCCATCTCTACAAAAAATACAAAAAATTAGCTGGGCGTGGTAGCGTGTCCCTATAGTCCCCCACCTACTCCAGAGGATCACTTGAGTCCCAGAGGCGTAGATTGCAGAGAGCCAAGATCTCACCGCTGTATTTCCAGCTGGGGTGACAGAGTAAGACCCTATCTCAAAAAAAAAAAAAAAAAAAAAAGAAAAGAAAAAAAAGAGAAAGAAACATGTCCTCTGTGGGAGGCTGAGGCAGGAGAATCGCTTGAACCCCGGAGGCGGAGGTTGTAGTGAGCCAAGATCACGCCAGTGCACCCCAGCCTGGGCGACAGAGCAAGACTCCATCTGGGGGGAAAAAAAAGAAGCATGCCCTCTAACTGCTTTCAAATCTTGATGGTTTTGAAAGTTTAGAAGGAAAAACAACAAAAATAAATCTTTTCTCAGAACGGTAACTGCTGTTCTAAACAGAACTAAGCTCTTCAAATTTGCATTTTAAAATGCTACATAATCAGTACCCCCACCTTCCATTAATCATTAATACAATGAAGCCACTGCTGCTTACATACTTGTTCATGGGCACATCAGTGGCTTTTGTAGCCTCTATCTTTGCCCTCCTCCTTTTCTAACTTACCTCTCAGTTCCCAGAAGTCTTAATTTATAGATAAAATCTATTTGTGTTTTGACTTGAGAAATAGAGCAGAATTTGAAAACAGGATATGGCCGTATTTCAATATTTTAAAAACCTGTTTCCAACAAATTCTCTTTACAGACGTACAACAGCTGTGCCAGACTCTGCTTAAACCAAGAAACAGTATGTTTAGCAAGCACTGCTATGAAGACTGAGAATTGTGTGGCCAAAGTAAGTAATATTGCTCATCAATGTATATTATACCACACCATAACAGTGCCATATCTGTGGGCATCTTTACTCAGTATTGCTTAAGGATTATTATAGGATTATATAGTTAAGAAAAAAATACAAACAGGCATCATTTTATCTAGAACAGATTGCAAGTTAGATTCTCCACCTCTTAATTGCAACAGAATCTTTTGCTTATGAATTCTGGTCACCTTTTAGACTGATTCACATTTGTTCCTGACACTAGTTGTAGATTATCACATATCAGTAGGATTTGTATAAGATAATGTACAATTGTTTTGATAAGTTTGTGGTTTTTAAATGCAGTTATTTGTAGAGTACATCACATCATTGCAAGGACTGTGAAATATGCTATAGACAACCAAATTATTGTATCACTATTATTATTTATTGAGTGGCTAATGTTAGAAATGCTGCTTTTGATGATCTTGATCCACATGGACAAGTATGTTTAGTCATGTCTATGGGTTACCTCTTTTTCATGTATATATGTCATCTCTATAGCCTAGAAGTAAAATTAATCTTAAATATTAGAGATCTGATGCTTTTTATATCTATCATAACTCACATTTTCCAAATATCTGTAATTACTGAGGAATTTTGACTTAAATTCAAGTGTCAGTCATTTTAGGAATAAGTACTATTAAGTATGGGCTTTGTTTCTTTTACTTGAATTATCTGCAAAAATATTGCCTTTATATCTATTCATAGATTTGCTACTGTTACAACATTCCCAACTTGAACTATTTTAGTTTAACCTATTTTATTATAGACCCAGGCCCTCAGTTCCTTACTATTATTATTAGAGCCAGGACTGGTGTCATGTCATTGCTATCCTTTGCTACAAAAAGCTAATGACAGTTGTCTTAGTCCATGTGGGCTGCTATAACAAAAATACTGTAAGCTGGGTGGCTTATAAACAAAACTAATTTTTTTCTTATAGGGGCTGAGAAGTCCAAGATGAGAGCACTAGCAGATTCAGTGTCTGGTGAGGGCTTGCTCTCTGCCTCATAGATGGTGCCTTCTCACTGCATCCTCACATGATAGAAGAGACTAGCTAGATATCCGAGGTCTCTTTTTCATAAGGGCACTAATCCCATTTACAAGGGGTCTGCGTTCATGAATTTTGGAGAACACAAACGTTCAGACCATAGCAAAAGCAGAGTTTTTGTTTATTTTTCCTTAAAACATGCAGTAGTCTCTGGGCCTGCTCTATCAACTGGAAATATATCACACAAAATATAACCATTGAAATCATACATATAAGAAATACCAGAATTTATTTAAAATTACAATTTAAAAAGGTAGAGTTCATCAGTTAAATGTCTCTTAAATTCAAATATGTTAATATTTTGCTACAAAATGTAATTATAAATTACATATTTATTTTTTCAGTCATTTAGTCACAACTAACAAGTGCTAACTGACCCTATTTTATTTTGTTTTGTTTTATTTTATTTTTAGAGACAGGGTCTTGCTCTGTCGCCCAGGGTAGAGTGCAATGGCACAATCCTAGCTCAATGCAGCCTTTACCTCCTGGGCTCAAGCCCTGATCTTCCTGCCTCAGCCTCCCGAGTAGCTGAGAACATGGGTGCATGCCACCACACCCAGCTAATTTTTGGTTTTTGGTTTTTTAGAGTTGTTTTGTTTTGTAGAGATGAGGTGTCGCTGTATTGCCTAGGCTGGTCTCGAACTCCTGGCCTTGAGTGATCCTCCCCACTAGGCCTGCCAAAGAGTTGGGATTACAAGCGTGAGCCACTGCACCCAGCCCAAGTCTACTTTATATCCTGCTTTTGTGCATGGAAACAGGGATACACAGTTATTTGGGCCTTTAAAAATATACTTTCTTTCTTTCTTTTTTTTTTTTTTTTTTTTGGCCATGCTGCTCTTAGTTTCATCACAAGTGGGTGACTTCTGGCTAAATAAGGTAAAATTTTAGCATGAGCACCAATCCAAGGACAGGGTGACGATTTTAATGAGTTTCATTGAGAGCTGGCCAAGTGAGCATCTGTTCCTTTTGTTTTCTCCATACTTTGTAAGCCAGGATCTCTAATCTAAATAGGTTGGTGTGTGTCTATATGATGTGGAGTTTTTTTTTTTATTGTTTTTTTCTCCCACCCTCTGCTTTATTGGTACATGGTTAAAAATCTTCTGCCATCTAGCACAATTATGTAATTTCTTCCATGCTTTTGGGTCTTGAGTGAGAAAGTAAGTTTGGGGCTGCTCATCAGTGTGTTTCACTTGCTCCCAAGTGGTGACCTTCTCATTGCATTGTTGCTTATTTTAACATTATTCTGACACCTATATCTTTTCATCATCCTCTTAAATAATCTAATTTAATAATGATGTCTATCATTTCCTATTGGAACCTAGTTAAATCACTGGTTCCTTTTATTGGCCCACATCCTGTCTTCTGGTTCATTGCTTCAGATTTGAGCCAAATAATCAGTTGGTCAATGTCAAATAAAAACACATAGCTGAAAAATTTTCTTTCTTGCAACAGTCTCCAGTGAGGTACCCATAGCATGAGAATACTGAAAAAGGTTTTCCCTTTTTTTGCGAGATGGAGTCTCACTTTGTCACCCAGGCTGGAGTGCAGTGGTGCCATCTTGGCTCACTACAACCTCCACCTCCTGGGTTCAAGCCATTCTCCTGCCTCAGCCTCCCGAGTGGCTGGGATTACAGAAGTGTGTCACCACAAGCTAATTTTTGTATTTTTTAGTAGAGACAGGGTTTCGCCATGTTGGCCAGGCTGGTCTTGAGCTTCTGACCTCAGGTGATCTCCCTGCCTCAGCCTCCCAAAGTGCTGGGATTACAGGTGTGAGCCACTGCACCTGGCCAAGTTTTTTCTTTTTTATTTACATGTGTTTTGTGTGTCTCATGATCCCTGTTTCTTTTTTTTTTTTTTTTTTTTGGAGACAGAGTCTTGCTCTGTCGCCCAGGCTGGAGTGCAGTGGCATGATCTCGGCTCACTGCAAGCTCCACCTCCCGGTTTTGCGCCATTTTCCTGCCTCAGCCTCCCAAGTAGCTGGGACTACAGGCGCCTGCCACCACGCCTGGCTAATTTTTTGTATTTTTAGTAGAGACAGGGTTTCACCGCGTTAGCCAGGATGGTCTTGATCTCCTGACCTCGTGATCCACCTGCCTCAGCCTCCCAAAGCGCTGGGATTACAGGCGTGAGCTGCCGCGCCTGGCCAACTGTTTCTATTGGCCTCTATTGCTTGACCTTTGAATGGAATGACTTGTCATTATTTTTGTTGGTCTGCAAGATTGTCCCTATTTCCTGTTCTTCACCTTTAGCCCTCAACTGAATAGTTTCATCTGCTGCATTGATATGGCTGCAGTGTTTTCTCAACTTGGTACAAGTGTCTGTTGTTAATTCAGATTGTACTCCATTGTGGCCTGAATCTGTAACCATTTCCATGTGAGAACAACTATAATATTGTGATATCAACCATTTTTGTCCTTTAGTTCAAAGAGTGACTTTGGCTTGGCTAGAGATACTAATTATAGTCCAAAACCTTATTATTGAATATGGTTCATGTAAGTTTTAGAGAAGACATTAATACCATTTATTTCCCTAAAAGCAGCAATGGTATTATGTTTGGACCCCTATAATACCTTGATTGTAACTCTTTTCCAGAAATATTGTAGTCTTACGATAGATAGCTCTATATGAAGGGTACCAATTAGTCCTCTGTAGAATACAAGAAACAAAGCTGTAAAACAAATTACAACCACCCTAAGTTGGCAATAATCTTGTTAGTCTTTAACTTGAAGAAAGAGGCCTAAGAAAAAATTTAAAACTAAAAATGGCCGGGCGCAGTGGCTCACGCCTGTAATCCCAGTACTTTGGGAGGCCAAGACGGGTGGATCACAAGGACAGGAGTTCGAGACCAGCCCGACCAACATGGTGAAACCCTGTCTCTACTAAAAGTATAAAAATTAGCTGGGCGTGGTGGCACACGCCTATAATCCCAGCTACTCAGGAGGCTGAGGCAGGAGAATCGCTTGAACCCGGGAGGCAGAGGTTGCAGTGAGCCAAGATCGTGCCACAGCACTCCAGCCTGGGTGACAGAGCGAGACTCAGTCTCAAAAAAAAAAACTAAAAATGAAGGAGAGTCTATTTCATCACTATAACTTAATCCAAGTAATATTTGGAGGCATTGAGATACCTTTTTATTTTTTTTCCAGAATTCTTTCTCCTGGTTATGGCCCTGTGTTTCATGAGATTTGTGTTTGGAGCATGATGAGCTCTGTGTTTATTGTAGCTTTAAATGGACAGTCATTATTAACAGTCAACTTAGTCTTTAAAATCCATAATCACATTGTGCTTATTACTTGTCAACCTTCATGATTTTTTTTAATTGGTAAAGAAAACTAACTGGAAGGCTGAAAAGCATGACTTTTTTATGTTATCTTGCTATTGGCTTTATTAAACTATTACTGCAAATTTTGGTCTTAGGTTTTTTTCCTAATTTACCCTTACCCACACCCACAGATACACAAATACATGCAGTTAAAATTGAATTGTTTGAATACATCTATCCAGATTCCTGGCCCAGATTAGAGAAGTTTTTCCTCTTTATGTTTGGGAAATAAACCCCTTCAGTAGCCCTTTGTGGATGTTCTGTATTTTAGCTGTTGTTGGTTGTTGTCACTGTTTTGTTATTTGAGACTAATAATCTGTTTGAAACTGACTGAGACAGAAAAATGTGATGTTCCTTTCCACTCACTCCAGATTTTGATAGAAGACTTGTTTTATTTATTTCCAAAATTATATCCGCAGGAAACAAGCTGTTTAAATTCAGATTATGCTGAAGCAAAATGGTCCTGGTATGAGAAGCAACGTGCTGTTTTACGAGCACAGAGTCCCTTTTCTCATAACTGATTGATAGTAAATATTTTCCTGAAGAATTATTGCCAACCATGAACAGTGCAACTGTTTCACTTTTTTTCCGTGCTACTTGCTGTACCAGCCATTGTCGGTAATTAAGATCTACAATTCACAATGCAGACGTTTGCACTTCCTCTGGGTCTGTGCTATTTATAAGGCATTTCAGCTGTTCAGAGTTTCTTTTGAGTTTTAAACTACATGTTAACAGGCTTCTTTAAGATACTGTTCCACAAGTAGCATGTCATATGGTCCGTTCTTCACACAGGCGCCTTTGTCAGGTCTAAACATTAGCTTTACAGAGAACATACTAAGATATAACCTTGTCATTGAGGCTGATGTGGTTGGAAAAACTGGAGTATAATGTGTTACACCTTGGGCTTATTGCTCTTTCAAAAAGACAGGAATGAACTTCAGATGTAATATTCTTTTTGAAAATCTTAATATTCATATGAGCTTAATGTGTTAATTGGGTTACAGAGATATACACAGTTAAATGAGTTTTCCAAGTTCACTTTGCATTAATAAGAGAAGCCAGGACCCCTCTTATAGACAAGAGTTTGTGTGTTTGTCAGATTAAGGATGTAAGAATACATTTTCTTCTAGATGTGCATGCCGTTTAAGAAAAATACAGACATGGGGCACCAAAACGGATCAGCAGATTGGCTGCACATTTGTTGTGTAATCAGCTTCAGGAACCCTAAGTAGCATATGCCATTGGTTGAGGAAAGTGTAAACAGGAATTTTGGTCTGTGTTAAAGTTGGTAAAATTTAAACCGTTTTCAACCAAAAAGAGATTTAAAAAAAAAAAGTCCAGACCCCAGCCCAGAATCTTTATGAATTATGCCCTAAAATAAGAGTAATTGCTTGTGCAGTCTTCTTGCTACCGGCACACATTGTTAAACATACAAGAAAAAGAAACAAGAAACTGAAAGCTGTCAACAAAATGTGTTTAAAACTTTGCCCCGAGTGGGCATCAGACTGGCTGTTTTTAAGCCTGAAGTCCAGCTGCATTGATTATGCACGTTGGCCATCAGCATCTTCCAGCAGAGCAGATCTGCAGAGAAAGGCAGGACCCAGGTTTTAGTGCTGATTCTGGATGGCCCTTGAATATAGACAGAATATAGACAGCTTATAACAAAGCCATTCCAAGGCAGTTTTATTTTACAAATCTAAAACTTTCTGTAGTTCTTTTGAACTACCGTGTTTCTGTACATTTCTTCAGTGAACTCTATGAACCTTTTTTTTTTTTTTTTAAATAGCAGCGGTTCAGCTGTTGGGAACCACTGATATATCTGACTGAGGCACTTCAAGATGCTAGAACCTATTCATATTTCTGTCTAGCCAGGGAGCTAATAAGCTCGAGCTTGTCTTTGTGGATTGATCTAGATTAGCATGAAATGAGCCCAGTCAGTGTCTTCCTCAGTGAAAAGGGAGAGGATGGGGGAAAGAGGGATGAAAGAAGAAAGTTCATCAAGAATTGACTGCAGTATTGCCTGCTGATGCATGTCGGATCACCCGCACAGAGAGATCACATGGCTTCTCCAAAAGTCAAACGATCAATTCGCCTCGTTTTGGCTCTGTACTTAATGCACAAACAGTGCGATCTGCGGGGCTGTAATTGCATTGTTAGGGCCAAGGAACAAGCCTGTGCCTTTTCAGCAGACAGCTGGCAGGGAGAGAGGCATGTTGTTAGGAAAGAGAGAGGCAAGGCAAATAAAATTACTGCTAACGCTCAGAGATCGGCAGGAGTCCTACTTGCCTAATCTTACCGGTGGGAGCAAGCGGCTGTTGTAATCCAATTATAGCAGCATAAGCAATTTGTTAGACACTCCGCATAATGTAACAATTTCCCAATAAACTCTGACTTGTAATAACGTCGGCAAGAGTCCGCATAAATCTGCCCGAATGGTGGGGGCTGGAGCATTCGGCTGGGGGCTTTTAATTGGCGCCATCAGCACGTTTTGCGGAGTGCAGTATGGTGCAGTCTTTTAGTGCAGGAATTTTAAGGAGAAAAGCATGGCACACGTTTCTCAGGGAAAAAAAAAAAAGTGGCCATTAAAAGGGGAACAGCAAGAAGGGCATACTCTTGCCTTCACATTACCTAGGAATCTTAGTGTAGAAAGAAAACAGGAGGAAGCCATGTTTCCTCCTAATACTAAAGAGGGGAGGTGGGGAAAAGAGTGTGTGAATTAGTTAAATTCCTTTATTTAAAAGGCATCGGTTTCTATTATTTATACCTTCATTTCCAGCCCCCTAAAATGCTGTTCAGGCAGCATTTAGCTAACATTTTTATAAAATGGTCATACTCAAGACAAGCCTAGAAATGCCAAGTTTAAATCTGTTTTCTTCTGGAGTTAGCATTTTCTTTACAACATGAAAATATATATTCTTTATGACCAGGACAAATCTTTTAAAGATATTATCTCACTGAATATCAGACCTTTCTATGGTGTTCTGACTTCTGCTTTAAGAAACTGTCACTTACTGAAGGGTTTAAATCTCAGCTTGTTTGCTTAGCTGCACTGCTTATTTTCTCATTCTGAAACATATTGTGAATATATATGATACTAGGATTAGTAATCAATCTTATTGAAACATTACATTTTATAAGAACATAGTATTTAAATTTATACTTGTGTGATCATTATAGAAATAATTTTGATTCCTAAGTAATAAAATTTCTGTTTTGGAAAAAAATTTGTTGTTATATGGGACAAAATAAAATCACCCTTATTAATTGATTAGCATTTGTAGACACAGAATAGGGTTGCTTATTATATAAGGTATAGAAGGCGAAGCCTGCTTATGGATTTGAGTTAATAGATTTTCATGCTACTCAATGTTTATTAAATGTTACCTACTTTCTTATGCCAACCCATTTCTTCATTGCTATATAATTTGTGTCAAAACCAACTGTATGAAGAACAGGATTTTTCAAAATATCCTGTTGCTGTGGGTATTACCACAATAAATACTTACTTGCAGTCTTAAACATTTCCTTCTGCTGAAACAAATGCAGCCTTCTTTGACTGGAGCTACATCAATAAACTGCAGTGCCTCTAATAAAGCCACTCAGTGTCTGGGTTTAACTAATGGCTGATTTTCATGGCTTTGACAGTGAGCTGTGTGCGTTATTTTCTCCTGATATTGTAAAAATAATGAGAGCAAATTAGAACAATCAGTTTACACAGATAGCTCCTGATTGGAGGCGATGGGCAATATGGCAGCAGGTAATCCATCTTTGGATTCCTGTCACATTAACTTCAACAGTGTGAAAAGATCAGGTGGGGTAAGCAGGGATCCTACCCAATCGGAACACTGAAATTAATGAGAAGAACAGTGTTCTGTGATCAACCTTTTAATTAGCAAGAGTGGAAACAGAGGGAATGATGAAGGCAGCACCACAGCTGCACAATGCCAGGCTCAGTTTCTGAAAAGGAAAGAAAAAAAAAATCTGTGTTTTATGTTACTTTTTTTCTTGCTGTATACAGCCATTATCTTTCCATTCTAGAGCTGGTTGCAGGCTTAAGAAATACTGCCTACTTTCCAAAGTAATGCCACAAATATGGTTGATATATTAATAATCTATAGACTAATTCTGTCAGGAGTCATTTGATTTTGACTCCTCTTTCTTTGGCAATTTCTTTGGCATTGTACTCTGGGTTTTAGGCTTGATTTTTCTAAAAATCAGGTAACCAGAGGAATTACATTTTTTAAAGTTCTGCCTTGTCAGCCTCCTCTCTCCTCATCACTCCAATTTAGAGTTTTCCTTGCAAGTAACATGAGAGTTTTCTGGTTTGGAGCATTTCTGTCACTTTGGGTTATTTAAAAGAGGAGCAAAATCCAGGCAGCCAGCTATGGCATATTTAAATTATATTCCTTTCCTGATTCTGTTTATTAGAAATTTGCTGTTTTGTTTTTCTATTACCTGTGCTATTGACTTCTCAGTGTTGGGCTGTGTTATTTCAATTTATATAATTGAGAACTGAATATCAATCAAGTAAGATGTTTATAGGAGAAAGAGGGAGAAAATCTAGGTATTAACTGAGACTAAAGGCTGATTCATCCATTCAAAGCTCAGATATACTAAAATTGTAACCTTGTTAATCAAATGGTATAAGGCTATAGAAGACATAAATGAGCAAAATTTCCTGAGCCAAATCAGCTTCTGTTTCCTAGACCTCTTTGGAAGGCTTTAATTTTGGGAAAGTATATGAGGCCATCATGATTTGCAGCGTGTTAGTCTTTATATATTAGACTTAGTGGCATACTATAAAAGCAAGTAATATGTTATAGGCTATGTAAATGAATTCAGATATCTTCCAAAGATACACAAAATAGTTTTTTCTTGATACTAATAATTAGGCATTTATTTGAAGTACTAATATGCAAAAGCTGGTTACCAGGTACCCACCTGAGTACAGAATTGGTAGGCAAGAGCCTAAAGTTAGTGTGAAATATTTAGGTTAGGTATGAGGTGATATTTTCTCATAGGACTTTTTTTCACAATATTTATAACTAATGTAGATTATATGTATCATAATATGTATAACTGTCTAGGCTTTCAGTGCTGAGATACTGCATTTACAGAAACTTAAGTCTCTAATATTATGCCTCTACATAAAACTCATCGTACAAAAGTACCTCACTTCCCCCTAGTACCATCTCCCTACCCTCTTCCCTGAAAAAACTTAGGATTCTGTTAGAACAGAAATCTGATTTTTTGTCATGTTTTATTTTGAGTGATAGTGAGCTTTTCCTGAAAACATTCATTTAGACTTGTATGTACCAATATTTTAGAATCAGTGATGTAATACCAAATAGTATCTAGGACTCCCCCCAGACAACTCTTTTTTTTTCTTTCCCAGAATCAAGAATAAAAGCAACCCAGATAACTCTTTAATAGTCTGATGCTACTGTGCATATTAATATTTAAAGTCCACTTATTATTTTGCGGATCCTTTTCTGCATTCCTTAATCTGAAAGAGAGATTTTTATTCTTAATACTTGTATGGATTTTTGTGGCTTTTTATGGGTGTAAATATTCTCCTCCCTCGTTTGACAGTTTCAAAAGCCTAGGTTCATAAGCTCTCCATGAATAAATATGTTCTTAGTCATATGGTGTAAAAAGATCGCTTACAAAGCTTGTGAAACCTGAGCCTTCCTTTTGAACCTTTTACTACCCATGAGCTCAGGAACCATACATGTAAAATTTTATTCTTGCGTCGTGACTTCAGCTTATGAGGGAAATTAGCTATGAATTTAAATGACTCTTCTACTCTATACCAAGTTTCTATGAAAATAAAATTGTATTTTTTCCTTTTTCCTAAAAGGAAAGTTTCATCTGACTAGTGTTTCTGCCGATATTTGTTCCCATTGTTAAAAGATTTGTTTCTTAAGATTAGCATTAAAATAGACGTCCTGTTTTTGAAGGCATCTGTTTTTGTTTATACTGTAATCCCAAAAATGTCCAACTGGCTGAATGGCCAAGAAACTCCCTTTTAATTTCCTAATAGAGCTAAAGTTAACAAGTCACCTTAAAGTCTACTAATTCCAATTAAGTTCACCTTGGAGAAATTTTCATTAGTCTAGTCCTTTGGCACTTACCCAGTACACCCTTAATTAAAGTTCTTATGCATGGGACCAGTTGTATCTATTATAAAGGTTATCATAATTCTAAGTTTTCTCTCCCACCCCCATTTTTTTTCAGGGTGTGTTTCCATATAAAGATCGAAAAAGTCCATTTTCTTTTCATGTGTCTTCAAGATGAAAGATCTTTTCCTTCCCTTCCTCCCTCCCTCTCTTCTTCCCTCCCTCACTCCCTCCCTCCCTTCCTTCCTTTCTTCTTCCTTCCTTCCTTTTCAGTTTTATACTACTCAGAAGTTTGAGGAGGAGAGAGAATACATTAAAATGTATTGAGCCCCAGTGTTCAGGCACTATATAGTGCTAGCTGTGTGTTACTTATTTGGATTCTCATGTGAACCTGGTGAGATGGACAGGATCCCACTTTACAAACGAGGAACGAGAAGCTTAGATAAGTTAAACCTTTTCCAAATTTTCACATCTTTAAATGATAGAGTCAAGTTTTGAACTAAGATCTGACTTCAGAGTTCTTGCTCACTAGATTGCCTTTCAGGTAGTATTTGGAGGCCTCTGCACCTCTCCTACCAGGATGCTTCCCCCGTCGCATTGTGTAGCACCTATAGCTTTTCTCCATTTGATTTGTATAGCACTTTGACATCTAGCAAACGTTATTTTCTCGTCTTTCTCCACTTCCTATCTCTTGCTGCTTGTATAAATATCTTGTTCAGGCTGAACTGAGAGAAGTAGTGTATTCAGAAAACTTACTATCTCTTTTCGGCTGGGTGTGGTGCCTCACACCTGTAATCCCAGCACTTTGGGAGGCCTAGGTGGGCGGATCACTTGAGGTCAGGAGTTCAAGACCAGCCTGGCCAACATGATGAAACCCTGTCTCTACTAAAAATACAAAAATTAGGTGGATGTGGTGGCTGCACCTGTGGTCCCAGCTACTCAGGAGGCTGAGGTAAGGAGAATCACTTGAACCTGGGAGGCAGAGGTTGCAGTGGGCCAAGATTGTGCCACTGCACTCCAGCCTGGGTAAAGGAGCAAGACACTGTCTCAAAAAAAAAAAAAAAAAAGAACTCTCTCTTTTCTGGGTTACCTAGTCGGTAATTCCATGCAGCTTAAATAGTCACCTGCCTTATTAACATAGTATACAGATCTTTCAAGGATCTAAGATGACTTCTTGGCTCCATATTACATTGTTTTGTATATAAAATGACCGAGATAATATTAGACAACTGGTTCAGGGTGGTGAATTACTTTAGTAATTGTTTTAGAAGTTGTTTCGGAATACAGATCTTATCCTGTTGTCTGTGTCACAATTTGTAGTGTAAGCATGCACTGGCAGTCCTTTCATACCAACACATTTGTTTTTCCCACTTAAACTTGGTTATTAATTTTGTCAATTAAAAATGTGTCCCTTGGCCTGGTGTGGCTCGCACTTGTAATCCCAGTACTTTGGGAGGCTGAGGTGGGAGGAACACCTGAGGTCAGGAGTTCAAAACCAGCCTGGCCAATGTGCTGAAACCCCGTTTCTACTAAAAATACAAAAAAATTAGTTGGGTGTGGTGGCAGGTGCCTATAAGCCCAGCTACTCAGGAGGCTGAGGCAGGAGAATTGCTTGAACCCAGGAGGCAGAGGTTGCAGTGAGCCAAGATCACGCCACTGCACTCCAGCCTGGGTGACAGAGTAAGACTCTATCTAAAAAAAAAAAAAAAGTTTCTTAAGGCTTCAGGTCTGTCTGATTACACTTCAGTAAATATTTTTATATTTTGATTCATGCTTCTAGATGGTTCGGTGATTGTGAAGACATGATGAGGTTATGAGAATTTAGCTGGACCTTGAAATCCTATGTCTCAGAGAAAAGGCTTGGGACAGGGATGAGTGATTAGAAGAAATAGTTTTTTTTAAAGCAAATGAAAACAAAGCAGACAAACACCAATATTACTATTTTGTGTGTATGTGTAGTTGTTTTTTTTTGTTTTGTTTTGTTTTTTTAACTCCCTGGGTATTCTCTAATGGAAAGGTTAGAAATGCTTGACAGTTAAGGGTGGCATAAATTTTTCACACAGACTCATAAAAGTATGTAAGAAGCACTTGCTCAACATGGAGCACTAAGACCATGACAAGCAGGAACAGTAAAATATTTCTAGAAGAATGAACATAAATTTATGTTTTGTACCTCAAACATCACTTCTCTAATTTAATCCACATTTTCTAGGAATATCTAAGAGCATAAGAAATTTAATTATACAGTTTTGGGTTTGTTTGTTTGTTTCAATGTGGAAGCAAGCCAAAAGGGAAATATAGAGAGAAAACCATGTTTAAAAAGAAATGGTTCCTGCAGTGTTAACTATGGAGTCTGTAGCGTGACTCTGTAATGGAATATCATGGCAGGGGGTATAATACTGTAAATAAGATGAATATGCCACTTGTGGATTAATGGGCAACCTAAAGAGTGCTTTTATTTACATCTATGTGTGACGTTCATTTTCAGCTTGTATATTTTTCTCTTATTCTTGTGATTATAGTATTTACAAATCTAACATTTTAATTACGGAACTTTCTACTGATTTTTAAAAAAATCTGTTTCCATGAATCTTGCTCCATATTTATTTTTGTAGTATTAATATATTGTCATTTTAGACTTTAAAATTGATAGATTGAAGGCATTTTCTTTAACCCTTTCTTTAGATAATGAGACGAGGTAGTTTCTGAAATGTATTGAATTCATAAAATACAGCTATTTTTAATTTTTTTCTTATGAAAGATGGAGTATAGATACCACGAGTGTCCAGATTATAGCAGATTCCATTTGCAGTGATAGTTTTGTGGATATGGTATGCTTTTCAAAGGTTTAGGTACTAATTAATGTAAACTTGAATACATCTAGCCTGGGACACTAGAGGAGCTACTGTCTCAACATTATAACATTATAACATGCAATAAAGGTAAGTACTAAGTGAGATTTTATAAAACTGATTTTTTAGTCAGCAGTTTAGGTTGCTGTTGATTGCAAATTACTAGTATTATTTAGTGCCCTTGAAACTTCTAAAGTTGGAGGTTTCATTGTTAGTTACTCCCTGCTTTCCTTCAATAGAAAATGTGTAGTAAAGGTTATTTATAAAAGACTAATTGTATCCAAAGGTAAATGGTCTTATTATAGAGTTTGTATAGGATTTATTTTCACTTGCACGGGTAGATTCTCAAAATGTATTTGAATGTGAATGACTTCAAACAAAAAAAAAGTAAAAAATTTTTAAAAAGTACTAAAATCCAAAGATTTTGTCATCAAATTTGACAGCCTTTTTGCACCATTACAGGTATTTATTGAATGTTTATGATGTAGTAGGCATATACATTTTCACTGAAATCATCACAGTAGTCTCATTGTGTTTACACACAAATGAAGTAGAATTCAGATTAAGTAATTTGCCCAAGGTCATACTGTATGTTGCAGCACTGGAATTTGAACCCAGACCATCTGGCCCCATGGCCTTGTGCTTTCAAACCACTGTGTTTGTGAATTTTAATACATAGAAATTAGGGTAGATGTAGCAAATGGGGGGATTATCTAAAACATTCTCTGTGGTGTCTGTTGAATGTTAACAATTTACTAACAACTAGCCAGGATTTGGAAATCGCAGAAGTATGCAAATTGGTTATATAAAATTATGATAGAGTAATACATCTTAGGTTTGTTGTTCTTCTCTTGCACTTATAGTATTTTCCTTTTTAGCATTCCATATGAGATGATAAAAATTAAAAATGCCTCAATTAGCAGCCACAAAAAAGTAAAGCTGTTAATTGAACCTTGTAATCTCTTACTGTCTGTTAGGCTTTTCTTTTCAAGCTTTGATTGTGTGTAATAAAACTGTGGCTTAATTAATGCCAGGATTCTGAAGCCTTTGGATGCCACAAAAGAGAGTGAAGTGGAGAAACCAAGGGGCAGCATCAAATAGCTTTTCTGTTGTGTTAATTTAGCCCTGTCGTTCTTGTTCTAGTTCATGATATACAGCTCCCACCAGATACTCACTTGGTGAATTGAAAGAGGAGCTGTAGTGAATACTGTCTTAGGAAAAACACAACTCTTGATTGAGGCTATCAGTAGGTTAATGAATAACTGTTTTCAGACAACATTTCACCCCTAGTTTGAGCTGCTCTTAGAATGAATGTGGCCAGGTTAATGTGACCAGCAGACATAATGCAAAACCAAACTAAGGTGGTAAATTGGCATCTTGGCTTTGTTGCACATGCAGGAAAGATCCAGGACTGGTGTCAGAGGTATACTGTCTTTGGCAGAAGAGTGCTTGTGCATAACCAGAGTACAAGAGAGGAAGTCATACTGATTTATATTATTCTTCATTTCATATGCTAAAAAACAAAATGGCAACCGTTTCTCTAGGAAATTGCTAAAGCTGACTTTATAGACATACTTTTTGAGGGATCCATATGCTTTAAAATAAATACGTTGATAGGAAATGTTTGCTATAACTCAAAAAATATTTTCTTAATTTTGAGAATGCGGAATATTGAATAAGACATAATTGTCTTCCCTAAAATGAATTTACTTTTAAGGTGACTCTGCATTTTCTTCTTTTTCTTTCTCTCATTTTCCCTCCTTGATTCAAGGAACTTATTAATTAGCTGGTTTTATACACGTATTGATTTTAACAAGTATATAGAAAAGCCATGTTTCTTTCAGGATGAGAAAGATTTGAAATCCAACCATGAAAAATGAAGCCCCTTGTATTTCTGGCTGCATTCCCAGAATAGTTGTGTAGTATAATTATTGAACTTTTAACACCTGCCCAAATTCTGTCTGGATTGCATAGGATTACAACATCACATCTAAATTATACTTTCTGATAATATTCAAATGTGAAATAGACATTGTTGTGTGGAGGCAGTGACATCGTAATTTTCAGTGTTTTAAAGTGTCAATGGTAAAGGGAGTTTACAAGCATAGGAAGAGAACACAGGCTTTATGTTGAAAAAGGTCTCTGTCGTCCAGGGGTTATTTAATGCTAATAAATACTTGTTTTGGAATGGAGGGAACTAGGTTAAGTGTTTACAGCCAAAACTTTCTATTTTCCTCCACCAAAGAGCAGGGTTCTCCTAATACTGACCCACTTTACTCTTAGACAATACTACAGGTACAGTGGTTATACAGCCATGAAGAGAAAAATAAATGAGACCAGAAAGATTTTTTAGTAGGAAGTGTTTGGTAGCATGTTGCTTTGTTGGTGGAACATAATGTTGCCACAAACCATGAATAAATATTCTGAATTATCTAATATTATAGCAGTTATAACCATTTTTAAGCCTCCTTTCTAAGTAGGTATTTCTCTCCTGGCTTTCTGTGCTGTGAACTTTACAAAACTGGCATAGGCAGCCTATTAATTATTCATATCATAGCAACAATTAAAGCAAATTAAAAATAAAAATCACCATATTGCATTTAACTGTGGGCAGCACCAAACTGTGTCAGCTCTGTAAGGGCCTGTGGTGTTTCCTTAGTTAAAAGTGCTAGAGGGAGCTCTAACCTTGTTCAGAGTGGTGGCATATGGGAACAATTGTCTGTATGTGGCCATAGGTTTGCAAGTGAAGATATAGTCTCAGGCTCTTCTGTGGCAAAAATTTAAATCTTTTTTATTAGAAGTCCCTGTTTCCTTTATATCTGAAAATAAGGGCTAGGACAGTCTATCTATAGCCAAACAGAACTGTGTTAATCCTTATTGCCCTTTTTGTGAATATAATCATAGTGAATTTTCACGAAGTGAACATACCTGTGTGATTACCATCAGATTTTATTTTTATTTTTTAAAAATTCCAAATTAAGTTCACATCCACCCAGATTTTAATAGGAAAAGAGAAATAAAAAGACCGTTACTGGAGCCCACTACTACCCTCTGTAAGTCACTACCCTTCCAAGGGTAAACATTATCCTCACTTGTAACACCATACATTAGTTCTGCCTGGTTTTGAGCCTCATGTAAATGGAACCATATAGTATTTTTTTTACTGTCTGAATTATTTCACTGTTTTTGAGAGTCATTTATATTGTTATATATAGTTATAATTTGTTATTGATATGTAATATTTCATTATACATATATGCCATAATTTATCCATTTTACTGTAAGTGAACATTGGGTTTCTTTCAGATTTTCATAACTACAAAAAATTATTTTATGTATATTTTCATGAATATATACAATCAGTGTATTTGAATGGGTATATTAACCAGCAGAGGAATTGGAATTTCCAAACTAGCACCAATTTTTATACAGCGTGAATAAAAGTTCCATCATTCCTTTTTCTCACCAACCAACACTTGGTGTTGTCTGCCTTTTTCATTGTAGCATTCTGGTGATACGTAGTAGTGTTATGTATGACATTTTGGATTTTTTTTTTAATTTTTATTTTAGAGGCATGGCTTCACTCTGTCACCCAGGCTGGAGTGCATCGACACAATCATAGCTCACTGTAACCTTGAGCTACTGGCCTCAGGCAGTCCTCTTGCCTCAGCCTCCCAAAGTGCTGGAATTACTGACTTTTTTAAAAATTGCAATTTAAAAAATAATAATAATATAAAATTTATCATCTTACTATTTTTAAGTATACAGTTTATTAGCTTTGAGTATATTCACATTGTTGTCACATTGTTTTTCATTCAAATTTCTCTGAACACTATTAAAATAGAGCATATTTTTATATGTTGATTGGCCATTTGGATGTGAAGTTCTTGTTCAACTCTTTTCCCATTTTTTTCTGTTGGATTTTATGTATTTTTCTTAAAGATTTATAAGAATTCTTTATAAATTCTGGATACAGTTTATTTGTCTATATGTACTGCATATGTTTCTCCTAAACTGTGACTTGCCTTTTCACTTTTTAAATGATGTCTGTGATGAACAGAGGTTCTTAATTTAAGAGTCCAATTTATGGATCTTTGCATTTTACAGTTAGTGTTTTTACATTCTACTTAAGAAATCTGCCTATCCCAATGTCTTAAAGACATTGTTTTCTCTAGTTTTTGTGGTTTTATGTTTCATGTTTAGATCTATAATTCGTTTGATTTTTGTGTATGATGCGTGGTAGAGGTGAGAATTCTTTGTTTTCCAGTGTGATAACCAGTTGACCTAACACCATTTATTAAAATGTGTAGTTCCCATTATACTGGATTGTTTTCTTTGACCATATGCCTATAGGTCTTTATCAAAATCTTGAACTCTGATAGTAAGTGCCCTAGCTTTGTTGTTACTCTTCAAGATTATCTTGGTCATTCTTGGTTATTTTCATTTCCATATAAATTTTAGAATCGCCAATATTTACCAGCTGTGTGATCCACGCCTTGTGAACTACAGCACTTGAACATGGAACAGTCTTCATATATTTGTTTAAATATTAATATATTAAAGCTGGGCATGGTAGTTCATGCCTGTAATCCTGGCACTTTGGGATGCCCAGGTGGGAGGATTGAGCCTAGGAGTTTGAGACCAGCCTGGTCAACAAAGTGAGACCACTGTCTCTACAAATAAAAAATTAAAAAAAAAATTTATCCAGGCATGGTGGTGCGCACCTGTAGTCCCAGCTATTCAGGAGGCTGAAGTGAGAAGATCATTTGAGCTTGGGAGGTTGAGGCTGCAGTGAACCGTGATCATGCCACTGCACTCCAGGCTGGGTGATAGAGTGAGACCCTGTCTATCAATCAATCAACCCATAATAAATAAACGGAGTTGGCTGGGTGTGATGACTCATGCCTGTAATCCCAGCACTTTGGGAGGCCAACATGGGCAGGTCACAAGGTCAAGAGATCGAGAACATATTGGCCAACATGGTGAAACCCCATCTCTACTAAAAATACAAAAATTAACTGGGCATGGTGGCATGTGCCTGTAGTCCCAGCTACTCGGGAGGCTGAGGCAGGAGAATTGCTTGAACCCGGGAGGCAGAGCTTGCAGTGAGCCGTGATCGTTCCACTTCACTCCAGCCTGGTGACAGAGTGAGACTCCGTCTCTTAATTAATTAATTTAATTAATTAAAGTTGAGATATACATTGACATATACAGAGAGAGTACACACAAAACTCTGTACTCTGTATATTGACATATACAGAGAGAGTACACACAACTCTGTACACACAAAAATTCCCTAAGTTGTAGTTTCTTCTGATTTTGCCCAGACCCTTTTAACCTGGCTTTCTTAAGCTGCTTTTTTTGAGATGGAGTCTCATCCTGTCGCTCAGGCTGGAGTGTGGTGGCGTGATCTCAGCTCACTGCAACCTCTGCTTCCTGGGTTCAAGCAATTCCCCTGCCTCAGCCTCCCTAGTAGATGGGACCACAGACATGTGCCACCACGCACAGCTAATTTTTGTATTTTTAGTGGAGATGGGGTTTCACTATTTTGGCCAGGCTGGTCTTGAACTCCTGAACTCAGGTGATCTGCCCGCCTTGGCCTCCCAAAATGCTGGGATTACAGGTGTGAGCCACCACGCCCGGCCTCCTAAGCTGCTGTTACAATCTAAATCACATCATAACTCTTTTTTCTTTTCTTCACAATTCTGTCCTCAGTCCCATAAGCTAATGGTGGCCACACAAGTTAGCACATTTTAAAAGTATTTTAGTCATGATTCCTCTACTGGGGAATTTGGCATTAAGTTTCTATTAAAACTACAGTTTTAAAGTTTAGTGGGCAGGTCCTAATACAGCCTTAATTGTTGAGATGGTTTCTTGGTGCTAGAAAATAATAATAGCAGGCCAGCCGCGGTGGTTCACGCCTGTAATCCCACCACTTTGGGAAGCCGAGGCAGGCAGATCACCTGAGGTCAGGAGTTCGAGACCAGCCTGACCAACATGGTGAAACCACGTCTCTACTAAAAATACAAAAAAAGTAGCTGGGTGTAGTGGTGCGCGCCTGTAATCCCAGCTACTCAGGAGGCTGAGGCAGGAGAATCACTTAAACACAGGAGGCGGAGGTTGCAGTGAGCTGAGATCATGCCATTGCACTCCAGCCTGGGCAACAAGGGCGAGACTCTGTCTCAAAAAAAAAGGAAAAAGAAAATAATAGCCACCTTTAGTAACCATGTACGTGCTAGATCCTGTTCCAAGTATTTCATATACATAATCTGTTATTTCATATGACAATTCTAGGAAGTAGGTGGTATTAGTTTCATTTACAGGGGGAAAAAGTGAAGCTTAAAGAAGGCAACTAACTTGTTCAGGTCTGTATAGCTTGTACATGGCAGACACTTGGCCTGTACCTGGGCTTGTCTGACTCTATGCAGTACTACCTTTTTTTTTGAGACCAGAGTCTCGTTCTGTTGGGCTGGAGTGCAGTGGTGTGATCTGGGCTCACTGCAACCTCCGCCTTCTGGGCTCAAGCAATTCTTATGAGTAGCCAGGATTATAGGCATGCACCACCATGCCCAGCTAAATTTTTTTTGTATTTTTAGTAGAAATGGGGTTTCACCATGTTGCCCAGGCTGCTGTCAAACTCCTGGCCTCAAAGTGATCTGCCCACCTCAGCCTCCCAAAGTGCTAGGATTACAGGCGTGAACCACCGCGGCTGGCCTGCTATTATTATTTTCTAGCACCAATGAGCCACCATGCTTGGCCACTATGCAGTACTACCTTTTAAATAATTATGTATCTTACCACCTCCATAAATAAAGCCCTGGGTCCTTCATATTATATTTAAGAATATACCCTCCAAAATGTCTTGATTCTGTCTTTGTCACACCCCTAACCCCCATTCTCACTGCTGTTCTCCTAGTTCATGTCTATTCTGATATCAGCCCACTCTTCCATCCTTACTTACTATGTAGGCCTACCAGATTGCTTGCTATCAAGAAATGCTATCACCACAGAAAGATGATGTTACAAATTCTGCTTCTACCTTCCAATGAAACTTAATTCTTTCAAATGGAAATCAAGCCTCAGTGCTTGTCCATATTCATTTAGTTATTACAATAGCTAATATGCCACCTTGGTCTTGAGGGCACTTGATGGACTTTGGAATCTGAAAGAAAAAGCTCTCTGCAATACAGCATGCTATGGACTATAATGCTGAACATACAACTGGCAAAGAACAGTAGCCATCTGATCGTGAGCACTTATCTTAATAAAGCTTTGAGAGGATTCCAACGGGTTTTTTATTTCTAGTTGCAGACTTTTCTTGTGGCCCTACTGTGGTTGTGCACTGCTTAATGATGGGGATATGTATGAAAATGTGTCATTAGGCAATTTTGTCATATTGCAAACATTATAGAGTGTACTTCTGCAAATCTAAATGGTATAGCCTCCTATACACCTAGGCTATATGGTATACCTATTACTCCTAGGCAACAAACCTGTACACCATGTCAGCATACTGAATACTCTATGCATCATAACATGATGGTGTTTGTGTATCTAAACATTTCTAAACATAGAAAAGGTATAGTAAGAATATAATACTATAATCTTAGGGACCATAGTTGTATATGCAGTTATTGACTAAAATATCATCACATGGTGCATGACTGTACTTTGATTTGGCCCTAAGGGAGACCAGTTGGTGTATATAACTTTTTGCCTTCTTATGAAGCAAAGGGATTATTAATAAAGAGATACGTTCATTTATAGACAGTTTTCTAGAAAGCCTTTATTAAATACTGGAAACTGTGGGGAGGGGTAGTTGGGGAAATTAGAAGAGTTGATGTGAAAGAAATGAGGCATATTGAGACAGAAAACTTCAAGAAGGCATTACTAGGGCTTCAGATCCTAGTGTCAGCCATGAAGAAGGCTAAAACCTTAAAGCTTTTAAGGTTTTAAATTAATTTTAGAGTCAGCATGTAGAAAAGTCAGAGAATAATAGTATTACCTGTGTACCTGTCACTCAGAATGATAGCATTTCTTTGCATTAAAAACTCAATTGTTTCAGAAAAGTTTGACCTGTTCTTGGGATTACAGAATATCTTGCTTGCCCAAATAATATTGTGAAAAATGTTTTTTAAAATTCGAGGGCCAGGCACAGTGGCTCAAGTCTGTAATCCCAGCACTTTGGGAGGCCAAGGCAGGTGGATCACCTGAGGTCAGGAGTTCAAGACAAGCCTGGCCAACATGGCGAAACCCCACCTCTACTAAAAATACAAAAAATTAGCCAGGCATGGTGGCACACGCCTGTAGTCCCAGCTACTCAGGAGGCTGAGGCAGAATTGCCTGAACCTGGGGGGCAGAGGTTGCAGTGAGTGGAGTACACTGCACTCCAGCGTGGGCAACAGAGTGAGACTCCGTCTCAAAAAAAAAAAGGAGGTGTATGCTTAAACGCCAATATGATGGGTTTTAAGTAAGAACATGTGAAGAATGAATCTCTATTTTTAAATTTATATACGCAATTTTAACTTACAGTAGAACTGGATTATAGACTCAAAGTTTAAGAGCCAGACTGAGCTTCAGATAATCCCATCCACTCACTCATGTTACAGATGAGCTCCCATGCCAGTAGATACTTCCCCCAGGTTATATGGCTAATTAGTGATTTAGACTGGGCCTAAATCTCTTTAGCATCATGTTGCCTCACTTTTGCTTTCAGGCTACATTAAAAACATTTATGTCAACTATAAGAAAACTTTTTGATGAATGATATGTTTCCAGAGCATCAAATTTCAGTATGTATTCCTTAAATGGAAAATAGAAATAAACTACAGTGTTTGATACATAGAAAAATTCCATGGGAAAGAGTTATTAGTACCCTTGAGCCTCGTATTTATAGTGCTCCATATGAACTTAAACCACTCCCAGGTAAAATAAAAAGGTTAGGTAGTAAACCAGAAAATGTCTTTATAGAAACTATTTCGTGCTCTAAGAAAAGCCAAGTTCTTCAAAGAAAGGATACAAGTCCTATTTTTAAATCAAGTGCATAAATTTTATGGAGGTGACTGTCTTCCTGATTTTCATTTTCTTATTACAACCCCTCTTCCCAGAAAACACCTACACAAAACCCCTGGTGGGCGTTTGTCCCATTCTAGGTTAAACAAACAAACCATTTTTAGTGACCCTCAAAATTCTATGTCTTTTTCACAGAAAGACCAAAAATCTGCAATCTCTGGTCTATGAAACCCCATTAAAAATGGTGCCCATGTAGGGGACATATAAATAACCTCCAAAGTTACAAGGTAGTAGAGTTTTTCTGCTTATTTCTGAAAGAAAGGAAAGTGGATGCTGACAACAGCCAGAATTTTAGTCTGGTTTCTGCCCTGGCTCTTGTCTTTGCTGATTCTAAAACAATGCCACAAATCAGTAGGAAGCAAAATGTACTCTGTGCCCTACAGGATGTTAGCTCTTTGGTAGAAATTGTTCAAGTGGATTTTAAAAATTAGAGTAATGCACTGAGAGTCTTGTTACCATTCTGATAATTTCCTTACTGTTCTTCGTTCCCTGAAGTTGGGTGTTATGGGAAAACTTTGTAGCAATAGCTCTGAAAGATTGAAAATGAAAAAAAAAATCAATGGCAAATATCTTTTATTCCATATTGTAGAAGATCTTTGAGGGCTTCCTTTTGCTCTTTTCTGTCTTCAATTATTAAGTTTCACGACACATTAACCTACTGTTAGTCTTCATTCCTTTTGGGAGTTCAGTTTTACTTTGGTTCTTAGATTTTTGCATACCAATCTTAGAAAATGGATTAGATTGCCAAATTTGAGTGCCTGTGGACAAAGCATCAATATAGTGATAGTAGCATCCTTCTTGGTGAGAGAAGGGGGACTCCAAGTATGTTTATACCACAACACATTTTACCATTGTACTCACACAAAACAATACCCACCTCCTCATTCGTTTAGATTAACAGTTCAGTTTATCAAATATTTTTGAGCTGCTGTTATATAGATACTGAAAACTTTTGTGATAATCTATTTTAAAGTGAAAGTTTCTGGACATAATATTATTGTAAAAGCAAAGAAGAGTATATTTAAATATAGTGAAGCATTAAGCTAATTATAATAAGTAACTATGTAGATTACAATCCTTTCTAGTTAAAACTCATCACAACTTATGCCCTTACTATGTGCCAGGTACTCTTTCTGAATACCTTTATTTGTATTATTTTAATCTTAACATTAGCCCTTCTAGCTAAGTATTGTTAACTATCACCATTTTATAGATGAGGAATTTGAAGCCCAGAGAAGTTAATTAATTTACTCAAGATCACACTCCAGGTAAATAGTAGAGCTGGGATAGAATCAGTGCCAAATTATGATTTTTTTGTGATATTCTATTACATAAACTCCTTCAGAAAGACATTTAAGCTGGCTTCAGTGTGGCACTTTGAGTCTCAGTGCATATGTAAACCTCTTTTGGTTATAGAAATGCATTTATCCATCTATGCAAAGCAGTCCTGGTCTTCTACATTTAGTCATAGTCATTGACTTGGAGCTTCATTGTCATTGAAAAGAGGAAGAGGACCAGAATTTCATTTGAGAAAAACTGTTCAGCTTATATAATAACTGCATTTTGAAATCTGAACTTTACTAACTTGTGTGAATCTGAGCAAGTTATTTTGATCACCTGTGCTGAAAAAACAGATGCTGCATCTAAACTAAGCTTTTCCTGGATAAATTAAGAAAACAATTACCGAAGTATTCCAGAGAGAAATGTCTTTAGTCCCTTGATGTTCCCAGGGTTATTAAAGTTTTACCTGAAGATAACCAAGACTTCCAGAAATTACAAGTCGTTTACTTCATTCACTGCAGCTAAGAGAGGCTTGTGTTGCTGCCTCATAGGATTATTTCTTGCTGCATTTAACATGCATTAACAAGCATTTGAAAAGAGTTGAATTTCTTCTAGAAAGCTGAGTTGGCTTCTTGAGATCCTATCCAAAAAACTTTGTATTTTCCTAATCCCGGTTTTAGATAAAGCTTCTGAAAGGCTTTTCTCAGGAGCAAGTTTTACCAAGTTGTTGAGGCCTTTTTATAGAACACAGAAATTGAAGGATTAGAGCACAAAGAAGAGTAGGGTAGTTTTTTCCTTCTTTATTTAAACCCGACTGTATTTTTCCCATACACTTTTTAACTGTTTTACATGTGCCTCTGTGTTTTGCTCTGACATCTGATGCATTCCCTACTAATGTTAGAACTGAATTTTCTGATGCTAACTGAAGGGAGAAGGATGTTGGGGGTAAGTTGGGCAGAAGACTCTCAGTTTCAACTTTCAGCATCACAGAAATTTTATTCTGGTAATCTTAACATAATTCGACATCTAGGTGAACAACCTCCACCTGAGGAAGTTACACAAAAAGAACAACCAGATTCCAGACAATTAAACTTTATTACTCCGCCTGAAACATTAAGTAGTGGTTTTTAAAAATAGTTTTTCATCCCTTCTCCCTCTTGATGTTTATTGTGTGGGAGAGGATGTTTGTCCAACAAGCATATTGCTCCTCTTAGAGCAGGTGAGCTTGGTAGTGCTGGGTCCCTTTTGCATTTGGTTATATTCATTCTCCCCCTTCCCACCTATTTCTCACTTCATCTCTCCTGTAGCCATCTCCGTCCATCTTTTCCCCAGCTCATCATCTCTCCCCGTCCCCATCTTTCCCCTAGACCTGCTTATCCCTCTTCCTTCATCCTTTTCCCATCTCTCACCAACCCCACTGCCTAGTCTCCACTGTCCTTTCCCTAATCCTCAGTCACTTTTGTCATTCCTCTTCCTCTCCTACCCTCTTCTCTAGCCCTTGCCCTTCCTCTCCTTCCTTTCCTCCTTCTGCTTTCCTGTTTTCCCCCTTCCCCTTCCCTTTTCTTTCTCTCCTCACTTCCTCTCCCTTTGGCTCTCTTTCCTTTCTCCTCTTTCCTCCCCTCCTTTCAGCTCCCCTCATCACAATAACCTATAATTCTCTGTCCTCCAGGATCAGATCTTGACTTCTCTAACAGCAAAGATTAATTTTGCTTGCTCTGATCAATTTGATATTATGAACAAAGAATTCTCTAGATGGCACAGATATGCCCCCCTCCCCCACATTCTTCAAATATTTGACTAATAAATTTTTTAAAATTTTTGTTTTCTTTTTGAGACAAAGTCTTACTCTGTCACCCAGGCTGGAGTGCAGTGGTACAATCTCAGCTCACTGCAACTTCTGCCTCCCGTGTTCAAGCAATCCTCCTGCCTCAGCCTCCCAAGTAGCTGGGATTACAGGTGCGCACCACCACACCTGACTAATTTTTTTTTTTTTTTTTTTTTTTTTTAAGTAGAGGCGAGGTTTCACCATGTTGGCCAGGCTGGTCTAAGACTCTTGACCTTAAATGATCTGCCTGCCTCAGCCTCCCAAAGTGCTGGGATTACAGGCATGAGCTACCATGCCTGGCCCTTGACTAATACATTTTTAAACAAACAGAAGGATGGCCGGGCGCGGTGGCTCACACCTGTAATCCCAGCACTTTGGGAGGCCGAGGCGGGCAGATCATGAGGTCAGGAGATCAAGACCATCCTGGTTAACACGGTGAAACCCCGTCTCTACTAAAAATTCAAAAAAATTAGCCAGGCGTGGTGGCGGGCGCCTGTAGTCCCAGCTACTCAGGAGGCTGAGGCAGGAGAATGGCGTGAACCCAGGAAGTGGAGCTTGCAGTGAGCAGAGATTGTGCCACTGCACTCCAACCTGGGCAACAGAGTGAGACCCCGTCTCAAAAATAAAATAAAATAAAAAAACAAAGATATATACCCACCAAAATATGAACATTATGTCTTTGTTGACAGTTGAAATTATGGGCAATTTCCATGTTTTTTGTGTATCTGAATTTTTCATATTTACTAAAATGTGTCTACTATAAATGCTATTTTTAGAAAATGAATTAAACATTCTTTGCTTGAGCCCCCCCCATAGATCTTTATTTAATGAAAGTGAAAACAAAATGACTCAGATTTGATCCTTTTTGAAGATGAATT
Organism: Pongo pygmaeus; assembly: GCF_028885625.2. NCBI lineage: Eukaryota > Metazoa > Chordata > Mammalia > Primates > Hominidae > Pongo > Pongo pygmaeus. The sequence goes on from NC_072381.2 coordinate 106,780,568, forward strand.
TGGTTTGCTATTTTGATGTTCAGTTTTCCAATTTTTTTTTTTTGAGACAGAGTCTCGCTCTGTCGCCCAGGCTGGAGTGCAGTGGCACGATATTGGCTCACTGCAACCTCCGCCTCCCAGGTTCAAGCAATTCTCCTGCCTCAGCCTCCCATTAGCTGGGGCTACCGGTGCCAGCCACCACGCACTGCTAATTTTTGTATTTTTAGTAGATACGGGATTTCACCATGTTGGTCAGGCTGATCTCGAACTCCCAACCTCAGGTGATCTGCCTGCCTCAGCCTCCCAAAGTGCTGGGGTTACAGGCATGAGCCACTGCGCCTGGCTAGTTTTCCAATTTTTTTTACCTTTCAAAATGGGTGGCCCTTTGAACTGAAGCATGAAGCCACCAGCTCATTGGCACTATTGCAGCACATGGTGATTGTTAAATACAGTTGCTCAAGTTAGGCTTCAACTCTAAGTCCTATAAGACCTTTCCTGCCTTTCTCTGTCCTCCCAAAATTTAGTTCTTTTTTTTTGTAATATTTCAATATTAGAGTGCTCAGTCTGATAGACTTGGCAATTTTTATACAGATTTGTTTTCAGCCCTGTTATCAGTCTTGAGAGTGGGGAGAACAGGCATTGATGAGAAGTTCTGTTGTTATACACCTTGTTTATTGTCCTTGGTAGTGTTGGTTATAAAAAGTTTAACAGTCATGCTGTACCAAGCCAAGATGCCAGCTCTGCCATAGTTAAATGTTAAAATTCCAAGCTCAGATTCAAAATTGACTGAGAGGAAATCTTTCAGCAGACTATTTCAATCTCAGTTGACTAACCCTAGGTATGCAAGGTGGATGGCAAGGCTAGATGAAGTGCTCTAAACAACTGAAGTTTACTTATTTCCTAGCTATAGTGTACTCATTGTTTCACAAAGGGTTAAATCATGTAGTTAGTGAATGCTTTTCTAGCTGCAGGGGTTTTTGAAAAGAGATCTAGGAATTCTGCAGTTAATTGAATTCTTCAGCCATGGACTCAGGGTCTCTGAAAAAATTTGAATGAGCAAAATTCTCTCGCTTTCCTCCTAGATAGAGTTCATACCATGTCTTAGGAATCCAGAATTATTTTTTGAAGGATTTTATGCCTATATATGCTGATTGAACATTTAATAAGATAACCATGACATTTTAAAAGATTTTATACAATGTATTTGTTCCCTTGCATTGCCCTTCTCCCTGTTTTTTCTTCTCTCACTTTCCCAAGTCGGTATCACTGGTGCTTTTTTCCCATTTTTTTCCTATCTTGTGAGCAAAGTTTTAACAGTACGTAGAAAGTTAACTGCCTGGAGTCTTTTAAATATAAGTAACACGCAACCAGTAATAAGCTGTCGGTTGATTTTTTGCTGTCTGCAAAGAAACATAAACACAGCGCTCATTTCTGGCAGGTTTTTACTGTCAGAGTTTCTCCTATTATATTTATCTTACAATTTGCCAGGGGGTGAAGTTATTAAGTTTTAGCAGCAGCCATCGATCAAGTTCACAAGTTAACACGATAAAGGCTCTGTGCCGCTCCGATCCGCGGAAATGATGATCCTCACTCGGTAATTAACTAAATGAGAAAGTTAAATCTTACTTGAGAGCTGGGAGAGATGAAAGAGAGGTGTTTGTCAGTTTCTCAGTGGAAATTAGAAGCAGTTTTCTGCAATTCCCTAAGCTGCTGCTCTGTCATATTTTACATAAGCACTGGGAAAACGTCTTGTAATTAGTGCTGTCATGGAAGATTTTTTTTTTGCTGAAGGATGTTGGAATAATTCATTAGATTATCAAGAAAGGCTTGTGTCCTGAAATGATTAGCACAGTGAAATTTAAACCATTAACGATAACAAGTTTAGAGCTTGCTGCAGTGCAGAGGCATCCGGGGTATGTCTGTGCCTATTTCAATCATTTCTTATAATTAAACATTATGTCCTTTTTTTTCCTCACCACTAGGACCCATCCAAAAATCCTTTTAAGGTGGCACTGTCTACATCAGTGGGTTTACCAGCCTTGGAGGTGTGTGTAGTTAGTAGCTATAATAATGCAGCAGTAAATTAAACTGCTGTGAATTTCTTGGTTTAGAACAAAAGCACCTATCACCCTGGAAGCTATAAAGTTGCATGAGGGGGCCAATAAAGAATCTAGAGTTTCAGTTTTGAAATCTAAAATTGTTAAATGACTATCCTGTCTGTTTAACTATGTCAGAAATTAGAAAATAATGAAAAACTGCTTTGTTCTGAATTTGATGAATTTTATATATGACTTTTCCTTTAGTTAGTAAATAGAAAAAAAAGATTGGCAAGTGTCTAGTCATTAAATAATCGTATATACTGGGCAATGTCAGTTCATTTCCTACTGGGTTTTATTTAAAGGAATTGGAATGACTGCAAGCTTTTTCTTGTTGGTTATTAGAAATCATTCAGATTCATAATGTGAACTTTCCCTCTGCTGACAAATCTGCCCCTTCCTGTCTTCCATGTTCACTAATCAGATCTGACATGTTTATGAGTTTACCTAATATGTAATCATATTTAGTAGAGGCTGTTAAAATATTAATACAGTAATCCCACTGAGAAATAATGATGTTTACTTCTGTTGAAATGTGTGCCCCATTCTATATGTACCATTTTCTTTTCATTTGCACTCCCACTTCCCACCCTACTCCAAAAAAAGGAAAGGACTACTCCTTTGATCACTGAGAGTTATGAAGTTTAAGAACTAAAAGTAGGCTGGGCGTGGTGGCTCACGCCTGTAATCCCAGCACTTTGGGAGGCCGAGGCAGGTGGATCACGAGGTCGGGAGATCGAGACCATCCTGGCTAACACAGTGATACCCGGTCTCTACTAAAAATACAAAAAATTAGCCAGGTGTGGTGGTGGGCGCCTGTAGTCCCAGCTACTGGGGAGGCTGAGGCAGGAGAATGGCGTGAACCCAGGAGGCGGAGCTTGCAGTGAGCCAAGATTGTGCCACTGCACTGCAGTCTGGGCAACAATGCAAGACTCCATCTAAAAAAAAAAAAAAAACTAAAAGTAGAATGTTAAAAGTTATTATCTTACTTTTGAGCATTAATTTCCTTTTTTCTGCATGTTCAATTTGTGGCTAAATTCTTTCAGTTTATCTTGAAATCTCCTTGTAAAAGGATGCTCAGATGCCAATGGGCTCTATCCCTTCTGGGTTCCTTTTCTTTTCCATTCTAGCTCTTTAGAAATCTAGGTCTCCCTGCTATCACCATCTTCATCACTAGGTGTGCTTACTTATCTCTTTCCATTCTAATCAAAATGTAAACAATCCTGTTTCCTCTCAATTCAAGCATGACAATGGCAATGTGGATTTTTTTTTTTTTTTTTTGAGACAACATCTCTCTCTGTTGTTTAGGCTGAAGTGCAGTGGCATGACCACGGCTCACTGCAGGCTCAACCTCCCAGGCTCAAGTAATCCTCCCACCTCAGCCTCCCAAGTAACTGAGACTACAGGTGTGCACCACCACACACAGCTAATTTTTTTTTTTTTTTTTTTTTGTAGAGGTGGAGTCTCACTATGCTGCCAAAGCTGGTCTCAAACTCCTGGCTTCAAGCAATCCTTCTGCCCTGGCATCCCAAAGTTCTGGGATTACAGGCATGAGCCACCATGCCTGACTGGCTTTTTTTTTTAAGATGCTTTTGGTCGGGTGCGATGGCTCATGCCTGTAATCCCAGCACTTTGGGAGGACGAGGCAGGTGGATCACGAGATCAGGGTTTGAGACCAACCTAGCCAGCATGGTAAAACCCTGTCTCTACTAAAAACACAAAAATTAGCTGCGTGTGGTGTTGTGTGCCTATAATCCCAGCTACTTGGGAGGCTGAGGCATGAGAATCGCTTGAACCTGGGAGGCGGAGGCTGCAGTGAGCTGAGATGGCACCATTGCACTCCAGCCTAGGCGACAGGCAAGACTCTGTCTCAAAAAAAAAAAAAAAAAAAGAAAAGATAAAGAAAGAAAGATGCTATTACAAAGAAATCAAAGGAAAATAATAGGCTTTATAAAATGTTTAAGAAAAAAAAAATAACCGGAAAAAGATCTTTAAAGTCAATGTTTTTGGCCGGGTGTGGTGGCTCACGCCTGTAATCCCAGCACTTTGGGAGGCAGAGGTGGGTGGATCACGAGGTCAGGAGATCAAGACCATCCTGGCTAACATGGTGGAACCCCGTCTCTACTAAAAATACAAAAAAATTTAGCCGGGCATGGTGGCGGGTGCCTGTAGTCCCAGCTACTCGGGAGGCTGAGGCAGGAGAATGGCGTGAACCCAGGAGTCGGAGCTTGCAGTGAGCTGAGATCGCGCCACTGCACTCCAACCTGGGCGACAGAGCGAGACTCCGTCTCACACACACACACACACACAAAAAGTCGTTGTTAGATGTTTATTTAACTAAAGCCTGACAACAGCCTCTAGAGAGTATAACATAGACTTTTAAAAAATCTCTTCCTTTCCCCCTCAAAATCCTTGTAAGTTTTGCCTTGTTTCTCCTGGCCACAGGAGCAAGAACACTGTTGAATCCCCATCCAGATTAATGTACCAGACTAAATATCTAAAGGATCAGCCTTAATGAGGTAGTAAAGTATTATACTAAAATAAATGTATATTATGACCCAGACTTACAATTCTCAACAGGGGATTTCTCCTCCTTCGGTTTCTCCTCCTTCATCCTCTGTCATGAGAGTTAAAATACCTTTCTTTTAAACATTTCCTAATCTGCCTAATCTAATCCTAGCCATAGTCACATTTTGCCTGGATTATTTTATCAGCCCTCTAGTTGATCTTTCTTCCTCTGCTTTTGCAACTTGCTCTTATTATCCCCTCCCCACCTTTCCAGCCCCTGCTCCATTCTCTGTGTGGCAGCTAGTATAAATATTTGTAAGGCACAAATCAGACAATGCCATATGTGACTATTTCAAAACCTCCAGGGGCTCTCCTTTACACTTCAGATGAAATCTAAACTCTGTAGGATGGCCTGGAAGGCCTTATATGATCTTAGCCCCAGCCACCTTAATTCCCACCATTTTTCCTTAATTCCCACCATTTTCTTATTCATTCTGCCCAGCCACATTGTCCTTCTATCTTTCACTTGAACATACCATTGCGCTAGCTCTTCCTTCTATCTAGAAGGATCTTCCCCAAGATCTTCACAAGACTGACATGTCATTAAAATCTCAGCTCAGGTGTCACTTCCTTTAGAGGCATTTCTTGACCACTCCAGTTAAAGTAGCCTGCACTCTTTACTTCTTTTCTTTTTTTTTTTTTTTTAAACATGATCTCACTCTGTTGCCAAGGCATTCAAGCAGTTCTCGTGCCTCAGACTCCCAAGTAGCTGGGACCACATGTGCGCACCACCATGCCCAGCTAATTTTTATATTTTGGGTGTTTTGTTTTGTTTTGTTTTGTTTTGTTTTGTTTTGTGACAGAGTCTCACTCTGTTGCCCAGACTGGGGTGCAGTGGGCAATCTCAGGTCACTGTAACGTCTGCCTCCCGGGTTCAAGCAAGGGTTCACACACCATCAAGCCCAGCTAATTTTTGTATTTTTAATAGAGACAGGATTTCGCTATGTATGCCTGGCCAGGCTGGCCTTGAATTCCCGACCTCAAGTGATCCACCCACCTTGGCCTCCCAAAGTGCTGGGATTACAGGCGTGAGCCACCATGCTGGCTGTATTTTTAATAGAGACGAAGTTTCACTATGTTGACCAGGCTGGTCTCGAACTCCTAGCCTCAAGTGATCTGTCCGCCCCAGCCTCCCAAAGTGCTGTGATTACAGGCATGAGCTGCCACCATGCCTGCCTTTACTCCTTATTTTATCTTTCTTTGTTTTCTTCACAATCCTTACTGGTTTCTGAAATTAACATATTTATATATGTTCTTTCTCCACTCCTCCTCAGAGAAGGCAAAGACACTTTGTATGCCTGTCCACAGCAGTTTCCCTATTACCTGGTAAAGTGCCCAGCATAGAGTAGTCACTCAATAAACTGTTGTTGGTTGATTGATACCACTAAAGTTCCAGCTTTAGTCAAAATTCTTGTCCTGCCCCTCCTAGGCTACAGCCTTATCCCCTGCAAAACCCTTGCCTATTTTATTCTTAAATTAATTCAGCATTTAATCATTATATTCCCCTTCCCCCCATAGTTCTCAATGCCAGAGCCTTTCCTTAAAGCCTTTCTCGAAGCCAAATGGAATCCTTAGATATCTTTTATCATTTGTATCTTTCTTGTCATAAATACTTTCTTCATCTAGTCCTTGCAACCCCAGTACTAAAGAGTGTCCTATGTCTGGAATGTCTTTCTCTACTTACTACACCCTTCCTTTTGGTTAAAGCAGATTTGGATGCAAACTAGAAATACTTGTCATTTCACCATAAAGTTCAGTCAGTCCACTATGTATTTCCCAACCTATACATAATACAGTTAGTAAAGTCAGCATACTTATAGTATTACAGTGATAGTTGATGGTCAAGCCAGTTGGTATCTGCAAGTGTCTATTTTTCCTTCCTGGCCCAGGCTGCAGCTTCAGAGAAATTCATGGTAATTTTGAAAGTGGTACATGAAATATGTTTTTGAAGAGGAAACTAGCCCCTAGCTAGTTTTGAGAACTAAGCTGAAGGACAGTTCCAGAAATACTTAACTCCTTTCATTTTGTGTGCTTGTCACCTGACAGCTTCTTTCTTTCTTGTGGAGACAACTGTTCACTATAAACAGAAAAGAAGAGGGAGATGTGCAGGGGTGGCAGAAACTTAGTGTTACCATTAAGCTAAGGCTGTTTGTCAGCTTTCCAAGACACTTGAACAGTAGTGGTTGAGTCATCAGGCTTTTGTTGGGAAAGCCAAATCAATTCTACTGCAACCAGTAACCATTATATCTCCCATACACTCTAATATACAACCTTTTGATTTTTTAATAATTGAACTTTTTCATTGTGTTCTTGTAGATTTTCAGAAGTTCTCAAATTGGAATTTTGCTGCATTTACTTTAGATAATTGTAGAAAAATCTGTATTGGAGAATGGTAGAAGAAAGGGGCTTGAGAACAAAGACCTTTATCTTTAGATTTCTCTACAAACATAATACCTTAGTTACAAATAAAATTCGTATTACAGTGGATTTATCAGTAGGAATACTCTACCCTTAGAAGTTTTGTTAAAATAACTTTATTGAAATATAATTTATATACAATAAAATACACCCATTTTAAGTACATAGTTCAATGAATCTTGGCGACTTGCGTAATAGTCAAGTTAGAGAACATTTTCATTGTCCCAAAAACATCCTTTGTACGCTTCCCCAGTCAGTCCCATCTCTACATCCAGCCTCAGGCAACCACTGATCTGTTTTTCTAACAATTAGAGTTACTGTTCCTAGAGTTTCATACGAGTAGAATCATAATGGACTCATTTGTACCTGGCTTCTTTGATTCAGCATGTTTTTGAGATTCGTCTTTACCATTTTGTGTGTCTGTAGTTTATTCTTTTTGTTGCTGAGTACTATTCCATTCTACAGCAACATCACAGTGTGTTTACCAGTTAATCTTTTGATGGACATTTGGATTATTACCGTTTTGGATTTTTATTAATATAGAAGCAAAAAACATTAATGTACCAGTATTTGTGTTGAACTGTGTTCCATTTTAAGGAGGTTAAGTACCTAAAGTGGAATTGCTGGGTTGTTTGGTAAGTATATGTTTAACTTTACAAAAAACTGTCAGCTTGTTTTCCAAAGTGGTTGTACCAGTAAACGTGACTGCCAACAATGTGTGAGAGACCCAGTTGTTCCTCATTCTTGTCCACACTTAGTATTGTCAGTCTTTTAAATTTTAGCCATTCTAGTAAGTGTGTCGTAATGTCTTGATATTTTAATTTGCATTTCTCTCATGACTAATGATGTTGAACATCTTTTCATATGCTTATTGGCATCTGTGGATCTTTTTTTATGAAGTATGTTCAAATCTTTTGCCTATTTAATAAAACAGGATTTTTTTTTAATTATTATTGAGTTCTAAGAGTTCTTTATAGATGCTGGATACAAGTCCTTTGTGAAGGACTTGTATCCATTACATTTATTGCAAATGTTAATAAAAATAACAAATCATTTTTGGAAATCATGTTTTGAACATGCCAATTTGACTTTTTTTCCTTTTATAATGTTTGCCTATTCCAAGAACGTCAAGGTTTTCTCCTGTGTTTTCTTTTAGAAGTTTTATAGTTTTAGCTCCTATATATAAATCTAGAATTAAGTTAATTTTTGTATATGGTATGAAGTTAGGAACAGACTTCATTTCCTCTATGGATATCCAATTGTTGAAAAGACAATCCTTTCCCTATTTAATTTTTTTTTTTTTTTTTGAGAAGGCTCTGTCACCCAATCTAGAGTGCAGTGGCACAATCTAGGCTCACTATAACCTCCACCTCCCAGGTTCAAGTGATTCTTGTGTCTCAGCTGCCCTAGTAGCTAGGATTATAGGCGTGTGCCATGACGTCCAGCTAATTTTTGATTTTTAGTAGAGATGGGGTTTCACCATGTTGGCCAGGCTGGTCTTGATTTCCTGACCTCAGGTGATCTGCCTGCCTCAGCCTCCCAAAGTGCTGGGATTACAGGCCTGAGCCACCGTGCCTGGCCTCCCCATTGAATTATCTTGGCATCTTTCTTGAAAGTCAGTTGACTGTATGTATTTCTGGACTCACTATTCCTTTCCATTGATCTACACTTACACCAAAGCCACACTATCTTGATTACTATTACATATCTTGAAATTTATTAGTCGGAGTCTTCCATCCTTTTTCAAAGGGTTTTGTGGTTTTTTGGGGTTGGGTTTTGTTTTGTTTTGTTTTATTTTGTTTGAGACAGTTTTACTCTGTAATCCAGGCTGGAGTGCAGTGGCATGATCTTGGCTCACTGCAGCTTCCACCTCCCAGGTTCAAGCAATGCTCTTGCCTCAGCCTTCAGGGTAGCTGGGATTACATGCATGCACCACCAGACCCGGCTAATTTTTGTATTTTTAGTAGAGACGGGGTTTTACCCTGTCAGCCAGGCTGGTCTCAAACTCCTGACTTCAAGTAATCCACTCACCTCAGACTCCCAAAGTGCTGGGATTACAGGTGTGAGCCACCACACCCAACCGTTTTTTTTTATTTTCAGGAATATTTTGGTTAACTTTAGGTCCTTTGCTTTTCTTTACAAATTTTAGAATCAGCGAGTTAATTTGCCTGCTGAGACTTTGATATTGCACTAACTGTATAGGTTGATTTGGAAAGAATAAACATCTTAATAGATCCAATTTCTGAATATAGTGTATCTCTCCATTTATTTAAGTAAGTCTTTTTAAATTTCCCTCAGCAATGTTTTATAGTTTTCAATTTATAAGTATTACACAAATTTTATCAATTTTTTTTTTTGAGACGGAGTCTAGCTCTGTCTCCCAGGCTAGAGTGCAGTGGCGTGATCTCAGCTCACTGCAATCTCCACCTCCCGGGTTCAAGTGATTCTCCTGCCTCAGCCTCCAGAGTAGCTAGGGCTACAGGCGTGTACCACCACGCCTGGCTAATTTTTTGTACTTTTAGTAGAGACGGGGTTTCACCTTGTTAGCCAGGATGGTCTTGATCTCCTGACCTCGTGATCCGCCCGTCTCTGCCTCCCAAAGTGCTTGGATTATAGGCGTGAGCCACCGCTCCCAGGCTAAATTTTATCAAATTTATTTCTGAGAATTTTATGTTTTTATGGTACTACAAATTGTATAGGTGGATGGTTTTCAAAAAATGTATTCTTTTTTAATAGGTGTAGGAGTCACTCTCAGGGTGACTAGTGACCTGGAAAGGGACACAAAGGGGGCTAGTGAGTCTCGTGATGATCTGTTTCTTGATCTGGGTGTTGGTTATGTGGGTATGTTCACCTTGTGAAAATTAGTTGAGTACACTTAAGATTAAGCATTTTTTTATGTTATACTTTAATGAAAATTAAAATAGAAAAAATATATAGTGAAAAAGAAGAATGTACTTTCAAAAAGAGAGGGAAGGCTCAGCTCCAACAGTGTTATAAGCTCATTAAGAGTGTTGATTGGCGGAACACTTGACTGTATGCTAGGTGGTGTGCTAAGCATGCTTTTCATGAGGGTTTTTTAATTTGTTCCTTACAAAAACCCAATGAAATAGAACCTATTATATTATTTTCCCTGTTTTATAGATGAGAGAATTAGACTCAGAAAGATCAAGTTATTTATTCCATGTCACACAGCTGCTAAATTGAGGAGCTAGAATTTGAAACCAGGTCTTTTTACTCCAGGGCCAAAGCTTTTAAAACAATACAGTATGGGGTAGTGGTTGAGAATAACCCATTTGTTAATGGATCTCAGGTATGTGTCTTTCTGCCTCATCAAAAAAATACTTGTTTTGAGGGATGGTGACTAAAATGTATACCAGCCAGAATAGCCCAGAACAGTTGATAAATACATGAAATCTCAGTTTATACTTTATGTCTAATAACCAAATGTGATTCCCACTTATGACTTGATCATTGAAAGTATCACAAAGTCTTATCTTTAGCTTCTGCAGTAGGATACCCAGACTTTTTAAATCCTTAGGCAGTTTTACCTAACAGTCCAATAGCCACTGATCAAAGCATGACTCCTCATGATTATAGCAATATCTTGTTTATTTAATGTATAAGTGGAATAATTTCATTAAGTTGCTGATTGTTCTTCTCTGTTACTGGCATTCTGGTCTTTATCCAGAAAACAGTACTCCAGTAGCACCCAACTCAGTCCATTTCCACCTTTTAAAAGACAAAGGGTACATTTTAAAAGGCAAATATACAAAAAATGATAGAGTTTGGGAGGTTTTCGTTACTGAGATTAGACGTGGCATTTAGTCAAGCTTAAAAGCTTGCCTGTGTGTTAGTTCTCTAAATCTTCACATTTCATGAGTTTTCATTTCTGAGATACAAACTAATAACTTACACAAAAAGCAGCCCTAAAGTCCCCCAAGGCCTGTGTCCAACAAGGTTCTTAGTAATCATTTTTAGTCTGTATCATAGGCAACAGTGGCATTTATGCTAGAAAACATCCACCTCGACACACCAGGATTACAGGTGTCAGCTCCTTCTGTGTATATAAAATGGCCTAATGCCATTCTTGAAAATATGCTTTCAGCTGTGTATCTTTACTTTGTAAAGAGGCCTGTGTATAGGATTTAACATCTAGAAAATAAGCAAGCCTCAAGAGTTCAGGGCCGCAGTGAGCTGTGATCACACCACTGCACTCTAGCCTGATTGACAGAGCAAGACCCTGTTTCTAAAAATAAAAATAAATAAATAAAAGAAAATAAGGCAAGCCTGAGCCTTGAAATGAATTATCTAAATGTGGTACAGTTTTATAGCATGTTCCACATTGAGTATGTCTGAGCAGGGATGAACTCTGTGGTAACATGGGTCTTCCTGCCACATTTGGGTTGCCTTAAGTAAATATGCCAAAGATCCATCAAATTACTTTGAAAAGTACCCACTTGTACCCATTTGTGATTATCCTTTAAAGAAAATCCTACTTTCTTCAGAGTAGCAAAAGTTTCTATTGATTTCTGAATCTTTTCCCAGTGTCCCCCAGCTTCAAACTTGGGTGTGATTTTGTCTCCTTTTTTCTCATACTCATATGCAATCGATCAGCAAATTCAGTAGGATCTGTCTTCAGAATATACACTGAATCCCAATTATTTCTCACCACCTCTATAGCTACCACTGTGGTCCAAGTGATTGTTCTGTCTTCCATGGACACATAGCAGTGGTCCTTTTAAACGGTGTCAGATTGTGTCGCTATTATGCTTCTGGGTGTTTGCCCATGTGGCCCCTCTGTATGGCTTCTCATCCTCCATACCTGTCTCTCTCTCAGATTAGCCTGAGTTTCTTACATGGTAGCTCAATGCTCTAAGGAGTAAGCAGAAGTTGCCTGGGCTTAGAAGTCCCAGAATGGAATGCACCTTTCTCCCCATTCTCTTAGTCAAAGCCCAGATTCACAGAATAGGACATAATCTCCGCCTTTTGATGGGAGGAGTAGCATTCATGTAGAGGGAGGGCTGGAGTTGCTGGGGCCAATCTGTGGAGATTAGTTACCACCACCGGAATGACCAGGGTGATTTGACCTAGGCTACTTCTCCAGCCTTAACTTTTCCTTGCTCACTCTGTTCCAGCCACACCAGGCCCTCTTGTTCCTTGAACATGCCAGGCCGACTGCCACCCAGGACCTAGGGTCTCAAAATTTCCATTGCCTAGACCATTCTTCCTCGCTGTCTAGTCCTCATTTCCTTCATGTCTGAGTTAAAATGTCACCTTTTTCAGGAAACGATCTCTAACCACTTAGACTTAAATAATCCTATTAGTTTTTTGTTAATTGCTGCCTAATCACCACAAACTTAGCAAGTTAAAACAACACGTATTTATTAATTCTGTGTATAGTTCTGAGGGTCAGAAGTGTGGCACATAGTGGCTGGGTTCTCTGCTGAGAGTATCTCAAGGCTTAAATCAATCAAGGTGTTGGGCTGGACTGAGTTCTCATCTGGAAGCTCGGAGGGAAAATCCTCTTCTCAGCTCTTTTTTTTTTTTTTTTTTTTTTTTGAGATGGAGTTTCGCTCTTGTTGCCCAGGCTGGAGTGCAATGGCGTGATCTCAGCTCACTGCAGTCTCCACCTCCTGGGTTCAAGTGATTCTCCTGCCTCAGCCTCCCAAGTAGCTGGGATTACAGGCACCCGCCACCACACCTGGCTAATTTTTTGTATTTTTAGTAGAGATAGGGTTTCGCAACGTTGGCCAGGCTGATGTCAAACTCCTGACCTTAGGTGATCCACCCACCTCGGCCTCCCAAAGTGCTGGGATTACAGACGTGAGCCACCACACCCGGCACTCAGCTCATTCTTGTTGTTGGCAGAATTCAGTTCCTTGCCGTTGTAGGACTGAAGCCCCCATTTTCTTACTGGCTGTCGGCTGGGGGCTCCTTTCAGCAGCTAGAGACTGACCACATTCCTTGCCAGCTATCCCCCTTCCTCTTCTGCAACCCTTTGGAGCAAGCTCTGTGCTTTTAAAGCCTCATACGATTAGGTCAGATCCACCTGAGTAATCTCCTTATCTTAAGGTCAGCTGATTTGGATCCCTCTTTTAATCACAGCAATACCTACATTACTGTTTGAATAACTCAGAGAAGGTATGTGTACACCAGGAGCCAAGAATCTTGGGGACCAGCCGGGTGCAGTGGCTCACGCCTGTGATCCCAACACTTTGGGAGGCCAAGGCTGGCGGCTCACCTGAGGTTGGGAGTTTGAGAACAGCCTGACCAACATGGAGAAACCCCATCTTTACTAAAAATACAGAATTAGCTGGGCATGGGGTTGTGTGCCTGTAATCCCAGCTACTCGGGAGGCTGAAGCAGGAGAATCACTTGAACCCGGGAGTCAGAGGTTGCAGTGAGCCGAGATCGCACCATTGCACTCCAGTGCGGGCAACAAGACTGAAACTCTGTCTCAAAACAAACAAAAAAGAATCTTGGGGACCATCTTAGAATTTTGCCTACCACAATAACATATACTTTTTTCCTGTCCCCTTATCCTGCTTTATTTTTCTTCATAGCACTATCTACATTATATTTTCTAAGTATTTGCTTGTGTTTTGTTTGTTTGTTTGTTTGTTTGTTTTGGGGGATAGAGTCTTGCCCTGTTGCCCAGGCTGGAGGGAAGTGGTGCAATCTCAGCTCACTGCAACCTCTGCCTCCCGGGTTCAAGCAATTCTCCTGCCTCAGCCTCCTGAGTAGCTGGGATTACAGGTGTGTTCTCCTCACCTTGACCTCCCAAAATGCTGGGATTACAGGTGTAAGCTACTGCACCTGGCTGCTTCTGTTTTTAATGTGCCTTTCACACTAAGAGTATATGTTAGTGATGTTAGAGACTGTCATTTTTGTTCATTGTTATATTCCTAGTACCAAGGACACAGTGTTTGGCACATTGTAGATGTTCAGTAAATACTTATTGAATGAATCAATTAATAAAAAAGACTTCATGGGAAATATGGAGTATTTTATGTTATGGAAAAAGGTAGATTGAGCATATGAGTGTTATTTTAGCTTTATGTCCAAAAAGGTACCACAGAGTCTCAGAATATTCACTGGTTTCTCTTTTCATGAAGGACTTCTTATTTGACGATTAAAAACCAAGTTGTTGGCCGGGCACGGTGGCTCACGCCTGTAATCCCAGGACTTTGGGAGGCTGAAGTGGGTGGATCATTTGAGGTCAGGAGTTCAAGACCAGCCTATCCAACATGATGAAACTCTGTCTCTACTAAAAATATAAAACTTAGCCAGGCGTGGTGGTGAGCACCTGTAGTCCCAATACTTGGGAGGCTGAGGCAGGGGAATCGCTTGATTCTCCGCCTGGGAGGTGGAAGTTGCAGTGAGCCAAGATCGTGCCAGTGCACTCCAGCCTGGGCAACAGAGCAAGACTCTGTCTCCAAAAAAAAAAAAAAGTTGTGATGACGGGGCACAATGGCTCACACCTGTAATCCCAGCACTTTGGAAAGCCAAGGCAGGAAAATTGCTTGAAGCCAGGAATTTGAGACCAGCCTGGGCAACAAAAGAAGACTCCATCTCTACAAAAAAAATGTTAAAAATTAGCAGGACATGATAGTGTGTACCTATATAGTCCCAGCTACTCTGGAGGCTAAGGTGGGAGGATCACTTGAGCCCAGGAGCTGGAGGCTGCAGTGAGCTATGATCTCACCACTGCACTCCAGCCTGGGTGACAGAGTGAGACCTTGTCTCAAAAAAAAGTTGTGAGCAAGTAATTGTATAAATGTCCAACAACTGTTGTATACAAGAAAAAGCAAATTAGATTTTTGGCTTGCTAGTAATAACATGCTTTTAGCTTTCGGTTTTTATTTGTGTATCTTCAAATATTAAGAATGTCTTCTGCAAACTTTTGGAAATGGATGCTTAGTCTTCTGGCATTATAGCTGATTTACCAACTTTCTATGGTATTTCTGTGGTTTTCCACGTAATTGCTAATAGAATAACAGAGTGGGCTCAATTGTGTAGACATAATATAGCATGCCGTACCAGAAAATCATATATATTTCCGTCATTTTCAATACTAATCATTTTATGTTTCTTTTAACCCCCTTCTACAGACAAAACTTGCCAATGGCACTTCCAGTATGATTGTGCCCAAGCAACGGAAACTCTCAGCAAGCTATGAAAAGGAAAAGGAACTGTGTGTCAAATACTTTGAGCAGTGGTCAGAGTCAGATCAAGTGGAATTTGTGGAACATCTTATATCCCAAATGTGTCATTACCAACATGGGCACATAAACTCGTATCTTAAACCTATGTTGCAGAGAGATTTCATAACTGCTCTGCCAGGTATGTCTACAAGTGTTTGTAAACCATTAATTTGCTATGATGATAACAGAACTAGATCTCCAGCTATATATCTCTCTTTAAAAGTCTTTATTGGCTTGACTTTTACAAATTAAGTTCCTTAACTGTACCTTGGTATAAAGCTTTTTTTTTTTTTTTTTTTTTGAGATGGAGTCTTGCCCTGTCTCCCAGGCTGGAATGCAGTGGTGTGATCTCGGCTCACTGCAACACTGCAAGCTCCGCCTCCTGGCTTAATGCCGTTCTCCTGCCTCAGCCTCTCCAGTAGCTGGGACTACAGGTGCCCGCCACCACGCCGGGCTAATTTTTTGTATTTTTAGTAGAGACGGGGTTTCACCATGTTAGCCAGGATGGTCTTGATCTCCTGACCTCATGATCCACCTGCCTCGGCCTCCCAAAGTGCTAGGATTACAGGCATGAGCCACCATGCCCAGCTGGTATAAAGCTTTTTAAAAAAACAAACTCTAGAGATAAAGACTCCTTTTTTTTTTTTTTTTTTGAGACAAAGTCTCACTCTGTCACCCAGGCTGGAGTGCAGTGGCGCGATCTCGGCTCATTGCAACCTCTGCCTCCCAGATTCAAGCGATTCTCCTGCCTCAGCCTCCCGAGTAGCTGGGACTACAGGCACCTACCACCATGCCTGGCTAATTTTTGTATTTTTAGTAGAGGTGGGGTTTCACCATATTGGCCAGGCTGGTCTCAAACTCTTGACCTCAAATAATTCACCCGCCTCAGCCTCCCAAAGGGTTGGGATTACAGGTGTGAGCCACCGCGCCCAGCCAAGACTCCTTTTACCTATCTTCTTACTCATGCCCTTCTATTCAACCTATTTTTACCCATACATAGGTCCAAATAAAATCTTTTCTGAGGTGTTACCTGGTGAAAGATGTGTCTTTTATAATAACATGTCTTAGTTTCAAGATATGTTTATGTACTTGGATTTGTATTTCTATGAGAATATATCAGCAGAATGTTTAAATTCTACAGATGGGATGGGCACGGTGGCTCACACCTGTAATTCCAGCACTTTGGGAGGCCAAAATGGGTGGATCACGAGGTCAAGAGTTCGAGACCAGCCTGACCAACATGGTGAAGCCCTGTCTCTACTAAAAATACAAAAATTAGCTGGGCGTAGTGGCACACACCTGTTATCCCAGCTACTTGGGAGGCTGGGGCAGGAGAATCACTTGAACCCAGGAGGCGGAGGTTGCAGTCAGCTGAGATCACACCCCTGCATTCCAGGCTGGGCGACAGGGCAAGACTCCATCTCAGAAAATAAATAAATAAATAAACAGATAAATAAGTTCTACAGATGAATAAGAAACATTTTTAGTTGAAGTTTTTAGAAAGAAGGATATCTCATAAACCTTGTTGTGGTGTTAAATAAATAAATATAAAATGATATTTAAAATCCCTTTTTTGGAGGATGCTGTGGTTTTTCTGAATGCTTAAGGGCAGACAAGAACACTGCCAAGGTGTCAGTATTTGGGGGGAATGCTATTTCAGGAAAATAGGAGTCCTGTGTATTCAAAGTTTATTTTAAGAGAAAAAAATCATACCAACATGAATGAATCTTATCTTAAATATCTTCACCTTGTTAGGGGAGGGAGTGTTGGTTGTTGTTTTCCAATTATAGAAGTTATAGGAAACTTAGAAAATATTTAAAAACATTTCCTAGAACCCCACCATTCAGAAAGAACTATTGATTTGCTAAGTTATTAATATTTTGGCAGGTAGCCTGTTTTCTCTAGGTATGTGTATTTGCCTGTAAAGCTTGGATCATAAATGTTTTGAGACCATTTTTTCTTAATGCATTCTCTTAGTGTATTTTTCTAAATGTGTGTTCTCTTAAAACATACTTTTCAGTTGTTGCATAATATTCTTCACAATGGTTGAAGCACATATTATTTAACCCCTTTATTGAACATTTATGTAGTTTCAAAATTTTTTCATATTATAAACCATATGATGATGAATTTTTATACATTAATCTTGTGGGAATCCTAGGGGAAAAAATACAGACATAGAATCGCTATATATTAAGGAATATGAACATTTTGAGGCTTTTAATACATGGTGCCAAACTATCCCCTAATAAAAATATACCAGCTCATAGCCTCCCAACTATTAATACTACTTTGTTTTATATTTGCCAATTATACCTTTTTAAAATTTTTGTTTTTCTAAACTAAGAATTTAAGTTGCTGTTTAAAACAAAAGAAGTACCTATTTATATCTTAGGAATAACCACTATAAAAACTGAATTTTACCTATATCTTTTGTTAAATAGAATAGATTTTTGGCCCCTCTTTACTCATTGGATTTTGTTTTAGCCATAGGCAAACAGTTTTCTTTGTACAAAACAGTCTGTGTGTACCTCATTACTTTGTTCTCCCCAATCACTGAGACATGTTACTATCTCAAGCTTATACCACTAAGAATTGAACAGGAGTTGATTAGACCTGTGTATCCTTTACCTAATATTGATCCCTGGTTTGTATCCACTGACCACTCTATGAGGTATTAAATCATCAATCTAATGCTTTATGGCCATTTAAACTTATAAACCTATACCATCTGGCTATGTTTAGTAAACCAAACTACTTCAAAAAGTGCCTGTAGTCTATTAATGTAATGGGTTTGTTTGGAGTGTTAGGTGAAATTACTTCCAAAGACTTATTATAGGTACATGGTGAAATGATCAGGAGCAATTTGATGGCACCCATTAAAAACACAGGACTGCATTTTGGAAATTTCTGATGGTGTAGAAAGTTTTAATATAAATTGTACCATTACTGTATTTTACATGAAGAACTAATTATTATATCTTTAATTGGCTTTTGTTCATGTTCCTTTAATAAGAATTGGGTAATGCATGTCTCCATCTGCTTATGCTTACATACGAACATGTGATGCCAGCGAAACAAAATCCATTTAATGCTTTCTTTCTCAAGTCTGCTGAAAAGTGTGACTGATATCCATATAATCTTGATCATTAAAATGATATGATTCAGAGGAAAGGCCCAAAATGAAATGCCATGTTCTCTTTCTTGTTAAGTTTGTGCCTACGGGAGTGAGAGTATGAGGGAATCCTTCTGAACTATTTAAGTCTATAGAAAACCTCTGATATGTACTTTGTAAACAGAAATAACTTTGAATGTTTTTATCTCAGTTGTAAAGGTAGAACAGCAGGCAAAAGAATTTCTTTTAGTGAGATCATCCTATTTTTATAGGATCTTTTCTTCTGAGACCACAGTACAGATTTGGGTGGTGGAGAACTTTAACTGGGAAGCCCTTCTGGTTTAAACTCCCCAAGATCTATTCTCCATTGTTTTCCTCTGCACCTCCTACAAAATATTCTCTGAAATGCTAACCAAGTTATCTTTTGGTCTGGAATTTTTTTTCATTTTTGCTCAACTGTCATTTAGGTTTTATAGCAGCAGCTACTCTGAAATATAGTTTTTTTAAATCTGAAATTAAACTCATTCTTGAACTTAAACATACATCTCTGTCTTTCTCTTGGGATATTTCCATGCCATTCTGTATTTCCTTCTTCTCTCCTTTCTGCATGCCCAAAATTCTATAACCCAGCACATTCTGACTTAGTGCCTCTCCCCTAGTACATTTAAAGGATATTTCTTTTACCGAACAGCTTTGGAACTACAGCAGTAATAGAAACAGAATGAGAAATGGACCTAATATAGAGATTTGGGGGGGTCTGAATCATAGAGTTTGAGATGCCATCCATAGAACATCCCCTAGTGCTGAAATCCATATAGATAGATGTGAATTGTTTTCTGGAATCCTTTTTATTTTTAATGTCTTGGGGGTTTGCTGGTTGTTAGCTTTAACTTCCTTATCTAAAGGAAGATGGAAAATACTGTTCATTTCTGTAACCTTATGGAAAAATTATTGACACTCATTTTACCCAAGCCTCTGTTTGAAAAAGAAACTGGACTACACTAGGGACAATGATATGCCTTCATAGCAGAACAAATGTTGTTCTGTTTTAAAGGACCTTTTGTAAAAAATCATTCACCACCTTCTGTGTTCTTTTTCTTTGCCTCCTCCCCCTGCTGAAAGCTCGGGGTTTGGATCATATTGCTGAGAACATTCTGTCATACCTGGATGCCAAATCACTATGTGCTGCTGAACTTGTGTGCAAGGAATGGTACCGAGTGACCTCTGATGGCATGCTGTGGAGGAAGCTCATCGAGAGAATGGTCAGGACAGATTCTCTGTGGAGAGGCCTGGCAGAACGAAGAGGATGGTGAGCCTTTAACTTTTCTTACTCTTATACAGCTTCAGGACCTGGCCATTCACAGTCACTGAAAGATTTTTGGGGAGCCAGTGAGACCACTTCTCATTTAATATGGTGATTTTGTTGATTTGTAGCTTAAAATGTAACAGAGAACAAATGTTCAGGTACTCAGCAGTTTTTCTTCTTACCTGTCACTCACAAAATGACATATTGTATTAATACTGCTTTGCAAAAAAATAATGGAAAGCTGACCAGCCCTGCTGTTTAAAACATTCTGTTATCTGGGCAGAAGTTGGTATCCTGCGGCTGGGCACAGTGGGTTCACGCCTGTAATCCCAGCACTTTCAGAGGCCAAGGTGGGCAGATCACTCGAGGCCAGGAGTTTGAGACCAGCCTGGCCAACATGGCGAAACCCCGTCTCTACTAAAAATACAAAATTTAGCCGAGTGTGGTGGCGTGCACCTGTAATCCCAGCTACTGTAGAGGCTGAGGCAGGAGAATCACATGAACTCCGGCGGTGGACATTGCAGTGAGCGGAGGTTAAGCCATTACACTCCAGCCTAGGTGACAGAGCATGACTTTGTCTCAAAAAAAAAAAAAAAGCTGGTATCCTGCAAAAGGACTGATGGGCAATTTATGAGGCAAAAAAAAAGTAGATGACTTTGAATCACATAGAAACCATCCAGTATAGCTTTCCCCTAAAATAATCCAGGACAAATGCTTTTATTTTCTTTCAGAAAATTTCTTGCCTTTATCTTATGCCTCGGGTGTTTTGTCACCTTTGTAATCAAAAATTATTTTTATGCCCAAGTGGAATAAGAACTCTAGCCATCAGAAAAAGTGAAAATGAAATTAAGTATAAATCATTGTTTCTTCTTAAGACTTCTGTTTTTCAAGATTTTCTGACTTAATTCCGAATTCCCCAAAGCATCATATAGTTAGCAGTCGAAGAGACTTTACTAATTTTTTTGTTGTTCTCTTAACAGTACCATTTCATTAGAACTTCTGAAAGATATCTTTCTTTAAATAATTTTCTCTCAGAGTATGTCTCTAGAATGTCACTATAGGAAAGCTACGTAGTAATAGTTCACAAATAAAGGTGACATATTAAATATTCTCATTGACAGAAAAAATTATAATAGGCATGTGTGTGCTTAATGATGTCCTTCCAAATTAATTTTATCAGTTGTTTATCTTGGATCATAAAGAGGAAAACAGTTAAAAATAGAGAACACTTTTAAAATATAAATATTCATGGGCCAGCTTTCCTTCGAATTTTCATGAAAAAGTTGTTGGCTCTCTTTCTTTTTTTCTATCTTTGAAATTTATTAACACATAATAAATACAATGACCTATAAATAGTATACCAAATGCCTCAGAGATTTTTATCATTCTGGCTATTAGGAAGACTGTTTAAATTTTTCTCTCAAATTGAATTAAAGGAACAAAAAAACTAGACAATTTTTAGGCTGTGTAACAAAGAATATTGTTGGCCAGGCGGGGTGGCTTACGCCTGTAATCCCAACAGTTTTGGAGGCCAAGGCAAGAGGATCGTTTGAGCCCAGGAGTTTGATACCAGGCTGGGCAACATAGTGAGACCTCATCTCTACAAAAAAATCAAAAAATTAGCTGGGCCTGGTGGCGCATGCCCTGTAATCCCAGCTACTCAGGAGGCTAAGGCGGGAGGATGGCTTGAGCCTGGGAAGTTGAGGCTGCAGTGAGCTGTGATCATGCCAGTGTACTCCAGCCTGGGCAACAGAGCAAGACCCTGTCTCTCTCTCTGTCTCTCTCTCTCACATACACACACACACACACACACACACACACACACGAATATTATTACTACTTCTCAAATATGTTTTTTAATTCTCACTTATTTCACTACATAGAAAAATAGAAATCTTTCATAACCTACTTCATACTTTGGAAATAAACTCTTTAGTAGTACAACAAAGCAAATAAAAATGGAGTTATATGGTATTCGGGGTCCATCATTTTGCTAAGAGTGCTGGGACCAGCCTTGGGGATACAGCAGGCAATTGCTTACATGAGAAAATTTTAGGGCAGCTGAGAAGATTTCTGTATCCCTCAGAAAAAAAGAATCTCTTCTCCAAATAACTCCTGAAATTTCAGTTAAGGAGATTCATTCCTTTAGCTATAAAGGTTCTGTTACCTGTTAAAATACATTGTGTTCCTATTTGGACTGTAAATGACAGTAAACCTTCATCAGACATTGGGAGTTTACTGAGTCCTTTTTTGAAGGCAGAAAGATCAAGAAGTAAGTGGGCAGTTCTTGGCAGATGGATGTGAAAATGCCAAAGGTAAAAGTCTCCACAGTTTTGCTTGGAATTGGCACTAAATGGCAAGATCTTTTATGTTAGTTACAAAGAAAAAACAATCATTGAGAAGATGGCTTTTGAGCCTTTCTAAAGGGTAGGTGAAATAATCCAGGATCCAGCACTAATTACCACTTTTTTCCCCTATCTCTTTATCCACAGAAACCCATTCCCGCTCTTTTGAGTATCCTTCAGAGTTCTGACTATATCCCCTTGTCTTTGGGCATGTTTATCCTCTTAATCCCATGATACACCCATGAAATTCCAAATACTTACACATCCCGTGTCGACTTCCTCTATTATTCCCTCGACTTTCTTGTTGCTGCTTCTATTTGTACATGTTGACTTTATTCCTATGTCAGTTGTCCTCCCTTTTTTAAAAAAAAATTTACTCCATCAGTTTCTCATTTTCTTCTTTCAAGTTGTCTTACCAAGCCTAATACGTCAATAAAGTCTTTCTGTGTTATACTTTTCCCCATATGTTAGCTTTGAAAGGTTCTTCCATTTCTACTAACCAAAAATAGTAAGTAAATACAGTTTTCTAATAAAGCTTTGTATCTCTTAAGTTTTAACTTGATATTTGATGTTGTATTTTATATCTAGATGGATTTGACAGTCTTCCCCTGGGACATGAACTCTGTAGTTTTCTCTCTTGAATAATACTGAATATGCTGTCTGCTCAGTAATGGTAACTCTTAAAAGTATAATAAAAGACCATTTGGGAAAAGTCCATTTTCTTAATCAGCAGATCACATTTTATGGTAACATTCTGAATTTAATATTTAATGTTTATCATGTACTCACATTCTTGGAGGTACTAGGCATTTCACGTAGAAGTAGTCCCTGTTGTCAAAGATCTTCCATCATAAAAGGTTTTGACTTAAAACATAAAGACAGAAGCCAGTTTTCAGTACCTAGCCACCCCTTTCTGTAACACTTTGATTTGAAGAAATTCAGATACTTTACCAAGACATGGTAAATGCGGTGAGGTGGAAAACAAGATCAGAAGCTTATATGAATTCTCTTTCCTTAGAATGTAGGTAGTATCATTGCATAGGAAGAAAGTCTTGGAGTGCTACACCAGCATGGCACATGTATACATATGTAACTAACCTGCACATTGTGCACATGTACCCTAAAACTTAAAGTATAATAATAATAAAATAAAATTTAAAAAAAGAAAATCAACATCTTGATTAGAGGAGTAAAACTGGGTGCCTATCACGCAGATGAATTCTGATGACTTATTAAACACCTGAAATGCTTTCAAAAAAAAAAAAAAAGTCTTGGAGTGCTAGAGATTAAAAGAAGACAGGAATCTCAGGAATGGTGGGCATTGAGAAACAGTAAAGTAGTTAAGAATGTGGGTGGGCTCAGGAGTCAGACTTAAAATCTTCACATTCAAAATCTATTATTTGCCTGCAAAGTGTTTGTAGAATAATATTGTACAGAGAAATGTACCATTAATCTGGAACTCTTTCATAATGCATCTTGTTTCCCCTTTTGTTTATGCTGGTGTATCATGTTTCATTAATCCCCCTTTTTATAAGTATTATTTTCACTTCTCTATTTCAGATTTTCTTTTCTGTATTAACACAGAAGTTAGAGCCAGCTACCTTCCTGATAGGAAATTTTCTCAACTAATTTTCAAGGTGTATAATAGGGAGAGGGCAGGGAAGAAACACTCCTGGAGACATCAAACAATTAATTATATTGTAATGGAGCTATAGAGGGAGGGGTGGATGACTGGCCCAGAGAAAACTGATTTCTCTGGTGCCAGGATTACACTCAGAGGCATTTCTGCCTATCTCCACTTTGCAAGGCACGGTGCCAGTGAGAACAGCAGTTAGTACACCCATAGTGGGGTTTACTAGCTTCCACACCGTGTTTGGTGGGTTCTTAACTTCAGGATGAGGAATTAAATTTTTTACCCAGCAGGAAGTGATTGCCATTTACTGATTTTTTTTTTGTAGCAAAGATCTAGCTTGGGATACCAGTATTCCAGAGATGTGCTGTCATAAGGAAGGAGATACTAACAAATGTTGCTCACTGGAATCAGGGAAGGCAGTTAAGTACATGTATGTATGTACACAGCCAGGAACACACCTGTGAAAGTCAGTTTCATGCCTTAGACTTGACAGCAGTGCTCTTAGGCATTTCTTTTTTTTCTTCTTCCCTAGCTGCTGCTGGACACACCTGTGATCCTTTTGTTTTCTGTTGAAATGAACTGAATTGCTCCTTTCAAAGCATAGTTGCACTGATTAGCAGCAGCCTGGGTGACTGAGCAGCCACCACACCTTACCCCGCACAAATAAAGACCTAGAAAAAGTGATCTCCATGCCAGAGCATTGCTGCTGTCTACAATGCTGGGGACCACTGACACAGTAAAAAGGAAAAAAAAAAAAAAAACCCATAGGGCATATGCTAGTTCAAAGGTAATAGTTACCATTACTAACAAAGTTTCCAAAAGATGAGGCCAGTGAATCTAAGCAGTAGTCTTAATAGACCAATAGACCAATAGATGAATTCTGATTATACATATTCCATTTGTTTACTGATATTATAATATTCCTAAAGGCTTGGTACTCCAATGTTCTACACTGGAAATAATCATGTTTTACCCAAAAGCAAATCAGTGCTGGTCAGATTTCTTAGAGCCCAGAAGGTTACTCTTTGACATGGAACTCCTGAAATCAGGCTTACCTTTGCTCCTCCGCAGGCAGCTATGGAGAGTATATGGAATGGTAACCGTGAAAACACTTTTAAAATATATGAAGTTCCTTATAAATATATAATGTTGGCCGGGTGTGATGGCTCATGCCTGTAATCCCAGCACTTTGGGAGGCCGAGCAGGCAGGCGGGTCATTTGAGGCCAGGAGTTCAAGACCAGCCTGACCAACATGGTGAAACCCTGTCTCTACTAAAATACAAAAATTAGCCAGCGTGGTGGCAGATGCCTGTAATCGCAGCTACTCAGGAGGCTGAGGCAGGAGAATCACTTGAACCCAGGAAGCGGAGGTTGCAGTGAGCCAGCATCGCACTGCTGCACTCCAGCCTGGGCAACAGAGCGAGACTCTGTTTTAAAATATATATGTATTTAAATATATAATGTCATAATTTTCATTGGGAAATATTTGTTATTTTTTAGGGGACAGTATTTATTCAAAAACAAACCTCCTGACGGGAATGCTGCTCCCAACTCTTTTTATAGAGCACTTTATCCTAAAATTATACAAGACATTGAGGTAAGAATCTATGTATTTTGGGGTATTGCCCAAGGGCACAGAATTATCAGCATTCTTCAGTCACAGTATGGTTACAGCAAGCCCATTAAGGTTTACTGACATGAGTTGGGAATCAATCTCTTAGCTGGCCGTGGTGGCTCACACCTGTAATCCCAGCACTTTTGGAGGCTGAGGTCAGGGGTTTGAGACCAGCCTGGCTAACATGGTGAGACCCCTGTCTCTATTAAAAATACAAAAATTAGCCAGGCATGGTGGCACCCACCTGTAATTCCAGCTACTCAGGAGGCTGAGGTAGGAGAATCACTTGAACCTGGGAGGCACATGTTGCAATGAGCCAAGATCGCGCCACTGCACTCCCTCCTGAACGACAGAGCGAGACTCCATCAAAAAACAAAAAAGAAAGAAAAGGAAAAGAAAATCAATCTCTTTACAGGCGAGTAGGGTAGGTAAAATAAATTGCTAGGCAAAATTTTAAAGCTTTAAAAAATTGTTTACTAATAAGTAGATGAGAGAGTTAAAGAGATTGATCCTTCATACAATAGCAGTGTGACTGGTAAACTTGTACTCATAAGCTCATATTTAAATAGCTTCTGAATTGAACCTCCTTAGAAGTTCATCAGTAGCAATCAGTAGCAATCAGTAGTAATGGCCATCACATATGTAAGAGCACTGAGTGTATAACCTCACATAGTTCGTAGCTTTTCTTCTCTTGGTGAGTAGTCTCTTTCCACCAGATTTATTATTTAATTGAACAAATTATAGGCAGGGGAGTTCTAGGAAACAACCTTTAATTACCTTGCAAAAGGAAAAATATTTTATAAATGTAGATAGTAGCCTTTTAAAGACATTTTTTAGTTTTCCCTAAGTTGTGTATATCCCATAGAGTAAAGCATTGAGCCATTGATTGTCATTAAAGCCTAAAAAGAGTTTGATTCTAGGTGTTTCCTAACACTGCCTCTTTCCCATTCCTTCTTCTCAGACAATAGAATCTAATTGGAGATGTGGAAGACATAGTTTACAGAGAATTCACTGCCGAAGTGAAACAAGCAAAGGAGTTTACTGTTTACAGTATGATGATCAGAAAATAGTGAGCGGCCTTCGAGACAACACAATCAAGGTGAGGTCTATTCAGTTGTAGAAAGGTAGCGGAGGGAGCAAGAGTGACCACATTCATAGCGCAGTCTAAAGCATAAACTCTAAGCATTATTTCTAGAAAATAAGTGAAGATTTTAGATTGTTTCCAGTCCCAAGCCAAAATCGTTTCCTTAAAGGACAGACATCAGCTTCCCCCAGAACACTTTACAAATGGGTAGTCCTAGGGTTAAATTCTCTTCTTGAAATGCACTGAATGGGCTGTTACTCCTTTGGCCCTCACATAATTATAGACTACCCTGTTCCTTAATGAAAAGGATAAAAGTTTGCATTAGTACTGAAGCCGTGTGTGTGTGTGTGTGTGTGTGTGTGTGTGTGTGTGTGTGTGTGTGTGTGTGTGTGTGTGTGTGTGTGTGTGTGTGTGTGTGTGTGTGTGTGTGTGCGCGTGCTTAGCTATACCTATAGAAAAGAATGCATTCCACACTACTCTGGGCTTTGATTATTTTGGGGGATCAGACACGTAATAGAACCAACAAGTCTCCACAGCACCCCATCATCACATTGATCAAAAGGATCTTATTTGCCATCCTAGATCTGGGATAAAAACACATTGGAATGCAAGCGAATTCTCACAGGCCATACAGGTTCAGTCCTCTGTCTCCAGTATGATGAGAGAGTGATCATAACGGGATCATCGGATTCCACAGTCAGGTAGAAAATTTCAGATGCTTTTTTGAACTCTGAAATATCAGCTCTGCTCTGTTCTTTGTCATAGATAGTAATTTTGTATATATCGGCACAGTTCTGAAACTAAACCACCGGGTCCCCATCATTTCTGTCAGTCTAGAACTAGAAAACTTGATTTAGAAATGCTTGAGGTAAGTTTACATTTTTGCACATTTAAGGAACTACACATTCTATTTTAATTTGGAGGATCGTCTATTACAGAAACTTTTCTTATCCTTATGGTAAACTTTGCATTCCTTACAAAAACCACCTCACAGGGGAATGATATGAATGCAATGAAGCCTTCCTTTCAGGTAGTGGTAACTGTAGTGCAGGTCTGTATTATCTCCTTTGAAACATGCACAGGTGAGCTGTGCTCTCTTTGCCAGCCCCTCCCCTGCCATCCCTGCAGTTTTTAATTGCAAGCTTCACTCAGGGAGGGGCCCTCAATTTCCAGAGGCATTAGTGATTTGATGACACAGCCATTATACTGCTGGAGTCCAGGATAGCTTTGGGTTCTGGGTACCAGCAGCACTGCTGGGAACCTTTGTTAGGAATTTAGCCTTAAGCTAAAGGATTTAGCAAACATAATGCATCAAAAGTAACTTAAAAAAAAATAGACCTAGGAAAAAAGCAGTTAAGTGCATTGTTAGATACTCTGAAGTTAAATGTTTACCATTCCAAGTTATCCTCTGTGAATAGAAAAGACTGTTCCTGTTTTTTGTCTTTTGACTTAAAGGCATAGCAAGGCATAGCAAACTTGGCCCTTGTAGTTACTGACATTTAACATTTATTGGTGCTTGTGGAGTGAGTGCCCCACAGAATCTAAAACACTGCAGATGCTAACATCATTTATAAGATAAAGAAAAAATGATATTCTATAAAAGGGGGCTAAACGGGAAAAAAGGAAATAACATGTTATAAAACCCTAAGTAAATACACAAAAATAGAATAATCAAAATATATAATCACACAAAATTCTCAAGCTATCCAAGGGCCCCACACTCTGCTGTGAAGCCCATATTTACAATAGGGGGGCTATTTTAAACCCCTACCCACTTCAAAACACAGAAATGGGGGCTTAGAATTAGAGTCGTGGTTATCTTGGCCTTTGACCTTTATGATAAAACCTGAGATCCAGGGTAATCAAACTCAAATTCACATTACTAAGTATGTGACAGAAGCATCTTGGCCTATTTCATTTCTGAGGGCTATCACTGGAATGGGCACTAATGGTATTGTTATTAATCAGATTCCTCATTTAAAATGTATCTTACTAATGGTATCAAATTGAATGTGAGAAGTTTTACAGTCTTCAAGTCTGGGCCAAATTATTAGGTGACAGTGGCTGCCACCTCATCCTTGCCCTCCACAACTTGCCCATATTTCAAGCAGTATGTCTTAAGGACACACTGGCAGCATCCCATCCCCTTCCTTCTCCCACTCTCCCAGTCCGGCCCTCTCTCTAAATATAAGGGGTGGAAGGGCGCATGATGGTGAAATATAGGTAACAGATTGTAGCTTGAGTACCATCTAAATCTCATCTATCACTTCCAGAGTATGGGATGTAAATACAGGTGAAATGCTAAACACTTTGATTCACCATTGTGAAGCAGTTCTGCACTTGCGTTTCAATAATGGCATGATGGTGACCTGCTCCAAAGATCGTTCCATTGCTGTATGGGATATGGCCTCCCCAACTGACATTACCCTCCGGAGGGTGCTGGTCGGACACCGAGCTGCTGTCAATGTTGTAGACTTTGATGACAAGTACATCGTTTCTGCATCTGGGGATAGAACTATAAAGGTAATAAGGCATTTTTCAGTAAGTTTCCAACTTAGAATGGGGGAATTTATATGAAAATTTGATCAAGGGCAATTTCATATTTAAACGTTGCTACAGAAAAATGTAATATTTAATTCAGAGACTAGTCTACAAGTGAAAAATAATAAGTGAGACGTTGTGTGACAATTTGGCCTAGATATTTTATTCCTATAAATAGTGGTGAGTATGAGAGGAGACTAACCCTAGAAGAGTAAATCAATTTGAGGAATTCTCATGTGATAACAGCCAACTGCAAATTAGCCTCTATTACCATGAATTTAAATTGTCCTTTGTTTTATTTGTTTGAGAAGACTTCCCTCTAATGTTTCAGTCCTGTTTTCTGCTTCTTTAAGACTCCAGTTGCCATAGATTTTACCAATAAAAGCACCAAATCAACTGCTCAATGCCATTTTCTTTTTCAGGTGTGGAACACAAGTACTTGTGAATTTGTAAGGACCTTAAATGGGCACAAACGAGGCATTGCCTGTTTGCAGTACAGGGACAGGCTGGTAGTGAGTGGCTCATCTGACAACACTATCAGGTGAGCAGCAAGTGCCTTGTATCATAAGGGATCAATATTATGCTCCCATTCATTATTAATGCACAGATCATACAAGTCTTCAATTTTGTTATGTTTATAATCAACTGTTTTTCCTTTCTGTAGCTTCTTACAGGTCAGAAGTTTGCCCCAAGCAGAGAAGCAGCACAGCAAAGCCTTTTGTTGCCCTTCTTTTTAAATTTCTACTGTCTACAGTTGAAAAGTGCTAATAAACAGCTAACAGCCTTTTCTTTGCCATTGTTTTTGAGAAATGAAAAGAAAGATTTGTTTCCTTACTAGAAATTATGTAATTTTTGTCTTAGCATTACATAATTGGCCAGAGAGTTACCTGTCTTTGAAATTATGAAGATTTCACAGTTGGAAGTCCTTTTTGGGGTTTTCCCTTCACAAAGATGAATGACATAGATATGATTAGAATTTGGAAGATTTATCCATCCTCTCCCTTCAGGATGAAAAAGCCATTAAAAAAAACAACAGATAGAGCTACTGTTTGTTATATCTAAGGAAATTATTCCTAGATATCACTTGAATTGCTATGAAAACATACAGTTTTTAAAATTAGTACACAAAAGTTTTTGAGAACTGACTTTGCATTTCCATTCTCTGAGAAGAGCTGTCCTGGACAGTGGTGAAAGAAGTGTCCACCGTGGCAGAGGGGGAGGTGCTTTGTGAGAACAGGACATCACTGATAATCTGTATCTCTTTCAGTTTGGTGACTTCAGGAAACTACTTTCTTAGCTTGGTCATTTCTTTCTCAGGCAACTGTGTGCATTGAATTCGTTTTTATGCCTGGAAGAACCTGTTTACAGAATTATGTAAAGCACTGTGCTTTGAAAATACATTTTACGTTTGAACTTAAACCTACATTTTTCTGTGTGAGTTATATAGGAGAAAGGAAATAAATTACACTGAAAGCAGTACATATCTGTGTGGGTGGTGATTGATTTTATTTTATGAATTTTTAGAAGGCATATGAAATGTATTATTATAACATTCCAGGCTTAGAAAAGAATACGTGAAAATTCACTTGACTTAATTTTCTCTTCCAGATTATGGGACATAGAATGTGGTGCATGTTTACGAGTGTTAGAAGGCCATGAGGAATTGGTGCGTTGTATTCGATTTGATAACAAGAGGATAGTCAGTGGGGCCTATGATGGGTGAGTGTGCTAACAGAGTGTAAAAAAGAGAAAATCTACGTCTTAATCCTTCCTTATGTTTATGGTGTTAAACATAACCATTCCTTGTTTCTAAAAGCTTATAGATTTTACGCAAAATATCTGATACCATATTTCTTTAATCCGTGTATTTACCTCTCCTTGGTTTAGTGTCCTGAAATATTCTTTCCATTCATTTTATTATACTTGTTTGCACATGGTTGTCATTCATATTTTGGTTATTTGGTTATGTATTTGACTGTTTTGCCCTGTAAAGCAAAGAACAAGAAAAACCCAGTGTTAACAGGCTACCCATGTAAAAGGGTAACCTGTTAACAAAACAGAAACACTAGAGGGCAGTATTTGGGGACTTAGTGTGGTAAGATCTTGAATTTTGATCTCTTGGGTTTTTTATCTCTTTGAGTAATTTTTAAGAGTACAGTTCTCTTGTCATCACTTGTCATCCCAGCATTTCATTTATGAGTTTAGTCATCTTTATTTTCTTCTAATTTCTAGTGGTTATGGAATCCATTAATTTTGTGAATGGACCCCATGTCCACCAATCCTAAACACAGAGTAAATTCAAACAAAAGTAGGCTGGGCACAGTGGCTCATGCATTTAATCCCAGCACTTTGGGAGACCAAGACAGGTGGATCACTTGAGGTCAGGAGTTCGAGACCAGCCTGGCCAACATGCCAAAACCCAGTCTCTACTAAAAGTACAAAAATTAGCCAGGTGTGGTTGCGGGCGCCTGTAATCCCAGCTACTCAGGAGGCTGAGGCAGGAGAATTGCTTGAACCAGGGAGGCAGAGGTTGCAGTGAGCCAAGATTACGCCACCGCACTCCAGCCTGGGCAACAGAGCGAGACGCCGTCTCAAAAAAAGAAAAAAAAATAGTTATTCACTTAGGAAGGACTCTTATCATTTCTTTTTGTCAACCTGCCTGATTTTGGCAGCTTTTTAAATATCAGAAACTAACAACATTATTTTAGTTCATGAGCTAACTATACTGATACATTCATTAGCCAATGCAAGCAGCAGGAAGTGTAGACTGCTCACTTCTTCTGCTTTGGGACAGCCATCACTGTTACAACCTTGGGAAATTGTTCAGAGTGTGATGACATGTTCCAGTTTGGTCAAGACAATATTTTTTTATTGCCCTGGCTTTGATCCGTACCCACCTGTCTTGGAATTTGTCTGCTATGTACCTTGAGGAAACATGGGCTATTAAAAGATTTTTGGAAGAGCTACACTTATCTTATTTAAATCAAAAGATGAGGGCTTGCTTATATAAACTCCATTGCTCTGACATGGACCCCAGTCCCTCAGTACATGTGACCTGGGCCACTCTTAGAAGTGACCAGGAAGAGGATGTTTCAGAGTTGTAGATTTCTAGGTCTGTGTAATATCATTAAGAGGTCTAATGTACAAGATCTCCTCTTGATCCCAAAGTATGGTATAACTTTACTATTAACTGTCTTCAGTTTGGTTAAAGCTAGCCTGTTTCTCATTTGCAGGTTAATCACGTATATTTAAACTATACTCACCATCCATATTTATTGCCATGAATTTCTGCTGTTCTTCCCTGCCTTCTCTTACGTTTGCTTTTAACTAACATTTTTGTCCCCTTTTTGATCTTTAGAAAAATTAAAGTGTGGGATCTTGTGGCTGCTTTGGACCCCCGTGCTCCTGCAGGGACACTCTGTCTACGGACCCTTGTGGTAAGAGCCTTGCTGTTTAGAGAGCATTGGAGAGCAGGTGGGGGAAGAAATTAAACGTTGATGTGCTATGGAATATGGATTTGAATTTAATAGTTACAACCTCACAAAACCTACAACTAAGTGGTAAGGCAACCAGTACATGACAATAAAATATGTTTATATAATTCCTTTCATCCAAAAATGCTTTAGAGACTATATATGGAGAGAAATGTGGCAGCTGTTTAACAGCTGCACAGCAACTCTACACAACAGTTTAGTGCAGGGAGTGAATAAGAATTCTGTATCCACGAGAAACAGCAGGGGGTACTAAGGGAGAGAGAATATAATTATTCAAATTGGAACCTGTCCAAAATCTGAGGACCTGTACACCTGTGCCTTCAAAAAGTACCCCGGGGGCTGGGTGCAGTGGCTCATACCTATTATCCCAGCACTTTGGGAGGTCAAGGTAGATGGATCACCCGAGATCAGGAGTTCAAGACCAGCTTGACCAACACGGTGAAACCCCGTCTCTACTAAAAATAAAAAAAAAATTAGCCAAGCATGGTGGCAGGCGCCTGTAATCCCAGCTACTCAGGAGGCTGAGGCAGGAGAATCACTTGAACCTGAGAAGCGGAGGTTGCAGTGAACCAAGATCATGCTTGCACTCCAGCCTGGGCAACAAGAGCGAAACTCTGTCTTAAAAAAAAAAAAAAAAAGTGCCCTGGGAATCTGCATGAATCCCCCTGGTCAGCCCCTTAGTTCTGCAGCCTATTCATGAGCTAGTGCCTCCAGCAACTTGAGCCCATCTTTTTTATTCCCCATATACCCCCTTTTGACATTTGGGGAAAAAAGTGATTCAAAAGGAGGAATATCACCTTCAGAAGCACTAAATTATTTATCATGTTGTTAGCCAAGGGCCCAGATTGATAAATGCTGCTTCCATTAGAAAATTAGTTGGAGCAACAGGGTGGACAGACACCACTCGGAGAAAAGATGAGAGCAAGCATTTGAAGCCCAGTGTTCTAAATCCTGACTGTCAACATTTAGGCATTCTTGGTTCTGGAGAAGAGAAAGAGGTTACATTTCTTGTCTTCCTTGTTGGATTTATGTGTGTATGTATAAGACAGGGTCTTCCTCTGTCACCCAGGCTATAGTGAAGTGGCACTACATGTTGTTGATGTATATCAATATTTCATTTCTTTTGAAAATTTGCTGAGTAGTATTCTATTGTATGGTTATACCCATTCACTGATTGTTTCTCATTTTTGGCTATTAACAAATAAAGTTTCTATAAACATTTATGTAGAAGTCTTGGGATGAGTGTATGCTTTTTGCTTTTATTTCTCTGAGGTAAATACCTAGGAGCAGATGACTAGGTCATATGGTAAGTGTATGTTTAAAATTTTTAGAAACTGCCAAACTGTTTTTCAAAGTGGTTTACCATTTTACATTATAGTATAGCAGTATATGAGAGTTCCAGTTACTCCACATTCTTGCCAGTACTGAGCACAGTCTTTAATTTAGTCATTCTCATTGTGGTTTAATTCGTGTATCTCTAATGATTAATAATGTCGAGCATCTATTCTTTGCCATCTGTATATCTACTTTGGTGAAGTGTGTTCAAATCTTTTCCCATTTTTTAACTGAGTGGTTATTGAGTTTTGAGATTCTTTTATATATTCTAAGTTACAAATGCTTTATCAGATGTAATTCACAAATATTTTCTCCACATTCATAATTGGTTTCTTTGTTTTCTTAAAAGTGTCTTTCAAAAAGCAGTTATTAATTTTAAGTCTACTGCATTGACTTTTTGTATTATGGCGTATGTTACTTGCTGTTGTATCTCAAAAAAATCCTTTGACTAATCCAAAGTCACAAGGATTTTTCCCTGTGTTTTCTTCTCTAAGTTTTATAATTTTCAGTTTGTATTTTGGTCTGTGGTCCATTTTGAGTTAATCTTTGCATATGGTACAAGGTATAGATCAAAGGGTTGGGCTTTTTTACACATGAATATCCAGTTGTTCCAGCACCATTTATTCAAAAGACTGTCCTTTCAAAATGCTTTTGCAGCTTTGTCAAAAATGAATTGACCATATATGTGTGAGTCTTCTTTGGGACTCTGTTCTGTTCCATTCCATTGATTTTTGTCTGTCTTGATTCCAGTATAATTTTATTTTGATTACTACAGCTTTTTACCAACTCTTGAAGTCAAGTAATGTGAGTCCTTCAGCTTTGTCTTTTTCAAAGTTTTTTGGGGCCTTTGATTTTTCATGTTAATTTTAAAATCAGTTTGCCAATTTCAACCAAAAAAAAAAGTCTGCTGGGAATGTTTTTTAATTTTTTAATAAATAAATAGGTACGGGGTCTCAGTGTGTTGCCCAGACTGGTCTCAAACTCCTGGCCTCAAATAGTACTCCTACCTCAGACTTCCAAAGTGCTTGGATTATAGGCCTGAGCCACTCCATCTGCTGAGATTTTTGTTGGACTTGTGTTGACTATAGATCAGTTTGGAGAATATTGACTTCTGAACAATATTCAGTCTTTATCTCTCCATTTGTTTAGGTCTTTTTAAATTTCTCAGCCATGTTGTAGCTTTTAGTGTAAAGGTTTTGCACATCTTTGTATCACATTTATCCCTAAATATTTTGTATTTTTAATGCTATTGGAAAAGGTATTTTTAAACCTTGGTTTCTGATTGTTCATTGCAAATACATAGAAGTATACTTTTACTTATTTCCCAATCTGTGTATCTTTTATTTCTCTCTCCCTCTTTTTTTTTTTTTTTAATTGCACTGGCTAAGACCTCCAGTACAATGTTAAAAACAATTGGTAAGAGTGAATGTCCCTTTCTTGTTCATGATCTTAGGCGAAAGGCATTCAGTCTTTCACCGTTTCACATATGTGTATATATAGATATATGTCAGCTATAGGGTTTTTCTTTTCTTTTTTTTTTTTTTTTTTTTTTTTTTTGAGACAGAGTCTTGCTCTTTCACCCAGGCTGGAGTGCAGTGGCGTGATCTCGGCTCACTGCAAGCTCTGCCTCCTGGGTTCACGCCATTCTCCTGCCTCAGCTTTCCGAGTAGCTGGGACTACAGGCACGTGCCACCAAGCCCGGCTGATTTTTTGTATTGTTTAGTAGAGACGGAGTTTCATCATGTTAGCCAGGATAGTCTCGATCTCCTGACCTCGTGATCCACCCGCCTCGGCCTCCCAAAGTGCTGGGATTACAGGCGTGAGCCACCGCGCCCGGCCTAGGGTTTTTCACAGTGACCCATTATCAGGGGATTAGGCAGTTCCCTTCTGTTCCTAGATTGCTGAGAGTTTTAATGAGGAACGCATGTTGGATTTTGTGAAATGCTTTATCTACATCCATTGAGATAATCATATGGTTTTTCACTTTTATTCTGTTAATTGGTATATTACATTGAATTTTTTTAGCTTTAAATCCTTTGCATTGCTGGTATAAACCCCACTTGTTCATGAGGTATAATCCTTTTTATGTGTTGTTGGATTCACCTTGCTAATATCTTTTTAAGGATTTTTGTGTGTGTGTGTATCTGTGTTTTTAAGGGGTATTGGTTTGTTGCTTTATTTTCTATGTCTCTGGTTGACTGTCATGATAATGTTGGCCTTATAAAATAATTTTTGAAGTGTTCCCTCATCTGTTTTCTAAGAGTTTGCATATGTGATATTATGCTTCTTTAAATGCTTGATAGAATTCACTAGTGAAGCATCTAGACTTGAAATTTTGTGGAAAGTTTTAATTACAACTTCAGTTGCTTTAATAAATACAGCACTCTTCAGATTTAATATTTCTTTTGAAGTCCACTTTAATACTTTGTCTTCCAGGCAGTTTGGCCGTTTTATCTAAATTATGAAATTTATTGAAATAAAGTTATTCATCATATTCCCTTATTATCCTTTTAATGCCTGTAGGAGCACAGTCCTGTTTCCTTTTTCGGTTTCATTGATTTTTTTTTTTTATTATTTTTCTAGCTTCTTAAGGTAAAAAACTAAGATCATTGACTTTGAACCTTTTTTTAAATATAATCAGTTGAAGCTATAAATGTTATTAGAAGTAATTCTAATCACTACTTTAGCTACATCCCAAAAAATGTCAGTTTAGTCAAGTTGGTTTATAATATTCAGGTCTTCTGTATCCTTAGTGATTTTTCTATTCGTCCCTACCAATTATTGAGAGAGGAATTTTTATGTCTCCCACTATAGTTTTGAATTTGTCTATTTCTCCTTATAGTTGTGACAGCTTTTGCTTCATGATTTTTGTTTGAGACAGGGTATCACTATGTCGCCCAGGCTGGAATGCAGTGGCACACCCATGACTCACTGCAGCCTCAACCTCCCAGGCTCTATCAATCCACCCACCTGAGCCTCCTGAGTAGCTGGGACCACAGGCGTGCGCCATCACGTCCGGCTAATTTTTTTGTATTTTTTTTTTAGAGATGGGGTTTTGCCACATTGCCCAGGCTAGTCTGGAACTCCTGGGCTCAACCTCAACAAAGTACTGGGATCATAGGCATGAGCCATGGCACCTGGCCTGCTTCATGGTTTTTTGTTGTTGTTGTCATTGTTTTTGAGATGGAGTTTCTCTCTTGTCACCCAGGCTGGAGTGCAGTGGCACGATCTCAGTTCACTGCAACCTCTGCCTCCCGGGTTCAAGCCATTCTTCTGCCTCAACCTCCCAAGTAGCTAGGATTACAGGCGCCTGCCACCACGCCCGGCTAATTTTTTGTATTTTCAGTAGAGACAGGATTTTGCCATGTTGGGCAGGCTGGTCTCAAACTCCTGACCTCAGGTGATCCACCTGCCTCGGCCTCCCAAAGTGTTGGGATTACAGGCGTGAGCCACCACGCCCGGCCTCTTTATGTATTTTTAAGCTCTATTATTGGG
This sequence comes from Pongo pygmaeus, assembly GCF_028885625.2. Lineage (NCBI taxonomy): Eukaryota > Metazoa > Chordata > Mammalia > Primates > Hominidae > Pongo > Pongo pygmaeus. Next base: position 106,817,796 of record NC_072381.2, read on the forward strand.
TACCTGCGTGCTTAGGATTTTTGTCTTAGTGATTAACTGACTTTTTAACATTATGAAATGTCCTTGTTTGATGTTTATGGTATTCTTTGTTTTGGGAAATTAATACTTTGATATTATATGTAAACATTCTGCTTTTTTATGATCAGTGTCTGTGTGGTATATCTTATTATATTCTTTTACTTTTAGTATGCCTATGTCTTTATATTTAAAATGAATTTCTCATATTCAGCATATAGTTGGGCCTTGTTTTTGTTTGTTTGTTTTCTGTTTTTTCTTAATCCAGCCTGACCATCTCTGCCTTTGTCATGTTTAGACCATTTATGTAATTTTTGTATGTTTGGATTTAAATCTATCATGTTGCTATTTATTTTCTATTTTTTCCTTTTGTTTATTACCTCCTGTTTTCATGCTCTTTTTTTTTTCTTTTTTTATCTCAGTTTAGCTCCTATTATGGGTTCTTAGTTGTATCTCACTAATTTGGTGAGGAGGGACCTAGGGTTTACAATAGTTATCTCTAATTTATTGCAGTCTTCTATCAGATGATATTGTACCACTTCATGTATAATGTAGGAAACTTAAAACACTAGAGTTCATTTTTCACCCCCATCCTTTATGCTGTTGTTGCTATAGATTTTACTTCTAAATATGTTATAATCCCCACAGCACTTGTTATTTTTGCTTTAAACAATCAACCACCTTTTAAGATTTTTTGTTTGTTTGTTTGTTTGTTTGTTTGAGACGGAGTCTTGCTCTGTCACCCACGCTGGAGTGCACTGGCGTGATCTTGGCTCACTGCAACCTCCGCCTCCTGGGTTCAAGCAATTCTCCTGCCTCAGCCTCCTGAGTAGCTGGGACTACAGGCACCCGCCACCACACCCAGCTAATTTTTTGTAGTTTTAATAGAGACAGGATTTCACCATGTTAGCCAAGATGGTCTCGATCTCCTGACCTTGTTATCCGCCCGCCTCAGGCTCCCAAAGTGCTAGTATTACAGGCATGAGCCACCACGGCTGGCCTTTTAAAGAAATTTTTTAATGGAAAAAAGAAAGTTTATTTTTACCCACACTTTTACGTTTTCTGTTGCCTCCCATTTCTTTGTATAAATTCTATTTCCATCTGATACATTTTCCTTCTGCTTAAAGAACTTACTTTAACATTTCATATATGCAGGTACACTGGTGACAAATACTTTCACTTGTTATTTACTTAGGAAAGTTTTTTTTTTTTTTTTAAGGGATGGGGTCTCATTCTATAGCCCAGGCTGGAATGCAGTGGCATCATCATAGCTCACTGCAGCCTTGGACTCCTAGTCTCAAGCAATCCTCCTGACAGCCTCTCACATAGCTGACTACAGGCTTGTGCCACCATATCTAGCTAATTTTCTTTATTTTTTTAGAGATAGGGTCTCATTGTGTTGCCCAGACTAGTCTTGAACTCCTGGCCTCACATAATCCTCTTGCTTCACAACCTCCTGAGTAGCTGAGATTATTACAGGTGCAAGCCACTGCGCCCAGCTCTGAAAAAGTTTTCATTTTGCCTTCATTTTTGAAAGATATTTTTGCTGGCTAAATAATTCTATATAGGCCAGGCATGGTGTCTCACACCTGCAATCCCAGCACTTTGGGAGTCTGAGGCGGGTGGATTGCTTGAACTCAGGAGTTCAAGACCAGCCTGGCAACATGGAAACCCCTTCTCTTCAAAAATACAAAGATTAGCTGGGCATGGTGGCACGTGCCTGTAGTCCCAACAACTTTTGGGAGGCTGAGGTGTGAGAATCATATGAGTCCGGGAGATTGAGGCTGCAGTAAGCCACGAACGTGCCACTGCCGTCCAGCTTGGGTGAGAATGAGACCCTGTCTCAAAAAAAAAGAAAAAAAGCTAGATTGACAGTGTCTTTCAGCACTTTAATGATGTCATTCCATTTTCTTCTGGCTTGGTTTCTGACTAGAAGTTGGAAGTCACTCATCTCCATTCTGTATCTTTTTCCTCTGGCTGCTTTTAAGATTTTCTCTTTATCATTAGTTTTCAGCAATTTGCTTATGATGTGTCTTGGTGTGGTTTTGTTTGTATTTTTCCTGCTTCACATTAAAAAAATAGAAATTGTCAGAGCAATTTGAAGAAGGCTAAACTATATGTTGTCTACAAGAAAGCTACTTTATAAAGACACATACACCTTAAAAGTAAATGGTTAGCGAAAGATATAACACATGTTATGGCTGAATTGTGTTCCCCTAAAATTTATATGATGTCTTAACCACCAGTACCTCAGAATGTGACTGTATTTGGAGTTATAGGAGCTTTCAAGAGGTAAATAAGGTTAAATGAAGTCATTGAAGTAGGCCCTAATCCAATATGACTGGTGTCCTTATAACAAGAGGAGATTGGGACACACAGAGACCATGTGAAGATAAAGGGAGAAGATGACCATCTACAAGTCAAAGGAAGAAGCATCAGAATGAAACCAACCCTGCCAACACTTTGATCTTGGAATTCTAGTCTCCAGACTGTAGGGAAATGAATTTCTATTTTTTGAGCCCCCTAGTGTGTGCCATACTTTGTTATGGCACCCCTAGCCCTGATGGACCATTCTAACACTAGTCAGAAGAAAGTTGGGGTAGCTGTATTAATTAGAGAGAGAGCAAACCTCAGAGCAAGGAGTATTATCAGGGATAAAGAGAAGTGTTGTGTAAGGATAAAGGGGCCAGTTCTCCAAGAAGACCTAACAATCCTTAACGTGTACACACCTAACAACAGAACATCAAAACATATGAGGCAAAAAACCATAGAACTACAAGGAAAAAATAGATGCATCCACTATTATAGTTGGAGACTTCAGCACCCCCTATCAGTAATGGACAGATCTGGCAGGCAGCCAATTCAGTAAGAACATAGTTGAATTTAGCAGTACCATCAATCAAGTGGATATAATTGACATCTATAGAATGCTTCATCCAACAGCAGCAGAATACACATTCTTCTCAAGCTCCCAAGGAAATTACACCAAGGCAGACCACAGTCAGGGCCATAAAATGTACCTTAAAAAATTTACAAGAGTAGAAATCATACGGCATATGCTCTCAGATTACAGTGGTATTCAGTAATGGAAAGATAGCTGGAAAATCCCAAAGTATGTGGAGATTAAACAACACACTTCTAAATAACATGTAGATCAAGAAGAAATTGCAAGATAAATTGAAATGTATTTTTTTTAATTTTTACTTTTCATTTTTGTGGGTACATAGTAGGTCTATATATTTATAGGGAACATGTGATGTTTTGAAAAGTATTTTGAAGTAAATAAAAATGAAAACACAGCTATCAAAATTTGTGGGATGCAGTGAAAGCAGTGCTTAGAGGGAAATTTATAGCACTGAATGCATATCTTAGAAAAGATCTAAAATCAATAGTCTAAGCTTCTACTAGAGCCAACTAAGAGAAGAGCAAATTAAATTCAAAGTAAGTAGAAGAAAAGAAATAATAAAAACTAGACCAGAAATCAGTGAAATTGAAAACAGGAAATCAATGGATTACATCAAGACCAAAAGCTAGTTCTTTGAAGGATCAATAAAATGGATGAGTCTCTAGCCAGACTGTGAAAAACAAAGAAGACATAATTTGCTAATATCAGAAATGAAAGAGATCCCAGGTCTTCACAGAATCGATACTTAATAATTGTCTTTCCAAACAGAGAAACTAAGCCCAGGCAGATTCACTGGTGAATTCTACCAAACATTTGAAGAGGTTATATCAATGTTCTGTCATCTCTTCTATAAGATAAAAACAGAATGAATAACTTGCTAACTCATCCTATGAAGCATTACCCTAAAACCAAAACCAGACAAACACAACATAGGAAAAGAAAAATACAAACTAATAATGGCTAAGCTATGAAGTTCAATAGGTTAGGCAGATCAAATGCATTTTCAGCTTAGGATAGTTTCAGTTACAACAGGTTCATCAGGATGTAACCCATTGTAATTTGAGGAGCATCTGTATTTTAAACTATTTGATTCATGCTTGAACCCGGGAGGCGGAGGTTGCTGTGAGCCAAGATCGCACCATTTCTAGCCTGGGTGACAAGAACGAAACTCCGTCTCAAAATAAATAAGTAAATACATGGTTTTTCTTTTTCTTTTCTTCTTTTTTTTTTTTTTTTTTGAGACGGAGTCTTACTCTTGTTACCCAGGCTGGAGTAGTGCAATGGCGCAATCTCGGCTCACTGCAACCTCCGCCTCCTGGGTGCAAGCTATTCTCCTTCCACAGCCTCCCGAGTAGCTGGGATTACAGGTGCCTGCCACCACACTCAGCTGATTTTTGTATTTTTAGTAGAGACTGGGTTTCTCCTTGTTGGCCAGGCTGGTCTCAAACTCCAGACCTCATGATCCGCCTGCCTCAGCCTCCCAAAGATCTGGGATTATAGGCGTGAGCCACTGCACCCAGCCATGTATGCTCTTATTATTGTCCTTACGTTTAGCAATTTCATGATTTCTAAAATATTTTAAAATGTAATAATGTGCCAATAAAATGTAGGAACTCTGAAATTAAAAAAAAATCCTTGACAAAATATTAGCAAATTAAATCCAACAATGTATAAAAAGAATTATACACTGTGACCAAGTGAGATTTATGCCAGGTATGCAAGGCTGTTTCAGCATTCAGAAATCAATCAGTGTAATCCATCACATCAGGGGGCTATAGAAGACAAATCACATGCTTATATCAATGGATGCAGTAAAAGCATTTGACAAAATCCAACACCCGTTCATGATAAAAACTCTCAGCAAACAAGGGATAGAGAGGCTTTTCCTCAACTTCATAAAGAAAAATGCAAATTAAAATTATAATAAAATACTACTACAAACCTACCAAAATAAATGCAAAAGATTGGCAATATCGATTTTTGGTGAAGATGTGGAGTAACGAACTCTGATAAACTGTTGGTGTGAGTATACATTGGCATGACTTTTAAAAAATTGTTTCATAGTATCTTCTAAAGCCAAACATACACCTACCCCATGGCCCAGCAAGTCTACTCCTAGTTGAAATGGGTGCATATATTCAGCAAAAAACACGTACGTAAATGTTCCTAGCAGCTTTGTTTTATAATAGCCATAAACTATAATCAGTCCCTATGTCCACCAAGAGAATAGATGGATTGTAGTATATTCATACAGTGGAATATCAACCAATAATAAAAAAGAATGAACTACTGTTTTACATGCAGCAATATAGAAGAATGTTATAATGTTGACTAAAAGAGGGCAGGCATGGGCTGGGCTCAGTGGCTCATGCCTGTAATCCCAGCACTTTGGGAGGCCAAGGTGGGCAGATCGTGAGGTCAGGAAATCGAGACCATCCTGGCCAACATGGTGAAACCCTGTCTCTACTAAAAATACAAAAATTAGCTGGGTGTGGTGGTGTGTGCCTGTAATCCCAGGTACTCGGGAGGCTGAGGCAGGAGAACCGCTTGAACCCAGGAGGCGGAGGTTGCAGTGAGCCAAGATCGCGCCTCTGCACTCCACCCTGGGCAACAGAGCGAGACTCTGTCTCAAAAAAAAAAAAAAGCCAGGCACAAAAGAATGCATACTATATGATTATATTTATATGAAATTCAATAAGAGACTAAACAAATTAATAACAATAACAACATTGGGCCAGGCACAGTGGCCCACACCTATAATCTCAGAGCTTTGGAAGGCCAAGGCAGAAGGACTGCTTGGTCTTGAGTTCAAGACCAGCCTGGGCAACAAAAAGACCTGATCTCTACAAAAAAAAAAAAAAGCCAGGTGTGGTGGCATGCGCCTATAGTCCTCACTACTTGGGAGGCTTAAGCAGGAAAATCACTTGAGCCCAGGAGTTTGAGGTTACAGTGAGCTATGATCACACTACCGCATTCTAGCCTAGGCGACAAAGCGAGACCCTGTCTCTAAAAAAAATGATGATGATGATGATGATGACGCCTGTAATCCCAGCACTTTGGGAGGCCGAGGCGGGTGGATCACGAGGTCAGGAGATCAAGACCATCCTGGCTAACACGATGAAACCCTGTCTCTACTAAAAACACAAAAAATTAGCCGAGTGTGGTGGCGGGCGCCTGTAGTCCCAGCTACTGGGAGGCCAAGGCAGGAGAATGGCGTGAACCCGGGAGGCAGAGCTTGCGGTGAGCCGAGATGGCACCACTGCGCTCCAGCATGGGCGACAGAGTGAGACTCTGCCTCAAAAAAAAAAAAAAAAAAAAAGATGATGAAGATGATGATGATAAAATTGGAGTGGAGGTAACATTGTTTAGTAAGGGGTGTGAGATTGTTTTCCAGTATGCTGGGAACATTCTACATCTTCATCAGGGTGGTAATTGCCAGTGGCGTGCTAGAACAGGCTCATACTCACTTATGAGAGCCAACTGTTAAGTATTCATGAATTTTGCAAGCTGGTTGACTATGACTAGCTTATACTTGGCCATGGTAGGAGTTTTTAATGCTGTGGAAATCTACCGATGGTTTTACAAAGTAGCAAAGTTTGGTTGATAAACATTTATCAGCATACTGCTTCTTATTGCTCACTAATCCTTGACCTCTGACTGTAGAAGGAACTTAGAAGATAAAAACCAGGGAGGTAGTAAGGAATGCTCTCATCCACCCTAAGCCAAAAAGGGTTGGCCATGAGAAACTATTAATAGCATGCTATTTAGCATGTCTTGGCCAAAGAGTATTACTTTGTTTACAGCTGCCTAGTATTTGACTTTTCCATGCTGCCTTTAGCCAAAGTAAATTTTCTCTATTTTTCTAATTTATTTATTTATTTAATTTTTTTTTTTTTAGACGGAGTCTCACTCTGTTGCCCAGGCTGGAGTGCAGTGGTGTGATCTCGGCTCACTGCAACCTCCGCCTCCCAGGTTCAAGCAATTCTCCTGCCTCAGCCTCCCAGGTAGCTGGAACTACAGGCACATGCTACCAGCCCGGCTAATTTTTTGTATTTTTAGTAGAGATGGGGTTTCACCGTGTTAGCCAGGATGGTCTCGATCTCCTGACCTCGTGATCTGCCCGCCTCAGGCTCCCAAAGTGCTGGGATTACAGGTGTGAGCCACTGCGCCCGGCATCTTTATTTTTAAAAACAACTTAATGGTAGAAAATTTAACAGCAAACCATAGCCTTTCCATAGACTCCTTTTGACATGTTGCTGAATTTATGTCCTATTGATTTTGAGTAGTTCATACCCTTTTTGTTTCTACTTCTTTAGGAGCATTCCGGAAGAGTTTTTCGACTCCAGTTTGATGAATTCCAGATTGTCAGTAGTTCACATGATGACACAATCCTCATCTGGGACTTCTTAAATGATCCAGCTGCCCAAGCTGAACCCCCCCATTCCCCTTCTCGAACATACACCTACATCTCCAGATAAATAACCATACACTGACCTCATACTTGCCCAGGTATCAAAATCTATTATGTACATAACACTGTGGGTAGGAGACAGGATACTAGCTGTAAGGTGTTGCTAGTTCATGGAGCTTTCTCCTGCCGTTTGGGTCACCAACTCCTGTAAAGCCGAGGAATCAGACAATGTGAGACAGGGCTGAAGCTGCCACAGTGTGGACAGTGCCTTTCACCAAGGTAGCCAGCCTCAGTTCTAGATGATTCTAGGGTCCTACTTGTGTGGTAAGCCTAGTCATTCCTGCCCTAGTTATCTAGTAGTACTGTTATGAAAATAAAAGGAGATTTGAATCAGTTTGAAAACTAAGTACTGTAATGACCCAAAGGCCTGTGATGTTTAAGTTCCCAGATCAAACAATCCCTACAATAGAGACCTTTCAAGCCAAGTGAACACTCTGATGTCTAATGTGTGAATGGAAACATCTCTTGGTGAAAGTTCACACTGACATATAAATAAAAGGGCAGATTTTAAAAGGAATATAAAAAGTAGCTTTTATATCCCTATCCCCATTCCTCAATCCTCCAAAAAGAGGACCTGTCTTTTGACCTCTGACGTTGGTGACAACTCCACATGTCCTCTCACTCAAGTCTCCAACCTCTCTCTCAGGCAGGGGAAGATCCTAAAATACCCAGGTGGTCCATACATATTGTGGTATATTCAGATCATACGTGGTGTTCTAACCAGTTCGAATACACTAGGTTGTTGCCAGTTTGAGAAGGCTGCCCTAGTTGCTGAGGAGCATTGCTGTCGTTAGGATTTGCCACGTGTGCCTCAGTTCTCGTGGCGGAAGTACATGTTCGCTACACGTTTCTGCATCTCTCTTTGCAGTGTTCCGCTAAGGGCAGTGATTCACGCCCAACTGGGCTTGCCTCAACGCCTCTTTCTCTCACAGAGGACACGGTTCGTCGTTCCTCAGCCAAGTCACACAGGCTGTGTGCCCTTAAGACAAGTAACTTCCCAGAGCCTGAATCTCTTGATGAGTAACATGAGGGGCAGCACTCACCTCACGGAACCCTGTGAAGGCTGCATGGAGATACTGTATGGAAAATTCCTAGTGCTTAGCACAGTGCTGAATACATGATATGTCCTCAGGAAAAACTGGTCATGAGTATTAATATTGCAATCTCCATATACCTACCCCCTCCTTTTGCCCAAAATTTTCTCTTCCTTAGACTTCCGTGTTACTTTGCCAGTTTTAATATTCTTCCTGACTCTCTGATTATTTGTGCCTCTTTCCCCCTCACTCCTAAGAGTCTGTTTCTGGCTTTTCTTATTATTTTTATTTTATTTTATTTTATTTTATTTTATTTTATTTTATTTTATTTTATTTCTTGAGACAGGGCTTCACTCCTGTCACCCAAGCTGGAGTGCAGTGGCACAATGTCATCTTACCGCAACCTCCACCTCCTGGGCTCAAGTGATTCTCCTGCCTCAGCCTCCTGAGTACCGCAGGCACACAACACCATGCCCAGCTAATTGTTTGTATTTTTTTTTTTTTGGAGAGATGGGGTTTCACCGTGTTGCCCAGGCTGGTCTCGAACTCCTGAGCTCAAGTGATCCACCTCCCTTGGCCTCCCAAAGTTACTGGGATTACAGGTGTGAGCCACCGCGCCTGGCCTGTCTCTGGCTTTTCTTAAGTTTCTTCTTAGGCTGTCTCCTCTATTCCCAAGGCTTCAGATCTCATCTCACTGTAGAAGACTCAAATTTCTGTCTCCAGTCCAAGCCTCTGCCTTAATCTCCAGGCCACATTTCCAGCTGCCATCCACACAGCTGTCCTTGAAGATAGCAAGAGCACTTCTAGTGCTCACATCCTCAACTACACTGTCCCCTCCTTTACACTGCTGGTACCCTGCAGCCACATAGCCAGGCCAGCTTTCCTTGATTCCCCCACTTCTGTTAGTGGCACCGCCATGCTCATGGCCACTCAAAAGGCAGGGCCCACAGACCACCCCCCACCCCTGCCCTGCCATTCTACAGGGCAGGTGAAAGCTATGACCAACCATGGTCACTCTCAGCCTCAAGACATCAGAGTCACTCTGCTTGAACACCACAGCCCTGAGCATGTCAGCAAGCCCTGCCTTTAGTATAACTTCCCCCATCAGGCCAGGTCACCTTTGACAGAAGCTCCTGCGTGGCATAGGCAGAGAGCAGGCATTAGGAAGGACCCCTAAGCCTTTTCCCCGTTGGCAGCTAAGTGAATGCTCTTTTCTCTTCAAGCAAGTAAGAAATATCGAAAAAGGGGCTAATGACTATTTGCTCTGTTTTCACACAGGACCCATTAAAGTTGCGGTATTTAACGTATCTGCCAATACCAGGATGAGCAACAACAGTAACAATCAAACTACTGCCCAGTTTCCCCGGACTAGCCGAGGAGCAGGGCTTTGAGACTCCTGTTGGGACACAGTTGGTCTGCAGTCAGCCCAGGACGGTCTACTCAGCACAGCTGACTGCTTCAGTGCTGCTATCAGAAGATGTCTTCTATCTTTTGTGAATGATTGGAACTTTTAAACCTCCCCTCCTTTCCTCCTTTCACCTCTGCACCTAGTTTTTTCCCATTGGTTCCAGACAAAGGTGACTTATAAATATATTTAGTGTTTTGCCAGAATCTCTCTTGCTTTGCCATTAAGCAGAAGAACTAGTTTCCCTGTATAGCCTGCTGGGAGAGACCCACTTCTAGGGGATGGGGGATGCAGCTTCAAGCCAGACAGTGCCCAGTGTCTCCCTGTTAACTGCAGGAATGCCAAGCACCTGGCCAGAGCAGCTCAGCCCCAATATGCTTAGGAGGAGACAGAGCTCCCTCTGTATAGCCTCTGGGGCAAGAAAACACACAAGAATGTATACACTGGAAGATTTGGGCCTCCTGCCTACCTTCTCTTTGTTTCTGTTCCTCTTCCCATCTACTCCCCTATGCCCCTTCGACCTTTTTTCTCTGTCTGCTTCACCTGAGAAGAAAGTGTATAAAGAGAGTGTCCTCCTCTAGCATGAGCCAGATCAGCCAGAAAATGCAACACTTGGAAGAGTTAAATGCTGTTCAGTGAAGATTTCAGCCCCAGGCCTTTGCTGCAAGTGACCCTGTGGCAACAGTGGATTCTCAGACATGATACTCTCATCATATTTGCAACTCTTCTCTCTCTCTCCCCCACACCCAAGAGGAGGACTGGCAGTGGGGGGGCAGGCAGAAGGGGTGGGGAGAAGTTTCCTGGGCTCCATCAGTGGCTGCGTCTTTTCTGGACTCAGCAGTCTCCTTGATTCCATGTAGAGTGTGGAAAGGAGTTGCTGATTGCATTTCCTCTCATTAACAATTAGGTGTGTAATAAAAAGCATTGTACTTCATCTTAAATCACTGGTAAGGCTCAGCCTACAGAAAGATTTGAAATGGCCAGAGCCAATCGCTTGGTGCGTTCTGCGTAATGGTTTCCATCTCCGATTTCCTCATCAGGGCTTGTGAATACCCACATGCCTGTATCTTTGCCAAGACCGTGATCAAGGTAGCTTAAGAGAGATGGTCAGGAGAAAACACTGTTTTTGTTTTTTTGTTGTTGTGGTTTTGTTTTGTTTTAGCCAGTTAAATATCATCTCTCAAAAATTGATCTCACCGTGTCAACCTTGCACTGCAGAACCTTCCTTCTGCTTCTCCCACACCCAGTATTTGCAGAAGGGTAAAGCTGCCTAAGAGAGAGGATCAGGGTGAAGTTTGGCACACAGGTTTATTAATGGGGCAAAAACTGCCTTTTCTTCCTCCTCCTGACCTTATTTTGCTCTTCACTGTCCCCAGCCAGTAAAATGTCTGTGGCGATTGGTGAACAGCATAAACGGCTGGATCTCGGCAAGGGTCAGGCAAACCCAGTCACTCGGAAGGCAGCTGTGTGAGCTGCCAAGCTAGTGGGCTTCAGGTGCAAGGGTACCTGTGCCACACCAACCTGGGAGCACACAGAATACTATTAATGTGCACCCAGCTGGTCTCCCCAGGCAAGAAGGTATCCTCTTCCCAAGGTGTACCCACACTGAATGTTGTTACTACGTATTGAGAGTCAGTTTATGCATATGCATTCTACCTTTCCTGCTTTATTTTTAAGCTTTTAGTTCAAGGTTATATTCAGAAAATATTTCTCAGTATAATGATACATCGTAGCCTAGGAAATATTTTCTCAATGTAATTCCCTTCCCAGCTACCCAAATGCTACAGAGAAATATTTTCTACTTGGCCACTATCAGGGTTCGTCATCTATTGTGTTGACTATTAATGGCTTTTTGATTGGGTAAGGATTTTGCTATAGATGAAGGTAGAGGGCTGTCAGCCCTGAAAAAGACACAGGTCAGACATTTAAAAGGCATGGGTTTCGAGCTGTCTCAAAATATTGCCCAATAGCCATAATTTTACCAGCCCTTCTGTCATATGCTGCTATTACAAAGTGGAAGCTGTTGAATGTTTATTGGTGCCCAGGGTTTTGCTCTCCAATCTAGGTTCAGTTGAAGGAATATTGTTTCTAAGACTGTTTTGAAACATGTCCAGTACATCACAAAGGAGATTGGGGCGAACCCTGCAGATGTGGAGCCATTAGCCCAGTTGAGGATATTCTCCAAGTTGTCCTCTCTGCTGCTGATGGAAATGGGAATGAAGTTAAGTGGTCTGAAAAACTTGAATCGTTCACATTTCTCAGCTCTGGGGGTCATTTACCAGTTCATTGTAGAAGAAATAATCAGGTAAGTAAAAGTTCATTTCCAGAGAAGGTAGACCCCACTTACCATCTCTGCATGATTTCAGTGGGAATTGATTATCACTAATCCCCAACTGGGCTAGAATAAATGTAAAGTTTGACCTTTTTAAAACGAAAAGAGAGACAAAGTCTCAGCACATTCCAAGGAGTGGTAGAAACAGAGCTGAAGGTGTCCCCATTGTAGATTAGTCTCTTCTCACTAAAATTTACTTTCCAACGTAGGGCCTAAAGGAAACCTTTCTTAAAGACAGGCTGAAACCCCTTTGAAGGCAGATGAGGAGGTACAGACACGTGACCTTTTGGTGCACACTGGGGCTACTTGGACAAGACCAGCATGCCTTGCTGCACGTGTGTGTATTTCACTGCTGAGAACATCCTTTAACTTGGTGTGCAATTTGAAAGGATGTGAATCATGGATGGAAGGCCATTTGTACATGTCCCTTGGCAAAATTCTTTCTGGTGTCTCCTAACTTCAGAGACAGGGACTCTTTTTGGATCTCTATTCACAAGTAATAAGGTCTGGCCCTCATAGCTTGTTTCCGAACTAGAAAAGACTGTAAGACCCCTACCTACATCGTTCTGGGTTTTTTTGCTTGAGTAAGAACAATCCTTTTTTATTTTTCTTCTGTACAGTCTAAAGCTACAGAGAAAAAAAATGCACTCTTCCCTTGCCGGCTCCTGGTACCATTGGTCTGAACAGCTGTAGTTGGTCTACTCCTTACTTAGCACTTGATTGTGTGGGGAAACAAAGGTGGGAGGGGTGGGGAATACTGGAAATAATCAGGGCAATGTTTTTCTTTCCCATAATTGGACTAAATACCTTGGTACTGTTGACCTTCTCAGCATCTCCCTTTTGCCTTAGATGGCAACACCCTCCAGTCTGAAGCAGAGCAGTCCAACCCAGATTAGTGCAGCCCTGAGGCTTAGGGTGCAGCCTCCCTGGTCTTCCTCCACACAGTTGGTCACCAACAGACCAGACCTCCTTTAACCACAATGTCAACATAGTGTTGGAAAGAGAGCCATTTCTTAGGGGAATAAAACTGAGTTTCGCTTCTTTACCTTTAGCTCATCTGTGGTGTCAGAATCCTTGGAGCTGAAGAGAGAAATCAAAAGAGCATGATGATGGCTGCCTGGTTTCAGGTGGAACTTAATGCATTGATCTTTAGAAGCCCCTTCTGTTGGAAGTTGAGTACCTGTGATCTAAAATGTCCTGGAGGCAGATGACATCTAAAATAATGTGCTTTCCAACCAGCACAGCTGGCGCTCTTAGCTCCTGATTGGTTGTGTGTGTGTTTTATTAAGGATCAGTGCAGTAAGTCGTATTTTAAAGTGTTACCTCCCCTCCTAACCCTTCCCCTTCTTGGACACTGAAGGAAAAGGCCAACTAGGATGTTAGCCCTCTGGGCACCAAGGAAACTAACAGCTTTCTCAAAGCAGTGACCATTCAGGCCAGCCCAGACAAATCTGAGGGATGGCCAGTGCACTCCAACGATGGGACAGGCCTAGCAACACCCGAGAGCTTTCAGCTGGTTCACCTCTTTGTTCTCTAGACTCTTAAGTACTGACTGCTTTGACTTTTGTGATTATGTTATGGTGATGTGTAGTCAGTGTACCAATATGTTCACAACCTAGGATCATGATAATAGAGTGTGTTTTGGTTTTTTTTAACTGTTCAGAAAAAAAGTAAATTACAAATATAAGGTTGAAGTGAATTTTTTAAGCGTCTTGTCTCCTTGTCCCAACATCCAGAAGGACAATACACTTTTCAGTATACAGACTGAGGGAGTGCAGAGATAGAATACCTTTGCAGATAATCTGACATGAGAAAACAAGATTGAGAGAAAGCAAAGCTGGACGTTGTGGATGAGTGTGGGGTCCCTGGCTTACGCCTACTGTTCATGTTGAGTTAAATTGAAGCCAAAGTCATGTCTCATTTGTGAATTGGTCACCTTAGCCAACCACAGCCCAACCTGAATGCAGAATTTACATTTTTCTCTGCCCCTCAGCGGTGAAAAGACTTGAGTTTCCCCTACATCCCATTTGATCAGTTTATAGGCAAGCAAGCTCACATCTGGGAGCAATTTCCAGAGGGACTCCAGCAAGCTGTAAGAATGAAGGCACCCTTGACTATCTGGGATATGACATTGCAGTTCTTGAGTGAAACCCCCCTTCCCTCCTTCAGCCAAACCTAGAGAGGTACAAGGTTGCAGGCAGTGGCCAAATGGGACTGTCTCTCCCCGTTGGCCCTGTTCCCCTCCCCTCTCTAGTGTCACAAACAGGATCCTTGTCGAAATTGACCCATCCTTCTTTTAGATCTATGGGCTTTTTGTATTAATAACCCTTCCATATGACCAAGGCTCCCTGGCTTCCATCAGCCTTGTAGTCTCATTGTCTTGTCTGGACTGACCACTGGCCATGAGCAATTTCAGACTGTGGTCAACATCAGGGCCGCTGTGCAGAACCCTCCCTACTAGAGCTGGAAGAATGTCAGAGCATCAGGTCCACCCAACCCTTGGCAGATGAGGAAACTGAGGAACAAGAAAAGGGACCCACATTGCCCAAAACTACACTGAAGAATCCTCCCTAACTAAGGGCAGGCAGCACCCAAGAGAGAAGGAAGGGAGGGAGGTGTCAGAGGAACCACTGTGGGGCCACTGGTATCTGCTCAGTTAATGTTCCTCACCAGCTGGGCTCCTGAGCAGAGGCTGAGCCTAAGAGTTTGTGGACCTCACCCTCAAACTGTGTCAGATCTCTTCCCCAGGAAGGGTGGGGTCTAGGGCCTGCCCTAGGAAGTCTCAACCCTATAGCCGTGGTTTCCTACTGCCAGGCTGGGCCAGGAATCCCTCCCCACTTTAAACCTATAGCTGTGCCACCATCAGCAATGATTAAGGGGAGGAGACCTCTCTTCTTCCTGATTGGCTGTTGCCAATTAAGAGCATTTTATTAGGCTGCTAATTAAAGGCACTTCGTTAGCAGCAGGAGAGGCCAAGTGGGTGCCTGGTGAGACGGAGCTGAAACCGGGAGAAATTGTTTTCCTCCCTCAGTGGAAGCAGAGCCTCTCAGGGAACTCTCTCAGTCCCCACCCTCTCCCGCTGCGCCTACTACACCCCTTGCTTTCAATTAGCAACTCTGAGGGGAGCAAGGTCATTACCAAACCCAGGCTGGAGCCCCCACCACCATCAGCACCACCTCAGGCTGCATGCGGTCCTCAGGGGCTGGCCAGACCCCCAGGCACCTCTTGAGCCTGGGCCCAGGGAAGGAGAGGCTGGGCAGCCCAGTGGGGAGTGTGCTCTCCCCACTAAGGAATGGGGCATGACTCCCCAAGCAGCTCAGGTGAATGTCACCTGGTCCTCATCATTGGGGCCATCCCTAGCAGTCACTGGGTGACCAGTCACTTGTTCACATTAGTGTGAATCCCCATGCTCCTTTCCTCAACAAACGCTCATGATTTCATGGAGGAAATGTGCCCTTCCCACCCGTGAGGGACAGTCCCTGGTCGTTTAACAAGAGCACAGCCCACATAGACCCTGAATGGGTCTAGGAGGAGAGGGGGCTGACAGTTTTACAATCCTGGCCATGCAGACTCTTGAGCGACTCCTGTCCCTGAGCTCATGTCGAATGTGAGGCGCTTCCCCTGGATGGTCCGAATGAGCCCCCTGCAAGAGAGGAGAGCCTGGCTATGACCTAGCACGTGGGGGCTGGCATGCAGGGACACCCCCTCTCCAGAGCCCTGCCTGTCCCATCTTGTGCCCACCTCACCCCTCAGTTAACTGCAGAATTAGCACCAGCCCGTGAGGGCAGATTTATGACTCGGCCTGCCTCCCTCCACTTAACCCGAGGCCGGCCCGGGCTCCAGACACTAAATTAGATTTTTGACAATTAGAGAGACTAATGGGCACATAGCCATCCCCAGAGCCAGATATCCAGATCCAGCAAGGCCATTCTTTAATATCCACCACCAGCCAGCCCAACCCTCCCCTGGCTGCCCCCTTCTCCCTCCCGTGGGTGGGCATTTCTCTCTCCCCAGCCCCTGTCTGTCTCTGCCCTGGCTCTACATGCACTCCCGAGCTGTCTCTGGTTCCCCTTCCCTGTCTCACCTACTCTTGCCTTCCAGCCCCTTGCCCAGTACCAGCCTGGCTCTAGAACTCTGTCCCTCTCCTTGCCTTCAGCTTCCTTTTTGTACTTTGAACACTTCCATCTTAAGCCGCCCTTTCCCCAGGGCCCATCTATCTGTAATCTTCCATCTGCCCTGAGGAGATTGCAAGCCCCTTGAGGGCAGGGGCTTAGGCTCTCTCTGGATCCTAAATGCTCCGCGCCCAGTCGGTGTTTACTGTTTGTTGTTTCCTGAGACTCAGACTCTTTCCTCCCCCTTCCTCTGAGCTGCTGGGTCTACAAGGCCTGCCCACCTTGCCCTCTTGGTCCCAGGCCCACCCTGGCTCTGGCCTGGCTCTGCTTGGCTTGGGTGGCTCCCCCTTCCCTGCAGCCCCACAGCTCTGGCCAGTCTTGAGTTGGCCGGGTAATGAGATTGCAGTAAGTAGTGGAGGGAGCTGCTCACATTCACTCAGGCGGACTCATAGCTCTGTCAGGCTGATTGGTCCTGAGTGGAGGCACAAACGGCCCCCCATGGACACACTGCGATTGGTTATAAAATTACAAGCATTTGTCCTGCTGTCAGGGGCCTTCCTCCCGCCCCTCTGCCTGCCTGCCTGGGCTCCCACCGTTCCCCACCCATTCCTCTCCCCAATGGGGTTGGCCCACACACCCCAAAGGACCTGGCCAGGGGCTACCGCAGCAGGTAGAGCTAAGAGGCTGAGGCCACCAAGCTCCCAAGGGGCAGGTTTTCATGCCTTGGCCCTGGAGTGATTCACAGTGCAGGCTGGCCTCAGAGTGACCTGACCCTGTGCTCAGTGTTTCCTGTCCCCTGAGGGTAAGTGGGGGTGGGAGCCCCAGGGCAAACAGGCCTTGGGATCCTCAGGAGAGGAAGAAATGTCCCGAGCCCCAGGCCTCCCAAGGACAACCAATGCCTGCAACTTTAGATGTGGTCCCAGGCTGGAGCTCTGGAACAAGGGGTGGCTGGAGGCCTGCCCTGCTGAAGGGGAGAGCAGCAGAAGCCAGGTCGGTCACAGGAGCCCATCTCTCCTCCCTCCAGGTGGCCAGACCCTTGCCCTGTATCCTGACCCCCAGCTAAGGACAAATCAGCCCTCAGGAGAGTCTCTGAAGCCTAGGCCAGAACAAAAAGCCAGTATGGCACACCAGAGCCTTGCTATGGTTACTGGTCTGCAGGCTGAGTCCTCTAGGCCTGGCTCTTAGACACCCCCACCCCAGGCCTTGGCAAGGGCCCAGTTACCCCCGAGCATGAGTGCCTTGAAATCCCACCTAGTGCTCTCTTATGCTTACACAGAAACACCCACTTCTTCCTGGCTGAGACCCAGGCATCAGCCCAGGCCCTCTCACCCCAGCTGCACGGCCTCCTTCCCACTCTCATTTCTCCAGCCAGGCCCCACACCCCAGCCCCTGACCAGCCCCTAGCTCCAACCTCAGTCCTTCCTCTCTGGAGGCACTAGGGCACCCTATAATCTGCTTGGAGGGATGCTGAGGGAAGGATTCCCCAGCTTGGAGAGGGGAGCGTTAGGGGAGCAGCATCTCCTGGCTGTGGGCCACAAGGTGCCTTCCTGCCATCCGTCACTCATTCGCAGCCCAGAATGTATTTGCTGTAATTACATCTTTAATTAGGGTGATGATGGCTGATTGTTCACCAACAATGATGGACGGGTCCTCCTGCTTGCCATCCTCCCTGTCCAGCACCCTCCAGGTCAGCTCTCCCCCAGCTTTGGGACTAGGAAGGATACATGAGCACAGGCTCTTCTCCCACCGAGTCCCAGGCCCTGAGGCCTAGGAGCAGCCGTGAGCTCTACCCTAAGGGTGATGATGTCCTTCTGGGCCCCTGGGGGCTCCCAAGGGACTCGACACATACTGATACCTTCACCCAGGGCTCCCTGCAGCAAGGCTGCATATCTCCTCACAGCCACCAGATGTCTCCTTGGTCCAAACTGGCCAGGCTGGGGGGTAACCCGACATTGCCTCATTCCCACCCACCACACACATGCCACACACATCACCACACCCAGACTGGTCCCTGGGCCACACGCTTGTCATCACGGGAGCTGACAGGTGCAGAAAGAAAGGCTTGCGGTTCACAAGCTGGAGGGTGAGTGGGCAGCCTTAACTCCAAGCTCCCCTGTGAATGAAATGGGGTCTCTGACCAAGGCGAGGCCTCCTCTCCCCCACATGCCTACGTGCACCCAGGCCGTATGCCCAGGCCCAGAGCTGCAGGTGGTGGATGTTTGGTGACTCCATGAGCAAATGGATCCATCAGTGAGAGGAAATCCATGCACCTGTTTGGAGATCATGGGCTGGTTGGGGCCTATCGTAAGCAGAGGGGCCGGGACAGGCCATGGAGGCCCAGGAGGCTTGTGGAGGTGAGAACCCTAATCTGGGTTAAAGCCCCAAGTGGCATGCTCCTGGCTGTATGACCTGGGTGTGTCCCCTAACCTCTAAGTGTTCCCTCATTTATAAGAGGGGGATGAGAACAGAACTCCCCAACAAGAGATGGCTGCCTGGATTTTCACTGCAACACTGCATGCCAAGTGAACAGAGCAGGCCAAGGTGGGAGCCCCAAGGGGAGGGGGTGCAGGGCAGCTGAGGCCACAAGGAGCTGGGAGAGGGACCTCACACTTTGGTGTGAAAAAGACCTCAACAACTGCAAGCTTTGTTGGGCACAGAATGGGAGGAGGGGGTGGCAGGGCTGTGACAAGGGTGGCGTAGGATTGGGTGCACAGTAGTTGCACGGGACATACTTGTTGATAGGAATTGCGGCAGGGGCCTCCTTTCAGAAGCTGAGGAAGCTCTTCCCAGCATGGGCATGATCTGGTCAGGGCAGAGCCCTGGTGAGGGAGGCTGCCATGGGGATATAGGGATAATATCTTCTTCATAGGATGGTCATGAGTACACTGGGAGAGGTGAATGGATTAGAAGTGTTCAGGGGCCAGGGCACAGTGGCTCACGCCTGTAATCCCAACACTTTGGGAGCACAGATCACCTGAGGTCAGGAGTTCAAGACCAGCCTAGCCAACATGGTCTACTAAAAATACAAAAAAATTAGCCGGGCGTGGTGGCATGTGCCTGTAATCCCAGCTACCTGGTAGGCTGAGGCAGGAGAATCTCTTGAACCCGAGAGTAGGAGGTTTCGGTGAGCCGAGGTCATGCCACTGCACTCCAGCCTGGGCAACAGAGTGAGACTCTCTGGAAAAAAAAAAAAAAATCATCAGGGGTCCGGGCACAGTGGCTCATGCTTGCAATCCCAGCATGTTGGGAGGACCCAGGAGGGCGAGTTGCTTGAGTCCAGGAGTTCCAGCCTGGCACAGAGGGAAGGGTGTTGGAGAGACAGTTTTGAATGCCAGCAGGGGCGTGGAGCCCGTGGACTGCATCTCTTTTGTGTCAGTGTTTATGGATACGTGGTCGTTGTAGTACCTTTAAGGTACTAGCCTTGGAGACAGCAGGGCAGGCGAGCACAAGTGGCTTCAGGAAGGGTAGCTGGCAGGAGGAGATGCAGATGGTATGTGCCCTCTGCCCTTTCTACTTCCAGCTCTACAGTTCTGTGACTCCCATCCCTCCATGGGGCCTGTCATTTCCCGTGGAGCCTCTCTACTCCCAGGGATGGCCTTTCAGCATCCCCACTCTTCCCCAGCAACCCTCTCCACCCCGCAGGGACCCCCTTCCCAGGGTGCAAGCCCAGGCTGGAAGGAACAGTCATACCTAGCGGTAAGTATGCGCAACATTACATATGTATATTGGAGAGTAAATAACCCCAAAAAGCGCCTTGTAAATAGACTCCGAGTTTATCCTTTATTAATGAGGCACTGAGTGCCCTGCTGTTTTAGAGCAGCGAGACTTTCATAATATCAAAACCTAAATTACACTTGCGTCTCTCATCCCAGGGACGAGCATCTTTCAGCCCCGTTTGCAGAGTGAGTAAGCAGGAATCCCTCCTTGCCTGCCTGGGAGTTGGCACCTTTCTTCTGGCTGGAGTGAGGGTGGATGTGGACACACACACCCCAAGTCCCCGGAGAGCTCCGTGTCTAAGGCCTCAGGGTCCCATGGATGAGGGCTGCCTGGGATGCCGGCCTCCGTTCCTTGCACAGAGTTTACCGGATCCAGGGGCTGCCCCAGGCTCTGAGGTTTACTCTTTCAACATAAGGCAGTGGACACTTACAAGCTTTGTGATCAAGTTACTCCCCGTCTCTCAGCTTCAGTTTATAAATGTGTAAAACAGGGATAATATCTTCATAGGATGGCTGTGGGGATGCCGGGAGAGGTGAATGGATTAGAAGTTCTGGGGGGTGAGGGGGCCTGCGTGCACTGGCTCATGCCTTGCAATCCCAGCACGTTGGAGGCTAAGGCAGACAGACTGCTTGAACCCAGGAGTTCCAGACCAGCCTGGTCAACAAAATAAGAACCTGTCTCTACAAAAAATACAAAAATTAGCTGGGTCTGGTGGCATGTATCTGTAGTCCCGGCTACTCGGGAGGCTGAGATGGGAGGATCACCTGAGCCCAGGAAGGTGGAAGCTGCAGTGAGCTGTGATTGTGCCACTGCACTCCAGCCTGGGCAACAGAGTGAGATCCTGTCTCAAAAAAAAAAAAAGTGCTCGGGGGTGGTGCTTGGCAAATGTGAGTGGCGATGATGATAGTGAGAACAATGACTAATTCCCCTCTTTGGGATGGGACATCATTGTCTTCTGTTCAATTCCTGGAATGGACCATGTTGGGGGGGCCCCAAGCTCCAGCCCCATCCTGGCATCAAGGCGCTGTGCTGAGGTTGGGATGCCAGGACCCCTCTCACCCCAGCATGTTCAGGATCTGACTTTGCTGTGTCCCCCAACTCTGGGGCAGAACCCAGACCCTCTTGGCCCCATCGATTCCCCAGGTCCAAGACCCCTCTCAGGCTCCCTGGGGATTGCATCTGTCCTGCCCTGGGCCTGGGCCAGGCTGGCTAGGCAGGCAGGTGGGCAGGCGGGCGTGTCAAGATTTACAGCTTGGCCAGCCAGGTTTCTGGTGCTCCGGTGGGCGTCATGTTGAGTCTGTCCCATTATATGGACAGTTAAGTTTAATAGTCATTGTGTGCTCACTCGGAGCCCAGCAAACATCGCGGGGCGACACCCCCTCCACGCGAGCCGCCCGCTCCCCAGCCACACGGCCCATCCATACAGTAAATTAAAAATATGAATCACTTCTCCCCACTGCCTCCCCAAACGCTCATCTTGTCAGCCTCTATGTTGCCTTCATTTGTATTACCTTAATTTAATGTTAATTATGGTCTTCATTTACAAGGAACAAGCGAGCCCTGCTCCGCCAGGGGAACTTCCCCCCAGCCCTCCCCCCTCAGCCCAGGAGGGAGAGGCTGGGGGAGAAGGGGAATTTGGGGGACTGCAGGAGTGAAAAGGGGAGTTAGGGAGAGGGCGTGAGATGAGATCTTGGCCATCAGGGGCTGGTGGCCATTCTGGGAGGGGCTAGGAGGACCTCCCACCTCTCCCATACACTCTGTCTTCAATCATTTATTCATTCCACAGCTATTTATTGAGCATATAATATGTGCCAAACAATCAGGAACCAGAGAGGTGGGGGCAAGTGTCTCTCTCTAATAAGCGCTAATGGAGTCCCTTCTGCAATCCTGAAGTGAATGTGGATCGGAAAGACATATCCGTGTGCCAAGTGGGCTGGCCCCTGACCCAGCCTAGAGGGCATAGGACACAGACAAGTGTGGGAGGTTCCTTCCCTTCCAAGCTTCCCTGGACTACCAGTGTTACCCTGTCCCAATCTGCCTCACACCGCTTCCAGGCAGGAAGTTCTTTCTGGAGTCTTTCCTAAGTCCCTCTTGCTGCAGATCAGCCTGGGCTCAGAGCCTGAATGGGGCCAGGAGTGGAAGTGACTCCCATGGCACACTGTCTCTGGAGGGGTGGGAGGAAGGCATTGTGGGGATCAGTCATCCCCACTACCCACCACCCAGCACCCATCATGCCCCCACCTCATTACCACCCCCCAGCCAGCCATGCAGACTCCACCAACATCCTTGTATCTGAGAGTCCTGGGAGCCCTGATTGTGACTTTTTTTTTTTTGAGATGGGAGTCTCGTACTGTCACCTGGGCTGGAGTGCAATGGTGCGATCTCGGTTCACTGCAACCTCCGCCTCCCAGGTTCACGCGATTCTCCTGCCTCAGCCTCCCAAGTACCTGGGATTACAGGTGCACACCACCATGCCCAGCTAATATTTTTTTGTATTTTTAGTAGAGACAGGGTTTCACTATGTTGGCCAGGCTGGTCTCAAACTCCTGACCTCGTGATCTGCCTGCCTCGGCCTCCCAAAATGCTGGGATTACAGGCGTGAGTGAGCCACCGCGCCCTGCCTGATTGTGACTCTCTGGCTGTCCCTGTGCTGCCAATGGAACACACAGTCACATTCAGGCCTGTACAGCCTGTGGGGAGCGCAGTAAATGTTGGTGGCTGATGTCACACGTGTGCACACGGAGCTGGCAGAGGGCCACCTGCATGCAAGCTGCCATTAACCAGGAACATCCTCCCCCTGCCCCCCCCCCCTACATAGAGCTCTTCCACTTGGGAAGAGGATCTCCAGCTGGGAATATCTTCTTGACAGATGAGGCTGTTGTGAGTGTGTGTCTGCATGTGTGTCCTCTCCAGGGAACCTTGATCCCTGCATAGGGACATGTGTCCCCCAGGATCGGCGTGTCTCTCAGGTTCCGCGTGCATGTGTGTGTGTGCGCGAGCATGTGTCCAGCAGGCCCATGTGCATGTGTGCTCGCCTGTGCTCATGCACGCCTCCCCTACCGCTGTCAGCCGCGCTGATGACATTGGCGCAGAGGAAAGTGATGACAAATGCCCGTTATCAGCGAACGAGGCCGATGACAAATGGGCGGGCGCCCGAGCAGCCCCATTACGCTGTAATAACAGAAGATGGATGGCCTGGCGCCCCCGCCCACCCCCACCCCGTGCCGGTAACGGGAGCCGATCCTGCTCCGCCCGCCCGAGAGGGAGCCCAGCCGCTGCCGCGGGGCCGCCAATCACCGCGGGGCCCAAGATGCCCAGACCCAGGAGCCGTGAAACCACGCGGCCCTCCTCGGCAGAGGAACAAAGCCCTGCGCTCAGCGGCCGCAGGGGGCTCACCGAGCGTCTGACCTGCCTGCGGCCAGGACATGCAGCTGTGCACACACATGGCCTGCACACGCGCCAGGCGCCTATGTCCTTGTACGGTGCACCTGCAGCACTTGTTCAGGCACAACCCTGACCTCCTGGGACCATGCACACATCCTTTTGTGTCATGCACACACATACATCTGCCACCAGACCTGGGTATACACCCGCCAGTGTAAATCCATGCACACACCACCGTGCACACCCGTGTACCTTCAATTCTTACACAATGCCTACAGAAACCACTATGTCCATACACATGTATGCACCTAACATGATTGCTCATGCATAGATATGGAAATGTGTATACATATAAGCAGAAATGCTTGCACATGAACACAAGCCCTACACACTGCTCTGTGCACACAATTCAGGGTGTCTAAACACCCACACACATGTAAAAGATGCCCACAGCTGCATCAACAAGTATTGACTGAGTCCCTACCATGCACCTGTCAGTTAGGTGCTGGGGCAGTTGTAATGATGAACATAACACCATCCCTGTCTTCTAGAATCTTAAGTTTATGGGAGGGGGCAGACAAATGGCTGTGAGTGAAGGCACAAGGTTGCTATGTGCTTTGACCCAAATAGTTTGTGATATAAGATTTACAACTGGAAAATCAGGACAGTCTTCCTGGAGGAGGTGGCTAAAGGAACAGTGAATTTTTTAGAGGAACTGAATTCTGAACAAAAGGTATGGAAACGGGGAAATGTAGGGAGTGTTTGAGGACAAGAAGTCTAAGAGGACAGGAATCCAGGTGAATGGCATTGGGTGAGTGTGGTGCGAATGAGACTTCTCAGGCAGACTGGGACTGGGAGGCTGGAAGCCAGGAGGCAATCGAGGAAGGTGGAGCCCGTCCACCTGACAGACCCGTGAGGCCTGGGCTAGCCTAAGACATAGAAAGGAAAGGAGAGGATCAGGAAGTCAATGAACCGGAGAGTAAGCTGGTGGGAGGCGCCAGGCAGGCTGACTTAATAGGACCCTGCATTTACACGAGCCCCATGCCTGATTGTACATTCTACTATCTCTGTCTTGAAATTCTGAATTTTTATTAAGAAGCTCCTTGTTTTCATTTGCACCAGGCCTTGAAGATTATGTTGACCGTCCTGGATCCTGAGGTTTCCAGGCTGAGCTAGTAAGACAGGCCAGCAGGAGTAGGTTTGGGAGAGGAGCTGGTGAGTTTGGTTTGGGACGGGGGTATGTGAGAGGCTGGAAGTGGAATGGGGGTTGAGGAGACGGGGAAAGATTCCATGTCTCCATCCACAAAGTGAGAATTGCTGCCTCGCATCTGCCAGTGCCCAAGTCCACTTCTATTCTGCAGTGAGTCCGCGCCCCACCACCAGAGCCCTCAGACATACCTATCCTGTGCATGCGCCCCTTGCTAGAATACAGCACTCGCAAGCTCCCAGTGTTGTCCCTGCATTCCCAGGGCCTGACACATGGTAGCCACTCAGTACCTGTTTGTTGAATGAATAACTGTATTCATGAATACATGCGCACATATGAATTCACATACATACTCACGGGGCATCCATTGTCCCACCACGAAGGGTACCTGCAGGACCGAATATCTTCCCCTATCCCACTGTCACTGCCCCACACTTCCTCCAAGACTTTTCTGTTACCCTGTGTCTAACCTGGGGGCGGAATGCCCTTGTCTCAGTGGCCCTCTCATTGGGCGTCTCCTTTGCAGGCAGAGTTGGGCAGGAGTTAAGGAGGAGCAGAGAGCGGGAGAAGCCCAAGACCTGGGGGAAGGTGGGACAGGGTAGAGGCTATGACTGAATTCCAGTCTCGGCTCCTCTCTGGCTTCTCTCAGCTCAAACTTCTTCATCTGCAAAATGGGGATGGCAGACAGAAAGGCATTCACACGGACACCTGGCTGCTGACACCAAGGTAGAGTAAATCGAGGCAGGCTTTGAGAAGGCTGCTTCCCTACCCCCAACTCTGGGTTCTCTGCAGTGTTGAAAGTGGATGAGGGGCCCAGGGGATGACCCAGGTGACCTCAAACAGGGAGAGGGAGGCTGGCACTCCTGAGAGGAGGAGTGGTCCACTCCCAGTAGAAACCAGATGATACAGGAACTGAGACCCCAACCAGTGCCTTGTACAACCCACATTTTACAAGCAGGCACAGAAATGAAGTGGCCCCCAAAGACTACAGTAAACACTCTGACCTCAGGTAGCTTGGGGTGGGAGGAGGCAGAGGACACCAGAGAGAGGGGCCTGGGGAAAGAGCCTGGTGGAGGGGGGTGGGGGGCACCAGGGTTCCTCTGCGAGGGTACCCTGCCTTCCACCGGCAGGGACTGCTCCCTCCCCCCTCAATCAATGCTGGCTTCCCAATATGAGAATGGAAAAGGCCTGTGTTCCCAGGAACCCCCACCACCCCCACCTGTCTCCTTCACCTTCCTGTGACCCATTTTTGGGTCTCTCCAGTGTGTTCCGGTCCCGCCTCTACCCCAGCCCCCACCCCCATTGCAGCGGTGTTAAGCATCACCTCTCAGACCTGTCAGGAGGCCCCTGGGAAGCCCCCAGCAAGGGGACTGCAGTGAAAGGCACCAGGATGAGAGGGGAGATGCCGGCAGGCAGGGGATGGGCCGGCTAATGGGCCTCGTCCCTCCTCCCCTCACCAGTTCACTTTTTCTGTAGCGTTATTGACCCGTCATTAGTTATCCGTCCAAGGTCGACGGGCCTGGCCCAGCCATAAATCACGGCGGCTGGAGGTGGGCTACAGGCGGAGCCATGGTCCCTGGGATGCAGTCCAGAGCTCAGCCCCCAGCTCAGCCCGGGAGGAGGGGCAGACGGCCTCAGCAAGTCTCGGAAGAGCTTCCCCGGGGGAGCTGGGCCCGCCTTCGTGTCCATTCATCCCGGCCCTCCTCCGCGAACCTTCTCAACTTCCCCACGCTGCTCCAGGCAGCCCCTCCCTCCGTCTCTCACGCCTTTCTCCTCTCCCCATCTCTTTCTTCTCTCAGGCTCTGCGTTCAAGGTGGGGTGGGGACCTGGGGAGGTGCTGGTTCCCGCCCACTCGGTGTTCTCACCCCACCTGGTCTCCCAGTTTAGAACATCCAGGATCAAGGACAGAACACACCCACGGGGAAACTGAGGCTCAGAGCCCTGACCAGGGTTGAGTGTGGGGAAGGGGGTCCCACCAGATTCAGCACCAAAGTTACCAGTCCCAGCTCTGCTGTCTCAGCTCCCGGCGGGGTGATGGGAAGGCTCTACCCACTTCGAAGGGCACGCCAGGCCCCATCGGGCCGCCTCCTGCAGAGAGGAGCGGGGGATCGCGCTGCAGCAGCGCAGTGGGGACCCTTTCGCCCCACCCCACTCCACCCCACTCCACTCCCACGCCCGAGATCGGAGAGAAGCCCGGCCGCGGGTCTCCTGCCCCGCACCCACCGCACCCTCAATCACACCCCACCCGGGCCTTCCCGCGCGGCCGGGCCTCTTCTCCGGTCCTCGCGCGCCCTCTGCTGGCAGCTTCCGGGAAGCGCGCCCGTGGCCCCAATACCCGCCCCGCCCCCAGCCCGGCCCCGCAGCCCAGCAGGCCCCGCACCCGTCCTCGAGGACGCCCCACGGAGCACTCCCCATCCCGCCATCCCCCTGTTTCAGTGCGGCCGCTCCCATTTCGGATCCCAGAGGCCTGTTTGTTCCCAGAGGGTGGAGGGTGTTAGGATCAGGAAGGCACAGCCTGAAGCTAGAGTGGCAAGTGAGGCTCCTCCCAGCGGAGCCCGAGGGGCATCTGCAGCCCGAATTTATTCTTCGCAGGGAGGTAGAGAGGGGACATCTCCTTGCAGACCGCCCGTCCGCTTGGTGGTCCTGCGGCTCCCATGGGCACAGGGTAAGGGAGGGCCAAGGAGGCCCTCAGGTGGGTGGACCCTGGTTCTCAGAGGCTCTGAGGTGGGAAGCTGGCGCTCAGGACTGTTGCCGGCAGGAAGAGGAAGAGCATGGCCTCTGGGTTCTCCTCTGGGGCCACGCCCGAGGGTCCTCGGCTCCCTCCCCGTTAGGCAGCTCGGGAGGAAGGGGAACAGGTCGGGGGATGATCCCCTTACAAGGTGCTGTCTGGCTGGCAGGTAGGGAGGGTAGCTCGACCAGAGGCTCTGCTCAAACTGGCCCCAAAGTGCTCCACAGAATGCTGAGTCCAAAGTCAGGATGATGAGCAAGGATTCCTCAGCGGACGCCTGGAGCTGTGGGGAGGGGACATCTCAGGCCGGGCGAGGCCCCCATCAGGCCCTGTGGTGGAGTTGGCATGGGGACAAGTGAGGCATGTGTGGGCTGTGGGGCCGGGCTGGGTGTGTGCAGGGACATGAGGCCAAGGGCTGAGGGGAAAGGGTCAGGTGTGTGCAGGCCCGCTGGGGCCATGGGGGACAGGGTGGGAACGTAGGGATATCTGTGAGCTACAGAGCCCAGACCCCCGCCTCCAGCAGGGCTGGAGCTTAGGAGTGCTCAGGCATTGGAGTCCCCGACACCACTAATCCCAAATGGAGGTGGAGAGGTCAGGAGACCCCACCTCAGGGCAAGCGGGCGACTGCTGATTCCAAACCCCAGGCTTCAGGCCAGGGACTGTGTCCTTCAACATCAGCACAGTACCCTCCACAGACTGAAAAGCTCAGGCTCCTTGCTTCAGATAAGGGGGAAGGAGGGAAGGAGGTTAGGACAGAAAGCCCATTTAGATCTGGGATCGAACCACTCCCAGACAGGAGCCAGGGAAACCAGCTGGGCTTCCCGGGTCACACAGATCTGAGCTGAAACCCAGCTCTGTTCTTCATATGGTGTGTGACTTAGGACTAGTAAATGAACCTCTCTGGGCCTCACTTTCCTCATCTGCAAGATGGGGATAATACAACTACCAGAGGGCTGTTGGGAAGCCTACATGATATAATCCATGTGCAGAATGGGTTAAGGGTGGACTGGCCAGGCTCAGGAGTCAATAAATGATGGTGAAACTCTGCTGAAACAAACCAGAAATAGGGTACAGCTAACTCCTCACTGGAGGCTCCTTTCATAACCTGAAAAATGTGCCTCAGTCTTCTCCAACCTCCATAGAAGCTGTTGCCTTCTATCTAGTAGGAATCAAAAACATCTTTGGCCGGGCACGGTGGCTCATGCCTGTAATCCCAGCACTTTGGGAGGGTGAGGCGGGCAGATCATGAGGTCAGGAGTTAGAGACCAGCCTGACCAACATGGTGAAACCCTGTCTCTACTAAAAATACAAAAATTAGCTGGGCGTGGTGGCATGCACCTGTAATCCCAGCTACTCAGGAGGCTGAGGCAGGAGAATCGCTTGAACCCGGGAGATGGAGGTTGCAGTCAGCTGAGATCACGCCATTGCACACTCCAGCCTGGGCAACAAGAGCGAAACTCCATCTCAAAACAAACAAACAAAAAACATCTTTTACTGGCACCAATCCAGGCACCATGAATACATACATTTTGAAAAACTCTGGTTTGGGAGGAGGAAGGGAACTCTGGTTTGAAAGGGCATCAGATTAGCCTGCCTGGAGTGCCCATAACCTAGAAGGCTCTACCTGAGCCAATGCCACAGAAACTCCTCTTGTCAAGGACCCACTCCTGTGAGAGGGAAGCTCACTGCTGCTCACCACGCAGGGGCCCAGACTCCACCTGGGCAAGAGTCACAAATGTAAATGCTTACAGGGTTCGGTCCCAGTTACAGCAGCAGGGAGTGGCGAGGACTTTGGGTTCAGTCAGTTACTGCCATGTGGGAGTATAGGGGAAGGATGGCATTAGGACAGAGCACCCAGCCCTCTCCCAACTTCATCCCCTGCCCACCTCCTAGGAGCTTCCTAAGACACCCTTCCCCTAGGCCCTGTAAGTCTGTTTCCTACTGCTGCATAACAGATTATCACAAACTCTGCCCCTTAAACCAACACCAACTTATGAACTCGCAAGTGCTGTAGATCAGCAGTCTGAGCAGGCTCAGCCCAGTTCTCTGCTTACGGTCCCACAAGGCTGAAATCCAGGTGTTGACAGCCTGGGCTCTTCGCTGGTGGCTCTGGGAAAGGCTGCGTCCACACACATTCTTGTTGCTGGTGGAATTCAGTTCCTTGTGGCTGTAGGACTGTTTCCCTGCTGGCTGTCAGCCGGGGCTGCTTTTCAAGGACCCTCGCTGGCCCTTCTCATGCTTCAAATCTCTCTGACTGCCCTTCTGCTACCAGCCAGAGAAAGCTCTTTGCTTTTAAAGAGTTCATGTGATTAGACTAGGTCCTTTTGCCATATAATGTGACATGACCACATGAGTGACACCTCATCACAGTCGTACCCACACTCAAACGGGAGATAATCCAAAGGCAAAGATAACTGGGGGTGATCCTTTGAATCCTGCCCACCACACTTAGCTTCTGGGGTGGGGTAGAAGCATGCCTTACTCCTAGGTCCAGCCCTCCTGACCTCTGAGAGACCTTGAACCAGGGCATATCCCATCTCTGGGCCTCAGTTTCCTCTTTTATAAATGGGGTAAGGGGGCTGGACGGCATCTAAAATTCCTCCCAGGTCCCAAATACTAACTGTGACACAGGGGATGGGGAATTCAGATCCCTTGACTGGGGGCCCCACTGACCATGGAAGAGCAGGACTGTGTTGCCCTCCAGCAGCACCCCCATCCCGACCTCCCACAGGGCCTTGCTAGGGACAGCAGGATCGGTGACAGCCATACAGCACAGCAAAGGTGCCCAGCATAAGGCGGTCAGCTCCCCCGCTGAGCTGAGCTGTGGGCAAGTGCAGAGGCTGCTTCTGTAGCCAGAGACCACAGTGCCTGTGAGGCCCCATAGACCATGATGGGTCCATTATGGAGCCTGCACAGGGCAAGGTGGGCTGGATCTACTTGGGGGTGGGGTGGGGCAAAGTCCATGTTGGGTGGGCAACAACCCTTCTACCTCTCCACTCAAGCTGGTTTCCAGGCTCCTCTCCCAGATCCATCTCGTCAGTCCTGATCTCAGCTTCTGCATCTCCAAAAGGTCCTTCTCAGGCTCTTCGTGCCCCTCCCACCTGGCCCTAGCTGGACAGGGGGCCTTGACCTCAGCATCCTAGGCCCTCTGAGAGTCCCAATCATCCAGCCCCACCTGCTTCACTCCCCATCTTTCTCCCAGGCCCCTCCTACCCTCCCCAGGTGCCACTTTCAGTTCTGCCTACAAGCTGCCCTTCAGGGGTCCCCATTCCCCCAGGCTCCCACCAAGACCCAGCAGAGGGGGCTGGAAGGAGACCCTCCCCAACTCCATCCCAGCACGGGAGCTGGGTAAGAGGCGGGAAAATGAATATTAATTTATCATGATTAGGCAAATCCGGCAGGGAGAGCCGATTCCGGCGGAGGCGGCTAAAAAGATGAATTTCAGCAATAAAATTAAATAAGGACGGACGGGCAGCCCCTCCTCCCTCCCGCTTTGCTGATCTCTCTCTTTCTTACAATTTATGAGGCCAATTATGAAGATGAGGTTGGAAGTTCCTGGAACTTCACTAAATGCAAACGGCGGTCCCTGCTGTTCCCATCAAATTAATTAACCGCGCGCTATTGATGGCCGCTCAAGGCTGACGCAGGCGGCCCACCCTGCGGCCTCCTCCATGGACACAAGGACACAGGGTCCGGGGGCCCAGCCAGGGCTCCACCTGCAGCAGGGACTCCAGCACCACTGGGGACTTCCAGGGACCCCCCACCTCCTTCTACCCAAGGCCTTGCCTGAGCCCTTAACAACGCAGGGCCTCCACCAAGACCTAAACAGACAGGGCCACACGGACACATGCCCAGGGTTGAGCACACACAGACACTCAGATACAAAATCATGAACACGCAGCACAGACGCAGGGTCCGGGAATGTGCATTAGGCACACACATGCCCCCGCAGTGGAACATGAACACACATATGCAGGGGCACTACACACACACAACCACCACCGAGCTGAGGGAACCAGAGCAAGGGATGGCGGGAGCTGCGCTGTGTCTCGGGCTCTGGGCCTGCTCCATCAGGGCCAGGCTGAGTCCAGCAGGGCAAAGGTGCCACCATTGCTAAGAGGCTCCATAGCGTTGCTAAGAGGCTCCACTCAAGCAACGGTCAGTGGCCTGCCTTCCCTGGGGTCCGTACTGCCCTCCAGGGGCAACCTCGGGGCCCTATCCATGGCCCCTCAGCCCCTGGGGCCTCGCTTCATCTCCAGACCTGGGGCCTTCTTCAGGAATGTTCCCTGCAGTGTGGGGACCAGGTCTTGCCGAGACACCCTGGTAGGGTGATGAGGCTGAGACCTGGCCCAGAGCCTCAGGCCAGTTTGGGACTTCATCCCTGAGGACTCCCCAGTTCCAGAGCTCAGAAGCAGTACTGCCCAGTGGCTCAAGAGTTCTGGAAACTAAGGGCAGGGCAGACATAGGGCCAAAGACACCTGCAGCTGAGCCCATCAAGGCCTGCAAGCCTGGTAGCAGCAGGTGCCCCAACAGCAGTAACTTGCATGGGAGGCCACTCCCTCAGATAAGAGGGGAGGGCCTGGAAAGGGGCGCCTCTGTTTGGGGAGCCCAAGTCTTCTCCAAGCCACAGTCCTCCATCCTGGCAAGAGGCATCCCGTTCCATTTAAAGGGAGAGTAATTCCATGATTCTCCTGGAGAAGCAAGACAATGGGCCTGGGTTTGCCTTTCCCAGCCATTGGAACTGTAGGATGGGACACAGCTGGACTTGCCCACCTTGTCATGCCTACTCCAGGTGATGCCTGGGAAGCCCCTGCCCCATGCCCACACCTGCCCTGTGAGCAGCCAGAACCCAGGAGGAAAGGCCGGGGCCTGTCTCGCTCCCCTTTTAGTGTAGGTCTAAGGTCAAGACTGAGGTCGCCACCCCAGGCCCTGGGAAAAGATGAAGCTCCAAGCTCAGTAGGGATGGGGCAGAGCAGCCCAGCGGGAACTTGCATCTTGCACAAAGTGTCAGCAAGAAACTGAAATTAGGAAGGCTCAGACTGAACCTGTGGCAGCCCTGGGCTCATGTGAGGCTCCCCCTTCCCCACACACTTCAGAGGACGCCCTCTACCTCACAGCAGGACCTGCTCACATTTGCTGTCCCTCTGCCTTTGTACAGGGAGAGCCCAACACGCACTCGGTCTATTGGGTTTCTGCAGTCACATTAACAAATTACACCAACTTACTGGCTTAAACAGCACAGTCATTATCTGACAGTTCCACCAGCTCAAAATCCAACAGGCCTCCCTGAGATAAGGCCAGGCATCAGCAGAGCTGCCATCCTTCTGGAGGCTCTAGAGTAGAAGCTGTTCCCTGGCTTCTCTGACTCTTAGAGGCTGCTCACACTCGGCTGGAGACCTTTCCCCATCTTCAAAGCCAGAAACTTCGCATCTCTCTGACCTTTCCTCGTCAAGTCTCTCTTTGATTGTAGATTGTAGCTTTTTTTTTTTTTTTTTTTTCAGACAGGGTCTCACTCTGTTACAGCTCAGGCTGGAGTGCAGTGGTGTAATCTCAGCTCATTGGAACCTCTGCACCTCTGCCTCCCAGGCTCAGGCGATCCTCCACTTCAGCCTCTCAAGTAGCTGGGATTATAGGCACCACCAGGTCCGGCCATGCCTGGCTAACTTTTGTATTTTTTTTTTTTTTTTTGTAGAGATGGGGTTTTGCCACGTTGGCCAGGCTGGTCTCAAACTCCTGGGCTCAAGCGATCAGCCCGCCTTGGCCTCTCAAAGTGTTGGGATTACAGGCGTAAGCCACCGCACCCGGCCATGACTGTAGCTCTTAAGAACTCATGTTTACATTGGGCCCACAGGATTACCCAGCATAATCACCTCATCTCAAAATGCTTAAGCTTCATCACATCTACAAAGCCCCTCTAGCCAACTAAGGTGACATATTCACAGGTTCCAGGGATTAAGACATGGACATCTTCAGTGGACCATTATTCTGCCTGCCACACGTGGCCTATCCAAGGACAACCCTGGCTCAGGGACAGAGTGATGAAGAACTGGGCTGGAGCAGGGAGCAGGCTTGTGGGGTCTCTCTCTGCCTACTCCAGGCCAGGTGGTGACTGGGTGGTAGGTGTGTGGGGTGCTCAGCTGCTGGACAGAACCCCAGTTCCCACCAGGGCCCTGAAATGGAGTCTCTCTGTCCGTAAGGATGGGAGACTGGGCTGAAAGCCTGTTCGAGAACCAAGTTCAGTGCTAAAGTGCCTGGGAACCCCCAATACTCATATTCCTTGCTTACTTGGACTCAGAGAATCTCATTTCACCTCCAAACTGGGCAGCCTTTCTCAAGACTCAGAAATCCCTCCATTAGCTCCTCTGACTCAGTGGCTGTTCTCCTGGGTTTCTGTGTCAGACTGGGCAGCTGAAGGGACACCCAGATGGGTTGCTGGAGGTGGGGCATGCTCCCTCTCCGACTTTGCGTTGCCCTGGCCAGGAGGTGGGAACAAGAGTCTGCATGGTTTCAAGGCAGTCTCTGAATTCTGAGTCTCCTGGGGGAAGGAGTTAAGGCAGATGGGGAGGGATGTCAAGAATGGAGGTCAGACCCTGATTTCAGACAAAGAAGTAAGCGGTATCCCTCCCTGCAGTTCTGGGACCTCCCTGTGTGTAGGAAAACTTGGGCGAGCTACTCTATCGCCTGCTGCACACTGGTTCCCTCCACCCCCAGCCCTGGAGGTCCTGTTCCTTGGGCCTGGAGCAGGCTGGGGCAAAAGAAGAGAAGCAACTTCCACATTTGGACCCAGACACGCATCTTTGGACTTCTGCTGACTCCGACTCTTGCTGGGGACAGCAGCAGGCACTGAGGGACCAGTCCAGAGAGGGACCAAAAGCAGCCTTCACACCCAGGGGCCCAGGCTTTCCCCAGCCCCTCTCCTATCTACCCAGGCCCACTGTGGCTCTTCGCGGCCATGCGTCCCTGGGAGTAGACACTCTCAGGGGAGAGGCCCGCCCCTCTAGAAGGCTTCTGGGCTTTTGACTGGCCATCTCTTGGGTTGGTGCTGAGCTGCAAAAGGGCCCTCCAGGTCCTGTGGGCTTCTGATTCCTTTCCCAACATGATCGGTGCTGGGAAGACCCCCTGACTTACACTTCAGGGGTATGAGCTTGAGTTGGGGGGCCTACTCCCAGGCTGCTAGGATCCCATGATTGAGACCAGGCAAAGGCTGGCTCTGGGACTCTGCAAGTTACCAAAAGACATGTAGCCCACCCAGCACACTCAAGGTGGGATCCCCCTCTGGAGCCAAAGCTGCCCTCACGTGTCACCACCCAACTCCCAGCATGGGGCCTCTCCAGGCTCCTCGCTCCTCCTCCAATACAGTCTCCTTCTGACTCTGCCTGCTCCTCCTCATACCTGGGCTGCCTGAAGCTCCTGCCACGCCCCCACTCCCCCACCAAGTCTCCCTGCCCTGTGAAACAGCCTCAGGAAGCCATCCTGCACTCCCCAGCGGGACCTGCTCCTCAGGAAGCCATCCTGCACTCCCCAGCGGGACCTGCTCCTCAGGAAGCCATCCTGCACTCCCCAGCGGGACCTGCTCCTGTCTGCTCTATCAAACCAAGCTCTGCTTCCAGTCCTCTACCAGCCCAGCCTGCTCCTGACTCCCAGCACACACTGTCCTCTCTAAAGCTGGTCCTTAATTGTCCCCAAACAGAGCCTCCTGACTCCTCTCAGAGGCAATTTCCCTGGCAGTCTGCCTCTCTCCTCCTCCGGGAAGCCTTCCCTGGCCGCCCATCCCTGTGTACACGGGTCACCATTTAGTTGTTCCTAACGGTTTCCTGAGTCTTGTCACTTTTGCTCATGTCCCCTGATAGCCTGGTCTAAGGCAGGGCCTGCAGAAGATGCTGATGGCTAGATAGGAGTTCCGGGTGCCTGGCTCTACGATTCTCCCTGGTCACAGCCACTGCTGTCCTTGCTGTGAGTTTAAAAGCTGACTCAGGCCAGTCCTGTCTGGAGGGCAGTTAACACAGCCTTTCTGGGCTCCTCTTTTCAGTTCCCATCTCTGTCGTCCCTGCCTGGGTGTAATAAGGTAGCCAGAGGCTGCAGCAGCTCAGACACCAGGCAGATTCAATGTCAAATGCACTTTACTGGGCCCCTGGGCCTCCCAACACTGTCCTCACCAAGGCTGGGACACCCCATTCCCAGCACCACCAGCTGCCCGGGAAGCAGGATGGATAGAGGGAACACGTGTGGAATGGCTGTTCTCCTACCCCAGAGGGTGCTGGATGATGTTGACAGCACGGCTGCTTCCCTCCCCGCTGCAGCCTCTGTCCCCACCCAGCAGCTTGGCCTTTCCCATAGCAGGGAAGGGGGATACCTGGGGCTTCAAACCAGCCACCTGCTCCTGCTTAAAATGGGACAAGGGGCCATTTGCAAAATTCTTCGAGGGGCAGTGGTAAGGTAGAAGGGGTGGCAGCCTGCTCCTGTCTGGGAGAGAGCTGGGCAGACACTGGGAGCCGGGCTGGCTCTTGCTTCAGGCCCAGAGCCCTGGGCCCTGCTCGCTGAGGAAGCTGGTGGTTGGAGCGGCGAGGTTCGGCCAGATGAGGCTGGAGGGAGTACTGGGTGGCCAGGAGGGGTAGACAGTCCAACTCGGCTCTCCGCAGCACCCCCAGCCATGGGTCACCAGTCCCGCTCAGCAGGTTCTCGGTAGGGGAGGCCTAGGAGCCTGAAGACATCCTTCTCAGTGGGAGTGGGCAGCACTCGGCCAGGCCCCACCTTGCAGCCTTGGGTGTTCCGGACCACAGCAGTGCTGAGGGCATGTTCTGACAGACTCATGCCCTTGGTCTTGGCCAGGGCTCGCATGGAGCGGTTGAAGTGTGCAGAGCCGGTGAAGTAGAGCAGGGCACAGGCAAACTCGCTATAGGGCACCACGATAATGTCCAGGCGCCGGTGCCGCCACCCTGGCCCTGGGAGCCGGCACACCCCCAAGTACTTCTGTTGCTGACCATTCTCCTCTTGGCTCACCAAGTCATCTGTGAGGAACCCTGGCCCAACAGAGGGGACTGCTGGGAGGGCAGGGAGGCAGGCCTGGGCTGTCCCATCCTCCCAGGTCTCTGCTGATCTCTAAGCTGGGGCTTGCCCAGGTATTAGCTGGGTGACACTACCCTGTCTGGGCCCTCCTCCTTTCCTGTAAAACATGGATAGTAATTCCCATCTCCCCCATAGTGTCACAGAAAAACCAGATGAGATACTTGGCCTGCAGGGTTCACTGAGCACCTCCACGTAGGCGTGGCGGGGCTGTTCCATCTCTCCCTGGAGAGGATTCCGGCCCCGATAGATGGGATGCTGGCAAAGCACTGTTCCCCTGCTTCCTGCCTCGGGACTGACTGGAACTTCTGAGGTTCTCCGTCTTGGGGCCCCCCAGACCTGTGCTGCCCTCTGTCAACCTGCTCACCCAGAGATGGAGCTTATACCTTGCTGCCGAAGACTGTCAAGGAGGCGGCTGAAGATACCCCGGTGGGACCGGCCATCTGGGTGAGTGATGAGCACGTCGACATCACCACAGGTCGCCTTTCCCCGTCGGTATGAACCACATGCCACACACAGCAGCCCGGAGTTAAAGGCCTGGGCTGCTTTCTGGACCTGGGAAAGAGAGTGGTGACAGGTGAGGGGCCGTGCGTGGGGAGCTCCTCCCCCACAGCAGCACAAGGGCCTTCCCAGACTCGGGCCCACACCCTCAGCTTATGCCCATTCGCGGATGCCTGCTGCAAGCCCAGGGGAATCCACCCTGGGGAGCTGCCGTTCTTTCCCTTCGCTAGGACAGGAGAGAAGAAAAAGCTCACTGTGCAGGAGGCAAGCCTGAGGAGAGATGGGAGAAGGTGCCAGCTCTGCCTCTGAGAGTGGGCACTAAGCTTGCCCCATGGCGCTCTTTAAGAGTAGGGAGACACAGACTCTCTCTGCCCCTGCCCTAGCCCACGTGCCCAAGTCTGTGAAACTCCACTTAGGACAAGGGGCCAGGTGCTGAAAGCCCTCAGCCAGGTCTAGGCAGCCCCAGATATCTACTGATTTGGAGCTAAAGGTTTGGAATATGTGAGCTGGGGCTTGAGGCCTGAGCAAGTGGCTGGCAGCATGCGCCAGGCCCAGGCCCGGGAGAAAGTAGAGCACAGAAATACAGCTGCACCTGTGGGAAAGGAGAGGAAAGAAAGCAAAGAGGGGGCAGTTCTGAGCCAATACCCACATCCTTTCTTGGTGGGGAGGGAGCTGAGACAGCAACTGTCAGCTGAAGGATTGTCCCTCTGAGAAAAAATAAACCCATTAGCCTCCACCCCTGAGACACTGAGGTTCTTTCATATGCAGATGGCCTCCCGCCTCCACCCCAGGACACTGAGAATTCTGGGGCCCTGGACACCTCAAGTATCCTGACAGGAGGGCTCCGCTAATCCCCTTACTCGCTTCTTGAGCCTCCCAAGAGAATGGAAGGAGGAGGTCCACGTGAGTAATCCCATCAAAACTCCTACGGCTGGAGCCCTTAAACGGGGGCACAGGAGGCCCGCGGGAAGCCTCTTTTGTTCCAATGGGCTGGGGACTGACTGAGGCATTCTCCATGCCCAGATACCATGGCTGAGTGACGGTGTCATCACTAGCACCAAGGCCTGGTGATGGGCGGACAAAGAGGCCTGTCCATCCATCTCATACCGGCCTCATAGCCTTGTAGCCTGGAATGGAGCTGGAGGCTAATTTCAATCAAACTGGGCCAGTCTCCATGGGATCCCACTCTATCAGAATCCCTGACCAAAGTGAGCAAACCTTGACTATTACAAGCAGCTCCTAATCCTAATGCCCATTGAACAAATGATACATCTAGCCCTAAATGCAGTCCAGTGTCTCTCTAATCTAGCTTTTACATGAACCTAATAGCTAACCCAACTCTAAACCAAACCCAAATCTTATTTCTGGAACAACTACAAATCTTAACTTAAAAGCAACCAACATTAAGAAAATCCTACGCCTAATTAAAGCCTAACATTAACTCAATCTTTTCTTTTTTTTTTTTTTTTTTTTTCAGACACAGTCTTGCTCTGTTGCCCAGGCTAGAGTGCAGTGGCACAATCTTGGCTCGCTGCAACCTCCGCCTCCCAGGTTCAAGCAAATCTTCCACCTCAGCCTCCCAAGAAACTGGGATTATAGGCATGAGCCACGGCACCCGGCTAACTTTCTTGTATTTTTAGTAGAGACGGGGTTTCGCCATGTTTGCCAGGCTGGAAATTTTTGTATGTTTTATAGAGACAGGGTTTTACCACGTTGGCCAGGCTGGTCTCAAGCTCCTGAGCTCAGATGATCTGTCCGCACTGGTCTCCCAATGTGCTGGGATTAAAGGCGTGAGCCACCGCGCCTGGTCTTAACTCGATCTTGATGGAGCTTTCTTCCAACCCCAAACCAAATCCTACTGACACTGTGCTTTTACACCAACTCTACCCCAAATCCTGAGCCAGCCTTGCATGGGCTTTAGAAGGTCCATACATCTGGAAAAAGACATAAACCTTTGCACATTTGTGCATTTTGGGGAGAAAACAGTCCACAGTTTTCATCAGGTTCTCAAAGTTGGTGAAATAAAAAAATAAGATAAGATAAAATAAAATAAAATATTAAAACCCTCTGCCCTGACCCACCATAACCTCAAAGTAATACAGATGTAATTCACCTGTAATCTAACCCTAACATTAACCCAATCCTAACACCAACCAGTCTAGAATCTAATCCAATCCTAATAGGCCTGACTACTGAGAACTAGAATCTAGAGGGCTGGTGTTACAGCTCTTTCCTCCCAAAGCCCCCCACCCCCACCTTTGGGCCTGGAGCTTCAGTCTCAACTTGCTCTGTGCTCAACCTCTGGTGACCCACAGTTTCCTCTGCCTGCTGCGCTCCCCAGCTGAGGAGTCGGGGGTTCTTGGCTTTGACCCAAGACCTTAGAGCAGGACCTGGCTGTCCTCACTGCTCTGGGACACCTGCTTACTGTCTGCTCAATCTCTGTAGCCTCCTCCCTGGGCATACGTTCCAGGAAGTCACTGTAATGCTTCAGGCCGATGGCCTGCTGGGTTGTCAGGGAGGCCTGGCTGCGGATGTCTTCCAGACTTCGGAAGCCCTGGAAAAAAGCAGCCAGATAGGAAGCTGTAAGGATCCAGGACCAATGAAGAGGCATGAGTGAGCACACGCACAAGGCTTCCATCGCCCCAGACTCTAGGGAAGGCTAGAGGCAGGACCAACCTAGCGGCAGTTGGGTCTGTACTCAGCAGGACTTGGGAAAGGCAGGGAGCATGGGAAACATGCCATCATCCAGCCCTGCCACTATCCTAAAATACTCGTTCATGATTCCATCAGTCTGAGGATGGACCTTGTCATCTTCATCCTTATCAAGCTGCCCTGGTGATTGTGGGCAGAGCCAGGATTGGGAACCACTACTCTAGACACACAGTGTCAAGGCCTGGCCTCCTCAGGAAGGCCTTTGCTGGTCTGGGGAGACTGAGAAACATACGTCTTGTCCCTGTCTACTCCTTAAGGATACCAAGCAACAAGGCTGTTCTGGGAGCTGAGGGGTCTATATGAGTCGTGGTACGCTTGAAAAATGGTCTCCCTATACTGTGGGTGCATTCCCATCAGAGCACAGCGTAGGGAACTCTGGGGCAGGAACTCTGAGACACAGCAACACTGAAGTAGGGGCTGAGCCAGGGTGTGACCTGTTGGTACCACATCTGGGCAGTCTTGGTCCCAGCTCCCCAGATGTTGGAGAAGAGCTCCAAGACAGGCACGCTCTCACTGATATGGTCCAGCTTCCGCAGATGCCCGCTCTCCAGGATCTCTATGATTTTCTCAGCCATCCGCTTCCCAATCCCAGGGATACTGCAGGCCTCCTAGAGGAGGAGGAGGCAGAGGCAAGAAAGAAGAGTGAGGAGATGGAAGAGATGGAGCCATTGGAAAGGAAGCTGACTCCTCTAGCAGATGCTGGCATAAAAGCCAGCCTGGCTGCTTGGCAACTGTGTGGCTGTGTAAAGCTTGGGTGTAGTTGAAGATGAGAATTTTGGATAGAATGAAGGCTGGGTAATTTGTCTTTTGGTTCCCAGAAGGATGGAGACCAGCAGTAAGAAGCAGAAAATAATAAAGATATTAGTCACCACCACCACCACCACCATCATCATCCTTCCAACAGCAAGAGCTAACATTTACTGAGGGCTCACTGTATGTCAGGTCCTGTGCTACAGGGGCCATTTCATTTAATAGTAGCCCCTTTTTACTAATGAGAAAACTGATGCTTTGAGAGTTTAAGTAACTTGTCTGGAGTCACACAGTTAGTGAATGACAGGAACCAGAGTTCAAACCCTGGTCTGTTAGGCTTCAGAGTCTAAACTTCTAAAAAACTTTTTAGGCCGGACACAGGGGCTCATGGCTGTAATCCCAGCACTTTGCAGGGCTGAGCTGAGGGTGGATTGCTTGAGCCCAGGAGTTCGGGACCAGCCTGGGTAACACAGCGAAACACCATCTCTGCTAAATAAATAAATAAATAAATAAATAAATAAATAAACAAAATTAAAAATAAAAAACTTTTAATTATGTTAAAAAATTCAAAAGTAGAGAGATCCGTATAACAAACCCCCAAGTATCGTACATCTCCCAGCTTCAACAACTATCAAGATTTTGCCAATCTGCTTTCACCAATTTTCCTTTTTTTTCTTTTGTGCAAGTCCTGGAACCCATAAAATCTTCACCACTGTACCTGAACCCCACTGGTGACTGGCGGCGCCTTCACTAACCGCTGGCTAGTAAAGACCTCTCCTCCCACTCTAGCCCCTGGGTACCTGGTACGAGGTGACAGGCTTATGGAAGCTCTTGAGGGCATTGATGGCCTTGGCATAGCCCAGGGCCCTCCACTTGTCTCCCTGAACACCGTAGGCTTTGGCCAGAACTTCCAGCTTCTCTGTGATATGGAGGTTGTGGTTGGTCGCCTTCTGGCTTGAGGGCTGTGCACAGACCCACTTATCCAGGACCGCAGGGGCTGGGCTAGGCTCACAATCTCCCTCAAGGGAGGTGGGGTAGTGGCCACTGATGAGGGCTTCCAGATCAGCTGCGCTAACCTGGGTTTCTTCCCCATCACTGGCTTCATCATCAGAGATGGGCTTGGGGTAGAGAAGAAAAGAAAACAATAAATTATTGTCCTTCAAGAGAAGGGATCCTTAAAGGTAGGGGTCATCTTCTTTGTGCGGGGGGAGGGCCTTTTAGTCAGACCTAAGAAAATGAGGCAGGGCCTTCTGCATCAGACTTGGATCTCCCTGGGTGTGGGGCCACGTTCCCTTTGGCTCCACGCAGTGCCTAGCCCTAGGATCCCCAGTGGTATGTGTTAGATATGGCCTAGATGAATGCAGCAGTGATGAGTGTTGGGAAGAGCTAAATGGCTTCACAATAGAGCCCT
Source organism: Pongo pygmaeus (assembly GCF_028885625.2). Lineage (NCBI taxonomy): Eukaryota > Metazoa > Chordata > Mammalia > Primates > Hominidae > Pongo > Pongo pygmaeus. Next base: position 106,859,543 of record NC_072381.2, read on the forward strand.
CCTCTCTCAGGGGCCTGGGACTTTCTGAACAGCCACCAGGCCCTCCCCATTTCTGTGATCTGCTTCCTAGGGGAAGGGAGTTCTGAGGGATGGGAGGCTCCTGACCTGGGCTTGGGTGTTTGGTGCCTCTTTTGCCTTTTGGGGAGGAGGAGGAGGAGAAAGGGCTGTCTGAAGCAGGGCCTCATGGGTGCCAGGAGGAATAGAAGCATCCTGCTCTGCCTTGCTGGGCTGTGGCTGGTCCAAGTACCTGTGGGGATGGTGATGGGAGGTTAAGACACCAAAGGTCTCATCCTGTATCTGTCCCCAGTCCTTCTGTACTCTGAAATACTTGGTTTCCCAGTGTGTCCAATTAAGAAAATGAGTTTTTTGAGGTTTTTGGAGTTTCTCTTGAGACAGGGTCTTGCTCTGTCACCCAGGCTGGAGTACAGTGGTACGATCAAGGTTCACTGCAGCCTTAACCTCCCTGGCTCAATCAATCCTCCCACCTAAACCTCTTATAGCTGGGACTACAGGCACACACCACCATGCCTGGCTAATTTTTAAATTAATGATAGTTATTTTTAATAATTCAAGAAAAGAGCTCAAGATGCTACTGGAAAACATTTGAAAAAAAGACTGGGATCAGCCCACCTACTGGGGATGAAGATGCTGAATCCAGCTACATCCACCAGTCTCCTCTCCTGAAGGCACAAGCTCAGCCAGGCTGACTTCACCAGCTGAGCACCTGGGGGCAGCTGGGGTAGTCTGAGAAGGCGGAGGGCTCGCTCATAGTCCATGCCTTCATCCACCACAATGTGAGTGACACCTGGGCCCTGGGCAGGGCATAGCTGGCCACCATGCTGAATAATCTGCTCCTCAAAGAGTTCTGCCCGGGCTCGTCCAATGCCAGTGCGCACAACATGGGCCCGAAGGGAGCTCAGCCACTCTGTGGAAGGAACATCCAGATGACTACTGTTGTAACATTTTAATTTTTATCTGCCACCCCCTGGCCACAACATAACTTCTAACATGATCTGAATGATGTGTTCACAGTCTCCTACCCTGAAAATAAGCATTTCCCTTCCATCCAGACAGCTTTCCTTCTACACATAGCAAATTTTCTCACAGGCCAGCACTTGAATGTAAGGGACAAGGATTTTCATATGTCCTGTTCCTTGGTGCAACCTGGAAGTGTCTGGCACATTGTAAGTAACCTGTAAATATCTGTTGAATGAATGCTTCCTCCCTTCTTACTTTGTTTTTTGTTTGTTTTGTTTTCTTTTGTTTTGTTTTTGTTTGGAGACAGTCTCACTCTGTTGCCCAGGCTGGAATACAGTGGCGTCATCTTGGCTCACTGCAACCTCCATCTCCCAAGTTCAAGCGATTCTCATGCCTCAGCCTCCCAAGTAGCTGGGATTACAGGCGTGTGCCACCATGCCTGGCTAATTTTTTGTATTTTTAGTAGAGATGGGGTTTTGCCATGTTGCCCAGGCTGGTCTCGAACTCCTGAGCACAGGTGATTTGCCTGCCTCGGCCTCCCAAAGTGCTGGGATTACAGGCATGAGCCACCGCGCCCAGCCTCTCTCCATACTTTGAATCCTTTATCATTTATTCTTTCAACAAAGCACGTTTCTTGCCCTTACGGTCTGACAGACCCGACAACCCTGCCTCCAAAGCCCCTGCCATTTATTTGTCAATTTGGCTGCAAAACAACTAACAACAAGCCTGGGTAATGGAGGGGGGTTTCTGTCCCAGTCCCCAGGGCAAAAATTATACTGGTCATTCCCTGAGGGCCCAGGGAGTCTTTTCTGATGGATAGAGGTCTTCGGGTAGAAAAGAAGGTAACACAGCAAATGGCCTGTCCAAGACCCAGGACCAAGCTTAGTACAAGGTAGATACAAACAGACCTGCAGGCCCTGGGCAGGCAGAGTCAGCTCCAATATCTGATTCTGGACATGAACAACGTAGGGCTGAAGCACATGAAGGCTGAGGGTTCAAGCACACGAGGGTTCTGAGAGTGGGTCAGCTCACCTTCTGTTTCTTCTCCCTCTTCCCTCCTGGGAATCTTTGCAAGTACTTTTGATGATGCATCAGCATGAATTTTCTTCCGCTTGGGAAATGCCTTCAAGATACCCCTGGGATCCATTGAAGTATGGCTGGATCCCGGCCTATTGGAGGGTTGGTCAGGGCTGCTGCACGTGGAAATCCAGAATTGAGGCCCTCCAACCCCTTTGCCTATGGAGGTAGGGTCTTTCCTGACTAGGCCTTGTGGGTAGCAGCCCAGTTTGGGGAAGCGGGTGGTGGGGGGGTGTCTCTTCAAACCCGGTTAAACTTCAGTGGTTTAGACTAGCTTCACACTCCGCAGCCTTTCGAAGTTGGAGTATTAGGGGAAATGAGGGGAAGGCTGGGGCCATCGGGGGTACTTTTGAGGAGAAGGAAACGACACCATTCCTCAGAGGGGTTGCGCTAAAGACTCAGCACAGCCCTGCTGCGGCCCACTTCGAAGGGCTTTACCAAATGAGTTGCTGGGCTAGGAAATGGAGCTTTAGGGGATGGAGCGGAGCCTGGGGAGGACCTGCACATAAACCCCACATACTATTTCTCTACCTCCAACACAGACTTGCAGAGGAAAACCTGAGGAGGAGGACTTTCGGGGGTGAGTGAGAACGCCCTGCACCTGTCCTGGTATCAGCCTCTCGACATGGGGGTGCTCAGCGCCGCAGCTGCGGGGAGATGGGGCACGGCCGCAGCAGGTGTGGGGAGCCCTCCGGGAATGGAGGAGTCTCGCAGCTGCGGGTGAAGTCCCGGGCAGGTGCGGTGTACTCGCCGTGTACGCAGCTGGCGCAGGCCAGGGAATCCCAGCTCGGGGCTAGAAGAAAGCTGGAGTGCCCGACCCCGGCCCCAAGAGTCTCTCTACAACCTCAGAGTCGGTCCCCGGGTGGGGTCGACAACTGGCCAAACTAGTCACCCGGGGGTGGGCAGGAATAGACCACTTACCAGGAGAGCCAATGGGAGCGGACGAAGGGGGGAAGGCGGGCAAATGGCCAGAATAGCTTCCGAGTCAGCCGGAAGTGACCCTCAGTGGAACGGTTGCCATGGCAGCGGCTGGGCGTGCTGCTTAGCAGGGGAAAGATGGCGGTGACGGGCTGGATGGAGAGTCTGCGGACAGCCCAGAAGACTGCGCTGCTGCAGGACGGTAACTCGAGGGTCCCCACGGGCTCCTTCGTTTTTTTCCCTCAGGGTCCGGCCCTCCGGGAAGGGCCTCAGGGCCTGGGTCGGCAGAGCTGGAAGGGTCTTGACGGTCAGCCGGGCCAGGTCCTGCATTTGCAGATGAGGAGACTGAGGCTCACAGAGATGACAAGACTGGAACACATGTCTCCGGACACCCCTTAGATTCCTCTACACCATCTCGCTCCGCTCTGAGTTCTGTTGCTAATATAGTAATTTCTTTTACATTCATTATCTCATTTGCTCCTCACCACTGTCCTGAGAGGCTAATTTTCCACCCTGTTTTACAGAAGAGGAAACTGAAATCCAAGAATGTTTTAGACTTTAGAGAGGAGAGAGGCCTGGGCTCTAGTTCCAACTGTGCCATTAATTCACCACGGGCGCTCCAGTCGGCTCCTTTACTTGTTTGGGCCTCACTTTCCTCATGTGTAAAATGAAGTGGATGGACTACCATTGTTATCTCTGAAGTCCTTTCCAGCTGTAATATTTTTGTTAAGTGAACTTCTAAATGTTTTCTGTGTCTTTAGGAGAGCTAGAGCAAGAACCAAGGGCTGTGCTGGAAGAAGTGGGCACAGGGGCATGGATACCTAACTTTTCCCCACCCTAGGATTGGCCGATGTCGGCCCCTTTGTGCACTTGGGTCCTTTCTGGACCCACTGGGTAGCCAGGATGAATTGCGTCTGAAGTTCCTGAGGCTCTCAGGATAACAGCTGGTGACTCATGTTCACAGGCAGAGACCAATCAGGGAAGCCTGGAGTTTGTGGAAATTAAAATCATTTACTCGTTCGTGCAACATTTAGGAAGGCTTTTACTATGTGCCAAGCTCTAAACTAGAACAGAAAGAAAAAGATATGTTGTCCCAGTACTCAGAGTGGTTGGGAAAAACATGTACTTAAATAATAAGAAGCGTTAAATAGAGGTTGTAGTCTTGTATAAAATGGTAGGAAAGAGTGAAGGTGTAAGTGACATCTCTTTGGAGGAAGACCCAACAGAAGTGATGATGTTTCTGGGTCCTAAAGAATTAATAAGGTCAGGCACAGTGGCTCACCCCCGTAATTCCAGCACTCTGGGAGGCCAAAGCGGGCGGATCATTTGAGCTCAGGGGTTCGAGACCAGCTTGGGCAACATGGCCAAACCTCATCTCTACAAAAAATATGGAAATTATGGCCGGATGTGGTGGTTCACGCCTGTAATCCCAGCATGTTGGGAGGCCGAGTGGGATCCCTTGAGGCCAGGAGTTCGAGACCAGCCTAGCCAACATGATGAAACCCCATCTCTACTAAAAATACAAAAAAATTAGCCAGGCATGGTGGTGCGCACCCATAATTCCAGCTACTCTGGAGGCTGAGGCAGGAGAATCGCTTGAACCTGGGAGATGGAGGTTGCAGTGAACTGAGATCGCACCACTGCATTCCAGCCTGGGTGACAGAGTGAGTTAGACTGTGTCTCAGACAAAAAAATAAATAAATAAACCGTGCATCATGGCACATACCTGTAGTCCCAGCTACTTGTGGTGGCTGAGGCCAGAGGATCGCTTGAGCCAGCAAGGTAGACGCAGCAGTGAGCCGAGATCATGCCAGTGCACTCCAGCTTGGGCGACAGAGCGAGACCCTGTCTCAAAAAAAACAGAAAAAAAAAAAAAAAAAAAAGAAAGAAAGAATTAATAGGCGTTTGCTGAGTGAAGAAGAGGGGATAGCTATTCAAAGAACGACTCACATATAAGGACCCTATGTGAAGGTGTGAAGGTACGTGCCTGATTACTAGAGGAATAACAAAACGTTTAGTAATGTTAAAGCAGTCACTCAGTCAGAACAAACCACCTATAACTATGTTAGGTACTATTCTAGGTGCCAGGACAGAAGGGAGAATAAAAAGGTCCCTTTTCTCAAGCAGCAATGAGGGGAAGTTGTGGAAAATGAAGAGAGATTACAGATAAGTTGGGACATATTGTGATAGATCTCTTATGCCTTGCTAAAGATTTAGGACATTTTCTCATAGGACAGTGGTTTTTATTTTTATTGTGGTAATAAATACATAACAGAATTTAGCATTTTAATCATTTTTAAGTGTACAGTTCTGTGGCATTAAGTACATTCACATTGTTGTGCAACTATCACCACCATCTTCAGAACTTTTTAATCTTTCTCAACGGAAATTCTTTATTTTTTTTTTTTTTTAGAGACAGGGTCTTGCTCTGTCACCCAGGCTGTGGGGTACAATCATAGCTCACTGCAGCCTTGAACTCCTAGGCTCATGTAATCCTCCCACCTCAGCCTCTTGAATAGCTGGGACTACAGGCATGTGCCACTACACTCAGCTCAAGTGAAATTCTGTACCCACCAAACACCAACTCCTCATTCCCTCCTCCTCCCATCCCCTGGCAACCACCATTCTACTTTCTGTCTATGAATTTGACTGCTCTAGGAACCTCGTCTAAGTGGAATCATACAATATCTGTCTTTCTGTAACTGGCGTATTTCACTTAGTGTAATGCTTCAAGGTTCATCCATGTTGCCACAGTTGGATGCTTCCAGCTGTGCGGTTAATTCACCACAGGATCTCTAGTCGGCCCCTTTACTTGTTTGGATCTCACTTTCCTCATCTGTAAATGAAGTGGATGGGCTACGATTGTTATGTCTGAGGTCCTTTCCGGCTGTAATATCGTTTGTAAAGTAAACCTCTAAATGTTCCCTGTGTTTTTAGGGGAAATAGAGCAAGGACCAAGGGCTGTGCCTGGAAGAGGTGGGCACAGAGGTATGGATATTGTAGCATGTGTCAAAATTTTGCTCCTTTTTAAGGCTGAGTGATATCCCATTGTATGTCTGTACTGCATTCTGTTTATTTATTCATCTGTTGATGGACACCTGGGTTGCTTCCACCTTTTGGGTATTGTGAATAATGCTGCTCTGAACATGAGTATACAAATATCCACTCGAGTCCCTGCTTTCACTCTTTGTGGTCACAGAAGTTTTTAAACAAATATTTTATCAGCCAGGATTTTAAGTTCTTTTGTTAGTAGTATCACAAAATGATATTGTTAGATTCCACCCTATCCCCAAACTGAAAAACAACTCAGTATTGCATATGTGGTTAAGCCTTGTCAAACCTGCAGATTTACCCCGGGTGTGTAGGAGGGGTGTGGGGAGTGGCGGGGGGTTACTCCCTTCCACCAAGAATCATGGCTATTGATATCTTGGATTGGATAATGAGACTCCAATTTACTTTTGTTTTTTTTAAGAAATAATTACATTCATTGTGGAAATATGAAAAATAAAGAAGTCAAATATAATATTACCACCAAGATAATCATAATTTACTTTTTTTTTTGAGATGAGTTTCACTCTTGTTGCCCAAACTGGAGTGCAATGGCGCAATCTCGGCTCACTGCAACCTTTGCCTCCTGGGTTCAAGCGATTCTCCTATCTCAGTCTCCTGAGTAGCTGGGATTATAGGCACCTGCCACCACACCCAGCTAATTTTTTTTTTTAATTTTTAGTAGAGACGGGGTTTCACCATGTTAGCCAGGCTGGTCTCGAACTCCAGACCTTAGGTGATCCGCCTGCCTCGGCTTCCCAAAGGGCTGAGATTACAGGCGTAAGCTGCCTCGCCCAGCCCATAATTTATATTTTTATACATAAACTTCTATATTATTTCATGCATACACTCACAGTTATTTTTCTTTTATAAAAATATACTAATATACTTAATAATTTATATATAATTTATTTCTAGAATAAATATACTATTAAAACAAAGTATAGATAAGTATTGAATAATCATTGGGTAAGGGAGGATGCTCTGAGTGCAACTTCTAAGGCAGTAACCACAAAGAAAGAAAATATATAGTTGGCTTTGTAAAAACTAAACACCTGTGTTGGGCACCTGTAATCCCAGCTACTGGGGAAACTGAGGCAGGAAGATCACTTGAGGCCAGAAGTTTGAGGCTGTAGTGTGCTATAATCATGCCTGTGAATAGCCACTGCACTCCAGCCTAGGGAACATAGCCAGACACTCTTAAAAAACAAAAACACTTGTTTGGGAAAACCCACTTTAAACAAAGTTAAGGGCCAGGAGTGGTGGCTCACACCTGTATTCTCAACACTTTGAGAGGCCAAGGCAGGAGGATCACTTGAGCTCAGGAGTTTGAGATCAGTCAGGGTCTTAATAGTAAGACCCCATCTCTACAAAAAAAATTTAAAAATTAGCTGGGCATGGTGGTGTGCAACCATGGTCCCAGCTACTCAGGAGGCTGAGGTGGAGGATCACTTGAGCCCAGGAGGCAGAGGTTGCAGTGAGCCAAGATCACACCACTGCACTCCAGCCTCAGCAACAGAGCAAGACTCTCTAAAAAAAAAAAGCCTCAGTTGGCTGGGCGTGGTGGCTCACGCCTGTAATCCCAGCCGTTTGGGAGGCTGAGGTGGGCAGATCACGAGCTCAGGAGATTGAAACCATCCTAGCCAAAATGGTGAAGCCCTGTGTCTACTAAAAATACAAAAATTAGCTGGGTGTGGTGGCGTGCACCTGTAGTCCCAGCTACTCAGGAGGCTGAGGCAGGAGAATTGCTTAAACCCGGGAGGCAGAGGTTGCAGTGAGCCGAGATCACGCCACTGCACTCCAGCCTGGTGACAGAGCGAGACTCCGTCAAAAAACAAAAAACAAAAAACCCTCAGTTTTCCTCATCTATGAAATACAGCTAATGAAAACACATAGGATTATTGTGAGAATTAAATTTGATAAGACATGTGAAATGCCTGGATTTAGTAAGCGCTGCATCCTGCCTGGACTCAAGGCTGGATGCCAAGGGGAGAAGATGGTCAGGCAAGACCCCCTCAGCTCCTCCCAGGCAGTACCTTGGATCCCGCTCCTGACAGGAGAGCCCTTTCTAATGCCTGTGAGCCATCCAAATGATTAAGGGTTGTATAACCTAGGGCTCTGCTAGAGGCCCTGCAAATTTAGGGGTGAGTTTATGCAGAATACAGATTAGGAATGGCTCAAGGGAACTGTATCACAGAGAAGTGAATTGGACAGGAAAAAGGCACCTTGGGGCTCTTATTCATCAAGCATACATAGGGTACTTGTCTACTGGATGTTAGTGCTCTGTTACTAGTTTTACTGAGGAGTCTGCCTGTATCTACTTCCCTACCTATAAAAAGAAAGGGGAAATTACATAGCCACTCTTAAGCAAATGCTCCAGGGGTAGAGGAATTGGGCTAGGAGACTCCCTTAGTTTCTTCTTCTTCTTTTTGTTTAGACAGAGTCTCACTCTGTTGCCCAGGCTGGAGTGCAGTGGCGCAATCTCAGCTCACTGAAACCTCCGCCTCCCAGGTTCAAGCAATTCTCCTGCCTCAGCCTCCTGAGTAGCTGGGACTACAGGCACCCACCACCATGCCCAGCTAACTTTTTTGTATTTTTAGTAGAGATGGGATTTCACCATGTTGGCCAGGCTGGTCTTGAACTCCTGACCTTGTGATCCGCCCACCTCTGCCTCCCAAAGTGCTGGGATTACAGGCATGAGCCACCACACCTGGCCTCCCTTAGTTTCTTCTGTTCTTTCAACAGATAGTGCATCAATGTTTATTCATCCTTTCAATCAGTATTTGAGCTCCTACTATATGCCAGGAGCCATGCTTGGTCTTTAGGAAACCGTAGCATGGGGATAAAACCCCTCCTATCTAGTAGAAGAGATAGGCAATAATCAAAGAGTCACATAAATAGATGTAAAATCATAACCAAAGTAAGGGCCATGAAGAAAATACATGAGGACTTAACATTGTGTTATTGTGTGATAGGAATGGCCTGGAGATATGCAGAAGAAGGCAGGGCACTGGCATGGCTAGAGGGAGTGCTTGGTCAGGAAACTCAATTCAGTGTCCTGAACACATAGGTTTGGTTTTAGGAAGTGGGGAGAGAGATAAATACGATGTCATTCATGGGAAGACAAATGCTTTTAAAAGTATCATGGTATGTAGTAAATGCTCCACTATGGATATGAGTAAAACATTAGGGAGGCACACATGAGGATGTGATTAATCCTACCAAGGTGGCTGGAGGTGATAGTGGAGGAAGACTTCCCAGTGGAAGTGACATTTGAGCTGGATTTTGAAGGGCAAAGAAGAGTTCCACAGATAGGAAAAAGTATGGAGCTGTTGCTGGTAGAGGAAACAGCAGAGCAAAGATGTTCAAGGAAAGCTTCAGAAAGGGAGAGAGTCTCAGGAAATGTTTTAAAGTAATGGTGGGTGATGGTTGGCAAGGAGTTTGGGGAGGTCCTGGCTGGGTTCCTCAGTACTCCCAAGGCTGGCGCTGTTTCCCAAATAGGCCCCTTGATCTGCAAGGGACAGGGCAAGGGGAGGCTTTGAGGTAAGGCATTCTCTGTTTTGTGCATAGGGAGAAGGAAGGTTCACTATTTATTCCCAGACGGCAAGGAAATGGCTGAAGAATATGACGAGAAGACGAGTGAACTACTTGGTAAGTGACAGGCTCCCAGTGGGCCTTTAGTAATACTTGGGGCTGACATAAGCACAGTGAACACTCCTAGCCTTAGGCTTGAGGCAGGAGCCCGGATCAAATGTAGAAGCTGGGAGAGACTGAAGCCCTCCAGACAACAATGTTCCTGAGCATAATCTGGGCACCAAAAGTGGAGTGCGAGTCCTTTTGACCAGTAAAATTCATCCCTACCCCTCACCCCAGACAAATGGGAGAATGAGTAATTCTAAGATGTAGAGAAACAGTTGGGAAAAACTTTACAGAGGAGGTGGCATTGCAAGTGAGCCTTGTAGGTTTAGGAGAGATAAGGGCAGACTTTCACCACAATTCGTTTTTCCTTGTTGTTTTGTTTGTTTGTTTTTGTTTTCTAAAGCCACACCAGGAGCAAGCGAGTATCAGAGGCAGAGCTTCTGAGCTTGCATCAAAGGCAACACTATAAAATATGGTCCTTATCTTGAAGAACATCTCAGTCAAAGAGGGTCAAAACTGATTTTGCAGCATGGTCACTTTCATTCCTGCAGCGCCTTTCCTCTAAGAACAGGCTCATGGGTAGGGGCTCCAGCTCAGATTTCTGGGAATTATTTGATTTGTTCACTCTGCTCCCAGGTGTGCACATCAGCATTAACCAGCTTCCCAGAACTAGGTGGCTGGCTCTTTGACCCAGGGCCCAAGGCTGTCAGCAGTGGGAGTTGGTCTCTTTATTAAGTTCCATCTGAAATGCTAAGACCAATGATGGAATCACAGGCTGGTTTATTTTCTTGTCATTATTCTTGGCTTTAATTTCTTCCTGGGCCTGATCGACAGGTAGTATTGGTGAGGGAATTTCTTTTTCCCTTTTTCTGACAGCTCATAAATGTCTAGAACCGACAACATGGATTACACTGGCTTGCATTCCCTCAGTCTCCAGTCTTAAAATGTTTGTCCTGCGCATGTTCAGTCGCACAGTGAAGTGTTGATCCCTCCTTATTATGAGCTGCTTGGGCTCCAGTCCCAATTGGTTTAGTCTGGTGCTATTAAAAATCTTGATGTGTTTAGCATATGACACTGATTCGGTGGAAACCAATACAGTAGTAATATCCTCACAATGCATTGTAATTTATAGTGCTCCCAGGGGATGACAGCCTTGGAATGCCTAACAGGGGAGAACTTATGAAAGCAGAGGTCACGTGGACTAGCCACCACCATAACCAGGCCAGAGAGTAGCCGCAGCTCCTCACTCCCAGCCCGCCGTGCCACTTCTCTGCTCCTCCACACAGAGCAAATAAAACAGCTATAGTTGCTGCGGCTGTAAAAACAAACAAATAAAACCCAGGCCTCTTTGTTGTGCTTGGACATGAAACTGAAATTAAAAACAAGTCCAGGTTTCTTCATTTGTAGTACCGTGTGCCCTGATATCCCACATTAACCTGTCACTTCTCCTGGTGGCAGGTGGGGAATAGACCATAGCTTCCAAACTCCTCTTTCTTAAAAGCAGAAATGGAGAAGACTGTTCACAGGAGAACACTGTTTGGCTGATGTTGACCTAATAATGATATTAATACTGTGACTCTTACTGGGCACCATGCTAAGTGCTCTACGTGAATTACCTCATTTACTCATCCTCATTAAAGCCCTATGAGGTAGATACTCTTGTCTCCATTTTACATTTGGAAAAAATGGAAGCTCAAAGAGGTTAAGCACCTTGTTGAGAATTATGTAGCTAGTTTCTAAGCCGGATTTAAGCCTAGTTCTGTCCAATTAAGAGCCCATGCTTTAGTCCTCAACAACATACTGCTGGGAGTTGAGAATACTTAAATCCAACTTTCTTTTCTTCTTACTATGTTTTTCTTTCCCCAGAAAGGCCTGAGTGTGGACTGATGGGCAGACAGGAGGACCTCACTTGAGCCACTGTGCCCAGCTCTAGAACAGCAGATCTTTTTCTTACTCTTCTTCCTGTCCACCAGCGCTGCCCTGGCAAAATACTGTCCATTATTAATTTTTAAGTGTAAATAATCCCAGGGCTTGAGCTGGCTTTTGCTTGTGCATTCTATGAAGTAAAATAGAGACATGGTTTTTGTGGCAATAAATAGGAATAGTTTCCATTTTTCTAGCTAAGTATGCAAATTTGATAATTAGCCAAACTGGTTTTCTGTTAGAAAAACTCAAAGTAATTTACAGAGGAAGAATTGCCAATAGGTGTTCCTGCAGTTGGTGTTAATAAGCATGTTAGTGTCCTGGTTTTTTCCTACCCTCTCAGTGCTATTAATTCCCACCCCCACAATGATTGCTGCATGTATTCATAGAGGAAAAACTGAAGGCCCCACAACAATGATCGGAACATCAAACCAGCCTGAGAAGAACACAGCATGTCCAAGGGGGCTGAGGCTGAAGGGCAGGGCATCCCCCAGCGATTACATTCGGATTACCGACTTAATCTGCTTTGGTATTTGACCGCCAGCCTAACCACCCCAGGCTGCATTTGGAAGATATTGAGTACTTTCATCCCCAAGCACTTCACTGGCTTTATAAATGACCCACTCGATTCCCTTCGGCCTCCTCTGGGATGGGACATGGCAGCTGTTTAATAGCCACATAGCAATGTTGCAGTGTTTTAAGGCAGAAAAGAAGAATCCTGCATCCAGTTTAAGCTGCAGGGAGTATTTAGGGAAGGGGAATGTAATTATCCACATTGGAAGTGGGCCAGGGTTTGGAGCTTTGGGGAAAGAGGACTTTAGGACTTCTACTTTCCAGCCCACCTGAAAGATGGGGCCTCCTTTCAGCAGTCTGGGACATCAGCCTGCTTCCTGCTGACTTAGGAAAAAGCCCCCAGGCGCCACCTCCTTTGTATATTCCCCATCAGACCCTTCACCGGGGTAGAAAGTCTCTTTTCCAAGGTCTGGCTGGGGCTCAGCTGGGAAGATATGACAGCATCCCGGGAAGCTGCCTCACACACACCAGTTTGGGTTTAACATATAATCAAATCAGAGTGACAGCAGGTGGAAACAGTCTTCTGTTGCCGCAGGAGCCGTCCTTGAGTTCAGGAACAAAGGGACAAGAAAGACAAGACAAAGTGTGCATTTGTACATGTGCATTCACACCCATGCACTTGTGCATAGGAAGAATAAGAAGGACTTCACCAAAATCTTTTATTGGGTCTTATCTCTAGAGGGAATGGGAAAGGAGACTTTCTTCTGCATTCTAACAAAGAATTTAATTCTTTAATTCTCAAGGTGTTTAAACAAAAAATAAAGGTGAAGCAGCCAGAGGTGTCAAGTTCCCTGAGTGGTTTTTAAGGTCAGAAGTAAGGAAATCAGCAGCTGACTTTCTTCCTTCTTTGAGTACTTCTTGGGAAGTTTTCTGTGGAAAACTCAAAATTTCTTGGAGTAAAAGAGTGCACAGAAAACTCTGGGGTGGTTGTCGTCCCTCCAGGCCACCTTGGTGCATTCATTATTGTGCATTAGGACACCCATTTTAGCAAGGCCCATGACTTACAGGGGCACCTCACTTATCCAGCCCCAGGTAGTGAGGTAGTCCTCATAATTTACTTTTTCAGATAATCAGAGCTTACCCTTTAAAGGCCAAATATAAAAAATAAATTGAGCTGCTTAAAAAAAAAACAGAAACCTTTCAAAATATTATATGTGCTTATTGAACACTTTCAGAATAAAGTTTTATTAATAATTCAAATTCTGGATTTGGAGTTAGGAGACCTGGAGTTTAGCCATGGCATTTGTAAGATTGTCTCCTTGAGCCTCAGTAATTCTTCATACTCTGTTTCCTGGAGAGTAGTGGCAAGGGTCGAAAGAGAGCAGTCAGGGAAAAAATGCTATTTCTCATTTTAAAAATACATACATTGGAGTAGAAGCTTTCTTTTTTTTTTTTTTTTTTTTTTTTTTTGAGATGGAGTTTCACTCTTGTTGCCCAGGCTGGAGTGCAGTGGCACGATCTTGGCTCACCACAACCTCCGCCTCCCAGGTTCAAGCGATTCTCCTGCCTCAGCCTCCCCAATAGCTGGGATTACAGGCATGTGCCACCACACCCAGCTAATGTTTTATTTTTAGTAGAGACGGGGTTTCTCCATGTTGGCCAGGCTGGTCTTGAACTCCCGACCTCAGGTGATCCGCCCACCTCGGCCTCCCAAAGTGCTGGGATTACAGGCATGAGCCACCATGCCCGGCCTGGAATAGATGCTTTCTAAAGGAACTTCCGCCTTTAAAATCTGTGATGGTTGTGTTCTATTATAAAGTGGCACCATTGGAGTCTAAGGGTGCTTGTTTGCCCTTACACTAAATGGTCCCAAGTGTCACTGCCGTCCAATGTGACACTGCCGTCCAATGTGAGCTGTCTGACACTGCCGTCCAATGTGAGCTGTCCCCAATACCATTGTCAATATGCCTGAGAAAAAAAGTAATTTCCTGCATTATTCTACACACAGCATTTTATACGTAGTCTGAGCGAGAATCTGAGAATGGTCTTTCCTATAGTATAGAGTAGGGTACATGGATCTTTTCACAATAAGCTGCTGCTCGGAGGCATTTGTCACTTCTGAGTTTGCGACTATGACAGAGGCCCCCAGAAGGCTGCTTCCAGTGAAGTGAGGTATTAACACTGAATAGATTTGGATATACTCCTGGTCACAGTCCATTCACTTAAGAGAGAAGAGGGAAAAAAGTTGCCTATAAAGCATATTTCCAAGTTTTACTCTTCCTTAGTAATTTTCATTATAAACTTGGAAATGTGTTTCTAGGGAGAATTTTTGGCCCTAAGAGGTAATAAAATCACACTGCAGAATGCAGCAGACCTTATAAAAGCACATATTTAAGGGAAAATTCTAATTTTACAGCACACTTTTGTGTTCAGCTTGTGTGCCTTACTTATAGCGGTGAGGGCGTTTGGATTTGACACAGCTGCTCAAAAGGTCTAAAGTAAAACCGCCGGCTGCCTAGTGCTGAGAACCTGACTGTAGCTCTCAACTCCTACCTGGAAAAAGACACAAACAGAAACAACTATAACTGAGTACTATGCACTTTTTGAGTTGTTTAGCTCCTTAAACAGCTACAGAGGCTGCTGGTCTTTAGCACCAACTGGGCTCCTCAGGCTGGAGGATACCATAGTGGGCAGCCCCTGGATTCCAAATGCAGCAGGAAGGGAAAGGAACTGGGGAATAGGAGGTCGTGGCTCAGAAAAGATCCCCCTGCAGTGATGGACTGCATGGTTCCTGAAATGAAAATCTCAGCAGGGGTTTTCAGGTACTGTCCATTCAACTAGTTTCTTGATTTATAATTTTCATAATATATGTGCCTTAAAATCTTATGCAAGCATCTGGGTTGTGAAACAAAGTGAAATAGAGATGGTTATTTGCATTCTAGAAGGATTCCCTTTTACAAAAAATTCACATTAGATCTTTTATAAATCGTGCATTTAAAATATGGCATGTGCCTACGATTTTGTTTAAATGCAGCTTTGGGGCGGTTTTTTGTTTTTGCTTTTTTCTTTTTTTTTAAGCAAGGTATACCTGAAAAGAGTGAATTTCTATATTTGGACTTTCTGAATCATGATACAGACCTGCCCAACAGCTTTCACCCTCTTAATTATTTTTTCCTCTGCATGTTTTTGAGGGAAAAAATGTGCTTCAACTCCTTTTTGGGATCCAAATTTTCTCCATTACCAGAAACAACCCTTTTCCTAATCTTCACATCTTCTCCTTGCTCGAAGCCACACCTGAGGGTTTCTTGACTCCACTTGGCTCTTCTCAGAGCTTCATTCCAGTTCCTTTTGCCTGAGCACCCATGAGATGCGCTTTGCAGGGTGTCTAATGTTGAAATGCTGTACTGAAATTTCAGAAGTTGTGAGGTCCCTCCTTAGATTAACAAAGCCGAGAGTAAAGGCCCAACACTCCCACTTTCATCTTGTTGTGCTGGTTACCTAGTGTGGTGCCGGTGATTCGGCAGAAAAGAGCAGAGGCCCTCTCTTCACTCTCATCCCGATGCTTGCTTCTCTCCCCAGTGAGAAAGTGGCGTGTGAAAAGTGCCGTGGGAGCCATGGGCCAGTGGCAGCTTGAAGTAGGAGAGCCAGCGCCCCTAGGAGCAGGGAACCTGGAGCCTGAACTCATCAAGGAAAGCAATGCCAATGTACGTCCATCTGTCCAGGTGTCTTGCACGGGCTGAGGTGGGGGTGGGCTGTGGGCTGCTGGCTCTTGAGGGCAGGGACCATGTCTTGTTCACCTTCTCGCCTCCAGTGTGCCACCTGGACACAGCACTCTGTAAATGTTTGTTTGAATGAATACAGACATTTTGGTTTGATCATCCCAGGGCAGGGGCTCAGGGCCTGGAGTGTTGTAGCAATAGCAGCGTCAGAGGGGAGCAGTGGAGAAGAGCTGAGGGTCTTGTTGTGCTCCGGGGTAGAGCTCTGATGAGGGTGGAGCCTTCCCTTCCCCAGGAACAGTCCTCGAGTTGGATTTGCCTTCTGCAGCCTATCTTCATGCGCAAGGACACCAAGATGAGTTTCCAGTGGTGGATTCGAAACCTCCCCTATCCTAAGGATGTCTATAGTGTCTGTGTGGACCAGAAGGAGCGCTGCATCATTGTCAGAACAACCAACAAGAAGTGAGTAGCGTGGAAGGCACCCTGTGTGCTTATGTATGAGCAGGGTGTAGGGTGGGGTTTGATCTGGGGTTAGGATCATTATTCAGGCCGGTCCTGCAGAGAGGAAGCCCTTCTGCTTCCAGGTATTGGAAGGGCTTCCTCTCTGCAGGACCGGCCTGAATAATATAATCAGCTCCATCAGGGAAGAGAAACTTGAATGAGTATCTAGTATAGTACCTGGCATAGATAGGGGCTCAGTAAATATTTGTTGAATGAATGAGATGATGAGGGAAATCACACGACCATTAACTTGTGGTCTCAGGTGGTTCTGCTGAAAGGTTATTATGATCTTGGTCTCCTGACTGGATCCAGGCCTTGGTAAGGGTGGCCTGGTGACATCACTGTCAGAGCTGGCAGGGAGCCATAGCTTGGAAGGCACCCCGTCTGAAGTGGCAGTGACAGTCCTTTAAAGCAGTACTTGACAGCAGTTTAAAGCAGACTGGGCAGCAGTAAACCTAATCCCTCCCCAGACTGAGTGACAGTGGGGCAGATGCTTGGGCCACTTGGAAGTTTCTTGCATAATGCTTCAAAAGGGGTACTCACCTTCCCTTTGTGGTCCCCTAGAGGGGAGGCAGACTGCAGGGGTTGAAAGGACAGAAGGTGGCCACAGTGCATTTCCATTTTGGAAATGCATTGATCTCTTTTAGGTTTGTGGAGCCCTGACTGATCACAGGAGAAGAGAAATGCCCTGTGTGAGGCCTGAAGGGAATGGCCCTGAAATGAATCAATCTTGACCTGGGCTAAAGCGAATACAGTCTAGGGCCAACTCCCACAAAATAGATTTGGGCATCGAGATGGGAGGTTTTATAAGTTACCTGTCTGCAAGCTGTGAAGCCATTCAACATGCCTCATGGGGATGCCCCCACCCATCTCCTGCTTTACATGCAGTAATGGGGACCCAGCTCCTTGTGCATCTCCTCAGGTGATGTGGTGCCAGTCTCCCCTTCCATCTCCCTGAGGCCCACGAGGCCCACAGGGAAGCAGGGTAGCTCCCAGACTCCCCCATCACAGCCCTGGGTGCTGCCATCCTCTTGTGACCCCCATATCCCATTGCTTTGGCAGGGTTAAGAGGACAGGGGAAAGGGTAGAGATGGATGAACTAATTTCAGGATTATTGCTGTACACGCAGCCAGCAGCCCCTGCAGTGGGCCTTGTCTATAAATATAAAGTCATAATAATAAGGGTTTGTGTTTATAAAGCACTTTGAAGCCCTCAGATAAGAGGCAGTTTATTCCCGTTATTGTTCTCATCATTAACAGGAGTCACTGCCTAAAGTGGAATTTAGCAATTTCAGACAACAGAGAAATTGCCTGTAGGAGAACAAACTCCATGCTTCAGCAAGCATTCCCTGGCGGAAGAGGCCTTGGGTCCAAACTGGGAACAAAAGTGCTTCTGATAGCACTTGAATCTGCAGCCCAGCACTTTGTGAAGCTGGCTGCTGCCTCTTTTTTGTCCCCCAGAGGTCACTGTCGAATACAGATATCAGACAGAAATGTGATTACCAGGGAGTGAGGAAAGAGGCTAGCTAGCTCACCAAAAAATTCATCTGCCGGCAGATCCTCTGGGTCCCATCTCCTGCGCACATCCAGCCATAGGTGGCGCTGTTGGCCAGGAGCTCCATGGCTGGAGGCCCAGGCTAGCTCTCAAGGCAAGCGGGGGTTGTTGGACATTTTTGAAATGATGGGTGAGGCCAGGTGGGATGGGAGTGATGCCCCTGGAGGGGCAGGGCTGAGGGTTGGATTCCCATAGAAGACAGAGGAGTGTTTCAGGGCCCACTTTGGAACCCACACTGAGCCTGTGGTCCAGTGTCCCAGCCTGGCTCATCCCTGCCCTCCTCAAGTCTCTCTGTTGGGAGGTAACCTAGAGGCCACTGAACCCTTAGCCAGATCGTTCCCGAACCTAGTGGCATTTTTACCTTCTACCTGGAGGAATGTGTTTTATACCTTTACTCCCATTAATTATATAGAACTCAATGGCTATTCCTTTATTATTATTATTATTAATTTAGAAGGGAGAGATTTATTTCTCATCAAGGGCTACAGCCTGCATAGACATTCTTTTTTATTTTTATTTTTATTTTTTTTTTTAAGAGATGGAGTCTTGGCCGAGCGCGGTGGCTCACACCTGTAATCCCAGCACTCTGGGAGGCCAAGGCAGGTGGATCATCTGAGATCAGGAGTTCAAGACCAGCCTGGCCAACATGGCGAAACCCTGTCTCTACTAAAAATACAAAAATTAGCCAGGCATGGTGGCGCATGCCTGTAGTCCCAGCTACTCGGGAGGCTGAGGAAGGAGAATCGCTTGAACCCAGGAGGCAGAGGTTGCAGTGAGCCAAGATCATGCCGTTGCACTCCAGCCTGGGTGACAGAGTGAGACACCATCTCAAAAAAAAAAAAAAAAAGAGATGGAGTCTTGCCCTATTGCCCAGGCTAGAGTCCACTTCTTGCACAATCATAGCACACTGTAGCTTTGAACTCCTGGGCTCAAGGGATCCTCCTGCCTCAGCCTCTTGAGAAGCTGGGACTATAGGCGCATACCACCCAACTGGCTAAGTTTAAAATTTTTTTTGTAGCGTTGAGGGTCTCTCCATTTTGCCCAAGCTGCTCTCAAAATCCTGGGCTCAAGTGATCCTCCTGCCTTGGCCTCCTGAAGTGCTGAGATTATAAGCATGAGCCACCACACCCAGACCAGGGTGGCCATTCTGGCAGGCTGGGAAGTGTGGCCTCTGGCCAGAAGCCAAAAATTCAATGGCTACTCCCTTCCACAGTGTTTAGCTTTTTAAGGATATAGTACATTTAAAATCTGTTTTCTGATGATCATTCTGTCGGGAGGTGGACAGGATCCATACTTTTATTCTTGTGTTATAGATGATTATATAAATGTATATATAAAGTCAGCACGATGAACCAGCTTGCTGAAAGGAAAGTTAGTGACTGTCTCTCTTGATACCCAGGCATCTGCACTTTCCACCACATCATGGCATTTCTCTCTGATTTGACCTCTTCCTTCACCTGGAGGTTCCATACCTGCCCCAGTTCTAATATTCTGGAATGTGGTTACTGACCAAAGCCAGAGTTTCTTTACCCATACTTGCCTTGTCTCTGAAGAGCTGGGTTGGTGACTTTACTTGAAGGAATTGATTGTAGTGTATCATGTCCTTGGCCTCACATATTAGTGAGGGATGAATCAGGGAAGGAAAAAAGTGCTTTCAGGATCCCAGTGTTGGACCATCTATTCCTGATAATAACGTTTGTGCAGAAAGAGGGCTCCTAGCCTCAGCCTGGAAGTTGGCCGCTGTAAGTGGAATGAGCCGGGGTGCAGGAGTGAGAAGTTGTTGGGTTAAGTCTGGCCTCTGCCACTATTAGCTGTAGAATTTAGGCAAGGTTTCCTCATCTATCAGAGAAGACTCACAGCTACTTCACAGATTTTGGGGAATTTGATGAAATCATATATGTACAGGCCAGCACAATGGCTGGCCTGAAGCAGGTCCTCAACAGTTCTTTGGAAATTGGAATCTGAGGGGAGCTTGGCTGATTTGACATCGGTGATACTAACACTGTGGGAGGTGTTAATAGGCTTCACTAGAAAAAAGGATTCTGTGGTCAAATAAGTTTAAGAAACTCTGGATTAAACAGGCTTCTCTTTGGTGGGGCTGAGAGCCTTTAGTATGTGTGTGTGATTGTGACTCTCTAGCAGGGGGCAGCTGTGGGTGGGGGTGCCAAGTTTGGCCAGCGCCTTGATGTTTAAGAAGATTTGCTTGCTGCTTTTCTAAAGGCGGACTGGTTGGAGGCTTCTCTGGACCCCTCTGGCCATGCGGTGTGCAGGTGTGCATGGCACCCCCTCTGAGGTATGTGAGGCATGACCCGAGTGATTGTCCACAGCAGCCCTGCTCCTGCCTTCAGCCTCCAGAGTCTCTCTCCCTCTGAGGGCCTGGCCTCTGGTTCCCTTTTGGGTTGAAGGGCTGGATTGGGGAGGGGATACAGTAGAGAGTGGTGGGAGGCAGTAGATCATTTCTGAAATAGCCAAAATGGAGGAGTCGTCTGTAGAACAGGGAGAAGACAGGTACAGAGTTGGCCTGTTCTGGGCCCTTTGACATTGACTTCAAGTTCATCTAGTGCAGCTCTTTTATTCAAAGAAGGAATGTGGAAACAGGCCCAGAAATTAAGTGACCTGTCCAGGGTCACAGGGCAGGGCCAGGAGTTCTGCTACAAGTCTTTACTTCCACATACATCTTTTGAAGACTTTTGACATTCAGAAAGGAAGGCCACTGATGTGTTGGAGAGAGTACCCAGGGGACCCGCAGAGTGTTCAGACCCCAGGGGAGACAACCTGTTCATTGTTGAACGTCCCCACCTCCCACCTCAATATCTGCCCCATCGTTGGACAAATGCAAATAATCTAGACTATGGCGGGCTATTACTTTGTGGTGAGAATGTGGAGACATGGAGGGGTCAGGAGATTTGGGGGATTCTCACTTTAATATGGGCTTCTCTGTTTACCAGCTTTGTGAGTTGGGCAAGATATCTAACTTTTCTGGGCCTCAGTTTCCTTTTGTTTAAAAGTGGATAATAGAAGTAACCAACCTGAGACAGTTGTTTTGACAATTAAATGTGTTTAGAACCTGGCACAGAATAAGCTTTTAAAATGTCATCTTTCATTGTATGGCTGAAATAGAACATTGAAGGGAGGTGGGAATGGGGGAGAGCGGGGCATCTGCAGGAAGCCAGGGAACTATCCTGCTGTAAGGGTTCAGCTTTTAGCAGAAACAAAACAAGGTCTGATCAGCAGGGATATGGCCTTGTTTCTTTTTTTGAGATGGAGTCTGGCTCTGTTGCCCAGGCTGGAGTACAGTGGCATGATCTTGGCTCACTGCAACCTCCGCCCCCTGGGTTCAAGTGATTCTCCTGCCTCAGCCTCCCAAGTAGCTAGGACTACAGGCGCCTGCTACCATGCCTGGCTAAGTTTTGTACTTTTAGTGGAGACAGGGTTTCACCATGTTGGCCAGGCTGGTCTTGAACTCCTGGCCTCAAGTGATCTGCCCGCCTCAGCCTCCCAAAGTGCTGGGATTACAGGAGTGAGCCACTGCATCTGGAGGCCTTGTTTCTTCTTCATCCTTTTAATTTTTTGTAGAGACAGGGTCTCGCTATATTGCCCAGGCTGGTCTTGAACTCCTGGCCTCAAGTGATCCTCCCACCTGAGCCTCCCAAAGTGCTGGGATTACAGGCGTGAGTCACCAGGCCTGCCCTCTTCTTCATCCTTAAATCCCCAGCTCACAGCTCAAGGCCTGGGACACAGTTGATGCCCAATAAATGTTTGCTGCCTACCTACAGCTGCCTGAGGCTGAACATTATGACCCTTCCAGAAGCACAGTGGGTCTCTCTCTTGTCCAGGTGCTGGTGAGAAAGTCAAGTACAGTACCTATCATGGAAAAACCCTGTGTCTGGGGGAATGGGTGTGAGAAGTGGGTGGGCTGCCCCAGGAGGAGAAAAGGCAGATGCTTCCTACTCCCTTGAGCTTATCGGGAGCTTCTAAGAAGTTGTTTAACCTTGACCAATAACCTAAATCTATTACAATAGACTCAAAACCAAGCTGAGCCTCCACCTGCTCTGCCTCCATTCCTCTTGTCTGGTGGTAGGAGTAGTTCAAGGAAAGCAGGTGCAAGCTATGCACCTTAAGTTCCCTCTGATCCTGTCCTTGCTGTTGTGGCCAAGCCCTGGGATTCATTTTCCGGTCCCACTGCCCCAGCCTGAGGGAATGGTTCTGCTGGGCTGCTTCCCTCCTGGTTCTGCTTTTTGTGTATATTTGCAGGGAAGATGTTAACACTTCCTAACAAGTCTTTGTGTTCATCTAATCTCTGCTGTTTAACCTTTGACTCTCCCCTATTATCAGTGTCTGCCACCTTTGCTGGCCAGACCAAAGGCCCCAGGAAGAGCCCTCAGCCTGAGCTGGCTAGGAAGAGGATGAGGCAGGCATTCCATCCCCGGTTTGCAGGCAGATGGATCGCCTTTCCCTGGGGCAGAGCTTTGGAAAATAAAGCAACTTGCAATGCCATTAGGATCCCCCAGCCCCCACTCCTTTTGAACTGTCAGCCTTTAAGTAAACATTCTTTTCCTGCCATGGGTCCCAGTACCTTGGTGGGGAGTGGGGAACCTGGGAGGAGAGGGGCCCCGAGAGCCTCTGTTGAACGGAGGGATTTGGGCAGGGAGGACGGGGGCAGAAGTGCTGCATTGATGTCAACTCTCTGAGTCCCCAGGGCATAGGGGCTTTTGAAGTGGACTCAGGGTAGCTGTCACTACAAGGACCAGGCCCCTCTGAAGTACTAAAAGCCCCATCCTCCCCAGGCCTCTCACTTGAGTTTGTTTGTACCTGCCTGAGGTGTTTCCCTTCACAGCCCATACAACCTCTGCAGCAGAAAGTGATGCCTTGCCCAAGTGACAGGTCTAGCAGCCCCTGGCCAGAGCCTAAGCCACATTTCCACCAAGGAAAATGCCAAATTGGTGTATTGTTAGAGATGAGGAGGCCATTCATTGTGCTTTGGTGTAGTAAGGATCACACCAGGGACAAGGAATCTTACTCTAATCTTGACTCCCATCCCTACTGACAACTGGCTGTGAAACAAGGCAAGACATTTCATCTCTCTGAGCCCGAGTTCCCTTTTTGGTAAGGGGGGTCAAATTTCCTGCAAAGTCTAGTTATACACATTACAGACTGGGTGTTGCTATCTGTTCTTTTTTTTTTTTTTTTTTTTTTTTAATTAAAAGGCATCATTAGTCTCTGAACCGGCACCTGCAGATGATAAGGACCATGTGTGAGGTGTAAAAATGGAGGAGTAGGGACTTGGGGCTAGCCAAGTAGTCCAGAGGTCCAGCTTCCATGATGAGTAACGTGGTTCATCCTCTCAAAGAGATTTCTCCTAGTAGATATACTTTTCCCTCTGGCCTACAAGTAGAGCCAGGGTAACAAGGCCTTGAAAGGCCCCAAAAGAGGAAGAGGTAGTTGAGGCCTTCAGTGGGCCTCCCATGTAAATGGTAACAGTAGGGCCCCAGCTTTGGGAGACAGATCTGAATGTCCTTATTCTGTCCTTTGTTAGAACACGTCCCATTTTTCTGGTGTCTCCATGAGGCTTTGGGTGTAGAGGAGTCCCAAGCTGCTTGAGCTATTTGTGTGTTCCAGGCTTCTTCTGCCTGTCTTTGGGAGACCCAGCTCTGAGACTGAGTCACTACAACCCCTGGTCTAATCACAGAATTATAACTGGGTTCTGCTCTTCTGCCACTGGACTGGACATAAGGCTTGCATTCTATGCTTTCCAGGGCCACTGAGCTCTAAAATACTGGTGGTCTAACTGGTTTCCCTTCTCCCTCTCTGCATGTGTGGAAGGTGTGGGAGAACTAGGTAGAAGCTAGGCAGCAGAGGGCCTGACGCCCAGCTGTTGGATCACTTTGCCGAGTGCCCCAATGGCCTCTCGGTGTCCCCACAGGTACTACAAGAAGTTCTCCATTCCTGACCTAGATAGACACCAGCTACCTCTGGATGACGCCTTGCTGAGCTTTGCCCATGCCAACTGCACCCTGATCATCTCTGTAAGATTCACCCAGACTTCTTGGACACTGCATCAGGGAGAGTCTTCCTCTTTCCCTGCCTACTTCCCATCCCATAAGAGTCCTCGGTTCTAGCCCCAAGCCCTAGGGTGTGCTTGTGGGAGAATAGGCATCTCTAATTCATCATGGGGGAGAGCAGGGAGGGGGCTCAGGGAGGAGCCTGACCATATAATTCGCAACTAGAAATGGGTAGAGGATGAAAGGGAAGCGGTGGAAATTGCTGAACTTGGGTTCTTCTGGTCCAAGGTCTGCTCCTACTCAGGCACATGACCTTGAGCAAATCATTCAATCCTCCTATAGGCCTCAATTTTCTCGTGCAAATCAGGGGATCAGAAGGAGAAGGGGCCCCAAGTGTGTGCGGAAGGAGAAGGGACAGTGACTGAATTATTTTCTTATTCCTGGCTCCATCCACAGTACCAGAAGCCAAAGGAGGTTGTGGTGGCCGAGTCCGAGCTACAGAAGGAACTAAAGAAGATAAAGACAGCCCACAGCAACGATGGGGACTGCAAGACCCAGTAGTTGGCCCCTGAGCCTTATACCTCCAGCACAGGGGGTGCCGTGAGACTTCAAGGCTTGGCCCTTCTTGACCACGGCAGCCTCCTGTCTTCTAGGAGCTATCAAGGGTCTCTAAGAACTGGGCATGGGGCACTCCTAGCCAGTGAGTCATGGTCATATTTCCTGAGTAAAGTCATTCTGAGTTACTTAGTGCACAGGGACTGCCCTCTTGTTCACCTCTGTATGCTGCCTGGCCCCAGACCCCACTGGCCTCCCTCGGGAGGGTGTGATGACATTCCCTTCTCTATCCCAGGGACCTACAACATAAAGCTTTCCACAAAAAGGAAAAATAGGGTGGGAACACATGGCCCTAGCAGGGCAGGGTTGGCCTTTCCCCGCAACCTGTTTACACAAACTCAGAGGAAGACCAGGCTGGAGGGACCCTGTGCTACCGTAGCTTGCAGAAGTGGCTCAGAGGAAACTCCTGAAGATATGTGGGCAAGGGAAAAGTTTTAAAAATGCAGAAACCGGCCAGGCGCAGTGGCTCACGCCTTAATGCCAGCACTTTGGGAGGCCGAGACGGGCGGATCACCTGAGGTCAATAGTTCAAGACCAGCCTGGCCAACATGGTCAAACCCTGTCTCTACTAAAAGTAAAATACAAAACTTAGCCGGGCATGGTGGCGCATGCCTGTAATTCCAGCTACTCGGGAGTTCTGAGGCAGAAGAATCGCTTCAACCTGGGAGGCGGAGGTTGCAGTGAGCCAAGATCATGCCACTGCACTCTAGCTTGGGCAACAGAGCGAGACTCCTTCTCAAAGCAAAACAAAACAAAACAAACAAAAAACAAAACAGAAACCTTGGAAACAGAACACAGGATGTTAAGGCATTGTGAGTAAAAGGCCAGAATAAGGGTCATAATGTTGCCAACGGTGTGTGTTGGGGTAGGGGTCACCACAGGTAACAACTGAGCTCCCACCAGCCTGTACCCTTCCCACAGTCCCCTCTCCAAACCCACAGGTGACCCTCCACACCCCAAAGACTAAGGGATAGGTCGTCAATGGGAACTCTTCCTGAAAAAAAGAAACCTTTGTTCTTTGGGACACAGAGCCATGAGGCTGGTCTTGTTGTTTCAGCAGCACATACAGCCCTGAGCTTGGGTCTGCTGTTCCCTTCTCCTGGCGCCTCCTAGGACTACTCAGCCAGTGAGGAACCAGATCTGTGAACAATCAAGCTTTATTTTTACAAAAATGAAAATTGTAGCATGTCTCAACAGCCAGCCTGAGGTAGGGCTGGCTCAGAACTCACTCAGAACTGCTGGGTTCCCTTTGCTCTTTCTTGGTTTCAAAGCAAAACCAGGCCACAGTGCCCCAGGAATGAACCCCCAGCCCCGAGAGGTTGGTCAAGGGTGAGGTCTGGCTGGTGCCGGCGGGCTATTGGCAGCCTCACCTTTCCTTCCAGGAAGGGGCAGAAAGGAACCATCTGGGAAGGTGGGAGCACCTCACCTCACTCTGTAGGCTGTCATGGCTCTAATAAGGGGTATAGGATGGGCCTCTCCAGGCCAGATCCTTGCTCTGGCCAAACAGGGATGCAAGGCCCGGGTTCAGCCGCACTCTAAAGCAGCAGGTCCTGCCTCTCCAACAGGTTCCTGGGAGGGACTGCATCTCTAGTAAGCTCCAAAGCCCCAGGAGTCAGAAGCCTCTAGTGCAAGGTGCCTGAGCACTGGGGTCACAGGCCCAGGAGCACAGTGGGGCAGTGAGGAGGAGCTATCACTGCACCCTCCAGGCAAGAGAGGTCCCTGAGTAGCTGGTTTCCCTGGCCCAGAGGCAGGGGTGGCCCTGACGGTCATGGGTTTTGAAAATCCAGGACGTGGAGGTTGTAAGACAGTGCAGCATAGAGATGCTTGGTGGTGAGACGCAGGCAGTACACAGGGCTGCTGAGGGGAGTCGACGTCAGCGGGAAGGCCTGGAAGGGAGGGCACAGGAAGTGGTAAGAGCTTTCCAAGTGGGACATGGGTGTGCCCTAACCCAGGATCCCCAGGCCCAGGGGAAGAGGGACATGTGCCATTGTAGGCTTCTTCCAACCCTTTCTAGGCACGTCCTTGGCTACCTCACCCTCTCCCAAATGCAGCCCATAATCATGAGTCCTGGCATGCTGGAGAAGAGGTGGGCAGGACACTTACGTGCAGGCAGGCCCTTTGGCGCCGGTCCCACAGCCGTACAACACCGTAGTAGGAGGAACCTGTGGCCAGCAGGTGGTTGCCATCTGTCTGCAGGCAGTACAGGGTGCTATCGTGGGGCTCCTCCCACTCCATAACACATTTCCTGTCCAGGAAGAGGAGAAGCAGAGGGAGGTTTAGGGTACCCTCCACCTCCACCCCAGCTTTCTTGGGCCTAGAGTGGCTGAGGGGAACGTTAAGGAGCCATTACGGGATCGAAGAGAAAGAAGGCTAAATCATCAGATTCGTCAAAAACTGAACTTCATGGGAGAAAGCATCTTCTGTAGAGGGCTCTCTCGCCATGGCCCAGACGACACAGCAGATTATGCCTGCACTTCTGTTTTCACATGGCCAGCTACTTGTCACTGGACTCAAGAAAGGTTGAAGTAACACGGCCTCAAGAAAGGCTGGGACAGAATATTGAGGGACAGTACCCTGACGGCTCCAGAGGCTCTGGGAAACACCTGCCTTTGCCAAGGCCTGTTGGCTATAGCCAAGCCACTGGGACCAGGGCTGCCCAAGTGTAGGAAGTCTGGGCTTGATAGGACCTTGCAGGCCTCTTCCTTCCCAGCCCTGACATGGAGTCTCTGTGCCCTCTCCCGTGGGCCAACCCAGGACTGGAGGAAGGACCAGGATTGGTGCAGGGCCCCCACCACCTGTCCTCCCTGCCCAGCACACTTACCGGACACTGGTGCGGAGGTCCCAGTAGCGAACATAGGTGTCATAGCCACAGGACAGCAGTGTGAAAGGGGACTCATACATGACATCTAGCACCCCAGCCCCTGGGGGAAAGTCACTGCCCAAGTGTGTCATGAGCTGCCCACTGGGAAGGGAAGGACAGAGTGAGAGGCTGCTCCACGTGGGAGATACACATTCGTTCCACCTTCAGAGGGCATCAGAACTTGGGGAAATGTTCTCTTTCCTCAGCTAGAATGAGACTCAAGGAAGGCGGCTGAGGGAGGAGATACCCAATTCCTACCCACCTCACCCCTGCCATGAGGCCTCTGAAACCAGTCCCAGGCCCCACCCCTCCCCCAGCATCCCAGCCCTCAGCAGCCCCTCCATCACACCTGCGTGCCGGCTGCCACCCACCCAGCCACTCCTCCTCAGGACAATGAATGGGGGGCTTGCTGAAGGGGTCGGCCCCCCTCACATTCACATGCACATGTACACACACACACACACACACACACACACAAACACACTTGGTTACTTTATACTTCTTGATCCTGCAGGTCATGCAGTTCTGAGCTGCCTGAGTCCAATGCCTTAATTCCTGCCTATAATCTGGGGCTCAAACCTCATTGGGGATAAAGACCACACAAAGGGAGAAGGGGAGTCCCAGGAGATGTTAAAACAAGTAAACACCTTTGTGTCTGGGGAGAGAAATCGCTGCGAAAGCAGCTTAGCAAGCTGTCCCTGGTGTTCCTGGCCTAGCTGGCCCCCAGCCCGGGGCTAGCACGCCTCTGTGATCACAGCCCCCAGCCTGTGGGGCTCCAGCCTGCTCACCCCACCCGGTGGCCGAGAGCAGATTACTGAGAAGAACAATTTCTTTGTGACTGTGTAATTCCCTCCGTGACCGCGGCAGTGGGCAGACCCTTTGCCCTGATGCCAGACCCCTAGCAACTATGTAGGGGGGCCTCCTGTCCCTAGCAACTGCCCCTCAACATCAAGTGCACCCACTAATCCCTGCAGCCAGGGGATGGGTAGAAGTACTGAGTTTCCACAGAATGACTGGGGGGAATGAAGGAAAAGGGGCGCCCTCCAGGCCTGATGCCTCAGCTTCCTTTACCCTTGAGACGCTGGGCTCTCCCCATGCCATGACAGGAGAAACAAAGCCATGGACACTTCACAGGGGATGTCCAGGTAAGAGGCCCTGGCATGGAGTGAGGGGACTTCATGGCTCACCAGCCCAGTTTTGGCCCAAGTAGCATGTCAGCAAAGGGCTTGAGGCAGACAAGGCAGCCAGCCACATGTCTGAATGCAGATGTCAGCTCTCATCCTTCCACCTCATTCAGACCCTGACCCACAAACTCCCTTCTCCCCGACAGAGCTGCCATCTTCCCGAAGGCCGAAGGAATCAAAGGAGGAGACTGGGGGTTCCTTTCTGCCCCTTCCACCTTTCCCCCTTTGAGCCCTGGCCAGGAGCACTGCTGCTGCCAGTGGGGGATTAATCCCCAAGTCAGCACCCCTGCTACCAGCCTCCTCAGGGAAGTTCTGGTCTTCCTCTCAGTAGCCCAGAGCTGGGCCTGCGGGGAGAAGATGGCAAGCCTCTGTCTGTTGGGGGGCTCCTGAGAGGGATCAGGCAGAAGGCCTTCTCCCCAGATCAGCATCCCACAGAGACTGCTAACCTTGGCTCCCAGAGAAGCCCTGCCTTCCCAGATGGACCACCAGCCAAGATTCAGCCACCCTGGGCAGGCCAGAGCCGTGTAGCGGAGTCATTCTCTCTCTCTCGCAGGTATACTGGGTGCATGCTGGGTAGGGGCTGTTTGGCTCCACAGTTCTCCTCCCTCTTCCACATTTGGGGGCCCTGCCCCCTCCATTAGTGAGGCCTTAAGGAATGATTGAGGAGCTCTCCCTTTAATCTGTAGAAGTAATTTCATGTTTGTTTGAAATAGAAGATGAAAGGCAGTGGGGGTTGGGAGGACTGAAGCCCAGCATGGCTCTACCTGCCTACCCTGGTCCCTGGGTTCAGAGGGAAGGAGAGCTGGGCACTCTTGGGGCTGCACAGGGACAGCAGTATAAGAGGCCCACCCAGACTGGGCTGCCAACCTGGGCCCCTACCGCAGCATTCATGCCACCACTGGAAAATGTCATGGCCATAAGTATCTGCAGTCAGAAATACAGGACAGCCCAAGGGGTCCCCACCCTCAGGGGGAGACCCAAGGGCCCAATGATCACCAGGCCCTGGGGGCCAGCACAAGTCCTGAGAGACCCTGGTCTGCCCGCACAGCCTGGCAGGGGCTGAGAAGTTTCTTTCTGCTGCACTGTTCTCTGGTTCTCTAAAATGGCCACACACACTTTAAATGGGCCAATAAAAAGATACAATTTCTTTTGCCCCTGGGCCCAGGACCCTCAAGGCTCTGTTGTGTGGTGCCCGTGAGGTTAAGTTCAGAGCATAAACTGACACACCAGGCTCTGGGAAAAGGCCCATCTCTTCAAATAGCAACCCAGCAGTGCCACAGGAGCCCTGCTGGGGCTTTGATTTGGGAAAACAAACAGAAATGGCACCGTGGGCCCTTCTCGGCCCCCACCCCAGGACCTATTTAACTAGAAAACTCTAGCTCAACTGCTGTGGTAGAGGGAGAGATTGGCCCGACAATAGCCCCAAACTTTGGGGGAAAAGGGGACAAAACAAGCTGTCTGTCTCCTCATCCCCTCCTCCTGGGCTCCTTTTCTTACTGCAAGTGTGTTCTTGTAAAAACGATTAGATTGCAATTTGTATAACGTGGTGACCCCCCAAATTCAGACATTTCACCCCTTTTCTCTGGAAAGAATGTTAAGAATGCTTCTCGGCCTCTCACTGTGGGGGGCGAGAGGGGGGTGCAGAGCCTTGGCTGTTGCACAGCTTGTGTGGGAACAGGGCTGCTGCTCAGAGCCCCAGGCCAAGATGGGAGCAAGGGCCAGCCTGTCACTATAGAGGGCCAGACAAAAAGTCTATTCCCTTCCAACTCCCGTGGACAAAGCCCAGGCCTCCAGGAGCCACTAAGGGCTGGGGGCCTCCACACCCTAGCCTCCCCCGAGTCGAGTCCAGCAATTCTCTCTCCACCCAGGGAAACATAAAGACAGATGGGGCCGTCTGTGTGAGCCTGATGAGTAAGACACAGGCTGAGGAGGGGCAGCCTGAGGGAGACCTGTTTCCTTGGCTCTGACCGTGTGCAGGCTGCTCCTGGGAATCCCACTACCTGGACAGGAAGAAGCAAGCAGAGTGCGGCCACACCCCTGAGAGGTCAGGGCCCCCTGGCCCAACCCATCCTGCTGCCCAGGTGACTCTACTGCAGCTGGAGGGAGAGAACTTCCTGCCAGTCAGAGAGGAGGGACATTTACATGAAACGCTGACACCAATCACCATCTTTGTGGGGGCAGCTAACTGATGGTAGGGGCTGGCCCTAAAAACCTGGATGGCCCACCAGGGACAGGCCCTGAGTGCTAAGCTGGACTGGGCACAGGGGGCAGTCCCTGGCACCCTACCCCTGCCCACCAAGTCTGCAGAGCTAGGAAGCCTGGTGCCCTGCTGCACTTCTCCCAGCCTCCCCCACAGCCGCCTGTACTAGAGCACTCCTGAGTCACCACCTCCTCCACCTCCCAGCCCACAGTTCAGCATGTCCGTGACTCCCACACCATTTTTCAGTCATTTTTAACTTACTGGGTTCCTGATGCTGTTCTCTGGAGACCCTATGGATGCTCATTCCTGCATCTGTTTGGGTCTGTGCTTACCTGTGCACCTGTCAGCCATGTGCTACCTTGAAATGCAACAATGGCTTTTGGAGAGAGAGAGAGGAGGGAAAGGTAACAAAGAGTTGACCTTCCTCCATCTCTGCTGCCTAGGGGACAGATGGCTTGAAGGTATAAGCTGGGCCCAACATGGTTGCAAAGAGAATGGGAGGTTTTTCCTCCCTTCTATCTCCTCCTTCCTTCAGTAGAGCATCTTCTGTATACAAAGCATTGTGCTTAATGGAAACTACAGGGAGATGTAAGCTGTGACTTGATCAGAGAGACTTTGTCCCTGCCTTCAAGGAGTATTCAATCCAGGTAGAGAAAGAAGTCTGCAACATATATCCAACTAACAAATCAAAGTGTGAGTTGGTAGGTACCACAGAGAACAACGGAAAGTTCTACAAGGGGGCAGCTAAGAAAAGCGAGCATTTCTGGCTGGGGGTGTTGACTGATTCTTCACTGAGAGACAGGGGTGTCATAGGCAATGACAAGATAGGGAGATGGCCCAGGTGGCAGGAGCAGCAACAACAAAGGTGCAGCGCTAGGGCAACCAGGCTGTTTTGGTGGCAGCTGGCAACCTGGTTTGGTTGGAGGCTTGGTTGGATGGCCCTTAGGGTGCACATCCCTCACCTGGCATGAACTCCATGAGTGGCAGACAGCCATGAGGCTTTTGAACAAACAGTGATTGTCCTAGTCCAGGCCCCGATTGTAGATAAGGAAACCAAGAGTCACAGACAAAAAGTAACAATGTCGTATAGCAAGGAAGGGCAGAGCCTGAATCCATGATAAAGGCAGAGCTCCTGGAAATCCCGTCTGGTAGCAGCTTTCAGGATGACGGGAACAGAGGGAAGCAAGCTGAAGGGCCTGTTGTTCTCTTTGTGTCTGCTGGAGGCAGATGAGATGGCTGCTTAGGTTACCTGGTGGCAGAGTAGCCACCGCAGCAACAGCTCACATATCCTGAGTCCATACTGTGTACCAGGCAACGTGCTGAGTGTTTTACTCATATCAGCCCATTTAATCCTCACAACAGGCTTTGGAGGTAAGTTTCTTAACCCCATTTTACAGATGAGAAAATGAAGGCGCAGGGGGTCACGCACCCAGTAAATCTTAGATCAGATCTATATGCTCCAGGGTGGTGGCACTCCCCACCTTCACAGACAATGCAGCCACTCCATCACTGGCCCCTCAACATCCTCTATTACAGTTGCGCAACAGGACTTGCCCCAAGAGTTACCCAGGGCCACCTCCAGCCCTTTCCAGCTCTTTGCAGGCTTTTCCACCTCACAGATGCCCAGAGGCTTGCCTTCTGGTGGAGGCAGTGAGAGAATCAAGGGGACAGATAGGTTCTAAACATTAACAATGGAGGAGCTATGGAAGCTTCACTTGCCTCAGCCCCATCAGGTGAGAAGGAAGGGCCTTCTCAAGCATACAGCCTCTCACATGCATGTGTCTGTGTGCACACACCCCCAGCACCCGCCCGCGCACATGTGTTCAGACACAATGGCTCAAAGGCCAGGCAGCCCACTTTGTACTGCTAACAAGGGGGCCATAATTACAGGAAGGGGCAGCCGGGCAGATAAAAGGATACAAAATTTCAACATCTGTTGCCATAAAGGGATAAGGAGAAGTGAAACGCAAAGTATCAGTTTGGTGTCAGTGGGCAGAGAGCCAATTTCAAAGAGTTCAGGGCGACAGAGGAGACAAGAAAGAAAAAGTTAAGGGGGGAGAAAGAAAGAGAAAGAAATTACAGGGTTCCTTAAAGAGGTAAAGAAAAAAGAGAATGAAAAAAAGCTGTCAGTAATGCTTTCAAAGGAGAAGGGAGGTACTTTAAAGAGGGGCAGTTCCCGTAATCACCCTGACTGTGGGCCAGGCCCCTGCATAGGGTGGGGGCACAGGGCCGGGGCAGACGAAGCCACACCTGGGCAGGATGGGCTCTAACAGTGCCCTCAGAGCGGCCCAGCCTGTGTGCAGGACACGGCTTCCTTCTCCAGACAGAAGGGGCTCCAGCCAAATGTCCCTTACCATTCCAAATGTCATTAGATGCCCTGATACTCATTCATATCCTGTGCTCAGTTCAGGATACCAAAGTCAGTTCCCAGCTCAGAGGGAGAGTTCTACCAGGCCACAGCCATGGCTGACCAGGTGGCCCTTATCAGTGTTCCAACACTGTGTTCAGTGGAAAGGGCCACCAACTCCAGCCACGGGTCAGGATCAAGGAGAGCTTTGTGGTGGAGGTGCTGTTTATACTGAAGAGCGAGCAGGGTTTCATTAGGCACAGAGGGGGTATTCTGGGCATGGGGTTGGCTTGAGCACAGGCTCAGAGGAGAAAAATCTAGGACATCTGTTAGGATGGGTGAGAAGCCTATTCTGCCCCTGCCTTTGTTGAGAAAAGGGGAACTTGGGAGCTTTGAGGTGGAAGTGGAGGTGTAATGGGGGACCAGGGATGACCCTGGCCCAAAGGGGAAGGGGAATCAATGGGATGTGTGCAGGGCTTGCCACACACACAGGGCAGCACAGGACCTGGCCAAGGACTCAATACCCTAGGAGCAGCCAGGTCACCAACCACCTCCCCACCCGCTTCCCCACCCCACAATCCCAGCGGGGCTTAGGGCTGTGGCTGTGGCTGGACCTACTATGACACCTTCAGGTCTGGGATTAAAGGGCTTTCCATCCTGAAGCCCACCTACCCACAGGCTATCAGGGGCCCAGCTGTGCCCTGTGCTCAGGGCACCAGTGCTAGGTCCATCTCAAATGCCCCTTGGCAGAAAAAAATAAAACCCACAGCAAGAGGAAGCCCATGGAGGAAGGGGGTATTTGTGATGTCAGGCCAGTGAGAGCCACTTGGGCCTTCCAGCCGCCAGGAGCTGGGCCCCACACAATCAACACATGGCACCTTCCCTGGGGCCTAGCCAAGGAAGGGTCCTGCTCAAACACAGACAGAGAGCACAAGATGAGCCTTGATTCCTCCAAACCCCAGGCTTGGGCAGGATGGCTTTGGCATAGTTCCTCAGGGCCTGATGGGATCACAGGGCCTAGCTAGGGATACTTCAGTGCTTGGTCAGTCAAGATGAAGGTACAGGAATTCCTGGCACTTGGGAGTTAGGGAATGCGCTTGAAGACCACCTACCATCAGAAGCAGAAATATTCTGGCACTTTAAAGTTGAGTGAAGGACTCTTTCTCGTTTAGATAGTAATCCTCTGTCCTTCGGCCTAACCCCATGGTACCCAGCTCCAGAAGACAGAAAGGCAGAAAAAGGCCGGGCGCAGTGGCTCACACCTGTAATCCCAGCACTTTGGGAGGCTGAGGCAGGTGGATCACGAGGTCAGATCGAGACCATCCTGGCTAACACGGGGTAAACCCCGTCTCTACTAAAAATACAAAAAATTAGCCGGGCACGGTAGCAGGCGCCTGTAGTCCCAGCTACTTGGGAGGCTGAGGCAGGAGAATGGCGTGAACCTGGGAGGCGGAGTTTGCAGTGAGCCAGGAGAGCGCCACTGTACTCCACCCTGGGTAATAGAGCGAGACTCTGTCTCAAAAAAAAAAAAAAAAAAAAAAGAAAAGAAAAAAAGAGGAAGGGAGAAGGGGACAGCCAAGCTCCTTGCCACTTAGGCAACGGCTGTGTGCCTGTGGCTGCCTTCTGACCTGTGTGCTCCAGATAGCAACTGCCCCTCCATCCCTGTTCCAGCCCAGCCTGCAAGGAGAACAGTCTCTAGAGGTCTTGATGGAATGAGGGGCTGAGGGAACAATGGTGACCCTGAAAGGGGTCCAGGTTCTGTGAGAAGCAGCATTGGCTGCCTGAGGGTGAGTAGCTGAGAGACACACATAGACGTGGGTGATGGCTCCCCTGATGGGAGCGCTGGTGCCCAGCGGGTGGCTACAGCTTTGAGTGTGTCCCAGCCCCCACCATCATCCAGGGTATAGCAATGCTTAGGGCAAACTGCCCCTCCAGTACTCCTCGCTCTCTGCCCAAGCCCTAGCACATACATAAAAGAGAAAATACAGGCGCTCCTCAAGTTTCAGCAGTGACAGGTTAAAAGCAAAGAATCCATCCAGCACCGCTCACCGCCCAACCCCAAGTCCTGCTGGCAATGCTGCTCCACCTCTCGGATTGGCCTGTCAGTCAGGCTTTGGTGTTACTGAAAGATCAAACTTTGTCCTGCCTGTTCATTACCTTAATCCTATTTTCTACATGGCTTTATTATCTACTTGGGCTTCTCTGGGAAAGACAGCTCTAGAGAGTCATCCTGTCCATCCATTTCCTCCCACGAAAAGCAAATGCCTCCACCAGGGCATCTTTTCTCAATCGCTGTACCACTTGGTCCTCCAAGCTTCTCTGGGACAGGACAGATGTTTAAACAAAGCCTGGTTCCTCCCAGTGGATGAATCTGGGGCTGGAGAGAAGGCATTGCCAAGTGGTGCCCAGGGCAACCCTGCCACAAGCAGCAGAGCCCACAGGCTGGCCAGAGTGGGCAGGGCTGTTTCTTCTCATGCTCCAGGAAGAACTGAGGCCATAGTTGTTTTGTTTTTAATTTTTTTTGGTAAGAAACAAGGTCTCACCATATTGCCCAGGCTACTCTCAAACTCCTGAGCTCAAGCGATCCTACTGCCTCAGTCTCTCAAAGTGCTGGGATTCCAGGAATAAGCCACCATGCCTGGCTAATCACTGTCCCATACCCATTCTCATTAGGGTCCATTCTGGTTTCAATAAAGACCCAGTGTTTGGGGTTAATGAGATCTAGGGGTTTCATAAGAGAATAACAGTCAAATAAATGGTGCCTTAGAACTCCATCCTGACCATAAATCTGTACCGAAGAGTACCCTTCAGCAAGGCAACCATAGGCAGAAGAGGCCATTCAAAGATTACCCAGCATTTGAGATGATGCTGGGTCACAGTGGTGTACCCAGCCCGCCACCCGGCTTGTGTGTCATCCTGGGCCCAGGCAGGTGATGATGCCAAACACAAGGCCCAGCTATGTAACCAAGTAAAAACTTTTATCAGAATGCCCATCTTTGTGACCCACAGCCCATTGTCAAGAGCCTTGCCTGTGCCAGGAGTTCAGCAGGTTCACCTCCTCCTCCACTAGTCACTAAGACACGGATATTTTGAGAATTAAAAGCCTCCACAAGCCAGGCACAATGGCTCACACCTATAATCCCAGCACTTTGGGAGGCCAAGGTGGGAGGATCACTTGAGCCAACGAGTTCGAGACCAGCCTGGGCAACATAGCGAGACCTTGTCTCTACAAAAAAATTTAAAAATTAGCCAAGCATGGTGGGGCATGTCTATAGTCCTAGCTACTTGGGAGGCTGAGGCAGAAGGACCATTTGAGCCCAGGAGTTCAAGGCTGCGGTGAGCCATGATGATGCCACTGCACTCCAGCCTGGGTGACAGAGCAAGTCCCTGTCTCTCAAGAAAAAAAGAAGCTTCCACAAACTCCGAGGTACTAGTTTGGGTGGGAAGGAAGAGCAGGAAAGAGACAGCTTGCATTAGTTGAATGCCTCCAAGGTGACAGGCACTGTATGGGACACTCTTTCACAATAATTTTGTTCATAACCAGTTCTGTTAGGTAGGGATAATTAATTTCTACTTTACAAATGAGGAAACTGAAGCTCAGAGGGCCCCAGATCACAGCAAGAGGCACAGTAGTTCTGGAAGCCAGGTCTGTTTGGCCACACAGCCAGTTCTCCCTCCTGGGCTCCTCACAGCCTCCCATCACACTGGCCCTGGCACCAGGGGAGGGGCTGCCTCTGCCCCAGCCCCATTCAGAAGGAAGGAGGGCCAGTGGCAGGAGTTTGGCAGGGTGAGCTCATGGGGAACAAGTTTCACAGACTGTAGGAGCTCCAATATCCCAGGGGCTAAAGAGAAAAGGAGTCCTGGGAAGTTTCAGCTAGGCTAGCAACAGTGGGGTACGACTATTGGCTATATTAACAGAAGTAGAAGATTTAAAATGAAGGAGGTGCCAGCATCTGCTACTCATCAGACCACACCTGGTCTGTTCAGTAATCAGTTATGAACATGCCATTTCAAGAGGGATAAAACCAGATAAATTAGAGAAACTTTCAGGTGAGAATGGTCCTGAAACCAGTGTGAGACCAACAGTATAGGTCACCTATCTAGACATTCCTCATATTCTTTCTAGCCAACAAAACCCAGCTTCTATGCCATCCCTCCCCACACCTGCTGCTGCTAATGTGTAGGGGCAGGGGTGGAAGCTGAGTTCTTCCCTTGGCCCAGGAAGTGAATCTTGACTGGTCATTCCATTCCCCTTGCCAGGGTTTGATTTAGGGTGAGTACTGGAATACAATTTTGACTATTAGATGTGAGGAGAAGTCTGCTTGGAAACTCCTAAGAAAGGCTTCCTCATCTTAAAAAGGGGCCCCAGACAGGGACATATGCTATTCCTATTTCCCTTTGAGTGTTGCCTTGCAAGCTGGTGGAGCAGCTCTAAACAAGCCTGAGAGCAAAAACCACCTTGACCAGGGTGGCAAAGCAGAAAGTGAGAGAATCTGGGACCTCATGGTCTCACTGAGCTACTGAACCATCAACCCTGGAACTACCCAACCACTCAACTTCCGGGCTCCTTGTCATCTAAGATAGTGATAATCCCATTGTTGTTTGAGCCACTTTGTTTTTTGGTTTTTATTTTTGGAAACAGTCTCACTCTGTCACCCAGGCTGGAGTGCTGTGGCGCGGTGAGGTGCTGTGGCACGGTGAGCCACTGTGCCTGGCCTGTTTGAGCCACTTTGAATTAGTTCTTCATTACAGCCAAAGGCTGTGGCTAACTTATCTACTATGTTAATGAGGAACAACTGAAGGACCTAGAACTTTTGGCCTGAAGAAGAGGAGGCCCTGGAAGAGCAGAACCAAGGTTTTCAGATATTTAAAAGTCTGTTCTTCAGGAGAGAGGTTCAACTTGCTTGTCTCTTGTCCAGGATCACAGCTTCAGGGAGCAAATCAATCCATGATAAAGGGTAGGCATTCTCACTCACAGAGCTACCGAAAGACAGAATGGTTGCTTGGGAAAGCAGGGAGTTTCCCATCCCTGTTCTTGGATGACTATCAAAAGAGAATGTTGAAGGAAAAAACTGTGATTCATTGATTAAAACATCTCATGTTGTTTTAAAAATTTTGAAGACTGACTATAGAATGGATTTAAAAAAAAAAAAAAAAAGCTATGGCTAATGCTTTCCTAGGGAGATGGAGAAAAATGGAGAAGACAAAGCTACAGCAACTGAGGAAGCAGGTGAGAAGTGCATCTTCACTAGTGCTGTCAAATGTGGCATTTAAGACACAGATCACATGTGGGGCCTAGGGCGAGGTGAAGAGTTCTTAGACTTGACACCAAAGGCACAGTCAATAAAAGAAAAAGTCAATAATTTAGATTCCATCAAAATTTTAAACATTTGCTCTTCAAAAGACCCTGTTAAGAGGATAAAAAGACAAGCAGCTGGGTGCGGTGGCTCACGCCTGTAATCCCAGCACTTTGGGAGGCCGAGGCAGGCGGATCACGAGGTCAGGAGATCGAGACCATCCTGGCTAACACAGCAAAACCCCGTCCCTACTAAAAAATACAAAAAATTAGCCAGGTGTGGTGGCAGGTACCTGTAGTCCCAGCTACTTGGGAGTCTGAGGCAGGAGAATGGTGTGAACTCAGGAGGCAGAGCTTGCAGTGAGCTGAGATCACACCACTGCACTCCAGCCTGGGCGACAGAGTGAGACTTCATCTCAAAAAAACAACAACAAAAAAAAAAGACAAGCTACAGATTGGGGATAGATATTTGCAAATCACATATTTGACAAAGGACTAATATCTAGAATACAGGAAGAACTGTCAAAACTCAATGGTAAAAAAAAGCAAACTGCTTGCCTCGGCAGCACATATACCAAAATGGAAATGATACAGAGAAGACTGGCATGGCTCTTATGCAAGAATGACATGCAAATACATGAAGTGTTCCATTAAAAGAAAACAATCCAGCAGGCAAAAGACATGAACAGACGTTTCGCCAAAGAGAATATTCATATATGAAATATATGGCAAATAAACACATGACAATATATTAACATAATTAGCTATTAGGGAAATTCAAATTAAAACATGATGAAATATAACACCTTTAGAATAGTTTAAAAATAGTGAATCCAGGCATCATGGCTCATGCCTGTAATCCTAGCACTTTGGGAGGCCTAAGCAGATGGATCGCTTGAGCCCAGGACTAGCCTGGGCACGATGGCAAACCCATCTCTTCAAAAAACACACAAAAAATTAGGTGGGCGTGGTGGCACACGCCTGTAGTCCCAGCTACTAGGGAGGCTGAGATGGGAGGATTGCTTGAGGCCAGAAGTTCAAGACCAGCCTGGGCAATATAATGAGAACCTGTATCTCTAAAAAACATAAATATATACAGATTTTAAAAAAGAAAAAAAATAGTGAAATACCAAATGCTGGTGAGGATGTGAAGAAACTGGATCTCTCATACATTGGTGGTGGGAATGTAAAATGATAAAGATACTCCAAAAAATAGCTTGGCAGGTAAAAAACTAAGCATACACTTACCAAACAACCCAGCATTTGTACTCCTTGGCATTTATCCCAGAGAAATGAAAATCTATGCCCACACAAAAACCTGTAGGTGTTGTAATAGCTTTAGTTGCAATAGTCAAAAAATTGAAAACAGCCCAAACATCCTTCAATGGGGAAAAGAAACTTTGGTATATCCATACCATGGAATACTACTCAGCAATAAAGAGGAATGCACTATTGATATATGCAACAACATCTGTGGGTCTCAAGGGAATTATGCTGAGTTTTTAAAAAGCCAGTTTCAAAAAGTGACATACTGTATGATTCCATTTATGTAACATTTGCAAAATGACAAAATTATAGAGATGGAGAACACATAAGAAGTTGCCAGGAATCAGGGACAATGGGAAGAGGAGGAGGGGAGAAGGATGGGTGTGACTACCAAGGGGTAAATGAAGAATCTTTGTGCTGATGGAACAAAGAGTTCTGTACCTCGATTGTGGTGATGGTTATCTGAATCTACACGTGATACAATTGCAAAGGACTAGACACACACAGACACAGACACAGACACACACACACACACACACACAGAGTGCAATCTGAATAAAGGTCCATGGATGGTACCAGGGTCTATTTCCTGGTTTGATTGTTATATATTATGTAAGATGTTACACAAACACCTTTCCATCTTATTTTTGTAACTTCCTGTGAATCTATAATTATTTCAAAATTAGAAGTTAAAAAAAAAAAAACCAGAATGGCAAATAATCAGATGGGAATATGTCAAGCCTGCCAAGGCAGAGAATTGTGAATAAAACCTGCATGTATTTTCACTGTTCTGTATAATTCTTTTTATAGGTCTGTAGGCCACCTTCAAAATTTCTTTATTTTAGCAAAATCATCTCTGGGGATGGATGGGATTTTATATAGCCACATAGGCATTCCTCAGAGAAAGAGTATCATAAATCCAAATTGCTGTTGTTATCATAAATTCTACATGAAACTATTTACCTATTATAAATTACTTCAACAGTCTCCTCCAGCTAACCCTGAATGATTCCATGTGAGAAAGCACCACAGCAGAGGGCTCCTACTAGACCACTTCCCAGCCTTCTCCTGGACCACTCAGCCAACTGAGGCAGAGGCTGGCTCAGCAAGCTTTCCTTCACCTCCTGGACTGGAAGCCAGCA
Source organism: Pongo pygmaeus (assembly GCF_028885625.2). Lineage (NCBI taxonomy): Eukaryota > Metazoa > Chordata > Mammalia > Primates > Hominidae > Pongo > Pongo pygmaeus. Next base: position 106,900,322 of record NC_072381.2, read on the forward strand.
TGGGCTCATGAATCTCTTACCTGTTGAGGTCCCAGATTCTCAGGGGTGAGAAGTGCCCACAACAAGCCGTCCCTGTCACAAAAGAGCTGCCAAACAAAAGGAGAGCAGAATCAGATCTGGCTTGTCAGAACCTGTGGTGGAAATGGCTAACAACAGGAAATGCCGTGCTCATTCCCCAGGGGATTGTGGGTTAAGCCAGAATGAGAGAAGTGGCCAAGGGAGCCATCAGAGGAGCTGTGGGAAGACATCTTGGAGCACTGTGAGGGGTGTAGCCCCCAGAGGTGCCTGGCCAGAAGACCCACGAGCTCAGCCACAGCTGGGCCTGCTGCACAGCCTAGGTTGAGTGGTCTCTGCGTACCATAAAAACAGATTCCTAGACGTGACAAGTTTGAGCCCAAGAGAGAGCGAGCCTGTCGGGCTCCTGTTTAGGAACCCCAAGAGCACAATGGCAGGGCACAGAAAAGGGTTCCAGGGAACAGGTTGCTGGGGCTGGAAGGTGATGCCCGTGGTCAGAAGTAGGGGCAGCTGAGGGGCATTCCTGAAGGTTTTAAGAGCTGGGGGAATCTGGTAATGTGGTATAAGCACAGGGCAGGTATAAAGGCACCAAAATGAGAAAAGGAAAAAATATGAAAGATGAGTGAATCCCTTGGATGGGTACATGCTAGTACATAGGTGGGGCGGAGTCCCCAGAAGCCAGGCAGCCAGGGCTTCTGGAGAGTGGGATGGGAGTCCGCCAGAGTCCTCTGAAGCCAATAACAAACAATGTCGAGAGGCACATGAGAAGGAGCAGGCTGACCCTGTTGCCCAGAGTGTCCCTTTAGAGCCCTAAAAACCTCAACATATACAATCTGCAGAGTCTCACTTTAAATGGAGGCACAAGCCTGGTATAAAGGATCCACGCAGTGGGCCAAGCTGGCTGTAGTGCTGGCCTAGAACTTGAACCTATGAGCCAGACAACTCTTGTTAGAGGATTTGTTAGGGTGGAGAGGGGAAGCCTTCAGGAAACCTGGGCTTAAAACTTAAACAGCAAGCAAGCGAGTTGAAAGGAGTGGTGTTAGGAATGGGCCATGTCCCTGCATGTCTTTCATCGGGGGGGAAGGAAGACTGGACATACTAATAACACATTAGCAATGTGGGGGCAACAGCCCGTCTGCTGTGGCCCAGCCCAGCACCTGTGGCTCCTCTGATCCCAAGCATGTCAGTGAGGAGATGGATTTCCACAGAGAAGGCCCTGGAGAAGCCAGTGGCTTTAGCTGGGGTGGGGAGGTTGGCCTGCCAGTTGCTGATGGGGGAGATGTTAGGGCAGGCACTGGCCAAACCACTGATTTACAATAAAAATTGCAGGGCAGGTGTCTGCTCTTCAGCCCTAGGCTGATAAAAAGGCCATAGGAGCTATCCTGGGGCTTTCATGACTCAAGCCAAGACTTCCTCCAGGGACATGCCCCATCATCCTAGCTTCTTCAAGGCTGCCAGCAGCCACTAAACTATAGAGTGGGAGTGCCAAAACAGCCACTGTGCCATGCCCCAAGTGACTGCCAGCCTGGGAAGCAGCCAGTGGATACTGAAGAACCAAACTACAAAGTCAGAAGGTGTTGCCCTCTCCTCCCCCCCCAACATTTTTCTATTTAGGGTAATCCATTAATAACTGGTAAAGCCAATTACCTTGGGCTGGAAACATAATAGCCACTTGGAAATCATTCGAGCAGGCAATTGGACTCTCCAGATTTGAGCAGTGGGGGCCAGGTGAAGGGCGCCAGCACAGACACAGGCATCTCTTTTTTTTTTTGAGAGGAATCTCCCTCTGTCACCAGGCTGGAGTGCAGTGGTGCAATCTTGGCTCACTGCAACCTCCACCTCCTGGGTTCAAGCAATTCCCCTGCCTCAGCCTCCCGAGTTGCTGGGACTACGGGCATGCACCACCACACCCAGCTAATTTTTGTATATTTAGTAGAGACGGGGTTTCACCATGCTGGCCAGGCTGGTCTCGATTTCTTGACCTCGTGATCCGCCCACCTCGGCCTCCCAAAGTGCTGGAATTACAGGCGTGAGCCAACGCGCCCCGCCAGGCGTCTCTTAAGGCCTATGGCAGGCCTCTGACTGGCCGCAGGCCTAAATTAGCATCAAGGTAAATCAATAGAGAGGGGAGCAACTTTAATCCTGCTGGAGGTCAGAGCTGTGGGAGTGGCAGGGATGAGGGTGGGGTGGGGATGCAAATCCCCTTCCCAGGGACTCCTATCCTCCTCTATTCTGGCCCACCCACATCTGGCCCTGATCATCTGCCGCCAGGAGGAGTGTCCCTCACCTTCATAACCTGTACAGGGCCTTTTTTTTTTTTTTAAAATAGAGACAGGGGTCTCACTATGTTGCCCAGGCTGGTCTTGAACGCCTGGGCTCAAGTTGATCCACCTGCCTCAGCCTCCCGAAGTGCTAGGATTACAAGTGTGAACCACTGGCGCTCAGCCTCCTGTGAAGTGCTTTCTTAACTGCCTGGATGTGACATCTATAAATGTCTTTTTCTTTCCAAAAGCTGCCCTTTTCTCTCACCTAACCACTATGAATCAAGGAGGAAAGAGGTAGAGAAAGCAGAGTGTCTTCCTGGCACTTAGGAGGACTTAAGAGTTTAATCAAATTTAACACTCCGTAAAAAACCATCAACAGTCAAGCAGATTTTGAGCAAACACTCACCAGGACTCACACCCAAACCACGGGGCCTGCCCAGGACTCTTGGGGGTCAGGCTGGGTGCAGACACAGTTTTGCACACCTTCAACTACTCCCCACTACCTGCAGCCATTCTTGCCCCCCACCCCACTCTCTTATTCCCATGGTCATTAGGAAGAATGAGCAAAAGCTACAGACCAGCCACACTCAAAGTCAGAAGATTAGAAAGGGTGTGCCCACATGCAGTCTCAGGGTACAACAGATACATGGAGCAGAGGAAGAAAAGGAATTCACTACTCTCCAACACCCAAAGGGTGCGTCACATCTCACAATGAGCCCACAAGATAGACATTATTATTCCCATTGTGCAGAAAGTGAATATGAAGCAAAGGCCAAGCTTCCATGAATGGACTTAAAATACTGTGGCTGCACACAAGACCTGTTACCCCCATACTCAGACTCCTCCCTTGAGACTCACAGGATAAAGCGCTTTGAAAAGGGGCTGGTGGGGTGGGATCTGTGCATCACAGGCAGTCTCACTGGCCTCAGTTCTCTAACCCAGGTGATTTAACCCAAACAAAATGCTGTGCTCTGATAACCTGTTCGATTTGAATCCGCAAGATGTCTTCAACCAGATTCTCGCCACATCCCTCACAGTGCTGGCTCCTGTGCTAGGCATGTCAAAGGCTCTCAGTAAATACTTGGAGATCAATGAAATGAAAACATGTATCATTCCCTCCATGGCTCCTCCCAAGGGATTGCTCAGTGAATTTTCCCCACTAAAGGCCTTTGCTATAACTTCAATTTTGGGTTTGAAAGTGATGAAAAAGCCAGCTCGGCTCAGAAAAGAAAGAAAATTCAAATGGCTTTTGCCCTCAGTCCTATCTCTTCCCTCAGGGGTATTCCAGGGACAAGGACATCAAATCTGTGCTGAACAGACAGAGGCAAGAGCTGGTGGCTCCCCAGGTAGGCTGACCATCCTCCTAGTCCTTTCCATACTCATGGGACAAATGGCATTTTTGGTTTATCTTCCCGTCTCCCCTTTGAGATCAGAATCCTTTAGAGGCTCTTGGGTACTGTACTGTCTAGCACAGTGCCTGGCCCACAGAAGGCGCTCAATACAAATTTGTAGAACTGAACTAAGAGGGCCTTCCAGAGCCCAAGGCCTACACAGCTGGGAAAGCTGTCACGTGCACTGTGAAATTGGTCCCTCTGCTTCCTAAAGGAATAATTCCCAAATACCAAAGGGTCAAACTTGAATGTCACATGACACATGCATACAATATTAGGGGAGTGAGAAGTCCCTCATAAGCACCACAACCAGGTAAGAGACGAGAGGTACCAACACCTAAAAATTAACATCAAAACACACACATTCAGGCACACTCATACAAGTACACATATCCCCTCTTAGCTAGAGGGTCTAAAAGTCATTCTGACTCCATAAGCTCTTTTTGGAACAGAAAGCACTTACCAGAAGCCAGCCTTCTATAATTTCTCACCCTGTCCCAGACCTTAACCAGATCTTCAACCTGCCTTACTCGTCCCCTGGCCCTAGCTCAGGCAAACCTGGCATCATGCAGACTATCATCAGGCTCCAGAAGTAGACATAGAAGCCTGTCTCACCAGAGGAAGATGCCAGGGAGTTAGAGTTTGTGTATTCAAGTTGAGAGATTAAAAATAACAAGACATAGAAAAGAGGAAAGCAAGGTAAGAAGGGAAATTAGTTGGGCATGGGCAGTCTGAAAGGCAAGTAGATTCCTGCTGCTTCTGCATTAGCTTAGGCCCTCTTAATAACACTAGTAATTTACTGAGCACTTACTATGTGCCAGGTGCTGAGCACGTGTTTCGAAAGCATTATCCTATGTAATCCTCATAACACTATGCAGTAGGTACCACTTTCCCTTTTTTTTTGAGACACAGTCTCGCTCTGTCGCCCAGGCTGGAGTGCAGTGGTGCAATCTCGGCTCATGCAACCTCCATCTCCCAGGTTCATGCCATTCTCCTGCCTCAGCACCCCCCGTAGCTGAGTTAACAGGTGCGCACCACCACGCCTGGCTAATTTTTGTATTTTTAGTAGAGATAGGGTTTCCCCATGTTGGCCAGGCTGGTCTTGAACTCCTGACCTCGGGTGATTCACCCACCTTGGCCTTGCAAAGTTCTGGGATTACACGCATGAGCCACGGCACCCAGCCCCACTTTCTCTATTTTACAAATGAGGAGACTGAGGCTCTGGGAGGTAATTAATTTGCTCTAGCTCACACAGGTAGCAACTAGTGGACTGGAATTGGAACCCAGTCAGTCTTGATTCCAGACCCAAGTTATTATACCACCCCTCGCCCAGAAGCTCTCATGTGGGCTATACTTCAAGAGTTAAGTCTTGTTTGAATCTCCAGCATCTAGTAGAATGCCTGACACATATTGAAAACTCAAATGCTTATTGAATGAATGAATGAATGAATGAATGAATGAATGGACAAATGAACAAATGACTCCACCTGGAAGAAGAAAGAAGCAACTGAGTGGCTCTGAGGCGGGGTAGCACAAGTGGCGTGCTCAGCAGCTGTGCCCCGTGGCTGGCCTAGAGCCGCCCAGCTGGCCCAGGCCCCAGCAGCCTCTGAGCCTGGGCTGACACACTTTGGCAAGGGAGGCCACCAGAGCTGTCACATCATTCACCAACATGCCCATCAAGTGTATTCAGTTCTCTTCAACCCGCATTGGCATTTTAATTACTGTTGGGTAAACTAATTTGTACAAATGAAGGCCAGGCTGCCTAATAGAATATGCAAGCTCTCTGACCTCTGACAGGCACTGACACGAGATACAAAGGCAGCCGAGGAAGGCTTTTTATCTGAGCCTTATTACTCTCTATTACTCCAATTAGTCAGGCTCCAGTGCTCCTAATTGGAGGAAAAATTGCAATTAAATCAATTTTTGATGGGCTGCAAGTGGGCTCCCGAACCGCCCTGCTTGTGAAACACTGATATTATAGCAGCAAAGGTCACAGGCCTCATCAGCACCTGGGGGCCCCCCGATTTCCCTTGGCCCCCTCCTTAAATACCTCAAGGAAACCCCTGTCCCTCCATTGGCTCAGCCAGCAAGGGTAGGAAGGAGGGAGTCATTAGAACATGTCAGGTCTCATTGCTGCTGCCGCCATCTGCTAACCTCCGCCACTGACATCATTACAGCGGTAAGTCCCAAAGCATGAATACAGTGCGAAGGTCACAAAAACTCACTCGGTGAGGGGAAGCCAGGAGCATAGCTGCAGTGACAGCACTGTGAGGGAGGGACCAGTGGAGTGGGAACAGGAGGTCAACAGAAGTCAGGAAGGGGAAAGACACAGGCAGGAGGCAGGTGAAAGTGTGAGACAACCAGTTCCTAAGATCCGGCCAACAGGGCACCCCGGGTCACCAAGGGGATAAGGAAATAGATGTGATGGGAAGGGGAAAAAAAAGAGGCAAATCTTGTTATCTGTCCAGCAAACATCCCACCCTGCAGGTGGGGAAACATCCACCTGAATGCCCTCTAGACCGCAGCTCCAGAAGGCTGCTCGAGTCACATCTCGATGAGTGGACAGGGCCATGCTTGTGGAGCCTACCATCTACAGTGGCGTCTGTTTCGAAAGAAGGAAGGGAGGCCCTAGGACCAAAGCTGCAAGACCAGGCAGGGGAAGATAAACACAATTTTTTTTTATCAAACTAAAGCCGAATAAGAACAAGATGCCTAGCTAAAGCTTGAATTAATAAAGTTTAAAGCAAATAAAAAGAAGTTCCATTTCACACAGCAAATGGCATACCATTACCTCAAAGAGACGGTGCAGATATAAAATTTAAATTCAAAAGCTTAGCCAGCTTCATGGATGACTGAACCATAATGGGTTAATAGGGAAAGGAGGATATGCCTTGCCTTCAAGGGGTAAAGACCAAAGCATGTTAAATAAATGATGGTCCATCTACTTAATGGAATATTATACAGTCATTTTAAATGATGTTCCCAAATAATACAAGCAAGATACTTATGATATACTATTATAAGAGAAAAAAGCAGAGTACAAACAGCACTGTTCCAACTACTAAAAAAAAGAGCCTATGCAGAGAAAAGGAAAGAGTGGAAGAAAACTAAAATGTTAAAAGTGATTGTGTCTGGGCAGTAGAATGATAAGCAATTCTTTCTTCTTTTAAATTTTCTTCATTTTCCAAACATTATTTAATGAGCATGTGCTGTTTTTTAAAGGGAAAAACACATTATTTACTTTTTTTTTTTTTTTTTTTTTGAGACAGAGTCTCGCTCTGTTGCCCAGGCTGGAGTGCAGTGGCGCAATCTCGGCTCATTGCAACTTCCGTCTCCCGGGTTCAAGCAATTCTCCTGCCTCAGCCTTCCGAGTAGCTGGGACTACAGGCGCCTGCCACCGCGCCCAGCTAATTTTTTGTATTTTTAGTAGAGATGGGGTTTCGCCGTGTTAGCCAGGATGGTCTTGATCTCCTGACCTTGTGATCCGCCCACCTCGGCCTCCCAAAGTGCTGGGATTATAGGCGTGAGCCACTGTGCCCAGCCATTATTTACATTTTATAAGAGAAAAGACAACATAACACTCCTGTCCATGACTCGGGGCCAAGGGCAGGCAGACCTGAAGGTGAGCGACCTGGTACAGCTAGTGTTAGCAACCATGGCCCTAGCACACCTTGCCCTGAAGTGATGGGACTGATCAGTAGCTTAAGGTTAGGCCAAGAAGCTCCAGGTCAGAAGGGAGGTGCCCCACTGGCCTCTTTCTCCCAATTAGGCCACAGCTGGCAGAGGTCTGGGACACCTCTCCCAGTACACATACCACACATATTCTCTACACACACACACACACACACACACACACACACACACGCACCTCTCTCTCAACCCAAGTGCATCAGGACAGGATGGTGCAAGTAGGTGCCTAGGTCAGGCTCTGGATAGTGTCCAGAGGCTGGAGCTCTTACTGCTTGCTCCCTGCCCCCCAAATGCAACTCCAACAAATAAGGGCCAGCAAAGCAGGGTTTCTGTGGAGGAGTGCATTCCTACAGCCAGAGAATGCCTACAGAGAAACACAAAATGATTATTGTCTATTTTAACCAAGGGTACAAGGTCAGCCTATCCAAGGATAGGAGAGCCTGGCCCAGGCTAGACAAAAGGAAGCCTGAGGTTTCTGATTCACTCAAGAATCAGAAACTTAGAAACTTGAGCAATGGGAGCACAGAATTAATAGAGAGGGAAAAAAATAAGGAAATAAAAAACAAAAACTCTCAGTACAGTGGGATAACATAAGTTCATTCATCCTATTGAATTTAATAAGGTGTTGGGAGCTGCAGGGAGAAGAGTTTCTAAACTGGATTTCCATCTACATGGCCCCTTAAACAACTGCTCTATGTGCTCCTAAAAGAAAGAAATGGCAAGGTGTCCCTGTGCTAAAGCAAAAACTGACCGGTTCAGATTTCCTGAGAAATGATGATACAATATTCACAAAACGAGGTACCCAACAAGAAGCATGCAAAAAGACAAGCTATACATGGTAATTACTTGCAGACAATATAATTGTCTGCCTAGAAAATCCAAAAGACTCAACCAAAAAACTATCACAATTAATACCAGGGTCAGATGAGGTAGCTGGCATGTTGCATACAACAGTAGAAAGGGGTGCAGGTATGGACCCCTGGCTCTGCCACCTAGTAATCATGTGATCCAGAGTGAGTTATTCAACCTCTCTACAGTCCTGTTTCTTCTTCATAAGACAGAAATAATAATAGTACCTAGGTATTGGCTTGTTATAAAAATTATATGGGAAATGTAAATTAGTTCAACCATTGTGGAAGACAGTGTGGCGATTCCTCAAGGATCTAGAACTAGAAATACCATTTCACCTAGCAATCCCATTACTGGGTATATACCCAAAGGATTATAAATCGTTCTACTATAAAGGGGACATGAATGAAGCTGGAAACCATCATTCTCAGCAAACTAACATAAGAACAGAAAACCAAACACTGCATGTTCTCATAAGTGGGAGCTGAACAATGAGAACACATGGACACAGGGAGGGGAACATCACACACCAGGGCCTGTTAGGGGGTAGCGGGTTAGGGGAGGGATAGCATTAGGAGAAATACCTAATGTAGATGACGGGTGGATGGGTACAGCAAACCACCATGGCACATGTATACCTATATAACAAACCCGCACGTTCTGTACATGTACCCCAGAACTTAAAGTATAATAAAAAAAAATTATATGGGAAAAGATGCTTAGAACAGTATATACACATAGCACACACCCACGGATGTTAGTTATTATTATATACCAGCAATAACCAAGTGTTATTATATACCAGCAATAACCAAGTGTTATTATCTACCAGCAATAACCAATTGTAACCAAAATGTAATTAAAAATCCAGGCTGGGTGTGGTGGCTTACACCTGTAATCCCAGCACTTTGGGAGGCTGAGGGGAGTGGATCACCTGAGTTCAGGAGTTCAGCCTGGTCCAACATGGTGAAACCCTGTCTCTACTAAAAAATATATATATATAAATTAGCCGGGCGTGGTGGTGGGCACCTGTAATCTCAGCTACTCGGGAGGCTGAGGCAGGAGAATCACTTGAAACTGGGAGGGAGAGGTTGCAGTGAGCCAAGATCATACCACTGCACTCTAGCCTGGGTAACAGAGCGAGACTCCATCTCAAAAAATAAATAAATAAAATAAAAATAAAATAAAAATCCATTCATGAAAATAATTTTAAAACTGTAGAATATCTAAGAATAAATCTAACAAAAAAAAGAGAAAAATGAACAAATAAACAAAAATCACTAGAAAAGATCCATATAAAAATATAAAACTTTACTAAAGGAGATAGAATTGTTTAATAAGTTTAGAAACATCATATTCCCAGATGCGAAATCTTGATTATAAAACTGTCAGTTCTCCCCCAATTAATCTATAAATTCAATACAGTCCCATCTACACAAGATTTTTACTTAATCAATTGATTCTAAATTCATCTAGAAGAGGAAAACCACAAGAATAACCCAGAAATATCTGAAAAAGAACAATAAGAAAGAAGTTGTTCTACCGGATCAAAACATACTTCGTATGATATTCATGCTGAAATAGGTGAATAGATCAGTGGATCAGAATAACGAATCCAAAGCCACACCTATCTACTTGTAGAAAATCAATAGATCCTAAGTGTGGTCTTTAAAGAGAGTAAAGAGTGAACTAATCAATAAATGGTATAGGGTTCACTGGATACGCATTTGAAAAAAAAAATTAGAAGCCTAACTCCCAGCAGATATCAATCCCAGATGGATTAAGGAGATAAACATTTTTAAACTATATGAAAACCCATAAAGGTCTAAGAAAAAAAATATAGGAAAAGAGTTTTATAATCTTGGAAAGACATTCTTAAGATAAACACAAAATTCTGAAGCCATGAAGGTAGTGATCAGATAGACCGAACCTACAAATAACAAAAACTTCTACACAACAGAAGACATCAAAAACAACAAGCTGAAAGGAATTACCATATGTAGCAGGGGTCTCCAACCCCCGGGCCACAGACCTGTACCAGTCCATGGCCTGTTAGCAACCAGGACGCACAGCAGGAGGTAAGTGGTGGGCAAGCAAACTTCAACTGAATTTACAGCCACTTCCCATCACTGGCATTACCACCTTGAGTTCCACCTCCTGTCAGATCAGGGGCAGCATTAGATTCTCATAGGAGCACAAACCCTACTGTGAACTGCACATGCAAGGGATCTAGGTTGTGGTTCCTTATGAAAATCTAATGCCTGAGGATCTGTCACTGTCTCTCATCACCTCCAGATGGGACCATTTAGTTGCATGAAAACAAGCTCAAGTCTCCCACTGATTCTACATTATGGTGAGTTGTATAATTATTTCATTATATATTACAATGTAATAATAATAGAAATAAAGTACACAATAAATGTGATGCACTTGAATCATCCCAAACCCTGACTCACCCCCCTCCCACCCCTGAGGCTATGGAAAAATTGAAAACTGTCTCCCATGAAACCAGTCCCTGGTGCCAAATACGTTGGGGACTGCTGATATATAGTCAAAAGATTAATACTGAGAATATTAAAAGAGGTTTAAGTGGTGGCTCAGGCCTGTAATCTCAGCATTTTGGGAGGCCAAGGCAGGCAGATTGCTTGAGCCCAGGAGTTCAAGACCAGCCTGGGCAACAAAGTAAGACCCTGTCTTTACAAAATATGAAAAAAATTAGCTGAGTGTGGTGGCATGCACCTTTAGTCCCAATTACACAGGAGGGTGAGGTGGGAGGATCTGATCCCTTGAGCCCAGGAGGTCAAGGCTGCAGTGAGTTATGATTGCACCACTGTACTCCAACCTGGGCAACAGAGCAAGACCCTGTCTCAGAAAAAAAAAAAAAAAAGAGAGATGGAGGGGCACCCCTCCAGCACCCTGCCGTGGAGCCCACTTCCTCCCTACCCTGGGTGGGGGGGAGAAAGAGCGATCTTATAAATCACAGGGAAAAAGGTAGATAAATGAGTGAAAACTTGAACAAGTAATTTATGAAAAAAAATACAAGGCCAAATACGTATGAAATAATGTTAAGCCTCTAGTAAGAATTGCAAATTAGGCCAGGCGTGGTGGTTCACACCTGTAATCCCAGCATTTTGGGAGGCTGAGGTGGGCGGATCAGTTGAGGTCAGGAGTTTGAGACCAGCCTGGCCAACATGGTGAAACCCCACCTCTGCTAAAAATACAAAAAAGAAAATTAGCTGGGGGTGGTGGCGTGCATCTGTAATCCTAACTACTCAGGAGGTTGAGACAGGAGAATTGCTTGAACCCAGGAAGCAAAGGTTGTGGTGAGCCAAGATTGAGATTGAGCCACTGCACTCCAGCCTGGGTGAGAGAGCGAGACTCCATCTCAAAAAAAGAACCAAAAAACAAAAACAAAACAAAACAAACAACAAAAAAAAAACAAAAAAGAATTGCAAATTAGAGAAACAACAAAGATAATTACAAACACATATAGTATTTAGTGTGTGCCCAAGTGCTGTTCTAAGCACTTTCTATCAATTAGTTCACTTAAACCTCAAGACATTCCTACATATTTGATAATATTTTTCTAGGTATGATAATGGTATTATGATTACTTTTTTTTTTTTTTAAGATGGAGTCTCACTCTTGTTGCCCAGGCTGGAGTGCAATGGTGCAATTTCGGCTCTCTGCAACCTCTGCCTCCCGGAATCAAGCAATTCTCCTGCCCCAGGCTCCCGAGTAGCTGGGATTACAGGTGCCTGCCACCATACCTGGCTAATTTTTTATGTTTTTAGTAGAGAGGGGTTTCACCATGTTGGTCAGGCTGGTCCCGAACTCCTGACCTCAGGTGATCCACCTGCCTCGGCCTCCCAAAGTGCTGGGATTACAGGCATGAGCCACTGCACCCAGCCTATGATTACATTTAAAAAGTATCACTATCTTTTAGAGTACAGACTGAAATATTTATAGATGAAATTATATGTCTGATATTTGCTTCAAAATAATATGGGACGGGAAAGTGTGTAGGGATTAATGGAGCAAGGTTAGCCAAGAGTTGGTAATTATTCTACTTTTGTATATTTTGAAACTTTCCGTCATAAAAACGTTTTTAAAAAGCCACCATGGACCAGGCGCAGTGGCTCACGTCTGCAATCCCAGCACTTTGGGAGGCCGAGGTGGGCAGATCACAAGGTCAGGAGATCGAGACCATCCTGGCTAACACAGTGAAACCCCATCTCTACTAAAAATACAAAAAAAAAAAAAAAAATTAGCCAGGCATGGTGGCAGGCGCCTGTAGTCCCAGCTACTCAGGAGGCTGAGGCAGGAGAATGGTGTGAACCCAGGAGGCGGAGCTTGCAGTGAGCTTAGATCGTGCCACTGCACTCCAGCCTGGGAGACAGAGTGAGACTCCATCTCAAAAAAAAAAAAAAAAAAAAAAGCCACCATGAGCCAGGCATAGTGGCTGATGCCTGTAATCCCAGCACTTTGGGAGGCCGAGGCGGGCAGATCACTTGAGGCTAGGAGTTCGAGACCAGCGTGGCCAACATGGTGAAACCCCATCTCTACTAAAAATACAAAAATTAGCCAGGTGTGGTGGTGCATGCCTATAATCTCATCTACTTGGGAGGCTGAGGCATGAGAATTGTGGGAGGCAGAGGTTGCAGTGAGCCAAGATCATGGCACTGTACTCCAGCCTGGTTGACAAAGCAAGACCCTGTCTCAAAAAAAAAAAAAAAAAAAAAAAAAAGGTCACTATGAGGTTTGTATAAAAGGTTTGTAAAAAGAGGAGCAAAATCATCCTCCTCTTTTTACAGATAAGGAAATTAAGGAATAGAGAGGTAACTCACCAACATTACCCAGCTAGCAGGAAAGGGACTGATGATTTGACCCCAGCCATGTGGGCTGCAAAGTCCACCCATTAATCACTATTTTATACTCACTCCCCAAATTAAATATCATTTTTTACCTATCAGAGTGGCAAAATTTTTCAAAAAATGGATATTACCCAGTACTGATAAGAGGAAATGGGTAATTGTACACACTGTTTGCGGGTATAGAACCTGATACGGTCTAACTGGAAGGCAATGTGGCGGTGTCTAAAAACTTTTCGGTGCGCTTCCTCCTCAATCCACCATGTTCTTTCTAAGCGTCTTTCCTAGAAAGATACCTGACCATAAGTAAAAATAGGCAAGTACACAGATGTTTCCCAAAGGACTGTTTGTAATAGCAAGACACTGGAAACAACCTACATGTCCATCAGTAGAAGGATGGTTACAAACTGTGGTTTGTAAGGCGTGGAACTAGAATGCTGCAGTCAAAAAGAACATGGTAGGATGGGGTGCTCTGACATGAAAGGACCTCCAAGCCTCATAGGGAGATAAGAAATTAATTCAAGCTGCAGAACAAATGTATAATGTGAGCCTAAAACAAAGCAGAACCATATATCTATATAGGTACACATATTGATGAAACTATATGATATCTGCTATTTGCTTCAAATGAAAAGATCTGGAATGACACATACTAGATGTCCTGCAAAAAAAAAAAAAAGAGTAGGCTAACAGGAGGGAACACAGGTCACTGAAGGAGATTTTTCCTTTCTATTCTATGTATTTTAAATTGTTTGAATTTTTACAATTAGAACATATTTATACATCACTTATGTATAAAACAACAAAACAGAAATTAAGAAATTAAAAGGAGAATGGTAATTAAAATACTCATTTTGAAGTTACCTGAAAGATGTGTTGCATATTAGCAGCACGCTGAATTAAATGTGATTCTGATTATCGCACAAACCACACGATATCTTGGCTCCATCCGGGACTTGACAGAGACCCTTTACCTGGATGGTCTTCTGAGTGGTGAAAGCCTGGGAACAGCTGCCTATGAGAATTCCAGTTTTCCGGCAGCTCTGACAGTGCTTTCCCCCTAAACTTCTGCTTCATAACCACTCTCTTTGTAAAGAGATGCTATGCATCATGAATTATACACAGCAGGACTACAGAAGTAGGATCCATGACAATAAGACCTACTGTATCTATGTACACAATAGGTAAAGCCTATCTCTCGCAAGAAAGGAGTGCTCCATTTGTAGAGGAGTGCCAGCAGCAAGCCCTGGTGCACGTGTCAACTCCCTGCAGTTTAATCCCAAATCATGCAGCTTGTTAATCATTTTCCTTTGGAGGAATCCTGGGCAGGCCAGACCTGTGCCATCCCAGGACTTGGTTCCAGTCCCTCTCTGCCCCTCTGGGAGGGTGCTAGGCCACTGCTCATTCATACAACCTCAGGTGTCTGCAACCAAGTTCTTTCTCTGTGCATGTCACATTAGAATATGGCGGGTTTTGCTAAGGACATCATCAACAGCTTAAAAGGAGGAATCCTTAATTTGCTGACTAGTAATAATGTGAGGGGGAGGAGGTCAAAGGCTGTACAACAGTTCCTATCAAACTCTTCACTTTGTTTAAGAGTTGGTAGCCAAGGTCTCTGAGCTCAGTCACCATTCACATAGACACTTTGGGACTGGACATCATGGAGTAATTTGGCCTTTATCCAACTAGTAGACACCTATTGTTCTGTGTGCCCACATTCTCCCTCCATATATGTGATTCCTGAGAGATCCACCATGTTCTTACATGACTTTCCCTCCCTGGCCACAGTTAATTAATCAAGAGATGCACAGCTGACCCAAAACGGGCCTGAGATTTTTGGAAGCCAGTCACTCTCTCTGATTTAAGCAATGAGCTGCCAAACTCAGGAGCTCTTGGCAGCCTCATGGAATAAGCTGGCCAGCTTGGAGAAAGGAAGGAGCTAAGAACCATAAAGAAAGAGATGAGCACCCCAGAAGGATAAAGCCATGGCAGCACTGTGGCCTCTGGGTTCAGCTAGTCCCAAGGCTGTATTTCAGTTCTGCCTTTGGCTTGGTTTTTCACCTTTTCCCTTGGATTTCATGAGCCAAATATTCCGTTTTATTTATGTGAATTTGAATTTGGTTTCTGTCAGTTACAATAAATGTGTCCTGAGTAATATAGAGCCTCTGTCCAGTAACTGCTCAGCTTCTCACCCAATTGAATGTCCTCACTGAGAGATGAGCAAAGGGCTTTGCCAGGCCTCTACTGGACACCTTGGGGCCTAAGATACTTCAACCACAAAATTAATACCTGGTAGGTCTTCTAGGAGAGCAGATGAAACAGAACCACACAGGCTGGCCTGGAACTTCAGAAAGGAGATGAGGTGTTCTCTTATACAAATGCCCAAGAACAGTGCCAGGGAAAATCTCCTGCCCACTCCCAGTAGGGGGTGAGGAGAAGGTCTGGACAACAGAAAATAACAAGGATGCTGCTTGAGGGATGGGAGTCTAGTCTTCAAGGGACAAGGCCCTGATCTTCAGAAATTTGGTCCCTTGAACCCCTTTTTATGGACTGATGAGACTGAATGTTCTACTGGAAACCACATGACTCATTCTAATGGGGCAATTCTAATGGGGCAGAGTTTGGTTTACTCTCAAACCCTTCCATTTTCTTTTCTTTTCTTTCTTTCTTTTTTTTTCTTTTTTCTTTTCTTTTCTTTCTTTTTTTTTTTTTTTTTTTGAGAGAGTCTCCTCTGTTGCCCAGGCTGGAGTGCAGTGGCATGATCTTGGCTCACTGCAACCTCTGCTTCCTGGGTTCAAGCGATTCTTGTGTCTTAGCCTCCCAAATAGATGGGATTACAGGCATGTGCTACCATGCCCAGCTAATTTTTTTTTTTTTTTTAAGTAGAGATGAGGTTTTGCTGTGTTGGTCTCAAACTCCTGGCTGGTCTCACACTCCTGGCCTCAAGTGATCCACCTGCCTCGGCCTCCCAAAGTGTTGGGATTACAGGTGTGAGCCACCCTGCCCAACCTAGACCCTTCCATTTTTTTTTCCCCCCTTTTTTGAGACCAAGTCTCACTCTATCGCTCAGGCTGGAGTACAATGGCGTGATCTTGGCTCACTGCAACCTCCGCCTCCCAGGTTCAAGCGATTCTTCTGCCTCAGCCTCCCGAGTAGCTGGGATTACTGGCACCCGCCACCACGCCCAGCTAATTTTTGTATTTTTAGTACAGATGGGGTTTCACCATGTTGGCCAGGCTGGTCTCGAACTCCTGACCTCAGGTGATCCACCCACCTCGGCCTCCCACAGTGCTGGCATTACAGGCGTGAGCCACCGCACCCAGCCGACCCTTCCATTTTCAACAACCATAGTGCCAGGCATTTAAGAGATAGATAATTTAAATATATTTTCCACGTATTCATCTAATTTTAATTAAAAGCATGCACAATTGGATAGGAGAACCTTTGAGGGGGAAAAAAGGAAAAAAAGCATGCATAAAGTAATTAAGATGGTGATGGAAAACACAGGGGTTAATTTTACTATTTTTCTCTTTATCTTTGAAAATTTTCAGAATTAAAGTTAAAAAATACACATCCACAATCAAAATCAATTGACTGTGATCTTTCTTTGTAACCCCAAGCAACTCCTTTGTTACAACTTCTTTTATCTCTTCTCCACCCTAACCTGGTACAAATGACCCAAAAACCAAGGGAAAAATAAATCTGACTATAGGAGCAAACTCAAATATTCTACTTCTGAATCCCTCTGAGTGACATGTGCACACAAACACAAAACACAAGAGAAACCAAGCAGAACATTCACACAGTGCATGTAAGATTTTGTTTTTCTCAAAAAAACAAAAACAAAACAATACACATACACCTTAAGTGTGTGCCCCAAAACCCTCTCACTCTCTTTTTTTTAATGAACCTGGCCCCAGATCAGAAAGACATTTGAAGTTGTAAATCAGAAATTAGGTACGAGGAAACCAAAGCTTATTTATGGAAAATCACATTATGGTGTATCAAAATAATACATGAGATGTTACATAAGAACTCTATAAACATATCACTGTATAGTACATCAACAGACACACATGTGGCCAGGCACAGGCACAGTGGTTCACACTAGTAATCCCAGCACTTTGGGAGGCTGAGGCAGGTGGGTCACCTGAGGTCAGGAGTTTGAGACCAGCCTGATCAACATGGTGAAACCCCGTCTCTACTAAAATTACAAAATTAGCCATAAGTGGTGGCACACACCTGTGAGCTCAACTGTTTGGGAGGCTGAAGCAGGAGAATGGCTTGAACCAGAGAGGCAGAGGTTGCAGTGAGCCGAGACTGTGCCATTGCACTCCAGCTTGGGCAACAGAGTGAGACTCTATCTCAAAAAAATAAAATAAAATAAAATAGTCACACATGTGTATGTGTTTAGGATATATGTCTATGAATATATACACATTTAAAAATTGAAGCAAAACATGACAAGTGGCCAGGCACAGTGGCTCACATCTGTAATCCTAGCACTTTCGGAAGCCGAGGTGGGAGGATTGCTTGAAGCGAAGAGTTCAAGACCAACCTGGCCAACATAGCGGGACCCTATCTCTATTTTTTTTTTTTTTTTTTAAAAAAAACATGACAAGTATCAGAGCCTCAGGTTCCTCTGAAGTCCCATCTCCTTACAAGCAGCCACTATGCAGAGCCTGCCACAGTGAGCTGCCCCTTCCTGCTCCTCTCCAAGCTACAACACCCCTCTGGGACTTCCAAGTTCCAAGCAGCTCTTACTCTCTATAAAACCTCTCCTCCATCCTCCTGCTCAGGACTTTGTCAACAGCCCACACACCTCCCCACTGCCAGTCTGTAGGCACCAAATTCTACCTCCTAATCCTCCTTGGTAGGCAAATAACATAGCATATTTGCTTTCTGGGAAAAGTCTGCCCCTCGATGTTTAATTTCACCTCTTTGGAACATTGGAATAAAGGCCAAACACATCATGAGCCACAGGGAAACACTGGGGCCAGGGCAGTGCCTGAATCAATGCCATGCCCACCATCAGCGCCACCAGGCCTTCCTTTAAAGTGCCAAGATTTAGGGCAGGGCTGGGCGTGATGCCTACACTACCTGTGATCTGGGGGTACGCACATACATACATACCTGTAAACTACCAAATTATAGACTACTGATGCACAGGTCAACTTCCCTCCCTGCCATCCTCCCCAAATAATATAAAATAAGGTCACCTTATCTTTCCAACTTGTGCTACTTCTCAGAAAAAGGAGAAGGCAGGGCTTTGCCAAAAGGAGACTCTCATGAGCCACATCAGCCAAACTAGAGACCAAGAAAGCATGTGTCAGCCCAGGCCACTGATTCCTTTACTGCTGAGTCTCCACACCTCACCTCATCCAAACAATATGGGAGCAAGACTGTAATGATTAGCATGTCTACTCTTCAATTCCCCACACATCACTCCTAGCCCAGGCCCAGTAGGTGGCTGCTGGCCATTCAGCCTTCAGTTGCCAACTGTCCAAGGTGGAAAGCTGTGCTGTGGCTCAACTCCCAGGTGCTGGGATTTGGCCCCTGGGAAGAGAGAGAACATGCGCCTAGTCACAGCCTTGGGAAGAGGTACATGCCCTCTGGGTTGTCCTGACCTTGCCATCCTTTGCTGAGAAGGCACACACACACATACATGCAGCCGCATTTGCTCCCTTCGGTAAGGGGGCACCCAAGGATGCTGCAGGCATATGCACGCTCTGCATTACATCTCCACTTGTGCTAAGGAGCAGATAGCGGTCTGTGGGCACACATGTCCCACACAAGGAGATTCCACACAGATCCTGTAGACACACTGTGCCCACAGGGGTCTCTTTACCTAAACTTACTGGGCAGTTGTGATTTTGCACTAGCCCAGGTGTTAAGCCCCTGCAGTTTTCTCCCCTTAGGCCAGTCTCTGTCCCTCCCTCTTCCCTCCCACGGTAAGTGCTTTCAGGCCACACAATGAGTGGAAGGAGGAGAAACACTTCTATTGAGGAAGGCGTTTTGTTGTTTCATCCCTAAGGGGGCCTGGGGTAGGGAAGTGGGGGGGCCTACAAAATTTCTAATAAGCAGTTTCTCTCCTCAAAGCTAAAATGATTTTCTTTAATTGCTTGGTGGGAACAGTTTATTGTGGGGGTCTCTGCCCTCCCCGCAAAGCCTAATTGACTTACTGAAGTTTAACAGGGGCTTTCACCTGGAGAGACTGCAATTATTCCCCCCATCCCACATTCGTACCTGGGCTCTCCCCACAGGGGGCCTTTGTTCCCCCTAAATACAGCAGTGACACAAATGTCCTCAGCAGCAGGGGAACACAGGGAAATGGTAATTTTCAGCCCAACTCAATTAGCTGAGGGCTTTTCAGCCTTCCCAGTGAATGGTGGGGAAACTTTGGCATGTGGGAACGGTGAGCTGGAGCTGCTCTGTGCAAGCCAAACAAAAGAGGACTCTGAATTGGGCCCCGTGGTGAGCCAGAGCAGGACTGGTGGGGGCAGCTGGGACTGGGGCCTGGGCAAGGGAAAGAAGGTGCTGCCATCTATTACCTACATTGTCATCCTCCCAATCTGCATCTTCCAAACAGGGTCAGTAGGCCAAATAGCTTTCTGGGAAGTGGAGACACTCAAGACAATTGACTTGTACTTAGCACCACAGCCCTGCATTTATGAAGCAAGGAATAGGAAAAAGATGGCAAACTAAACCTGAGCAGCCATGGGCCAAGGGAGGTGGCTATGCAGCAGGGTGGCCACGGTGCTGGATCTGCTCTGCTCTCTCCAGACGGCCTGGGGCTGGAGCTCACATCATATTTTGGGCCTTCATGGGCAACTCAGTCAGGAAGCTTCAGGGAAAAAGATTCTCCCAGAAATGCCACAGACCTTTCAGAGCCCTGTCTAGAAACTCCAAAACCAGGCACTCTCCAAGGCCACTAATAACATTATGATCCAGCAGAACCCAGGACTGATGAAAAGGTACACAGCTGAGCTGCCCATAGCACAGGCCACTGCTGTATAGCCCTGCCCTCCAGTCATGCCAACAGAAATGAGATCATGCCCCCATTTGCCACCCAAAACCTCACCACATACAGAGGAGTCTCTGACAGCCTAGGTGAGCTACATTCAGGGGCAATCATGGCCGTGGGCTGTAGGAGCAGTTTGGCACATGGTTTGTAGGTGGTGGTCAGGTCACACTTTTTGCCTGTTTGCTCGGCATTGAGATCTAGCCATGAAAACTACTGCACTATGATGTGCTACCCCAGCCTGGTCCTTCAATGGCCTGGGCTGGCTGCTAAGAACTACTGTCCACACCCTCACCCCCACCTCAAGCCTTTGCAAGAGTTTCAAAGTCATTCTCTATAGCAGAATCTACAAAGAAAAGGGTGGCTAGTCTCAATACCCACAGTTCAGATGTGAAGCCAGACCCTGCCCTCACGCCCCTGCGGCATGGAACAGCCTCTTCTTTTTGGGGGGCAGCCCAGTCCAACAACCTGCCTGAGACGAGCAGGCCTGCAAGATGAGAGGCCCATGAAGATTCATGAAACGGTTTGCTCAGAACAACTGGCTTGGCTCCCCAGTCCCATTTGGCCTGGATTCTGTCTTCCCACCTTCCTGTGCCCCTGCGTCAGTTTTGTGTCCCACTTGTACAGGACACCCTCTCCCTGTCACCTTTTCCTCAGACACGCACAGGCTGCCTCCCCGGGACAAACGGAAGGTCCTGCTCTGGGACTCACTACCCCTTTCACAAAACAAGATTTTGCCTGGGCAATCCCTGAGCGGGGAACAGACAAAGACAGGGCTTCATTCCTTCAATAAGTACCCAGGGGCTCCCCAAGCCAGCCTTGTGATAGATGCTGGGGTGTTCAAGAAAAACCAAATTCATATAGGCTTGCCCTTAGGCAGCTTAAGGTCCAACCAGAGAATCAAGTCTTGAATTCATTTTTTTTAAAGTTGGAAACAATTCAAGATAATCAACAAGTTCTAATTCCAAATGAGAGAGTTCAGCACAGGACAGGGAAGCAGACAGTGTAGCACGGAAGTGAAAAAGCATGACCTCTGGAGTCAGATGCCAGGACTCCAACTCTGGCTGTGTTGGCTATGAGAGATGTGACTCTGGCTGTTTAGTTAGCCTCTCTTGGGTCTCAGTTTCCTTTTGTAAACTGAGGATGATGATGGTACCTATCTGGGGGGATTAAATAAGGTATAAAGTGGTCAGCATAGTGCTTGGCATTTCATCAGCACTCTACAAGTGCTAATCACTCTTGTCATTATTGTGATCATCACTGGCCAGGCCATAGAACATCACTTGGGATTCTTGATCAAGGAAATGGCCTAGTAAAGGGAATCTATACTGTTCCCCTGCAGTATGGGGTAAGAAGTGAAGCCTTGGGTCCCCTGTCCCTATTCTGTAGACCACTTTAGAAGGCTACTGTCAAGGCTGACGACAGACAGGACAAATTTAACCTGGCCAGGGCCTCAGGAGATTCTGAGCCAACCAGGGGCCTTAAAGGGGCAGAATGGAATTTAAGCCCCCTCAAACTGACCACAGCCCCCTTAGCTGTCTCCCACCCCTCACTCCCTACCATTAGCGTGCTGGCTGGAATGCAGGGGCCCCTGTACCAGAAGGCCCAGGCTAGGCAGGAGGCCGAGAGGCACAGGTGGTTCTCAGAGGAGATCCCTGGGCTCCAGAAAGCATTTCCCCCACAGGAGCAACAAAGCCAGGGCTTGTTGCTGGTCAAGGCACCTTTGCTTGCTTGGGCTGGGGCCCAGGCTGTGAGGCAGCCGGGAAGGCCAAGGGACGCAGAGCTGGGAGGGGCCCATTTGGCACCAGCTTCCTTCTTCCCTGGGTTTCTCACTTTGTTCAGCACAGTAACCCAAAGGAGGCTGGAGAGAGCACTTTTCACTACCCAGCAAATAAAGCCACAGGGAGAGGGAGAAGGATGAAAGGTTTGGGGGTTTTACATTTTGGTTTTGGGGTATTTCGTTGGTTTGAAAAAATAATAAAAGGAAGTTGTTTTCCAATCCAATTAATTTCAAACCCAGGACTTAGATCATAAATAGCCTACAGTGATCTCACAGCATCTAATACCCATTATTCCTCTTCTGAGATTTAAAGTCCCAGTGGAACCAGAGTTGGTCTCAAGAGGCTGGAGGGAGGTTTTCTATCGCCTGGCGGGGTGGGTGGTGGTGGTTAGGAATGGGGTGCAAGCATGGCTTCAGTCAGCTCTACCACAAAACTCTAGGACCTCACGTTCCCCACGTCTTCACACACCCATGCAGTACTGATAGTCATGTGTATGTGTGGCTTTCCCAATGGAGGCTGCCAGAACCCACTTATTCTCAAGAATCATGTTTTCTGGGTCCCAGGCCTGGGCAAGGATGCCTACAATGTGAGGAGATTCCAATGGTGACCTTAATTTATCTGTTCCTCTCATTAGTTCTAGGGAATGGATCTCTCACCCACAGGTCGTTCTGCCCCCATCAGCTCCTTTCCACCAGGCCTCAGAGTGCTGACCCTGCACCTTCCTTGGGTGACTACCACCTTAGAGAGATGAGGGGAGGAACTACTTGCTGGGTAGTTCTTTGAAGTAGGAGAGTTTTACACATCAGCACTTAAGGAGTTGCTAAAGCCTGGGAATCCCTTCCCTAGGCAGCTGCCTGCCCATCCTATCCAACCTCAAGTGTAGTTCCACCCACTCACACCACACCAACACTTGCTTTGGAATCAATTTTTTTTTCCCCCAGTGGCATGTTTTTGTCTTGCATTTCTGAAATCCCAAACTGTAAAACCATGAAGATTTTTCTCTCTGGAAAAATAGTAGGACACCAAAAAATGACCAAAAAGTCATTTCACTGGAAGCTTCCTTTCTTTCCCACTAAGCCACTTGGGATGGGATACAAACCTTTCAGAAGAAAGATAAGAAAGGTCACAAATTTGCAAATACACTTGACAGTGGTATATATTCCTGATTTAATGGCTGGGTGACCCATCTTACTTCAGGCTTTCATTTCTCCACAGTACCTGTGCCAGGTGCTAGACAACTGCTAGCTGCTGACTTGAGGTACCTGCAAGTCTAGTTTCTAGAGAAAACCAACTTCCCATCCCACCCCCAATATTCTGCTTTCCCTCTGTGGAAAAGCCAAAGAGCTTAGACCCTGATGATAACTTGCTCGGAATCTGCAGGGAGGGAGATAAAAATGAGCTGCCTCCTATAGGTGCTCAGTGAGTTCATAAATCACAGGTCACCCAATCACCAGGGAGGTCCGTGTCCACTAGGAAAAGGGATTAGGCCTCCATTAGGATGAGGTCTACCAACCAGAAGAAGATATCCTGCATTTTGGGTTTTTTTGTTTGTTTGTTTTTTCCTGTTTTTATCCTGTATATTTAAAGTCCCAGGTACCTCAGGAAAGTTGGACTAAGCATAGACTTGTAGTGAAAGCAAAGGACAGGTTGGGAGGAAAAAAGCAAAAATTCTGGGCCTTTGATGAAGTCACAACAAGCATTGATTTGAGATTATTGAGATTTTGTACCCCCTGCTCTTGGGTATAAACTCTCCCATCACAAAACAGTATCTTTTCTCAGCTTTCCTGAGAACACTAAATACCAGATAATTTGACTGACTAGACAGAACTTAGGTAAGTCACTTCCTTGAGCAAGCACCCTGGATCAGAGTTTTCTAGGGGACTGATTATACTTTGGACATGAGCTCTGGGGCTGCGGCAGTGGTAACAGGAAAAGGAGTCAGAACTGTACAGCCAAGTTCATTATCTCAGTCGATAATCTTCCATGGACAGAACAAGCGCCCTGCCCGGACAGAAGTTAATGCGGATCCAACCAGGCCCAATTAAGGCCACACTCACCCCAGCCTTTCCCTGGCCCATGAGGAGAAGGTCCTGTGTATGCTGGAAAACAAGTTTTGTCAGACCTTTACCCTGTGTCTGCATTCCACCATTTTACCCTTTTAATACAAAAGTTAAAATAGTCAAATATCAGATCTCCCAGAAAGTCAGGTTTTCTGATCAGTATTGTTCCTGTCATTCCCAATTCCTCAATCTTGGTCTGAGAAGGGAGGTTCCCATCCCCACCAGAGCTTTTCCCAACTCCTTTTTATCATCAAGGAATGAGGCTTCTAAGTGCCCTCTCACTAGTCCATCTCTCCCTCTCCTCTACTGTGCTCCAAACTCTGCTTTAAATCCCTGGGTGCTCCACAAAGTTACCAAGAGCAATTCCTGCTTCTTCCTCCACCATAAATACAATTATACTTTTTAAAGGAAAAAGGCAGCCCAGGGAATCCCCCAAAGAGGCTGCCGTACTCTTCCCCTTGTAATGAAGCTAATAATGAAGCATCCTGAACTCCAATTAGTAAGAAATGCTCGTTTTCTCCAGTTGAACACCCCCTATAGATACATCTAATTTGTTTCTATGATTTCATCTCTCTCCTCCATCAAGTTTGCATTTAAAGGTTATGATGTGCCATTGCCCTCCCAGCCAGGCCTTTGCAGGGCAGCCCAGGGAAGTCACAGTGCTTTCTACAATCCGGGAGCCCCAGCCTAACCATCTCTGACATGCCCCACCCACCATTATCACATCCATACCCATAAACTCTGTTTATCTCAGGCTTTTTATGAGCTGTCCACAAAATGGAAGAGAAGGAAAGGGAGGAACAACATTTGGAAATATTAAGGAAAAAAAAAAAAAACAGTAAAAGGAAAAAGGAGGGGTGGGTATTGCTGGGAGTGCCTATTTCCCAATGAAAGAAATGTCCTCTGAAACAGAGTGACCCAAAGCAGGAGCTGCTTCTTACTGGTGGGTTCCTTTGGGATTTAGGCCCCTCAAAGACCTTGGAGCTCCAGCTTCTTTCTCCTTGTCAGGCCTGTTAGTGTGACTGGCACCAATTCCCAAGACAGTCTGAAGGATGCCAACAGCAGCACAGAGGAGCCCCTGTGCTTGGTGAACCTTGGCGGGATGCCTCCCCAGGGCTACCTCATCTCAGTGGCCAGCCTGCATCTCTGCCTTCCAATCCATATGGAAAGTGAAGACACAGCCCCTTTCTAAAAGCCTGATTCCAGATGATGGCCCCCAGCCCCAGGACCACACGGATGCCAGAGCTACAGCCTGGCCATGGTTGGGGGCCTGGAGGCCTTCATGCGCTGACTTCCTGACTCCAGGTACTCGAAGTTTTGCTCTCCCCAGAAGCAGAGCAGACCACACCCAGGCTGAGGCTCCCCAGAATCTCCTCCTCCTTGAGTCATGCATAGGCATCTTGTCTCGCAGCAAGACTCAGGGTTCGAGATAAGGAACCCACCCAGACCCCATCCCCCAGCTCCTGGCACAAGGCTATACTGCAGCAAGGTGAGTGGTAAAGACAGAAGACAGCCTGCTCATTGGTCCTTGGTGGCTCTACCTGTGACCATGTCCAGTTCTCCTCACTGGGGAAAATGCCTCCACTCAGGCCCTAGTTCCTAGGGACATTCCCCTTCAACTGCCTGAGATGAGCATTTGTGATTTCCTGACACTCCCCCAGACACTCTGCCTCTTTTCTGTCTGGTCTCTATTCTCTCCTGTCCCTTAATGATTGCAGAGTAGTCTCTGCAGCTGACCTGTGCTCTAGCACCCCTCCTGCCTGCCCCCACCTCCCCCAGAGCCCTGCAAGCAAGGCCCTGCTTTGGCTCCCTGAGGCTCACAATCTGTGCTCCTGCCAGACCCAGTCACAAGGGGGGTTTAACTCACTTCAAGCTGGCAGCCCTATGGGGTAGAACTAACCGCCCCCCTCAAGGGGTGGTGGGGTGCCAAGCAAGTGTGTGCTTGAGCATCCCAAGGTGCTCTTGTTTTCTAGGCACCCCACAGTGGTCTGTGACAGACACATGGATGGGGGAATCCTTTGCCAGCCAGAGTTGGCATCTCACCCTACCTCTCAAATCTGCCACCAGCCTCTAGGGCCGAAGACCCTCCAAGAAGAAAAAGCCCTGCAAGACAAAGACTTGAGGCCCCCCAGCCCGGCCTCCCAGCCCAACACAGGCCCGCATTAAAATCAACACTCCGTGAACACACAAAACTGACAGGGCAGAGGGGGAGCACACATCAGATACAAAGATCAGGCTCTCGAGAGACGCGGCCTGTTGGTCTCCCATGTTAGCTCCAAGTGACTAAGCGCAGGGTGGGAAATAACGCCACTACGCCTGCAAAAGCTCCCGCCTGGGCCCTGAGTTCGGCAGCCTTTTCACGGGGAAGATGCCTCTGCCTGGAAAAAAATGCAAGCATTGTGTGGGGACCATTAATGCATGCGCCTCTGCACATTCCTTCGAGAAACAGGAGCACACCAGTCTCTGAGCCCCCAGCTCTGTCCCCCAGCGATTGTACAGGCCTGGAACACACTGCACATGCCACCTGGTCCTTCCCCCCAGGCCCCAGCTCTGTGAGCGGTGGGAAGGGGCCCGCCAAACACCCTGGCTTCATTGTGCCCCAGAAAGAGGGGACTAATTACTCGCCTACACTCTGGAGCGCCCAGAGAGAAAACAGAGGCCAGTGGGGTGGAGAGGGTGGGAAATGGGTGGAGGGTGAAAGAAGGGAGAGAAAGCCACAGGATACATTTCAAAGTTTCTCTAGCAATTTGGGGGTGGGAAAAGAAAGCCTGGTCCTGACGTGAAATCATACAGAGGTCAGGGCTGGGTCTCCCACCGTTGTGAGAAAGTGGTGAATCAGGGACGGTTTATCAAACGATCATTTTTTTCTTTTGAAACCAGGAGGCAGCAGCTTGGACAATTCTGCAGATGTGCTTGATGAGTTAGGGACAAAAATGGCCCTTCTCTGCCCCCCTCCTTCCCTCCCTCTATAAGGGCTCCCATCGGGGGTTGCTTCTCCCTCCACTGCCTCCCGGGCCCTCCCCTCCCTTCTTCAGTGGTCAGCTGAGACCCCCACCCACTGCTTGCTTTTGTACTCTTGGCCTTTGGACATACTGACAGGGGCCTTTATGAGACCCCAATCAAGACCCCCATGTCACAGGTACCTAGTAGAGACACCAGACCTTTTCAAACAAGGGACAACAAGGAAAATCGGCTGGCCCATTGTCTCTCCTCTGTGCTAAGTGAGATGAAAGGGGGCCGCGGCCCTCTCCCTGCAGCCCGCCTGCCAATCACCTCTAGTTATTAAGGTCACAATGTGTAAATTCTTTTGACCTGCACCTAATCAAAGATTCACCGGCCCTTTCAAATCCGAATGGGGAGGAGGGGAGAGATTCCCTCCCATAAACCCAGCAAACTCTCCCTCAATAAAATTTCTCTCTCTGATTCCTTCTTTGCTTCCCATCTCCACCCCCTCGCTTCTCCTCACTCCGCCCTCCTCACCACCAGCTTCAAACACAAATGACAAGCCCTGTGGAATTACTACCCCCAAAATCCGAGAACTTGAAAGTTTTTAGTTATATCTCTTTAAAAAAAAAAAAGTTTTCAGACAGCCATAGCTGCCCAAGCAAGCCCAGAACCTGAGCAGCTCCTATGGCTCTGATGCTAAACCTCTCCAAATGGCAACATCTGTGGTCAGTAGCTTCTTTCTTGATTCTAAATCAGTCTCTCTTGCTTCGCCCTGGATACCAGTACACATGGAGGAAACAACTGGGATCCACGATATTCCCTCACTTTGTCACTTAGCATCTCTAGCTCAGTTGCTGACCCTCCAAATCCCACTGCCTGGTTTTGTGAGCTGAGGGGGAAAAAATTACCAAGCCCAAAGTAGGCAACCCTCAAGAAGAAAAAAAAAATAACGACAGGGTAGAACAATAGAAAACACAAGAGCCAGAGGAAAGAACTAGAAAAAAAAGGCAAATTTATTATAGTTTGAAAACAAAATGCTAAAATCAAGCAAGGAAAAGAAAATGCTTATAAATCTCCATGCATCAATATTAGGAGTATACATTTTTACCTTACTGGTGGTATCTATCAATCAGAATAGGGAAAAGGCATAATAAGCAAGGCAGAGATAAATTCATTTATGTAAGTTGCCCCCGAATTTGTCCACCATCTACTCTGGCTGGCTGATCTACTCTTCTCCAGGCTCCCAGTTTTCCTCCTGCCTCTGATTGGACATGTTGGCTCTTTGTTTCTCCTTGCTCCACTGTCTTTATTTCTGAGTTGTCCTTTGGTGCTAATCTCTCACATTATTTCAACTGTTGTCCCTATGCTGAGGTCTTCCACATCTCAACCCCACGTGTGAGCTCCAGGCAACCTTATTCCTGGGCTGTCTCTGGCCACTGCCACCTGACTGTCCCATAAAACAAAATTCATTCTCAAACCCAGTGCCCCCTCCATCATCAGGCTCACAGAGGTACTCGTCTCTTCCCTCTCTCCCTGACATGCAGTCATGTCTGACTACTGATTTTTTCCTACGTAGTTTTCCTGAATGAAAGTTGTCTTCCCACTGTCCCTACGAGTCTAGTCCCTTCCTGCTAACAAAGTGTATTCCTGGAAAAGAACAGCCTGTCTCTCTCCTCCAAAGAATCCTATATGCTGTAGCACAACATAAACCATTTAACTGCTTCAATCTGGCCCAAAACGGTCCAAAGTTCCCTATTTTCCTCAAGTTAAAGTCAAACTCTGCTCTTCAACACCCTCCAAAACTAGACTCCAAATTTCCCCTCTAGCGAGCCAGACTTGTCCACTCTGAACTCCCAAACCTACCTTTAGCTTCCCCATCTCTTTGTATGCCTTTGCTCAGACCCCTTGCTTGAAGTTCCCTTATGCAATTTCAATACAGGCATCATGTAAGTCCCACTTCAACTTCCATGTCATCCATGAAGCTCTTCTGACTTAATAAGAAGGCTACAGCTTTCCTCTGATTTCCTGTCAATAACCCCAGTAGTTGCTAGCACTTACACTGCATATATAACCAAATAAATTGTCATTTCAGTACATGCATTGTTTCTGCTATTGCACTATAAGCTCCTACACGGTAAAAACCAACAGTCTCTTGTGTTTCATACTTCCCATGTGATCTTGCACACAGCAGCATTCAATATATCCATAAGACAGGCACTCAGGGCCAGGCGCGGTGGCTCACGACTGTAATCCCAGCACTTTAGGAGGCCAAGGCAGGTGGATCACAAGGTCAAGAGATTGAGACCATCCTGGCCAACATGGTCAAACCCCATCTCTACTAAAAATACAAAAATTAGCCAGGTGTGGTGGCATGCGTCTGTAATCCCAGCTACTTGGGAGGCTGAGGCAGGAGAATCACTTGAACCCTGGAGGCGGAAGTTGCAGTGAGCCGAGATTGCACCACTGCACTCCAGCCCGGCGACAGAGCGAGACTCTGTCTTAAAAAAAAAAAAAAAAAATCCAAAGCTTATATTATCCTTTTTAAAAAATTCTAGTATGTTTACTTATTTCTTTCCCCAAAGAAGGTCCCAAGCATGAAACCATGTTTAATGATGCAAAAGCAAATGTAAGGAAAGATCTTCTGAAAGTGTTAGAAATGTTCTCAAATGAAATTGTGGTGATAGTTGCACAATTTTGTAAATTTTCTAAAAATCATGGAATTGTACACTTAAATTGTATATTTTAAATGGGTAAATTTTATGATATATAAATTCTACTTCAATAAGGCTATTTAAAAATCGAAAGTAAATGTAGGTCTATGCATCCTTAATTTTTAAAATTATGTAAGAAAAAAAAGGAGGTATTCTCTCTATAGCTGCCTGATATTAAAATAGACATTTAAATGTAATTTGTTTTTTCTAATTATAAAATAGAATCATTATAAAAAATTTAAATACATTAAAAGTAAAAAGTAAGTAAATATCAACAGAAATCCACCACATAAGAAAAAACCCTGAAGAGATATTTAAATAAATATCATACTATTTTCTGACCTTTTTTCATTCCACAATCTGCTATCACATCTTTTGGGTCCATAAATGTACATCTGTATCATCCTTTTAATGGCTACCTAGCATTTTATTGAGGGAACGTAGTATAAAATATTTTATCAGAACCGTACTAATGGATATTTATGGTTTCTTTGGCGTTTGTTTGTTACTTTTTTGAGACAGACTCTTGCTCTGTCACCAAGGCTAGAGCACAGTGGCACGATCTCAGCTGACTGCAGCCTCGATCTCCTGGGCTCAAGCAGTCCCCCCACCTCAGCCTCTTGAGTAGCTGGGACTACAGGAGCATGTCACCATGCCTGGCTAATTTTGTTTTTAGATTTTTTTGTGGAAATGGGGTCCACTCTGTTGCCCAAGCTGGTCTTGAACTCTTGGGTTCAAGTGAACCTCCTACCTCAGCCTCCCAAAGTGCTGGGATGACAGGTGTGTGCCACCATGCCTGGCCTATTTATGTGTTCTTAATATAAGTCTTTGTACATATATCTTGCATAATTGTCTGGTTATTGCCTTACAATGAATTCCTAGAAGTGGAATTTCTGTGTCAAAAGGTTTTCATGTTTTAATTTTGATACTCACTGCCAACCTAATGCAATTTAAAAACTCTAACTTTTCCTCTTTTTATTCTTGAACTCATCCTTATCAGCCTGCAAAGAAGGATTTTCCGGACCAAAGACTTCTAACAACTGGAAGAATCCTTTGAATAATTTGGGGTTTTTTTTCCTATTAATTTTTTTTAAATTCTCAACCGCAGCTCACCCTGGATACTAGTAAGAGTCCAACTGGCAGGGAAAGAACACTTCAAAAGCATTAACACATGTGTCTCTTCCTCTTTGCCAAATGTTACAAATCTCACCATCATGCCCAGCTGACCCTTCTCTTAGGTCATTTACCATAGGACCCCACCCTAATCACTCACTTGGTCTCTTCTCATTCAGGCACAGGAGGAAAGACCCAGGTTTCTCTAGGACAGCTAAAGCTGCAGCTGCAACAAGGCAGAAAATAGCAGGAGAAGGAAACATCCTGCATGAGTCGAGTCCTCACAAGAAAGAGACAGTGAGTCTCGTGCTCTGGACTGGAACCTCTCCAGCCCGGGAGGGCCATGATGCCGTAAGTCTGGGATGAGGAGCATGTGCTAAGCAGTGGCTGATTACATCTGGACAGCATCCTAGTGGGAGACTGCTCCTGAAACTCAAGTTCTGACCAGGCACCACAGCTCGGACCCAGGGCAAGATTCAAGCTAATTTCTCTTTCAAAATTCCCCAATCAATGAAGAAGCGAGGAAGGAACACTCATGGTGGTGACAGGCAGAAAGGGTACATTTCACTTTACCTCACACATCTCAGCTTTTTTGTCAACCAATGCATGTCACCTGCGCACTGAAGGCCCACACAAAGGCAGCGAAGAAGCCCCCACAGTTCCGTAGTATTCTCTACTATTTGGGTATATTTACACTGGAAAAGCTCACCCTCCACACTGCCTTTTGGCCTCTTTTTGTGTCTTCTTGTCTAGCTCAGCAGCTAGAAAGAAACCAGTCTGAAGCCTCTCGCCTGATCACTTGCTATGCCAACATAATCAAAGTGGTGGTCACCCCATGCTTATCCTATTGACCAGTATCCCCAAAGCATCCAGAGGCAACACAGACGTAAGTGTCTCCGGCCTGGAACCAGAAAGTCACACCTCTCTAGAGGTGTGGGAAATCGAGAGAGGAAAAAGGCCTGGTGGCCTCACATTCTACTTCATCAAGCCTACCCACTGATCGTAAGAGAGAACACATAAAATGAGGAGCCTTGGCTTTAACACCTTCTCAAAGCAGGCAAGCTCCTGCCTTCAAGAGGCATGTTCTTTAGCCCACATATGGAGGCTCCAGTCCCCAGGACCAATGTGTACATTTTCTAAAGCACACTGACTTTGGATGGGGCTACTGTTTCCCAGCCTGCCGTGAAAACCAAAATACTATACCATGACTACCATGGCCATTGTCCTAAAAGCTGGATTATGGCTTTGCTGTGGGAAAGAGCGGAGGAAGAGGCAGCAGGGCAAGCTGAGCAGGCCCAGAGATGAGCCTGAATACAAGTACATGGAAAACATGGGGGTGGGAAGGTCACAGCAAAACATGCTCTAACATTATTTTAATATCCTATAAGTTTCTCTCTTGTTACTTGAAATTCTCTTCTGCAAATTAAGACCCTGCTGAAGATTTTGGATGTTATCACATCCCAACTGGCACCCCACCTGTCCCCCCTACACTTTTCTGTGCCCATTTATGTTTTCAATTTGCATTGAAAACCATGAAAAGGAAAGCTTCTACAGAAAGCAATTTCCTGGGCCAGCAGCTCCTGGATTAATATTCCCTTTGCAATTACCATGGCTTCTGCATGCACATAGTCACTTCCCTCCTCCCTCCAACCCTCCCGCCCTTGTCAGCACCTCAGATAGGCCTGAGCCAAGCCTATATGACAGGGTCCCACAGACCATGTTACCCATTACTCCCTGTGGAAAATGTCCTGGCCCAAGAGAGGAGTAAGAACAAGCTTGGAAATGAGGCAAGGGTCTTGGGTAATCATCTTACTAGGGTACCCCAGAGGCACAGGGATTTCCTCTGAAGCACACAAGCACATAACTCTTACATGAGACAAGAAATAAAACCCCTGCTTCCAAAAGCTCACTATCTGGCCAGGCGCAGTGGCTCATGCCTGTAATCCCAACACTTTGGGAGGCCAAGGTGGATGGATCACCTGAGGTCAGGAGTTCGAAACCAGCCTGGCCAACATGGTGAAACCCCATCTCTATTAAAAATACAAAAATTAGCTGGGCGTGGTGATGCTTGCCTGTAGTACCAGCTACTTGGGGGGGCTGAGGCAGGAGAATCACTTGAACCCGGGAGGTGGAAGTTGCAGTGAGCTGAGATCATGATCACGCCACTGTACTCCAGCCTGGGCAACAGAGTGAGACTCCGTCTCAAAAAAAAAAAAAAAAAAAAAAAAAAAAGCTCACTATCTGAAACTTCTAAGAGTCTTGTTCAAGAAACTGCTAGAGTGGCACAGGGATTAGCAGATGTCCAATCCATAGTCAGAAACCTTTTAGTACTGGTCTGAAGGAAGAGCCAAAAATATTAATTGATCTGCTGATGCATGTATTCTTTATTGTCATCATGTGTAAAATTCTAATCAGCAAAGCAAAATTCAGTATCAACACAACCTTTATGATTCATAGGGTCTCTACAGCCAGCTTCCCACATCAACAGTGTCAACATATTCTACTGGTGTACAACATGGTGCCTATTCTCTTTCTCCATGGTATGAGGAAAATGTCCTAGCTCTTAATCCCAAGCTTCTAACTGCCAAATGGAATTACCGTAATGATGAAACTCACGAAGACTCACTGATTCAGAGAAACTGTCATGGGCAACAGAATTCCTATTTTTGGGCCTTAAGCCCATTATCAAGTGGAGCCACGTGTGATTGTCCTGAACTCAGAGAAGAAGTATAGCTGGCACCATGTACTGCCACTTGGAAGTCCTGGGGACCAGGACTCTGGTACATAGAAAGGGAGTGGGAGGCCTATTTAAAAATAAAAAAAATGGTTTGAGGCCAGGCGTGGTGGCACACATCTGTAATCCCAGCACTTTGGGAGGCCAAGGTAGGTGGATCATGAGGTCTGGAGTTCGAGACCAGCCTGCCCAACATGGTGAAACCCTGTCTCTACTAAAAATACAAAAATTAGCCGGGCGTGGTGGCATGCGCCTGTAATCCTAGCTACTCGGGAGGCTGAGGCAGGACAATTGCTTGAACCCAGGAGGCAGAACCTGCAGTGAGCCGAAACTGCACCACTGCACTCCAGCCTGGGCAACAGTGCAAGACTTCGTCTGGGTGGCGGGGGGGAATGGTTTGAAATGAAAAAGAAAATGAGGAAGGTAAGACTTGACTCTAAATACTGAAATCTGGAAATCTGGAAATCTGCTCCAAGTGGCCTGAGAGCCGCCTAATTGCAGGAGGATGGGGTGATCCTTCTACCTCTGACATGAGGCCCCTCCACATAAAAACATACATTCTGCTACTAATCCAGCCACGACCTCATTATTGCCTTTTTTACTCATTCTCATTAGAAACCCCTACCCAGCCCCTAGTCTACTTACAAGAGTAAGCTCCATTGGCTCAAAAAACTAAAAGCACAGATTTTCCATGAAGATCCTTCTTTTGACTGATCTGAGTGTTACAGCTAACAGGTGGGGAAATCTTCTTAAATATACGAGTATTATCATGACAAGGCCACTGGAATGGATCAGTGCCATAAGTCAGACAGGGCTACAAGTTTCCGCTCTACCATCAGGTTCCTCTTTAGCCTTGACAGATCAAACCCCAAGCCGAAGCAGGCTATAGAGATCAGTTCAGTCTCCAAGCCAAAGGTCTTCACAGTGAGGGACCAAAGCAGCCCTGGCTGGGCCTCTGTCGGCCCGTGTCCCAGATTAATCACCACCAGGAGGGGCCTGGACACCAGCCTGCAATCTGAGCCCAAGCAGCACCTGCAGAGGGGTTGCCCCAGCACCTCCCTCACTCCCCTTGGGCAAGACCCCAGGGCATGAGGGTGTCCACCTGTTCACAAGGTTACCTGGCATAGAAGGGCAAAACACTCAGCCATCTTGAACCCTGCAGATAAGTCATGGATAGTTTGAGTGGCTTAGTGGAGGAAGGAGGAAAGATGCAGTGACTCGTGCAGTGAAGTCCAGGCTCCAAGGGAAAGGAAACTCTCAGCCTCTGAACAGAAAGAGAGAAAGGTCCCAATGCTCCTCTCTTCACTGTCCAGAGAAGAAAACTACCTAGAGACCAGCGGTGGGAAAACTAAGCCCTCAGAGGTTATGAAGCAATGAGATGCTTCATGTGTGTTTAGTACACATTCTTGTCATCTACAGATCAACAGCGTGCTGATGGGAAGGAGACCAGAGCAGGGATGTCTTTTCAAAACCTCCCCAAATGCTGCCAGATATTTCTGTGTGAAAGGAAGCTCAGAAACCTGAGGTTGTAGTAGAGTTTCTTCTGAATGCATAGATCCGGGAGAATAGCTTCGTCAAATTCAATCAGTAAGCTATTTCCAACAAGGTACATGCAGAGCTAGTGACTAAGTATGGTATGCATACGCATATCCATGTTCGAATACACTTTTTAGGACCAAAGGACCCTACTGTAATTACAAATTCTTCTCAGATGGTAATCCCATTTATTTTATTACTTCTCCAAGAGTCAGTGGAGTAGGAGGAAGTATTTGTGAGGCTAAAATATAATAATAATAATCAAAAGGAGGAAGATAAGCATGGAAATCTTTATCTTAGAATAGTCTGTCCCCAGCCCTAACTTGCAATATAAGGAGAAATCACTTGAATGGACTGCACCCTTTCCTACCTGCCCCATGGCCCAAAGGAAGGAAGGGTGGGAGGGGTCAGAGTCAGATTGAAGTGTGTGTCCCTTGAAGAGCTGAGAAAGCACAGGTCAGATAAGAGGAGAAAGAGCTCCTACACAGCACCTTCATTTGAGGAGTAACACTCACATCCTGACTATTACATCTTGTACCTCCAAAACTCCAGCTCCAGTAATTCCCTTTGAACCTCCGACTGCAACCCAGAGTTAGGATACAGCAGTGGCTACAATTACACACTTGCTTGGGAAGTTGGGGCAGGAGGGGGGGTGGGTGCTGCATGTGACAGGCCATGAAAGGTCCCTGCCTATAAAACAGACTGAAAAACAAACCCTTAATTTAAATGTTAATGAAAGTGCTGTGGAGACATCAGAGGCTTCCCGGCTGCTCAGAGAACAGCTACACCAGCCACAGAATTTATGGCTCCCCTTCACCCTCCCGCCTCCCTCTCTGCCTCATCACCCACTGAAATTTAAAGACAGAAAAAAAAGAAAACTAATTTTAACATTAACTCCATGCTTCCACCTTGGGATGTGATTGCTAAATTATCTGTTGGCAGAACAGTGATCAAAGGTGGAAAAACACAGGCACGTTGCACACACAACCCAGAAAAGTCAGCAGCAGCTAAAGCAGGAAAATTCCCTTTTCCCTTCCTGATGAGCAGAGTGGAAGAAAGAATGGTGCAAGTAGGGACTGGAGCCGGGAGGTGTAGGCAATGGGAGGAAGAGAAAGACGACTGATCCGTCCAGCGTGCTCCCAAGGCCATGTCTCAACCTCATCTGAGAACTTACCACACTCTACTACCTATTTTACTTGTCGGTCTCTCCCATCAGACTATGCTGTCTAGTTCACTGTGTCTCTCTAGTGACCAGAACATGGTAATGCTTAAGCAGTATCTGAAGAGAGAAAGACAGAGAGTGGAATGTGGGTATTGAGGAGGAAGGGAGAGAGAAAGAAAGACAGAGACAGAGATGGAAACAGAAAGAATTTAAACACTAGACTGAGGGATAGAAATGCATCCCTGTTAGCAGGGGGCCAAGTCTGGACACATCAACTCTGTATCCACAGTATTCAGCCACCTGCAGCAGCCTCTGCTTCTACTTGTAGGGTTTCATTTAAGTCAGCTCTTGACAAGTGGGCCAATCGTGTTGGCCAAGGAAGGAGCTGCTCCCACAAATGGGTTCTGGGCCAGCCAGGGCTGGGAGAGTGCTGGTCTCAGGCCAGCAGCTCAGCACATGAGCCTCCCTGTGCCTATCCTGCCCTGGGTAATGGCAGAAATCCAGGGTCTTGAGGAATTGAAACCCACCCCTGTGGTATTTGGTCCTTGCTACTGATGGATATGACTGTCTGAGTGGCTTGCATATGCACGGGCAATGAACTCCAGGGTGGAGGGCACTGTACTGAGATTTAGCAGGACCTGACTCCAAATCAATGGCATCCCCACACTGATCCCTTTCTAATTTTAGCTTGCTGCCAGTTGAACCAGTGGGCCCACCTAGAATTACCTGGAGCTTCCATCTTTCTCCGGGTGTTACGATGCCCCTTCTAGCCACACCAGCCCTGGGCCCTCCATGGTGTCTTTGTCCCTGCAACTCTCTCATCCAGGGCACCACAGGCAGGAAGCTCCCTTCTCTACTCTGCAGTTTCGCAAAGTGGGACACTAAGCCACTCTTTGACTAGCTCTTCAGGTCTTCTTTCCCTAGACAAGACCCAGAAGAAACTACCCCCTCTGCCCCTGACCCTGGGAAAGGAGAAGAGAGAGGTCCCCAAGTCAGCTACAGCCCACGCCATCAGGAGGACCAGCTACAATGCAAAGCACTATAGTCATCCACCTGAGTTTTTCCTCAAGTTATCAAGGTCAAGCATCCCCTTTACACCCAGCCATCCACAGCCAGCCAGAAAAAGAAAAACTCAGAGGCACAATCTTTACTTTTGATCCTTCTTCCCCTAGAAGTACTCAGCGAGTTATGAAGTCCAGGGCCAAAGGACTGCGGCACCACTGGCAACCAAAAGAATCTGAACTGCAAGTTGGCTGCCTCCTTTTCCAATCTTTCAAACCTCTCTGTCAGAGAAAACTCCAGATGCAATTACCTTTCACTAAAGAAAGATGTATTTCAACAGGCCGCTGAATATGCATCTACCACACACATAACACACAGTAAACCCTGTAGCTACTGGGAACAAACACCCTCCTTTCCCCAAAACCCACTCCCTTACCGAACAGTACACAGTGATTGCTTTCCTTCCAGACGCTCCCTCACCTCTGGGAGAAATGAAGCAAGAAGGGGCAGCTCCTCCATCAAAACCCCCCAGAGGCTGCAACTCACTTTACAAATTTGAATTGGTACATTTCATGCAGACTTGGACTAATCCCCCCAAAAACAAACAGGCCACCACAGCAAGTAAAGTTATACAAAATTATATTGTATATTTAATAACACAGCTAAGTCAAGTTTCTACACCTATACCACTCATATATTTCCCTAATGACAGAAGCGGGAGAGAAGGGATTAAAACCCAAGTGTCATGGGAAGCCTTCCTGACCACACTCTCTCACACGATAGCAAGTGTCCTTTGGAGACAGGGAAAGGGTTTTGCTAAGCACCTTTTTTTTCTTGGAGGGCAATACATATGGTGTCTGCAGAGGGACGAGGAGCTGTGGGCTCCTCTCCCTTCCCCTCCGAGGAGCTGTGGGCTCCTCTCCCTTCCCCTCCCAGGCAAACAGGGTAGGTAGATCTATAGATTCACTTCACCACATGCCCCCATGGGTGGCTTGGAGGGGACCCTGAAAACTGAAGATCTATATGCATTTACACTCCTGGAATGGTGCAAGCATTCACAGCTACCTGAGTGAGCCCAAGCCTCCATCATATGCTGCCTTCTCCCACCACTCCCTGTCTCAACTCTGGCCTCCAGGAAGAAAGAATGTTCACAGGTCCCCACAGAGCCTTTTATGGGCCACAGCTACCATCCAAGATGCTGGTGAATAAGGCACAGCAATGACCAAAGGCCTGCTTGTCCCTCAGCACACAGGACATGGGAACAGGCTAGGGACCTGGGTACAAACTACTCCTCTTCTGCCCCATTCCACATGTGGCCCTGCATTGATCTTCCCTGGGCCTCAATTTTTGCCTTTCCCCAGAAGAGAATGACACTCCCCCTTCCTCCCCAACCAGGGACAGCCTAGGTTAAGACACTTAGTATAAACTGGCAATCATTACAGCCATGTGCCTATCTTCTCCCCACCACTGAATAAGATCCTTGGGGAAGCTGACACATATCAAGTGTTCAGTAAATACACAAGGAGTGAGGTGAAAGGGTGAGAAGGGAAGAGATGGAAAGTCAAAGGGAATGAAGTTAAGTGTTTAATATTTCTACATTTCCTCATACTTTAGTATTTACTGTATTCAGCTGGAAATGATTTTTAAATGACAATAAAACATATTACACATTTTTTAAAATCTGCTTTTTGGCCAGGCATAGCTGCTCACACCTGTAATCTCAGCACTTCAGAAGGCCAAGGTGGGAGGATCACTTGAACCCAATAGTTCAAGGTTGCAGTGAACTATAATTGTGCCACTGCACTCCAGGCAAGACCCTGTCTCAAAAAAAAAAAAAAAAAAAAAAGAGTCTGCTCTTCTGTGTTACTCATGGGAAGTTGCTCAGAATTCCATGTGACCTCAGGAGGTTATATCTCTGAGGCCTGTGAGCTGAAGGTATTCCTGCCCCATAATTACACTCAGACATATGCCCCTCCACCCCAGGCACACCTCCAGTATCTCATTCCTGGGCCATCTTAACCTGTCCTTCTATCAATCATCCAAAAACTCCAGGTGAGACCTCCTCTACAGGAGAAGGGCTTCTTTTCTAAGTCATGAATCTTAAAAACAGGATTACCGGTGTTGAACAATAAGATGGGTAGGAGGGTATGCGAGAGGCAGAAGAAAAGGTCCTTGCCTGCCACTTTCCTTTGGAGCCTGCTGGTTCTCCTTCTGTGTTTTTTGACTGACTACACATGGCTCTAAGCACATAACCAGTATTAAATATCACCCTCCACGACTCTTTACAAATCAAGAACTCAAAGTAAAGGAAGAAAGGAAAGAAGACATTTGAACACAGGACAGATACTTGCTTTTTCTCAGTCGTGAGGACCTCAAATTAAGCCTCTGGATTGAGGTTTCACGTTTCATACAAGTGCCTGAGTACATACATAAGAAGAGAAGGTAGAAAAGTCCCGGTATCAGAGATAAATAAGATTAATATGTCTGACAAATTATTTTAAATAGAAGAAAGACATAAATTGAGAAAAGAGCTGTGCTAGGTCTCCTAACTGTCCAGGTTCCTCCTAACTGCATAAGGGAGCAACAAAGGGCTGAGAAATTGGCAGGTAAACCAGGAGTACTTGCCCTAGGGCCAGTACACTGGCTGCCACATCCCCTCATATTCTCCATGAGGAGTCCAGGGTCATATCACATTAGTGACACTGACAACCATACTCAACAGGAATGGTGGCAGGGAGGGGAACTAAAGGTGGTCATCGAGGACAGGAATGCTACAGGGGGAAGAGAGATTCCTACTGAGTCCCCACCTCAAGAAGACTACAAAAGAGCAGGGAAACTCCCTGGGGCCAGGAGGAGCCCTGGAAAAGGGTAGAGACTTGACAGCAGTTGAAGCCACTAAGCAAATGCTACACCAGGCAAGAAAGGATTCTGGCTGACATTACATTATAGCCCTTTTTTGAGGATCACTTGAGGCCAGGAGTTCATAATCAGCCTGGGTGATAAAGTGAAACCCTGTCTCAATATGCATAACACATATATATTACAGCCCTTTTAGCTTTCCAGAGTATTAATATTTTCATATAGATTATTTCAGGTCATCTTCACAATAATCTAGTAAGGTCTGTAAAGGAAATAGTATGCATATTTAATACGAGGAAACTGAGGCTGGGAGCGGGAATGACTTGCCTGAGGCCACACTGCTAGTTGAAGGCAAAGCAGAACTCATCTCCCAGACTGCTTTAAAGAACAGACCCTGAGGCTGGGAGGCAGTGGCTCTCAAGACTGAGAAAATGGCTGAGTTTATTGAAAGGTTCAAATTCAAGGTCACATTGAGAAGAAATGGATTTAATAATGAGGTAAAAAGACCCTATCCCAGTATATTCTTTGGGTAAGAGAAAAAGAGGCAGAGATAACACCGGCATACACTCTGGTCATCTAGTGTAAAGACAGAATCTCAAACACAAACTATTTTTTAAAAGACTCCAAGACCTCATTTTTGGAGTTAGGGGAAGACCATCTTAAATAACTGTTGGTCAGAAGCTGACAGAGTGAAAGAATCATCCCAAGGCTGAGGTGGGAAGATGGCTTGAGCCCAGGAGTTCAAGACCAGCCTGGGTAACACTGTGAGACCCCTCTCAAAAAATCATCCCAGGGCCAAGAAGAGGACAGGAAGACCCTGAAGATGAATGTGAAGAAAACATAAGGCCTAGGTCTTCACCAAAGATGAGACACATCAAGGCCTTAGCAGAGGGTCTGGCACAGAGCAGATGACTACTAAATGTTAGCTGCTAGTAGTAGTGGCAGTCATGTAGTAGCAGTAGTAATGCCAGAAAGCTAGGTCCTTCCCAAAAGCCAGTCTCCAAGTTGTGGCCAAAAAACCCAAAATCAGTTTACTGTAATCTTAAATGCTTCTTAATGATGAGGGCAGACTCTGTCCTCAACCTCTTTTATTGACACCATCTTCAATAGTTGTTGTGCCCTATTCTGTTAAGAGGTAGCCTAACACATTCCAGAGGAGGAGGCTGGAATAGAGAAATGTGGGGTACGGATGCAGGGCAGAGCCTGTTTGTGTTCTTTGGCTTCAATCCATATGCAGGAAGCACACGGACCATCTCCGGCCCTGAGAGCTTCTCTCTACCACCACCTCCACTCCAGTCTCCCAAAACCAGCAGAAGTCCACAAGCAACCATTAAGGCAAAGTCACCAGCATACTTGTCACTTCTCACTGGCCATAGCACTTTCCTTCTATTCAGCCCACGGATACCCAGGTCTGGCTAACTGGCTTTAAAAAGGGCAGCATTAGGAAGAAACTGAGGAGGAGACAAAGCTCAATGGCTCCATTTTCCACTCTCCGCTCCCACACACTTAGCCTCTCCACTCCCTGCTGGTCTTTCCTTCCCTCTTTTCCTACGATTGCTAGAATGATTTGTTTTGAACAGCGACAGGTTTATAGGTTAGCCGACACCTCTGCTCTGTGGAATTTTAATTAACTTCTCTCATCGTCAATATGCTAAGGAACGGGGTCTCCATTCTCTGGGGTCAGCAATGTGTTTCAGGTCCTGCTATATCAGCCGTCAAATTGAAGAATTAATGACGTGGCTAATCGGCTCTAATTCTTAGAAAGAAAAAAAATTGAAAGGGAGTTGTGGAAGGGAGTAGGAGGGGTGCAGGCTCCATGGGGTGAGGAGAAAGAAGCTGAAGGGCCTAAGTGAAGTGGGTAGGACCAAGTTTCTTATAAAATAAGCAACTGACTTAAACCTAGTGTTGGAGGGCGGCAGCCCTACAGCTTTCACATTTCCATGTGAGTAGGGTGAAGGAAGTGGACGAAGATCCTAGGAAAATATTGTGATAGAACAGGTACAGGAGAGTCTGTGTACCCTGCTGGGGAGGAGAGGGATTCTGTCTTGGTTCCAGAGAGCCTCGAAAGCAGAAGTCGGGATGCAAACCTCACTTGTCCATAGGTAAGGTTAGAGACATAACAGTCAGGGCCAGGTGCAGTGGCTCATGCACTTTGGGAGGCCAAGATGGGAGGATCACTTGAGGCCAGGAGTTTGAAACCAGCCTGGTCAATATAGAAACACCCCATTTCTAAAAAAAACAAAAACAAAAACAAAACAAAACAAAAACAAAAACAAAAAAAGAACG
This sequence comes from Pongo pygmaeus, assembly GCF_028885625.2. NCBI lineage: Eukaryota > Metazoa > Chordata > Mammalia > Primates > Hominidae > Pongo > Pongo pygmaeus. The sequence continues at coordinate 106,942,613 of NC_072381.2, forward strand.
AAAAAAAACACCACCCCATTTCTAGGGCTGGGCGCGGTGGCTCACACCTGTAATCCCAGCACTTTGGGAGGCCGAGGCGGGCAGATCACGAGGTCAGGTGATTGAGACCATCCTGGCTAACATAGTGAAACTCCATTTCTACTAAAAATACAAAAAATTAGCTGGGCGTGGTGGCAGGTGCCTGTAGTCCCAGCTACTCAGGAGGCTGAGGCAGGGGAATGGCGTGAACCCGGGAGGCAGAGCTTGCAGTGAGCCGAGATGGCGCCACTGCACTCCAGGCTAGGCGACAGAGTGAGACTCCGTCTCAAAAAAAAAAACAAAAAACAAACACCCTATTTCTAAATATAAAATAAAATAAAGAATAACAAAAAAGAGAAGTAACAATCAGGTCAAAGGGTACAGTAAAGCCATCATCAAAATTTCACACTTTTGCTACAATAATCAATGTTACTATTTCACATACATGTCTTTGTTTGAGGACCCAGCTGGATCTGGGCCCCAAGCCTCTCCTGACGACTTAAGACTGTAAGGGATACTCCAGAGGACATTTTCCAAGGGGAACAAAGCAGACATGTGAGTTGTAAGAGCAGGTTGGCTGGTGCTGTCACCTCCGAGAGGTGGTGAGAGGCCTCTGCTTTGAGAATGACCCCAGAGGACAACTGTTCCAGAAGAGACACTCCTGGCTAACAGCTGGACTCTTAGTTATATTCTCATATAGTACTCTTTCATTAACATTTCTGAGGTTAGATGCTTAAGAAATTCGCATTTAGAAGGTTATCTCAATCCCACGCATATATGAAGTGGCCTAAATACCTCAAATCTCTGGAGGATTAAAAAATCTCCAAGACAGTGACACAAAGCAACCTAGAATATACAACAGGAAGATTTTCTAGCTCACCTGATCTAGTAAAATAAAAGCATTATTATACAGGACAAAACCACATCCAAATATGTCTCCCTTACCTGAGTAATGGGCTGATAGCAATGGACCAGACTCGGTCTTCAGTCTGGATGGTGTGTAAGCACTGCCCCAGCCGGCCTGAGGCCAAAGGCCACACCTAGAAACAGGAGAGGAGATGCTCTCGTTGGCATTGCCTGGGATCAGTGGGGAGGAGAGGTGCTCCGGGAGGGGTGACTGTTGGAGGTGGAGAAATGGGGAATCCTTTATGCCCTGCACACACAGAGCTCAGGTATCAGCAGAGGGGCCCCTGCAGCTTCTGGCTCACCTACCCCCGCAGATAGGCCCTAGCTCTCCATCCTAACTACCCTCTTTTACTTCCACTGACAGCCCTTACTTACCAGCCAACTTTATATTGGGGAATCAGAAGTTCCACATTCCTCAGCGGAGACTTGACTGAGAAGAAGTGGGTGGGTGGGGCTTGCCTCTCTTGACAGCTTCCCTGTATTTGTGGAGTTTCCTTTCTCCTATCTCTCACCAAGATTTTACTTTGGAGAAGTAGGGAGAGGGAAGAAGATCAAGGCATAGTATAGGCAGACAGCAATAGAATTAGGGAGAGAAGTAAAAAGAAACATGGAAGGGAAGGAAAGAATGGAAGAAGAGAGACTTCCAAGCGGGAAGGTGGTGTGTTGTTTGTTTGTTGATAATGCCCAGGATCCAATACTATTCACGTCAGCAGGGAATTTAGCACCTAGTGTCACCAAAAGTAGCAGAAAAGCTTAACTCTTTTAAGCTTCCATATCTCCTACAGGTTAAAAATATTGCTTGGAGCACATTATCTGGTCTCTATCAGTCAGGAATGTACATTAGCAGCCACTCTGGGCTTAACTCTAATCAACACTCACAGAGCCCTCTCAGCAGTCAGTGCATTTAGACATCTCCCATTAAGCACAGGGCTCCCCCTCACTTCACCCTATCCTAGATGACACACACAGGGACATAAGCCCCTAACCAAACAGAAAGGAAACCTCAGACGTACAGGGCTATCCCAAGACAGCAGCAACAGAGAGATCCAGAGGCAGCCAGATGGATCAGTGACCTCTTAAGGTCCCAGCAGTGCTATAAGGGGAACACACAAAACTCAGGCAGGACCTTAGATGGAAGAACTTTAAAGGAAACATTCCTTGAGTTTAAAGGGTAGGTGATGGAGTAGGGGTGGTCCTGCCTTCTTAGAGTCACATGATAACTCTTCCCTATAAAAGGAGAAAGTGTTTTTTAGAGTTTGTGTGTATGATGGGGGTGGGGGATGGGATGATTGTGTGAGTTACTTTTCCCAACACAGTGAAAAGAAAATAAACGTAACAAGAAGATCCTAAATGAGGAGGGGCAGAAAACAAAGGTAAACACCACAACCTTTCCTGAGTGCCATGATTCAGGCCTACTCTTTGGACTCCATAGTCAGTCCTCTTTGGCAATAACTAGATACATTTCCAATGTACTCTTTTAGGCAGCCCAGCTAAAAAGACAGTTTTGCCTTTTCCCTGACACAAACTCCCTGGGAGGCAGATTCTTTCTTAGGGGGTGAGGAAACACTAAGGACTCTGATTACAAAATCTGTGGGGAAGGCCTAGGCCTGAATTCACTAATGTCCTCCACGGAAAGGGAAGGTCAATTCCTAGATTCTGCAAACCACAGAACAAGGTTCCTGGTCTCCAGGAGCGGCTGAGGAAGCATGCCGCCAATTCTGAGCAAGATCTTAGGAAAGTGGCCCTCCTGGCTTGGCCCAGCAGCACATCATCCTCCAGAAACATGAGATTCCATCCTGGCACCTGAGGGACAGGAGGTGACAACAATACGCTGATCCTGTCTTTGCCCTCCATGGCCAAATTCAAAACAGATCCATCCCTGGAAAAGATTCAGTGGGAGTGGACTTTTCTTTTTTTTTTTTTTTTTTTTTTTTGAGATGGAGTCTTTCTCTGTTGCCCAGCCTGGAGTGCAGTGGCGCGATCTCAGCTTACTGCAAGCTCCGCCTCCTGGGTTCATGCCATTCTCCTGCCTCAGCCTCCCGAGTAGCTGGGTCTACAGGCGCCCGCCACCATGCCCGGCTAATTTTTTTGTATTTTTAGTAGGGACGGGGTTTTGCTGTGTTAGCCAGGATGGTCTCGATCTCCTGACCTCATGATCCACCCGCCTCGGCCTCCCAAAGTGCTGGGATTACAGGTGTGAGCCACCGTGCCCGGCCGGGAGTGGACATTTATACAGTTCTTTTAAAAAGCAGACTGGTGATATGCATCACGACTTTTAAAATGACCACAGCCTTTAACTCAGCAATTTTGTTGCTGAAAATCTATCCTAAAGAAAATAATCCTAAAACAAAAGAAAAACCTAAATGGTAAAATATTCCCTGCAGCATGCAATTGCAGAGAAAGCATGCATAGGCTTTGGCATCTGATCAATCTGGATTTGAACCACAGTTGCTACTTATTACCTTTGATCTTAATGGTAACTTCTTAGCTTCTGTTTCCACATGTGTTAAATGGGAAATGATGCCTATCTCAGGGTTATAGTGTGGAAAAGTGGAGATAAGTATAAGGCATCTAGCACAGCAGCATAGTATTTGGCAGGTATCAGGCGGTTCTTATTACAATAAATATTCCCTTCTAAGCCAGATGTGATCTGATCTCTCCACCCTCTGAACTTTCTGGCTTTTGCCCTAGAGCTTTATACTCCACAGTCCTAGCCACTTCCAATCAGCTCCATGGCCAGGTACGCACATCTCTTCTCATCCTAAGGATAAGAGGCTTTATCTTCCTTACTTCTGAAGAGCCCAGGTGCCTCTGTACCAGGCCTCACACACAGTAGGCACTCATAAGAAAGAATAGAGAAATAAAGAAGGAAATGAAGGAACGGTTAGTATCAGCCCAGGCTCATTAAGAACATAAGCTACCAGCTGTTCACATCTCAGGATGGGGCTGGCCCCACTAAAGCCCGGAGACACAATCCAAGCTAAGTCACAATAAACCTGAAACTGGGCTTGTGGGGAGGGGAAGGAAGAGGGTTCTTTGGACAGTCCCTAGCTCAGATGTCTTGCAAAGAGATTGTTTTACTTCCCTTTACCCCATAAAATAAATCTCTTTCCTAAAATACAGTACATATTTGGGAAACTCCCCAAAAATAGATGGTTACAGGCAAATATCACTGCAAATTCTTATGAAGGTTCAGGTGTATTAGAAGCCTGGAGAAGCAGCTGTAGAATTTCAGATGCCACTGAAAAGAAATGATGTTTCAGTTATAAAAGACAAACTGAATACAACAGTAATGTAGAAATGGCTCAGGATAACAAAGGTGGCTGGATGCAAAGACAACAACAGAAAGGAGGGAAACCCAGGCAGCATCTGGAAAGCCAGGAAAGAAGAGTTGGCAGAGAGGTCACAGGGGAGCTGCAAACCAGCTGACCAGCTTGCAGGACCAGAGAAGAGAATTCTGTCACTGACCTAAAAGAAATCCTCAGAAGGAAGAAGATGGACTGTAGTGACAATTTTAGAAGGAAGCATTTATTTTAGATCTTTTTAAAAATCTAAGATACTAAGTAGGGCTAAATCAGTACTTAAATATGAAATTAACCCAATACCTCAAATAAACTTGCTATTATTCTTCAACTGTAAGTAATCCATGCCCTCAGATTGCTACCTGTGGTTATAAAGCTTAGTTTTATACTGTTCTGGGTGTCAGACCACAGAGAATAGAAGAAAGAGGTGTCACTGAAAAGGAGGAACTTGGGTAAGCCTGAAGCCATGACAGGAAGATGGCTAGAATAAGACAGGAGTACCTAGGTCACACGTGCCACAAAAGGTTTCTATGCAAATTGACTTTTGAGCAGTATAACAGGTTTAGGCCAGAATCTTTTCAAGGAATGGTACAAAGACAGTGACCAATCAGAAGCCTGAAGTAAGTATGAAGTAGGGTAATAGGAAGCAAGTGACAGGAAATTCAGTTTCCGTGTTGGTTCAAAAGATATGCTGGATTTTTCTCAAGCTTCCTGTGCTGGTGTGAGTACAAAGTAAGGCAGAAAACAGTAAAGGGAGGAGAAATCTCCATAAAAAGAAGGGAACATATTTAGCCCTTCTTTTTACATAAATTAGCAATATTTCTATATGGAGGTGTAATCACCAGAGGGTACATGCAGTCACAGAAGTTACTGAGTAAAGATTGCAATTTCCCTCTCCTGAGTCCTCTCCCTATGTGTTTTAGAGGCCCACTTGCTGACACACCAGCAAGCATTTTGTTCCTGTTAGCACTATGGAACCTAGATGCTAGGAAATACATAACAAGACACTATTGGGCCTCCTGCACCACCAACTGAATTGTCAGCAAAGTTCCCACAGCAACCCTAAAGGACCAGGCCTGTGCAGGCCCTGGCTAGGGCTGTTGGGCACAAGCCTGGAGAAAGACTTCTCTGTCTCACAGGTGGAAGCCTATTTGATCCAGATGTGGATGAGTCCATGAAGTCAGTGTCATGCTATTTATCAGCCTCACTTTCTTTTATGCCTTGGTGGATATCTGTGGACCGGGCAATTTGGCAAAGATGCAACAAACAACACCCCTTTCTCATCATCTCTACTGCTTACTGACCACATCACTCTCCAGAGAAGCAGTGAAAACACATTTTAATTATCAGCCTGATTGCTTATAAACAAGGTAGTGAAAAATTAACCTCCCTAAACAGAGAGCAGGCAAAAGGAGGGAGATTTTAAAATAAAATATTAGGGTCAGAACTCAACCCACAAACTTGAGGAAACGCAACTCAGGGAGGAAAGGCTGCCAGGTCCTCTGTTTTTGAGTTCACGCCACATTGCAAGTGAGTGGCAACCTTCCCAGCCACTGTCCACTCCTTTCCCAGTCCAGCTGGCAGGGACAACACCTGGCATGGCAAGCTGCATGCCAGAGGCACATAAGTGAGTCCTTTATTGTGTCGTTTTCTCCCCTGTCCCCAGCCGATACTCTCAGCCAATCCTGAGACTCAGGGATCTATCCACCCCCTCCCTATAGACAGGAGGGAGTAATAGTATGTAAGAGGGAGACCACCTCACCTTGGCCGTCCTGTCCCTGGAGCCACTCACAATGATGCCCCCTTTGCAATCCACACAGTTCACCTCCTGTTCATGAGCCGAGTACTTGACAGTGAAGGTGCTGTGAATCTTATGAACGCCAATCTTCCCATCTCTAGGAGAGAAATAAGGAGCCGACCCCCAAGAACCAATTATTCTTTCTGTAGAAAGAGAATAACTCTCCGGAAACAGCCCAAGTCTCCAGTGACATCCAAATTTGCTAAGCATTAGACAATTCAGCCCAGTAAGGTGCTGACTTTCTAGATACCTTTACTTCTTCAGCACACCTGGGGCTGAACAGAGCTGAGAGAAAAAATATATTTTCCCCTGGAGAATATAAAAACCAGCTTCACTTTTCATTAGAAGCTCTTCCTGTTTTCCTTCTCCAGCTAACCCTGTTAACTCCTTTTGGTAAAATCTCTCTACTTTAAATGGAAAACCCTTCTGGTCTCCCTCCTCATCTCTTTGGAGTTAAGACAGAAAAGTCAGAGGCAGGCAGAATGTCCCCGAAGAATAAGATGGAAAAGGGTGGAAGGAGAAACCTGCAGCACTTACCCTCCTGCACTAACAATATGCGAGTTGGCCAGCACAAAGTGGCAAACGTCCTCATCATGCCCAGCAAAGACTCCCAGAGGCCGACGGTTCAAGCTGGCACCATCTGGACGGAACTGGTAGGCCAGGATGAAATTAGCTTGGGATATGTACAGAGAATCATCCTCTAGCTGCATCCAGGGCATCTGACTGAAATGATGGAAAAGAAAATTTAAAAGTCATCAAGATACAGTATGAAAACTCAGCTCCAATCTTTGAAGAAGCTGACCAATCCCCAACTTAGCAAGGATAGCCAACAAGGCTTATTATCTATACTTGATACCCTCCTTCAAAATTACCTACCCATCAGCTATCCTCAGAAAACTAGAGTAACTGAGCCTTGTGGTGATTTAATCTTCCTTAGACTTTCTAAAAGAGACTCAAAATTAAAAGACCAACTAAATACCACTTTTAATTGGAGAATATTCAATATTTCAACTACTGGCTACCTGGACTTCTCATGGGTAGGCAGAGCTTACAAAATTCAACGGTCAAGGGGTGAGAAGGGTCAAAAAGAAATCTTCAGCCAGGCACAGTGGCTCACACCTGTAATCCTAGCACTTTGGGAGGCCAAGGTGGGTGGATCACCTGAGGCCAGGAGTTCGAGACCAGCCTGACCAACATGATAAAACCCAGTCTCTACTAAAAATACAAAATTGGACGGGCGTAGTGGTACACGCCTGTAATCCCAGCTACTCTGGAGGCTGAGGCAGGAGAATCGCTTGAACCTGGGAGGCGGAGGTTGCAGTGAGCTGAGATCGTGCCACTGCACTCCAGCCTGGGCAACAGAGGGAGACTCTGTCTCAACAAAAAAAAAAAAAAAAAAAAAGAAAGAAAGAAATCTTCTAGCCAGGTGAAATAACTTTCTTTCATTCTGCATCCTCATTAATTTGAAGTGTAAGTGGGAAGTTTCAAGGTTCTAGGATTCCCATACATACCTCTTCCGCAATAGATCAGTTAAGGTGTGATGGAGAAGAGAGAAGAATAAACCCAGGGAAGCCCCATTCCCTTATTCTGTTAGAGCTAAGGGGTCATTTATAAGTGAAAGGAATGAAGCCATTTAGGAAAGGATGTTAATGTACTGATTAGATACCTAGATCCTCACAGGGATATCTACATTTCTGTATTAGAGGGTAAGTGTGGCAATGGAAAAACACAGCCCCAGAGCATTCTGCTACAGTTCAGGGGCTACAGAGAAAGTCAGCTCTTACAGGCAACTGATAAGAGAAATCCACAAATAGTTAGGTTCCCTCTGCAATCTGACAGGAGGAAGAAAGGCTAGAAGCCACAGACAAGTAAGTCCTGTGGCAGGGAATGAGACTTAAGAAAGAAGACTGTCAGATACTAGGCTCTCTGGTGGAAACTAAGCCCCTTTCCCAAGGTGGACATCCCACCTGTCCTATTCTACATAGGGGTTCTGGAGTTACCAGGTCCCAAGAAAAGCACAGGGACAGCTGACTCATCTCCAAGAACAGCCACCATCTCCTATTCCCAAGCCTGTCTGAGCAAACTGGGCTGTGTTTCTTCCCCAGACTCGTACAAGTGTCATGGGAATGTGGAAAAGTTCTGCAAATTGACTTGACGGGCCATTAAATGCAGCTTAGACTTTGTAGTAACTGAGTTTCTGCTCATGAGGTTTTTACAAGTGTGTGCATATATTACATGGAACATGTGTAGAGTGTGTACAGATGCCTGCTTTCTCACTCATTATGCACATTCCTCTTCAATATCCCCTTGCGTGAGTGTGTGGCACACTCAAGTAGGCAGCAAACACAGAGGGTGGGAATTTTTGTGTTTAGAGCCATCTGGTAAACAGCCATTTGCCTAGGACAAGAAACCAGGTTCATGCCAGGTGAACAGTGGAGAATCCCAGGGCAGCCTGGTAACTGTTCTGTGTGTTTATTTGCCAAACTGCTTGAAACTAGCCCCAAAAGGCAAATGTGGGAAGCAGAGGGTAAAGTCCTTCATCATAAAAATCTGTCTTTCTCTCCTGTAGTTTCTTTACCATCACCACCACCAATACCCAATACCACATTATTCACAGCATCTGATGCCAGTGAAACCAGTGGAAACTGGATGCAAGCAGGAAAGAAAGGTTCATCAGATGAAGAGGGCTGCCTGTGTCTTCAGCACAGGTACAGGTCACTCCGGAATGTGGAATCATGATGTTCCCTATCCATTGCAACCAATCAACAAGGAGCAATTTTTTGGTAGGGAGTCAAATAATAACTATGAAATCATTTAGCATCAATGAAGCATAAAAATTGGTAGCATTAGCAGTGCCATACGCATTTTCTAAATTTCCTTATACTTGCTCTAAGCTCTAACTCCTGTAACATATGTATCCAAACCTTTAGATCCTACCCTGCCTTTTAATAAAGTAGGGGAGAGGACTCAGGGAAGCCAAGAATGAAGAAGTAACTCCATAGAGTAGAAGATTTAAATAAAAATATTTGTAAAATAAGATGAATTGAAACCTTGATTTATTTCCTTTGATGGCATATGTTAACAGAGGTTACCTCTGAGTGGTGGAGTTACAGGTTAGTTTTATTTTCTTCTTTAGAATTTTCTTTTTCTTCAAATTTCTAAAATAAACATTGATTTCTTTATAATCATAAAAAAAGTCATTTGTTAAAGTACATTTATTGTATTCCCTTCTTTAAATGTGAAAAAGTTGTCCTTCTGATGCCCTCTTTGTGGTACTCAAAGGCTCACCAGTGCCCACCCACCCAAGATAGCCCCATTAGCCTCTATGTAGGACCAGATTTTTTATTTTCCATTATGCTTTTATGTCCCAAGTAGCTTTTAAAAAGTCAAGAGGCTACTTGCCTGCATCTCCACTTCAGCAGAATCCCCTCTCGGCAGCGCCCCAGTCTCCAGTTCTGAGACACCTTCACCCGTTCCTTCACTGGGACACTGGTCATCCTATGTCCAGACAGAACAGATAATCCAATCACTACAACTTATTGCCAACCACAGAAAATTCCATGGGCTTACTGAGTCAGGATTTAGGAGCATCCAGAATACAAGTAAAGAGATTAGGAGACCAGGAAGGAGTAACTGTTCTCTCTCCATACTTGACTAAGAAAAGCCTGTCCTTTAAACTATCAAAAATGTCCACAGTGATGCCAAAGCAATCTAATGGAGAATGGATGACAATCCTGGAACCACTGGATGTCCAAATTGGGGGGGGGAAAAAAAAAAAAGAAATGAATCCTGACCCCTACCTCACACCATACAGGAAAAGTAATTCAAAACAGATCATAAACTTAAAATCTAAAACTATAAAGCTGTCAGAAGAAAATATATAAAAACATCTGACTAAGAAGGTAGACATAGATTTCTTAGGACACAGAAAGCAATAACAGAAAATAAAAATCCAGTAAATCAGACTTCATCAAATCCAAAACATCTGCTCACCAAAATGAATACACAAGCCGTCATCTGGGAGAAAAGATTCACAGACTGTATATCTGACAGGAATTTGTACCCTGATGAGGAAGTCCTCTCTGTATTTGTTCATATATTTTTGGAAGACCAATAAGAAACTCTCCTACATTGTTGGTGGGAAAGCAAAATGGTACAGCCATTTTGGGAAAAGGTCTGGCGGTTTATTATAAATCTAAACATATATGTACTCTATGACCTAGCAATAACCTTAGAGAAACAAAAAGACTTACACAAGAATGTTCATAGGAATTTCAGTCATAATAGCCAAAAGTGGTAAACAGCCCAGGCATCCATCAACAGGAAAGTGGATAAACACACTAGGGTAGGTTCATATAATGGAATACTACTCAGCAAAAAAAAGGAAAGAAGTACCGATACACAGCATAATGTGGATGAATCACAGAAACATTATGTTGAATGAAATAAATCTTACACAAAAGAAATTGTAGTGTATGATTTCATTTACATGAAGCTTGAGAAGACAGACAACTAACCTACGATGAAAAAATCAGAACAGTCATTACCACCAGGATAGGGATGGAGACCGACTAGGAAAGAGCATATGGAAACTTTGAGATAATAGTCTATATTTAAGTCTTGAGGGGGTTTGGGTTATACAAGTTTATATGCATTTGTCAGAAATGGACCAAATGTGCAGGATGTGGTGGCTCACAACTGTAATCTCAACACTTTGGGAGGCCAAGATGGGAGGATCACTTGAGCCCAGGAATTCGAGGTTACAGTGAGCAGCGATTCCACCACTGCACTCCAGCCTAGGCAACAGAATAAGACTCCCTCTCTAAAAAAAAAAAAGAGAAAAGAAATACATCAAATGATACACAAGATTTGTGTGGTTTACTCAAATATAAATTCACTGTATATATTTTTTTCTTAAAAAAAACCCATAAACTAATATATTCTAGTCAACGATATGTATGCACACTGAAGCCTTTAAGGATAAATGTACTGATATCTGTAACTTATTTTGAAATGCATGATAAAGCAAATACAGCCAAATATTAATTATAGAACCTAGGTGGTGCATATATGAGTGTTCATGGTACAATTCATCCAACTTTTCTATGAGTTTTAAATTCTTCAAAACATTGGAGGGCGAGTGTCAATAGTACTTTCTGGGTGAGCTGAGTTAACAGCAATAAGAGAAGAGAGCACACAAGCTACAGGAATGGCACTGTTTGGGGATGGGTTAATAGGCAATAGGGAGAAAAACTCTAAGCCCCTTAGAGAGTATGCCTTTGAAGAGAATTTTGAAATCATGAGCAAGAATTTGAAAATTCCATTTTAGGCTCCCATATATCTCCTGTGTCTCCCTAGCTTGCTCCACTGCCCATACAAGGTACACTGCTTGGGACAAGAGTGATAACTGCCATGTCTGCCTGGAAATTTGCTGGCCAGGGAGAAATACACTAATTTCTTTTTTGTTTGTTTGTTTTTTTTGAGACGGAGTCTCGCTCTGTCTCCCAGGCTGGAGTGCAGTGGCACAATCTCGGCTCACTGCAAGCTCCACCTCTCGGGTTCGCATCATTCTCCTGCCTCAGCCTCCTAAGAAGCTGGGATTACAGGTACCCACCACCACACCCGGCTAATTTTTTTAAATGTTTTTAGTAGAGACAGGGTTTCACCGTGTTAGCCAGGATGGTCTCGATCTCCTGACCTCGTGATCCGCCCGCCTCAGCCTCCCAAAGTGCTGGGATTACAGGTGTGAGCCACCGCACCTGGCGAGATACACTCATTTCTTCCAGCCTCTACTTATACCTTCACATTTACCACATTTTACTAAAAGCCATCAAGCAAGTCCAGCTTTCAAGATTCTAATGGACACAGGTTAGAAAGAATGGTTTTGGCAGGCAGAAAGAAGATACCTAATTCACTTTTAGCTAAATAATGTTCTGCCTCCTGGTGTTATTTCACTTATTTATTTGTACAGAATAATTATTTTTGGTTAATAAAGTGATAAATGCACAGGATAAAAAAAACACACACACAGATAGTATGAAAGGTTAACAATGCAAAAGTGAGTCTTTCTCAAAACCCCTAGCCAAGACTCTCCCTCTCCAGAGGCAACTATGTATTCACTGTAGATAAGTATATATGCATTTTGCCCAGGCTGGTCTCCAGCACCTGGCCTCAAGCAATCCTCCTGCCTTGGCCCAGGCTGGTCTCCAACACCTGGCCTCAAGCAATCCTCCTGCATCTGGCCAACTGAATACTATTTTTAAATTATATAGAATGTTATAAATCTCTCTGGATCATTATTCCAATTGTAATTTATTTAACCAACATTTAATGTGGTGCTCACAATATGCCAGGCACTGTTTTCATTTGCCCAATGCCTTACGCATATCAATAAGTGCTGATAAGGAGCAATTATATTTCTTATATTTCTAGAAAGTATATTCTTTTCAATTGGAAATAAGCAATAAGCAACTATCTTTGATTTTAAAAAAAGAAAGGAAGAAATGGCCCAAACTGATATGAATATATAATAAACAGAAAACTGTAAACTAAGGAAATAAATCACTTTAATTAGTGCTATTGGGTTTGTATAGCACATTGACTTTATGAGAAGGAAAGGAGAGGGGGAATAAGAATATGCGTGGCTAGAAAGAACACTGGAAGGATAAAATAAAACACCCATAGTTAACTGTGGATAGTCAACTTTGGGTGTTTTTATTTTATCCTTTATGCTTTTATACATTTTCTAATTTTTCTTTTTCCTTTTTAAATTTTTTTTAATTTCAATAGCTTTAGGGGTACAAATGGTTTTTGGTTACATGGATGAATTGTATAATGATGAAGTCTGGACTTTTAGTATACCAGTCACCTGAATAGCGTACACTGTACCCAGTAGGTAATTTTTCTATCACTCACCACCCCACCTTCCTCCCTTCTGAATCTCCAATGTCCATTACACCACTCTGTATGCCTGTGTGTACCCATGCCTTAGCTCCCACTTATAAGTGAGAACACGCAGTATTTGGTTTTCACTCCTGCGTTACTTCATTTAGGATAATGGCCTCCAATTCCATCCAAGTTGCGCAAAAGTCATTATTTCATTCCTTTTTATGGCTGAGTAATATTCAAATACTCATTAAAATAGTAATAATAAATGCTGTTGGTAAAACTTGTTGAATATCAATAGAGAAAAAAACTGATTTAGATTGCCATCTCTTACCACAATATAATAAATTCCAAAAATATGAGGGTGAATTCAAAAGTTTAACTAGAAGAAAACAAAATATATACATATTTCAATGAAGAGCAGAGATAATTTCCCAATTGAAATGGAGATAATAGAAATTATTCTATTGAAGCAATAGAAATGTATCAATTATAAAGTATTTGAGTTTAATGCTATTAAAGTTGAAATGCTACAGGAAGGGAAAAAAGATTAAAAGCGACAGAGTAGGGGAAAAATTTTAACTAACATTGTAGATATAAGTTTTGTCTCTAACACTTTTAGGGAGCTGATAAAAATCTATCAAGATAACACCCTGTCTCCAATACCCTATCATCCATGTCTGACAGAGGATAAGGACAGTCACAGTATTCACAATGTAAAACACCGGAGGAAACATCCCCCAAGAACAGTTTACAGGCATGTACATTAAAACCATTTTTAAAGTACACCTCACATCTATTAAGCAGAAAAAACTGACACTAGCTTTAATTTGATAGAAGAGTGTGGATTTGGTTATATGTTGCTTATAGCACATTCAGCAGGTACAGTCTTTCAGAAAGGAATTCTGTTAAGACAAAAGTCATTAAATGACAGCTTATGATCTAGCATTTCTACTTTGAGCACTGTATCATTAAGAAATAATTCAAAAGAAAAAATTTTTACAAAGATATTTATGGCTGCAGCTATATATTAGAGCTAAAATCTGGAAATAGCCCAAAGGTCTGTCTGTGGGGGAGAATAGTATACTAATGCAATGGAACATACTGCCACTAGAAATGACAAATGTGAGGATTGCAAAACATTTTGGCAACAACTATAGCAAGTAATGGTATTTTTAAAACTAAGTTAAATTTATAAAGGTAGAGGTGGGGAGACACTACATAAAATTATGTCTCCATAAATAACAGATCTAAGCTGGGCGTGGTGGCTCACAACTGTAATCCCAGCACTTTGGGAGGCCAAGGAGGGTGGACCACCTGAGGTCAGGAGTTCAAGACCAGCCTGGCCAACATAGTGAAACCCTGTCTCTACTAAAAATACAAAAATTAGCTAGGCGTTGTAGTGGGCGTCTGCAATCCCAGCTACTCGGGAGGCTAAGGCAAGAGAATTGCTTGAACCTGAGAGGCAGAGGTTGCAGTGAGCCGAGATTACACCACTGCACTCCAGCCTGGGCGACAAGAGCGAAACTCCGTCTCAAAAAAAAAAAAAAAAATAATAATAATAATAATAATAACAGGTCTAGGCTGGGTGCGGTGGCTCACACCTGTAATCCCAGCACTTTGGGAGGCCGAGGCGGGCGGATCATGAGGTCAGGAGACAGAGACCATCCTGGCTAACATGGTGAAACCCTGTCTCTACTAAAAATACAAAAAATTAGCCGGCCGTGGTGGCAGGCGCCTGCAGCCCCAGCTACTCGGAAGGCTGAGGGAGGAGAATGGCGTGAACCCGGGAGGCAGAGCTTGCAGTGAGCCAAGATCGCGCCACTGCACTCCAGCCTGGGCGACAGTGCGAGACTCCGTCTCAAAATAATAATAATAATAATAATAATAATAATAACAACAACAGGTCTAAAGATGTTAATAGATGGTGCTTTATTAAGTGATCAATTGTTGAAAATATATCACATAATTGTTGACGGTTATGTCTTCCTATTTACCTTTAACTAAAGAGCAGATTAAATAAAATTGAAAAAGCACAGAAGGCAGACTCAGGAAACTGGGATCTATATCCCAATTCTACCGCTTACTAATTATACAACCCAGGTAACTAACTTCTCTAATTATCCATTTCTTCACCTATAAAATGAGGATAATATTTAACACAATTGTTTTTTAAAATGACACCTAAAACGAAGTACAATACATGTTATAAATCACTACAAAAAAGTTAATTATCTTTACATAAGTATAGGTAGTAGATAATATCCATTAACGGTGTTGTCACTAATGTGACTCTAATAATCATTTGTTTTTCTTCTAATTAGTTTAGTTATAACTATTAGAAATTGTTCCTCCAATATCAAACATTTGTTATTTTTCAGGCTGAACAATTAGGACTTGGCTATACACATGTTAAGGCTAAAATCTTTTACTGAATTATTCTATTGGGTGAATGTAGTCCCTGGTTTTAAATCACTATAGAGCCACCTACACTACCAGACTACTACTGAGGACAGTAAAAGATACTTAACAGGATGGGCCAAAGGAACTGAAATCTAAATGAAAAAAAAAAAAAAAATAGACTTCCCTGTCTACTCCTCGTATCTGCAAATCCCTCCTGGATATAAAGGAAGAAACTGTTTACAGTTATATCTCTTCTCTTGAATTAGGTCTAAAATTAATGAGTGGTGATGAAACTAAAAAGGGAATACTCTGGATCATAGCAGGAAGAAAACAAAAGCAAAAGAATGGATATATTTCCTGAACTGGAATAAAGACAGCACTTCTCTCACCTCCCTGGTCACTTAACTGCCATGTGACACTTTACTAGGGGTCAAAACACTCCCCTGAGGGTTTGATCATAGCACCAAGAAACTTTCAAAGTTGAACTTTAGAAGCTGCTACCAAACAGCAGGTGCAGGCATCCTCTCCCAAGAAGAATATCATAATCAAAATACTTGGCTGTAGTCCTTCAAATTTAGACTTTGAAAAAAAAAAAAAAGTTCAATTTGGCTTTGACTTGAAAAAGCTCTACTTTATTAAAAACAATTTAACAACTCAGCTTTTTCATATCTTTTGTCTAACCATCTTGGATGGTTACAGTTTCCCTAGCTGTTGGCCAAATCATATCTATATTTTTATTGGCTTCAGCACCTGAAAAATCCAAAGAAATTTTTAAAATATCTCCTTTCTCTGAAAACAGGTATCCCTCCATCCCTGTGGGAACGTGTCACTGCCAGTCAAAGGGGGTCAGGAGAACAAGGCAGCAGAAGAAAAGTACCTGAGAAGACAGGAGCAGGTACCCCTTGGAATTCACCAGGGACCCTTGCTCCCATCCTTGAAGCGGCCTCTGGCCAGCCATTTCTCCATATGGTTACTAATGTAAAGTGAGGGTGCTCCTCTCAAAAAAATGATTAGTGCCCTGTAAATAAATCTCTCCGTGGATGTTAATGCACAGAGGACCTGGCCCCGTGGGCCTGGCTGAACTGCCATTTTCCCAGCCCTCCTTCTCTTGCCTCAGGCTCATTTTTCCACTAGGCCTCTTCCCTCTCAGCTTTCCGGCACTTAGTAACCATTAGAGTTTGCATTCCTGGGCATATGACCTATTTTAAACAAAAACAACACAACATGCACCCACAGTAAGCTATCTGGCCCCTTCAAATCTTGGCAAGTGAGTCCAGAGGGACAGAAATTAATCTAGGCAGTTATCTACAATGACCTTTCATTTCCCCTCTCCTTGCTCACACCCCAAAACCAAAAGCAAATAAATAAACCTAGTCTGAAGAAAAATGGCTGGGGGGAAGGAAGGGGAAGTGCAGGTATATCGAAGAGGTCTTAAACAACATAATCTCTGAGATCTGAAGACTCCTGGAACACAGATCAATTTCCCTCTCTGTACCATCTCACAGCTTGATTCCCCTGGAAGCCACCAATGCTGACCAACTGCATGGATGGCATGATTTCCATAAGCATAACATCCTGCTGATTTGGACGGAAACTCAGGAAAGGAAAGTGTCTCTAAGTGTAGAACAAGGCCATGTCAAGGGGCACCAGGCCAAGGAGGGGAAAACAGGGTTACACAAAATGCTTGGAGCTTAGAATTTTATTTTAATTAATTTATTTTTTTGAGACAGGGTCTCACTGTGTCACCCAGACTGCAGTGCAGTAGCGCAATCTGGGCTCACTGCAACCTCCACCTCCCAGACTCAAGTGATTCTCCTGCCTCAGCCTCCCAAGTAGCTGGGATTACAGGCACATGCCATTCCTACCCAGCTAAATTTTTTTTTTTTTTTTTGAGATGGAGTCTTGCTCTGTTGCCCAGGCTGGAGTGCAATGGCGCAATCTCGGCTCACTGCAACATCCGCCTCCCAGGTTCACGCTATTCTCCTGCCTCAGCCTCCCAAGGAACTGGGACTACAGGTGCCCGCCACCATGCCCAGCTAATTTATTTTTGTATTTTTAGTAGAGACAGAGTTTCACCGTGTTAGCCAGGATAGTCTCGATCTCCTGACCTTCTGATCTGCCCGCCTTAGCCTCCCAAAGTGCTGGGATTACAGGCGTGAGTCACTGTGCCTGGCCTACCCAGCTAATTTTTGTATGTTTAATAGAGATGGGGTTTCACCATGTCGGCCAGGCTGGTCTTGAACTTCTGACCTCAAATGATCCACCTGCCTCAGCCTCCCAAAGTGCTGGTATGAGCCACAGCACCGGGCCTTGGGGCTTGGAATTTTAAATTAACACTATCTCTTGATTTCTCTTATCTTCTTTCTCTCCAGATTTTTCCCCAGATTGCCTGTTCTCACCAGTTCTTCTATCAATGCTAAGAACTTGGCTTTAGTGTAAAGTATTTAAGCAGCCAAAGATAAGAACCTTCTAACTTTTCATTTATACTTGCATTAGCCTGAATATTCCAATAGCTTCAGTAGCAGAGATTTATAATTAAGGTTCAAACAAAATTAATAAAAAATCTTTATATCATGTTAAATTGCTTATCCTTTTGGCCAAGGAACAGAGAATAGCCCCAAAATTCAGAGTGAAGGGAGACTGTAGGAAACATGCCAGCCTGAGGACAAGACCATGCACAAAGAGGGCATGGAGCTGACTGAACTGACCCACAGCTCCCTTGAAAGACCTCCAGCTGTCAACCGACTTTACCCATTCAACTCACTTTTCATGCTTCACACTATGCAACTGGAATCCCACCAAGCCAATCTCTTCCACGTTCATTCATATACCCACACTTTCACCTATATTGCCAGCCTCAGCCTACCTTTGCCCCTGACTGCTACTTCTGGGGAGTAGTCAAATTCATCCACTCTTTAAAATCTAGATAAAGCCTCTACTTCTGTGACTCTTCCAAACATGCCATCTGAACTGTTAGATGGAACCTACCATACACCTAAGCATTGCTAGCTTTTCACAGCTATACATCATCTTTTTTGTCTAATTTAGTCATAAATTCCACAGGATCAAGTCTTAAACCACTTTGTGCTTCTAAAAGTGGCTCTCAACCATCACTGTGCAGACAAGTGGTATGGCAGTAACCCTGAATAAGTGCACCATCAGATTTTAAACAATATATAGAATTTATTTTTGTTCAACTAACAATCCACACTTTTACAGGGATTTCTATCAGACACTAAGCCAAAATATTGCCCATGATACAATTTGCCGAAAATAAAATAAAGATTGCATGTTCAGAGGAACATATATGAACTTTACCTCAAAGGATATAAGAGAAAACAATACTGTTCAAACAGTAACACACCAGAGGGTGAACAAGTAAATAGTGTAAATAATCATGAACAGGTTCTTCAATTTTCTGAAACTTGTTTTTTTTAAAAAAAAAAAAATGACATTTACCTTTAATTCCTTAATGTACTACCAAAAATTCTAACATTATACAAAACTATGTCTTTAACATAAAAAGTGAGAACCATGGTCCTAGCATAATAGGTATTTTGATAGACATTGCTTAGGAACTGCTCAAGCAAGAGTTTCCAAAAACATGGTTCTCCCTTTGGCAAGTCACACTTTGAACAACACCTGTAGCTCCAAAGGCCCTTCCTTAAAATGTGTAACATACCACATCTTCAAGAATTCAACCAAAGCCTCCAAATTCTTATTCTAGAGAGGCTCAAGGGAAGAAATCTGAGCAGATAAAGTATCTTAACATGGCACCCACATGTCAAAAATGTCTAAACAGTTTCAGAAGCACTAAGCATAAACCTGGGTCCTTTACGTGCATGAGCTTAAGATTCAGAACTTGGCTATGTTCACATCCTTTTCCTCCTGGCATTGGTTAGGTTCTGTATTTGCACGGCACTTGACCAGTATATGTGTTCTGCAAGATGTTAAAGAGATATTTAGCAGTGAAAAAAAGAATTTTATGGTCAAAACATTTTGCACGATGCTGGCTGAAACAAAAGTAAACAGGTCCCTCTATCACAGGACTTGTCAGTGCCTTTAATCCCCAATGGACATTGTGATCCCCAAGAGAGGGAATGTGGCGCACAGCATTTTCCCCACTCATTTGATTACAGAATTAGTTTTTCAAGAAACCCACAATACAACTTTTGGAAAGGCTGATCTAGTACTTTCTAAAAATGAACAATTGCAAGAAAGATGCCGATTTTTGGGGGGCAGGGAGCGGTGAACAGGCCTTCCTCTAAGTGAGTCATGAATTAGGCACTAGCAGACTAAGAGGTAGACTTTGTTCTCATACCTTCAAAATGACTTTTCCCTAGACTCCTCATCTGAAATGTGAGAAATAATTACACTGCTCTGCTTCCCAGGGTTTTTTTTAATTGTTTTTAATCATGAAACTGTGTTCTATATTAATCATCAAAACAGGTTCTCAACCCAAGTGACCAGACTTCAAAATCCCTGGTGACCTTCCAGCCTGAATGAAGGGATGAGGAGAATATGAACCAGATGTCACCCAGAAAGTTTTTACATCTCCAGCTTCTAGGCCATTATGATAAAGTCAAACTGCATCCAAGATAAGGGATGAAGTTCTCCCTTAGCAACTCACTTCTGGAGGGGACAAACACACATACCATTCATATCTGAACCTTGATTCAACTTTTTGATGTAGACTTTCTAAAGGAAAACTCAAAGAAACATGGGAGGTCAAAGCTGGAACTACAGGGGAAAAAGAAAAAGAAGTACTCAAAGACTATTTCCTTTTCTTTAAGGAGAATGAACTCATTACAGGGTTAGTGAGCAGGGGAAATATCATTCCTTTCAGTGAAATAGCTTTCCAGGAAAAGTATCTCAACATATTTACTATAAAACAATTTAATTTCCCTGTCCCATCACCTGCCACCCCATCCTCATCCCCCCTACAAAACCCACGGATTGTGGATTTCCTCTCATTCTTGGCAGAGTTACCAGAAGAAATATAATACCCCCTTCGGACTGCTCCCAACAGCTGCTGGAAAAAGACGGGAGAGCTGGGGGTATCCCTCCAAAGCTGCCTCTAAAAATGACCGTTCCCCCTTCCAACCCACACAGCCAGTGAGCATAAGACTTCTCTTTCTCTACTTTCTTAAAGCAAGGGGAGACCACAAAATCAACAGCGTACCCTAATCCAAAATACTTGCTTCCGGCCCATCTGTTCTCCTCAATATGACTCCAAACTGAAGCTTCTGTACAGTAACCACCACTCTATTTCTCCCCTAACATGTAACTATTAAAACAATCCTCTACCACCTCACAAGACCAGTATTTCTTATTTGTTTAATCTACCAATCTCCAAGTTAGGGTTCCTATCAAACTCCTATTCACTGTAATTTCCTATCTCTGTCCACCTGTCCCAATACCACACACTTCATACAAATACGAATCCCCCTCCAGGTCAAGAGACTTGAACAACAAAAGTCTAGGAACAAATTCATCAATGGCTACCCTACACCCCAGCCCTTGCCCAATATCCCTTGCCCAATATCATCATACACGAAATGCTCTTCAATTCGGTCTAAAAATGCCCCATCATCAGGCAACAGAGAGGCATCCAGTTATCCTTCAGCCTCTCAGCTGAGACCACCAACAAAGAAGTTCATGAATGTCAACTGGGGGCACAGGCAATATCTCTCTTTGCCAAGGAGAAACTGGAGAGAACCTCCAGCATCATTCCCCAAAGGTGACAGCCAGGGTTGAGTGAAGACCGTGAAAACTGTACAAGAGCTGGGGGAGAAAATATAATGTAAGGAATGATTTGGAATCAGGGGCAGGAGAAGGCGGAGGGATGAACTGGCTGACCCCAAATGTCTTTTCCATCTCTAACTCCTATGATTCTTTGACCTCCAATTTTGTGCTGTGGACAAGGAATGGAAAGTCAACAGACGTGGTGATGTTTTGAAAAAGCCTGGCAGTCTGCTCTTGTCATTTAGTGGCCTTTGCATGTATTTTTTAAGGTGTCTCCAAGCCCTGTCTTCATTTCACAGTTGTAACCTTTCTCAGCAATTTGAGCTCATGTCAAATACCAAAAAAGAAGAGGAAGAAGAAAGAATGTGCTGGCAATTAATTGTGGGCTAAAGAGGGGCGGCATGCACAGGGGCCCATTGGGTGGCCCAGACTTCCAGGGAGGGCAATGTGGACAGTTTGGATAAAATGAAGAACTGACTCAAAATTGAGACAAGGCAGCCAAACCTCTAACAGGAAGTAAATTATTTCTCCAGATAGTCTCATACTCATTTTTAGAGAAAGCTCAAGTATTTACATGATTCAGGGTACATAAACATATTCTTAATTACCATAACCATCTTGATTCAATTGATTACAACTGGAGTTCCATCTGAGCAAGACTACTGAATAGGAAGGACTTTCCTCCAGAGTAAACCAAATCTTTGGATTCTCAACCTTGACTCATGGTTGACACACCTGAGGTAAATTCTGAAGCTTAGCAAAAGTCAGTTTCTGCAGATCAAAGAAGGGAGCCTGCCAATTTTCACTGAAAATTCAAAACCCAATTTTCTCCTCTTTTTTTCAAACAGTTGATCTCATCTTAATTTTCAAATATTTTTGGAGCCTGGTCTCAAGAAGAAATCTGCCTAAATTTCTCCCAGTTCCATGGTTACAAGTCAGGACCAGAAACTAATCCAGTGCCAGGGTCAACCCAGAGCTAAGGTTAAGTTGTCACACACAAGTAATTCTTTTCTAAGTCACACATTCAAAAATAATTTTTAAAAAAACCTGTATACTTCTTCAGTGACCTCACTGTCAGTTGGGGATTTCAGCAGCTCAAGCACAATCTTTACCTTAGATGAAGGTTCCAGGTGCAAAAAAAAAAAAAATGAAAGTATGGAGTACCGAAATATTTTCAGAGCTCTCATTCCAGTATGAACTCATACTACAGATTGCTCATCTCACAGACTGTGAAGACATTGGGTTTCTCCATGTTTCTGCCTTGAAAGCTAGAAAATTCAGCCCCTACCATTCAAGTTTTACAAGACTGGAAAGGATATAAACAGCTTCTGTATTCTCATGGTCTTAGAGAAGGCTTCTTCCATTCTTCCAGTTCGCATTTGGAGGTAGTGATTGCACTAGACCATGTCCTGCTTCCACAGGTGTACTGTTTTATTTTGAACCTGTAAACTAAACTCTATTTTATTAACTCATAGAAACCATTAAAAATAAGGCCTTTCCAAATGCTGAAGACAATAAATACATCCATATTCGAAATCATTCCATGAATTAGAGAACAAATAAGTGGCTCTCCTCCCTGGGTAAGGCAGAAAACTGGAGAAAGCCTAAGCTACTTTGAGTTGTTAATTGTTTTCTGAAGATCACAGTTTAGGCCTTAAATGTAACCAGTTAGCAATACCATCTCCATTCAGAGTTAAGAAACTAGTTAGGAAACTATATGCTTTCTGGGCCAAGAAAATGCTCTTAGGCACAATCATTTTAAAACAAATAAACACACTCTGCTTATCTGTGTCTATCTCACCACTCTGGACGTTAATCATCACTGAAATAGATACCCCAGGCCCCCAGCCTCAAAGAGCTCCAAGGCTACAGGACCCCTCCACAGGAATGAATGTACATGCCAGGACCAAACACCTCAGGAGCCTCACTCCCTAAACACCTATTGTTAATTCCAGGCAAATCTATCATAGGCAAATGCAAGACAGCACCCAGGTACTGCTCAAAGGCTATTTAAAATAAAATTCCTGTTTGAGAATATGTGGCACTTAATTCGGGAGGAAGAGGATCAAGTAAGCTTTCTTTAACATAAAACTGGCAATAGAATCTTTTAAAAATAGCTTTACATGCACAGACGTACTTTTTCCTTCCATTATTTGTATTTGTTAATTTTCAGTATCAGAATTTGCAGATAGCGCTCCTGTTCTTCCCCTGTCATAATGTCTACTTCTTGCATTCAGTCTACTTTATCAAGTGACAGCTGAATTCCACTGTCTTGTTCTTGTAAACGGAACTAGGTTAGTTTGTCCTCTTACTCTTTAGGGAAAATTTGAAAGACTGCTATATGAAACATTTCTTTGATTCTTATTGTTATATTCAGGATATTTCTATTCCAACAGGCTTCATAAAATCTCCAAACAAAACTGATTTTAAATCAGATGACTGACTCCAACTATCTTTGTGTCCCTTTAAAAAAAAGAAAAGAAAATAAAGCTTAGGATATCTATTAGTGTTCACTGTTCGGGCAAGAGGCCTAAAGGGAAGCAAATTATTTGTCTGTGGTTTTAAAGTGGCCAGAATGCCTTCAAGCACAAGTATAAGACCATTAGCAAATCACAAGGAACCAAAGCAGTTCATCTTACTCAACAAAGCTATGATCAGTTAGGAACAGCCAAACTGAATGGGACTTGCCCTGGGCCGGAAGGTCAGTAAACCTTAGCAGTTTGTGTTTCTGAGAATCAAGAGGCTCTTCATCCCGGAGTGCAGGCCAGAAGTCCACAGGTTCTGCTGTCATGTTTCCAAAAACATTCAGGACAGGTGAGAGAAACGAAGCAGAGTGCGTGTGTGTGCGTGTTCTTCCCTTTGTCTTTAGTCAGCACCTCCAAGTCAAACCATCCCCACTCTTGCTATATACAGACTAACTAGAGGAGAACCCAAACAATTAAAAAGTTCTGTTTTACAATTTATTGTGTGCTTACTATGTGCTTAATGCTGTACTAGCCAGCATTCTACATTTAAGCCTCATTTTGCCAGGCAAGGTTATTCCCATTCTTTATAGGTAATAAAACCTAGGGCCAGTGAGGTTATGTGGCTTCTGATCAAATCAAGTTTTGTGTAATGCTGATAAAAACTCATCTCACTTATCTAGTCTGCAGTTAATTAGCCCAAAGCAATGAACAACAGCCCTGCCACTATCCAAGCAGCCATACTCTTGCTGTACTTTGGGCCCGGGTTCGCTGACTCCCTAAGTGGACTGGGGTGCATGCCTTCTCCCTCCAGGGATGACAACCACCTCTCTCAGTGGCTTATTAAGTCTCTGCAGCTTTCCAGAAATGGACCACACTGGTAAACATTCTCTCCACCTGCTGTAACACGCATAACTTCTTCCCTCAATCCAGAAAACCCGAGCAGTGACCCTGCTCTTTATCAAGTGTTATGGTAAAATAACATCCCTAGAAGGCCAGGACACCTTACCCTAGGACACGGGCGAGAAATCAAAACACACGTCTAATAAATAATAAAGCCATATCATTTGACAATCTCAAAGCATTTTACACCATAAATTCACTTTCCTTTTTTTTGTTGTTATTACTGCTACAGAATGTAGATTCATTCCCAATATCTCTCTTTTAGAGCATTTGAAAATAAACACCAATTCTTTCATTCATTCACTCAATCTCTATATAAAGAGAGAGAAAGCCAAACTTTGCCTAGCTAGCGTGGGTTCCAGTCACTTTAGACTTCTCTTATAGGTCAACTGATAATATCCTTTGAAAGATTTATTCTCATAAGAAAGGAAGAGAATAAAAAACTATTTCTGCAGGTGACAAGACTGCATGCCCAAGAAGTCCCAAGGAACAATTATCATGAACAAAATCATCCTAGAATAAAAAACCATCAAATTCAAAATTTATAAGAGTAATCTTCTACATTCAGTAATATCCAGCCAGAAAACATACTGAAGAGAGTATATTTGCAATAAAAACGAAATGCATAACATTTTCAGAAATACATAGGAGTAAGTGCAACAACAGATATGTAAGAACTTTATCATGAAAACCACAAAAGTCCTTGAAAAAGTACAGAATTTTTTTTTGATGGGGAGTTGAACAGAAGTGTAGAAGTGACACACACACATAAATCCAACAGGATAATCTTACCCTGACAGATTACTAGACTCTATCAAAAAGTAACAATATTTAAAATAGTATGGAAATGGAAAACTGTATCAGTGACACACAATGAAGAGTTCAGATATAGATCCAATATACACACATATATGTGTATGTGTATATACATGTGTATATTATATATAATATATATATAAACTTATATGGCAAAATAAGCTTTCCAAAACAAAGGAAATGAGAATTACTTAACAAAGTTGTAGACAACAATAGTAAGTTGAATTCACCTCTTGCACCAAAAGTGATATTGATGAAAGTGTTAACTATTAAAAAATCAAATTAGGCCGGGTGCCATGGCTCATGCCTGTAATCCCAGCACTTTGGGAGGTGGAGGTGGGCAGATAACCTGAGGTCGGCAATTCGAGACCAACCTGACCAAGATGGAGAAACCCTATCTCTACCAAAAATACAAAATTAGCTGGGTGTGGTGGTGCAAGCCTGTAATCCCAGCTACGCAAGAGGCTGAGGCAGGAGAATCGCTTGAACCCGGGAGGCGGCTGCAGTGAGCCGAGATCACACCGCTGCACTCCAGCCTGGGCAAGAAGAGAGAAACTCCGTCTCAAAAAAAAAAATCAAATTTGTAAGAAAACCAGTGGGAAACAGATTTATCAGGTCTGTGGAGGAATTATAAATTTCTCAGCTTTGGGGAGAAAGAGAAAAAAAATCACAAAAGACTGGCAGAGCCTAATAAAGTGTAAAACAGTAAAGTAAAATGAATTGACTGGGAAAAATATCTGGATCAAAGATGACTGACTAGATTCTAACATCTAAGACCCACAAAGATTCCAAATTTATGGGAAAAACATGAAGACCCCAGTAATAAATGGGCAAAGAGTGGGAACAGACAGTCTCGCAGGTGAAACAAACACACGAGAATATATTTATCCCAGCCAGTGGTAAAAGAGATGCAAAATAACACAACTTTGGTACCTTAAATGACCAGTAAAGTAGCAAAGATTTTCTAAATTCGCACATAAAATTTGTTCACTCTGTGCTGGTCCCACTATAACTTGGTACAGCACCTCTGCAAACCATAACCTTTGCTATAATGCCACCTTGAGACTTTATCCTAAGGAAATAATTTTTAAAAAATATGTATGGTAATGACATGTGACTTATATTTCAGTAAAGCTGTTACTCAAAAATGTGTTATTTCATTATTATCTATAACAAAAAGCTGAACACAACATGTAAGTTTAATAGTAGAGGGAGGTTCTTTAATCTCATTATGGGACAGCCCACAAACATTTACTATGTACCTATTCTGTTAGGATCAGTAAGATAGCAATTATATGTGCAACTGAAAAGGTTTTTAAATGAAAATAATTGTCTAGAGGTGATGGTATTATGGCTTTTTATGTTTTTAAAAACGTTCTTTAATGTCGTCATAATGTACTAGAAAGAACTACTTTTTAAAAAATGGGTGGAATAGGGGGCAATCTGAAAGCTCTTACTCCCCCAATTCCCTACATGTTTTTTCCTTCCTATTTAACAGCTTAAGTGGTTCAGAAAAGTTTTTCATTCACAGGTCTCAGACCCTACCAAAAAAAGGCCAAATTGCAATACCATGTCTTGTACACATCCTGGACAGACTCCAGCCTCCTGCCTCAA
Source organism: Pongo pygmaeus (assembly GCF_028885625.2). Taxonomy (NCBI): domain Eukaryota; kingdom Metazoa; phylum Chordata; class Mammalia; order Primates; family Hominidae; genus Pongo; species Pongo pygmaeus. The sequence goes on from NC_072381.2 coordinate 106,969,465, forward strand.
GCAGGCCCCCTTTTTCGTGTCGCTCTGCCTATATGAAGTCACAAACTATGGCTGAACACTGGGACCGAGGGCCTTCCCTTAAGGTCCGAGCCCTGAAGCTTAACAACCTTTAGAAAAGGGTAGGGAGGATGAAAGATTAAAGTCCACAAAAATTTATGATAGACCACTTAAGGAACCTGAGTCCTAAACCTGGACTCAAGGAATCGTCCAAAGCACGAAGGAACCACATAGACCAGACTGGCTCCTCTGGGGCTAAGGAACCGGGACAGCTAAACCTCTGCAAAAACACACAATCGAAAGCCGCAGGGAGTGCCTAAGATGGCTAATTGTGAGGAGCGGCCCACCGGGGAGGGTGCCTACTGAGGGATGCTCTCGGGAGGCTGCCTCAGATGGAGGCCTTGGGGAGGAGGGGCAAAGGGGTCCCCGAGAGTGCTCGGGAAAGGGTGTAGGCGGAGGCCAGGTGTAGGCCTAGAAACTCGGGGTGCGACACGACCCTGGGCCGACCAGGCCGCAGCGCCCCGCCCTTTCCCGGGACGCGGGGCCGGCCCGGGGCGGGGAGCGGGCGGGCGAGCGGACGCTTACAGGTCGGTGCCGAGCCGCGTGAAGCCGGAGTTGAGCGAGGCCCGGGCTATCCGGCGCCAGAGCAGATCGCAGCTGGTGAAGCGCCGCAGCCAGCGGCACACCTGGGCCAGGCGGCCGAGGGCCCGCATGTCCAGGTAGGAGCAGATGAGCAGCAGCAGCTCCTCCGGCAGGCGCCAGAGCGCAGGCCCCGCGGCCAGGCGGGCAGCCGACTCCCGAGCCGCCTCCTCCTTCTCCTCCTCCCCGGCCGCCGCCGCCATGGCCACCCCTGTCCCCGCGATGTCGGCCCAAGCCTGACCCCTTCGTCCCTGTGCTCTTCCCGGCCTGGCGCCCTCCCGCCGCCTAGCCCTGACCCTCCATTCCTCCTTCTTCCCATACTCTCTTCCTTGTGCTTCTTTCCCGGCCCCTGCGCTCCCCTCAACTCCCTTGACGATGCCTCTTGCCCCTTCCTCCGCGCTTCCGCCTCCCTCTGCTTCCTCCCTTGGGCATGCCCTCGCTCCCGCGTCAGCCCCCGGCCCCGCTGCCTCCTTCGCCGTCTGCGGCCCGGGCTTCCCTTCCGCCCCGCTTCCTCTTCCGCCTTGCCCCGCTCTCGCTTTTCCCTTCCCCTTCCCTTTCCTTCGCTTCCCCCTCGCCACCCTCCCTTCCTGCAGCTTCCTCGCCTCTCCGCCCTCGCCCTCGCCGGGCCCGCCGTTCCCGGGGGGCCCCGAGCGGCCCTGGCTGCCCATGAGCGGCCGCGGGGCCGGCTCGACGCGGAGCCCAGCCCGAGCCGCCACCGCCGCCGCCCCGGGAGGAGGCGACACCATGTCGGACCGGGTCACATGGGGCGGCGCGGGCCGAGCCCTGGGCACGCCCCTCACACCTGCGGCCTTGGAGCCACTTCGGGGTGCGGGCTGGGGCCGGGGCGCTGACACCACCCCCGCATCCCCGAGAGCGCTTGGTGGAAGCACAGGAGTTCGCGCTGCAAACACGTGAGGCCGGTTTCAGGGCCCTGCCTGAGGCCACAAGAGGACCCGCTGCCCTCAGGAAGCGGCCAGTTGGAGCACCTGCCCTCAAGAAGCCCCTAGTTGGGTGGCCTTGCCCCTCTAGAAGCCCTCCTCTTCCTCGAGTGATGCCTCCTTTCCACGGGCCACATGTGAGGGCCCAACGAATCTGCAGCCCTAGAAGTTGACAGGTTCCATAGCTTAGGTTCTCACACAGGCCGGGAAGCACGGTCCTGGCGTGAGCTTGGGTGTTAGACATATTTGGGGATTTGCAGTCTTCTAGATCCTGAGTCCATTAACTTCAAAAACAGTCATGTATCAGGAAATGGCACAGCTAGGGCTTATCAGTCACCACCCAAGTGCAAGTTGATTCTCCAAGGACTCAGCATCCATTCTTCATAGCACCCATTCGATTCACATGGCATTAATCTGAAGGGAGAGCTACTGAGGTCTAGACCTGTGCTGTCCATCAGTGTCCTCCCTCGTCACATGTGGCTGCTGAGCATTTGAAATGTGGCTAATACAAATTGAAATGAGCTATAAGTGAGAAATGCACACCAGATTTTGAAGCCATACCAAAAAAAGAATGCAAAATATCTTATTAATAATTTTATATTGATTACGTGTTGAAGTGTTAATATTTTGGATACGCTGTATTGGGCTAAATACAATATATTTTAATGTAACTACTAGAAAATTTAAAATTATGCATGGGACTTGCATTTGTGGCTCGGGTTATTTTTCTATTAGCATTGGGCTAGGCAGTAAAACTTGGAGGAGGGGAGGAAGATGCCAATTTCTGTCTGTTTATCCTGTACTCCCAATCCAGATAGGAAGGATTGGGGAGTTTTCTTTTGTACTTATCTACATCTTAACACTCATTTTCAGGGAGCAGAGAAGAATAAAAATTGACTCCGAAAATTATTCAACACCTAGCATAGCCAAAGAGAAACCTAGGGAAGAAACTACATTGTATTATGGTACTGCAAGAAGCATCATGTAACAAGGTCAGACCGGAATCTGGCTTTGCCCTAGAATTACTTTTTGATCTTAGCAAAACAACAACAAAAAGCCTCACCTATCTTGGCCTTTTAGTGTTCTCAATCTGTAGTGGAGATAATGCCTCTGCCTTACTTTCGAGGGATAAATGAGATGATCCCTGTAAAATGCTTTGAACTCCTCTAAGAAAATTCTTAATAATAGTTACAGGTCAAATCCTGTTACAAAAAAATGCCATCCCTCCCCTCCAAATGCAACAAAGACTTTGTGTAGAAAACGATTTCCAAACTCAAGGCAGTGGTTTATTGAAAGCAATATTTTATACATTTCAGTGCGGCCAAAGAATTTAAGCCATCTTTTAGAGACCATTATAAAGAAATTTACTTATTCACAGGTATCATACTGTTAGAAGACTATTGAGGCAGGAATACTTCACATTTAGGTGGTGTCATGAGTTCAACATTTATTGATTTTGCTACATTTGTGCACTATGAGCTACTCAAGAAGGAAGACAAATGATATAGCAGGAATATGGTTCCTGCATTTTGTGTTTAGATTTGTGTTAGAGATGTTTGTAATTTCTTACTGTTTGAGTACTTAACTCATTCAGGATACATAGTAAAGCTGAGTAGTTCATCTATATTCTATCTCATTTTTAGTGGAGGCACTAAAACTTCTTTAACCCAACATAAATCAGGATCAAAATCCATAATCACACAAGTGTAATGTACTTCATTTTCATTAATGGAGAGTTTTTTTTTTGAGACATAGTCTGGCTCTGTCGTCCAGGCTGGAGTGCTGTGGCGCGATCTCGGCTCACTGCAAGCTCCACCCCCCCGGGTTCACGCCATTCTCCTGCCTCAGCCTCCCGAGTAGCTGGGACTACAGGCGCCCGCCACTATGCCCGGCTAATTTTTTTGTATTTTTAGTAGAGACGGGGTTTCACAGTGTTAGCCAGGATGGCCTCGATCGCCTGACCTGACCTCGTGATCCGCCTGTCTCGGCCTCCCAAAGTGCTGGGATTACAGGCGTGAGCCACCTTGCCCGGCCTTTTTTTTTTTTTTTTTTGAGACGAAGTCTTACTCTGTTGCCCAGGCTGGAGTGCAGTGGCGTGATCTCGACTCACTGCAAGCTCCGCTTTCCGGGTTCACGCCATTCTCCTGCCTCAGCCTCCCGAGTAGCTGGGACTACAGGCACCCGCCACCACGCCCAGCTAATTTTTTGTATTTTTAGTAGAGACGGGGTTTCACCATGTTAGCCAGGATGGTCTCAATCTACTGACCTCGTGATCCGCCCGCCTCAGCCTCCCAAAGTGCTGGGATTACAGGTGTGAGCCACCGCCCCCGGCCCTCATTAATGGAGAAATTAAAGCATCATTTGAAAACATCAAAGCGGCCGGGCGCGGTGGCTCACGCCTGTAATCCTAGCACTTTGGGAGGCCAAGGCAGGCAGATTGCCTGAGCTCAGGAGTTCAAAACCAGCCTGGACAACACTGTGAAAACCCGTCTCTACTAAAAAATACAAAAAAATTAGCCGGGCGTGGCGACAGGCGCCTGTAGTCCCAGCTACTGGGAAGGCTGAGGAAGGAGAATTGCTTGAACCCGGGAGGCGGAGGTTGCAGTGAACCGAGGTCGTGCTACTGCACTCCAGCCTGGGTGAGAGAAAAAAAAAACAACAACATCAAATCATCCTCTTTCACGTTCAAACTAGAGATCAGGTAAACTCTTAGCCTAGAATTTGTAATGTAATGAGATTTCCAAAAAAGTCAACATACTCAGTATGCAGGAAAAAAAGCAAAGCCAAAATGGAAAATTGGCATATAATCTGTTATTTGGTGGTGATGTATGTCCCTAAATTACCAAACATGTGATAAAGAAAACAACAAAGAAGAAAACCTTTAGCCTTAGCTCAGAGAAGCAGCTAGAATTTTTCATCAACTCTCCCTTTCCCTGCCCCCAACAAAGAAAAATCCAATTTGGGATGTAACCAAACTTTTAAAAATTGTGTCACAAAATTTACTTTTAAAATTTTTGGGGGGATAGATTGTCAAAAAAAAAAAAAGCAACTGAAAAGATGTGGCTGAAAAGATGAGTTTGTAATAAAAGTAAATGCATGTCTTTATGAAGGACCTGAATAGCATTTTTCTATCAAAGAAAATAAATATATTAATACTCAGAAAAGAGGAAGGTAGAAAGACTTTGGTGGACTTGACCATCTTTTTTTTTTGAGACAGAGTCTCACTCTGTTGCCCAGGCTGTAGTGCAATGGCGTGATCTCGGCTCACTGAAACCTCCGCCTCCTGGGTTCAAGTGATTCTCCTGCCTCAGCTTCCTGTGTAGCTGGGATTACAGGCACCTGCCACCACGACCAGCTAATTTTTGTATTTTTAGTACAGACGAGGTTTCACCATGCTGGCCAGGCTGGTCTTGAACTACCAATCTCAGACCATCCGCCCACCTTGGCCTCCGAAAGTGCTGGGATTACAGGCATGAGCTACCCTGCCGGGCCCAGAACATCTTTAAGTAAAAGTCATCAACTCCCTTGAAGTTCAGATTCAGGAATCATCATGAAATAAGGTAGGGAGGTGAAATCTACCTTTGTTTTCATAAAGCTTTTTTATTTAAAAAAATTAATTTATAGATTAATAAACTGAAAACAGTGGACACAATATTGGCTGGGTGTGGTGGCTCACGCCTGTAATCCCAGCACTTTGGGAGGCCGAGGCGGGCAGATCACCTGAGGTCAGGCTGGTCTACCTGGCCAACATGGTGAAACCCTGTCTCTACTAAAAGTACAAACTTAGCCAGGCGTGGTGCCGCGCACCTGTAGTCCCAGCTACTAAGGAGGCTGAGGCCGGAGAATCATTTAAACCCAGGAGGCGGAGGTTGCAGTGAGCTGAGATTGCACCACTTCACATCAGCCTGAGTGACAGAGCGAGACTCCATCTCAAAAACAAACAAACAAAAAAAACTTAAGACACAATATAAATTTCATAATTTTGTGGGTATTTAGAAACACTAACATTAATTTACCTTTTTTTTTTTTTGAGACAGTGTCTCACTCTGTCACCTAGGCTGGAGTGCAGTAGCATGATCTTGGCTCACTGCAGCCTTGACCTCCTGGGCTCAAGCAATCCTCCCATTTCAGCCCCAGAGCAGCTGGGCCTACAGGTGCCTGGCTAATTTTTTTATTTCATTGATGAGGTCTCACCATGTTACCTAGGCTAATAGTTTACTTTTAAAGAGGATTTTAAAGCAGAGATATAAAGTTCTTTATGTTAGTGTGTACATGTAAGTGACATGCATGATGGTGATTGTTGCTGTTATTGGTAGCACATAGTATACGTTTAGGATTGTAAAAAGGCTAGAATTTTGTGTTCTGGCCATTCTTATAAACAGATGACAGAATCACCTATTCACACATTCATTACATTGGTGCCCACATACCCGTTGGTTATACCCTCAGGGCCCCTCAGGAGCTGGTAGATTTAACAGGAAAATTATTCTGAGATGAATGAGAGAGAAAGAGATTATTTTGTGAGTGACAGATTTCAATATCATATGTGGGCCCAGATGCTCACCATTATTCCTCTATAATAGCATTGGCTTACATTTACTATAAGCACTTACTATATGCCAGTCACTATTAGAAGAGCTTTCCAGCCAGCCACGGTGGCTCACACCTGTAATCCTGGCACTTTGGAAGGCTGAGGTAGGAGGATTGTTTTTGAGCCCAGGAGTTCAAGACCAGCCTCCAGGAGTTCAAGACCAGCCTCCAGGAGTTCAAGACCAGCCTGGGCAACACTGGAAGATCCTGTCTCTACAAAAGAATTTTAAAAAATTAGCTGGGCTTGGTGACACACATCTGTGGTCCCAGCTACTTCGGAGGCTGAAGTGGGAGGACCAGTTGAGCCTGAGAGGTCAAGGCTGCAGTGAGCCATGATCACACCAAGGCACTCCAGCATGGGCAACAGAGCAAGACCCTGTCTAAAAAAAAAAAAGAAAAGAAAAAAAGTTAATCATGTAGACTTTCAAACTCTTAATGCTTTTCATAATCTTTTTTCAAAACTTCAAAGGGATTGTTAGGAACTAAAGTGTCTTGCAAAAGAACATTTAGCTAAAATTTGGTAATTCCTTCATTTTGTTTCAGCTTCATTTTCTTCAATTTCTTCATTTTGCTTCATCCTCATTTAGTAACTATGTACGGTATGTGTGAGCCTTTTGTGTAAATTTATCTCTCTGTGTATATATGCAAAGGGAAGGTTTGTGGAATAATGTTAATAATGATTTTTTAGGTGATAGAATTTTGGGATTTTACTTTGTACTTTTCTGTATTACTTAACTTTTTAATAAGAAGCATGTACACCTTTACAAAATAAAGTCTTTAAAAAAATAGAGTTGTCATGAGTCTATACACCATGCAAAAAGAAATTTGGTGATTTGAAACCTAGATCATTGCCAGAGTTTTAACCAGCTACCCAAGTTTCCTCAAACCTTATTTAAATAAGGCTGGGTGTGGTGACTCATCCCTGTAATCCCAGCACTTTGGGAGGCTAAGGTAGGAAGATTGCTTGAGCCCAGGAGTTCAAGACCAGCCTGGGCAACACAGTGAGACCCCCGTCTCTAAAAACTATAAGAATAAATTAGTTAGGTGTGGTGGTGTATACCTGTAGTCCCAGCCACTCATGAAGCTGAAGCTAGAGGATTACTTGAGCCCAAAAAGTTGAGGCTGCAGTGAACCATGTTCATGCCACTGCACTCCAAACTGGGCAACAGAATGAGACCTTGTCTCAAAAAATACTAAAACTTTAAAAATTAAAATAAAATGTGTTTCATGTAATAGTAAAATAAACAAGTTAAAAGTCTTAGGAAAAGAAACAAGAAGTCTCACAGTGAATGCTGTATTTGTAAATATTCAAGCTTCTCAAAAATAGAGGAAAAGACTCTAAAATGTTATTTTCAGAAATTATCTATTGGGTTGGTAGTTTATATCTTGAAATACCATCAAGATCTGCTCTGGTTTTATATGAATCCATCTTCTTTGCCATATTCAAAGATAAAATATTTTTACCACCTATGAAATAATTTCAAGCAAGTGCTATTTAAAAATAGTTATTTCGGCCAGGCGCGGTGGCTCATGCCTGTAATCCCAGCACTTTGGGAGGCCGATGTGGGTGGATCACAAGGTCAAGAGATCAAGACCATCCTGGCCAACATGGTGAAACCCCGTCTCTACTAAAAATACAAAAATTAGCTGGGCATGGTGGTGCGCGCCTGTAGTCCCAGCTACTCAGGAGGCTGAGGCAGGAGAATCCCTTGAACCCGGGAGGTGGAGGTTGTAGCAAGCCGAGATTGTGCCACTGCACTCCAGCCTGGTGACAGAGCGAAACTCTGTCTCAAAAAAATAAATAAATAGAAATAAAAATAGTTATTTTATGCAGAAGAAAAAAAACTGGAAGGAAATATGACAAAAAGTTAGAAATGGTTGCTTGTGAGAGGTGGAATTATGGGTAGTTCTATTTGCTGCTGCTTTATACTTTTCTTGCATTTTTAAAGTCTTGTGCAGTGAGTATGTATTACATAGATAATCATTTTTTTTAAAGAAAAAAACCTCAGAGGTATTTACACCTAAATGTAAGAAAGAACTTAATTAAGCTAGTTCATTTTAATATTTTTAAGGAAGGGCTGCACATAGTGACTTTCTTTCAAAGAGTACAATATGGAAAGGGGGGATGGGGAGGGCAACTCGACAGTGGAGAAGCCTGACAAGAACTACCTCAGCCAAGTGATCAAGGTCAGCATCACTAGTCATAAGTCATATTGATAGTAGGTCTTGATACAATGTGATGAAAATGGCAAGTTCATTAAAACTGGGAAAGCTGAGAAACTGTCACAGCCAAGAAGAGCCACAGGAGACATGATGACTAAAGGTAATCTATCCTGGATGGGATCCTGGAACAGAAAAGAAAAAGGACATTACGTAAAAACTAAGGAAATTGGATCAGTTTGTTAATAATAACAATCATAATATTATAAAATGTGATAATAGGGGTGTATGGAAACTCTCTACTATCTTCACAATTTTTCTGTAAATCTAAAACTGTTCTAAAAAATAAAGTTTTTAAAAGTTTCATCTTAGGATGGGCGTGGTGGCTCACACCTGTAATCCCAGCACGTTGGGGGGCTGAGGCGGGCAGATCACTTGAGGTCAGGAGTTCAAGACGACCCTGGCCAACATGGTGAAACCACATCTCTACAAAAAATACAAAAATTAGCCAGGTGTGGTAGTGGGCACCTGTAATCCCAGCTACTCAGGAGGCTGAGGCTGGAGGATTGCTGGAGCTCAGGAGTTGCAGGTTACATGAGCTATGATCCCACCACTATGCTCCAGCCTGGACAACAGCTGTAAGATGTTTTCCAAAGGGTCACATAACATCATTCCAAGACACTGTCCTAATTTTATAAGTGAGAAAAACAGACATTTCCCATCACTAATTTTTATATAAATTATATATGTATATGCATTTAAATATATGGTATGTAAATGCATAGCTGTGTCTACAAAAGTTAAGGACCACATGTCTATAATGAACAGTAGAGCAAGTAAGGAGGTGGGCAGGTGGGCAGGATAGAGATACACAATGTAATTTTTTTGGCGGAAAAAAAAACAGCTCTCCGGGGTTTTGCCAGTTAGTAATGCTGTTATTAGTATGCAATGGCCTTCTTTGTGTCAACAGTGTACATTTCAAGAGATTTTAAATAAAATATAGAGCATACCATCAGCATTCAGATCTAAGATTAAATTCTTGTATTGCCATTGCCATGTGACATCAGATTTTGTGATTTTTCTAAGCCGGGCGTGGTGACTCGCACCTGTAATCCAAGCACTTTGGGAGGCCAAAGCAGGCAGATCACTTGAGGTCAGGAGTTTGAGACCAGCCTGGCCAACATGGTGAAACCCCGTCTCTACTAAAAATATAAAAATTATCTGGGCATAGTGATAGGCGCCTGTAATTCCAGCTACTCGGGAGGCTGAGGCAGGAGAATCGCTTGACCCTTGGGAGGTGGAGGTTGCAGTGAGTTGAGATCGTGCCACTGCACTCCAGCCTGGGAGACAGACTCTCTCAGAAAAAAAAAAAAAAAAAAAAGATTTTGTTATTTTTCCAGTCTCTGCCAGTCAGAAGACTGAGTCATTTGGTAACAGATAATGGAAGATAAATAAAAACTTGAAGATGAAGGGAACCACAAAACCTTGTGAAATTTACATGATCACTGGGGATTTCTTACCTTGCCTTCAGATTCTAGGTTCTTTTTAAAAGTATAAGTAAATAATCAGTCACCACTAAGATAGAATATGTACAGATATTACCTTATGAGTTCTTTCTTTTCCAAGAAAATAATGAGAACTAAGTTCCAGAAAAAATTTGCTCCTAAGCATCTTTAGTTTTTCTGGAAGAAAGTGCCAGGTTAAATACAAAATTCTTATTTCTGATTCTATTATTATTACTACTATTTAACAATGCCAAAGTTTAAGTAAATTTTTTCATTTGAGACATTTATTACACTGAATGAAACCACAGGATATCATTTATTTATATTGTCCTAGGTTTCAAGTCCTGTTAAAAATGTGGAAAAAAATGTGAAAAACACACAGGACAACTTTTCTGGAGTATCATTCAATTACAGTATCTTCAACAGATGGTGGATTGTGTTAAGTTGTTAAATATAAACACAAGTTTTAATGTGAATGGAATAAGAATAGATTTTAATTTTTTTGTTTTTTACTTTAGTAAAAAATGTATACACACATATTCAAAAACATATAATACACACACACATGTATATATATAAAAAATACACACACACACACCAAGTAAAGAGCAATTATAGTCTTTGGACCAAAATTTAACTGTTATCCTTTGAGAAACTATGTCACTGCTTCTAAAAATATATACTATAAAATGTGCCTTTTCCCCTTTCTTATAGCAGCTGTTTGAAATACAAATAGATGAATGAGGAAAATCCCCTATGTTTAAAATCCACCATGAAGAGAAAAGCAGGAAGAAGTTCAAGCTAGCCCCTGGGGATTTTCCCAGGTTCAGTAGATTGACCTGGAAACAAGGAGTGCAGCTTGAGCTCTTCTTCCTTTAGCAGAACAAGCACTGGTCAGAGAAATTTCCAAACACATGGAGCTTAGCGAGACCACCTGCTCCTAACACAGGACAATGGCCACTGGACCACCAACTCTGTTGCTTCAAGTCAACACCAGCTCTCCTTCACAACAGATGACAGGCTTTCCGCTAGAAGAGTTTCCCAGTAAAAGAGTGAGCAAAGAAATGCTAAACTTCACATCTGCAATAGAAGCTGATAAATAAGAAGTGAAATGGACAAATTAAAAAGCTGAAACTGAATTCAGTCTTATAGTAGAATCAAACAATAATTACATCGATATCAGCCCTGGCAAGACAGAGTTAAGAGCTCAAATTATCTCTTGGCAAGGGTGTGGGTCTGTAAATGCTATGCAGCAACTAATGAGTGGAGAGGAATTTTTGACCAGGTGCTCATGCATTCCCTACACTGCACCAAGCTCAGTAGATATGTGGCACAATCCAGCAACTTTATAATCTCTCAAGATCTCCATCTCTGGCCGGGCTCGGTGACTCACACCTGTAATCCCAGCACTTTGGGAGGCCAAGGCAGGTGGATCACCTGAGGTCAGGGGTTCGAGACCAGCCTGACCAACAAGGTGAAACCCCATCTCTACTAAAAATACAAAAATTAGGCCGGGCGCGGTGGCTTATGCCTGTAATCCCAGCACTTTAGGAGGCCGAGGCGGGTGGATCATGAGGTCAGGAGTTTGAGACCAGCCTGGCTAAGATGGTGAAACCCCGTCTCTACTAAAAAATACAAAAATTAGCCGGGTGCGGTGGCGAGCGCCTGTTATCCCAGCTACTTGGGAGGCTGAGGCAGGAGAATCGCTTGAACCCGGGAGGCGGAGTCTGCAGTGAGCTGAGATCATGCCACTGCACTCTAGCCTGGGCGACAAAGTAAGACTCCATCTCAAAAATAAAAAAACAAAAATTAGCTGGGCATGGTGGCAGGCGCCTGTAGTCCCAGCTACTTGGGAGGCTGAGACAGAAGAGTTGCTTAAACCCGGGAGGCAGAGGTTGCAGTGAGTCTAGATCACACCACTGTACTCCAGCCTGGGCAACGGAGTGAGACTAAATCTCAAAAACAAAAAGATCTCCATCTCTTGGACCATACAATAGGAGAGGAACCACAATGGTCAGACCCAATAGCTTCCTTAACTCCTGTAAAAGAATTGAGGTCAACCAGATGTTGCAATTTTTCTGATTTGAGTCTTTAGTCACGTATGAGATAGCATGTTGGAGTTTAATTAAAGATGTGTAAAGTAATAATATTTAATGATATTTTGCAGGGATAAGAGAATTAAAGTTAATATCAGCTATTAGAAGAAAATTTTGATGCTGTGTGTGTCTTATGTTAGCCCACATAAGAAATAAATGAACAACAGAATTTTAAGTGTTTAAGCAGTTATGTCATGACCCAATCTAAGTGGGATCTATGAGGGGACTGAGAGGAAGTAATTGAAAGTCTTGGGCTGCACATGGTGGCTCACATCTATAATCCCAGCCCTTTGAGAGGCCAAGGCGGGTGGATCACTTAAGCCCAGGAGTTCAAGACTAGCCTGGGCAACATGGCAAAACCCCGTCTCTACTAAAAATACAAAAATTAGGCTGGGCACGGTAGCTCACACCTGTAATCCGAGCATTTTGGGAGGCCAAGGCAGGCAGATCACGAGGTCAAGAGATCAAGACCATCCTGACCAACATGGTGAAACACAGTCTCTACTAAAAATACAAAAATTAGCTGGGCATGGTGGTGCACGCCTGTAGTCCCAGCTACTCGGGAGGCTGAGGCAGGAGAATCACTTGAACCCAGGAAGTGGAGGTTGCAGTGAGCTGAGATCGGGCCACTGCACTCCAGCCAGGTGACAGAGCGAGACTCTGTCTCAAAAAAAAAAAAAAAAATTCAAACATTAGCCGGGCGTGGTGGCCCAAGCCTGTAGTCCCAGCTACTTGGGAGGCTAAGGTAGGAGGTCGTCTGAGCCTGGGAGGCAGAACTTACAGTGAGCAGAGATGGTGTCATTGCCCTCCAGCGTGGGTGACAGAGTGAGATCCTGTTTCAAAGAAAAAAAAAAAGTCTTGGTATCATACAGCTTTCACAATGCTGGTTTTTAAAAACTATAAACCCACATCACTTTTGGTAATTTTTTGAAGTTTTAAAACATTTAGAAAATAAAATTTAAATTATTTTTCAGTAGTCTTCCATGTTATAAATAAAATCACTTATTCAACAGTATCCAAGATAGAGTCATAGAAACAACCTGAGTAGGAACAAGACACTGACAGAGAATAGAAGTGTTGGGAACAAATGTCTCCCAAACTGTTTAAATAAATCATGGAATATCCGTAGAATAGAATAATAAGCAGCTGTGAAAAAAATGAGAAAGATTGTATGTATCACTAGAGAAGGATCTCTAATATACATTAAGCGAAAAAAAAAGCAAAATTCAGAACAGTGTGTATAATATATTGCCATTTGTGGAGGGGAAAACTATTTGTGTGCTTTGACTCATGTACACCAAATATCTCCATAAAGATACACAAAAACCTAGTACTAGTGTTTGCCTGTAAGGAGGGGAATTTGGGTGGATGGGACACAGAATTTCTTGTCAATTGTATACTATTTTATACCTTTTAAATGTTTATTAACTATTTGCACGTATAACCTATTGAAAAGCGTTTCATCTCTAAGGGGACTCTCTAAAAAGTGAAAGGGCATTTTTAGAGCATGTTTTGGGTAAATGGAAGAGTCCATAATGAAAGAAATTGCCCTTATTTTGCAATAGAGAGCTATAGTGCAGAAGGGAGAGTGGGGATTTGCAATGTGTTAACTGGGATATCTGAAGTTAGATCAAAATTAATACCCAGATTGTGAAAATAGGGTAATTATTGACAGAAGGAAACAGAATAAAATTCATTCATTGCATTTAAGTAAGCAATGATATGTTAGGAAATGGACTAAACAGGAAGAAAATACTATAACTCAACCAAAAATTATAAAAAGAACAAAAAATTATGGAATAAAGCTTCAGCATGTTGTAACATCACAGTAAAATGTATAAATAAATTTTCAAATGAATCCTATCATATGTACATATCAGTAAAAAAAAAATTTCAATTTCATAGAACCCTGACACACACGCAAACACATACACACCCAAAACACATACATACACATACAGACACTATAAAAAGCCAATGAGAGCATTGCGATAATTCTGGACTTTTATGACTATTTCTTTAATAAAGGTCATTCTTTGCATTTTTACTGCCCTAAATTTACCTCTTTAAGTCACAGCAATGCTGATTGAGCTTTTTTCTTTTTTAGCTTTGTTTCTAACCAAATCTTTTGTACATTTCTGGAATTTAAGCCACCTCAGTTACCGCTTATCTATAACACCATTGCTTTGAGGGATTAAAGTAGGTTTTTTGTAATACACTTAGATCGAGTTATCTAAGTTGAGAAGAATATCCTGTTTGAGTTGGGAAATCTTTTTTTTATTTTTATTTTTTATTTATTTATTTTTTGATCTTGAGTTGTTTTGATTTCCCCTGAGAGCAGTAATCTTCAGCAAGTGATATTTCTAAAAACCCCCAAACACACCACAAAACATTCCAAGTGATTTTAACTCCTGAATGAGGTTGGGCTACCTGAGTGATTCTCTCTCTTCTCTTCTTTGGCAGAAAGGATTAGAAACCTCCACAGAACTTGCTCTCTATTAAAGTGGAGTGCTGTGCATTCATTGGCAAGAGGTGAATTGTTTTCAGATTACATGCGAAAGAGTGTGTGTGTGTTTCTTTCCCACATCAAAGACTTGGATGGAAGCAGTTCTGAGTATTGCCAGGGATGCAAGAATTGGTGCTAAAGTGATTAACAAAATTGCTTTTCTGCAAAAGAAGCACAAAACATTACCTAGGGATTAGAGGAGGAGAGGGCAAGATTAAAGGTGATGTTGAATTTTGGGTAGAATATCTTATCCATCTTTTTCAAATCATGCTTCAAGGATTCTGTGTCCCTCCTTAAGGAAACCTGAACAAATCAAAGTCTTGCTTTCTTAAGTTTTGTACACAGAGGCACTGACAAGGTAAAATTAAAACTACTAACATAAGCAGCACTTACGAAGTGACCTTTATATCTTTATCTCACACTACAAATACATTTTGCATGTATTTTATTTGGCATACACCAAAGACTCCATGGATCAAAGCCTCTTTGATTTGTAATTGGTTTGTGTGTCCACCTGTTGGGCTTAAATGATAGTGTTTTACAGGATTTCTGTTGTTCAGTTTTAGTAAATCTTGATTTATTTAGCATCCCTTTTTAAATGTATCTTCCACAGTCAAAACATTTGTCTAACCTAAATATCAAAAAAGCCATAGAATCTATAATTAAATAATGAAAGAAAGATCATACAACAAACCTCACAATTCCTAGTCTATGGAATTATTGTAAGGAGTATCTGACATGCCCCCACAACATTCGCACTCAGCATTTTTTCAGTCTCTTTCAAAAACCAAATTCAGTTCCTTGCTTCTTCCAAGAAGTCCTCCTGACTTTAGTCTCCAATCAGAGACAGGCAGAAACATATAGGTACAGATAGCTGTTCTTGTGTGAATAAACCTCTTCCTCCTTGGTTTCTTCCTTTAAAACATTAAGTCCAAAAGAGGAACAAAACATATATGTGGATAGGTGGCAAAAACATCAAGTTGAGCGACATAAGCAAAATAGATTCAGAGCAATATATACAAAAATATTTAACACAAAACAATATTGTAATTCTTTAAGGATATGTATATGTGTATATATATATGTAGAAGTACAAAAAATAGAACAGAATTATGCACCTCAAACTCATGGTAGTGGCTGCCTCTGGAAAGGAAGCAGGCAAATGAGATTTAGGGTAGTAGTAAAAGGGAATTTTAGCTACCTCTGTAATGTTTATTTCTTTTAAAAAGAAAAAAGCCATTAAGCTAAGATGACTCACTTAGGCATAGTTAGGGGATGTGAAGTGTCATTGAAATTCTTGTCTAAAAAACACAGCAGAAGTTTGAGATCTCGTCTTTGTCCTCATAAACTGTTATTTCACGTAATGTATAGTTTTTTTGTGTGTCAGACACTAGTTATGTCTCGCTTTCTTGAAACAACAGTAAAACCTGTTTCAAATCGATCGAATAATTCAGAATACTTGTTACCTCCTCTTTGCCCACAATAACCTTCTTTCTAAATTAATATACTATGATGATGGGACTTTATCTTTGTGTGTGTTCTATGAAGAAAGGGACACGCTGTGAGTCCTTGGTAAAACGAATAAATAGATGAATAAATAAATAAGCCCTGTTTGCTGGCCACCCTGCATGCAACAGTTTGTGGGCAATTTCATTTCAAGAGGTTGCCTATTTGACTTCTTCGCTTTCAGGAACTTGTCGAGAACAATCATTTTTTATCTGTCTTCCCCTTGGGGTCCCGTAAGGTCACTAGACATAAGATAGCTGTGAAATTTGACATTGTTCCAATTTAAATGCTTTACTCCAGCAAGTGCAAGACTGCGGGCGCTTCGGTGCGGGGCTTGCCACGGCCAGGCCGTTCTGAGACTCGCCAGCTCTCCAGGCTTCAAAGCCTGCCATCCTTGATCTCGCTAAAGAATGTTTTTGAATTCTATGTCCATCTAGTGGTTGCCTGCAAAGATCTACTTGGCTTTTTCTTTCTTCCTTTTCTTTCACACTTGATCAGTGAGATTCTGTTTGTGATGGGGGTTTGCCCCCCTTGGTCTTTAATTCTTTCACAGGTGGTTTCAAAGTGTCTATCCTCCGCCACTGCTTTCTATAAACAAGCAGGAATTCGGGAACTGCAGTTACTGATGGCTTTCCTCACAGGGCCATTCTCCTCTCACTTTGAAAATAGACTGTTTTGTGGACAGTAAAGTACAGTTCTTTTTCACAGATGAGATTAGAGGCTTGAGGGGAGGCTGAAGGGAGAGGAGTGTTTTCTTTCCCTTTTTTCTTTTTCTCTCTCTCTTTTTTTTTTTTTTTACCAGAGAGCCTTTGTGTTGTAACTAATTTTACCAAATACAAGAACTTTATTTATTTTACACTCAGTTGCACCTTTGGTTAAGGATGACATGGCACCAAGTAGAAGTAGCTAGGAATTTGCCGATTTCCTCATTAATTCCGTCTCCAGCATCCCAAGTGTAAGGGTAAGAGTTGAAGATCAAGTGATGACAGGAACAAATGTGATTGCATATCCAAGGGATCAAATTATATCAATTCTAGCTACGAATTCTGATCTGCCATGGGGGTTGAGATATCTATTTTATCACCTCCTGTCCCTCTGTGGGTTGAAAAAATCTCTCTCCAGGTCTCAGTTTCTACGACTTGAGGTTATAGAAGGAGTGAGATTCAATCCCTTATCTGTAGCAGTGGTTGGTCTTTTCAGTTCTCCTATGGATGCCGAAAGTTGGGGAGCTGACAGATTTATACTGCTTTGAATTCTGTGAGGGAAAAAATAATAGATGGAAGGCAAGTGTTATCACTTAGTTCTAACACATCAACAATGTAAAGGCATTATGTGTGTCTTGGACAACCTTGGCCACTTGAAAGATGGGGACACACGCTGAATTAATACCTAAAGTCATGGCCTTTGTTCCAGTTCAAATTAAAACAAATATTTTTAAATATTTACAAATATTTTTTCTCTATATAAATGTAACACGCTTTATTCAGATCAATGTAAAAAATACAAATGGTGTCCATGCAGCATTATTTATAATAGCAGAAAACTGCAAACAGCCTAAATACCCGTCAGCAGGAAACTGGCTAAATAAACGACAATGTATTTATCTATGGAATAACATGTAATAATTTAAAAGAATATAATAATTAAAAAGAGAACACAAAAGCTAGGTGCAGTGGCTCATGCCTGTAATCCAAGCACTTTGGGAGGCTGAGGCGGGTGGATCACCTGAGGTCAGGAGTTCGAGACCAACCTGGCCAACATGGTGAAACCTCGTCTCTACTAAGAATACAAAAATTGGCTGGGCGTGGTGGCAGGCACCTGTAATCCCAGCTACTCAGGAGGCTGAGGCAGGAGAATCACTTGAACCCGGGAGGTGGAGGTTGTAGTGAGATGAGATTATGCCATTGCACTCCAGGTTGGGTGACAGAGCGAGACTGTCTCAAAAAAAAAAAAAAAAAGAGAGAACACAAAAGTGGAAAATAATGACATGAAAACATGTCTAAGAAATAGCGTTGAGGCCGGGCACGGTGGCTCATGCCTGTAACCTCAGCACTTTGGGAGGCCTGGGTGGGCAGATTGCTTGAGCCCAGGAGTTTTGAGAACAGCCTGGCCAACATGGTGAAACCCTGCTCTATTAAAAAAAATACAAAAATTAGCCGGGCATGGTGGCATGCACCTGTAGTCCCAGCTACTAGGGAGGCTGAGTCAGAAGGATCACTTGAGCCCTGAAGTGGAGGTTACACTGAGCCAAGATCACACCACTGCACTCCAGCCTAGGTGACACAGTGAGACCCTGTCTCAAAAAAAAAAAAAGAAAGAAAGAAAGAGAGAAAAAATAAATAGCGTTGAGAGAAACAAAAAGTTGAAAATAATATTACTAAAATGATATGTACAAATGAATCATATAATTTTCATGGGTTCAGGTATATATATATATATATGCAGGGATATACAGGATTGAGGGAGGTATTTAAGAGGACTTTAATTTTACCAGTAATGTTTTATTTTTTTATAAGACAAATGTATTTATGTAATTCTCATGTAATGTAATTAAAACAGACTTTTTTTTTTTTTTTTTTTTTGAGACAGGGTCTCGCTCTGTAAGGCTGGAGCGCAGTGGCACAATCATGGCTCACTTGCAGCCTCGACCTCCCTGGGCCCAGGTGAAACTCCAAACTCAGCCTCTTGAGCAGCTGGGATTACAAGCACACACCACCACACCTGGCTAATTTTTTATTTTTTGTAGAGACAAGATTTCACCATATTGCCCAGACTGGTCTCAAACTCCTGAGCTCAAGCAGTCTGCCTACCTTGGCCTCCCAAAGTGCTGGGATTACAGGCGTGAGCCACCGTGCCCTGCCAAAACACAATTTTTAAATGATTTTAAAAACCAACACACAGACGATAAGTAAAAAGAAAAAAAACTACTATCCAGCCTCCCATATAGTCTTTTGCATATATACTTTTATTTATTTATTTGGCAAGTAAAAATTATAATATTTATGGTGTACAACATGATGTCTTAATTGCTGCATTCATTGCAGAAGGGCTAAATCAAGCTACTTAACAGGTGTTATCACCTTACATACTTACCATCTTTTGGTGGGTGGCACAACCTCCTGAGGAGCTGGGACTACAGGCACCTGCCAGTAATTTTCAAGTATACAATATATTGTTATTAACTATAATCACCATGATGTATGATAGATTTCTTGAACTTATTTCTCCTGTCAAACTGAAATTTTGTGTCCTTTGACCAACATCTCCCCAATCACCCCAACCCCTGCCTCTGGAAGCTACCATTTTACTCTCTGTTTCAGAGTTCATGGAGACTCCACACATAGGTAAGACCATGTGTTATTTGTCTTTCTGTGCTTGGCTTATTTCACTTAACATAGTGCCATCCAGGTTCATCCATGTTGTTGTAAATGATGGGATTTCCTTCTTTTTTAAGGCTGAATAGTATTCCATTGTGTATATATGCCACGTTTTCTTTATCCATTTATCCTTTGATGGACACTTTGGTTGATTCCATATCTTGGCTATTGTGAATAGTGCTTCAGTGAACAGGGCAGGGGCGGGAAGTGGGTGCAGATATCTCTTCAACATGCTGATTTATATCCTTTGGATGTATACCCAGTAGTGGGGTTGCTAGATATATGGTAGTTCCAATTTTTTTTTTTTTTTTTGAGACGGAGTTTTTGCTCTTGTTGCCCAGGCTGGTGTGCAATGGTGTAATCTTGGCTCACCGCAACTTCCACCTCCCAGGTTCAAGCAATTCTCCTGCCTCAGCCTCCCGAGTAGCTGGGATTACAGATGAGTGTCACCACACCTGGCTAATTTTTGTATTTTTAGTACAGACAGGGTTTCTCCATGTTGGTCAGGCTGGTCTCGAACTCCCGACCTCAGGTGATCCTCCTGCCTTGGCCTCCCAAAGTGCTGGGATTACAACTACTACACCCGGCTGGTAGTTCCAATTTTAATTCTGAGGAGGAACCTCCATACTGTTTTCCGTAATGGTTGTACTAATTTACATACCCACTAACAGTGTACAAAGATTCCCTTTTCTACATCCTCACCAACAATTATCTTTCATTTTTTTATAATGGCCATTCTGACTGGTGTGAGGTGGTATCTCACTGTGGTTTCAATTTGCATTTCCCTGATGATTAGTGATGTTGAACATTTTTTCATATACCTGTTGGCCATTTGTATGTCTTCTGTTGAGAAATGTCTATTGGGGCTTATTTTCCCATTTTTGAATCAAGTTATTTGTTTTCTTACTATTGAGTTATTTGAATTCCTTTATATTTTATTTATTTGTTTAAATTGTTTAATTTTTCTTTTAGAAACAGGGTCGCCCAGGCTGGAATGCAGTGGCATGATCATGGCTTACTATAGCCTCAAACTCCTGGGCTCAAGCAATCCTTCTACATTGGCCTCTCAAAGTGCTGGGATTACAGCCATGAGCCACTACACCTGGCCAAATTCCTTATGTTTTGGATATTAACCCTTTATCAGAAGTGTGGCTTGCAAATACAGTCTTTCATCACTCTGGTGATTGTTTTCTTTGCTGTGCAGAAGCTTTTTAGTCTCACGTAATCCAATTTGTCCATTTTTGCTTTCGTTGCCTGTGCTTTTGGGGTCATATCCAAAAAAATCACTGCACGGACCCATGTCACAGAGCTTTTCCCCTGTTTTTTTCCAGTAGTTTTACAGTTTCCAGTCTTACGTTTAAGTCTTTTATCCATTTTGAGTTAATTTTTGTATAGGGTGTGAGATGAGGGTCTAATTACATCCTTCTGCATATGGATATTCAGTTTTCCCACCACCATTTATTTGAAAAGACTGCCCTTTCCTGATTGTGTGGTTCTTAGCATTTTTGTCAAAAATCAACTGAACCGGGTGCAGTGGCCCGTGCCTGTAATCCCAACACTTTGGGAGGCCGAGGCAGGAACACTTGAGCCCAGGAGTTCAGGACTAGCCTGAACAACATAGCGAGACCTCATCTGTATAAAAATAAGTAAGTAAGTAAATAAATAAATAAAAATCAATTCACCGTAAATGTATAGAATTCTTTCTGGGCTCTCTATTCTGTTCCATTGGTCTATGTGTCTGTTTTGTTTGTTTGTTTTGTTTTGTTTTAAAACAGAGTCTCACTCTTTTGACCAGGCTGGAGTGCAGTGGCGAAATCATGGCTCACTGTAGCCTCAACCTCTCAGGCATAAGTGATCCTCCCATTTCAGCTTCCCAAGTAGCTGGGTCCACAGGCATGTGCCACCATGCCTGGCTAATTTTTATTTTATTTTATTTATTTATTTTGGTAGAGACAAGGTCTCTCTGTGTTGCCCAGGCTGGTCTCAAACTCCTGGCCTCAAGCGATCCTTCTGCCTCAGCCTCCCAAATTGTTGAGATTCCAGATGTGAGCCACCTCACCCGGATGATTACTATAGCTTTGCAGTAGATTTTGAAATGTGGTAGGGTGTGCCTCCTGCTTTGTTCTTTTTGCTCAAGATTGCTTTGGTTATTCAGGGTCTTTTGTGGTTCCATATGAATTTCGGGATTGTTCTATTTCTGTAAAAAATGTCACTGGAATATTGATAGGGATTACATTGAATCTGTAGATCACTTGGGTAGTATGGACTTTATTTTTTTTTTGAGATGGAGTCTTGCTCTGTTGCCCAGGATGGAGTGCAGTGGCGCGATCTCGGCTCACTGCAACCTCCGCCTGCCAGGTTTAAGCAATTTTCCTGCCTCAGGCTCCTGAGTAGCTGGGACTACAGGCACGCGCCACCATGCCTAGCTAACTTTTTGTATTTTTAGTAGAGACGGGGTTTCACCACGCTGGCCAGGCTGGTCTCGAACTCCCTACTTCGTGATCTGCCTGCCTCGGCCTCCAAAAGTGCTGTGATTACAGGCGTGAGCCACCACACCTGGCCCCAAAATGGACATTTTAACAACATTAATTCTTCCAATCTGTGAACACAGGATATCTTTCCATTTACTTGTGTCTTCTTCAATTTTTTTTTGAGACAGAGTCTTGCTCTGTCGTCCAGGCTGGAGTGCAGTGGTGCGATCTTGGCTCACTGCAACCTCTGCCTCCTGGGCTCAAGCAATTCTCCCCTCCCGAGCAGCTGGGATTACAGGTGCACATCACCACGCCTGGCTAATTTTTGTATTTTTAGTAGAGACAGGGTTTCACCATGTTGGACAGGATGGTCTTGAACTCCTGACCTCAAGTGATCCACCCTCCTCAGCCTCCCAATGTGCTGGGATTACAGACATGAGCCACTGTGCCCAGCCACCTTCTTCAATTTCTTTCATTAATGTTTTATAGTCTTCAGTGTACTACATTAAATTTAAAATGTACTATAAAAATTAAGGAATGGTGTGGTGGCTCATGCCTGTAATCCCAACACTTTAGGAAGCCAGAGCCAGTGGAGACCAGGAGTTCAAGACCAGCCTGGGCAACATGGCTAAACCCCGTCTTTATAGAAAATACAAAAATTAGCTGAGTGTAGTGGCATGCACCTGTAGTCCCAGCTATTTGAGTGACTGAGATGGGAGGATCACTTGAGCCCAGGAGGTCGAGGCTGCAGTGGGCCATGATTGTGCCACTGCACTCCAGCCTGGGAGACCCTGTCTCAACAACAACAAAAATTAATTTTTTTTATTGTGGTAAAATATACATAACATAAAATTTACCCTTCTCACCATTTTTAAGTATACAGTTCAGTAGCATTAAATACATCCACATTGTTAGTATGACCATCACTAATATCTGTCTCCAGGACTTTTTCATCCTCCCAGATAGAAGTTCTATACACAGTAAACAATGACTCCCTATTCCACCCCACACCCCCCAATCCCTGGTAGCCACTGTTCTACTTTCTGAATCTATGTATTTGACTATTTTAGATACCTCATTTAAGTGAAATCATACAATATTTGTCCTTTTGTGTTTGGCTTATTTTACTTAGCATAATGTCTTCAAGGTTCATCCATGTTGTAGCATGTATCTGATCATTCCCTTTAAAGGCTAAACAATACCCCATTGTATGTATTTAGCACATTTTGTTTATCCATTCATCTGTTAATGGACATTCAGGTTTTTCCACCTTTTGCCTACTGTGAAGTATGCTGCTATGAATATTGGCATACAAACAGCTGTTCGAGTCCCTGCTTTCAGTTCTTTTGTGTACATACTCAGAAGTGGAATTGCTGAATCATATGGTAATTATATGTTTAATTTTCTGAGAAACCACCATACGGTTTTCCACAGCAGAGGCACCATTTTACATTTCCACCAGCATTATACAAGGGTTTCTATTTCTCCGTATCCATGCCAACACGTTGTTTTCTTGTTTTGTTTTGTTTTAAGACAGGGTCTCACTCGCCCAGGCTGGAGTGCAGTGGCATGATCACGGCTCACTGCAGCCTCAACTTCCTGGGCTCAAACGATCCTCCCACCACAGCCTCCTGTAGCTAGGACTACAGGTGTGCACCACCACACCTGGCTAATTTCTTGTATTTTTTGTAGAGATGGGTTTTTGCCATGTTGCCCAAGCTGGTCTTGCTGGCCTCAGCCTCCCAAAGTGCTAGGATTACAGATGTGAGCCACAGACCAAGCCCTGTGTTTTTTTGTTTTTTGTTTTTCAGACAAGGTATCGCTCTATTGCCAAGGCTGGAGTGCAGTGGCGCAATATATGTCTCACTGTAGCATCGGCCTCCTGGGCTCAAGTGATCCTCCTGCCTCAGCCTCCCATGTAGCTGGGACCACTGGCACACACCACCACACCTGGCTAATGTTTGTGTTTTTTGTAGAGATGAGGTCTCACTTTGTTGCCCAGGCTAGTCTTGAACTCTTGAGCTCAAGCTATCCTCCGGCCTTGGCCTTCCAAAGTGCTGGGATTACAGGTGTGAGCCCCCTGCCCACATGTTCTGTTTTTATAATAATGGATGTGAAGTGGTTATATACTTTTAAAAATTAAACAATGAGGATGGGCACAGTGGCTCACGCCTGTAATCCCAGCTCTTGGGGAGGCCAAGGCTGGTGGATCACCTGAGGTTGGGAGTTTGAGACCAGCCTGGCCAATATGGTGAAACTTAGTCTCTACTAAAAATACAAAAATTAGCCAGGTCATGGTGGCGCACGCTTGTAATCCCAGCTACACGGGAGGCTGAGGCGGGAGAATCACTCAAACCCGGGGGGCGGAGGTTGCAGTGAGCTGAAATTGTGCCGCTGCACTCCAGCCTGGGTAACAGCAAGACCCTGTCTCAAAATAAATAAACAAACAAACAAACAAACGAACAAACAATGGCCTAAACTGTGACTAACATAATGTTAACATTTTTCTACATCATTAAGTGTTCTTCAGGGCTGGGCGTGGTGGCTTTCACCTGTGATCCCAGCACTTTGGGAAGCTGAGGCGGGGGGGGGGATCACCTGAGGTCGGGAGTTTGAGACCAGCCTGACCAACATGGAGAAACCTCGTCTCTATTAAAAATACAAAAATTAGCCAGCCGTGGTGGTGCACGCCTGTAATCCCAGCTACTCAAGAGGCTGAGGCAGGAGAATCGCTTGAACCGGGGAGGTGGAGGTTGCGGCGAGCCAAGATGGCGCCATCGCACTCTAACCTGGGCAAAAATAGTGAAACTCTGTCTCAAAAAAAAAAAATGTTCTTCAACAATGTTATCTTATTGGCTGTGCAGCATTCCACTAAATAAGATGTACCATAACTTACTCAACCAATTCCCTATTATTAGAAACTTAGGTGTTTCCAAATGTTTGGTATTATAAGAGTGCTGCGTATTCACATTTTAGACTTTGCTTTACATTTGCTTATAAATTCCTAACAGTGATATTGCTGCGTCATCGCGCATAAACTTTCTTAAAGTTTTGAAATCAATGTCCATTTTAAAATGAAGTTTAAAAAACGGATGGGAGGACAGAAGGAATTGCTACTGCTGTTGCACGCTTAACACCCAAGCAAACATCTATTGAATCAGTAGAGAAATTCCCACACACAATGTAAAGAGTGAGCATTGTCTGTTAGTCCTCCAACAATTTGTCTTTCACCATTGACCTACATTGAAACCTTCAGCTTAGGAAAAGAATGTAGGAGCCTCTTAATGGAAGGCTAGATTCAGTGGTACTTGGGGTGCTAAAATAGTCTGTGTGTGAGTACTTTCATCTCTGCAGTTCACTACTGGATCCAGGACCAATCTAAATCCTTCTCACTTTGTCTACTACCGAAATATGATGCTATCTCTGTGCTGGAAGTTGCAGAAGTATTTAAGAGTACCCAAGAATAACACAAATGAGAAACTGAAAAATAAGTTCAATAGGAGGAAACATCCAAGAATAAATGACAGGGTAGTAGCTTTCTCCCTTTGGAACTAATTTTTTTTTTTTTTTTTTTTTTTTTTTTGAGACGGAGTCTCCCTCTGTCACCCAGGCTGGAGTATAGTGGTGCGATCTCGGCTCACTGCAACCTCTGTCTCCCGGGTTCAAGTGATTCTCCCACCTCAGCCTCCCAAGTAGCTGGGACTACAGGCATGCGCTGGGACTACAGGAGTGCGCCACCACACCCCGCTAATTTTTGTATCTTTAGTGAAGATGGGGTTTTGCCATTTTGGCAAGGCTGGTCTCAAACTCCTGACCTCAAATGATCCACCAGCCTCCACTCTGCCTCCCAGAGTGCTGGGATTTCAGGTGTGAGCCACCATGACCGGCCCAGAACTAATTATTAATTGGTATAGCTTATGTCCTGACAAAGCCTTAGACTTGGGAATCCTGGACAAACTTCAGTTATGTCACTCTATTACTCAGATACCTTGAGCCACCCAAGGGCTTCCTGGTCAATCCAAACCCTCTTGCCTAGCACTCAGTATTCTGGTTTCCCCTGACCTCTCTGCATCCTGACTGTCCCAGCATGAAGCCTTCCATTCCATCCAAACTGACCTATTTCCTTTATGCCAAACAAGCAGCATATATTCTGGAAAAATCTTTGGACTTGGAGTTAGACAATGTGGATTTGAACCCTGGGTCTGCCATTGCTTTATTAGGATCCTTGGGAAAATACTGAATCTTGCTGAGCTTCGGTTTCCTTATTTGTAAAATAGGGATAACAAAGCCTAATTTGTTGTACTATTATGTATATGTTAAATTGGACAACAGAATGTAAAAGAAGCTAGCACAATGTTGGATATATACTGAGTGTTTGATAGGTAACACAAAGGTCTTGTCTGTCTGGCCTCTGAGCCTTTGCTCCAAACTGTTCTCTTTCTGGAAAAGTCTTCTGAATCCTGCCCATCCATCAAAGCAAATATGTTTTATCCCTCTTGAAAGCCTTCCCACACCAGTCCTAAGCAATCCCTGGCTATTCTGTTGATTTGGCATTGGTCAGTACTACCTAATATTGGTTATACTTTTTACAGTGTATTTTTCTTCTCCAAGTGACCAGTCAGGGAGCCAAACTTTCTACTATCTATTTTTTTTTTTTTAAAGACGGATTCTCGCACTGTCGCCCGGGCTAGAGTGCAATGGCAGATCTTGGCTGACTACAACCTCCAACTCCCAGATTCAAACGATTCCCTGCCTCAGCCTCCCAAGTAGCTGGGATGACAGGCGCCCGCCACCATGACCAGCTAATTTTTTGTATTATTAGTAGAGATGGGGTTTCACCATGTTGGCCAGGCTGGTCTTGAACTCCTGACCTCGTGATCTGCCCACCTCAGCCTCCCAAAGTGCTAGGATTACAGGCGTGAGCCACCGCGCCCGGCTAACTATCTACTATCTACTATTTCTTCCCCCAATCCCACTTTTCCACCTCCGTATCAAGAATGTTTCCCACATAGTAAATGCTAAGTATTTATGTGTTTATTTATTTTTGAGACGGAGTCTCACTCTGCTGCTCAGGCTTGAGTGCAGTGGTGTGATCTCAGCTCACTGCAATCCGCCTCCCAGATTCAAGGGATTCTCCTGCCTCAGGCTCCCAAGTAGCTGAGATTACAGGAGCACACCACCACACCTGGCTTGTTTTTGTATTTTTAGTAGAGACAGGATTTCACCATGTTGACCAGGCTAGTCTCAGACTCCTGACCTCAAGTGATCTGCCTGCCTCAGCCTCCCAAATTGCTGGGATTACTGGCATGAGCCACTGTGCCTGGCCCTAAGTATTTATGCTGACCCTTTTCACTGTCCCTGTGCTTCATGGCCTGCCTGTGTCAGTAGGTCCATAAGGCTTGCATCAGTCCTTCTAAATGGACTCTCTCCTGAGGCAGTTTTCAGAGAGCCCTGATATCAGTTTGTCCCAACAATAATTAAAATGAATGCACAGCACCTCCTAGCTTACAACAGTAGCCTGTAAAGTTAACAGAAAGGGTATTATTATTCTCATCATCCCCATTTCTCAAAGACTAAGAAAGGTCAAGCGATTTGTCCAAGGACACAAAGCTAATGTACAGGAAAACTAGAAACTGAACTCAGATCTACTGCTTGCAAAGTTCATGCTCATGGCCTCACATCATAAAACCTCCTTCTGTATTTAACTGTTCATGAACATTTGTTAGTCTCTAAAGTAGTATTATGGTTGAATTTGAGGTCCTTGCCTAAGAAGAAAATGCCGGTGTTCTTGGGTATAGTAGCCACCTAAAGAAACCTCTTCTGTTTTTGGAGGCATGAAAGGAACAAAAACAATATGCCAGTTCTCAGAGAAATGCTCCAGGTGAGAAACTTGTGTAAATTATTTTCTTGGGGCCCAGAATGACACCTGGGCATTTGGTAAGAAGGTGCCCTTTCCGCTCTTTCCAGCCAGCGCCGAGCGACGGGCATCTCTCGGGACAACTGGCACAAGCGCCACAAAACCGGGGGCAAGAGAAAGCCCTACCACAAGAAGCGGAAGTATGAGTTGGGGCACCCAGCTGCCAGCACCAAGATTGGCCCCCGCCGCATCCACACAGTCCGTGTGCGGGGAGGTAACAAGAAATACCGTGCCCTGAGGCTGGACGTGGGGAATTTCTCCTGGGGCTCAGAGTGTTGTACTCGTAAAACAAGGATCATCGATGTTGTCTACAATGCATCTAATAACGAACTGGTTCGTACCAAGACCCTGGTGAAGAATTGCATCGTGCTCATCGACAGCACACCGTACCGACAGTGGTACGAGTCCCACTATGCACTGCCCCTGGGCCGCAAGAAGGGATCCAAGCTGACTCCTGAGGAAGAAGAGATTTTAAACAAAAAACGATCTAAAAAAATTCAGAAGAAATATGATGAAAGGAAAAAGAATGCCAAAATCAGCAGTCTCCTGGAGGAGCAGTTCCAGCAGGGCAAGCTTCTTGCATGCATCGCTTCAAGGCCGGGACAGTGTGGCCGAGCAGATGGCTATGTGCTAGAGGGCAAAGAGTTGGAGTTCTATCTTAGGAATAAGGCCCGGAAAGGCAAATAAATCCTTGTTTTGTCTTCACCCATGTAATAAAGGTGTTTACTGTTTTGTTCCCAAAAAAAAAGAAGGTGCCCTTTCCCCTACACCTTAATTAATTGTGACTCAGAGCAGATCTATTAGAAATGGTTCCCCTACTACACTTATTATCTCTTCGGTGACCTTCTGTCCCTACCCCTTAAGGCTCAGGGACTTCTCCAAGCCGTGGCTCTGGCACCCCAGGTTTCCCCCTGTGGTCACCATGAACTAGACTCCCTCCAGCAAAGGGCACAACTGTCACCACAGCTCAAGGGCATCTTGGAGTACAGCTGTACACAATCCAAAAGAATCACAGGTGATTCTGATTAGAAGAGATTCTGAGGGACATCCTATCACTACCCGCTTCTCTACCACACCCGCATACCTCCCAGCTACACATTCATCCTGACAGCTCAGCAGACATTATTCAGACTTAGGGAAGGTGTGAATCCACAGATAGTTCACCTGCCATCCAAGGCAGAACCATGTCTCTCAGCTTCCTTGGTCACTGAGTAAGCAACACCCTTTTTGTACAGAGTACAAAAGTACCCTTTGTCTCATTAAAAACTCTTAGAAGCCAGCCTGGCATGGTGGTTCAGGCTGCAATCCCAGCACTTTTTTGGGAGGCCAATGTGGGAGGAATGCATGAGGCCAGGAGTTGAAGGCCAGCCTGGGCAATATGGCAAGAACCTATCTCTTAAAAAAAATTATTTTCTTTTCTTTACTTTGTGTGTTTCATTTTTTGTTTTTGTTTTTGTTTTGAGGCAGGGTCTCGCTCTGTCACCCAAGCTGAAGTACAGTGGCATGAACACAGCTCTCTGTAATCTCAACCTCCTGGGCTAAAGCAATCCTCCCACCTTAGCTTCCTGAGTAGCTGGGACTACAGGCATGTGCCATCATACCCAGCTAATTTTTTATTTTTTTAGTGATGAGATCTTGCTATGTTGCCCAGGCTAGTCTTGAATCCCTGGGCTCAAGCAATCCTCCTGCCTTGCCCCACCAAAGAAGTGCTGGGATTACAGGCTGAGCCACCATGCCAGGCCAAAAGTGTCTTAAAAACAAACAAACAAACAACTATTGGAAGCCAAATGAATCCTGACTTAGCTGTTACTGTAGATTCTGTTGATAATAGTTGCTTAAACTCAACTCTGTCCCCACCATCCCACACTTGGATGCTAAGATCAAAGTTGCCTAGTTGCTTCCAGATTCGTTCAATATGCATTTATTGAACACTACTTCCTAGGTAATTTGCCAGGCACTTGAGTAAAAGGGTGAGGTACAGAATCTTCTCATTTTTTTCTCATCCCACAGAAAGTCCTACTTTCTCACAACCAATAAGCCTCATATCAACAGCAAATTCCAAGTTGCACAGAGACTATCACATTTGCAATCTTCTTGTTTTTCTGAAACAAGCATTAGCATAAATAGTAACAGCAATGACTTGGGCCATGCTCTTGCCTATAATCCTAGCACTTTGGGAGGCCAAGGCAGGAGGATTGCTTGAGCTCAGGAGTTTGGGACATGCCTGGGCAACATAGTGAGACCCCCATCTCTATTTAAAAAAATAAAAAAAAACAAAAAAACTTATTTATACTCTAATTATTCTGGGCCAAAAATGGGAGTTTGAACTCAACTCATATACTATTTTTGTAGATTGTTACATGTAACCCTAGGTATCATATTTACCAGTTGTCTATTTCCCCATCTTTTTTTTGAGACAGGGTTTGTCACCCAGGTTGGAGTGCAGTGGTGCAATCTCAGCTCACTGCAACATCTGCCTCCTGGACTTCAGCGATCCTCTCACCTCAGCCTCCCGAGTAACTGCGACTACAGTTATGCACCACCACACCCAGCTAATTTTGTATTTTTTTGTAGAGGTGAGGTGTCACCATGTTGCCCAGGCTGGTTTCAAACTCCTAGGCTCAAGCAATCTGCCCATTTCAGCCTCCTGAAGTGCTAGGATGACAGGCATGAGCCACCTCGCCCAGCCTGCCCACCTCATTTGGTGAAACCCCCTCTCTCTCTCACTGTGCTATTCCTATTAATTTTCCCACACCCTCCATTCTGTCTCAAACACTAAGAGTTCAAACATCTCTTCTCCAGTGATCTTAACCTTGGACTTAGAATTTTCCCCATTTCTTAATAGTACCTCTCGTCCCTGGCTGTTCTTTAGCATAACATCAACTCAGTCAAATGAAATAAAGAAACATTTACAGAGTGAAGGGGAAGGAAAGATGGGAAGGGGACAGCTGTGATTACTGACCCATCCTGCCCCAGCTTTCCCTCACTAGAAGTGGTTTTTGGTACAAACTCAGAATGGCAGTTAAGAAGAAAAAAGCCTTGTTTCTTATGCTTTCCTAAAGACCAGCAAGGAACAACTGGAATTTGAAATGTAAAAAAATACCATTTACAATAGCACCAACAAAAATCAAAACAAAACAAAAACCACTTAGGCCCAAATCTAACAAAATAAATACAGGATCTATATGAGAAAAACTACATAACACTGGTGAAGAAAATCAGAGATCTAAATAAATGAAGAGAGAGTCCATGTTACAAGATCAATATACAAAAGCCAGTTTCTGTCATATACTAAATACCAGCAATGAACAATTGGGATTTGAATTTTATTTTATTTATTATTATTATTTTGAGACAGGGTCTTGCTCTGTCACCCAGGATGGAGTGCAGTGGCATGATCATAGCTCAATGCAGGCCCCACCTCCTGAGCTCAAACAATCCTCACCTCAGCCTCACAAGTAGCTAGGACTACAGGTGCATGCCACCATGCCTGGCTCGTCGGAAAAAAAAATTTTTTTTTTTTTTTATAGAGATGGGGTCTTGTTATGTTGCCCAGGCTGGTCTTGAACACCTGAGCTCAAGAGATTCCTCCTGTTTTGGCCTCCCAAAGTGGAATTACAGGTGTGAGCCACTGTGCCTGGCTGGGATTTGAAATTTAAAAAAAAAAGATAACATTTATAAGCCTTATTTCTTGGAGTCATGTGGTTCAAGTGAACACCTTAGCTTGGTGATTTGCAGTTTCAACTTGACTATGCCCTTTAACCAGAAATCCTGGGGTTGTTGAGCCCTTTCCATGTAGTAGCCTAGACCTCATCTTCAATTTTGAGTCAAAATGGATTTTTGAGCAGTTCTAATAGTCACTGGATTCCTCTGAGGTACTATTTGTTGACATTTTTTTTTCTCCAAGCCTCTTTCATTTAGGCAGCCAAATTTTCCTCAGAGACTTCCATTCCTCATTTTCAAACCTTCCTGCCTCTTTTGCTTCCAGCTGGTTGCTGAACTTCAGTCTGACATTTCCAACGGTACCTCCAGCCTACAGCAAGTGTCCTGCCTTTGTGGCCTGTTTCCCGGCCATTGTCTGGCTTCTCTGTTCTTCATTCCCCTTTATCTCTACTCCTTCCCTCCTCCTCCCCAGTGCACAGGTCAGGCATTCAAGGGTGGACGTATCATGGACAACTCTGATTTGAGTTGTTTTCTCTGAAACAAATATTTGCATACGTGACCCTCCCCCGCCCCGCTATTTACCATATGGCTTTTCCTCCATCCCAGCCAGAGGAGCTCTCAAATTCATATATATTTTTGGAAATGAAGTTTTCCCCAGATGGTCTCTCCAAAGCACCAAAGCAAGGTCAGAGTTTGTGCATTCCTTCAAAGGTTCTGGGCAGGGGTTAGAATTACTCGTGTTTTCTTACTCCCATCAGCAGTTATTTTGTCAGTGCACCTGATAATGGGACAAAATCTGAGTCTTTCTTAGCTAAAAACACACCGGTGTTTGAGGGAGATGTTGAACCATAAACTGGTGTCCCCAGGGAAAGGAGAGAAACCTGCTCAGTTGCTCAAATAATTTCAAACCAAAGCCCCTAAGGATACTTCCACAGGGAGAGAAAAAGAGTATGAATATTAGAAAGATGATGAGCCAGGTGTGCTGAAAAGTTTTCTTAGTCATTCTTAGCCCTAGAAGGGGATGGGGGCAGCCCCACATCTCTACTGGGAAACATACTTCCCCTTTTAAATCAGGAAAGAAAAAAACAACAACAT
Organism: Pongo pygmaeus; assembly: GCF_028885625.2. Taxonomy (NCBI): domain Eukaryota; kingdom Metazoa; phylum Chordata; class Mammalia; order Primates; family Hominidae; genus Pongo; species Pongo pygmaeus. The sequence goes on from NC_072381.2 coordinate 107,001,925, forward strand.
AGCCCCCAAATAGAGAATGTTTTCTTTTGTAACTGGAAGCAAACATTGCTGATGGCTTTAACAGCTGTCTGCCAACGTGGCCTGAGCAGCAGGCAAGCTCAAACACTTTCTGAGATCAACACATGTACAGACTTACAGTATATTAGGTCAAATTATAAATCCAGGAATAAAAGAACAAATAAACAAGTTTCGGCTTTCTCTAGGCTTCTGCATCCAATACCAGCTAAATTAGCCTCTGAAGCAGAGGAATCTGGATTCCAAGAAGGCAGGTCTCCCAAAAGTTCAAGTCAAACCTCCCTCTGATAGGAAAAGAAGGTGCCATTGTAGATTAACTTGCTGATGACTGACCAGGTCCGGGCTGCTGGGCCCAGCCTAGCCAAGGCTTCCCCGTATCTTAGCCCAGCAGACTCTGAGGATGTGCGGCAGGTTAACGTTAGGCCTGCCATTGACTTGATCTTTGACCCCAGTAAATCATTTAATATGCCATGTGCCTTTGTCCATATGTTAATGTTTTGTGTAATTCGGATGAGAATTCCAGCAAGTCTGGGTGTGCCACCCATTAGGACTAAAGTTTTCCCTTTGGAGCTTCTAGGAGGAACCTTCTGGATAGCTACATTGCAGAAAGCTGAAGTACCTCGATGAACCTAATTCAAATGCCTGCAGATGGTGAGACCAGCCTTGCCTGAACTGTGACTGAGAAGTAAAAGAATGAATTTTTTCCTTTGTTATCAAAACGGACACAAAACTTTTAGTTTTGCCTTAGGGCAAGAAACCCACCAGAATGTAATAGGCGGGAGAATACTGGCTTCCACCACTCTACTAGTTATGTGACCTTGAACGAGTTACATTGGCTAAGCTTCCACAGATGTTAGTGGGTCATGAAATCAATGAAATAGATTGGAACTTAAAAAAAATTTTTTTTCGAGATGGAGTCTTGCTCTGTTGCCCAGGCTGGAGTGCAGCAGCTCAGTCTCGGCTCACTGCAACCTCCACCTCCCGGGTTCAAGCGATTCTCCTGCCTCAGGCTTCCGGAAGCTGGGATTACAGACTCCTGCCACCAAGCCCGGCTAATTTTTGTATTTTTGGTAGGGACAGGGTTTCACCATGTTGGCCAGGCTGGTCTGAACTCCTGACCTTAGGTGATCTGCCCTCCTCGGCCTCCCAGAGTGCTGGGATTACAAGTGTGAGCCACGGCGAATGGCTCTAAAAAATGTTTTAATAAAATAAATTGAGTAGAATAGAAAACACCAGGGCCCAGTCCACAGTAAGGGGAAGTACACGTGTGTATGTATGATTCCTGGGGTCATAATGAACAATAAACGTTCTACTATAGGTAACTAACAAAAAGTTTTCAAGCCAGTGGCTTAGCCCAGTGGTCCCCAACCTTTTTGGCACCAGGAACAGGTTTCACGGAAGACAGTTTTTCCATGGGTGGGGCGGAGGAGCTGGTTTTGGGATTAAACTGTTCCGCCTCAGATCATTAGTTAGATTCTCATAAGGAGTGGGCAACCTAGATCCCTCACATGCACAGTTCACAATGGGGATCGCGTTCCTATGAGAATCTAATGCCGCCACTGATCTGATGGGAGGTACAGCTCAGGCAGTAATGCCTGCTGTTCACCTCCTGCTGTGCAGCCAGGTTCCTAACAGGCCACGGACTGGTACCAGTCCATGGCCTAGGGGGTTGGGAACCCCTGGCTGAGACCATAGAGCTTCGATCTCCTAGTCTATTTGTTGGAAATAATTCATTTTATATGCATACATAGATATATACACAAATACACATGCATCTAATGAACACCTACTCTGTGTCAGGCACAGTGAGGGGTGTGTGAGGTATACAGGCATGACAACGCCCTGTCCCCGTGGAGCACTGGCTAGTCAGGGAGCCTATCATAAAATACTGGCATAATGATTTCACTACCGTTGTGATTAGGGCCACAAAGAGACTTACAAAGGGAGAAGAGAGTACGTCGCAGGGTTCCTGACCTGGGCTGCAAGACCAGGGCCAGCCCTCCTGAGGAAGGGACATAGAAGGAGGCAGAGAGTGATGCAGGCAAAGAACTGGGGGCATCCCAGGCTGAAGCACCAGCAAGTCTGAGCAGACCCTGAAGAAGGAGTAACCTGTGCTGGGCCTGCCCCAAAGGCTTCTGTGAGGATGACTAAGGGAGGTGACAGCCAGCGGAAACACAGTTTCTGTAAACTGTAGAGTGTTATTCAAATGTGGACCTATTATTTAAAACAATGAATATAAACATGCCTTAAAGGTGAGTTTAGCCGGTGGGTGGCTCATGCCTGTAATCCCAGCACTTGGGGAGGCCGAGGAGAGTGTATCACCTGAAGTCAGGAGTCAGACCAGCCTGGCCAACATGGTGAAACCCCATCTCTACTAAAAATACAAAAAAAAAATTAGCCAGGCGTGGGGGTGGGTGCCTGTAGTTCTGGCTACTCGGGAGGATGAGGTAGGAGAATCACTTGAACCTGGGAGGCGGAAGTTGCAGTGAGCCGAGATTGCACCACTGCACTCCAGCCTGAGCGACAGAGTGAGACTGTCTCAAAAAAAAGAAGGTGAGTTTAAGCATCCTTTCAATGACTCTTTGCCGGATTCTATTCTAGGTTCTGGGAATACAGCAGTCAGTAAGAGAGACCCTCTGTCCTCCATAAACACAGAGAATGGTGACTTCAGACAGCGGTAAATGCTATGGTGAAATACAAAATTTGGCAGAGGAATAGAGAATAATGGAGGCAGGGAAGGTTCTAGACAGGAAGGCAGGGCTCTCTGAGGGGGTGAAAACCAGATCTGAATAAACTACCTGTCACCCTCTGACAATGTCACCTTGGATACATCACCTAACCTTTCAAGACTCTGTTTCCTCATCTCACAGGACTCACCTGAGAATTAAATGAGATAAGAAATGGAAGCCCTCCAAATACAGGTTAGCGTGAATAATGTTAAACAGTGAATATTTAATAAATGCTAAATAATCGAGTGCTTTAATCAAGAACGAAAGTTAGAAGTTTTTTTTTAACAGTCCGGGTGCAGTGGCTCATGCTTGTAATCCCAGCACTTTGGGAGACCAAGGCAGGTGGATCACTTGAGGTCAGGAGTTTGAGACCAGTCTGGCCAACATGGTGAAAACCGATCTCTACTAAAAGTACAAAAAAGTTAGTGGGGTGTGGTGGTGCATACCTGTAATCCCAGACACTCAGGAGGCTGTGGTGGGAGGATTGCTTGAATCTGGGAGGTGGAGGTTGCAATGAACCGAGATGGTGCCTCTGCAAACTCTGCCTCCCGGGTTCAAGCGATTCTCCTGCCTCAGCCTCCCAAGTAGCTGGGATTACAGGCACACGCCACCACACCCAACTAATTTTTGTATTTTTAGTAGAGACGCTTTCACCATGTTGGCCAGTATGGTCTTGAACTCCTGACCTCAAGTGAACCACCTGCCTTGGCCTCCCAAAGTGTTGGGATTACAGACGAGAGCCACTGCGTCCCACCAAAAAAAGGGTTTTTTTAATTAAAAAAATAATAATAGAGTGCTACTAATCCATCATTTAAGATACTAGGAATATGTTTAGAAAGATGTAGAATGGGCCGGGCGCAGTGGCTCACGCCTGTAATCCCAGCACTTTAGGATATGCATACATAGATTTACATACATATACAAAGGAGGCCGAGGCAGGGGATCACCTGAGGTCGGGAGTTCGAGACCAGCCTGACCAACATGGAGAAACCCCGTCTCTACTAAAACTACAAAAATTGGCAGGGCGTGGTGGCGCATGCCTGTAATCCCAGCTACTCGGGAGGCTAAGGCAGGAGAATTGCTTGAACTCGGAAGGCAGAGGTTGAGGTGAGCCAAGATGGTGCCATTGCACTCCAGCCTGGGCAATAAGAGTGAAACTCCATCTCAAAAAAAAAGAGAGAGAGAAAGATGTAGAATGACAAGAAGGAGAAATTAGGCCTTCTATTTTCAGACAGGCTGGACAAATCCTGCAAAAGGAGTCATTATTGAACTTTGTGTCAGTTGGGTCCTCTGGGAAGCAGATGCAGAGACAAAATAAGATTTTGGTGGTTGGGGGCAGTAACCCTTGTGAAAGATAAATGAGGAAGGAAGTAGAATTGGGTAGGAAAAGCCTCAAACCATGATGTAGCATGTATCAGAATCTCCTTCCTTTTAAAGGCTGAATAATATTCCATTGTATGAATATATCCCATTTTATTTATCTATTCATTCATCCATCGATGGACATGTGGGTCACTCTCACCTTCTGGCTATTGTAGATGATGCTGCTATGGTCATGGGTGTACAAATGGCTGCTTGCTACCCTGCTTCCAATTTGTTTGTGTATATACCCAGAACTGCAATTGCTAGGTCACATGGTACCCATATGGCTATTTTTAATTGTTTGAGGAATAAACAAATAAAATACTATTTTCCATAGCATCTAATATATACCATGTTAAATTCCCACCAACAGTGCACAAGGGCTCCAATTCCTCCACATGCTCACCAACACTTGTTATTTTCTGGGTGTATTAGTCCCTTCTCACGCTGCTATAAAGAACTGCCCAAGACTGGGTAATTTATTAAGGAAAGAAGTTTAATTGACTTACAGTTCTGCAGGGCTGGGGAGGCCTCAGGAAACTTACAGTCATGGTGAAAGGGGAAGCAAATATGTCCTTCTTCACATGGCAGCAGGAAGTAGAAGTCCTGAGCAAAGGGGTAAAGTCCCTTATATTAATAAAACCATCAGCCGGGCGTGGTGGCTCACGCTTGTAATCCCAGCACTTTGGGAGGCCGAGGCGGGCGGATCACGAGGTCAGGAGACAGAGACCATCCTGGCTAACACAGTGAAACCCCGTCTCTACTAAAAATACAAAAAAAAATTAGCCGGGCGTAATGGCGGGCGCCTGTAGTCCCAGCTACTCAGGAGGCTGAGGCAGGAGAATGGCATGAACCCGGAAGGCAGAGCTTGCAGTGAGCCGAGATCTCGCCACTGCACTCCAGTCTGGGCGACAGAGCGAGACTTCGTCTCAAAAAAACAAAAACAAAAACAAAACAAAACAAAAGCCCATCAGATCTCGTGAGAACTCACTCACTATCGTGAGAACTCACTCACTATCATGAGAACAGCATGGGGGTAACCGCCCCCATGATTCAATTACCTCCCACCGGGTCCCTCCCATGATACATGGAGATTATGAGAACTACGATTCAAGATTAAATTTGGATGGGGACATAGCGAAACCATGTCACTGAGTTGTTTGTTTGCTTGTTTGTTTGTTAAATAGTAACCACTCTAGCCAGGCTGGCATGCAGTGGCACAATCATAGCTCACTGGGCTCAAGCAATCCACCCGTCTCAGCTTCCCAAGTAGCTGGTACTATAGGCATGTGCCTCCAGGCCACTGCGCTTGGCCTTGAGCATCTTTTTATGTGCTTATTGGCCACTTGAATATCTTCTTTGGAGAAATGTCTATTCAAGTCCTTTGCCCATTTTTTTTTTTTTTTTTTTTTTGAGACAGAGTCTCACTCTGTCACCCAGGCTGGAGTGCAGTGACACAATCTCGGCTCTCTGAAACCTCTGCCTCCTGGGTTAAAGTAATTCTTCTGTCTCAGCCTCCCGAGTAGCTGGGACTACAGGCGCGTGCCACCACACCCACTAATTTTTGTATTTTTAGTACAGATGGGGGTCTCACCATATTGGCCAGGCTGGTCTCGAACTAATGACCTAGTGATCCACCCACCTCAGCCTCCCAAAGTGCTGGGATTACAGGCGTAAGCCACCATGCCCGGCCCCTTTGCCCAATTTTTTTTTTTTTTTTTTTGAGATGGCGTCTCTTTCTGTTTCCCAGGCTGGAGTGCAGTGGCGCAATCTCGGCTCACCACAACCTCTGCCTCCCGGGTTCAAGCAATTCTCCTGCCTCAGCCTCCAGAGTAGCTGGGATTACAGGCACACGCCACCATACCCAGCTAATTTTTGTATTTTTAGTAGAGACGGGGTTTCACCATATTGGCCAGGCTGGTCTCAAACTCCTGACCTCGTGATCTGCCCGCCCCGGCCTCCCTAAGTGCTGGGATTACAGGCGTGAGCCACCACGCCCGGCCTTGCTTTGCCCATTTTTAAATTAAATTGTTTGTCTTTTTGTTGTTGAGTTATCACCTCAGGTGATCCGCCGCCCTCGGCCTCCCAAATCACCTCAGGTGATCCGCCCGCCTTGGCCTCCCAAAGTGCTGGGATTACAAGTTTGAGCCACTGCGCATGGGCGTGTGTCCTCATTTTGTAGATGAATCTCAGAGGGGGCAAGTAACTTGACAGAGCTACTAAGTGGCAGAGCTGAGTTGGATGCCAGGCAGTAAGCTCTACAGCTTGAACTTTTAATCGCCCCCCAAACCCCTTTTTCTTAGCAGATCTTCTCTGGCACTTTTAGCCTTCTAAAAAGTCACATATTGGCCAGGTGTGGTGGCTCATGCCTATAGTCCCAGCACTTTGGAAGGACAAGGCACTTTGGACTTTTGAGCCCAGGAGTTCAAGACCAGCTTGACCAACATAGCAAGACCCATTCTCTACCAAAAAAAAAAAATTAGTAGGGCTTGGTGGCACATGCACTTGTAGTCCCAGCTACCCAGGAGGCTGAGGCAGGAGGATCACTTGAGCCTAGGAGTTTAGGCTGCAGTGAGCTATGATCATATCACTGCACTCCAGCCTGGGTGACAGTGTAGGACCCTGTTTCTAAAAAAATAAATAAATAAGAAAATAAAAGTCACCTATTAACTTTTTAAAAAGTAAAAAGACACTTTTCCCTATCATCCCAGGCCTCTAGAAAAATCATTCTCTTCTTTGGTCTTTATTTCAAGAACTTATTTCAACTTGCTAGGATTGCCTATAACACATTGTACTGTGGCTGCTTCCATGTGTGACTATCCATCTCCCTCCTCCCTAGCTCCAACCCTCCTTCCCTAGTAATAATAAACTGTGAGCTATTTGAGAGACTATATGTAAATATCCACATGGTGCAGCACTTAAGAGTGCAGGCTTAGAGACCAGACTGACGGGGAAGAAGCCTGTTCTGCCACTTACTAGTTATATGACCTTAGGGTCTTTCCTTAATCTTTCTGAGCCTCTGTTTCTTTATCTGTAAAATGGGACTGATAATAGAACCAACACCTCACAAGGTTGTTGCAAGGATTAATGGAGATAACACATGTAAAACACTTAGGATGATGTTTAACACAAACTAAGAACATGATAAAAGTTGGCAAATACTCTGCTGGAAAAAAATAAAACCAGAATAAACACTCATCCCACCACCAAGTGGAAGAAAAATTGTATGGTGTTTTGTTTTGTTTTTCCCTAAGGCAGAGATGAGTAGGCTTCAGCCACTTGGTTTTTCTTCATTTAAAATGCACTATTGGCAGCATCACCTTCAGCCACAGTCGCTTATAGAAGGAAGGGATTGGTCAATAAGGGATGACCCAAGGGGGTACCAGAATCCCCAAATGACTTTCCCCTTCCTAAGGCTGAAGGCTCCGTGCTGCTTCTGCTTGGGCTCAGGCCATGCCAGTCCTCCTCCTCTTCCTTTTTTTTTTTTTCCCATCCCTCCCTCCCCACTTCAAACCCTGGGAAAAAAAAATGAAGAGAAGCACACCAACCAAGAAGCCTTTTCACCTCATTGTGTTTTCCAGCTAGACCTGAACAGACGGCGATCAATTCAACCCTCTCTCACCCTTCCTTCTCTCTTCTTCTCTCATGTCCTCTTTGTGTTTTTTGTTTTGTTTTGTTTTGTTTTTTTCTCTCAGGCTGTGTCTTCAGGCTTAGGAAAAAGCAGATACCTCCCAGTAGCATGAAGATGCAAGAAGCTGCAGTTGCCTGTAGCAAACACAACGTGATTGTAACAGGTGCCCATGGCCCTTGGTGCATGGAAAGGTGGACAAGCAGGGGATCCTGTTTGGATTCTCTGAGAAACTTCTCAGCTTGACCACGTCTGTCTCAACCTAGGTTTGGCTGCAAGAAGTCACACAGAAAACCTTGCTTTCCTACTTCCTCTGGCCAGGAACCTTCTGAAGTTCGCCCCATCCCCAAGCAAAGAGTTTTCATTCCAAGCTTGAGCAAATCTGGCCTGTTGGACTTGAAATCAATGACTGTGAAGGAGGAATACACCTTTTCCTTTTTCAAAGCAGCCTAGTGGGATTTTGTTTTTTTCCAACAGGGTAACTCCAAATTGGCAGGGCTTTCAAAGCTACAAATTTCCATGTCCCCAGGCCTCACTGAAGAAAAATTTCCTGGTTAGATTGGCATGTGTGGAAGTTTTAGGTGTGCAGCAGGTGAGAAATGTTGAACAAATAGTTAAACCTGAGCTATGAATCAAATTAGTCTAAACAAGATTCTCCCCTAACCCCATGCTGTACTAGTTACCCTCCTTAATTCCTACCCCAAACATATATTCAAAAATAGCTACTATTTGTCAAACACCCAGTAAGTACCAGGAACTGAGCTACATGTTTTATTTACTTACATTACTCATTTTATCTTCACAACTATGCAAGGTAGAAATTATTTATTGTTTCTTTTCTTTTCTTTCCTTTTCTTTTTTTTGCTCTGTCTCCCAGGCTGGAATGCAGTGGAGCAATCTTGGATCACTGCAAGCTCCACCTCCCAGGTTCACGCCATTCTCCTGCCTCAGCCTCCTGAGTAGCTGGGACTACAGGCGCTCACCACCACGCCCGGCTAATAATTTTTGTGAGACGGGGTTTTACCATGTTAGCCAGGATGGTCTTGATCTCCTGACCTTGTGATCTGCCCGCCTTGGCCTCCCAAAGTGCTGGGATTACAGGTGTGAGCCACTGCGCCCGGCCTTATTGTTTCTTTTCTAAGGCACAGACAGGTTAAGCAATTTCCCCAAAGTCACTCAGTTCAAATCTCATTCCAACAATAACATGAGTGAATCTTAAAATCATCATGCAGAGCAAAAGAAGCCAGACAATAAAAGAGTATGTCCTGTATGGTTTCATGTATATAATATGATAGAAAATGCAAATTAATCAACAGTCATAGAAAGCAGACCAGTGGTTACCTAGGGATGGGACAGAGAGGAGACGGATTATAAAGGAGCACGAAGAAACTTTAGGGTATGATGGAAATGCTGATAATCTTAATTGTTATAAGATTGTTATAATGGTTTTGCAGGTATAGGCGTATGTCAAAACTGACCAAATTGTACACGTTATATATATGCAAGTTAATATGCCTCAAGTATATCTTGATAAGATTGAAACAAGGTACAAAAAAAGCTGGATGCGGTGGTGCCTGCCTGTAATCCAGCAACTGAGGCTGAGGCAGGAAGCTCACTTGAGCCTAGGAGTTCAAGACCAGCCTGGTCAACTTAGTGAGACTCTATCTCAGAAAAAAAAAAAAAAAGAGCTGAACATTACCCTGATCTGATCACTATACTACGTACCTCATAAATATGTAAATTATTTAAATAAACATCTAAATTATTATTTGTTAATTTTTTTAAAAAGCATGGGGGGCCGGGCACAGTGGGTCACACCTGTAATCACAGCATTTTGGGAGGCCAAGGCCAGCTGATCACCTGAGGTCGGGAGTTGGAGATCAGCCTGACCAACGTGGAGAAACCCCATCTCTACTAAAAATACAGAATGAGCTGGGCATGGTGGTGCATGCTTGTAATCCCAGCTACTCAGAAGGCTGAGGCATGAGAATCACTTGAACCCGGGAGGCAGAGGTTGTGGCGAGCCGAGATGGCACCATTGCACTCCAGCCTGGGCAAAAAGAGTGAAACTCCATCTCAAAAAATAAAAAAAAAAAAGCATAAGAGTAACTTTATCAATCTGCTTTGTGCTGTGAATCTGGTTTACATGCAAATCCTTGGGACATTGAATAAAGGTACAGATCCTTATCGTGTTCTAAATGAAATCATCCCCCCACAAAAAAGCATAAAAATATCCCATCCCTAATCATTTCTACAAATGCATGTACTCGTTGTTATGTTTGATATCATAGGGCTTAGCCAGACTCTGGTTCAGACTTTTATTTTATTTTACCATTATTATTTTTGAGACAGTCTCACTCTGTTGCCCAGGCTGGAATGCAGTGGTGCAATCTCAGCTCACTGCAACTTCCACTTCCTGGGTTCAAGCAATTCTCTGCCTCAGCCTCCCGAGTAGCAGGGACTACAGGTGTGCACCACCATGCCTGGCTAATTTTGTATTTTTAGTACAAACACAAAATACATAGTTTTTCCATGTTGGCCAGGCTGGTCTCAAACTCCTGGCCTCAAGTGATCCGCCTGCCTCGGCCTCCCAAAGTGCTAGGATTACAGGCATGAGCCACCATGCCCAGCCAGGTTTAGACTTTCATGCTGTTGTCTCTGGGTCCTGTTGGGGTGAGAGGACCTAGCTGTTACTGGTTTTTCTCACTGGAAATTCCAATTAGTAAGGCCTATGATTCTAGAAATTCTTTTTCACCACTCACAGTTAGGTCTGCTATAATGTCAATGTGATGCTAATGATTATTTAAACCAGCAGTTCTCAAATTTTTTGGTATAAGGATCCTTTCACACTCATGAAAAGTATTGAGGACACCACAAAGCTTTTGTTTATTGTGGATAATATCTATCAGTAGTTGCTCAGAAATTAAAGCTGAGAACTTTTAAAGACAGTTAATTCATTTTTTAAAATAATAAACCATTACATATGACATAAATAACATTTTAATTAAACATAATTGTATATCCCAAAAGAACAGTGAGAAGAGTCACATTGTTTTGCATTTTTGCAAATTGAATTTCTGATTCCATAGAAGATATGATTCTCATATTTGCTTCTTCAATCTGTTGCAATGTCACATATTGTGTAGCATCTGGAAAATTCCACCACCTACTTGTGAAAGAATGAAAATGAAAAAGGTAAATAACATCTTAGTATTAATAAGAAAATAGTTTTAACCTTGCAGACCCCTGAAAAGATCTTGGGGATTCACAGGGGTCCCCAAATCACACTTTAAGAACTGCTAGGGGCCAAGTGTGGTGGCTCATGACTGAGGCTCAGTCCCAGCATTTTAGAAGGCTGAGGCAGGCAGATTGCTTGAGCTCAGGAGTTCGAGATCAGCCTGGGCAAATCTCCGTGGCAAAACTCCATCTCCACAAAAAATACAAAAATTAGCTGAGTGTGGCTGTGTGTGCTGTGGTCCCAGCTACTTGGGAGGCTGAGGTGGGAGGATTGCTTGAGCCCAGAAAGTCGAGGCTGCAGTAAGCCATGATTGTGTCACTGCACTCCAGCCTGGGCAACAGAACAAGATCCTGTCTCAAAAAAAAAAAAAAAGAACTACTGATCTAAAGTGTTCAGGACCATAAACTATTTATTCCAGTTCTTATGCTACCACCCCCACTATTTTACCTCTCCTACCTTGTGAAATCTTGAGAGACAGAGGAAGAAACTGGGGCACCGTGAAGCATCAGATGGAAGGTTGTACTAATAACTCTCCTTCAAAGTCCTTTCCACCCCTGTGAGTCTGTGGCATGGGGTATTTTTCTTTTAAACAAAATCAAGAGAGCCAAAGGCTCAGCAGGACCTAGATGCACAGGATGGGGGGACTAAAGCACAACAATGGAAACATCACAGAGATTCCTTGTGACCCTCTTGCAGAAAGAGGAACAGCTGCCTCCTCTCAGGGCTTTGCTCTGGTTTACCCCATAGTGGGTGTCAAAGCAAGAACCTGGGGTCCTGAGGGAAGTTCAGACAGATCGGAGCTCTTACCTGTTCCCTAAACAAGTGCTTGCTGGGTTAAAGCCAGCATTGGTCCAAATCCTCGATCCAAATTGAAAACTTTGGCCCCTGACATGGGGTAGAAGACAGTGCATGCATTTAGGAGTCAATAAATTCCAGTGTGAATTTTGTTACTCCTTTTTACAGAGTGTGCAACCTTGGGTAAATTACTGGCCTTTACTCTCTCTCTCTCTTTTTTTTTTTTTTTTTTTTTGAGACGGAGTCTCGCTCTGTCTTCCAGGCTGGAGTGCAATGGCGAGATCTTGGCTCACTGCAACCTCCGCCTCTCAGGTTCAAGCATTTCTCCTGCCTCAGCCTCCTGAGTAGCTGGAATTACAGGTGCCCACAACCAGGCCCAGCTAATTTTTGTATTTTTAGTAGAGATGGGGTTTCACCATGTTGGTCAGGCTGGTCTCAAACTCCTGACCTCAGGTTCTCAGGTAATCCACCCACCTTGGCCTCCCAAAGTACTGGGATTACAGGCATGAGCCACCGTGCCCAAGCTCATTACTGGACTTTTCTAAACCTCAGCTTCTTCATCTATAAAAGGGAAATCATAATATCCTTATTTTTTTCTCTTTATTTATTTATTTATTTATTTATTTATTGGTGAGATGGAGTCTCGCTCTGTCGCCAAGCTGAAATGCAGTGGCGCAATCTCGGCTCACTGCAACCTCTGCCTCCCGGATTGAAGTGATTTTCCTGCCTCAGCCTCCTGAATACCTGGGATTACAGGTATGCACTAGCACGCCTGGCTAATTTTTGTATTTTTAGTAGAGGCGGGGTTTCACCACGTTGACCAGGCTGGTCTTGAACACCTGACCTCAGGTGATCCACCCACTTTGGCCTCCCAAGGCACTGGGATTACAGGCGTGAGCCACCACCCCCGGCGTCTCTTCATTTTTTAAAAAGAGATGGCTCTGGGCATGGCGGCTCATGCCTGTAATTGCAGCACTTTGGGAGGCTGAGGAGGGACGCCCACTTGAGACCAGGGGTTTGAGACCAGCCTGGGCAACGTAGTGGGACCCTGTCTCTACAAAAAATACAAAAAAAGAAAGTTTTTTAAATGTCAGGTGCAGTAGCTCATGCCTGTAATCCCAGCACTTTGGGAGGCTCAGGTGGGAGGATTGCTTGAGGCCAGGAGTTTAAAACTAGCCTGGGCAGGCCGGGCGCAGTGGCTCACGCCTGTAATCCCAGCACTTTGGGAGGCCAAGGCGGGTGGATCACGAGGTCAGGAGATCGAGACCATCCTGGCTAACACAGTAAAACCCCGTCTCCACTAAAAATATAAAAAATTAGCCGGATGTGATGGCAGGCACCTGTAGTCCCAGCTACTCGGGAGCCTGAGGCAGGAGAATGACATGAACCCGGGAGGCGGAGCTTGCAGTGAGCCGAGATGGAGCCACTGCACTCTGGCTTGGGCGACAGAGCGAAACTCCATCTCAAAATAAATAAATAAATAAATAAATAAAACTAGCCTGGGCAACAGAGCAAGATCACATCTCTAAAAAAAAAAAAAAAAAAGAAAAGAAAAAGAAAAAAATTAGCTGGGCGTGGTGCACACACGTGTGGTAGGAGGATTGCATTGAGCCATGGTCACACCACTGCACTCCAGCCTGAGCAACAGAGCAAGACTCCATCTCTAAAAAGTGAGAGAGAGAAATGGGATCTCGCTCTGTTTCCCAGGCAAGTCATAGTGCACTGCAGCCTCCAACTCCTGGGCTCAAGGGATCCTCCCATCTTCCCCTTCTGAGTAACTGGGATTACAGATGTGTGCCACTGTGTCCAGCTCATAATATCCTTCCGAAAGGATTATTGCACAGATTCAATTCAATAATATATGTAAGAAGCCCAGCAGAGTACCTGGCATGTAACAGAGGCTCACTTTTAATGCCTGTTATACTTTTACAGAAAATCAAAGGGCAAAATGGAAATGTACCACAGCTTCCAGCATTAGACAGTCCTGGGTTTGAATCCTAACAACACTGGCTTTGGGTAAATCACTTCACCCACCTTGTACAGTTATTGTGAGGTGATTGAAATAATGCCTATAAATCACCTGGTATCTAGCCCATGTCTTACAGATGGCCACTGTTACAACCCACCATTTGCATCCGGGGCTACAGGGATGCAAGCCTCTTTGGGGGCTAGCCCTTGGTCCCTGGACACAGGTTAGGATGGCTGGCTCTCAGGCTTCAGTGAGGCCTTTTCCAAAGGAGTGAATCGAGTCCTCACTTGGGATTTCCCATTTCCAAATATTCACCAGTTCCCCTGCCTCCAAATATTGCACAGAGGCCATCAATGATAGGGGCGTTAATGTCCAGAGGAACTGTTGCCAAGGCAGAGGGAGAATGCACACTGTGTGTAAACACCTTACTCCACACACAGGAGAGGCTGCACGGGGGCTCTGGAGTCAGACTCAAATTCAAATTTTGGCTCTCCCATTTCTGTACTAACTGCAAGACATAGGGCAAATTACTTAGCCTTTGTAAGCCCACTTTCTCATCTGTAATTGGGAACAATGACAGTACTAGTGCTAAATGTGAAAAGCTCTTAGCATACTACCTGGCACACAGAAAATATAGATACATTTTATCTATTATTATCACTACTTCTATTATTTTTACAGCCAGATACCCAATGTTTTCACAATAATCCATATATAACTCACATTCCTATCTAGACATGCTCAGGAAAGAGCAGCATGGCTGTGGAAAAAATTGCTTATTTTCACTTTTATGTACTTTCAAAGGTTTCTTTAGCAAGCACTGGGGACTAGGTAATATAGAAAACTTTCAAAAGAGGGAGAGGAGAGGGAGGAGGAGAAGGGAGAGGAGTCGGGGGTAAGGGATGAGAAAGGAGGAACAGAGAAGCAAGGGGAGAAGGAGAAATTTAAAAACTCAAGCTGAGGCCAGGTGCGGTGGTTCATGCCTGTAATCTCAGCACTTTGGGAGGTCGAGGTGGGTGGATAACCTGAGGTCAGGGGTTCGAGACCAGCCTGGCCAACATGGCAAAATCCCGTCTCTACTAAAACTACAAAAACTAGCCTGGCGTGGTGGCAGGCGCCTGTAATCCCAGCTACTCAGGAGGCTGAGGCAAGAGAATCGCTTGAACCCGGGAGGTAGATGTTGCAGTGAGCTGAGATCATGCCACTGCACTCCAGCCTAGGTGACAGAGCGAGACTCCGTCTAGAAAACAACAACAACAACAAAAATCCCAGAACACTCAAACTGAGCTCCGGACCCAGGAGAAACCACACATCCTGGGGCTCAAACCACTGGGCCGTGTGACTCTTGCGCTTGCGCAGCAGGGAGCAGCGGGACTAGGAAATCTCTGAGAGGACAGCCAATCAGAAGGCGCTCGGGGGAGTCGGGTCCCTCTGTTGCTGGGGCGACCTTGGTCACTGAGGAACCACGTGACTTAAAGGACTTCGGCTCCGGGTACCACCCGTGCCTGCCCCCAAGGCTCTTGGTTGGGAGGGCCCCCGAAATCGTTGGGAAAGTGGGAGGAGACGGGGAGAGGGTCAGAGCTGTGGAAAGGTTGGGAAATTGTGGAAAGGGTGGGAAATCTCAGCCCCAGAGGCTGAGAGAATGAATGCGTGCGGGGCTGGGGAGGACCAGGATGAGGACAGGACCTGAAGAAAAGACCCCAGAGATGACTGGCGGTTCTGGGACCTGTGGAAAACGCTCTCCTTGGAAAATGTGGCCTTGAAAAGGATGAGGAATGGTTAGCGAGTGCTCGCTGTATGCCGCTTTACGTGCATTTAATCCTAAGAGAGGTTGAGTCAATTTGCTCATCGTTCCACAGCTGTTAAGTGATGGAGTCAAATTCAACCTCAGGCCTGACTCCTAGATCCTTGGCTGTCTTCCGAGAGGTGCCCCGAAGGCCTCCCCAGTTCCACACGAGCGCTTGGAACGCTCTGAGGGAAAATACGAACAGAAGGAAAGGTGATGGCGGCGGGAGAGGTAAGGAGGGAGCAATCAAGACAGGGAAGAGAGGCCTGGCGCAGTGGCTCAAGCCTGTAATCCCAGCACTTGGGGAGGCCGAGGAGGGCGGATCACCTGAGGTCAGGAATTGGAGACCAGCCTGGCCAACACAGTGAAACCCCGTCTCTACTAAAATAAAACATTAGCTAGGTATGGTGGCACGTGCCTGTAATCCCAGCTACTCGGGAGGCTAAGGCAGGAGAATCACTTGAACCCGGGAGGTGGAGGTTGCAGTGAGCCGAGATCGCGCCACGGCACCCCAGCCTGGGCGACAGAGCGAGACTCCGTCTCAGAAAAAAAATAGGTAAGAGAAAGGAAGAGGTTGAGAGAGATAGGAAATGGCGACAAGACTGAAAAAGGATGGAGAGTGAGGAGGACAAAGAAGGGTTGAGGGGGAGCCATAGGAAAAGAGGAGTCCGTTGAGAAGAAGACAGGATGGAGTCTTGGCTGGACGTGAGGGTGAGCCTGGAGAAGACGGAGAAGGAAATGGAGTGGGGTCTCTGAAGAGTCAGAATCAGCTGGACTGTGATCGTAGGCGCTGAGGAGCAAGGGTTGGAGTGTAGTTGGTGTTTGTGATTTATTTTCTTGCTGTGAAAGCATGGACCATGGGGATTATTATCCATGGAGCTATCAGCCAACTACTCAGCATGGCAAGAATGTCTGCCCGACGGAAGCTGGAACTGAGGTCTGACTCCTTATGACTTGAACCGTGTCAGTCTCAGCTTACAGTTGAGGCAGGATTGCCATATTCAGATTATTGGTGCACTGAATGGGCTCATCCGGCACATGTTTGCAGAGTCATCAACAGTTTGATCTAAAGTTCTTTTCACTTTGAATCATGTTGTGGTTTGTAGAATTTTGGTTTAAAAAAAAAAAAAGATGTATTTTGTTACTAATGTAATTGTTTCACAGTCTTTATCTTTTTTTCCTCTAAAAAATCTGACCAGATCCTGTGTTTGATCTTAGACATTGTGGACTAGGAAGGGGAGGTTTTTTTTTTTTTTCCTTCTTGGGTTTTTGCTGGGGCCCTGGAATTCAATTTCTTGAAGGAATGTTATTGGAGGACATGAACATATCAGAAAGGAAGTAGCAATGGAATAGTATTCAGCAGTAAAAAGGAATGAAGAACTGATGCATGCTACAACATGGAGAAACCTTGAAAAAATTATGCTAAGAGAAAGAAGCCAGTCACAAAAGACCATATATTGTAGGATTCCATTCATGTGAACTGTTCAGAATAGGAAAAATCATAGAGACAGAAAATAGATTAGCGGTTGCCTAGGGCTGGAGGACATTGAGGGGAATGAGGGTGACTGTTAAAAAGGTACAGGGTTTCTTTGGGGGATGATGAAAATATTCCCAAAATTCTTGGGGTGATGGTTGCACAGCTGTGGATATACGAAAAACCCACCTTAAATGGGTGAATTGTATGGAACTATTATTATTATTGGAGGCAGGGTTGCCCAGGCTCTGTTGCCCAGGCTGGAATGCAGTGGCACAATCTCGGCTCACTGCAACCTCTGCTTCTCAGGCTCAAGCAGTCCTCCCACGTCAGCCTTCTGGGTAGCTGGGACTACAGGTGCACACCACCGTGCACAGCTAATGTTTGTATTTTTTTAGAGACAAGGTTTCACCGTGTTGCCCAGACAGGTCTCAAACTCCTGGGCTCAAGTGATCCACCAGCCTCAGCCTCCCAAAGTGCTGGGATTACAAGTGTGAGCCAATGTACCCAGCCAAGTATGTGAATTATATCCAAATAAAGCTGTTACCAAAAAAAAGAAAGAAAGCAAACAAAGAAAGGAGGGAGCAAAGAAGTAGAGGTGGTATCATATCTAATTTAGGGAGCATAGAATGGGTCAGTCTGGCTGGCATTTAAAGAAGCAGTTAAGAATGAAGCTGAAACCAAACAACAAAGGGCCAAAGAATTTCACGTCAAAGAGTTTGGACTTCATCTTATAGCTCCGAGCTGTCAAAGATAATAGTCACTAGCCATATGTGTCTACTGAGTACTTAAAATATGGCTAGCCCAAATTGAGGTGTGCTGTAGGCATGAAATACACACCCGATTTTAAATACATGGTGAAAAAAAGAATGTAAAATATCTCATTAATAACTTTTGTGGTGATTACTTTTGAAATGATAACATTTGGGATTTATTGGGTTAAATAAAATGTATTATCAGTGTTACTTTTTAAAATCATGTTTATTTGCAGGGCATAGTAGCACATGCATGTAGTCCCAGCTACTCAGGAGGCTGAGGTAGGAGGATCACTTGAGCCCAGAAGTTTGAGGTCAGCCAGAGCAACATAGCAAGACCCATCTCAAAATAAAATAAAAGTCTATAAAATCAACTGGGCATGGTGGCTCATACCTGTAATCCCAGCACTTTGGGAGGCCAAGGCAACAGGATTGCTGAGTGCCAGATGAGCCTGGGCAACACAGTGAGACTCCATCTCTTAAAAAAAAAAAGAAAAGAAAAAAAAGAAAGGAAATTTAAAATTACTTATGTGGCTCACATTATATTTCTATTGGATAGTGCCATTACAGATAGTGGGAAGCCATTAAGGATTCTCGAATTAGAACAAGGGTTGGCAAATGTTTTCTGTAAAGGGCCAGATGGTAAGTATTTTAGGGCTTGAGGGCCATACAGTCTCTCTTGCAACTATTCAACTCTGCTGTTGTAGTACAAAAGCAGCTATAGACAATAACGTAAACAATTAGTGTAGCTTTGTTCCAGTGCAACTTTTTGGACACTGAAATATGAATCTCATATAATTTTCACATCATGAAATATTGTTCTTCTTTTGATTTTTTCCCAATCATTTAAAAGTGTAAAAGCCATTCTTAATTTGTGGGCTATATGAAAACAGGTGGTGAATGGGATTTGGCCTCCAGGCCATAGTTTACTAACCCACAAGTTAGAGAGTTAAGCTGGAGTCTCTGAAAATCTCTTTCAACCACCAATACCATTGGTGCTCTCCCCACACACCACCATACAGTGCTTGGAAAATTCCTTCCTTTTTACAAACAGCATGGATTTGCATAATATTTGATCTGGAGGGGACAGTAGGGATCAGATACTCCTACCTTATCATATTACATTTGAGGAAACTGAGTCTCAGAGAGCTAAACTCACATAAACAAGGTCACTTTGCAGTGAAGAGGTTCCAAGTAACGGAGTAATGGTGAGACTATCTGGCAGCTGGCAAAAAAGGAAGGGTCTGAAGTTAGACTGAGTACCCAGGCTCCATTTAGGGGCTCCAAATTCTAGCTCATCCTTCCATTCATTCATTAATTCTTTCATTTACCACTTATTCCTTTTATTTTATTTTTTGTCTTTTGAGACAAGAGTCTCACTCTGTTGCGCAGGCTGGAGTGGAGTGGCGTGATCTTAGCTCACTGTAAACTCTACTTCCTAGGCTCAAATGATCCTCTGCCTCAGCCTCCTGAGTAGCTAGACCACAGGCATGCAACCACCACGCCTGGCTAATTTTTGTATTTTTTGTAGTGACAGGGTTTCACTATGTTGCCTGGGCTGGTCATGAACTCTTGGGCTCAAGTGATCCACCCACCTCAGCCTCCCAAAGTGGTGGGATTACAGGCAGGAGCCACTGTGCCCTTTTTATTTATTTTCCTTTCTTTTAACTTTATTTTATTTTTAGAGACAGGGTCTTGTTCTGCCGCCTAGGCTAGAGTGTAGTGGTGCAATCATGACTCACTGCAGCCTCAATCTCCTGGGCTTAAGCCATCCTCCCACCTCAGCCTCCTGAGTAGCTGGGACTATAGGCACATGCCACCACACCCAGCTAATTTTTTATTTTTGTTTAGTCGAGATGGGGTCTTGCTTTTTTGCCCAGGCTGGTCTTGAACTCCTGAGCTCAAGCTATCCGCCTGCCTTGGCCTTCTAAAGTGCTGGGATTACAGGCGTAAGCCACCATGCCCGGCCCATCACTTATTTCTTGAGACTGTCTGGATACCAGGCCCTATGGGAGGCTCTGGAAAACCAGACATTAATTAGATTTGGTCACTGATGTTGAGGAAGTCATAGTATAGAAAAAATATATTTTAGGCCGGGCGCGGTGGCTCACGCCTATAATCCCAGCACTTTGGGAGACCGAGATGGGCAGATCACGAGGTCAAGAGATGGAGACCATCCTGGCCAACGTGATGAAACCACGTCTCTACTAAAAGTACAATCGGGCGTGGTGGCGCGCGCCTGTAATCCCAGCTACTTGGGAGGCTGAGGCAGGAGAATCGCTTGAACCCGGGAGGCGGAGGTTGTAGTGAGACTAGATCGTGCCACTGCACTCCAGCCTGGCGAGGGAGTAATGCTCTGTCTCAAAAAAAAAAAAAAAAAAAAAAGCAGGATTAGAAAAAATATACTTTAAAATAGATACCTTGGGGGAGGAGGGAGGGTACAAATATGCTGGAAGGGTAAGGGAAAAAAAGCTCTGAGGAGGTGTCGCACAAGCTATGATAAGAACAGGTAAAAATTAACCAAGTGAAGGAGGTGCGAAGAGTATTCTAGGAAAGAAATAGCTTGTGCAAAGGCCTGGAACAGCGAGTGCCCCAAACGCTCAGGGAACTCCAAGTAGATCATGGTGTGGAAGATTAAGCAGGAGCCAAAAGTGGGAGAGGTGAGCCTGCAACGTCAGCAGGACTCACAACTTGAAGATCTTCTGTGTGAAGTTAAGAAACTTCATCCTGATCACGGAAAGTGGTGAGGAAACACAGAGAGGCTTTAAACAGGGAAGTAACAGTCAGATTGAGTTTTAGGAAAAAATCACATTGGCAGCTTGCCAGGCAGAGAGGAGAGAAAAAGATTCCATGGGGAAAGAACAGCCTGTGCAAAAGGCTGGAAGAACGCAAGGACCAGTGACAGCAAGTGATCTGGTGTGACTCAAGCATGCAATGCATGGCGAGGAGCAAGAAGACAGAAGCCTGGGAGGGAAATGTGTACAGATGGTCGAGGGGCTGAAATTCCAGGCTCAGGAGTTTGGATTTAATTCTTCATGTACTAGACAGAGGCAAGAACCTCATGGGACTCAGTGTGAAGGTAGGACACAGACCAAAGGTCAAGTTTTCCTAGCTCTGCCATTTATTAGTTAAGCCTTCGTTTCCACAGAGGTACAATGGAGATAACAGCCATGAGGATTAAGCAAAATAATGTATGAAAAGAGCTTATCACTTTTTAAAAGCTCAACATACAGTAAGCACTTAAATGTTACCTCTGAAACCTACGCAGGACACATCACATCCAAGGGCTCTCAATTCCTACATGAGGATCACAGGACATTCTGCTGCAGGGAAGACTCTGGGGTGGGATGCCACTGACCTCTTATTTTTAAACTCTGGCTAAGTTTCTTTTTTTTTTTTTGAGATGCAGTTTCGCTCTTGCTGCCCAGGCTGGGTGCAATGGCGTGATCTCAGCTCACCGTAACCTCTGCCTCCTGGGTTCAAGCGATTCTCATGCCTCAGCCTCCCGAGCAGCTGGGATTACAGGCATGCACCACCACGCCCAGCTAATTTTGTATTTTTAGTAGAGACGGGGTTTCTCCATGTTGGTCAGGCTGGTCTCGAACTCCCCACCTCAGGTGATCCACCCACCTCAGGTGATCCACCCACCTCAGTCTCCCAAAGTGCTGGGATTACAAGTATGAGCCACTGCGCCTGGCCTGAGTTTCTATTTTTTATGTAGAAAATAATTGTGTGAGACCACAACCACCCTCGTTTGGGGGTAGTTCTCTTTAAGAAACTCACAAGAGCCCTCCACGGCGGGCACCTGTAATACCAGCACTCTGGGAGGCTGAAGTGGGAGGATTGCTTGAGCTGGGGAGGTCGAGGCTGCAGTGAGCTGTGATCACACCACTGCACTTTAGCATGGGCCACAGAGCAAGACCCTGTCCCAAAACAGAGGAGCTCAGAGGAACTCATACACCACACCTCTGGTATTATGAGTGGCTTTCTGTAAAGGAGAGCACAGCAAGCCAGCAACTCATTTTGAGTGTGGCGGACATTCTCTCCACAACCTGGGGCCAAACTTTGGGCTCCCATACTCCCCTCAACCCTGAGTGTCTGTTCATTTCATATGCATCTTAAAATGTTCTGTATGTGCAGAATAGTTTAAATATCATATGTGAGCAAGAAAAAGTATTTTATGTTTGTATTTATAAATATCATTATGTGTCACTTAATAAGGGGGATATGTTCTGAGAAATGCGTCATTAGTGATTTCCTTGTTGTGTGAACATCACAGAGTGTGCTTCCACAGACGTAGATGGTACAGCCTCCTACATACATAGCCTATATGGTAGAGCCTATTGCTCCTAGGCTACAAACCTATACAGCATGTGACTGTACTGGATATTGTAGGCAGCTGTAACACAATGACAAATATGTGTGTATCTAAACATATGGAAACAGAAAGGGTATACAGTAAAAAATACAGTATTATAGTCTTATGGGACCACCATCCTATATGCAGCTGTCATTGACTGAACATCATATGACTTTACATAGAATTGTTCTTAGAACCTGGTTACTGGGTCTTCTCCAGGGTAGGAAATGCCGTGTGTAGAGACAGAGGTTGCAGGGAGATTGCAAGGAGTACAATACTCTGTTGTATCCTTTGAAGTACCATGTAAACCTATGATCTATTTAAACAAAATTTTTAAAATATGAAAGCATGGCTGGGCGCGGTGACTCATGCCTGTAATCCCAGCACTTTGGGAGGCCGAGGCGGGTGGATCACTTGAAGTCAGAAGTTCGAAACCAGACTGGCCAACATAGTGAAACCTCATCTCTACTAAAAATACAAAAATTAACTGGGCATGGTGGTGCATGCCTGTAATCCCAGCTACTCATGAGGCCGAGGCAGGAGAATCACTTGAACCCAGGAGGTGGAGATTGCAGTGGGCTGAGATCACACCACTGCACTCCAGCTTGGGCAATAAAAGTGAAACTCCATCTCAAAAAAATATATATATAAAATATATATGTATGTAATATATAATATATGTTATATAACATATGTAATATATAATATATGTTATATAACATATGTAATATATAATATATGTTATATAACATATGTAATATATAATATATGTTATATAACATATGTAATATATAATATATATTATATAACATATGTAATATATAATATATATTATATAACATATGTAATATATAATATATATTATATAACATATGTAATATATAATATAACATATGTAATATATAGTATAATATAATATATATCATATAATATGTAGTATATTATATACTATATATTATATACTATAATATATAGTATATATACTATATACTATAGTATATTATATACTATATATTATATACTATATATACTATATATTATATACATGTTATATATAATATACATATAATATACTATATATTATATACATGTTATATATAATATACATATAACAAATATACATTATATAATATGTATGCAATATATGTATATATATATGATATGTATGTAATATATGATATGTATATAATATATAATATGTATATATTATATGATATGTATATAATATATTATATATGTATATATATTACATATAATATGTGTATATGTATTATATATATAATACGTATATTATAAATATCTATGAAAGCATTTTTGCTTTCCTATAACAGGAGTTTACCACATCCGTTGTTGGTTTACTCTTCAGTTTTGCCTTCCAGCACCTTGTTCTTTAGTCCAAAGCCAGAGCGGTGAAGGAAAG
This sequence comes from Pongo pygmaeus, assembly GCF_028885625.2. Classification (NCBI taxonomy): domain Eukaryota; kingdom Metazoa; phylum Chordata; class Mammalia; order Primates; family Hominidae; genus Pongo; species Pongo pygmaeus. Next base: position 107,025,456 of record NC_072381.2, read on the forward strand.
GGTGACAGTCTTGCATTCCATCCCCCATTGCAGGACTTAGAACCCTTCTGTGACCCAGGCCTCCCAGCTGGAGAACGGGGAGAGTGGCACTTGCCACATTCCCCACAGGTGTAGCATTGAGAACTGGCTATCTACTGGTAAAGGATTTCCGGATCTGTGAATAAAAGGGAATATATTAACACAAAATACTCTTGCTTTTTAACCCCACATAGTTCTAAGGAAATCTAGTATAAAGGCTTGGGATCCACTTACAGTTGCTGTACTAGAGGCGAATGTTAATTAGTGACATTGACAATCGTCATTTTCTCTGTAAACCTACTTGGTGACTGGAAGCTTCAGGAATCTTGCTATATGAGCCTTCTGTCTTTGAACAACAAAGTCTCAGTCTGACCTTCCTGAAACAGACAAGAAAGCTGCCCACCTCGATTACAGGCCTCAGGTGAGAATCAGGGTTTGGTGTCCACACAGTCTCTCTAGATTGCCTGGCTGGCTGGGTCCAGTGACTGTGTCTTATCTTTTAGCGAGGCTCCCTGCTTCCTCTCTCCAGTGTCCTCTTCCACGGTGGGATGCACAGAAGGCATTTAATAAATGATGACTGAGCCTGTGGCTGGCTACCTGCCTGCCTTCAGGAGTGCCCTCACTTTATAGATGGGGAAACAGAGGCACACAGAAGTGCAGTACTTTGCTTGAGTTCCTTGTTGGAATCCCTGGTTCAGGCAGGAGTCTCATTTCAACCCCTAATATTCATCTCTTCTATTCTCTGAACAGAGAGTGCTTGAGAAGTTCCAGCATTTCCATCTTCAAAGTCAAGAAATAGGAGAAGCAGTTGTAAAACAAGACCTGAACCTAGACCATCTGGGTAGATGACTAAGCCACCGTCCTTCCCCAGGCCTCAGTGTCCCCAACTATAAAATAATGGTTTGGATAGGATGATCTCTCAGGTCCCTTTAGGTTCCCTATGGGCTGTGTATACCGCCCTGCGTTCACCAGCCAAGTGAGGCCATTCTTCTTCTTGTATTTCTTTACCTCCTTGAGTTTCTCATGAGTTTCAAGGGGGCGCTGTGAAACTGGTTACTGGGCAGCCAGCAGGCCCTTCCTTGGAGCTGCCTGGCTGCTTGGTTTCCCTGCTGGTAACCAAGCCCTTGTCTGTCTTTCCAGCAACCCAGCCCTTTTCTTATTGTTGCTGTCTGTTTCCATTTGCTCCTTTTATTCTCCAGGTTTTCCTTGACTCTGATGTTTTTCCCCCTGCTGCACAACAAGCCCTTCTGATCTCTGTGAAAGGCAAACCCGTGTCATTCTTCCAAATCATCATTGTATGACATGTTTTTATATCAGCCGGACAAAGGAGCTATTTGATCAGGGGGTATGGTGTGTGATTGTAAGAAATTCAGCTAGTCGGTGGCAACCATTGTTCCCCAAGCGGCTCCCTGACCCCATTCTGTTCCTGGAAAAACTCCCTGAGAGTGGCCTCTATTCATGGAGTAACACCAGTCCCCAGCCGCGCTCCAGGAGCATGCTCAATTCCTAGCAGTGTCACCGATAGCTGCCCGCAGCCACCCTTTAACTCTTTCATCAGCATTAGGTTTCCAACCCCACAGCTGTTATCACGGCCGTGAGCTCAGGGGGTTAGAGATATAGGCATGCTCTCTGCTCTCCCTCTTATCTTGGAGAAATTCAACCTTCCTTTGAAATGGTCATTTGGAAATTACCCGTCTGCTGCTTTCAGCGCAGCAGGCCTGGCTAGCATGCCTGTCCTCCTCGGTTTTCCCCTGACGACAGCCTTCCAGCACTGCCAACTCACAGGCCCTGCTGCTCAGTGGCCTCCCTCCTGGTATGGAATCTAGTGGCACCTCAAAACCATTTCTGATTGCCTGAGGTAGAAGTGTGAGGCCCCTCACCCTAGCCTCAGAGTCCTTGCCAGATCGTTCTGGAGATGAGGAAATACTTCCACACACTAATGAATATTACTTACTCAGGCTTCTTTCTTTTTTGCAATACACACTGGGCCCCTATATGTGTAAGGCCTTGTGTCAGGTATTGTAGGAGAGACAGAGTTGTATAAAAATTGGCCCTTGGCCCTGGGAACTCCATCCATTAGGAGAAATGAAACAAGTAGACATCAATCTGTAGAAACATCCACAACATTTTAATACTGAGTGATTCTTTGAAGTGTCTTAACACCTAATGATGGCATTGGGATTTTTCTCTTTGTCCCTGTGTTCTTTTTTTTTTTTTGAGATGGAGTTTCGCTCTTGTTGCCCAGGCTGGAGTGCAATGGCGTGATCTTGGCTCACTGCAACCTCTGCCTCCTGGGTTTAAGCGATTCTCCTACCTCAGCCTCCCGAGTAGCTGGGCTTACAGGCATGCACCACCACGCCCAGCTAATTTTTTTGTATTTTTAGTAGAGACAGGGTTTCTCCATGTTGGTCAGGCTGGTCTCGAACTCCCGACTTCAGGTGATCCACCCACCTTGGCCTCCCAAAGTGCTAGGATTACAAGCGTGAGGCACTACACCCGGCCTCCTGTCTTCATTTTACAGAGACTAGAAAAAATAAAGGGACCTAAGTCACTCCAAGCCAGTAGCTGAGCAAAGGCTCAAATGTAGAGTCTCTGATTCATTTTTCTCCTGGTTCATTCTATTAATTCATTGACTGCTCCTTTGCTCCAAGAAGCTGGCAGTAGATTAGACTGTTGTCATTTGTCTGTAACTACTATCAGGAAGACAAGACCTCAAAGCTAATACAAAATTCCAATACAAGAGTCTAGAATCCTAAATCAGGCTCCTTGGCCTCATCCCCACACCAGTGTTTCTGTGCCTTGAGTCAACAGAACGGCCTCTCCAGTAAGAGAATCTCAGCCTGGCTTCCCTATCTCAATTCCTCCTTGGCTCCAGGGAAACACTCACAATACAACAGCTAAAATATTAAGGTCTATACACAGAGTGGCTGAAAAATGTATTGTCCTGTGTACTGATTCATGCTACAACATGGATGAACCTTGAAAACATTATGCTGAGTGAAAGAAGCCTGACTCAAAAGGCTGCATGTTGTATAATTTTATTTGTATGTCTAGAATAAGTAAATCCATAAAGACAGAAAATAGTAGTTGCCAGAGGCTGGGGATCCAGGGAATAGGGAGTGACTACTAATGGATACAGGGTTTCTTGCAGGGTAAAGAAAATGTTCTGGCCGGGCGTGGCGGCTCACGCCTGTCATCCTAGCACCCTGGGAGGCTGAGATGAGAGGATCGCTTGAGCTCAGGCGTTCAAGATCAGCCTGGGCAACATAGTGAGACCTCGACTCTCCTAAAAATTAAAAAAAAAAAAATTAGCTGGGCATGGTGGCTTGCGCCTGTAGTCCCAGCTACTCAGGAGGCCAAGGCAGGAGGATCATTTGAGCCTGGGAGGTAGAGACTGCAGTGAGCCGTGATCACGCCACTGTACTCTCACCTGGGCAACAGAGTAACCCCAATATATAAATGAAAATGTTCTGGAATTAAATAATACTGTTGATTGTAAAAGTTTCTCAGTATACTAAAAGTATGAATTATGTACTTTAAAGGGGTAACTTTTGTGGTATGTGAATTATATCTCAACAACAAAAATGGAAAAGATGAAGGAAAAAAATACCACCTAAAAAAAAATTTGTCATCCAAACCAGGACCGAGGCACTGTTTTTTTTTGAGACAAGGTCTCAGTCTGCTCCCTAGGCTGGAGTACAGTGACCCAAACATGGCGCACTGCAGCCTCGACCTCTGAGACTCAGGCAGTCCTCCCACTTTGACACTTTTGAAGTATTAATAATTACCCTGGGAAAATATGTATAAACCATATGGTGACTCTAGCTAAGGACAATGAATGAGAGCTCTGTGTGCAATCTCTGTGTGCCACCTGTCTTTACATCTTCTCTAAGGAGCTTAAGCAAGAGCCTACCCAGCCAAGAATTCTGTGGCCACTGGTGGCCCTAGGGACCACGTGTATTGGTACTCTCAGCTCTCCTTGGCTCTTCTGCTCCCAAATTCCCTATGTCATTTGGGATTCTACTTCCCAAATAGGACTCACCTTTTCGTACTGAGCTTTAAAGATTTACTCTACTCTGACATACATTGGACCTCTGCCTAATCACCAGATTTCCATTCTTTCCTTCCTTCCTTCCTTCATTCATTCATTCATCCATCCGTCAATTATGTGGTCTCTACTGGTACCAGGCAGTCGGGCAGTGTAGCAGCTGAGGAATACACATGGGTAAGTTACGTTTTCTTCCCTCAAGAAATTCACTTTCTATTAAGAAGATCAACATTTTAAGTAGAAGGCAGTGAAGACACTTCCGAGCTAGAAGTATGTATTGGGTACAAGAAGGCCCAAAAAAGGGAGAGGTCAGCATTTCCTGAAGGTGGGACTTTCCCCATGCCCACCTCTGGACATTCCAGAGAGATTTATAGGACCTAATTTGGCATCCCGCAAGAGGAGAGGAGAATGCTTTCTCTGTCTTTAGTTGCCTCTCCCGTTCCCATGCTCCTCTCCCATTTGGTGGCTGCTCTTAAGTGGCCTCTTACTCCCCCCAGCACACTGGGACGCTGCCACTGACTGGCATCTCTGGAGCCTCTTTCCTGGAGGCTCAGACTCCCATCCTCTGGGTGTTGTCTGGCCCTTTTCTTCCTAAGTGCATTGTGTTCTTGCCCATTTTCCTGCCCACTTACACAGGCTTATAAGGTTAAGCCCTTTGCCCAAGGTCACAGCTGGTTAGTAACAAAAGCCAGGCTAGAACCCAGGTTCAACCCTCAAAGTGAAGTCCTTCTGAGCTTCCAATGAAGGGTTTTATTTTCCTAACAAAGTGCCTTGTAACTTGAAGAGGTGAACCCCAGCCAATCTCAGACCCGCTTTTCTTTTTTGTTTTTGTTTTTTTTTTGCTAATTTAGCTGCAGCCTAGGCCATTCCAGGGGTGGCAGAGGTCATAAATAGTAAGTAAATGATTAGTAACCCCCCACCCCACCAAGGGTGCAGGTCAAGATCTCAGCACAAAGATCAGGTTGGAACTTCTGATCTCTCCCAGCCTGTCTGTGTAATCCCAGTCCCCCTGCCATACAGTTTGGGACCCATCTGACAATGGAGTTTCCAAGACTGGGCAGAAGGAGCAATGGGATTCGGTTCTCCCGTGATACAGAAGAAAATGTTCACACTTCGAGAATTCAGAGTCAGAGAAGCTTAGGGGTTAAAAGCCTGGATTTGAAAGGCCAACAGATCTGGATTTATTATTTAGAGACAAGGTCTCGCTCTGTCATCCAGTGGACTCAAGTGATCCTCTCACCTGAGTCTCCCAAGTAGCTGGGACTACAGGTGCACACCACCTCTCCCAGGTAATTTTTTATTTTTTGTAGAGACGGAGTCTCACTTTGTTGCCCAGACTGGTCTTGAACTCCTGGCCTCAAGTGATCCTCCCACCTCGGCCTCCCAAAATGCTGGGATTGCAAGTCTGAGCCACTGTGCTTGGCCCAGATCTGGATTTAAATCCTAGCTGTAAAACTTTAGAAGGAAGAAATTCTTTTGCTTTTCTGAACCTCAGTCTCCCAAATGTAAAATGAAGATAATGTATTCAGGGGAAAAAACCCTCATGAAGGTAATAACTACCTCTTAGTACTATTATGAGGATGAGATGAGATGAAGTGTACCAAGGCTTAGAACAACTCTAGTAGACAGTAAGCACTTAATAAATGGTATGTAGCTTTAGTTGTTGTTATCTTTTCTCAAACTATCTCTAATCTTAGAAGGGTCCAGAACTCTGGGGACTGTTGGCCAAGTTTCCCCAGATAATGTTTGCAGCCCTCTTATTTGCTCCATAATGGCAACTTCACTCATTAATTTACCAAAATTTATAAAGCGCCTACTATATTCCAAGGCTACTTGAAACATTATAGTTACAAATAAGAAGTTACAACTCACTGTTGTAAATAGAATAATGTATGAGACCAGAGGATTGCCTGGGAGACATAATAGAGGGTAGAAAAGTTTAGGTCTCGAAGGGTGTGTAGGAGTTCACTAGGCAGAGGGAGCAGCACATGAAAAAACAAATATGCATGGAAAAGCATGTAGTATTTGGGAAATGTTAAAAAGTTCTGCATCACTAGAACCTTCCACAAAAGAGGAAGGAAGCCAAGCACTGTGGCTCACACCTGTAATTCCAGCTAGTTGAGAGACCGGACGGGAGCATCACTGGAGCCCAGCAGTTCTGGGCTTCTGCAATATAGCTGCCTCTGTCTCAAAAAAAAAAAAAAAAAAAAGTGGTGCCGGGCATGGTGGCTCATGCTTGTAATCCCAGCACTTTGGGAGGCTGAGACAGGCAGATCACGAAGTCAGGAGTTCAGGAGCAGCCTCGCCAACGTAGTGAAACACCGTCTCTACTAAAAATACAAAAATTAGCCGGGTGTGGTGGTGGGTGCCTGTAATCCCAGCTACTTGGGAGGCTGAGGCAGGAGAATTGCTTGAACCCAGGAGGCGGATGTTCCAGTGAGCCGAAATCGTACCACCACCACCGCACTCCAGCCTGGGCGACAGAGCAAGACTCCGTCTCTGGAAAAAAAAAAAAAAAATGCGGATGGAGGTAAGTTTGAGAAGTTGTGGTCAGATTGTGGAGGACTCCCTATGCCCAGCTGAGGAATTTGAACTTTACCTTGTGGGCAAAGGGAAACTGGAGATTTCTGAGCCTGCGGGTGACTTGATGTGCTCCTTGGCTTTGTTTAGAAATTTTTCTTCTGGATGCTTTGTAGTGGAATGATGGCAGAAGGAGCCCCCAAACTTTTGGGACAGGGAAGGGGATGCTGCCCCACTAGAAAGGAGAGAAAGTGCTGCTGCTGCTCTGGTTTCCCAGAGAGAGAAGTCAGTTTCCTCTCCACTTTTTGCATGTGCTCTTAGTTTACCTAAATTTCACAAAGGTTCTGAGAGACTTTCAAAGACTTCAGAATTTTTGCTTTCACAAAACAGAGCTGAGGTGGCATCCTCTCAAAGTTCTTGGCACTACAAAAAACTGGTATTGATCTTGGAGTCAGGAAATCTGAATTTTATCTCTAACTTCTTCCTCTGTGTCTCTAACTTCTTTCTCTGTGGTTTTTAACTTTAAAACAAAATATATATACATATATATATGTATATATATATTCAGATCAGGAAATCTGAATTTTATCTCTAACTTCTTTCTCTGTGTCTCTAACTTCTTTCTCTGTGGTTTTTAACTTTAAAATATATATATATTATATATATCATATATATTATATATATTATATATAGTATATATTATATATTATATATAGTATATATATTATATATATTATATATAGTATATATTATATATTGTATATATATAATATATATTATATATATTGTATATATTATATATTATATATTGTATATATATTGTATATATAATATATATTATATATTGTATATATATTGTATATACAATATATATATTGTATATGTAGTATATATATTGTATAATATATTGTATAATATATTGTATAATATATTGTATAATATATTGTATATATATTATACAATATATTGTATAATATATTGTATAATATATATTGTATATATATTATATATATTATATATTGTATATATATAATATATATTATATAGTATATATACTATATATTATATATTGTATATATAATATATAGTATATATACTATATAATATATATTATATATATAATATATATTATATATAGTATATATATACTATATATTATATATATTGTATATATAATATATATTATATATATTGTATATATATAATATATATTATATATATTGTATATATATAATATTGTATATATTGTATATATATAATATTGTATATATTGTATATATAATATTGTATATATTGTATATATAATATTGTATATATTGTATATATATAATATTGTATATATTGTATATATATAATATTGTATATATTGTATATATATAATATTGTATATATTGTATATAATATTGTATATTGTATATAATATTGTATATATTATTGTATATAATATTGTATATATTATATATATTGTATATATATTATATATATACATTGTTGTATATATACATATATATGTAACAATATATATATTTGTGTATATATATATATTTGTATATATATTTGTGTATATATATAGTATATATATAATATATTGTATATATATACTATATATATATTTTTTTAAGACAGAATCTCGCTCTGTCACCCAGACTGGAGTGCAGTGGCACGATCTCGTCTCACTGCAAACTCCACCTCCCAGGTTCACGCCATTCTTCTGCCTCAGCCTCCTGAGTAGCTGGGACCACAGGCGCCCGCCACCACACCCAGCTAATTTTTGTTGTTGTTGTTGTATTTTTAGTAGAGACGGGGTTTCACTGTGTTAGCCAGGATAGTCTCCATCTCCTGACCTCATGATCCGCCTGCCTCAGCCTCCCAAAGTGCTGGGATTACAGGTGTGAGCCCACACCCAGATCTTAGTGTTTGCATGTTGTATTACTTTTTATCCTTTTACTTTCAGCCTACTTATGTCATTATGGGTTTTGTTTGTTTGTTTGTTTTTGAGACAGAGTCTCATTCTGTCACCCAAGTGGAGTGCAGTGGTGTAATCTCAGCTCACTGCAGCCTCCGCCTCCCGGGTTCAAGCAATTCTCGTGCCTCAGCCACCCAAATGGGTGGGATTACAGGCACATGCCACCACTCCCGGGTAATATTTGTATTTTCTTTTAGTAGAGACAGGGTTTCACCATGTTGGCCAGGCTGGCCAGGAACCGCTGGCCTCAAGTGATCTGCCTGCCTCAGCCTCCCAAAGTGCTGGGATTACAGGTGTGAGCCACTGAGCCCAGCCTTCTAACTCTTGATTAATTGGCTGTATGAGCTTGGGCAAGTAAATCTCTGTTCCTCAATGCCACTTCCCTTCATCAGGTGGGAACTCTCCCCTGACAGAAATTCCCTAGCACCGTTTGGCACCTGTCTGGGGTCACTTTTGTCATTACATTCTGCTTTGCATTATTAGTTATTGTTGTGCTTTGCAGAGTGGAAAGAGACTGGCATCAACAGATCTAGCTTTAAATCCTGGCTTGGTCACTTACCCACTGTACGGCTTGGAGAAGTTATCTAATTATCTGAACTCTCATTTCCCCTTCTGTAAGTCTGGAATATTGATACCTAACACATTGGGTCATTAGAAGGTCAATAGAAGGAATAATTGAAATAAAGTATGGCTGGGCCCAGTGGCTCATGCCTGCAACCCTAGCACTTTAGGAGCCAGGAGGATCACTTGAGGCCAGGAGTTTGAGACCAGCATCGGCAACAAAGCAAGGCCCTATCTCTACAAAATAAAAATAAAAAATGAGCCGAAGGTGGTGGTGCACACCTACGGTCCCAGCTACTCAAGAGGCTGAGGTGGAAGGATTACTTCAGCCCAAGAGATCAAGGCTGCAGTGAGCCGTAATCATGCCACTGCACTCCAGCCTGGGCAAAAGAATGAGACTCTGCCTCAAAAAAAAAAAAAAAAGAAATAAAGTGGCTGGGTGCAGTGGCTCACACCTGTAACACTAGCATTTTGGGGGGCTGAGGTAGGCAGATCACTTGAGTCCAGGAGTTCAAGACCAGCCTGAGCAATGTGGTGAAACTATCTCTACAAAAAATACAAAAATTAGCTGGGCATGGTGTCATGCACCTGTAGTCTCAGCTACTCAGGAGGCTGAGGTGGGAGGATCAATTGAGCCTGGGAGGTGGAGACTGCAGAGAGCCGTGATTGCACCACTGCACTCCAGCCTGACTGAGCAAGACTCTGTCTCAAAAAAAATAAAAACAAAAATAAAGAAAGTATGGGCCGGGCGTGGTGGCTCGTTCCTGTAATCCCAGCACTTTGGGAGGCCGAGGCGGGTGGATCACCTGAGGTCAGGAGTTCGAGACCAGCCTGGCCAACCTGGTGAAACCCCGTCTCTACTAAAAATACAAAAATTAGCTGGGCGTGGTGGTGAGTGCCTGTAATCCCAGCTACTCGGGAGGCTGAGGCAGGAGAATCACTTGAACCCCGGAGGCAGAGGTTGCAGTGAGCCGAGATTGCACCACTGCACTCCATCCTGGGCGACAGAGTGAGACTCTGTCTCAAAAAAATTAAATTAAATAAATAAAGTACGTAAACAGTGCCTGAAACCCAAGGCACTCACGACAAAATATTTATGTGAACATAATATAGACCTCTCACCACACACACATACAGTAGCAGTCTTGGTACCTAAGCACTTAGCTTAAAACATTTATATAGTGTGGACTTAGTGTCAATATTGATACTGCATTTATGCCTTGGTTTTCTTATCTTTAGGGTAATGATACTATCTGACTTACTGCACTGAATAGCTGGAATAAAACTGAAAAATATGCCCATTTGTAATTGCCTCTTCGACATTCAACCATAACTTATGTATGTAGTTTCTCTTACTAGACTGCAAGCTCCTTGGGAACAAGAACGAATCATTGGTTTCTCTGTAGAGAGAAATGGAATGGAGCCTAGGGCTTGGTGCACGTGAGTGGAAAGAATCATTCACAAGCCCCACATTCTAGTTGGAGCAGAGTCCCCAAGCTGGGAGCTGCCTGGAGCCAAGCCCACTATCCCCTTTCAGTTGCTACTTTCGCTGACTTTACACAGGTCAAGTGTAATCATCACCCAAGTTTACTTCACGTTTGTCTTGAAGATAGTGTCCTAAGCTTCTTAACCCAGGCCCCAGTCAAGAATGGCAGCCAGAAGCCTGGCCTTGAGCTGCTGAGATGTTGAGGAAGTGAGCAGGGACCAGCAGGGTCTCTAACTGCGGCACAGAGCCAGTTCTTGGTGCCAGCCCCAGAGGATGGTCATTCTGGGAAGCCTGAGCTTGGGGTCTGCAGGTAAAAGGCCAGTCGGAGAGCCTGCAACATCAGAATAAGCTCCTGGCCTTAGCACCAGCAAAATGACCCCTTCTCAGAGTCCAAAGCTGCTGCCCACTCAGCAGTAGCACAGGGAGGCCCCTGCCCCTGGGACCCATCCCAACCACCTCTCTTTGCCCTCATCCCCTGTTGGCTTAATTCCAAGGATCCTCCTAGATGGATTGGGATTCTCAGTCAGCCTTCAGAGCCATGCCAGGGCCACATAACAGCTCAGCCAAGCACATTGATGCAGCAAAATTTGGTGGGTCAGCACTGGAGGGCCTGGAGCTGCTCTGCAAAGGAAGTTTCCCTGTTGGATCCCTGGAAACCTCAAAGGCCATACCCCCTCTGAGCCACCTTCTAACCTGCATCTGTATCCTTGGAGGCAGGCAGGGAAGGGGTTGAGCTTAAGATAATCTACTCAGCCTGCTGAGGGCTTCCTCTGAGGGCTCTGGGCTGCCTAGGAAAAGGGGAAAAGGGGAAAAGGAATTCTTCAAACAACAACCCTCATAGCATGTACTGAGTGGATGCTGTGCCCAGCACTGTTTTGACTACTGGGTGTGCTTTCTTGTTGGCCTTCCACCTATAAGTAGGCACTATTGTGAATCCCATTTTACACATGAGGAGACTGAGTCCTAGAGAGGTGAAAAATCTTTCCCAAGGTCACAAGGATCCCAGCTAGACAAATGACCACTCCTAGCCTTTGTCTCACACAATGGCTTGAAGGGGAAGAAAGAATTTATTTTGAAATTAACCACGGTTCTTGGGTTCTCCTGCAGGATTTCAAGTGTGCAGAATGCGGCCTGGCAGAAGGTGCATGAGTACTTCAGAGTGCAAAAGCCCTGGGTTCAGGTCCGAAGTCAGCCACTGCCTAGCTCTAGCACTTCAGGCAAAGTGCTTCAGTCAAATGGGGCTAGTAGTTCTGACCTTGCAGGGCTATTGTGAGGATCAGAATAACACACTCAGCATGCCTGGCAGCTGGTGGGTGCTCAGCACATGGTCACCATGGCTATTCCTCTCCTCTGCCCTCCCTTGGCTGAGCGGGTGCAGGCCCCCATTGCTGCTGGCGGCCCCATCACTGACTGCTCCAGCAGCCCATTGGAGTAAGTGGAAGCAGCTGGGAGAGGGGTCGGGGGAAGAGGGGAAGGGAGGGGACAGCTTGAGAGCTTGAGTGACTGCAGGCCAGCCCTGAGGGCCTCACAGGGGATATAGGCCCTAGCCACAGGTGCACCAATTACTCTCCCCTCAAAGAAAGCCTGGGGTTCACTGCTCCCCACCCCCGTTTTCCCACTCTGCTCAGCCCTGACCTTTCTGCAGAAGGCGGTGGCAGCTCCGCAGCACCAGTCCGCTGGCTGGTCGTTTGTCTTCAGGTTTCACAGCCTCCCTGAGGCTCCCAGTGCTTTGCAAGTTTTCCCTCCTTTTCCCAGCCACTTCCCAGTTAGCCTGGGAGCCTCTTAGTGGCAGCTCGGGTTTCATTCCTGGGAGCTTTGTTCCAAATGGAAGTTTCTGGTTGGGATAATCCCTGGGTGTGAGTGGTCAGTGCAGGAAGAGCCAGGAGCCTCTCTGGGAGGCAGTGGGAACAACCCCACCAGTCCAGGTGCTCAGAGGAGGGAGCAGAGCTGGCCTCCTTGTCCTGGAAGCACCCTCCCATCGAGACCCAGGGGCTGACCCTGAGCAGCAGGCCTGGAGCCCACCCGTCTCTTCTCTGGTAGGTCCTGGCCATCATCCTCTCCTGGATGCCCAAGAGAATTCTGAAGGGTTCAGACCCCTCATCTCCTTTACCACCTGCTACAGTTGAGATGCCAGGCACAAGAAGCTGAAGGGACCCCGATCCCTGAGCCATCCAAAGCAAATATTGTTTAAGTCTATTTTATAAAATAGGCTTCCATACAGGTTTTGCTCAGGAAAAAATTTTCTGTTGCTAAAAAAAAAGTTTTAAGCAAATAATCTAATTCAAACCTTTACTTTCCAGATGAGGAAATTAAGGTTCAGAAAAGACAAGTTTCCCAGAGGATCCTACAGCAATTCCATTCTCGTCTGTCTTCTCTGTGAAGGCTCTTGTGAGCCACGCAGGCACAGTGCCTGGTGCTAACTCACGTGTTACCTGCGCCATGTTGTATAGTAGACTCAGGTTCACTGCTCTGGGAAGCCCAATACATGGGCCAGCCTGAAGGCAGGGACCTTGCCACGTCCACCCCGCTCTCTCCAGTAATTCAATACCCAGTGTGCATGGAATTCAACTGGGACTGAGCCAAGTGGAGCTGAACTCCAGCAGAACCAGCCCAGGGTCCTGTCTTCCACTAGTTTTCAGCTGCCTAAAAACCAGCCATGGCCACCACACTCAGCATTCCTGCCCCCGTTCCCTAAACCCCAGCGTCTTCACACAAACCCTGGTCTTCCTGTCTCAGCCTTTCCCACTCCTCATCAGGAAGGCCTGTCTAACTATGGCCACCTGCTACATGGGAGGCCTTAGGAGTCAGGGATCTATCCAACCTGTGCACCATTGCTTCCCAACACTCTACTGCCTGGCATATAGGAAGTGCTCAGTAAACCCTTCGTGAATCAATGCAAGGCACTAGGGAAAGGAAAGCCTTCGCATTTGGCTAGAGGAAAGGTCAGAGCCTTGAATGTCAGCTCTCTGCGTTCTCAGTGCTTCTCTCTTATTCTGTTTTTCCCAACTCCAGCAACTCAGGCTTGACTTTTCCCCAATTTGCATGGGCTTATTTGGAGTGGGGGGGGGAGGCAAAGCCAGATCTGAGGGGCAGAGAGGCAAGAACGTGCACACTGGCCCCCAGGATAAGCAAGGAAACCATCCCCCTTGCAGCCACCACATCATCCGTCCGTCTCAGTTCTCCCAGGTCTTCAGGGGCCCGGGCCTTTGGCAGCCACACCTGTTTGGATGAGTGGAAGGGATGGGGAGAGGTCAGTCAGTCTCTGTGTGCATGAGGGACCTTGCCCAGTCTCTTTCTCAGCCTCCTGGCTGCCTTAGGCCCTCGGCTGCCAGAGCTGTTTCCCCAGGAAAGCAGCCTCCTTGCAGACTCTGCTCTTCGGTGCCTCTCTGATGATGCCACTGTGCAAACCTGGGCTCCCAGGGACTTGGCTCAGGTGGCCCCACCCCCTCTCCCAGATTCCCTCCCGGCAGTAGCCACCATCACTGTTAGGAAGCGTTGTTAAGGTACCCACTGGACACCTGACACACTCATGTTAACTCAGTCCTGGCAACCCCTACGGTGGAGTGATTCCCTGTTGTACAGCTGAGGAAGTAGGGGCTGGGAGAGGTGAGCTGACTCGCCCCAGTTGAATGACCAGGCAGTGACAGAGCCAGGATTCAAGCTCAGGGCTGCTGGACTCCAAAGCCCTTGCCCCTCACCCTCACACCAAGCCACTTCTGATTTCTGGCTGTCCCTGTGGCCATTCCTCTGACTTCCTTCTCTGACTCTGCTGAGGCCTGGAGGATGCCACAGCAGTGTCAGAGCAAATGCCAGGGGTGGGGGGAGCGAAAAAAAGGAAAATCCCCTTTTCTTTGCATTCCCTCTGTCTACCCACCCTGCTGGTCTGATGAAAGTGCCCAGATGGGGGCCTGCTTCCTGGGGCCGGGTTCCTGCAGAGGGCCTGCCACCAATACCAGACTCTCTCATCCCTCACACACTCGTACACACTCATACCAGGGTTCCCCACGCCAAAATAGCAACTTTAGACACCACCTGCTTAGGCTCTGACCGCCCCCCACACTCTGCACAAAGCTGTGGCTTTAGCCATTTGGTCACTCGGCTCACCTTGTAACCAAGCTTTTTTTCCCAGAGCCCCAGCTACCCATCACACCTTATTTAAGGACACCCCTAGCAGCCACCCTCCCTCCCTGGGCTGGTCTCATCCCTTCTCAGGAAACTCCTCTGCCACTCAGCTCAGGAGCCCCCACCCCCAGCACCCCAGGGAAGATAAGACCTGCCTTAAGGGAAGTGGCTGGAACTTGAGCCCAAGGTAGAGAAGTCAGCCCAAACCCTCAGAAGTCTAAGCCTCAGTGTCCTGCTGACCTGGCCTATTCTATCAGAACTGAGATCAGGCAGCTCCTACATGGTGTATTACCCAGGATGAATGTTTTATGAGTTTGCTCTTCATTACCAAGGGCTCCTTGCAGAGGGCGGGAGGGGGAGGGTGTAGAAAAAGCCCGGGGAGAGACTGGGCAGGGAGATGGGTTGGAAGAGCACGGGGTGGCCCAGGTGTCTTTATGATGGGACAGGGGGCAGTTCTTTGTGAAGAAATATTCTGCAGGACTTGGTGATATTTGTCGTATTGAGATGATTGAATGTCAGAGGCTAGAAACAGGGAAGAGTCCAAGAAGGTGGTTTTGGAATCTGGATTTTTGGGGGGCTGCATGTATGGGGGCAGAGGGACAGCTGGAATTGGGTGTTGGCCCAGGCCACCTCCACCCTCTGAAGTCACCGACCAGTCCTCTAGGAAGTTGGCCTGGGTCTCAGGACCACAGTGCTGTGGCTGCTGCAGGCTTTGCTATTCTGCCACTCTGGGGTCCCAAGCCAGGCATCTTCCAGACCTATGGGGCAGCACACTGGCCAGAGCTCTATTCAGGCTTCTCTGTGCTCCCTGAATGCCATGCCCAGGCCTGGGCCCTTGTTCTGAGCACCTCCAGCCAGGCCCTCACCTACAGCCCATCTGAGTCTTCATGACTGGGGACCTGGCCATATCTCCAAACGCCAATGGTGGGGACCTGGGTCAGCAGGGCAGAATGCTGACTGTCCTCCCCCAATATCCACTCACTCCTCCACACACGGCCCGGGAAGGAATGGCAGGAAACGCTCCCCAAACCCACCCAGGGGCTGCAGCCAGTTCCACTATTGCCAAGAGATGGGCTAGGGAGGGAGCGAGACCGCAGACGGAGCTGGAGCCTCGCTCAGGGCCTGCCAGTAGGGAGGGGGTGGGTTTTGAATGAGGTGTCAGCTCTGGGGCCTGCCCAGATGGACAGTTACTTCTTGAGGGTCAGCAAGAGATCCAGATGGGGAAGGGGGCAACCAAAGGGACCTATTGGCACAACCCTCCACGGCAACATGGGACTTGGGGATCCCCCTGGAGTTCCTGCCAGCTCCCCATCTGTCTTGCTACCACTTACTCCTCCTCTCTCCTCTGCTCTCTCTGGCTCTTAATTCCCCTTCACTCTCTCCTGTGAAGTCCTCTGGTTGCTACGGAAACCCGATGGCGATGAAGAAAGCAGAATTTGGGGAGGTTCTGAGATGTCCAGCCCAATAGGCCCTGCCTAGATGTCTGCCTGTCCAGATTTTGGAGACATTTGTTGCAGCTTGAGAAAATGATGGGGGCCTGTGCCAGACAGCCTTGGACCTTTTTTAGTAAGCAGTGCATGTCAGATGGGTGAAGAGAAGTCACCCATCCCAGGACCATCCTCAGATCTCCCTGCCCTTCAGACGTTTCCTAACGCCTGACCCATGGTCTGGATACAGAGGACTCCCACCCTGCCTTCTCCGCAGCTGCCTCAGAACCTGCTGTATGTGGATTGCTTGCACAAATGCTTGCTGAACACTCACCATGTGCTGGGCACCATTATAGGCACTGGGCGTTCATCAATGAGCGATTCGAACAAAGTTCCTGCTCTCCTGGGAGGTAAGGGTAGAGTAGACCAAAAGCAAGTAAATAAAAAACAGGATAAGATCAGACAGTGATTAAGTGTAATGTAGAAAATAAAGCAGAGGCTGGGCACAGTGGCTCACGCCTGTAATCCCAGCACTTTGGGAGGCCGAGGCAGGTGGATCACCTGAGGTCAGGAGTTTAAGACCAGCCTGGCCAATATGGTGAAAACTCATCTCTACTAGAAATACAAAAAAAAAAAAAAAATTAGCCAAACGTGGTGGCACCTGCCTGTAGTCCCAGCACTTTGGGAGGCTGAGGTGGGCAGATAATTTGAAGTCTGGAATTTGAGACCAGCCTGACCAACATGGTGAACTTCTGTCTCTAATAAAAGTACAAAAAAAAAATTAGCCGGGTGTGGTGGCGCCTGCCTGTAGTCCTAGCTACTCAGGAGGCTGAGGCACGAGAAACGCTTGAACCCAGGAGGCGGAGGTTGCAGTGAGCCAAGATCATGCCACTGCACTCCAACCTGGGCGACAAAGCGAGATTCCATCCCCCCATCCCCCCAAAAAAAGCAGACAGTGACAACAGAGAGACCCACATCACGCAGTCGGCCAACCAGTGATTTGGAGGAAAGACATTCCAAGTGGCAAGAACAGCAAGTGCAAAGGCTCTGAGGCTCCCTGGGCTTGTTGCAGAAGCTGGAGGAAGTGTGTCCAGGGAGTAGCAGGCAAGAGGGAGGGTGGGGAAGGAGTGGAGTTCCACAGGCAGAGCATGGAGAGGCTTGTGCTGGCCTGGAAATGAGTTTGAATTCAAGTGTAGGTATGGTGGGAGTAACACAATCAGATTTGTATCTGGAAAATTCTGGCTTCTGAGTGCAGAATGGATTGTAGGGGGATAAGAGAGGAACCAGGAAGAGCAATTGAGGTTGGGGGTGGGTACTGCCACAAACCAGACAAGAACTGATGATGGCTTGGAGCAGGGCGGTAGCAGTAGATAGGTAGATAGGGTGGGTGGTGGATAGATTGGGCTGAAGAGATGTTCTGGAGGGAAAGCCAGCAGGAACTGCTGATGAGAGGCAAGGGTGATGCTCCCAGGTTAAACCAGCCCTGTTTTTGGGCCACCTCCTCTCAGCCCTGGGGTTGAGTGGGGGGTAGGGAGTAGGGAGGCAGGATGACATGAAACTTTTCCCTAGCCCCAGGTAAAGCTCTGGACTCAGAATCCTTCTGTCCTTCCCCTAGGTCATCAGGCCACAGCACTCTCTGCTTTTCCCCCTGCCTACCTCGTGGGCCACACGGTCTCAGTCTTCTTTGCCAGTTCTCCCTCTTCACCTGACCTCTAAATGTTTGGAGCACACTGAGGCTTGGCCGGCTCCTCTCTTCCATCTCTGCTCACTCCCTAAGGAATCCATCCTGTCTCCTGGCTTTGAAAATCATCTATGTGCTGAACACTCTCGGACTGCTATCTTCACACTAGACTTCTCCCCTGAATTCCAGACTCACACACAACTGCCTACTCATCTCCTCTTGAATACGTATGTAGTCAGCTCAGATGTAACATGCAAAACCAAACTCCTACCCTTCCCCTCCAAATCTGCCCATCCTGGAATCTCCCCCATCTCAGTGAATGACACCTCCATCTTTTTCATTGCTCAAGTCGGAAACCATGGAAACTCCTAGACTCCTCTCTTTCCGCACAAGCCACATCCAAATCCATCAGCAAATCCTGTCATCTCTACTTGCGAAAAATGTCCAAAACCCCACTCTCTCCTCACCATCTTCCATTCACTACTATCCCTCACCTGATTATTGCAGTAACCTCATAACTGCTCTCCCTTGCCCTGCTACCTTCTAGTCTCAACACAGCAGCCAAACCAACCTTGGGAAAACTTAATTCAGATCATGTCACTCTACTGTTGAAAACCCTCAGTGAAATTATCTATGCATGTAATCCCATGCCTGTAGTCCCAGCTACTTGGGAGGCTGAGGCAAAAGAATCGAATGAACCCAGGAGGCAGAGGTTGCAGTGAGCTGAGATCGCACCATTGCACTCCAGCCTGGGTGACAGAGGGGGACTCTGTTTAAAAAAAATAATGATAATAAATCCTCAGTGGTTTGCGGTCTCATCCAGAGTCCAAGCTGAAGTTTTTTCAATGGCCCCACATGATCTGCCCTTTGCCAGAAGGTCTCTGCACCCCTTCTGTCTCTGTGAGCTCGCCTCAGTTTCTGTCATTCTCTACTACCCCCTACCCCCAACCGCACACCCCCAGGATCCTCCCTTAGCTGTGCCGTAGCCGTGGTGGCCTCCTTCCTGTCCCCCTAATGCAGTGTGCCTTTGTAGTGGCTGCTCCCTCCACCTGGATCGTCCTCCTCCAGGTATGGGAACGCCTTACCCTGATGGAGTGTTCTCAGACCCGAAGTTATCCACAAGGTCTTCCTATCACCTTTTTTAAAATCGCCACCACCCTTCACACTCATCCTCTTCTCTGGAATATTGAGATGACTGGGTGTCAGAGGCTAGAAACAGGGAAGAATCCAAGAAGGTGTTTTTTGAATCTGGGTTGGTCGATGCGGTGGTTGTCACTGACTGATGTGTCCTCCCCCACTAGAATATGGGCTCCAGAGGAACAGGCATTTTTGTGTCTTATTTTCTGCTCTGTCCCCTCACCCAGGACAGAGCCTGGCACATCATAGGCACTCAGTCAAAATTTACTGAATGAATGAATGGAACTAGGGAAAGACCTGCAGCCTGCAGGAGGCAGCCTGGATCTGGGAGGGGAGACCCAATTTCTAGGACAGCACCAGCTTTGACCCTAGCCATGGGTCGTCTGGGCTGCAGTTGTCATCTGTGGAGGGTGGGGAACTCCTGAGGCTCTTTGTAGCAGCAACATTCTAGAATGATGTTTGACCCTGGCCTCATCTGCTTCCATTTGGCTGAGGGAGGAAGGGAGGGGTAGAGGCAGGACCTGGTGCTGTGGAAAGAGAGAACTCTTGCTCATTCTTTCTAGTGAAGACCCAAGTGGATTCTGCTGGCTTTGAAAGGAAAGGCATCTCTGGTTTGTACTTGGCAGGACTCTAGGAGCCCTGGGTGAGGAAGGAATGAGCCAGGGGGTGCAGCCCCAGCTGCTGAGTGGGGACAAGTAGAGGCCTGGCCACTGGGCCTGGGTTCCTCCTCATGGAGACCGTCCTTCTGGGGCATCATGGGGAGGAGGCAGGAGAATTGAAGTGAGTACTGGGGAGAGAGAAGGCTGGAGAGCGCCTAGTGTGTGGATCGGCTGGGCTCACACGCAGGCCCTCAGTGGGTGTGCGTGGTCAAGCCTTGAAGCAGCCCTCAGCCCGCCCCTAGGCCCTCGAAGCCAGCACCAACTCCGGGACGGAGTGGCAGGGAGCCTTTTGGCTGAGAGAAGCCCAGTCCCCCTTCCCTTTTCTGGGCCTTGCAACAGCTCCCTGCTTGTTTTCCCCAAAATAAATGGGCCGAGCATATTGGGCCAGCAATAACCCCTTGAAATCAGTTGTTATCACAGTTAACAACCAGTTTGGCTTCAGTTCAGGCTGTTAACTATCAAACCACTAAGTGCCGGTAATGATTGATTCTTGGCCAGTTGCAGCTTGAGTGGGCTGTAAAACCCCATTAGTGAGGGCTCTGTGGAGGCAGCGGCTCAAAGATAAACAAGTTGATGGGTGCTCTAGCCCGGCCTAGCCCCAGTGCTCTGGGCGCAGCTCCCATGGGTCCCTGGCCTGGGGTCCTACTGGGAGTCAACCTCTTCCCAAAGCCGCAGGCAACCTCAAGGACCAGGTCCCACCCTTCTGTCCCCCTCCACCTCACCTTTCCCTATCCAGGTGTCTCTTTCTAGAAGGCAGGTCTGGCTCTCTGGAAAACTCCCTTCTTCTTCCAAGATGTAAACATGGCACAATCCCATTGCCACCACCCTGGAGGGCTCAGGCCTCCCCAACCTGGGGGCATGAGGATTAGCTTTAGCCAGTGACCAGCCTTGGCCCAGCCTGGCCCCACGTTGTGGCCAGGATCACAGGCAGAGAGCCTGACATTCCACCCCCCGCCCCAGACTCCCTCCTACTCAGTGCCTTCCCCCAGGAATTGCTCTCAAACAAATGAAATGTGGGTAATTACTGGGCTAGGGGCTGGACAGGAGACCGTGCAGATGAAAGCGTTTCCTGGACAGTCCCTTCATTTGCATGGCATCAGAAGCTGCTCAGAAGGTGTGACTTTTCCCACAGTGAGACCCCAGCTCCTTGCACAATAAAGCCAGGCTGCTCACCCAGAATTAATTAAAGGGGGAAGGGAGCAGAGGAGGAGGCGCTAAGAGCTGGGGGAACCGGAAGAGAGACATCTAGGGCCGCTTCGCTACATCCAGTGTCTACGCACCAGCAGAAACCCACTCTCTCCAGAGCCCCTCACCGCCTGTGGCAGGCCACGAGAGGTGGGTGGACAGGCCAGCCTCTACTGCCAGGCTTCCCACTAAGCCTCGAAATTCCTCATCTGCCAGGGTGGGCTAAGCCGGGGACTTGGGCCTGAAACTGTGGGAGGAAGCCTTGGGTTGCTCCCTACCCCAGGAGATGCCAATAGACAGAGACCTAGAGGAGCGAGGTTTCTAGACTGGCTCAGTAGCTGGGCTGTGGGACCAGCCCAGGGCATCCACAAGGAAGGAAGCAGGAGCAGCCCTAATGGGAGACCTCAGTGATGAAGGCTGGGCCAGCTCTGCACTCAGGAAACTGCCGTGGGGCCTGGGCTCTCCCTCAGTGTGGCGGGACACCAGTCTCACCAGTCCACACGCAAACACACACCTGCACCCTTGCCCATTCCCTTCTCTGCCCAGACCATGACCTGCTCCACCACTCCCACAGCAGCCCTCCCTCCCTCCACACATGGCCTCCTGCTTCTCCCCAAGGCCATGACTGCCTTTAGTTCAGCGCTAGGCCTATGAGCTTCCCTTCTGGTGCCATCCGGTGCCCAGCTCCTCTCCCGCCAGGCCCATCTTCCGAGGTGGGCAGCCTCTTCCTGGAAGACAGTTCCCCAGGCTCTCACAGCACCTGAGCTCAGTGCTTTCCGCCCACAGCTATCTCACCAGATCACCCAAGGTTAACACTTGTCCCACATCACAACTGTTAACACCAGTCTTGGCGGTCCCCCTCCAATATGCCCCCACCTTGGACCCTGGCAGCTGCTCTTTTCTTTCATTTTCTGGAGCCTGAGTCTCAGAAAGAACAAGTTCTGGAATCTCCAACCTGTCTCCCACATGGACCTAGGCACTCAGAGAAGCACTTTTTAAGAGGATTAAATCCATGATTACAGCTCTGGTCCCAGCACATCCATTATTTCTGGCCCTGAGGTGGCCTGGGGAGGTGTTAGCAATGACCTCTGTAAAGTGCTAGGAGGTACACATCTGAGAGCTCCAAGGACTAGCTAAGAGCCTCTTCTTGCCCCTTTCCCTGCTTCTGTCCTTGCAGGAAAACCCCTCAAGTGACAGTGATGGGGATGGTTGACAGGCAGGGGTCCTTAAGCTGGAGGGAGGCTGCGGTCAGAGCTGGCGCCTGGTCATCTGTGTCTCCCAGCTGCCCACCAGCTGGGGCAAGGTTAGGGGGAGGGGCTGACCCGGGCAGGACTCACTCTCCAGCACACATTTTTAATATGCAAGTTAAATAAATCTTTCAATCATTTAATAGCCACCAGTCTGATACCCACTTCTAAGAGGACTGTCCTATGTCACAGTCCTTTCCTCCCTGCCCCACCTGGGGGTGCAGTGGAGTCCCTGGCTGCCCAGCCAACTGGCCCTGCAGATACTGGGGCCTCAGCAGCACAGGCTAGAGAAAGCCCCCCACCCCCGCAAACCCCTAGCCGGAATCCCAGTCTAGGCCACTAATGGGGCTTTCTGAGAGTTAAGAAGACAGACACCACAGCCAAGTGGAATACAAAAATAGAGCCTCTCTTTTGTTTAAAAACAAAAACAAAAACAAAAACAAAAACAAAAAACAGCAAAAACCCAACAGCAAACAATATCAACAACCGGAACCCAGGGCTCCCCCAGCACCTCCCCAGCCTGCAGAGCAGCGCACAGCTCATCTTGCTTGAGTTTTGGGTGCCCTACAGGATGAGCCTCTCTGTGGTCTGGCGTTGTGGGGAGGGCCAGGCAGCACCTATCGGGGCTCGGGGGCCCAAGTCCTCTGGCTGCCGCGCAGGCTGCGCGTGAAGGGCGGGTAGTTGAGGAACTCGAAGCGCAGGCTCTGCTCGGTGGTGTGGTGGCCCCGGGGCAGCCGCTTCATGAAGTGGACCTCACGCTGGTGCTGCCGCGTCTTGGAGCCCTTGCGGGGCCGGCCCTTGCGGGTGAAGGCCATGTACCAGCCCTCGTACTTGGCATTCTGCAGCGCTGTGTAGTTGTTCTCCAGCACAATCTCCGTGAAGACGCAGTCCTTGCCTTTGCCGTTGCTCTGCAGGTAGGGGAGCCAGACGCCACGTTACAGAGCCCCCCCCAGCAGAGGCAGAGGGCGAGCGGCCCCAGACAGCAGGTGGGCACCCCAGCAGATGGCGAGGTGGGCAGGAGCCGCAGCCCCACCCCCTGCCTGGGCACCCGCTCTCTAATCCCTCACAACTCGCAGCCCACCCGGCAACTTCCTGTCCTCCCGGGCAGCAGTGACACATGGTTGTCTACGGAGGGGCTGGGCCCCAAGGCAGAAAGACAGAGAGAGGGGCCCAGAGCCTGCCTGCTCTGGCCTCTTGCCCACCAGTCTGGCCACCCGTCTCCCCACCTGCCCGTCTCACCCCCTCAGGACTTCAGCTCCCTGGCCCCAGGGCAGCCACCCTATGGAGGAGGGGAGGCCTGGGAGGAGGTGCTGAGACCCCAGCCCCAGAAGCCCAGGAAGTGGGGAGCTGGAGACTGGAGAGGAGCCGTGACTAATGGAGCCATTTCAGAGCTCGGCCGAGGGGCTGGGCCTGCGGCTTACTGAACATTCCAAATGCTGGTACCATGTAATTGGACATAATAGCAAAGCAATTTGGCGATTTGTTAAAAAGATATATGGAATTTACCAACCTGCCCCCCCCAGCCCCTTCCCTAGCCTTCATTCTTCCTCCTTTGCCTTTTATAGTTTTCATCTCTCAAACAGCTTCCTTCTCCCTTACTCCTGCACCCAATCATGAGGTAACCCCAAGATGGCCCTGTGGCCTTCTGCCTACCTTGTTGGGATCAGAGCACAGGACTGTCTCGAAGGAATCCAGCCAGCCCAAGCCACTCCCCAGGTCCCGCGGACCCCACCTCCCTGCTGGGGCCTCACCTTGGCGATCAGCTTCCCCTTCTTGTTCATGCAGATGTAGAGGCCCGTCTCGGCTCCTCGGACTCGAACTCTGCTTCCAAAGGTGTCCGTCTCCACGATGAGCTTTGCTGTCAGAGAAGGTAGCAGGATGGCTATTGGCAGATTCCCTGACCCCAGCTGGCCCACACACTTGTCACAGCCCAGCAGCAACTGCTCCAAAGACCAGGAACCCAAAACGTGGACTCCAGCCCCAGCCCAGCTACTAACATGCTGTGTAACCCCGAGAAAGGGCTTTTCTGGACCTCAGGCCCCATCCCTGGGTTTACAGAGGGCAGTGGACGGGATTATAGTTTTCAAACTGGGTTCTCAAGAGAGGTCTTGGGACCATCAAATTGAAAAAGCTGAAATGCCATTCCTTCCACCCTCTTTTTAAACCAGACAGTGATGTCTCTTAGATTGAGGCTCTAAGTAAAATTTTATTGAATCAGAGTTCCATAGCTTATCAAAAGATCTCCGAGGATCCTTCCGACTCCGAATGTTATGTGCGCGTGTCTCATAGGTCATTACAAACACTTGGGTGAAGTGGTGACCTCCAGTCCCAAGGCCAAAGATGAAAGCATTGTCTCCTGTTTCTGCCACTTTGGGTTCTAACTCACAGCTTTGGCCACCCCCAGCCCCTCAACATCACCAGGCTCTGCTCTGCTGAGACGGTGCTAGGGATGGGGACAGCTCTCCCTAAACACACAGCCCAAAGCAGGCTGCTTTCCCAGAACCTCAGACATCTGCCAGGAGGATCTTGCCTCTTCCCTGTGGCTTCCCAGTCACCAGGGTCCCCAGCCCAGTGTCTAGAAATCAACAACTCAATCGTCTTTTCTCTTTCAGCCTCATCACAGCTGGGCTTCTCAGCCCAGTGACCAAATACCTTCTGTGGGTGAGGAGGAGGGAGAATCGTGCCTGTTGGCCTCTTAGTCTGGAGGCCAGGAGGCAGGGCTGAATTCTATGCCTCCTTTCGCATTCCCCTCCCCTTAGATAGCCAACTTGCCACAGAAGCCTGTCCCGGTCACCTCTTTATGCAATCATCTCTTATAGGCTGTCCTCAAGAAAATAGTGAGTCTGACTTCACTGTTTGGGAAGGGACAGAAGGCGCTGGCTCTCCTGCCGTCCCTGCCGCAGAGCCCAGCCTCTCCCCTCCTTGAGAAAGCAGTTCTTGGACTTAGCCTGCATTGATATATGGCACCTCCTCTGTCCCTGAAACCCATGGCAGGGGTTTGAGGCACCGAGGTCAGCAAGTCAGTCATCACTGCTCAGCTTGTAATGTTCCCCGCTTCAAACAGGCTCAGTGCTGGGACCAGTGGCCAAGCCCCCAGTTTGGCCCCATGTCAGCAGGGAAATGCAGCTGTCACCTTGCTGCCCGCTCACCTCCTCCTGGACCTGGCCAGTCTGCTCATCCCTCTCCTGCTCTGCCTTCCACAGCAAGAGGCAGCTGTTTTTTAAGGGCCAGGAAGGATGCTGACTCGAGGAGTGAGAGGATGCCACTCTGGGGATTCTGGCCAGATGCGGGAGGCAGGGATGAAGTAGGTGCCTCTGCATCTTCCTGGGGCCGGTAAAGAAGCCATTGAGACCTCTCTGCTATTCTCCCCGGACTACTCCTGTCCTGGCTGAATACCCTGAGCCTCTGTTCTTAGGGCCTCCAGCTCCTATCCTGCTGTGGGGCAGGGACTAGGGAAGGTGGGAAACCTCTTATACGGCCAAGGAGAGAAGTGGGCATCAGGCTTCCTCTGATGTCTGAAGACGAATTCCCCCACACCAGCTTGACTTCTGCTTCCCTCCCCAAAATCCAAGGATGCTGGGCCATTTGCTGTCATAGAGCAAACCCTGGAAGAGCCAGGCATTCGTCTCCTCTCCTTAGAAGCTGAGAAGGGCAGCAAGCAGCTAATTTGGAGGGACAAAGGGACGGTAGGCCTGCTCTGCCAGCCCAGCAGGGGAGCTCGGCCACCGGGCAGGCTGCCCCCACCCCCACCCCAGAGAGCCCCCTCTCTCCCATGTCGGTTGAATCTGCTCCGATCTGGGGAGCTGGGGCCGCAGTTTACGGCAGCTCTCCCGACCGGGCTTTTGGAAAGCTTAACATTTTCAAACCTATTCTTCCACCCCAGTGACAGATTTATCCCAGGAAAATTATGTCTCCTCCTCCAGCTTTGAAGGGAAGTCAGCTACGTCGATGCAGAAAAAATGCAGCGAGACATACTCGATCCCCCAAACTGGCTCAAGAAGAGGAGAAAGTATTCAGGAAATGTTAAAAAAGGTGAAAGTAAGAAGAGTTTTAATCGCTCTGCCAGACGCGGGGGTCTCTCCAGAGATTCAGAGAGAACAATCTTGAACCTCTTTTTTAACATTTACAGACTTGCAACTCCTTTCAAACTCCACATCTGAAAAAAAGCTCGTTCTTTTTCTGTTTTATATCATTCTTCATTTTTCTTCTTAGCTCTTAAAATGCCTCACCTTTTTATTACATTTTAATAGAGTCTTCCCCTCTCCTTTCATGCTTGTTTAACGTGGTCATTATTTAAAGGTTTTTAAACTCACAATAATCACTCTCTAAAAACAACACCAGCCGCCCAGAGGGCTTGCTTTTCTCTTGGTACATCCAGGACTCTGGAAATTGGCCCCGTTTCAAGGCAGGAATATTGAATGTTTTAGAAATCAATCAGTCCTCAGCCTCTCTGCCGGCAGTAGCTCTCCGCACTTGCCACCCCACAGGGAACCGGGAGCCCTGCCCCAGCCGCCTAGGTTCCCCGGGGAGTGGAGCAGGGAGAGCCCCCTTCCAAGCCCAGTTTCCACGTGTAATTGCCCCATCCGATTACAGTATTTAAGGGTTCCCAGCAACCTCCTTTTCTAACTGGGAGAGTTGAGGGGATTTCTCTCCCTTCTCTTTCCCACTCTCCTTTTGTGGGCCCTGGCGACATATCCTCTTTCAAGCGCTTCCCTTAAACCTAGGCCGCCTCCTCCTGAACCCCCTGCCTCCACCTGCAGCTGGGGAGGAGTGTATGAAGGGGGGAGGTGTAAAGGGAGATTCCTAGATTCATTCATTTGCTGGGCAGGGAAGGGGGCACCTGTGGCCAAGTACTCCCCGAGACCCCTTCCCTAGCCCTCTCTTCCCCAGCTGACCCTCAAGACACCTTTCTGCCTTAACTCCTTCCCTTCTGAGCTGGGGACCCTGCAGGCCCCTGGCCAGTGCAGTTGGGACTGGCCGTCCAGGCGCCACGCATCCCACAAGCTACCTTCAGCGCGCCTTACCGAAGGGGTCGCCGTCCTCTGCCATGGCGTTGATGCGCTTGTTGGCCAGGACCTGCACGTGCTTCCCGCTGGTGCGGCTGTAGAGTTGGTAGGTCCGGATGAGGCGGCGGCTGAGCTGATCCGTCACCAGGCTCTGCTCCCTCACATGCTGTGTAAAATTAGGTGAGGACTGAACAGTTACCTTTAGGAAATTGAAAAATACACAATACACCATTATAATGCTACTCCGCCCAGGGGCCCGAGTGGCCCCATCACCCTGCGTCCCCCTCACTGTCCCAAGCCGCCAGCAGGTGCTGGGGGTTCCCCCAACATGCCAGCCCAGGCCACCATCCCCCACCCAGGCAAGTCGGGCAGACCCAGCCCAGGATGAACGAGCCCCAGGGAGAAGCTGGACCCACCTGTTGGGAGACACCCTGGGGCTCCCGGCCAGCCCGGAACAGGGAAGCGAGCTCCCTGCCCAGCGCAGGGCCCCTGCCCGGGCCTTCCTAGAGGAGCAGGGCGCTTTTAAGTAGGGAGGCAGCCCTCCCCGACCCCTGACATTTATAAAGACAAATTTACGGAGCAAATGTTGAGAGTGCAGGGAACCTGGGCACCCGATCGTTGGGCCAAACCGGCCACAAGCCTCCCCTGAGGGGCGCTGAGAGGGTCTCTGCTGCAGTCACCTGGCTTCCCCTGGCATCGAACATCCATCCCCTGGCCGCGGCTGCCCCCTTCCTCGGCGGCTGGGTGTTCCCTATGCCTCCAGCCGGCGAGGATGCATGGGGGATAGTGCTGGGCTCCGAGACCTTCGTTTCTATCCTGGCCACTCACTCGCTGTGTGACCTCAGGCGGGGTGCTACCTCTCTGTGCCTCAGCTCCCTCCTCGGGGTGGCTCGGGGCTGGGTTTCTAAGGTGCCCTCAGCCCTCCTGCGCCGGCCGCAGAGTCGGTCCCGGTGCCCCCGACAGGCGCTGCCCACCCGGGTCTCCCACCGGCGCGCCCGGCCCCCGCCTCCGCGCACCCCTCCTCACCTGGGCTTGGAGGCAGAAGACCAGCAAGTGCAACAGCCTGTGGGAGACAAAAGCGGGCGAGAGAGAGAGGCGCGGGTGAGGCGAGGGGCGCGGCGGGCGGGCGGCGGGGCAGGGCGGCGCGGTACTCACAGGCAGCTCAGCGCGGAGCGGGGGCTGCCCATGGCGCGCGGCCCCGGGGCACCGAGAGCCCGGCGGGTCACGCCGTCCCGCGGGCGGCCGCGCGGAGCGGGGCGCGAGAGGAGAGGGTGCGGGTGCGGGAGGCCGGCGGCGATCACGACGCGGCTCCGCGGGTCCCGTGGAACGTCGTGCTCGCCGCGCCGCACCGAATCGCTGTGCGCCGCTGCCGGAGCCGGTGGCCGCTGGCTGCTCCGGAGCCGGAGCGGGCGGGAGGGTCACGGGCTGGCGGGGTGAGTGGGGAGGTGGGAGGGCGGGGAGGGGTGGGGGCGGGGGGCGCCGCACCGGGCGCGAGGGGGGAGCGCGGGGCGGGCGGCGGGAGCCCGCAGCCCCCGGCTGGGAACTGGGGCCTGGATGCAGCCCGGGGCGGGGGCGGGGCGGCCGGGGCGGGGCGGCCGATGGGTTCGGGATTGAGGGTCTGGGCTAGGGGAGGGGTCTGGGGACCCGCGGGAGGGGCGGGGAGGGCCGGTCTGGGCGCCTCCCCCTATCCCTGGCCTGTCCCCTCGCGCGCTCTCCGGGCCCGGACGCGCGGGGATGGGGGCGCCTAGGGCTGCGAGTTCTGCGGGCCGGGAGACCCCGGGCCTGGGCTTCCCCGACCGCCCGGAGCGCCCAAGTCCGGCGGGGCTGGGTCTCCGCCTCCGGGCCCAGCCGCTTCCGCCGCCAGCTACGCAGTGGTCTCCGAGCCACCTACTGTGTGTCCCGCCGGGCCCCTGGGAGCGGCCGCTAACCGTGCAGCGAATGGCTGCGCACCCGGCCCTCGTGCAGTGCGTGCCGGTGCCACCCGGACCCCGCTCCCCTGTTTCGGCCGCGTGCCCCGTCCTGTCGGTCTCTCCAGTCTCGTTCACTCTCCCGAGGAGGCCCTGAGAGCCAGAAATGCCTCCCCCTCCCCCCATCCCATTATCACCATCACCCCTTCCCCTGTGCACCTCACCACACACACACACACACACACACACACACACACACACACACACTAGCCTGAAGCTTGAGAAGCACCCCGAGCCACCTGTGTAGAAGAGAGAGCCCGGAGGTCCCTGGCAGGACCCACTGTCCCCGTACCCCAGCAGGCAGCAGAGGGAAAAAAAACTCTCAGTAGCTTTTACCGGGGGAAGGGACTTCCATCCAGGCCACCCAGCCCTTTTCCCCTCAAAGCCCCACTCGTTTTTCATTTCACAGGTATTTACACACCTACTGTATTCTAGGCAGGGGCTGGTCAGCTGGGCCTAGGGCATGGGAGAAGGTAGGCACTTGTTTAAGCCTTTCCTAGCCCCTCACCTTGTGGCTTCCCCCCTGAGGTTTCTGGAAACCCTGAGCCCCCACGCTGCTTCTGTGGGAGCAGCCTGGGTGGACAGAGATGCCCTGGGACAGGTGCCCTGTGAGGAGCAGGTGATGCCCTACCAGGCTACTGTCTTCACCGACAACTTCCCCTTCCCCAGTGACCCTCCATTCCCCTGGGGGTAGGGCTGGAGGGTTTGGTGTGGTCCCAGGAAGCCATTAGGCCAAAATTAGCGGCAGCCCTAGTCCAGCAGCACAGCCAGGCCCTGCCTCCCTCCCTGCTCTGTGTCCCACCTTTCCCTGTGCCCCATCTTTCCAACTCCCAGCCCTAAATGCAAACACTGAGCAATAGAGAGATGGGAAAACAGTTAGAGGGTGCGTTCTAAGATCTTATCCCTCCTCAGAGAAGTAGACTTCCAGAGCACACCTGCCATCCCCCTCCAGGAATCTGTTCACTGGGCTCTTGCCTACATAGACCCTGTGGCAAGGACCATGTCTTATGAGCTCAGAAATCACAGCTCGTGGCACAAAGCTGGGCAGAACTGTTCTGCAGTTAAGAGTTCATTGAATGAATGAACGAATGAATGAATGATGGGGAAAGTGGCTGAGCCTTTAGACTTCAGGCTATTTGCAACTTCCCCAGGAAGACCTGCCTTCACCTCCTCCCAACAGATTATCACCAGCAACACCACCAATTAGTGAGCACTTGTATCTGGTACAGGCTTGGCAGGCACTGTCTCCTCTAAAGCCCATGGGGAGGTGGGTCCATCAGGCAGAGACAAGTCAGGTGGACACAAGTGGCCACAGCCCAGGCCAGCCCTTGCCTTCCCTGTGCTCTGTGTAAGGCCTGAGTCACAATTCATTGAGTGTCTGTTTCCCTCTCTGCACTGCTTCAAGTGGGCAAGGGTGACGTCTGTTTGCTTGTGGTCTTACCCTCATCCTTGTACATAGTAGGCCCTCAGGAACGTTTAGTTGTGTATATCGATGAACAAATGATTGAATGGAGAGATGGAGAGCAGGCACTTCCTGTAAGAAATGGGCTTTCTCCCACCATGGACTCTCTGAACATCAGTGAGATAAGCAGAGCAGGGAGTAGGCCCCAGGCAGGGGTGAGGGTGACCCGCCCATCCAAAAGTGTTTGCATGGTCCTGGGGTCACAGCTAGAGCCACTCTGGGTACCTGCCCCTCCCTGGAATGGGGGTAGGGGCAGAGCCCCTGGCTGAGACCAGCATTCAGCTCCAGCTGTGGAACCCCCAGAAGATTCTGAGGGCCCTGGGTTGACCCTCAATGGTCTTCAGCCACCCTTCTTCCTCTGCCCCAGAGAAGATGGGCGTCCTGGGATCTGAAGGGTCCGAGGTCAAGTTTCAGTCCTGTCCCAGCCTCTGCCAGGGAGCCTGTGCTGGACCAGGATTCCTTTACATTTGGATTTGGAGACCCTCCTGAGAAGCGGACCCTCACCTAGTTCGTTGAAATTCTCATCTCCTCAAAAGTCTGTTTCTCTGGGGGAGAGGAGCAGATGGGGACACCCCGGGAGCAAGCACCTGGCTCTGCCCCGGCACGCCCCGTGACTGACAGATGCAAATGTCCCACCGGGCCCCCGCAGCCGCTCCCTCCCTCGCTAGCTCGCCCGCCTCCCGGCCAGCTCTCTCCCTCCTTTATCTTATCAAAGCCCGGTAATTACAATTGCTATTTTGTTTCCTCCAATCTGCAATCAGAGCTCCCTAGCCCAGATGAGGGAGCGCCTGTCAACCTGATCGCTGAGTGACAGCCCGGCCACCTTTCCTGGCCGCCCCCACACTCCGCAAACACAAACACACACACGCACAGACACAAACTCCCTCGCCTGTAAACACAAACACACACTCCTCGCCAACACAAACGGCCCGTCTCCGCAGACACGCCCTCGCCGGCACCCAGACACACTCCTTCAGCCTATTTCCAAACGCACCCCTCGATCCCAGCCCATCCACCGGCCCCTCCAATCCACACCCGCCGGAGACCGCAGCTCGCTCCGACGCGCGCTTCCTGCGCCGGGCGTTCAAAGCGCCGCGGACTCACCGCCGACCGTTCAAATGCAAATCGCCGAGACTACGTTAAGCACTTCGGCCGCTGTCTGGGAGTCGTCTCCCTCGGCCCCCAAATAGGAGCCCGCCCTTCCTCCAGCAGTCGGCAAACCCCGGCGTATGCCTTCATCCCCCAGGGGTCTGAGGCCACAGTGAGCCAGCAGCGCTCCTACTGTGCGCTGAAGGGTAAAGAAGAGGGCTCGAGGAGAGGCAGGGGCGAGGAGAAAGGAATAAACCTTGCCCAGCTGTGTCCGCGGGGCGCCCCAACCGGCCGAGAAACTCCTGGGCCGAGAGGCTGATGTGGATTGGGCCCCCACTGCGGGCAGGAGCGCGCTCGGCGCAGGCACGCGCCCACCGGGAGACCGACCCGGAAAACCGGCGAGAAATGCAAGGAGCGATCAGTGGCATCGCGGGGGGTGGGTGGGGTAAATATTGGGGCGGGGCCGCGCAGGGGGTAGATGGGTCAGCTAGGGAGGCCTCCCCGGAGAGAGGACTCAGCCAGTCTCCCGCTCCTCCTGCCAAGCACGTGCCGAGGACTTTGGAGGCTGGGGCCAAGAGGAGGAAGGGAAAGAGGAGTGAGGGCCGCAGCCAGACTTCCCTGCTCCAACTCAAGTCGTTCGAATGAATGAATGAACGTACGCACGCATGCATGCAAGCCTCAGTGGCATTCTCCCGCCTTCCGCCCAAGATTCGGCCGCCCAGAGCAGTGGCGGGACTCGGAGGCCCTGGCCCCACGGCGCCCGCCCGGAGCCTCTAGAGGAGGCCGGGGTAGCGGTATGACCACGAGTGGCTTCAACCTCGCCCGCCAGAGGGCGCCAGCCCCGACTTCCCTCTCCCTGCCGACCGCGCTCCGCAGCGAGACCCATGGTTCCCAGCCAGGCCGTCCCTCCGCCGGGCTCCCCAGGGAAGCATTTTTAGCAGCGTCCTCCTCGATCGGAGAAAGGCGCCTGCGACCCAGATCACCGCAACACAGACGGGCGTCATCTCCCTTTGTCCTCAACTTGAGGAAGAGGGAGGTTGGAAATTGGACTCCTAGTTCCTCACCACGGGCTGGGGGAGAACCTCCTTCACTAGGGAT
This sequence comes from Pongo pygmaeus, assembly GCF_028885625.2. Taxonomy (NCBI): domain Eukaryota; kingdom Metazoa; phylum Chordata; class Mammalia; order Primates; family Hominidae; genus Pongo; species Pongo pygmaeus. Next base: position 107,058,135 of record NC_072381.2, read on the forward strand.
GCGCTGAAGAGCGTGCGGGTCGGTACTGCGGACCCAAGGTCTTCAAAGCTGACCTCACCTGCCCCAGAACCACCAGCCCGCGATATCCCGGAGCCCCTCCCCTTTGCCCAGAGGCTGGGGGTGGGAGTTGGCCTGACCCCCATCAGGCCCTGTTCTCTGTCTGTCCTCAGCCTGTCTGGCCCCAGGTTGTCTGGGGAGGCAATGTTTTGTTTGTTTGTTTGTTTGTGGGCATTGACAACCCTCCCCCCGCACCAACACAGCTGCTGAACTGCTGACCCCAGAGCTGGTCACACACACTCATCCTCAAACCAGGTGTGTCAGTTCTTCTTCCTGGCATAAAAGCAGCCAAGTGCCAGAACTACCTGATTCCAGGCACCAGAGACCCCCAGACCCCACGGTGTGTAGGGGACAAGAATCCCTTAGTCCAGGAGGCCAATTCCCTGGGGCCCTTTCTGCCCCCATATGCCAGGCCACCCGGATTCTGGTTTCCCTGTCACCCAATCTGGCCAGTCCCCTCCATCTGGCCCCTGGAGTCAGGTTTCTCTAAGGGCCCAGCCCTGCTCAGAGACGGCCTGCAAGGCTCAAAGGAGGAGCGAAGCCTGGTCCCGCCCTGCCCTCACAGGCCCTCTCTGGGCCAGAGCCCCTCGTAGGGCTAGGGAAGCACATTCCTCAGGCTGCCTAAGCCCGCTTATCTGCCCCCTGCCCATCAGCCTGAGTGCTGACAGAGGCCCAGACCCCTTGTTTGGATGCTGATAACCTCCTGCAATGACCCTCCCCCACCTGCAGAGACTGGGAATGGGCTGAGTGTTGGGAGGTCCCCTTCCAGCAAGGCAACTGGGGCCCAGGCCCCAGGTCCTAGCCCAGGGCCATGAGGGTAGAGGATCCCACAGTTCTCCACCCTCCCCCAGGCCCAGGGCCACCCTGGGTGCTGCCACAGTGCCACCTGGCGGTCCCTAGGGAAACATCACCCAGCACAGGAAGAAGCCACACAAGAGCTGCAAAAACTCCACACCACTTTATTTCAACCTTTGTCCAAAAATGTAAAAACTATTAAAAATGTGTAGTTCTGAGCTTCAGGCACTAACCTCCAATCCTCACAGGCAGGTGGGAAGAGAGGCCCCGGGCATGGTGCAAAATCAGAAAACCAGGGCTGTGTGGAGCACGGGCCCTCTCCTAGCACCAAAGACCCAAGTCCCTCCCACCCAACCCCCACCCAAGCTCTCCTCTTCAAGGAAGAAATATTTGCAATTGTTGAAACTTGTCAGGGAACAGGGTGCATGGCGCATGGAGCTGACCTGAAAAGAGGAAACAAGGAATCAGCATCTAGGCCCTCACCTGCTTCCCCTGCCCCTTCCCAGAGCCTGCTGGGCACTTCTCCCTGCAACTCACCAAGGAGGGCTAGGGCCTGCCCCCCTGCTTTTTGGCAGGAAGGATGGGGCACAGCTCAGCTTCTTCCTCATCACTGTCCTCTTCCTCTTCCTCTTCCTCGCTCTCCTCCTCAGAAACATCATTGCTCATCGTAACTGGTGGACACACAAGCAGTCGAAGGATGGGGTGTTAAGACCAGACTCTTTCACACCGCATGCCATTTCTTCATGCCGTGGTGTTAGGCTTACAGGGACCCTGACCTCCCAGTGCTTATGGGCTAGGTGGGAAGAACCTCAGACCCTAAACTGGGTCACAAAGAGCCAAAGGAGTCTTCATTACTGGAGCTGGAGAAGTTGGGCCATGTTCCATGAAGGAGGTAGGCTTGAGTAGACGGAAAGGAGAGGGCATGTCATGCACAGGGCACAGCGTGGAGGGCACGCAGACCTGTACAGGGCTGCACTGGGAGATGAGGGTGGGATGGGGGCAGGAGTGAGGAGTGGGGGAAGCCTGACGGGAGAGTCTACTGGAAGCAAAGGAGAGGGCCCTCCCCTCTTCTCACCAATCTGGTGCCGCCCAGTGATCCGCACAGGGCCAGAGCCCGACTTCAGGCGGAAGGTTACAGGTGGTTGGAGCTGGAAGTCATCCAGACTGAGCTGGAAGGAAGACAAGGATGAAGGCCTGGCCCACTCCTAGCCCACCCTACACTGTAATGAGTGCTAACGTCCTCAATCCCCTCACCACCACCAAGGCAGAGCTGGGGAACTCACCATGGGTTGGCAGGACAGCTTGAGGTTGGCCACAGGGACTGCGATCTCCTGATGGTCATGGTTCCGGGCCACAACTTCTACCACATTACACTCGTCTTTGGCTCCCTCGGTGAGGCAGAGCTGGGAACGGTACACAGGGCCTCAGGGTCTCCTCAAGCGAGGGTTGACACCACAACTAAAGGCATCTACCCTAGCACCTGCCCAGCCTCAAAGGTCCCGGTTCACCTGGCCAGGAGAGCCGCCCATGCCGGGGGGTTAGGCTGAGGAGGTGTCTCCAAGTAAAGGGGATACGGGGGTTGGGTAGAGACCTATATTGCCTGCCTGGGCTTATTCATTAAAACCCCACTCCCCTGCCTCTCACCATGGTTAGTGCCAGCACGTGCTCCGCATCATCCTCTTCCTCTACCTTAAAGGTGAAGGAGCGGGTGTGGCCGGAGAGCTCACAGCCTGGTAGAAATAACAGTGAGTATGCCTGAGCGTGTGTACGGGGCTGGGCAGCGGCGGATGTCACCAACCCGCCGTCACGTGTAACCTTGGGCGGACGGGTCATTTACACGTCCACCTCCGTCTCTTCTCTCAGAACACCTGGGGCGCTCTGCCGTGGGCCGCGCCCGACACATCTGGGGCAGGGATCTCGCCGCCCCCTTCGGCTGTGCTTGCGAGGCCCCCTCTCCTGCGGGAACAGCGAAGAAGCCCTCCGCCCACACCCACGCCGTGAAAGCCTCCGCATTCCCGCCTCACATCCCTACCTCTTACCGCACCAGTACCACCCTCAGCCTCTCCCTTCCCTAATACCGAAGAAAAAACTGTCCATAGTGACCGGGGCCGGGACCCGTAGGCCCCCGACACCCCCGGCCCGCGTTCGGCTCTCCTGACTCAAAAACGCTAAGGCAGCTGCAGTGCCGGCGGCCATACTGCAAGGGCCTTCTTCAAACTCCGCCCCCGACACGCACAAAGCCGGGGACCCTCGGCCAGTTCCTGCCCCGCCCATTAAAGGAGACGCTCAGTTCTGGAAAAGAAAAGGCGCCGAGACCCCGCAGCCCTACCCGGAGCCCGCAGCTTCTGCTCATATTGTATCAATACCGAAGAGAAAGGAAGTAACATCGCAGAAGAATGGATTTGGGATTTATGTTAACATCCTTGCTCATTTCCACGACCATGAGGGTGTCCACTTCCCCAGGCTCCTCGCTCTGTGTCGGAAGAGTGTCTCCCACTCTTCCAACCCAGGGTAAGCTTTCGTTAAAGGAGGTATAGATACAAAAATATAAACCCTTCTTACTCCTCCCAGCAAAAGTGGGGTTCAGGGCAGTGATTTTCTGCCACAAGCAAAGGAAATGCACTCAGATTGTCTTTGCCTCAAGAGAGCCGAGGAGCCTTAGGAATTTCCATCCCAACACGTCTGTCCTGTCTGTCCTCTCGGCTAAGCCTCTCTTAGATATTCTTCCTGCTCTAAAGACCCCGCAATTTGCTATGCCTTCACTGAGACTTAGCTGCTCGCACTTGCTAGCAGAGGACTAGTTAGCTCATGTGTGTTGCTGTTCCTGGCCCACCCACGCTTTCTGAGCTTTTAATTCCAAATCATCCAGGAGTATCTTTGCGCCCTGGATTATTTTGTCAGTTTATGCTACTCGCGCCTTCTTTCGCCTTTTAAGAATCAGGCAAACTGTGTGCTTTCTATCCTAATAGATGGCAAAAACTCAAACTAGAGGCCCTATTTCACATCAAGATTATAACTGTGCCAAGAGGGTGGGGTGGCTTGGCTAAGAACTAGTCTACTTTTCTTAGCTCTTGCCTTAAGGAAAATCTGGAAGTCTTACTGGTGATGGAGGTAGGGGAGGGCTGCCTTCAAGATCCAATCTCTTAACTTGGAACAGCTGTGGAGAGGAGGCATACCTGCTTGCAGGTGAGGCATGAAAGAGGAGAAAAGGTAGGGGGCAGACAGGAAATAGATTCACACAATACAACACGACAAGCATTCACTTCAAGTTTTATTTTGCCTCTTGCATGGTCTTTTACAGTTCGTTTTCTACAGGAACTGAGCTCTGATCTAAACAATCAATAAAAATGTCATTCCAACCTTAATATTCATAACCAGGAAACAGCATAGCACTTCATGATCCTAGAGTGATGAAAGCAAGACCAGGGCATCTGTTTCACAGTCACCTGTGACCAGACCAGCCAACATGATTACTAAAAGCCAAGATAAAACCAAAAGTAAACTTGCTAAAAAATTCTGATTCCATGAGGTTAACTCTGAAATCCTCCAAACAAAATGCTAGAATTGTCCACTAGTGTTAAGACGAGAAAACTGAGGAAAACGCAGCTGTCTTACTATCTAGTAAGAGTCTTCCCTTCATCTCAAGCCCTCAAAAATGCAAACTTGGTTCCAGCTTTACAACATACCATATCCTTTTATCGGTTAAAGGTTTCTAACCTAAAAACCTTCTCTCCTTTCTTCTCACCTATTTAGTGCATACTCAAAGGCTTTGGTTGGAAGTCACTAGGTACCACTAGGTACAATGCTTTAGGGCTGTCTCAAAGCCCACACTGGTGGAGTTCTGTGAAAGAAAACTGAAGTTTCTTTCTCTTTACCCCTCTCCCCTCAGCTCAAAGTTAAAACAGCTGATGCAAAACTACAGAGAAGCAAGATAACAAAATACTGTTATGAATCTATGGAGAAATCAGCCAGCCATGATGAAAAAATGAGTCCTGCAGACTATCTGCCAGCTTCATGCTCAGAACCCTTAAAAACCAGAATCTAAATTAAAATACATGAAGCTTTCACAATCTGGTTAAAGGAAAAAGGTAACTGTAAATAACTGGTTAAAGTGTGCTCATTCTTTCAGAAATTAGATACAAACATGCAAGAATTAAAGACTGATTTAATAAAATCAGTAGTAACAGGTCTTGAGATTAAAACAACTGACCTGAGGGCAAATGGGACCCATCGGTCCCTGAACCCTACCTGACATGTCAAATCCAACATTTCACATGCTGACCTAATATTGAGGTTAATTTCCAGAAGTAACTGCACTTTTCAACAGATTAAGTCCTACAAAATTAGGCTCTCGTACCCCAAATGGTCATGGCCTACGCCTAGGTGGGAGGCACTTTAAAAATAATAAAACTTCAAAAAAAACCAAAAACAACCCCAAACCCAAAGACAAAAGTAAAGAAAATCCACTTTTCACTGGTTTACATTATTCAAAGTGCCATTCTGAACCAACACCCTTTCATTTATAGAGAAAAAAAATTTACAAAAACAGTAAACACAAAGGATAGTCAGGTTACAGCTAGTTTATATACAAAAAAATTTACAAGTTTGTCAATTGTAGGCTTTTGCCACAAACAAATGCACATTTGTCCCTACAAAGTACAACATGCCTGAACCAACAGTCATTACAGGAGACAATTGGCCACGGCTTTACAAAAAGCAGAATAACTGCCCCAAATTGAAATTATTTTTTCAGCTTAAACTAATGCCACAACCATCCCACTTGGAATCACTCCACCCTGACACTTCTGAAACCCACTCTTTCTTTCTTTCATCTCTGCCATGTCCCCAAAGACTGAGAGACATTTCACTCAATAAACCAAGGAAGATGACAGATGTTATTTTGATTACTCTCAGGTGAGAAACACAACCACACTGGATGCAGGAAATAGTGCTGACTACATTTATTGAAGACTCTCTCCCTGTATAAGCCCATGTAAAAGGTCTCAGCACCTAACACGACTCAAAAAGGAAGCCCACATCTCTCTTTCATACAGGATTTGCTGCAATACTATATTCTTCCAACCAGTGAGTAGTCTGAAAGTGTGATGGGTGAGTTTTACATAGTCTTCTTTGTTTCGAATCCAATTGGCTGATTTGTTACCACTCTAGAGGCTGAACTGTATGAAGACCTCAACTACCACTCACAAGGTGCAGTTAAGAGACTTTTGGACAGTTCACAGTGTCAACAAATGTCACAGGCTCCGACCAAGTATAACCACATCCTTTGGAAATCCTTCCATTTTGGCAATTTCAAAACATCCTAACTTGCTGTAAAATTCCAGAATTCTTTTATCATCTGGTCTCACTTCACAGAAAGCTCCCCGGGAGCCTAGAAATAAAACAAATATTCAAAACATAAATAAGTCACTTAATTAGTATAATTATAGATATAAAACTATAATCTTCGATATGGTTAATATAAACAGGGCTTGTCTATCCTACATTTCACACAATTAAAAAAATTCATATTCAAAAAATTCAATAATGAGTGGCGTGAGAGCCACTGCACCCAGCTTCCCCCCAACCCGAGACAGAATCTTGCTCTGTTGGGAGTGCGGTGGCAAGATCATGGCTCACTGCAACCTCCGCCTCCCGGCTTCAAGCAAGTCTCCTGCCTCAGCCTCCCAAGTAGCTGGGATTACAGGCGCCTGCCACCACTCTTAGTAGAGACAGGGTTTCACCATGTTAGCCAGGCTGGTCTCGATCTCTTGACCTCGTGATCCGCCCACCTCAGCCTCCCAAAGTGCTGCGTGAGCCACCGCGCCCGGCCTCCTTTTTTTTTTTTTAAATTAGGTAGAGATAGGGTCTCAGCTGTATTGCCCAGGCTGGTCTCAAACTCGTGGACTCAAGTGATCCTCCCACTTCGGCCTCCCGAAGTGCTAGGATTATGAGCCACTAAGCCCAACCAGCATTTCTCAATTATTAATACGCATGCAATTCTTCACCACTAATTAATTCAGAAACCAAATCATAAAAGGTGGGAAAAGCAGTGTAAATTTACAATTCACTTCTTTCCTTTTATATCCAAAAATATATAGTTCTTTCCCTATCTTGCCCAAATACCACCAACTCCACAAATATGTACTCACCATTAGCCTTCAGTGAAGACAGGAGGCAAGCCATCATGCTTTTGGCCACACTTGGGTCAGTTACTTTTTTGTGAATGTCCATCTTTATCAGAGAAGGGAAATTAGCAAGGAAAGTTTCTGGCAGTACTTCCTGTTCTTCATGGAAACTCAACATTATTTTCTGGAAAAATTAGAATCTTTTGACTTTCACAATAGATATGCATTGGATATCTAACCCAACTACAGAACTTAGCAACAAGAAAGCAATATTTAATAACTCTTCCAGTCACTATGTAAGTTATCTCACACAGGATTATCCTATAATTCTAGCTGAAGCATTTTCACTTTCTTTTTTTGAGACAGGATCTCCTTCTGTTGGCCAGGCTGGAGAGGGGCAGGCATTCTCTCTAGCGTGCGCGTGCGCAACTCTCTCTCTCTTTCCCCACTTATATCATCAGGGCTGGTCTCGAATTCCTGGGCTCAAGTGATCCTTCTATCTCGGCCTCCTGAAGTGCTAGAATTACAGGTGTGTGCCGCTGCGCTTGGCCACCGTTTTCACTTTTAAAAAGCTTGGGCCAGAGATTGAGACCATCCTGGCTAACACAATGAAACCCTGTCTCTACTAAAAAAAATACAAAAAATTAGCAGGTCGTGTTGGCAGGCACCTGTAGTTGCAGCTACTTAGGAGGCTGAGGCAGGAGAATGGCGTAAACCCAGGAGGCGGAGCCTGCAGTGAGCTGAGATGGCGCCACCGCACTCCAGCCTGGGCAACAGAGCGAGACTCCGTCTCAAAAAAAAAAAAAAAATGGTTTGGGTCAGGCCTAGTCGCTCACGCCTGTAATCCTAGCACTTTGGGAGGCTGAGGCAGGCAGACTGCCTGAGCTCAGGAGTTTGTGATCAGCCTGGGCAACAAAGTAAAACTCTGTCTCTACTAAAAACATAAAAAATTAGCCAGGCATGGCGGCATGCGCCTGTAGTCCCAGCAACTCAGGAAGCTGAGGCAGGAGAATTGCTTGAACCCGGGAGGCAGAGGTTGCAGTAGGCTGAGATCCTGCCACTGCACTCCAGCCTGGGCAGAAAAAAAAAAAAAAAGGTTTGTCTGGCCAGGCGTGGTGGCTCACTCACACTTGTAATCCCAGAACTTTGGGAGGCTGAGACAGGTGAATCACAAGGTCAGGAGTTTGAGACCAGCCTGGCCAACATCGTGAAACCCCGTCTCTAGTAAAAATACAAAAATTGGCTGGGCCTAGTGGTGGGCACCTGTAATCCCGGCTACTCGGGAGGCTGAGGCAGGACAATCACTTGAACCTGGGAGACGGAGGTTGCAGTGAACCGAGATCGTGCACCCCAGGCGACAGAGGGAAACTCCGTCTCAAAAAAAAAAAAAAGTCTAAATGCTATGTGGTATTGGATCCTGGAACAGGAAAAGGACATTAGCAGAAAAAACTGGTGAATAAAGTTTGGTGTCTGATTAATAATATACCCATGTTGGTTACTTAGACTTCACAAATACAGAAAATGGATAAGAAGTATACAGAAACTCTGTTTTAACTCTGCAACTTTTCTGTAAATCCAAAATCATTTAAAATACATAAAATATTTTAAATTAACTTATTCCTTACACAAAAATGTGTAAATTTTATGTTATTTATATTTTACCACAATTTTAAAAAAGTTCTTATGCTGAAAAGTGTCAGATGTGGAACAGCAATACATCAGCAGCTCAATCACCAGCATAGTGTCAATGTAATCCCAAGTAAGCGAGGCAACACCAAACCAGCCTTTTGTTACACAGCCATGTGACTAACGGCAGAAGGTAAAATATAGAAATAAACTATGAAGAAAATGAGGCCAGGCGCGGTGGCTCACGCCTATAATCCCAGCACTTTGGGAGGCTGAGGAGGGCGGATCACCTGAGGTCGGGAGTTCAAGACCAGCCTGACCAACATGGAGAAACGCCGTCTCTATTAAAAATATAAGATTATCCGGGCGTGGTGGCACATGCCTGTCATCTCAGCTACTCGAGAGGCTGAAGTAGGAGAACTGCTTGAACCTGAGAGGTGGAGGTTGCAGTGAGCCAAGATTGGGTCATTGCACTCCAGCCTGGGCAACAAGAGCGAGACTCCATCTCAAAAAAATAAATAAATAAAAAGACTATGAATACTCTGGTGTGGTGGAGACAGGTAGAGAATTTTAGAAAAGGAGATGAGAAACAATATAGGAGAAAAGAAAAAAGTATCACAAGTAGGGGTCCAAATATCTTATTTACTGTGCATAAAAACTATCCTCAAGAAGGATCTAAAAAATGCATATACCGGCCAGGCACAGTGGCTCATGCTTGTAATCCTGGCACTATGGGAGGCCGCGGCAGGCGGACTGCCTGAGCTTAGGACTTTGAGACCAGCCTGGGCAACATGGCAAAACCCCATCTCTACAAAAAAAAATACAAAAAAGTTAGCTGGTGCGTAGTGCCTTGCACCTGTAGTCCCAGCTACTTGCAGGGCTGATGCAAGAGGATAACTTCAGCCTGGGAGGTCAAGGCTGCAGTGAGCCATGTTTGTGCTATTGCATTCCTGGATGACAAGGTGAGACACTGTCTCAAAACAACAACATATACTGATGTATAAACCAAAATAATCATATAATGTGTTGGCCAACATGGGGCATAAAACTTTTTCGGAGATGAAAAATGTATTTAAGTTGGGACAGGACAGACTTATTAAGAAGTGCTCCTATCACAAAGTAGACTCTCAAGAGAAGCTCACTCTTATTTTTACATCACAGTGTAGAATGCATTATTCAGAAGGCAAGTTATTAACCTTCTGACAAACCACCAAATAGATTTAAATTACTTAAGTTGTCCTGAGTACTCAACAAAACAACCATAATATCTTTTTTTTTTTTTTTTTTTGAGACAGAGTTTCACTCTGCTGCCCCGGCTGGAGTGCAGTGGCGCAATCTCAGCTCACTGCAACCTCCGCCTCCTGGGTTCAAGCAATTCTCCTGCTTCAGCCTCTTGAGTAGCGGGGATTACAGGTGCCCGCCACCACACCCAGCTAATTTTTTTTTTGTATTTTTAGTAGAGATGGAGTTTCACCACGTTGGCCGGGCAGGTCTTGAACTCCTGACTTCAGGTGATACACCCACCTTGGCCTCCCAAAGTGCTGGGATTACAGGCACGAGCCACCGTGCCTGACCAAGACCACAACATCTTTAAGTATGAAACTTTAAAACAAAGAGGAAAAAAATGTTCTTTGTCTTTATTGTGTTTTCACCTGAAGAAATATTACAACAGTACTCCCAAATAAAAAATTGTCCCAATATTGGGGAAACAGTGAAAAATGTCATGTTAAGAATAAGCCATAAGAATTCTTTCTGCAAGAAAATTAATTTAGAAAGCACTAAGATTTTATGATGTATCTATGTACTTTTCCATTTTAGTAAGAACTTTAATAAAAAATAAAAATAAATAAAAAAGACTGTTACCATATATAATTCTTAACCTGTGTATTACCTCAGCCTCAGAGAGTTCCTTGTCACCATTTGGCTTGGTATACTTCTCCTGCATGAAGGGTATCCAGGAAATTTTACATTTTTTAATAAAGGGGGTCACATCTACAGTGCCCAAGGCATAACCACATATGCCATCTTCATCTTCTAGGACAAAGCAGTAATCCAGGCTGAGGGAAAGCAGCCCTCCTACTAACCTGCTCGGAAGGAAAGAGGCCACAGTAAACTTTTAAGTTGCTAATATAAAATTCAGACTTCAGTGATGCAAGACCCACTGTACTTGAATGAACTTACGGAAGCTACATTTGGTGTAAGAAACTAGAAATGCACACATATTCAGATTTTACTAAAGCCAAAGTGGGATTTAAAATAAATAAATATATTTGCAGTCATCACCTCCCCTCAACCTGATAAGCCTCGCTATGAAAGGTCTACTCTCAAATCCAAATACTTATCACATACTTGTCTCCAATAAGATCAGGCTGACTTTGAAAGGGTAAACCCACTCCATCGTCATACATTTCTCTGCAAATCTTGTACACGGATGCCTGAAAATATAATGTAGTTAAGCAACACATCAAGAAAAATGGCAGCAGAATCCAACAATATAACTCACAAGTCAGTCTGGGGAGGGAGTAACAAAATGGCCTATCAGAAACATCAGAAATATCACCTCTTCTTTGTAAATATTTATTCATTGAGTCAGATTTGTAAAACCAGCAAAAAACAGCAAGGTTTTAAGAATACTGAGAATTGGCTTTTGCAGAGGATGGTTTTTGTTTTTGTTTTTTGAGAGAGTCTTGCTGTCACCAGGCTGGAGTGCAGTGGTGCAATCTCGGCTCACTGAGGCCTCCACCTCCTGGGTTCAAGCAATTCTCCTGTCTCAGCTTCCTGAGTAGCTAAGATTACAGGTGCGTGTCACTACACCCAGCTAATTTTTTTATTTTTAGTAGAGACGGGGTTTCACCATGTTGGTCAGGATGGTCTCGATCTCCTGACCTCGTGATCCACCTGCCTCAGCCTTCCAAAGTGCTGGTATTACAGGGTGAGCCACTGCGCCCAGCCTGCAGAGGATGATTTTTGATAGTAAGTTGTAGATTCAAAGGCCAGCAAACCTTGAGGTATAGTCTCTTGACTTTCTATATATTAAGGATACTTCTAAAACGTTTAAACCTGTCACTGCCTTTATTTTTTTATTTTTGAGATGGAGTCTCATGCTGTTGCTCAGGCTGCACTTGCACGATCTCGGCTCACTACAACTTCCACCTCCTGGGTTCAAGTGATTCTTCTGCCTCAGCCTCCCAATTCGCTGGGATTACAGGCATGCGCCACCGTACCCTTTTTTTTTTTTTTGAGATGGAGTCTCAATCTGTCGCCTAGGCTGGAGTGCAATGGCACGATCTTGGCTCACTGCAACCTCCGCCTCTCAGGCTCAAGTAATTCTCCGGCCTCAGCCTCCAGAGTAGCTGGGATTACAGGCACCCGCCACCACGCCCAGCTAATTTATTATTATTTTTTATTATTATTTATTTATTTTTTTTGAGACAGAGTCTCACTCTGTCGCCCCAGGCTGGAGTGCAGTGGCACGATCTCGGCTCACTGCAAGCTCTGCCTCCCGGGTTCAAGCCATTGTCTGGCCTCAGCCTCCCGAGTAGCTGGGACTACAGGCACCCACCACCGCACCCAGCTAATTTTTTTTTGTATTTTTAGTAGAGACGGGGTTTCACCATGGTCTCGATCTCCTGACCTCGTGATCCGCCTGCCTCGGCCTCCCAAAGTGCTGAGATTACAGGCGTGAGCCACCAAGCCCGGCCTATTTGTATTTTTAATAGAGACAGGGTTTCACCATGTTGGCCAGGCTGGTCTCGAACTCCTGACCTCAGGTGATTTGCCCACCTCGGCCTCCCAAAGTGCTGGGATTACAGACCTGAGCCACCGCGCCTGGCCCTGTTACTGTCTTTAAACAGTCTTGCTTTTTTTCTTTAGCTGATTGTCAACAGCCTGTAGGTACTTCACAATTGAAAGAATATTACAGAACACCAATATATTACAGAAAATTAGTCTAAGGACAACACGTCATTTAGACACAATAACTATTTTGTAACTCCAACTCTGAATACATTTCATCTGACTTTCTCAAGGGAGAAATTAAAGAACTTGGTACAAGATGTTAAAAGTCTAAACTCCTTAGATTTTTCCTTAAATTTCTCAAGATACATTGAATGTTTTAATGAACTTTCTCCATCTAAAGTTTGCAGTTTTAAGACAGAAGGATTCTTTTAACCAGTGAGTTAAAAGGTTAAGTTTTAAGTGTGCACCATACCCACACACCAAGTTGGTAGGTAGAGAGACAATTACCTCATCTTTAGGAAAATAAGGTCTGATAGTATAAACTTTGGAGGTAGGAGTCAGTGGAGGTGGCTGAAAAAAGAGATCATTTGCCCCATCAATTGGCAGCAAACGCTGTGGGAAGAAAAAAAAGGAGATGGATTAGTGTGGGGAAGGTATCCATTTTTTTAAATGGGTGTGCACTGCAGATTACCAACTTATATTAACTGGCTACTGCAGGCAGACCTAAAGAAGAGGGGTGTACTATGCTTTACTAATAGAAATACCTCTTTGCTGGGGGAGGGGAGTGCTTCTGAATAGAAATTACCCACTCTGAGTTACAGCTTTAGTGGCATATTAATGGGGATTTAAATTTACAGTAAAAACAAAAACAAAAACAAAAACAAACCTATTCCAATTATGACAAATCTATTTTTTTTTAAAACCTATCTTAGATAGACCATCTCCCTACGATAAGATGGCAGAACAGAATGTCAGGAGGAGAGGTTTGGTCTGAAGAGGGTTATCTGTCCAGGAGACGCTTTATCCCCAAAGCAATGCGCTTCAGTTTGCTGTGCGCAGCAGAGCACCTGTTGGGGGGAGAAAAGTAGAGCACCTAGAAAGTCCATGAACAAATTCCAGCAGCAAAAAAACTTCGTATTTTGTTCATATTTTCAGCAATGGACAATTCTTTCAAGCACATTATATTTATAAAATAATTGGATAAATATCCAAAAGCTCTTTCACCATTTATTTGCAGAATTACTATTTTTTGTTCATGGAGTTTCCACTGGCAGACAAGCATGCGCGCATTGTGCATTGCGGGCGCAGATTAAAATGCTGTGCGACCTGCAAAGAAACAATGTGAAGTGTATACCTAGAGCCGCTGCGCTTCGCAGGCGCGGGGGGGATTGGCAGCATCTCCTTCAGAAATTACTGTGAAAGAGGAGGAAAATTTGATTTAAAAATCCAGCTATGTAACTAAATTGAATTTGGGACTAGAAAGCCTTCGGCAGACCAATCCTTCCAGCCATCTGATGCGCAACATAAGGTTTCTCATAAAACAAAGAAAATGTCAATTCAGTTGTGAATTCATATTGATACCTGGAACTCTCCTGCTAGACCACCTCTAAAGGCCCAGGGTTCTTGGTCTCCAATTAAGAATTGTGCTGAAGAATGACTACGACACCCTGTTGAGATCAGATCCAAGCGGAGAACGTTACGAGAAAGGGGATTTCCTGGGGTCTCAAATGTCCAACAAACTGACAAACACTTCGTGGAAATAGCTCTCTAACAATAATCAGGGTTTCAGGGCAAGGCTATGATAATAATTATTATTTTTAAAAATGTTAACGGCATTTCAATACTAATGTTCCTTCCTCCAATTAATGAATAATCAGTATTATCAGTTCTACTCTTTAATTACTGGAAGGAAAGTAAGTCCCAAGTTTGTCTGGGTCAACTTTATATATTCCCTAGATATTATACAAATCAAGCTAGCTGCTTGCTCTGTCATAAAATTATAGTAACTATAAACTAAAATGACTGATAGATAATTAGACACTTTATTATCACAGCCCATGAAGGAATTAAACCTGTCTGAAGTCACATTTTACATTTTGAGGAAGGGTACAGGTAAGGGAAAAGGGCGGGGGAGGAGGATTAATCTTGTCAGAAAACTAAGGTCAGTAGAATAAAATACAAGAAATTAAGTTGACAAAATAACGTAATGAGAAAAATTTTTTTGGCCAAAAACAATTCAAAATCAGACTTGGCTAATAATACCAGTCTGACAGATTCTGAGAACTAAGGAGAGCCAATTGATGTTATTTTGCCCAGAGCTAAATATACTTTTCTTAAAAGTATGACAGCATCTGGTTCCTCTGACCAGCCATTATAATCTTTGCAATACACTGAACATACACATGGAATACAGAAGTCACTATTTAAGGTCACCAGTTAACTAACGTAATAGGCAATAACGCTAGCTAACAGTAAGACATAAAGGCAAATGTTTGAAGGCCAAATCAAAATCATTTGCCTAGTCTTCTGACAAGATAAAGCAGCGCAATATAGTTCTTTTCCATTGGAAGACAGCATTCTACCTCCTGTTCAAGTTAACAGTCTCATCAGTACAAGATATAGTGTGCTAGTCAGACAGTCCCAAAGCAAACCAATTTTTTGTTAACAATTCAGGCCCATTAAGAGATTGTATCTGGTTTGTCGTTTTTCAAGGGTAGGGGTACTTTTAAAAAACATAAAATGTAGTATTTGTAAAATAAATATGAAACAGGGTCAAAATTTAGACTATAAGAGAACCTGTCCCATTCTGTAACTCAGTGTAATTTACACTGCAGGAAAAAAACTATACCTCTCAAACTTTAAGATCAGCCAATTTCCCCTACCCCCTACTTTGAGACTACAACATAACTAGCACTTCCAACTATTACAATAAAAAGCTGCATGTACGAAGAGCTGTGTAAATGAAAACATGGTTAATGCCTCAGTCGCTGCGCAAACGTGACTTCAGTTCATGTCTACCGCCCTTAAATCTACCTGAGCTACCTCACAGATAGAACCTTGCAATTTAAACTAATTAATCATGACGCGCTGTGAACATCTGCCGCTGTCCATCCAATAGTAGTAGACACTTGTGCTGAGGATTCTCCCATCTGTACACAATGGGGAAGAAGATAATAGAAGTCATTAGTAATCAAAAGTACTGCATAGCCACATTGTTTAAAGGACTGAATGCCAGCTGGACTGGAGAGAGGAGGAAAAGGAAGGGTTCCAATCAGTAAACCCCTGAAATTACTACAGAACCAAGAAAATACTCTCCCTGTCGTGAGCTTTTGTAAAGCTATGTGGATATGAAGATAATTATTTAAAACTTCTAAGATGTTATAAGGGGTGTCCAATCTTTTGGCTTCCCTGGGCCACACTGGAAGAACTATCTTGGGCCACACATAAAATACACTAATGATAGCTGATGAGCTTAAAAAAATAAAAAATAAATAAAAAATTAAAAAACTCACAATGTTTTAAAAAAGTTTACAAACTTGTGTTGAGCCACAGGTTGGACAAGCTTGCTCTAAGAGCTTGGGATTGTGTAAGAGGTATCTATATAATTTTGGAAAGCTACCACCATAAATGCTTAGTGCAGAGATAAACCCTGAGAAAAGAAAGAAACAATACTGTGTATCATCAAGAATTTAACTTTTAATAATTCTTAAATTAAAAACTGAATATCAAATGTTTTCTGTAATACACTTCAAGCTCAATAATCCAGATTTCAGGTTCAAAATTCCTAAGGGCCTTAGAAACTTAAGTTTAAATCCCTGTAAGAATTAATTATAAGAACCTGAGCAGAAACCTGGAAGGCAAATGTTGTCATCCAGCAACCAATATTGAGGTCTCTTGAGCCTAAGGGTAGATGTCTCCCACGTACAGGACCTATACAGAGCCTCCCCACCCCACCACAAGATGAAGTCTCACTCTGTCACCCAGGATGGAGTGCAGTGACACAATCTCGGCTCACTGCAACCTCCACCTGCTGGGTTCAAGTGATTCTTCTGCCTCAGACTCCCAAGCAGCTGGGACTACAGGCATGTGCCACTACGCCCAGCTAATTTTTGTATTTTTAGTAGAGATGGGGTTTCACCACATTGGCCAGGCTGGTCTCAAACTCCTGACCTCGTGGTCTGCCCCGCCTAGGCCTCCCTAAGTGCTGGGACTACAGGTTTGAGCCGCTGCGCGCGGCCAATATTTCCTTTATTTATTTTTTTGAGATGGAGTCTCCCTCTGTCGCCCAGGCTGGAGTGCAGTGGTGTGCTCTCAGCTCACTACAACCTCTGCCTCCTGAGTTCAAGCAATTCTCCTGCCTCAGCCTCTCAAGTAGCTGGGATTACAGGCATGCGCCACCATGCCTGGCTAATTTTTTTATTTTTTTAGTAGAGACAGGGTTTCACCATGTTGGCCAGGCTGGTCTCGAACTCCTGACCTCAAGTGATCCGCCCGCCTCAGCCACCAAGAGCGCTGGGATTACAGGGGTGAGCAACCGCGCCCGAAGCTATACAGAGCCTTTTAACATGAGGTCAAAATCCTCTCTTCTACGTGTTATATACAGCAATCCAAAAAAAGTTACGTATTTTCAAATTCACAATCAGAGACTCTACTTTTAGTAGCTAATTAGTTGTATCACAGGGAAACTTTTTTTTTAAAAATATTTAAGAGCTCAAAGGTATACAGGCAGAAACTGGAAAATCTCACTACTACTTTTTATTCTAAGCTCACGGTGTTTCAGATATCTATTTCACAACCAAGACCATGAAACCCATCATAGTATTTGTGACTACTATGAAAACTATGACATGTCAGTCAGCCTTGCTGCCTGCTGTGTGCTGTATATAAGTCCATTACATATTCCTTATAGCTGGATTGAAAACCTGAAAATGAAATGAAGTCCCTAGAGAAACTTGGCCATGCTGGTGCTTTTTACCAAGTTTGACAATTAAAAAAAAAAAAAAAATCAGTGTTCAAAGGAGACATACAAAAGTCCACTTAATGTAGCAGAGATGTTTAGGGGATTACAATTTCTATCCCCTGGTAAAACCAATACTTGGTAGAAGGATAAAGACAAAGCCACGTGAAATAATACTAAATAGCACCAGAATAGCCTTACACTAAAGCTCGCATGCGCACAGGGCTGGGAGGATGGCTTCCTCTTGCCAGGCCCCTTAGGTCATTTCAGCAATTGTTCTGTTAAACATAGCATTAATGTTATCAAGACACAGCAAGCAGCAGAAAGCTTATGGAGTCACATTTCATAGTGTCTCATCTCCAAATCAGATAAAAGTGGTATACAGGGTTCCATCCAGAAAGCATTCAGTCAGAGCAAGTTAAAGTCAGTACTTTCTAACATACTTTTAATATACTTATGCTGAATTAGCCCAAGGGAGAAAAATTAATGTGCTTGATGTATTTACTAAGACTTGCATCTCAAGTCTTCAATAATGCCTATTTTTGAAAGAAACCTAGGCAACGAATTGAAAAGACTTGGAAATGTGCCAATTCCCTAAATGTTTTTCTCCCTGTGGGATAATTTTTTTTAAAGGGACAATATATTTGAGGAGAAGAGATTATTCCTGGTGCACCTACCTAACCACTGTACAAAAGACTTCACCATAGACATTATACTCTTGATATCCCAAACATAGGAGTACATGTCATAAAGAATTGTCCTGTTGGCACAATTGGAGAGCCGAGTGAACATTCCCATCACTAGTCCACACATCTCTTCAAACTTGGCTGCTCGTGACCGCCATTCTTCAATCTATTGAAGATCAATAAAAAGACTAAAAAAACTGCAAGCTTAACAAAATAATCTGAGACACAGTTACACATTAAGCTGCTTGTGTTGTCAGGTACTGGCAATTTATCTTAACCATTAAAGTATCATTTTGTGTCTCCCCAAACTGACAAATATTCCTAAAATAATGACCTTTCCTCATTCTTAACTAGAAGAGCAAACTATGAAACTGAAGGTACCAGATTTAGCAGAGTCCACACATCCACTGTAAAGAACATACTTTTTTTTTTTTTTTTTTTTGAGACAGTTTCCCTCTCGTCACCCAGGCTGGAGTACAATGGCACGATCTCAGCTCACTGCAAACTCCACCTCCCGGGTTCTTCAAGTGATTCTCCTGCCTCAGCCTCCTGAGTAGCTGGGATTACAGGTGCCCGCCACCACGCCCAGCTAATTTTTGTATTTTTAGTAGAGATGGGGTTTCACCATGTTGGCCAGGCTGATCTCAAACTCCTGACCTCAGGTGATCTCCCCGCCTCTGCCTCCCAAAGTTCTGGGATTACAGGCATGAGCCATCGTACCCAGCCTAAAGAACATATTCCAAAACATGGTCAATTTTCTGTCAGTTACAGTGTACTCATTTAAGAACCTTCTCCACATTACCAGTATGGGGAACCACCCAGGCTTCAGCAGCAGGTACATTAAACATACTCACTTTTTCAGAGTCTTTTCCTTTGCAATTGACACTGACAACACTACTATTTGCTCGAAGCCATTGAAATTCCCGTAACATCTGTGCTCCTTTGGGTCCATGCTCATAAGGAAGGTAGAACAGATCAGCAAGTAACTGCAAATCCTCCAGGGTCACTGGTTCCGCAGTGTACAAAGGCTTTTCATTTGGACCTGGCACAAACTGCTCCTTGTTTGTCTGTTCATCAGTTTGCATGGGGGCAATGTCACTAATACAATCTTCTTGCATGGACATCTCTGGGGATTTTGATTCAGCTATGCTCTCTTTATCAGTGTCCATTGGTTTCAATTCCTCTGCCATTTTCGCTTCAACAATTTCACTCAGTATTTGATTGTCATTCTTGTGGTCCGTTTCTTCTTGTTTTTCCACTACCATGTCCATGGGTTCTTCATCAGGCTGTTTCTTTTCTTCTTCCTTGGTCAGAGTAGTAGGCTCACCACTCAAGGCTGCTCCCTGGCTCATAATGGGCTCCTGATAAACTGTTGTTACTACGGTTGTGGCATTTAAAGAGGGTGCTGCAACTAAAGGAGTCCCATCAACTACACTTGCTTTAGCTCCACTGTGTGCAACTTGCCTACCTAAAAAATAAATAAGTGTATAAATAAAATGGTCACAGAGATAATCAGAATTAAGAGACAGAACACATTAGACACAGAAAGATGCTTTATCATATTTGTTAAGTGGAACCTCAATTTTAGATCCAAATTAATTTGACCTCTAAGAAAAATGAGATTTCTCTATATTTACTAGGGATGCAGGAATGGAAGGGCGTGGGAGGTAATAAACATGCCAACATCTACTATTACATTCTCTTTTGAAAATTTGTGTCTAAAAACCCTTAAATTACTTCAAAAAATATGTTTTAAGAGAAATTAGCATTCCATCAAAATAAAAGCTAATATTTAAGACCAAAAGTAAGATTTAAAAATCCTTATTCTCTAGATCCCCCAATTTCATTTAATTTCACTTTGCTTAGTGGGCATAGGTAAGGCACATGACAGTGTTATTTTTTTTTGAGACAGAGTCTCGCTCTGTCACCCAGGCTGGAGTACAGTGGCGCAATCTTGGCTCACTGCAACCTCCGCCTCCCAGGTTGAGGCGACTGTCCTGCCTCAGCCTCCCAAGTAGGTGGGACCACAGGCGCATGCCACCACGCCTGGCTAATCTTTGTATTTTTAGTAGGGACAAGGTTTCACTATGTTGGCCAGGCTGGTCTCGAACTCCTGACCTCAGGTGATCCGCCTGCCTCGGCCTCCCAAAGTGCTGAGATTATAGGTGTGAGCCACCGCGCCCGGGAGACAGTGTTCTTTATTTTGTGACTCAATTATGTGATCTAACCCCCTTAACATAAAAGAATAGCCAAACTCACTGCTGTATTGATGAGGCACACCAAACTCTTGCAACCATTCTGTTAATGCTAGCTTTAGAGCCATCTGTGGACTATAGAGTACATCAGTTTCAATATCTTCATCACTGCCTTCATTTTCTAATTTTATCTGGATGGATACAGTACTATCTTCACTGTCAGCTGCAAAAAATAAAATAAAGAGCACAAAAATAGTTTTGATTACAAAAGCCTTCTGACAAGTGAGAAGAATAAATGCAACTAGTTGTCACAGTATAACCACAGAAACAAAGAACTAGAATGAGAACAAACCTTAAACATAAAAATGCAAATAAAAGCAAGACCCTTCACCGAACCATTTCATATAGGATAGTAACCTAAATGCAATGCTAAATGTAAAATATCAATTGAAATAAGAAATATAAATTTTAGTATCAGTGGAAGAGTCAATCTGAAATGTCCACTGCTTTTTGTACGAAGAAAACATTGCATAGCCTTCAGGGTCTTGTAACTTTTTTTTTTTTTTGAGATGGAGTCTCACCCTGTCACCCAGGCTGGAGTGCAGTGGCAGGATCTTGGCTCACTACAACCTCCGCCTCACAGGTTCTAGCAATTCTCCCACCTGAGCCTCCCCAGTAGCTGGGACTACAGGCCCATGCCACCATGCCCGGCTAATTTTTCTATTATTCATGAAGATGGGGTTTCACCATGTTGGCCAGACTTGTCTCGAACTCGACCTTGTGATCCGCCCGCCTGGGCCTCCCAGAGTGCTGGGATTACAAGCATGAGCCACTACACCTGACCGTAACTTCATTAATAAAGGCACTGAGGGAAAAAGAAGAGGCCAGGCACGGTGGCTCATGCCTGTAATCTCAGCACTTTGGGAGGCTGAGGCGGGCAAATCACCTGAGGTCTGCAGTTTGAGACGAGTCTGGCCAACGTGGTAAAACCCCATCTCTACTAAAAATACAAAAAATTAGCCAGACGTGGTGGCAGGCACCTGTAATCCCAGCTACTCGGGAGGCTGAGGCAGAAGAACTGCTTGAACCCAGGTGTCAGAGGTTGCAGTGAGCTGAGATCGGGCCATTGCACTCCAGCCTGGGCAACAAGAGCAAGACTCCGTCTCAGAAAACAAAAAAAAGAAGAGATAATCGACAGAGACCCACAAATTAGCACACATAAGGCAACAAAGCTCTGAGCCAGGATAGTGGTAGAGAAAATTAAGTCTGAATTCTTTAGTTTTGTACTTAAAAACTCTCTATTCTTAGCTTTCCTTAATATTTCCTACATATGTCCCAGGTTTGGATAGTGTCTGCCACCCTTAATATGTTCCATGCTCTGCCTTAAAAGATGTAGGAGTTAAGTGTCATGTACACTGACAGCATTTAAATTATATTCCCAATTTTTGTTTTTTATTGAGGGGAGGAGGATGACAATGACTGAGCCACACAAAAGGGAGACATTAATTCAATAAACAATTCAAAGCAGAGGTATGGAACTGAGAAATAAACCATAACTATTAATATTACTACATACTATCATGACACTTCAGTAGCCAAAATGGGCCAAAATTCAGGGAACTTCAAAAGTTCAGTGTTCAGGCTGGGCACAGTGGCTCACGCCTGTAATTCCAGAACTCTGGGAGGCAGAGGCAGGCAGATCACCAGGTCAGGAGTTCGAGACCAGCCTGACCAACATGGTGAAACCCTGTCTCTACTAAAACTATAAAAATCAGCCGGATGGGGTGGTGCGCGCCAGTAATCCCAGCTACTCAGTAGGCTGAGGCCAGAGAATCGCTTGAACCAGGGAAGCAGAGGTTGCAATGAGCCAAGATCGCGCCACTGCACTCCAGCCTGGGCAACAGAGCGAGACTCCGTCTCAGAAAAAAAAAATAATTTTCAGTGTTCAGTGTTTTTCATCTCCAGCCCACAAACCTTTAACGCCCAGCAAACTCTCCTCATACTTTGATCCAGCTTAGAAGTCTGTGAAATCTCTTAGCAAAAATAATCACTCTCTCCCCTGTGTTCACACAGCACTTTATAATTAAACTATTACAACACTTATCACACTATAGTACAATTGCCTATAAGCCTTACCCAACATTAGACTGTTTCTCAAAAGTAGGAATGGCTGGGCGCAGTGGCTCACGCCTGTAATCCCAGCACTTTGGGAGGCCCAGGAGGGTGGATCACCTGAGGTCAGGAGTTCAAGACCAGCCTGACCAACGTGAAGAAACCCCATCTCTACTAAAAATACAAAATTAGCCAGGCATGGTGGCACATGCCTGTAATCCCAACTACTCGGGAGGCTGAGGCAGGAGAATCATTGAACCTGGGAGGCGGAGGTTGTAGTGAGCCGAGACTGCGTCACTGCACTCCAGCCTGGGCAACAAGAGTAAAACTCCATCTCAAAAAGAAAAAAAAAAAAACTACTTTATTCTTTGCCACCTCAGTGCCCATGAACATGCATCTGCCCCATGATAGATTATTTAAATGTAAATAATTATCAAGCACCTTACTTAGAACTCTATTAATTAGAGGTTTTTCATAAATTTAAAATTAGTAAGCCAATGTCTAAAATAAGACTGTATTCCATTCAGCCAGGCAGGGTGGCTCATGCCTGTAATCCCAGCACTCTGGGAGGCCGAGGCGGGTGGATCACCTAAGATCAGGAGTTCGAGACCAGTCTGGCCAACATGGTGAAACCCTGTCTCTACTTTAAAAAAAAAAAAAAAAAGCCGAGTGTGCCTGCAATCCCAGCTACTTGGGAGGCTGAGGCTGGAGAATTGCTTGAACCTGGGAAGCAGAGGTTGCAGTGAGCTGAGATTGCGCCACTGCACTCCAGCCTGGGCGATGGAGCAAAACTCCATCTCAAAAAAAAAAAAAGAGTATGTTCCATAAAAGATAAATGTAAGCTGAATCTAAATGATCTAAGTGACTCAGAGTATCTAGTTATCTAAAATATCCTTTTCAATAAAATTGCCTGAAAATACATTTTATCCGAATGATTCTAGAGATAATGGAAACACTTAAAGACTGTCTCCTCTAGTACTCAAGACTTCAAAGACTGAAACATATTTTATTTTTATTTATTTGATAGGGTTTTCATCTGTTGTCCAGGCTGGAGTGCATTTCCTGGGATTATAAGCGAGCCACCATGCCGCTTCTGAACCGTACTTAAAAAAAAAAAAAAAAAAAAAAAACTAAGGCCAAGAGGTAAAGTGACTTGTCCGAAGACACTCAACTTTTCTTCTATCATATACATCTTCATCAACAGAATGAAACAACATACCGTAATAAAACCACTTGGTTTTGTTTCCTTCTTAGTAAAACAAAACAAGTTTTTTAAAAAAATAAATAAAACTGTTTAAGTTGTGATGACAAAGAAATGCATACTTTCCACTGGCTCTAGTTAACCCCAGCTCTCCTCCCAAGGTGAAGTTCAAGTACAGGCTACTTACTCATCACTACATCTTTTCTCACTCCATTCATGTTTGATTTGTACCAGGTGGCAAGGGTGTGGATGGCAACGTAGTTGGCTTCAAATTCACAATTTGGATTAGTGAGGACTCCTTTTAACCGTGGGATGAGTTCTGTGGATCTTCCTTTGTACGGGCCCAGAAACAGTCTCTTCTGATCATAATCATTAGCATGAATGTTATCCCAGATTACTGGAGCTCTCTTAATAATCTTAGAAACCTCTTCAATGGACTCTACTGGAATTTCTTTAGAAACAACTTTGGGACCTAGAAATAACAACCACCGTTTGTTAAAAGAATCATGGTTCTTGGCCAGACGCATTGGCTCATACCTGTAATCCCAGCACTTTGGGAGGCCGAGGTGGGCAGATCATTTGAGCCCAGGAGTTCGGACCAGCCTGGGCAACATAGCGAGACCCTATTTTTTTATTTTAAATTAAAAAATATATTTTGAAAAAAGGATCATGGTTCTTTAAAATATACTGCATATATAACTTTTTACTGTGTTTTCCTTACATGTATATATATATTTTTTTGAGACAGAGTCTCGCTGTGTCGCCCAGACTGGAGTACAGTGGTGTGATCTCAGCTCACTGTTAAGCTCCGCCTCCTGGGTTCACACCATTCTCCTGCCTCAGCCTCCTGAGTAGCTGGGACTACAGGCGCCCTCCACCTCGCCTGGCTAATTTTTTCTATTTTTTAGTAGAGTTGGGGTTTCACTGTGTTAGCCAGGATGGTCTTGATCTTCTCACCCCGTGATCCGCCTGTCTTGGCCTCCCGAAGTGCTGGGATTACAAGCGTGAGCCACTGCGCCTGGCCCCTTACATGTACATTTTATAACAACTTTTCTTTTTCTGAGACAGGGTCTCCTTTGTTACCCAGGCTGAAGTGCAATGGAGTAATCATAGCTCACTGCAGCCTTGAGCTCCTGATCTCAAGCAATCCTCTCACCTCAGCCTCCCAAGTAGCTAGGACTATAGGTGTGCCCCACCACATCACAGTAATTTAAAATTTTTTTGTACAGATAAGGGCTTGCTATGTTGCCCAGGCTAATCTTAAACTCCTGGCCTCAAGCGATTCTCCTACCTCAACTCAAGCCTCCCACAGCACTGGGATTACAGGCACGAACCACTGCACCCAGCCACAATTTTTCTTTTGAAAACACAACAACATGTCTTTTACTGAGCTTTATTTTTTTCGTTTTATAAAATAGAAGAGTTTCCTGACACTGCTTAGGGCTGGGATCAATACCCTTTAGCCCAATTCCCTATAAATCTTTATTATTTATTAACTGAATTTTTTTTGAGACAGGGTCTCATCTGTTGCTCAGGCTGGAGTGCAGTGGCATGATCACAGCTCACTGCAGCCTCTACCTCCCGGGCTCAAGTGATCCTTCCACCTCAGCCCCCCCGCAAGTAGCTGGGACTACAGGCGTGCACCAGCCCATCTGGCTAAGTTTTTTATCTTTTGCACAGTCTCCCTATGTTGCCTAAGCTGGTCTTGAACTCCGGGGGGCTTCCACCTCAGGCTCCCCACTCAGGCTCCCTAACCATGATAGATTTTTTTTTTATATTAAGAGAATATGTAAACTTTATAAAAGAAAGCATATTTTAACAAGTTCTCTGGGCCAGGTGCAGTGGGTCACATGTGTAATCCCAGCACTTTGGGAGGCCGAAGCGGGCAGATCACCTGAGGTCAGGAGTTTGAGACCAGCCTGGCTAACATGGAGAAACCCCGTCTCTACTAGAAATACAAAAATTAGCTGGGCATGATGGCGTGTGCCTGTAATCCCAGCTACTTGGGAGGCTGAGTCAGGAGAATCGCTTGAACCCGGGAGGCGGAGTTTGCAGTGAGCTGAGATTATGCCATTGCACTCCAGCCTGGGCAACAAGAGCAATGCTCTGTCTCAAAAAAAAAAAAAAAAAAAAAAAAAAGGCCAGGCGCGGTGGCTCACGCCTGTAATCCCAGCACTTTGGGAGGCCGAGGCGGGTGGATCACGAGGTCAGGAGATCGAGACCATCCTGGATAACATGGTGAAACCCTGTCTCTACTAAAAATACAAAAAATTAGCCGGGCGTGGTGGCGGGCGCCTGTAGTTCTAGCTACTCCGGAGGCTGAGGCAGGAGAATGGTGTGAACCCGGGAGGCAGAGCTTGCAGTAAGCCAAGATTGCGCCACTGGACTCCAACCCGGGCGACAGAGCGAGACTCCGTCTCAAAAAAAAAAAAAAAAAAGTATTCAATTAACAAGAACAAGCAATTTCTGTAAGTCCTAGTTAATTCAAGTTTGACTGTATAAATCTTAAAAGACTTACCTGTCCAAAGCACTTCAATTCCAGGTAGAAGCTTTTCACCCACAGTCCTTAAATATGGAGACTGAGACACATTTGGATAACAGAAAGTGCCACAATATTCTAAATGTAGGGAGAAAAGTAAAAAAGTCAGAAATAAAATGCTCATGGGTTTTATGTTTGTTTTCTTTGAGACAGAGTCTCACTCTTGATGCCCAGGCTAGAGTGCAGTGGCACGATCTCGGCTCACTGCAACCTCCGCCTCCTGGGCTCAAGCAATTCTCCTGCCTCAGCCTCCCAAGTAGCTGGGACTACAGGCGCACGCCGCCACGCCCGGCTAATTTTTTTTGTATTTTAGTAGAGACGGGGTTTCACCGTGTTGCCCAGGCTGGTCGCAAACTCCTGAGCTCAAACAATCCGCCCGCCTCGGCCTCCCAAAAGGCTCATGGGTTTTTGAATGTGGAAAAAATGTCTGCCAATTCTAAATTATTTTCATCCAAATGATAAAAGGCCTCCTACAAGGAACTAAAGTGGGCAGTTCATTTAAGAAATTCATAAAATCTGATATTTTTCCTCCAACAGTAGTACAGATCAATTCTTACGATACTACAGTTACTAGAAATACAAGTTTACTAAAAAAACAAGAACTGTAGCATTTTCTACAAAATTCTGAATTGCCTACTTTTCTTAGTTACAATTAAACGCCAAACAGAATGAATTGGTAATATCATAATAGAACTAATACAAGACTATGCCAATGGCAGCTGGGCACAGTGGCTCACACGTGCAATCCCAGTATTTTGGGAGGCTGAAGCGGGTAGATCACTTGAGCCCAAGAGTTCGACACTAGCCTGGGCAATATGGTGAAACCCCGTCTCTACCAAAAATATAAAAATTAGCCAGTTTTATAACCTGGTCTCTAAATAAATAATACAAATTTAAAAGTAAAATTTAAAAAAAATTTTTTTAAAGGCATATACCAGTGGCTATTAGTACTCAACTGCAACTTAAACTGTAACTTGCAGCTAATTAATTCCCAGTATAATCTTAAATCTTTTGGGTACTAATGTAGTACTCAACTAAAATAAGGTTCTTGGCTCACAATACACACAAAGAAAGTTAAATAATTTAGTCTAAAATTCTTCCTGAACAGGGAAGTGTGGGGAAAACTTCCTGTAAGTTGAATTTTGGAGAAGCAACTAAGAGACTAAAATATTTTCAATGAAAGAAACCAGAGGGACAAAAAGAAAGGAAAAGGGGAAAAACTGTTAAGCTTTCTATGCTGACTACTTGAAATAAGAGCCCAGATGGAAGTGGGAGGAGTGCAAAAAGGGACAGATATGCATGGGCAGAAAAAGGGGACAAGTAGGAGGAAATGAGAAGTGACTAAGGTAAAAGCAATGTAACTTGGTTTTTCTCCAGATTTCATTTCAATACTATCCCTCTTTTAATATTGACAATGTAATGTTCATAGACTTCCAGTACTAAAAAATACATAAAAATATTTTGCCCAGTCAGTTGTCATTTATTAGTTCCTAAAACTTCTCCAATTTAGGATCTTGAAAAATGTCTTCTAAAAAAAGATTCCTACTTTTACACACCAAGGGAGGAGGCGAAGTGGAGAGAGAATGGGGCCCATGGTCCTTTATAAGTTACATATTCCAAGAAGAGTAGTTAAATGTAAAGCCATTATATACAATACCTGTGGGACAGAAGAGGAAAGTTTCTGGCTCTCCTAGGTACTGATAGATTTCATTTGTGATGGATACCTGGGCATGAGCAAAAGAACTGAATACCTCTTTGTCTGCTGCACACATATTATGGTCTATATCATCAAAAAGCAAAGCAAATGATCTGCACCCAAACTGAGAAACCTAGGAGAAAAAAAAAAGAGGATCAAGAGTAAAAAAATTAAGAATTCCAAACATTATAGAGTTAACAGTTATACTTGAAATCCAATATTTTCCTTACTAGAATGTTTCAAAGACCGATTTATTGTTTTTACATTTTCAATTAAAAATCGTAAGTTAAATAGTTTTGGGACCCATTTCTCATTTGGGTTTGAATGCTCTACAGGTTGAGTATTCCTTATCTGAAATGCTTGGGACCAAAAATGTTTTGGACTTTGATTTTTTTTTTCCTGGATTTTGGAATATCTGTATTATATTCAGCATCCCTAACCTGAAAATCCAAAATCTGAAATGCTCCAAGGAGCATTTCCTTTGAATTTTATGGAGCTCAAAGAGTTTCATATTTTGGAACATTTCAGATTTATGAATTAGGGATACTCAACTTATATGACAATATGATCCAACAAAGTGGCCTAGCCTCCTAGTCCTCATGGGCTGCTGATTGTAGAAGACCCAACAAAGTCAGAAAAATACAGAAACATGAGTAAGTAACCTTAAGACATGAAAAAGCCAGGCTGTGTCCTAGTTCCAAAAGGCACAGTGATCCCTTTGCAGATAAACCTAACCAGGTATGAATCAGAAAGAATAGAATTTTATCAAATAGTAAAATAACTTCATTCATGAAAATTTCAACTGCCTTAAATTTTTTACCAGACATTTTAATGCCACCCATATAAATCTTTGCCTAAAGAAGACATGTATATAGAAAAACCAGCAAACTAAAAAAACAGAAAAATGGGGCCAGGCGCAGTGGCTCACACTTGTAATCCCAGCACTTTGGGAGGCCGAGGCGGGCAAATCATGAGGTTAGGAGTTCGAGACCAGCCTGGCCAACATGGTGAAACCCCGTCTCTACTAAAAATACAAAACAATTAGCCAGGCGTGGTAGCACACGCCTGTAATCCCCGTTACTCAGGAGGCTGAGGCCAGAGAATTGCTTGAACCCAGGAGGCAGAGGTTGCAATGAGCTGAGATCGCGCCACTGCACTCCAGCCTGGGTGACAGAGCAAGACTCAGTTTCAAAAAAAAAAAAAAGGAAAATAGAAGCCCCCTACATTTGACCAAAAGAAGTGTGCAGCTTTTACATTAAGCAGACTTTACACTCAATTAGGTTCACCTAGTCTGTTTTTCTTCTCATCTTGGGAAACTAGCCATTTCCAGACATCTCTTTGTCCATATAATTGAAGAAACTAATGTCTAATAGGTAAAACCCTGTTTCTATAATCTCAGTTGTAAATTCAAGCCAAGCAGCCTAGGGTATATATAATTTCTCAAAATGTGGTTCTTGACCACCAATCACCTAGATTCCCAGTCCCCACCTTATCCATTTGGGAAATAAAAGTCCAGCAGTCAGCATTCTTCCAAGCTTCACACCTAATCATTCTTTTAAGGCAGTTCTTATGCAAACTGAAATTTGAGAAGAACTAGTGCCTCTAGTAAAGCTCTTTTTACTTAATTTGGAAAATATTCCTCTATCAGAAGGATTCAAGGCTGGGTGCACTGGCGCACGACTGTAATCCCAGCACTTTGGGGGAGGCCGAGGTGGGTGGATCACCTAAAGTCAGGAGTTCAAGACCAGCCTGGCCAACGTGGCAAAACCCTGTCTCTACTAAAAATATAAAAATTAGCCAGGCATGGTGGTGTGCCTGTAATAGCTACTCCGGAGGCTGAGGCACAAGAATTGCTTGAACTTGGGAGGTGGAGGTTGCAGTGAGCCGAGATTGGGCCACTGCACTCCAGGCAACAGGGCAAGACTCTGTCTCAAAAAAAAAAAAAAAAAAAAGCATTCAAAGTAGTAAAAAAATTCTTATAGAAACAAAGAAATGAAAGACCAGGCATGGTGACTCACGCCTGTAATCCCAGCACTTTGGGAAGATCATGAGGTGAGTAGTTCGAGACCAGCCTGGCTGGCATGGTGAAGGCCCTATCTCTACTAAAAATACAAAAATTAGCTGGGCATGATGGCATGCACCTATATTCCCAGCTACTCGGGAAGCTGAGGCAGGAGAATCACTTGAACCCGGGAGGCGGAGGAGGTTGCAGTGAGCCGAGATTGTGCCACTGCACTCCAGTCTGGGCGACAGAGCAAGACTCTGTCTCAAAAAACAAAACAAACAAACAAAAAAAGAAAACAAAGAAATAGGAATTTGATTTCCTTTTAACATCATAAAAGCAACAGAGTAAACTTCTAGTTTCAAGTACACAGTCAGGAAAAATGAATAAAAAGTAAGGAGTTACCTGGTCCAATTTACGTTTCAATGTGGATACTTCCTTGGGGTTAGAAAAAGTGATATCCAATCCAGGTGAGATCGCATAGATGAACTCTATCTCATATTCTCGTGCAGCAGAGATGAGAGTCATAAGTTGCTCTAAAGAACAGAGTCCATGTTTTTAGAAAGCAGAACAGAAAACTAAAAGAACCTTCACTGAAGTTTTAACTGAAGAGGTTATTTCTTCTAACTTACAAGAAAGGAAAAGACCCTCACATTTTACAAATTGTCAGGTCCAACTTAACAACAGGCCATACAAAATGGTACGAGCCTGAAGTAATTTAATGTCACAGTAAGGGAAAAAGAATAGTTTTCACACCTTTGAAATCTGAACCAACAGAAAATAAGAGGCCCTTCTTTTTCACTTCTAAATAGTTTCTTATCCTTTTGGGGAAACAGGCTAAAATCAATAAACATTTTCCTCCCTTTCATTGCCATTTCTCAAAAACACTGAATTGTCAATTCTCTTACTGAACTTAAGCCATTTCTATTTTCTGCAGCATTTGAAAGGCATAAAATGCAGCCGCTTTTTTATTTTGAGAGTCTTGCTCTGTTGCCCAAGGCTGGAGTGCAGTGGCACGATCCTGACTCACTGCAACCTCCGCCTCCTGAGTAGCTGGGATTACAGGTATACCCGGCTAATTTTTGTTTAGTAGAGATGGGGTTTTGCCATATTGCCCAGCCCAGGCTGGTCTCGAACTCCTGGCCTCAAGTGATCCGCCTGCCTTAGCCTCTTAGTGTTGGGATTGCAGGCATGAGCCACGGTACTGGATCTTGCTTTTTTTTTTGTTTTGCCATCTCTGAACAACTGGAATTCCTAACTAAATAAACCTACACATAACTACTTTATAATATGAAAGAAAGAAAATGCTTTCTTAAGAATCAGGGTAGGCCAGGCCCAATGGCTCATGCCTGTAACCCCAGGACTTTGGGAGGCCAGGTAAGAGGACTGCCTGAGGTCAGGAGTTTGAGACCAGCCTGGTCAACACTGTGAAACCCCATCTCTACTAAAAATACAAAAATTAGCCAAGCACGGTGGCGCATACTTGTAATCCCAACTACTAGGGAGGCTGAGGCAGGAGAATTGCTTGAACCCTGGAGGCAGAGGTTGCAGTGAGCCAAGATCACACCACTGCACTCCAGTCTGGACCACATAGCAAGACTCCATCTCAAAAAAAAAAAAAAAAAAAAAAAAAAAGAATCACGCCTGTAATCCCAGCACTTTGAGAGGCCACGGCAAGTTGATTGCTTGAGTTCAGGAGTTTGAGACCAGCACAGGCAACATGACAAACCCCTCTCTCTACAAAATATACAAAAATTAGCTGGGCGTGGTGACCTGCGCTTGTAGTCTCAGCTAGTTGGGGGGCTGAGGTAGGAGGATTGCTTGAGCCGGGGAGATCAAAACTGCAGTGAGTCACTGCACTCCAGCCTGGGTAACAAAGTGACAAATGCTGTCTCCAAAAAAAAGAAAAAGAACCAGAGTTAAGTCATGGCCTTAACAATCTTGACCTGTTTCTATTTATGGGAAAAACATTAATTATAGATTTTAAGCTTTTAAAATTATCAATTGACAATTTTCCTAAATCTACTTAACTACTACTACTATATACCATAAGACATATTTTTGAATAATTTTCAGTAGTATCTCAAGATAATCATTTTTACTCTATTTTGATTATTGATCACATTAAGTTTCATTACCAGCACTACCAGAAAGTAATTAAGTTGAAGGCACACTTAAATAGAGTAGTAAACCACAACACTAGATGGAGATGGGATAAGTTGTAATTGCTTCTTTGTAATTCAAGAAAACTTTCAGCCTTCTGTGCCTTGGCTGGGCTCTGTAACCAAATATCTTGTTAGCTATACGCGTATACCATTTAATTTCAAGTACAAAAATGTTTCACCATTTACAAGTTCCCAAAGAAAAGCACCTCTCTAATTTGGCGGTTCAATGCTATACTACTAACTTTTTATCAATTTTATGTAACCAACTCAACGTAAGTATACCCATAGCAGGCTGGCTGGCCGGGCACAGGAGCTCAAGCCTGTAATCCCAGCACTTTGGGAGGCTGAGGCAGCAGAATCTCTTGAACTCGGGAGGCTGAGGTTGCAGTTAGCCGAGATCGCACCACTGCACTCCAGCCTGGGGGCCAGAGCAAGACTCTTGTCTCAAAAAACAAAACAAAACAAAACCCAAAGATAGCCTATTAATGGCTTCCCACTTTCCTGGACTAGGGTTTAAGGACCAATAACTGTTGACAAGGCCAAGCCATACTAGAGCATGAAGCAAAAGGAACAATCAGTAGTGCTGATCCTGTCTTTATCTAAAATTTTAGCATTGTGTCCATCATGAATTTCTGCATTAATTTTGGTTTTTTAAAAAATATTGCATAAAATATTATTTATCTTGATTACTTTTTGGGGGTCCCTTAAAATTTGCACCCAAGGTACGTGCCTCACTTGCCTTGCCCTGGGCCTAGCCCAGCTCCAGCACTTCTTTGCCCAGTGGCCCACTGTTTAGTCCACTGGCAGAAGTAAGCAGCACAATCTATGACCACAGAACAGATGGAGTCAGCCTAGCACGCCCATGATATCACACGTATGGTCATGACCTTGCTAGCGCAGAGGACTCTTTCAATCTCAGCTAACTGAATAGTTACCAGATAGAAGAAAAGGAAACTACCTACAAAATAAAAATAAAATACGTCATAAGATTCTTGTACAACTACATTTAAAATATAACCGTTTTCTTCAAAGATTCTGAATTTATGGATTAAAAAGAAAAAGATTACCAGCTTCCTCCACTGAATACATCTCTCGCCAAAACATCCTATGTTTGTAGTCATCTTTTGGGGCATACAAGTATGTATTTAATTCCCATTTCTGGAGCCTTAAGGAAAAAGAAAATTACATATGTATAAACAGGCAACATTCATAGGCTGTCAATCTCCATTTCCCTCTTCGTGGAGCATCTCCATCTCATACAAAGCTAATATTCTATGACAGTAGCTTTTAACCTTTTTGTAATCAGTGGAATTTAAAAAAATTAAGTATTACAATGTATGCCAACATATAAAACACTCTTAAAAAACACAACAGCTCTGGATAAAGTGAAGCCCAAAACTTATTCAGCTCCCCAGGAAAAGTTTGAAAACCAAAGGCCTAGGTGAAGAAATAAGGGACCAAGGTAAAATAACTTCTGCAATTGAGAAACCATCAAAATGCACCTGGGCTATTCGCTGTTAGTATTTCTTCAAACAAAAGGAAATGTTTAGAGTCTAAGGTTCTCCTCTCTCCTTCATATAATGAAGATTTACCTTCTAAAGAGTTCTTTTCTCTGTTCCATAACCCAAGGTCTTCCATAAAATCCTAGATTCAAAGTAAGAATGAAATTATATTCAGTTTTAAAATGTGGTAAGCTTTATTGAGAAAAGCAAGTTACAAAACATACAATACAATCCTATTTTGTAAAAAGCATAAAATACACCAGATCGGAAGGATATTTAATAAAATACTAAGGTTCCTTTATCTTTGGGTGGTGACATTACAAGGTGACTTTTATTCCATTTTTGCTTAGGTAAATTTTCTTATTTTTTCTACCATGACATTAGTTACTTAGGTGATAGCTATTTTAAAACAAACATCTATCATCTTTCCACTGTTGATAAAGGCCCAATATATTTAATTCCAATTTTTTAAGAGATCTCAATCTTACAATGGGGAAGGGCAGCAATGTAATACAAGCTGCCAACAGTAATAATTACTTCCTAGAATGATAGTAAAACTGCTTTAGAAAGGGTGAGGGGAGGCCGGGTGAGGTGACCCATGCCTGTAATCCCAGCACTTTGGGAGGCTGAGGCAGGTAGATCACTTGAGGTCAGGAGTTCCAGACCCAGCCTGGCCAACATGGTGAAACCATGTCTCTACTAAAAATACAAAAATTAGCCAGGTATGGTGGCAAATGCCTGTAATCCCAGCTATTTGGGAGGCTGAGAAACAACAACCACTTGAACCTGGGAGACGGACTTGCAGTGAGCCGAGACTGCGCCACTGCACTCCAGCCTGGGCGACAGAAAAGACTCCATCTCAAACAACAACAACAACAACAAAAGGGTGAGGGGAGATAAACAGGTAAAGTAGTTAAAAAAAATCAGAGATAGGGTTAGGAAAGAATCTAACTTAATTTTATGATCGTGCTCCTCTTTTTTAAAAAAAGTTCCTGGCCAGGACTGGAATTCCAGCTACTTGGGAGGCTAGAGCAGGAGAACTGCTTGAATCCAGGAGGCGGAGGTTGCAGTGAGCCAAGATCCACGCCACTGCATTCCAGCCTGGGTGACAGAGCAAAACTCTCTCTCTCAAAAAAAGTTCCCGATACAATGATATAATCAAAGGGACCAAAAAATGCCTGAAACCACATTCCCAAGAAATTCAACAGCCTAACTGGCCCAAACAACAAACTCTCACGCAATCTTAATTACAGAGCAAAGATCTGAACAAATGAAAATACAAGAATGTTACTTCTGGTCCTAAACGGAAAGGAATAAAGAAAACTCAAGAATGTGACCTGCCCCAGAGTATCCTCTAAGAGGACA
Source organism: Pongo pygmaeus (assembly GCF_028885625.2). Lineage (NCBI taxonomy): Eukaryota > Metazoa > Chordata > Mammalia > Primates > Hominidae > Pongo > Pongo pygmaeus. The sequence continues at coordinate 107,092,896 of NC_072381.2, forward strand.
AAATACTAGTTATGCACACTGCAGAAAACAAACTTGCAGACCGATGACCTAAATGGTTGAATAAGCATCAAACTGGTGTCTGGAACTCTCTAGTGTGCTCATCACAGCTCAAAGCACACTTTACATCTTGTCTAACCTTTACTTTCCACTTGTCTCAGTCTAATCATCAGTAAGAGATAAGGACAGCCTCTCAACAGTACCATGAAGAAGGTTAATAAAAGCATTCTGAACACAAAATGTTCTACATAAACCCACACAGTCTACATAACAGACTAGTCTAGAACAGAAATTTCTGCAATGTATTTTAGCTCCAACCTCTAGGCAGAATGACTCCTCTGCACCACAAAAAGGACAATGACAGACCAAATTAAAATTCATTACATACCAATGTATAACTGTAGCACTTTCATCTGGACAATCTAATGTTAGCCTCTCACAAGTGATATAAATTTTTTTTTTTCCTCAGGCGGAATCTCACTCTGTCGCCCAGGCTGGAGTGCAGTGGCACGATCTCGTCTCAATGCAACCTACGCCTCCAACTCCCGGGTCAAGCGATTCTCCTGTCTCGGCCTCCCGAGTAGCTGGGATTACAGGAGCCCGCCACCACGCCCGGCTAATTTTTTCTATTTTTAGTAGAGACAGGGTTTCGCCATGTTGGCCAGGCTAGTCTCGATCTCCTGACCTCGTGATCTGCCCGCCTCGGCCTCCCAAAGTGCTGGGATTACAGGCGTGAGCCACCGCGCCCAGCCAATATAAAATATTCTTGATCAGGCAGACCTATACAAGTCTTTAGCATCCCTACGGCACTTAGCATTATCATTTTTTTTTTTAAGGAGTAGGCATTAAACATCCTTTCAGAGTTGTTCCAATATAAAAAAGACTTTTCAAATGTCTAGCTTAAACATTTTAATCTTTAGAAACCCTACCTTGGCTCTTTTGAGAGTCAGGTTCATGGTTTCGGTTGACTGGCACCACAAAGAGGAAGCAATGCTGTTAATGTGAGTTAAAAACCAAGAAAGTTTTGTGATGGAAAGAAAACAAAAAAGAAATCCTAGCAGTCACTATAGTATTTCTATGCTCATTCATTTTACGGCTGGTGCCAACCAAGAAGTATCAAAAAGAGAAAAAAAAAAAAAGGCCAGGCGCGGTAGTTCACGCCTGTAATCTCAGCACTTTGGAAGACAGAGGCGGGCGGACTGCCTGAGCTCCGGAGGTGGAAACCTGCCTGGGCAACACGGTGAAACCCCTGTTTCTACTAAAATACAAAAAATTAGCCGGGCCCGCGTCTGTAGTCCCAGCTACTTGGGAGGGTGAGGGAAGAGAATTACTTGAACCCGGGAGGCGGAGGTTGCAGCGAGCCGCGATCACGCCATTGCACTCCAGCCCGGGCGACACAGCGAGACTCCATCTCCCACAACAAAAACAAAAACAACAAAACACACAAAAAATCAGTGCTGGCTCAGGTGCTCAGTCACTAAGAAAATATACAAGGGCACGGGAGGGAGGAGGAATAAACGAGAGAATGGCAGACAACTCTGGTCTTTAAATAGGAAGAATCGCCTTTTAATGCTATTCTAAACAAACCAATTTAAGCCAAATGAGTTTTCACCTTTTATAACTGAAGGTATAATGGACTGGCAAGTTTCCTTAGACTCACTCCAGTCTAGCTCCGAAATTTCCCAGCACTCTCTCATCCCCACCCCAAGATCTTTGATAACAAAAACCAGATTCTTTTTCTAAAATCTCCCTGCACTCAAGCCAATAAATACATCGATGTAAGTCACACAATGCAATCATTTTTGATGAACACTATATAGCAGTTTTCCATTTTGTAGTCCCCCAAATTCTGCAAGACAGTTAACTTCGCTGAACTCTTTCATGCCTTACTGTAGCAGCGAAGTAGCCTGTTATGGTGTGTACCATAACCACCACCCATTTTTCGAAAGAATACTCTAATTTATATGGTGAAAAAAAATAGAAAAGCTGATGTTCTCAACGTCGAGAGCAATCCTTTTTCCATACCTTTTTGGTTTTTTAAATATATATATTTTTTACCCTTATCCACGCCATTACATACGAGAGAGATATAAAACAGACATCCAGGAAACTCTGAGTCGGCCAAAATACTTCAGAAAATTCAAATATATGCTGTAACTGCGGAAAGACCAATAATGTAACTGATTCGTGCCTCTATAGAGCTGCAAGGTGGACTATCTGTCCATTCTAATCCAGAAACTGTGAAACAAGCATCTGGTAATTTTCCCTCACTACCAAAAAGTCCATCGTTCTTTTCGACTATAAATGGGAAAAAAGGCGAGAAGGGCATTTTTAAAGCCACTTCTGCGGTCACTAAATTCAAATTACGCATCTCAGATACTTTGAGAATCTGTGATTAAAGCCAAAGCTTCATCCCTCGAGAGCAAAGTACAGTAGCTGGGAAAGAGGGCAATTTTCTAAGTTGCAAATGAATCTTTGCGGGGGTAGGGGGAAGCAACAAAAATATTCTAAGCAAAGTGGAACTTGAAATACTATAGGCCAACCGTGCTTCTCTTCACTCCAGAAATACAAGCACGTCAGTGTGGGTCGATTTTCCACAAAGGGTGGTGACAGAACCACTACACATATTTTTTCACTGGAACGCAGACAACCCTAGGGAGTAAGATCCCAAGGTACAGAGAAGTAGAACTCAGAGGCTAACAGAACACCAGGCTTCTAACCACTGCCTCCTTAGGAGGTGGCCTGGCTCCAAGCCCAAGAAGGGTGGGGTCAGACTTGTGAGCGGCCAGGGGGGAATTCGACGCCGTCTAAGGACGTGCAAGGAGATTCGCCCAACATTCTCGTCTCTCCCCTCGCTTTAGGAAGGCCACATTTCAGACCCAGAGGCTTTCCGGCCTTTTAGAGTCTCCAAAATCCCCGCCACCACCCTCCTGCCGAGGACAGAACGTGTTAGTGCCAAGGCGGGGCAGGAAGGAGGGCGCTCACCTTCCACCACACCGCACAGGAACCGCCGAGCCCCTGCTGCAGCCCCGGCCACCGCCGCTCCCCCAGCCCCGGCGGGGTTGTCTTCTCCGGGTGCCGGAGCTGCCGGCGGCTCCAGCGATGCCCCCGCAGAGGCCGCAGGGTTGGAGCTGAGCTCGCTCTCCCGCTCCTCCAACGTCGCTTGACTCTCCTTCTGCACCATCCTCCTGCCCCCGGCCGCCGCCACCTCTGCGGGTCCTCCTCGACCTCCGTCCGTTGGGCCACCGGCCCGGAGCCCTGGAGAGGGCTTCAGCTCCAAGTGTGCGCCCCTCCGGTTCCTTCCCCTCCCCCTCTGCCCTTCCCCCTCCCTCTCCGCAGGGACCCGAATGCCCGGATGAGAAGGGCGGCGGCACCGGCGCGAGCCCTTTGTCAGCAGCAGCCTCAGCTTTAAGCTGGGGCGCCAGAAGCCTAAGCGGAGAGCGAGGCTGTGACCTCTCGTTCCCTGGAAGAAGACGGCCAAGGGTCCTGTCCTCGTTCTCTGCCTCTGCTGCCCTCCCGATAATCTTAGGTCTTCCGCCGTTTCCCCTCGAAGCCCCGAGCTCTCCCTCTACTGCTGCCTCCACCGCCCGCTTCCTGTTTATCCGCACTGCGCTTGCGCTGCAGACCGGCTCAGACCGGTCCCCTCCGCCCGGCTCCCCCGCCTTCTTTGGGGCTAGCCTATTAAGCTTCTTTAGGTAGGGGGAAATAGAACAGGAGACGCGAAAAGCAGAAGGTAATGAAGGCAGTGGAATGTACCATTTCTGCTTGCCACCCTCCGAAACAAGCCTGGCACCCTGGGACGGACCATTACCCGCCCCGAAGGAGGGGAGTATGGGAGGAGGCTGCGGCCGGTTGGGGCAATAGGGAGAACGGGGGAAGGTGAAAAAGAGAGGCGTTTACTCTCTCAGTGCGCAGGCGCGGAGCCGCTGCCTCTCGTTCTTAAAGAGATAGGAAAGAACTGACCTACTTTCTATGGAGATTCTTCTAATAGGTGGGCTCATTACATCTGCCTGACCCAGGCTTGGTTCGGTAAAAACACCATTCCAAGGAGCTCAGCTCACCCCTCTGCCTTGAATCATTTTCCCCCAATCCCATTTAAAATGTAATCATTCGTTCATTCCTTCATTCAGTAGACATCTACAGAGCTTGCCTCGTGGTGGGCTCTAAGAACACTATGAGCTCACAGTACGGTGATGGAGACAAGCCACCACACACGCAGTTCCCACAAGGTGTCCCCAAGAACTTCGGAGCTCAGAACAGGTGATACTCACTCCTCCTTTGGGGAGATGCCGTGGGCATGGCTTCACTTTTCAGCTGGATTATAAAGGATGTGAAGTTAGCCTGACTGAGCAGGAGGGGAGGGAAGACAGCACTCCAGGAAAGTGGAACGAACAACAGAGTCCAAAGGTAGGGAGGCATGAAAAGACTGCCTTGTTTGGGAATGGGGAGCGCGCGGTGTGTGCAGTGGGGCATGAGATCCCTTGGGCCTCAGCATGGGCATCGCTTCCTTGGGAAGCCTTCCCTGAGCCCTAGATGGGTTTGGGTCTCCTTACTGTATGTTCTCAGAGCTCTCTTGTAGACCTACCCTAATGCACTTTACATTTATGTTGCTTGAGAAATCTGTCTCAATCTGTGAGGTATAAATATGAAATGATGATTAAGACTTAGTAATATCCATCTTACACTTCACTCTGATATTTACCTTCTTTAGCCGTAGCCCAACTTGTAGTTTCAGGGACTTTCATGGTCCCTCTTCTTTTCAGTCCTGGATTGTTGAGATGGGGGTTAGGAGCAAGCATTTTTTTTTTTTTTTTTTTTTTGAGACGGAGTTTCACTCTGTCGCCCAGGCTGGAGCGCAGGAGCGCAGTGGCGCAATCTCGGCTCACTGCAGCCTCCACCTCCTGGGCTCAGGCTTTTCTCCTGCCTCAACCTCTCGAGTAGCTGAGACTACAGGCACCCGCCACCACACCCGGCTAATTTTTTGTGTTTTTAATAGAGACGGGGTTTCGCCACGTTGATTAGGCTAGTCTTGAACTCCTGACCTCAGGTGATCCACCTGCCTCGGCCTCCCAAAGTGCTGGGATTACAGGTGTGAGCCACCAAGCCCGGCCGGCCAAGCATTTTCTTAAGAGACCTCCTGTGCTGAGAGTTAGGGGCCATAGCAGCTTTACTGGATATTGTGGTCCGTTGGGGTTGAGAACACAACTTTTTTTTTTTTTTTTTTTTTTGTAAGAGAAGAGGTCTCACTTTTGCCACACAGGCTAGTGCAATCATAGCTTAAGTATCGAATTCCTGGGCTCTCAAGGGATCTTCCCGCCTTAGCCATCCCGAGTAGCTGGGACTATAGGCTAGTGCCCGCCACCGCACTCTTTTAATTTGTTCATTTTTGGTAGAGACGGGGGTCTCAACATCTTTCCCAAGCTGGTCTCGAACTCTTGGGCTCAGGTGATCCTCCAGTCTCAGCCTCCCAAAGTGCTGGGATTACAGACATGTGCCACCTCACCTGGCCGAAAAGAACTTTTATCTGAGGAATGAGAGTCCTTTTAAATTATCAGGCCCAGATGGCTGGGCGCAGTGTTGGTGTTTGCAACCAGCCTGGGCAGTATTGCCAGACCCAGTCTTTATAAAAAAATAAAAATTGGCCGGGCGTGGTGGCTCACGCCTGTAATCCCAGCACTTTGGGAGGCCGAGGCAGATGGATCACCTGAGGTCGGGAGTTCAAGACCAGCCTGACCAACATGGAGAAACCCCGTTTCTACTAAAAATACAAAATTAGCTGGGCATGGTGGCAGATGCCTGTAATCCCAGCTACTCGGGAGGCTGAGGCAGGAGAATCACTTGAACCCGGGTTGCGTGAGCCGAGATCATGCCATTGCACTCCAACCTGGGCAACAAAAGCTAAACTCCATCTCAAAAAAAAAAAAAATAAGCCAGGCATAGTGGTGTGCACCTGTAGTGCTAGGATCTCACCACTGCACTCCAGCCTGAGCCACAGAACAAGACCCTGCCTCTAAAAAAAAAAAAATTAAAAAATTAAAAAATAAATAAATCTTTAAAAATTAAAAATAAATAAATAGGCCCAGCGAGGCATTAAAATGACAGAATCAGCCAGGCTCAGTGGCTCACGCCTATAATCCCAGCACTTTGAAAGGCCAAGGCAGGCAGAAAGTCAGGAGTTCAAGAATAGCCTGGCCATCATGTTGAAACTCCATCTCTACTAAAACTACAAACAATAGCTGGGCATGGTGGTGCACGCCTGTAATCCCAGCTATTTGGGAGGCTGAGGCAGGAGAATCACTTGAACCTGGGAGGCAGAGGTTGCAGTGAGCCAAGATCATGCCACTGCTCTCCAGCCAGGGCAACAGAGTGAGACTCGGTCTCAAAAAAAAAAAAAAAAGAAAGAAAATAACATGACAGGATCACATCCTATGCCTCCCTCCTTTGAGCTATGTATTCATCTCTTGACACTGCTTGCTGTTGCCACAATAGCCATAAATTAACCTGATAATGTTGTACTGGACACTCTAACACACACCCTATAGTTTAACAATGTATAGCCAATCAATAGCTTATGTTATTTTAATGTAAACTCTTGGTAAATAACTCAGGAACTGCCTCTTCTTTCCCTATAAAAATCCACTTGTAACTGCTGCTAATCAGAGTGTCTATTTAGGGCAACTTGAATCTATGCTCTTGGGTTGCAATCCTCAGTCTTATAATAAACTCTCTACTTGTATTCATTTTGCCTCAGCTTCTTCCTTATAGGTTGACAGGAGATTTGGGGGCTGTCATTCTGGCTGATGTCCTTAGTCTCATGACATTTTCCTCTTTGCCTTAATCACTGCCAGCAAGTCAGCAGCCACAATTTCTCCTACTTTCCACAGTCCAGTCTCATAGGGAAGGTTGGCCCCATTTCTGTGTCCCTCAAATTTGAAGAGTGGTTCTTGCCACATAACTGCTATACACTTTCTCACCATACCACACCTCTCTCCACCCACCCCCAACACCTACAACAGTAACAGTGCTTAGTAGACCTATGATGAATATTTGTGGAATGAATGAGATAGGGCCCTGCCCTCACAGATTTTACATTCTGTTTGGAGAACCAGACAATAACAAATTCAGTACACACATAGGAACTCACAGTTTGTGGTAAGGGCTATTAAGGGAGGAAACCTGCCAACTGCATCAAGGAGGAGCTACTTCAGATGGACAAATAGGAAGGAGTAATTTAGGTGAGTAGCGATAGTGGCTTGGGCTAGGAAACAGCATCAGAGAGAGAGAGAGGTGGTGTACCTTTGGTGGTGGAATTGGTGATTGATTAAATGGGGGTGGAGGGAGAATGAAGGAGAGGAAGAAATGAAGACTTCTAAATTTTGACCTGAGCAACTAGATGGATGTTGGTGTCATTTACTGAGATGGGAAAGACTGGAAAGGCATGAATCTAAGCTCCATTTTGAACATGTTAAGTTTAACCATTACAGGTCCACATTAATATATCAAATAGGCAATTGGACTAGGCACGGTGGCTCATTCCTGTAATCTCAGCACTTTGGGAAGCTGAGACTGGAGGAGGATCACTTGAGCCCAGGAGTTCAAGAGCAGCCTGGGCAACATAGTGAGACCCCATCTCTACAAAAAATTAAAACATTAGCAGGGTGTGGGTGGCACACACTTGTAGTCCCAGTTACTCTGGAGGCTGAGGTGGGAGGATCGCTGGAGCCCAGGAGTTTGAGACTGCAGTGAGCTATGATTGTACCACTGCACTCCAGCCTGGGTGACAGGAAAAAAAAAAAAAAAGTGGGGGGCAACTGGATAGACAGGTTTTGGATTTCAGAAGAGAGAGTTCTGGGGATATAAACTTAGGAGCCTCTGCATATCGACGGTGTTTAAAGCCATGGGATTAGGCGTGGTTTGGAAAAGAGGCTTAGGTCTGAGCTGTGGGGCCTAAGATTTAAAATTCAAGTTGAGAAGGATGAGTCTGTAAGGGAGGGCTGAGAAGGGGTAGCCAGAAGGGCACGAGGAAAACCAGGAGAGTAGGAAATACTGGAAGGCAAGAAAGGAGAGTATTTGAGATGGAGCAGCTGACAACACTCAGAACCCAACCAATGGCCAAGATGAAATAATCTGAGGCTGGCGTAGTGGCTCACACCTGTAATCACAGCACTTTGGGAGGCTGAGGCGGGTGGATCGCCTGAGGTCAGGAGTTCAAGACCAGCCTGACCAATATGGCGAAACCCCTTCTCTACTAAAAATATAAAAATTAGCCAGGCATGGTAGCATGTGCTTGTAATCCCAGCTACTCGGAGGCTGAGGCAGGGGAATCGCTTGAACCCGGGAGGCGGAGGTTGTAGTGAGTGGAGATCACTCCACTGCACTCCAGCCTGGGTGACAATCTGAATGCCAACTTACTGTTTTTTTTCCGGATCTCATCTGTAGGCTTGGGCTCTGGGGCACTTCTCAGCTTACTAGCAGTTCTCTGCTTCAATCCCACTAAACTTGAATCTACCTTAGAAAATGGAAACTGGGCCAGGCGTGATGGCTCACACCTGTAATCCCAGCACTTTGGGAGGCTGAGGTGGGCAAATTGCTTGAGCTCAGGAGTTCGAGACCAGCCTGAGCAATGTGGTGAAACCTTGTCTCTACCAAAAATACAAAAAATTAGCCAGGCGTGGTGGTGTGCACCTGTGGTCCCAGCTACTTGGGAGGCTGGGGTGGGAGGATCACCTGAGCCTGGGAGGTGGAGGCTGCAGTGAGCTGAGATTGTGAGACCCAGTCTCAAAAAAAAAAAAAAACAACTGTCTCCATACCTATGTAATTATATACACACATTCACCATGTCCTTTCATCCATTATTATTTACTGAAGGCCTGTTATGTGCCAGGCCCCAGGGATAAGATGGTGAAGAAAAAAACCCTAGTCCAGGCACTCAGGGAGCCCTCAGGAACTTACAGAGTATAGGAGAAGACAAGTATATAATTACCCAAGTAAGTATATGGTTACAAACTGAGAAGTGCCATAAAGGAAAAGCAGAGGGCATCGTGAGAGCCTGTCATAGTGTCACTTTGCTTGGATTATGCATAACATGCACAGCATCCACCCTTCACATACAACTCTTTGGTTTTTTTTTTCTGAGATGGAGTCTTGCTCTGTTGCCCAGGCTGGAGTGCAGTGGTGCGATCTCGGCTCACTGCAAGCTCCGCCTCCTGGGTTCACGCCATTCTCCTCCCTCAGCCTCCTGAGTAGCTGGGACTACAGGCGCCCGCCACCACGCCCAGCTAATTTTTTGTATTTTTAGTAGAGACAGGGTTTCACCATGTTAGCCAGGATGGTCTCAATCTCCTGACCTCGTGATCTGCCTGCCTCAGCCTCCCAAAGTGCTGGCATTACAGGCGTGAGCCACTGTGCCCGGACCACATACAACTCTTTACTGTGCCCAAAGGCCACTGTTGACAGACTTGAGAGATTGAGTCTAGTCTCAGTCCTGCTACAAACTCACTGAGTGACCTTGAGCAAGTCTCCCTTCTCTGAGCCTGCTTCTTCTATGAAATGGAGGGTTAGACTAGCTCACATGTTCTTTTTTTTTTTTTTTTGAGACAGAGTCTCACTCTGTTGCCCAGGCTGGAGTGCAGTGGTGCCATCTCGGCTCACTACAACCTCCGCTTCCCAGGTTCAGGCGATTCTCTGGCCTCAGCCTCCCAAGTAGCTGGGATTACAAGTATGCGCCACCACGCCCAGCTAATTTTGCATTTTTAGTAGTGACCAGGTTTCACTATGTTGGCCAAAATGGCCTTGAACTCCTGACCTCAAGTGATCCACCCACCTCAGCCTCCCAAAGTGCTGGGATTACAGGCATGAGCCGCTGCACTCACTCTAGATCACAGGTTCTTAACTTAGGACCCATAGATGAGCTTCAGGGATACAAAAATGCATGGGAATTCTTGCCTTTTTTTTTTCTTCTGGATAGTGGGCCTACAGCTTTTATCAGATCTTTATGCTGATGACTCAAAGAAATCCAAGGACCCAAGGAGCAGATGGTTCTTTGATGATATAAGCAGGGAACACAGATGATAAAACAATGGATGATAAAGTGAGTTTTTGCTTTTTGGACAACATATCCCTCCCCTTGACTTTGTCATGAGGGAGGAGAAGGCCTGATACTCCTCCTATGGATGGTGAAGCTTAGTCACCCATAATGGTGACCCAGAGAAAGGATGAGAGGAACCGACCATTGGTAGGTCCCTCTGCAGGAGCAGAACAAAGAAAGAATGGGAAGACACAGAAAGTCCGTGTCATCCTTTGTGCCATCTGCCTCATGGTGACCTGCGCTGGGTCCACTCCATCTCATTCCTGCATCATTCCTGGCTGGGGTATGGACACAAAAAATATTTATCTATACTGGAGGCAAGGTTGGAATGTTGACACAAAGGAACTTTCATTAGAAACTAAAGGGAGGGGCTGTGCATGGTGGCTCACACCTGTAACTAACACTTTGGGAGGCTTAGGCGGTCAGATCACATGAGGTCAGGAGTTTGAGACCAGCCTGGCCATCATGGCAAAACCCTGTCTCTACTAAAAATACAAAAATTAGCCGGGCGTGGCAGTGCACGCCTGTAATGCCAGCTATTCAGGAAGCTGACGCAGGAGAATTGCTTGAACCCAGGAAGCGGAGGCTGCAGTAAAGCCGAGATCACGCCACTGCACTCCAGCCTGGGCAAAAGAGAGACACTCCGTCTCAGAAAAAAAAAAAAAAAAGAAACTAAAGGGAGGCCCCTCAAAAGAAAGCACTTTGAGATTAACTAAAAAGTCTGTAAATTAGAAATCCGTGATTCAACTTGTAAGAATGTCAGCTAAAAAACAGCTTGCTTGGCACAGTCTTCGGGACATCAGTGTCCTGTCCTTCCTTCCTTGTCTCCTCTCAGGCTGTGTGGGAGGGAGATTCACGTGGGGGCCTGAGGTTGGGTGGGTTTCCAACCATTCCAGAGCCTGTGTCTCAGTCTTATGCCAAGGTATGGAAAACTATGGAAAAGAAAGCCACTTTCTTGGGGATCTAAAAGGCTGCAGGTACATGAGTTAGGGGTTGTGTAGTATTTGTAGGTGGGAGGGACAAAAGGCAGAGACGGCAGCCTGTGCATAGCCATTGTGTTTTATTAGATCTGGTATATTTCTTATTTTACAAAATATATAGAAGAGCCCAAAATGCAAAGCAGTCAACAGTCTTCTGATGGGGAAGGGGGCTCTCTGGGGGCCCTCCCCTCAGATTCTGGCTGACTGGGAGGGTAAGCTGAATGGGACGAGCAGGTGTGCTAAGGGGTGGCAGCATGGCTGGGGTGCTGACAATGGGGTTGGAACCTGGGTTCTATGGTCCCTGCCCTCTAGGTGTGCTAAGGGGCATCTCTGGGTAGCTTGAGTAGAGCAAGAGGAGACCCTAGGGAACTGAGGAGGTTATCTGGGGGGGTGGGGAGAGCCCAGGTTGATTGAAGATTCTAGTGAATGCCCCCACACTGGGTTCAGATGCTATGCCTGCCTCCCTCCTTCCCTCTCCCTTCTAAGGCATCCACTGTGGGGAGTGATAGGCCCCAAGTTCAGGAAGGTCCCAAGTCTATAGAGAACATGGGAAAAAAAACTCAAGTCCTAGCCCTCAAAACAGGGACAATGAGCAAGGAGGGTAGGATGAAACTTTGGCAGGCATCAGCCAGGACATCCCCCATCCACATTCCCCTGCCACAACCACCACCAACACATGCAGGAAGGAAGGAGAGGAAGCAATGCCAGAGATGAGCCAGATATCTGGCCCCAGGCTCTCCATGGATACCGAGGAGGGTGTGGAAAATTTCTGGGGCATTTCTAAGGAGACAAATTCTTCTGCAAAGCCTGGAAACTTATATTTTGATGGCCTGTGGTAGCAGACCTGTGGAACTTGGAGCTATAACCTGGTATGCCTGAGCAATCATAATCTGTCCAGGCCTTTCTATTCTCAACCCCAGCCACCTCCTAGGACCTATCCATTGACTCAGGCCCAAGATTTCTCCCTATACATTCTTGTCCCCCTCCCACAGGGCTCTCAAAGGCTGGTCTGAGAAGCCAGCCAGTGCGAAGAATGGAGCATTCTCTCTGAGAGGGGAGTCTTAGGGGAAATGTTTATGAAGTCAGGGATGGGGGAAGCACCATAGCAGGAGACATCTGTCTAGTGTGTTTCTAGAGTAGGGGTAGGAGGTGGGGAACCACTCAATTCCTACAGGAGGGGCACTCTCAACACTGGGTGCCAGGCAGGAAGGGGGTGAGAGCTGGTGGGAGTTAGGAACACCCCCCGAGATGCACTCTGCCCACTCTCTGGCCCCTTCAGCTCCAGAGATCTGGACTACTGAATCCCCAAGCTCCTGGATCCCTCCAGCCCCCAGGGAGGCCTAGGATGAGGATAGACCTGGGAAGAGAAGGGTGAGGTCCACCTGGACTAGGGTTAGAGCATGGTCCCCCCAGGAAACACTGACCCCCTCTCCTGGGGGCTAGATGACATTGTCAAAGAGCTGCATGGACCTCATGATGTTCTCATCCTGTGGCCATGGTGTGAGCGAGGCAGATTGAAGAGAGAGAAAGAGAAGGAGCTTATCAGAGACAGGGAGGGGGACACTGAGTCACAGATGGGGACATTCAAAAGCACAGAGGAAGGAGATGCTCAGAGAGACCTGAGGTAGGGAAGGGGTAAGCCTCCCACAAAGGAATAGGATTGAAATATGGGGGTGAGGTGGGAAGGTGGTATTCTGCCCAAAGAAGCTTTTCCCTACATTACTAAATCAGGCCTGAGTCCAGGTCAGGGTAATGTAGAGGGCAGGGAGCTGTACCTTTTGACAAGACTCCATGAATTCCTCAATGGTCACCACACCATCCTTGTTTCTGTCCATCTTCTGCAAGAAGGTGGTCAGGCAGGGAGAACAGGAGGGATGGCAAGAGAGAGGCAGACAGAAGTCAGGTGAGTTCCCTGCTGGTTCTTGGCCTCCTTCCCTTCACTCCAGGGCCCTCCAGCCTACCCAGTCCCAAGTACCTGGAAGAAGCTCTCCACGTGTTCCCTTGGGGCCTCCTCCCGGAGTGCAGGGTACGTGTACTTGCCCATCATGTCATAGATGGACTTCATGATGTCAAGCATTTCCTGTTAGGCCAAGAGAGAAGAGGATCCTTCCTCAGAGCCTCCAGCCTCCCTTGATCCCTTGCTTGTGGGCATATGTGGGCCATATTTCCCTCCCATCACCCTCTGCACACCACCCCCATCACCGCCACAGACCCCCAGCCCTTCAGTTGCCCTGCACCTCCTTGGTGATGCAGCCGTCCTTGTTAAGGTCATACAGGTTGAAGGCCCAATTAAGCCTGTCATCTACAGTTCCCCGAAGAATCACGGACAAACCAGCCACAAAGTCCTGGGAAGGAGGCAGGAGGGAGCTGTGTCCTCGGGTACTCTTCACCCAACCCCTTCTCTGGGTTTGGCCTGGAGATCCTGGCCCTGAAGTCCAGGAAACAGGCTTCCCTGGCCCAACTCGCCCAGCTCACCTCAAAACTGACCGAGCCATCATGGTTGGTGTCAAAGGCATTGAAGAGGAAAGTGGCATAGGTGCTGGAGTCTGCAGGGTGAGTGTGGACAAGTTGGCTTCCACACAGAAGAGGACTTCCTCCCTCTGAGGAGCTCCCCATACCCCCCATCACCTTGGCATTCCCAGCTCCTCCAGAATCCGTCCCTCCCTTAGCCTAGAGAAGGACAGCTGCTTCCCCTTGGGCCTTGTCCGCTCACCTCCTTGAGGAAAGAACTGGGAGTAAATCTGCTTGAAGTTCTCCTCATTGACAATTCCGCTGGGACATTCCTGGAAGGAGAGGGCACCAGGCTGAGGGCAGAGACAAAATCCCCTTCCATTCACCGCCCCCACCCTCCATGGCCCAAGACTCCCAGGGAGGGGGATAATCTTCAAGCCTCCAGAGGACTCACCACGTGGCTCATGTGATGGGAGGCAAGACTTCTTTCCCAGTGCACAAATAAAAAACATGGAACGAAACTGACAGTCTACAGGCGCCGCTTCCGTTCTGGCCCCGCCCCAGAACCTCCAGCTAGAAGTTCAGTCTCAGGGCCTCGCCTCCCTTCCGCCCGCACCTCAAGCATCCAAGCCATGCTTTCTGGGAAGCTGTGGACCGGCTTGGGTCCTCCTGTCCCACCCTCGCTGAGTTTGGCCTCGCCTTGCACTCACGTTCTTGAAGCCCCGGTACAGGACCTGCAACTCCTTGCGCGTGAATTTGGTTTGCTCCTGCAGCTGCTCCAGTCCCTCAGGCCGGTGACACACGGTGGACAATTCAAATTCATCCTCCACGCTGTCTGCGGGAGCGGTGAGGACAGCCGCGCCTCAGGCCCAGCCTCTGCGACCCCTCTTCAAATCACTGCCCCATTCACCCCCTCCCCGCCCCCCCGGTCCCATCCGATGCCGGAGACCAGGCTGCCAGTTCCCTGGGCCCCGAGCCAAGGACACTGAGGTAAGGAGAAAAGATGCTGGCCATCTTCGAGGTCTACCAGTGGGCCAAGGCCTAGCCTGGCCCCAGAGCCAGGGATCCGACTCAGCGCTCGCCCCTGGACCCTCGATCCCTCGTTGGAGGGGAAGGCCCCCAGCCGCATCTTCGTTTCAAAAAGGGAGGAGTGGGAAAAGTGCGTTCAAGAGGGGGCGTCTGAGGGTCAGAGCTCCGGGCCTTTGGGGACCAACTCAGATCCGCCCAGCCCCAGCCTTGCCCCGCCCAACCCCGCCCCTCTCCCCGCCCAGCCCCGCCCCTCGCCCCGCCCAGCCCCATCTATCCCAGCCATGCCTGAGCCATGCCCCGCCCAGCTCAGCCAACCTCCATCCAGACCCCACCCCCGGCCCCATCTCAATCCCGCCCCGCCCCCAACGTCCAGCCCCCAGGCAAGTGCCCCCACCCCAAGATGGCAAAGCCGCCCTGCCCCGCCCCGCCCCCACCAGGAGCGTAAGTCACCTGGGTCCAGCAGGCGGGGTCTGTGGGGGCGGAGGGAGGCTGGGGCGGCTAATGCTGAAGGGAGCGAACTGTCACCGAGAAAGCGGAAGACCCGGCCAACTGCAGACACACACCTGGCCCCTCACACTCAGAGCAAACCTCACACCCCAGCCCGTGCAAAGGCACACCCAACCAGCACAGACACACACGAAACGGACCCCATGCACACAAGCTTGCGGGACTCACGCCTGTCCTTTTCCGAATCCACCCCCGTGTGGGACCCATCTAAGTACAACACAACAGCACGCTCAAATAACTACAAAGCGGGCTTTTATGGTTTGCAAAATGCAGTATGATCCTATGAGGTGGGCAAGGCCCAACTGAGGAAACGGAGACCTGGAGACAAAGCGAGGTCACTCAACTCGAGATCACTCAGCAGGGGACCAGGCTGGGACAGAAAACCCAAATACCCTGGCGTCTGGAGGAGGGCAGGCGCCATCCTCTACACCTGTCACCGTCCTGTCGGGGCATAGGCAACACACATCAGGGATCCAAAACACGGTGGGGAAGGGGGCAGCCGCACGGAGTTGAAGACGCTAATCCAGCTAAGCCACATACAGACCCTCACGGCCGCCTGGTCTACACAGGCCGCCACAGCTACACAGGCTCAGGCCTCAGCCCGGTCACAATGGTCACACTCACACTCTCGGGTCCCACAGTTTTGCGGGAGCGGTGACACACACCCGCGCCCAACTGACCACGCCCACACACGCTGGCTTCAGCCGCACACGCACACAGTAGCCACGCTCCGTTATGCTCCAGCCCAGCCAGCACCCGCCCTCGCCACGCTGGTCACGCCCACACACACACACGCACGCAGGCCTGGGGCACGCCCCTCCCCCACACGCAGGCCTGGGGCACGCCTCCCCATACACACACACATGCGGGCCTGGGGCACGCCCTCCACACACATGCAGGGGTAGGGCACGCCCCCCCCACACACGCCGGCCTGGGGCACGCTTGCGAGCGCGCGCGCACATGCACACACATACACACACACAGGCCTGGGGCAGGCCCCACCCCTACACAGGCAGGCCTGGGGCACGCTCCCCCACACAGGCAGGCCTGGAGCATGCGCACACACAGACGCATGCACACACACGCACGCACACATCGGGCCCCGCCCCCGGAAGCACATGAGAGGCACTTGCTTTCACTGACTGAGGGCAGGGCTTGGGGCCCGCAGCACGGCAGCAGCTTGAGGAATCGCTGCTTCAGCGCTTTTTTAGTGGGCCCTGGAGGGTGGCCTGGGAAGAGAGAAGACCCCAGGAAGGCACATTAACTCCCATTGTCCCTCTGTTCCCTGTCCCCTCCCCGCCAGTCATAAATAAACCCCATCTGGGGACCAGGCTGGGGGAGGAATTAAGGGGAGGAAAGGAATGGCAAGGGTGGTTGGAATCGGGTTAGGGGAGCCCAGTGGGTCCATAGAGGTGAGGCTCAGGCACTTTGTTTAATGGGATGTGGCCGGTGACAGCGAGGCGGCAAGGATGAGGTGGCAGTGGCCTCAATGTCTTTGCTGACCTAGTACCCTTGGCTCAAGTGCCATGGCTGGACCTCTCAGGATGATGTCCAACCCAAGGATTGCCTGGGTAAGAACAACTCTCTCATACACACACCTACAGTGACAGGCGTGTATAGTGACATGTAGAACAATACATCACAGTGATGGGTGCCAGTGACAGCTTGATATCCAGTAACTCACACCTGATGGCCTAATATGCATGCTCCAACACACACACACACACACACACACACACACACACACACACAATGACCTGCTACTCCTTAACACAAACATATACAAATGTGACCTAAGTAAAACAGGATGCACACACATGGAGACCCATATAGGCCATCCCACACACAGCATGATCAAACCACACAAGAACACACAATGCCTCTGGGACATCATGACATGTGAGTCTACAAAGAACACTATCACATTGTGACCTTATAACATTATGAGACATATCAAGGTTGTCATGACACATATCCATATCATACTGTGACCTGGGTCCCCATGGCACCCAGATATCTAAGGCTGTACCTCAATACCTCACCCACAGAGGCTTCATTTTTCCTGGGTACATCCACTTTTCTTTCCTGTAACCCCTCCTCATTCCAAGGCACCCAGAATCTTTCTGCCAAAGGGCAGGGTTCCTCATCAGCTAACTCATCTACCCTAAACTGTGGCCCCTTCACAGTCTTTTCCAGTATGGCTTGCTCTTTGAGGGTGAAATAATAGTAAACTTTGCGGCAATAAGAGATCTTGGAGGGGAGTATTCTGGTGTATTGTGGGGCTATCCATGGCCCACTGATCATGGCTCCCCTTCCTCTCTTCTCCCCTTATTTCTGCACATGCTCTACAGCTCTAATTGCACCCCCAGAGGACCCTCAGTGTTACTCTGTGTGTGTGTGTGTCTGTGTGTCTCCCAGCTGCACTGCATCCAGATTCCTGGATCAGATCCCACTGGATCTGACACAGTGGCTAAAGTTGGCCTCAGTCCATTCCTGGAGGGGTCCAACTTCCTTTAGTTAAAGGTTACTCCCGCTCCATATACCCCACCCTCCCAATCCAGGCTTCACCCTCCAGATCAGGCCCTGTTCTCAGGAGGCAACTGGGTGAGTAACCACCTCCTCTCCTTCAAAACATCCTTACTTCCCTCCCACCCCAGGAGTCATGGAGAGGTGGGAGGGGGCAGTGGGCCAGGCAGGGGGATCGATGGCGACCTGGCCTCTGGCCCAGGGCTCCATTAGCCTGGACTCTGGTTTCCCAAAGCCGGATTGCACCTGGGGCCTCCAATGGTGTAGTCGCCCAACTTGGGGCTGGCTCTCCTGCCCCCCACCCCAGCCCCCTACCTGTTTCTAAGCCTCTGTCTCCTCTAAAGGTGAGGACAGAATGGCTGCCTTCAGCCCAAGACTCCTGGGATTCCCAGATGCCCTCTCTTCCCCCTTTCCCATCTAAAAGGGATGGCAAGTTAGAGCTCAATCAACTTCACCTTTTCCAGATTGAATGAGAACAAGCTCAGCCCAGCTGTCCCAGTTCATCTAGGTCCAACTCCCTGTTCCCCACTCCACCCCAATAAATGCAGCAGAGGATGGAGGGTGAGCTAGGAGTTTTCTGCTCTTACTGAACCCTAGAGCAGGCAATTCATGCACCTTCCTCTTGTTCCCAGCTTCCTTCGTATTTTTCCAGTTCTTCCAGGTATCTACCCTGCAGTCCTCCATCATGGTTCTGGTCTGTCTTCCTGTCCCTGGTGGTACTGGGGAACAGCCATGCTATGGAGTTACACAGTTCTAGCCGTGAAGAGGAGGGAGAGGTCAAAACTCCCAAGGGGGAGGCAGAAGTGCTCCCCACTCCACCCCAATATTACTCTCCCTACTGACTTTGGGGTGGGCTGGGGAGGGGAGTTGATTTTCCACTCCCAATGTCTAGGCCCTGGAGACCATTCTGCACTTGGATCCTGATAGGAGCTTGGAGAAGCAAGGGGACTTGGGAAGCAGGGTCCCTGATCTGATCCACTCCTCATCCCCAATCATAGCTGGCTACAAATGTCTCCTTCACAATGTTCACACTCTTCCCTCCAGAACCCACCTCCTCCCAAGCCTTGGGTATGGAGCTGGTATATCCTCAGGAAACTCTGGAAACAGCCACATGCACAACCTGATACCCAAAGAGGCTCAGCCACATACTGTGCCACTCAGGCCTGGCCACATCCACCTTCTCACAAAGCCACATGCCCTGTCACTCTCACACATACAGTCATATCCCTGTCCCATACACGGGCTCACAGTTACATACTTTGTACTCTCTCACATACAGGAACACAAAGTCACACCCTGTGTCTCTCACACACTGAGCCCACACACCCCATAAGCTACACTGCACGGATGGAGGTGTGGAGAGGATGCACAGGCACCGTGGTGGGCCCCGACTCCAAAAAGGACCCCCCAGAAATCTGTTGTTACCTCAGAATCCCTAGAACCTCCCTCCTCTACTCCAGACACTCCTTCCCTATCTCCAGACCCCTCCTGGTATCCCCCAGAATCCCCTCACCTCCTCATCTCCACACCCCAGTCCTCCCACACTGCACCCCTCATCACCTCCTGACACCTTGTCCCCCAGATTCCCTCCTCTCTCCATATCTACTCCTTGAGGCCTCCTCTTTACCCCTCCCAGATGTCGCATCCCCCAAGCACCTCTACTCACCTCCCAGATCCCTGTCCCATCACTCACCTGCTCATCCCTGCCCCCAGTCATGAAGACAGACAAACACCCTCCCTAGTGCTGTGGGGCAGCTGCCCCACCAGCCAGCAGCTCAGTCATGCCAGGACACCTGGATTACCTTCCAAGGAGACAGGCTCAAAGAGGCCAAACTGCTCCAGGACCTTGACAAACAGAGCGAGGACCACGAGCACAGCGACCATCTCCAGCCCTTCCAGGTTCATGGTGGGCCTGGGGCATGGCCCCTACAGGGCCCAGGTTCAGACACGCTGGTTCGCTGCCTCACACCACCTCCCCCTCAGGCTCCCCAGGCTGAGTAGGACTGCCTGCAGCCTCCCTCCCACTCTCCCTCCCAGGATCTCCTTCCTCTCCCCCATCACCCCGCCTCTGCCCCACAAGCCTCCCAACCACAGCCGCCGCCTCTTCCTCTTCGCAGGGCCACCTCAGCCTTTGGACTGGCACCTCCTCAGGAACCTTTGGCCAAGATATGGGCCAGAGGAGGGAGGGGGCAGTGACCTGCCTCTGTCCCTGAGAAGTGCTTCCCCTAGACATCCTGTGGCTACTCTGTGCCAAAGGGAGGGGGCAGAGGGAGGAGCTGAGCTTAGGGAGAAGGCAGGGAAGGGCAGGGTGTATGTGTGTGAGAAACCACCATCTGCACATGTATAAGTAATCAGACGCATGGGTCAGAATATGTTGTGGTGGCCAGGTGTTTTCCTGTGTGTATATTCCTGTGTTTGTCAGTATGGCAATGCATAGTTCTCCTCTTACGTGTGTCTTTGTGCGCTTACATGTGACTGTGCACCTGTCACAGAGGTGTGTGTTTGGTGTATGGTTATGCATTTTGACTC
Organism: Pongo pygmaeus; assembly: GCF_028885625.2. Classification (NCBI taxonomy): domain Eukaryota; kingdom Metazoa; phylum Chordata; class Mammalia; order Primates; family Hominidae; genus Pongo; species Pongo pygmaeus. Next base: position 107,113,002 of record NC_072381.2, read on the forward strand.
TTGCGTATATGGGTATGTGAGCTGGATGTCTATGGTCTGCATGTGTGGGAGTGTGTTGAAGTATTTGTGAGTGTGCATGGGGAGTGAGATTCCTGTGTTTTAGTAGGGTTGTAGGATGTGGGTCTGAAGTTTGTTAGGTATGGATGTGTTGTATAATTTGGAGGGTGGGTCTACTGTTTTGTCATTGTACTGGCATGGAATTGTATGAGAATAATGGCGGAGAAGGCAGTGACCTCTCCTGCTAGGAGGATATCACCAATATCGATTTGGTTGCCATGGAGACTGTGAGGAGGGAAGCACTCTCTTCCCACAGGCCACAGGCAGTGAAACTGAGGCCCAAGGGAGGGCGGATAATATACAGTAGTAGCCTAGGCAGAAAAAGGCCACTTAACCCCATCAGGACCCTCTGGGGAGGGGACTTATTGCAGCTGCCTTTGGGGTCAAGAAACCCAAGCTTCCTGGGAGAGGAGGGGGGACTGTGCTGGCTCCTTATGTGGCTGGGACCTCATCCAGGAGATGCCAAAGCCCTGCCTGCTCCTTAGGAACTGTTATTGAGCTGATGGAGAAGCCCAGCTGCTGTAGGAGGGAAATCTGAACCCTCTAAGGGAGCCACCCCTCCCACCCAGCATCCCTGGAGTCCCTCCCTCCTCTTCCCTGCCCCTTCTTGGTGCCGTGTTTGTGTGTGTAAAGGGGTGGGGAGAGGCCTACAGAGCCAATGAGCTGCAAGACTAGGGCCTCTGCGTTAGTAACACCATTACTACCGCTGCTGGCTAACGGTGACTGAGCATTCACTATGTACTAGAAAATGCACTATGTGCTTACAGGTGTTGTAACACCGAATTTTCACAATAAGCCTATGAAGGCAGTACTATTATCCTCATATTACAGGTGGTGAAACTAAGTCAAAGAGAAATTAAGCAAATCTTCAAGATCAGAGCTTCAATTTTAACCCAGTCTGACTCAGCCTTCACTCTAAACCACCACACTACACTGGTTCCCTTCTTAGAAAGCTGGCCCAGCCGGGAGGCCGAATTTAGGGGGATTGGCCCCAGAAGGAGCCCTCCCTCTTGTCCAGCTCTGGGATGACTGTGTCTCAGCCCAATTTGTGGGGTGGGGGCCAGTCCCTAAGGCCCCAGTTGAGGTTGGCTGATCTGCAGTTCTAAACAGCCACCACCGGGGGGCACGTGTCCAACCTCACACAGTACCATACCCCTTCCTTCTCCCCGACCTGCCCCATCCAGGGAAGGGGTGGGAAGATGACGCTTCACGTAGGCTTTTTTTTCTCTTTTTTTTTTTTTTTTTTTTTTTTTGAGACAGAGTCTCGTTCTATCACCCAGGCTAAAGTGCGGTGGCGCTAGCGATTCTCGTGCCTCAGCCACCGAATAACTGGGATTACAGGCGTGCACCACTACGCCCAGCTGATTTTTATATTTTTAAGTAGGGTTTTGTCATGCTGGCCAGGCTGGTCTCGAACTCCTGGCCTGAAGTGATCTGCCCCCGTTGGCATCCCAAAGTGCTGGAATTCCAGGCGTGTGCCACCGCGTCCGGCCTCAAATAGGCTTGGTCTGTTCCACTCCTTTCCCCTAGGAAAAAGTCTATTTAGGGATTGCTTGCCATTACTCACATCTTAGAGGTTACTGATTTACAGATGAAACCAGCAAATACCTCCCTATGACTGTCCAACTTCCACCCCTGGCAATATTCTTCCCTCTACCCTCATCAGGGTAGATACTTTTGTTTCAGCCAGTTTGGCCTCCTCACTGTAGCTGAAACACACTAAACTCTGTCCTATTTCTGTGTTTTTGCTCTTACCATCTCTGTCAGGGCTGCCCTCGCTTCTGCTTTTCCTCTTACCTATCCGTTAGAGGCAGCTTAAATTCCCTTCCCTTCAGAGCCTCCAGCCTTCAGTGGTCTACCAGTAACCTGAATTCTGACTGAATTCCTTGCAGAGTCCTCAAAACTCAGCAGGGAATTCTGTAATGTTATCAGTGGGAACAGTAAAAGGTGTTGTAGAATAGTAAGTGTTAGGGTGGACTAGGGTGCCAGACTCCCTGGTTTCAAATCCCAGCTTTGCAACTTGGAATAACTGGATGGGCTCTCAACCTCTGTATGCCTCAGTTTCCCACCTCATATGGTTGCTGAGGAGGGGGGAATAAAATAATACATGGACAGTTGTTAGAATAACACCTAGCACAGGCCAGGCACGGTGGCTCATGTCTGTAATCCCAGCACTTTGGGAGGCTGAGGCAGGTGGATCACTTGAGGTCAGGAGTTCAAGACCATCCTGGCCAACATGGTGAAACTTTGTTTCTACTATAAATACAAAAATTAGCCAGGGATGGTGGCACACATGCCTGTAATCCCAGCTACTCAGGAGGCTCAGGAAGGAGAATCGCTTGAGCTAGGGAGGCAGGGGTTGCAGTAAGCTGAGATTGTGCCACTGCACTCCAGCCTAGGTGACACAGCAAGACTCCATCTCAAAAAAAAAAAAAAAAAAAAAAAAAAGAAAAACACCTAAACACCTAGCACAGAGTAACTGCTGAATATGTGTCTGCTACCATTATTAACAACGTAACACTCCCCCTTACATTTCTATAGCTCTTAACAGTTCATAAAGCATTTCCACAAACACTATTATCTGGATGGCTTCTCATAACAACCCCATGAGACGGGCAGTGAATAGTATTGTACCCATTTTACTAATGAGGTAAATGAGGCGCAGAGAGATAAAGCGCCTTGCTTGAGGTCACCCAACTAACAGGATATGAAGCAGAGATTTGAACCCAGATTTCTCTGTATCAGTCTTGTTTCCTCAAATACATTCCAACCTCCTGGGAGAGCAAAGATGTTAAAGGAAAAACAAAAAAAAAAACCTGGACCTACACAAATTGAGTGTCAGGCTCTGAGCTAGTGCTTGTGCAATGAAGGTGAACCAAATATGCCCTCACTGGGTAGAGAGAGACAGCCCTACTGAGAGAACTCTAAGGAATCTACTCATTCAAAAAATATTTGTGGGATGCCTATAGGTGATAGGAGCTGTTACAGGCAGGTTATGAAATGAGTTATAGCAAAAGCTTCTTAACTGGGGGGTCAGGCTCAAATGTCAACTGTCCACCTTAACAAAGAGATCAACATTTGGCCAGGCATGGTGGATGGCTCATGCCTGTAATCCTAGCACTTGGGAGGCTGAGGAGGTTGGATCAGGAGTCCCAGACCAGCCTGGGCAACATGGCGAAACTCTGTCTCTACAAAAAATTAGCCTGAGCCGGGCAAGGTGGCTCATGCCTGTAATCCCAGCACTCTAGGAGGTCAAGGCAGGTGGATCACGAGGTCAGGAGTTCGAGACCAGCCTGGCCAAAATGGTGAAACCCCGTCTCTACTAAAAATACAAAAATTGGCCGGGCGTGGTGGCACACACCTGTAATCCCAGTTACTTGGGAGGCCTAGGCAGGAGAATTGCTTGAACCCAGGAGGTGGAGGTTGCAGTGAGCCGAGATCATGCCACTGCACTCCAGCCTGAGCAACAGAGCGAGACTCTGTCTCAAAAAAAAAAAAAAAAAAAAATTAGCCTGGAGTGGTGGCACACACCTATAGTCCCAGCTACCTGGGAGGCTGAGGTGGGAATTCGAGGCTGCAGTAAGCCATGATCATGCCACTGTACTTCAGCCTAGATGACAAAGTGAGACCCCATCTCAAAATAAACAAATAAACAAAGAGATAATATTTATCCAGCACATTTTGTGTCCTGGATACTTTACATGTAGTATCTCACTTAGTCCTCATAATAAACCTGAGAGGTAGGATCTATTATTCCTGTTTTTACAGCTGACACGGTCAGAGTGAGTGGTAGTATACCCATTTTGCAGATGAAGGAATTGAAGCTTCCCGCCAAGATAAGCTCCTTGCTTATCTTGGGAAAAAAGAGTGATTTTTTTCCAAGATAACAACTGACATGCTAATAAAGAATGAGTTTGGCTGGGTGCAGTGGCTCACGCCTGTAATCCCAGCACTTTGGGAGGCCGAGGCGGGTGGATCACAAGGTCAGGAGTTCAAGACCAGCCTGACTCACATGGTGAAACCCCGTCTCTACTAAAAATATGAAAATTAGCCGGGCGTGATGGCGCTTGCCTGTAATCCCAGCTACTCAGGAGGCTGAGGCAGAATTGCTTGAAACTGGGAGGCAGAGGTTGCAGTGAACTGAGATCACGCCACTTCACTCCAGTCTGACTGAAAGAGCAAAACTCTGTCTCAATAATAATAATAATAATAATAATAATAATAATAATGAGTTTAACCAGAGTCAGTGATCTGTCAGCTCCCTCAGGCAGTCTCTCCAATATGTGTGGGGTGTCAAGGAATCCTAGGGCCTACAGCTTAGTTTAGGTAAGGGAGCTATGGGTAATAAAATCAAAAAGGGTCAAATTCCATGAAACCTTGAATGCCAAGCCAGACTATTTGAATGGAAAGGGGCCCCACAACAGTCCCTCCTTGCTCCCTGTTACTGATAACTTGTAGCCAGTTGCCCTGGCCCTGGCCCTGTCCCTGGCCCCTCCTTTTCCTAACTCCCACTCTCAACTCTCAGAGACCTTGACCCAGCCTCACCAGGACTCATGGTCCTAAATCAGCCAGGCATCCCGTGGCAGAGTCTGTCAGGAGTGAAAGGACGAGTTATTACTCCAGGCTCTCCCTTCTCCCCACTCAGAGACTTCTCAAAGTGGGTTCAGTGAGAAACTTGCCAGATCCATCCTCCCCAAGCATCCCTGTGCCACGAATTTAGCTCTTCACTCAAAGTAAAATCTCTGTGGAAGCAATCTGGCAGAGTGGGAACTCAAGGGAAAACCATCTCGAGGCATGAGGTGGGCCTTCCCCAGATCCCTCAAATCTTACCACAGAGATATTCCTATCATTTATTTATTTATCTCCCCCAGTTCAAATGTGAGTAACACTGCCTTGTGGGGGAACCCACTCTATGCAACTGTCCCACCTTCCCCAGTCTACCTTTGTCCCACCCCCCACCGCCACTGTTAACCCAGCCAGTGAAGACCTCAAAGCCCTTCTCTCAGTCCCCCAGACCCACACCATTCCCAGCTAGGCCAAAGACACAGCAGCCCCCAGCTGCATCGGGTGATTAATGACCTCCCTAGACGTTGGGGCTATTTTGGGTCCTGGAAGTCATGCCTGCAATGACTGAGAGCTGGCCCTGCCTGGCTCCAGCCATCTGTCACTGGAGACAGGCCCAAGCAGGGGGCTTGGAGGTTGTATGCTCCCCAAAAGATTTCCAGGTATGGTTCTGGCTCAGGACCATCCATCTACCCTCCTTTTGGGGGAGAGATGGCAAGGAGAGGCCACAGGCCCTACCTATATTCCAGGGGCTCAAGTGGATACCCATGGAGAGAGCCAGAAAACGACAGATCTCAGAATGCCAGAGGACCAGGTTGTTTTGGTCTGTTTGAGGCCAGGTGCAGAGGAGACGTTGGGTTCTGTGGGCCCTGCCCAAGCAGTCATAAGGAAACGCAAGTGGAGATGTGCATACACCTCAGCAGTGCCATGGGATACTCACAATCCACACCTCATACACTCCACAAATTTCACACCAAGGTACAACCTCACGAAGTCTACACAACCAACTTAGAGACTCAGGAACCCTCAACCCAATCCTAAAGTACAGAACTCCAGGTACACACAGTCTCAGTGTCACAGAATCCCAGTGATCACAACCCCAGGGAAACACAGACTCAGCCATGATAGCCCAGCGATGCACAACTTAGTAATGCACAATCCCATTAATACACACTCCCAGAGAGAGAGAAAACAGACATACAATCCTTAAGCCACACAAGTCTATCAGTCCCACGTCATGCATGAACTTGCTAGCTGAGTTCATGTTGGTCTAGGCCCATCTCAGGGTTTTTTCCTTCTGGACACTGACCCTTCATCTTAAGACCCCTTCAGCCAAGAAATGCAGGAAAGAGCTGAACTTTTTCCCTGCTCTGCTGCAAGCCTCCTCCTTTCATCCCTGGGAGGCGCCCTGCCCCTCACTTAAGGCCCCCTCGTCTGCCTTCAGTGAGAAGCCCCGCCCACTCCACCATTGTGAGGGAACTTGATGCCCCTCTCCTTTCCTCTTTGAAGAGCGCTGTCTTCCTCCTGCTCTGTAAGGAGGCCCATCCCCTGCTCCGCTTCTGTCCGGGATCTCGTCTTGGAAGCCCTTTCCTTGGAGGAATGTTGCTCCCTCCATCTATGTGAGGTGCCCTTCCCTCCCTGCCTCTGCGGAGCTCCTACCCCACTTCGCTCACTTTTTGAAGGATCCTGCCCCTCCCTTCCCTTCCTCATACCTGGGGACAGCGACCCAGTCACCAGCTGGTAGAGGGATCGCGCTGCCTGCCCCAGCGGGCTCCGGCACCTGCGGGGGCATCGGTTCATGGTTTGGCGGAGAGCTCGGCGTCCAAGCTCCGCCCCCAGGCCCCGGGGCGGTCCGGTCTCCGCCCTCACCCGGGTAGGCCCTGCGTGGGCGGCGCAGGAGGGCCGGCCCGGCAGGCATAGGATCGAAACCCTGGAGCCTTCTCATGTTCTCCTGGCCGCACGAGAGGGGCCCACCCTGGCCCCATCATGTGAAGCACCCGCCCCCAAAGTTCCCGGACTGGGGTGGGCGAGGAGGGGCGGCGCGGACTCAGCCTTCTCAGGGAGCATTTTTCTGGGTTCTGGTGCGAAGGCCAGGCAGGCACATGTGTGTTTTGAGAAAAGAGCTGGATGGGGAATGAACCGTATCTTTTATTGCCCCCTTTCAGCCCCTTTTCTCCGCCTGTCGCACTCCTCCCCGCACCCTGCACCCCGCCCCCACCATCTTGGCATAAAGAGCCGAAGGGGTAAGAGGACAGAGTTGTCATGGCAACTCCCCACACTTCCACACTTCCTGGGCCAATGGAAGAAAGCCAGGAGGAAGGAGAAAGAGGCCAGTGTATTGGGGTGGCAAAGAAGAGGCGGCAGAGTTGTGCCCCATTGCCTTCTGTCTCCTGGCTCCAAATTCCTTGCTCTCATAACTGTTTCTATTTGTGTTTGTCTCGGTGCGGCAGGTTCACAGACTCTACCACCACACGCTGGCTACAGCCGAATGCTTCGAGAAGAGCCCCACCCCCACCCCACCCCCCACCCCCCACCCCCACTTCGGTCCCGCTGCGCCCCTTTCCCGGACTCCGGACTCATCTCTATCAGGTTAGACCACAAGTAAACCCTTCCAGGACTCTCTAACGCCTTAAAATTCCTGGGAAAGCCTACGGGAGAGATATAGTCCCGCTCCTTCGACTGGGATCCCGCATGTTTGGTTGAAAACCCTACATTTAAGTGGTGAGAATGACCTCCTAACTCTGGGCAAATCTTGTCCACTTGACGGCGACTATCCCCATCGCGAAGCAGCTCCGTGCGCATGACTCCTCGCAGCCACACGGGGGCGCCCCCGCCCCGGGAACAATACTCAGGGCCGGAGGGACTCCACGGAGATCCCAGTCCGGGGACCGAGCTCAGGGCTGGCCAGCCAGGCTCCAACCCTCTCCGCATCTTCTCTTGGCCTTTCTCTCTTCCGCTCAGACAGGGCCGCTGCTAAACGCGGCCTTTCCCCTCGGAACCGCACTGCCCAGCGGCCCCGCCGGGCTGGGAACACCCGAGGGATTAGACAGGGGTCTGGGTGGGGCTCAGACTGTTTTTTGTTTTGTTTTGTTTTCCTGAAGAGTCTCTCCCAGCTCCCTTTTGAGCTTGGGGTGGGAGTGGGGAAGTAAAACGGTCGGAGGTACCCAGGATGCCCTGAGGTGTAGCTTTCCAGCTGCCTCCCTGCAAGCCTGATGGGCCGGGATGACGGGAGCTGGAGACTACCCTAAATCCGATCCCAGGAATCCCAACTGCAGGGAAGGGGAGGCGAGGCCTGGCGCGCGCTTCAGCACCGCGGACAACGACTCCCCTTCATGCTTCAGCTTAGGCATCTCCCAGCGCTCAGAGCTCAGCGCCGCCCGCCCGCCCGGAGTCTTTGTTGACACTGGCGTCCCAACCCGATTTGTCTCCCGCTATAAAATAAGCCGCCCTTCGAGAGGAGAGCTCCTGGTAGTCCTGTTTCTACTTTCCAAGTCGTGTGTGGAGCTATCTACAGCTAGGCTGCTGTAGACCCGGACCACAATTCTTGATACTTGTAAACATTTGACCCTTCCATTTTCCTTGGGAGGTAGGCAGGCAGGCAGGAAGTAACATTCCCTTTTACAGATGAGAAAGGTGAGGCCAAGAGAACAAAAGTCACGTAGTTGGTACACTTCCATTCCTGACTGACCTGGGGCAGGGCATCTCCAAATACAAATGCTTCCCCCACCCAATCTCATTCAAATAGCCAAGTGGGGAAGGGATGGTTTCACTAAGGGTGAGAACCCATTAAAGCTGGAAGCAAACACTGACTAATGTGATGCTACTGAAGGCCCCTAGGCCCTTACTACTCTCAAGAATCCTAAGCTGGTGATGCGAACAGAATTCATGGAAGAGCTGGACAGTGGGCCCTTTGGATTCCATCCAGCTCTGAGGCACATCTGGCATGCTCTCTCATCTGGGGCCAGCCTGAGTGGCTCCCCTGATCCTGACTAGGGCCTCCCTAGGGACAGTGATGGGGGGTGGGGGAAGACACATGCTCAAGGCACCTCATCCTAGTCCCCTCCCCCTTCCCAGGTCTTAATCTCACTCCCCTCAGGAAGGACAAGGATCATGGCCTCCCTCTACCTCCCCAGCTTTGTTTTGGCCTCAGGGAGACAGCCTCCCTCCTCCCACTCTGCTGGCTTTCTAGAGCAGGCTGCACGATGAGAGACACAAACACACACATGGAAATGTACGCAGGGTGACACAGTCACCTACACAAACACATGGCTCTTCCTACCAAACCCAGGAACATGCACATGCACAGATGTACTGGTCTCACATACCTCCCCATGTGGGAAACAGAGGATGCCCGGGCAGCCAAGTGGTTTGGGGGGACATACAGGACACCACATGGCACTTCCCAGGCCTAGAGCTTCTAGCTCTGGCTCTGGAGGGGAAGCAAGAGGATGTGTTTTCCTGGGGTTTGAGTGAAGTTCTGAAATGTTTGTTGGGGGTTGAAGGATTCAGTTGTAAGAATAATCTGAGTACATGATTTGGTGTGGGGAGAGAGGGCTGACCCAGCACTAACTAAAGCCTTCCTACAGGGGCCAGGTGCTGGAGCCATAAGGTCTCTTGGAAACCAGGCTGGGCAGCTGAACACTAAAGTCCCTCCTTGGGTCCACCTGGGCTATTTGTGGAAAAATTGGTGAAGCAGTGGGGTGTACTAAAGACCCCTATCTGTACCAGGAAGCCAGAGAGGCAGCAAGGGTGAGACACATCATGGACACTCACAGAGCCCCGCTGCAGACATCACCACAGGAAAGTACACAACTAGCACTGAACACTAATCTCAAAATCACAAAACACAACACAACCTACTTTAACAAAGTCTTGCCCAGAGGGCTTATGGTCATGAAGTCTTACAAAGAGACAAGCCACCCTAAAGTGGAGCCCTGATACATTCTGGTAGTTACACACCACTTCATACAGAATTACTCACAACACATCGTTGCACATATAACAGAGACACATGGTCAAAACAACTTCATCAGTACAACCAGGGTCCTACGCAAACTCAAATATCTGACGAGACCATACAATTGCACTGCCACATACAATCACACTCACCCTAGCTGTCATCAAGCCCAGGGCACATGGCAACCAGCTGTGGGAGGCGCGCGCGCGCGCTCGCACACACACACACACACACACACACACACACACACACACACACACACAGAATGACAGGCGCTCACGCACGTAACACCTCCCACTCCAGACACCCTCTCAGCCCTGTGTCACAAACGCCCACACCTGCTGCCTCTCCACACCTGCCTCTACTGTTCCTCCCCAACCCCTGCAGGACCCAAGGCTTTGAACCCCCAGTGTCCTGCCGCCCAGACCGGGCATAAGAGTGGCTGGGAATGGGGCAGAGTGTGGGTGCGGGCCAGGCCGGGGTCAGAGAGGCGGAAGGGTCTAGAGGAATGGAATCCACCCTCCCTCCCGCGACCCCCACGTCACTGACTCACCCGTGAGCTGATCGTAGGAGCCGTCCAGGTCTCGGGAATCGGACAAACTCTCCTTGCGGCCCTGGCCCCGCATGGCCCCCGGCGCCCCGCTCCCGCCCGGGCCGTGGGAGGGGGCGCCGGGTGGCCGGGATAGGGCGCTCACACGGCGCCCCCTGGCGGCCTACTGTGCTGTCGGGGCTGGGGGAGTCCGGGCTGAGGCTGAGTCTGGGAATGGGCCCGGGGTCTGAGGTCTACCCGGAGGTCCTGGAGCAGGAGAGGGAACACTAGGCAGCAGGTGAGCGCAGAGCCGGAGGCAGAGCGGAGCTGAGCGCGGAGCCGAGCCGAGCCGCCTCTCTCCTCCCGCCCCCTCCCCGCGGCTGTCACCGCCGCCTCCCCCCTTTGGCGCTGCCGGGATTGGCTCCCCCTACCCCCGCCCCCCACCCTTTGCAGCCCGGGGGAGGCACCCGGTGAAAGGGTGAACTGCAAAGTGCGGGGAAGGAGACTAGCTCCCCAGCAATCTGTCCCTAAACCAGAAGTCACGGGGCTTGGGGGGGCGGGGGAGAAGAGCGCGGGACAGAAGAGCCCCACTGAGAGGAAACCCCGCCCCCAATTCTCAGGCACCCCTTCCCCCTTCGTCAGCACAGTTCTGGCTGAGGCAGAGTCTGGGGTATCATATCGGAGTCCCCTCTCCGTTTGCCTCCATGTCAGCCTGTATTTTCTCTGTTGTTCCTCCTCCCGTGTATGCATCTCTCGTGGTCCCAGACAGTCCCCACCATGCTTAAAGTAGGTTAGGGATGCAAAGAAAGAGTCAACCCAGCCTCTAATATTAGCAGGCTCATCGTGGGCCAATGGACTATTTCGTCTTCTCTCAAGTTCCAGAAGGATCCCAACTCTCACCCACTCCAGGACCCTGTCTCTGGAACCTATTCACTTTCAGGGTGCCTCCTTCACTGATCTAATGACCTCCCATAGGCCGACTATGAAGATAAAGAAATTAGTGAACCGGGTCAGTTTCTCAAGACATCCTTGCTCTTTTGTTCCTCCCCCGCAGCAACTTTTCTGCCCTTCTCTTTTGTCACCTGTCCTGTCCTGGATTCCTTTTTTTCCAGCAGATATGGGGAGCAACTGACAGGTTTGGGGATCCATGTCAGGATACAGAGTAGGAAAGAAATGCCCTTGTTATGAAACCCCTTCCTTAAGATTAGCTCCTTTCTAAAGGCAGGGCTAGCACGGATGGGCTCCCTCATCTCCCAGGAATGGATCCTGAGTGTTTGAGCGCCACAGGTCTGACCTTCCTCAGGATGCTTCCTGGGCTCCACACCCAAAAGCCCCCCAACCCCTTGCTATGAGGATGAGGGGACCTTGTCTGGTGGGTCTGAAGGAGTGACCTGTTAAGACCAAAAACTTTAAAGTGACTCAAGCACACTTAATCTCTTCAATTGGCTTTAATTTCCAACCACTTGATTTAATCAACCCAGCAGGAATTGTGGCGGGAATTCCGGCCTAAGAGGGGGACAAGTGGCTGAGGGTAAGATTGTCTTTAGGAGCAATGCCCTGCGCTTGGATCTCCCTTGGCTCTGGAGGAGCCTCCACACACCTGGCATAGAGGCTGGGCATAGAAAGTGCTTGGGCAGCTCCTGTTAAGGTTGATTTCCAGGAGACAACGGGTGCTCTCGTTTGGAGTTCTGAGAATAGGTATATGTGAATAAACTGGTCAAGAGAAGGGCCTTTACAATGGAGGGCAAGGAGCCCTCTGCTTAGTGCCCCATGCCCTAGACCTGTCCTCATTCACTTGGAGGAAAGGCTGGCAGGAATCCATAAGTGGCCAAATGGGTTGGCTTGCCTCCTCAATACCACTAAGTTTGGAGATAAGGGAACTAACTCCCTTCTCCCTCCTTCTACCCAGAGGGCAAGAGAGGTTACAGCTCTCCGAACCCAACGACCTCTACTAGGGCCAGGAGACTCAGAGGAAGGAAGAGAGTTCACAAGGGCAGGTAGGGGTCCCCTAGCCAGATGGGAGCAGCACCTATGAGATTACCTTACCTCTATCTTTGAGGAATGAGTCTGGGCAACAGAGATTAAGAAAAAAAAAAAGCAACACTAAAGACAGTCCCACACAAATCAGTTTTTAATAATTTCAACTTGCCACCAGCTCCAGATCCAGCTGCCTTGGGGGTTTATTATCAGGGAAAACACTAAATGCCCCAGGCTGAGCTATCCATCCAGTGATCAGATGACCCAGCCTGTGATCTCTTAAGAACCTACATCTACACATGGCAGCCTGTTAGTGGCTTCTCTGGAACTAGTGCATAGCTGCTCAATGTTAGAGCCAGAACTCTGGTTCCCAGGGAGGGCAAGTATCCCAAAGAGATTTGAGGTTAAATGGATGGCAGTCCAGGTGGTCCCAGATATGCTCTCACTGCTGAATTCCTGCACTTACTCCTAGAATATACCAGTGCTGTTTGCTCCCGCCATCCTGAGGGCTTTAGAAAGTGCTTTAAAAAGGGAGGATCTCGAAGCAGCAGCTATTTCAGAGGCAGCTGTGGGGAAAGCCTATAGTGGTTCCATGGAGGCTATCCAAGGGAGGAACCACAAGCCAGCTCCCCAGAAGTCAGGAGATTTGCCTGTGGCCCCACCCAGAATCTGAGTGGACAGAATGGAGGCCTTATGCATGATGCTCACCTGGCCTGTTTCAGATGCAGGGCACCCTACCCCCAGAAAGTTCTCTTCCTCCCAGGCACTAGACCATGACAGGAACAGATTCCTCCCCAGAGGAAATTCTCAGGCAGGTTGGATGTAAACAACAGCAGGGTAAGGGAGTGGAACACATGGAGGGGAGCTCAGCAGAGGCAGGAGACGCTGCCAGAGGAGAGGGGGCTAGGGAGGCGGGGGAGCTGCTGGAAAGGGAACCAGCAAAGTAGGCACCTTGAGGGCTCCAGAAAGCCTGTCAATGTTTATTTCATACACACCCTAAAGACAGTAAACCAGATTAGAAATTAAAAGTTAAGGTTGTGACCCTATTGTGCTGATGAGTCAAATGGGCCAGAGGAAGGGGAAAGCTAACGGTACTCCTGGTGCCAAAACTAAAATTCAAAAGGCGGTGGCCGGACATCAGAGCACTGGGCGGATTCTCATCTCCAGTTTTCCCAGAGAAGTCAATTCTGAATTCAGAAAATAGGAAAACTGGCTGGGCGTGGTGGCTCACGCCTGTAATCCCAGCACTTTGGGAGGCCAAGGCGGGTGGATCATGAACTCAGGATATTGAGACCATCCTGGGTAACATGGTGAAACCCCATCTCTACTAAAAATACAAAAAATTAGCTGGGCGTGGCACATGCTCCTGTAGTCCCAGCTACTCGGGAGGCTGAGGCAGGAGAATCGCTTGAACTCAGGAAGCAGAGGCTGCAGTAAAGCCGAGATCATGCCACTGCACTCCAGCCTGGGCGACAGAGTGAGACTCCGTCTCAAAAAAAAAAAGGAAAAAGGTACCCTATTCCTATCTTAACCTAAATCTGAGTCAAAGGTCCCGATGACTGGACAAAGTGCCAGTGGGGGCAGGGGACACAGATTTCAAGCCAAGCACAGCCCCAGGCCCAAAGGAAGCAGGATGTAGCTCCAGCTATATCTGACAGTTGATCTGTTTTCAGAAGCCAAGCAGAGCCACTGACTTTCAGGGTGCTGGCACTGCCCTGAGGCTTGCCTCACCAGCTCCCGAAAATTAGTCAGTAGCTACAGCTTATAACCTCAAGATTGGAAATGTGAGGGGCTGTTTAGGGAGCCCACTCTGGAAGTCCCCACATTCCTGGAGGCCTCTCCCCACTGTGCCCACCCATTCCTCCCCAAATAAGATTATCCCTGGCTTAACCCTCCTGCCCCTGCTGCCCAAGCTCCACTGAAGTGTGGTCTTCACCAAGAGAACTTGGTATCTGTGTTTCTCTCCAACCTCGGGGGCAGCCCCCTCTCCCCTCGCTCCCCCTCCAGCCCATGATCCTCATGGGTAAGGGCAGTCAGAGGCTGCTCAGGTAGGCGTGGCCTCAGGAGATAGTGGAGAACTCCTTGAGCAGGACTTCTTGGCTGAGCGTGTGGAAGGCCAGGTTTCTCCGGACGTTGGTGCTAATGGATCGAACCTGGGAAAGGGTAGTTGGGGAAGGTGGGAGGGCACAGCCAGAGAGAAAACAGGAGAGAGTCAGTTCTAAATGGCAGAGGACAGTGCCTGCTACACGGGGCACTAGAAGTCTCTCTCTTAGGAAATGAACCCTTAACAGCTATTATCCCTGCAGGCAAATGAGCAAACAGTTCCTTGACAGCAGGCAAGGAGCGAAGAGGGGTGGACAGGAACAAACTCTAGAGGATGTAAGAAGAGCGCCTGGGCTCCTGGGGAGGTAGAAGCAGGCACAGACAAGAAAGCATCTGTCTCTGCTTTGGCTATGCAGAAGGGGGACTGGGCTGCTCAGTGATCTGATGGAGGAGGAGAAACTGAGGCCAGAGGACTCATGCTCTAGCGCCACCTCTCTTTAGATGTGTTTCTAGTCTCTTCACTCTCCCTTTGGATTTATTTACATTTTTGGGTTGGAAGGAGCGTTTAGAGATGCAGTCCTTTTCTGGCACAGATGGCAAGGGTAGGATCCAAGGAGGCCAATTTCAATGGCCAGGGCCAGGTGACACTGCTAGTGAGTCCCAGCTTGGGAGCAGGGCCGAGGGTTCTTAACTCCTAGTCTAGCACTCCTTCTAAAGATGCCTGCCCACTCGAGAGGAAAGTCTGGGGCGTATCCTTGCTGCGTGCCCACTGCTCACCTCACATACTCTCTACCCACAGAACCCTAACCCAGTGTTGCCTGGGTCAGCAGGGTAAAAGCCTGTAGAGAAAGGGTCAGAGGGCCCAAGTCCCTACTCTGAGAGGGTTCCAAGAGGAATCTGGCAGACTCTTCAAGGAGATTTCCCCACAGGAAATAGCTGTGTAGATTGCCTGAGAAACAAAAAGGGGAAGGAGGAGGAGAGTGTGTCTGCCCTGGGCCCCAAAGTCTCAGGAGCTATCCTTCAATTTCTGCTATGCTGTAGGAAACTTAATGAAGTCATCAGGAAGGAAGCAGAGGAAAGGGCAGCATGGCAAACAGCAGGAAACTTGAGCTCATTAGCTCCAAACTGCACCAGACCCTCTTTGCTCCCCTATGCCAGGGGAACAAATATGAGCAGAACTGAGTAAGGCCGTGGCGAGTGTCTCAGAGCCTCAAGACACCGCTCCTGTAACCCTCTCCAGCTCCTCATAGATTGCTCTCTGTTAACCATTGGCTCCCAGAACTTCCTCCACATCAACTTACAGACTTGCCAACCATCCCATAAAAATGCTCCACTCTGCTATCACTTTACACTAATGGTTTCTGTGTTCCAAACTAACTCACCCCAGAGCATGTCTTCCTGACCCTGTGGAAGTCCAAAATCCTGAGGAATGTCATGTCAGGATCAGAGTTGGGCTGTGTTTAGCACAAGACAAACGATCTAAAACGCAGTGCCTTCACCACACTTGGCATGGGGTAAGTAAAAGCTGAGCTGACCCAAGTTCAGCCCCAGCAGAGGGAGGTCTAAGGACAGGGGAAGTGAGTACAGAGGCCTGCAGGTCCTGGTCTCGGTCCCCAGCCAGGATGTTTGTGTAAACCAAGCTGGTAGGGTTACAGGACTGCAGGGGGGCTGAGCTTTTCTTGAGAACAGCTCAGAGCACAGGACAGGAAAGGGACCATCAATAGGGCTAGCTCTGTGGAGACACTGACTGGGAAGTTAAGTAGGAGGCAGAGCAAATGTTCATGGCTCCAAGTGCCCAAGGGTGAGGGCTGCAGGAAGCTGAGTGATTGGAAAGCAGGGAGTGGAGACTGGAGAACTAGATTGGGAGGGGACTCAGACCAGCAGCCAGTTAGGAGTTTAGGAAGAAGTGATTCCATAAGAAGGGGAAGAATTAATTACTCTTATTAGTTGCCCTGAGGACAGGTTAAGGAATAACGAGGCAGATCTGCTCCTGGGAACACACGTCAAACCCCAGGCCCAGCTGGAGCTGTGCAAGGGCTGTCTCCATGGCTGCAAAGGAGAAGTAGGCAATACTACCTCGAATAGCATCTTCTCTTACTGCCTGGGGAGAGAAGTTGCATACCCCATCCCAGCAGACCCCTCAAGTCTTGTTTTATCTGCCCTTAGCAAACCGCAGTTGTTCCCTAGAGGCCCATCTGCACAGTAGAACCCAGTGGCTGGGGGCGGGCCCCTAAGACACAGGCAGAGGCGGTGGGGCACTCACCAGCTCTTTGAAGAAGGCAGCTTCCTTGTGCTGCTCTGAGTAGCGCTCATACTGGTCCAGGCCATCCTGCAGCTTCAGTGTGAGCGTGTCATAGTTGGCTCTCACCACCTCCAGCACCTGGAGGACATCAAGGGCCAGGCAGGGCTTAGGCCATGCAAATCCCACATCCCTTAGCCCCATTCTGCTGATCTACTGGGTTGGGTTTGGTCTGTGACAACACTCCCAAGAAACCTTGCTTATTACTTATCTTCCAGAAAACAGCCTGGCTACAGGGAGCGATGCCTCAGGTTTCTGGGACCACTTTCTCTCTCTCTCTCTCTCTTTTTTTTTTTTTGAGACTGAGTCTCGCTCTGTCACTCAGGCTGGAGTACAGTGGCGTGATCTCAGTTCACTGCAACCTCTGCCTCCCAGGTTCAAGCGATTCTCCTGCCTCAGCCTCCCGAGTAGCTGGGACTACAGGGGCACATCACCACACCTGGCTAATTTTTATATGTTTTAGTAGAGATGGTGTTTCGCCATGTTGGCCAGGCTGGTCTCGAACTCCTGACCTCAGGTGATCCACCCGCCTTGGCCTCCCAAAGTGCTGGGATTACGGGTGTGAGCCACTGAGCCTGGCCAACTTTCTAATCTTTTTTTTTTTTTTTTTTTTTTTCTTTTCCTTTTTGACACAGAGTCTCACTCTGTTGCCCAGGCTGGAGTGCAGTGGTGCAATCTCGGCTCACTGCAACCTCTGCCTCCTGGGTTCAAGCAATTCTCATGCCTCAACCTCCTGAGTACCTGGGATTACAGGTGTGTGCCATCATGCCCGGCTAATTTTTGTATTTTTAGTAGAGACGGGATTTCTCCATGTTGGCCAAGCTGGTCTCTAACTCCTGAACTCAGTTGATCCACCAGCCTTGACCTCCAAAAGTGCTGGGATTACAGGCGTGAGCCATTGCACCCACCGCGACTTTCTAATCTCTTCTATTCCCTGCCTTTCATGACCAGCCCAGCCTGGCCACCAAGTCTGTTTACTCTGAGTACGGTAAAAGAGCATGAGAAGAGGTTACAGAACATCTCAGCTCACCAGTATCCCTGACACCACAAGTGTGCTCTCAGCCTTATCCTGAAGCTTTCCCTGGCCAGGCTGTCACAGTTGCTGAGTAAGACTTTGCCAATGTCTCCTTCCTTCTCCCGTTCTGGGAACCACATTTCTTCAGTCTTGGGATGTTCCTCAGCACCATCTGCTACTTGTTTTCATTGCTCAGTGCCAACTCAGTCTTCTTATCCAGTGCCTGGATTGAACTTTAGGGCATCCCAGCCTTTGGGTATAGGGTACGCTTTCAAGACTAAGCTAGAGCCTTTGTTCTGTGGAGTTTTTCTCCCACAACATCTCTCTGATTTTCTATGCGGGGAGGATTCAGACTTCCACTGACTCCAGGAACCTTGACTATCTGTGGTTACAGAAAGAAGGGACTGTTCATAGCCAGGCCAGATGTGACTTCAGCTTATAAGATCATGAATCAAAGGCAAGGACAGTCGGGGGAGAGGCACTACACATCAAATCAGAAGAAGTGAGCTAGGAAGAAAGGGGAGACCAAGAAAGGGGATGATCATTCACTCTGGTCATCGGAGTGAAGTTGATCTGACCTGGAGGAAAGCCTATGGCATCATGGAGAGCTCCCTGCTCAGTGGCGAGCTTGGAGGGATTAGTGAGTGACAAGGAACACACGGCTCTGACAGAAGGGGGCTGGGGGTTGGGAAGAGGAAATTAGCCAGAGTCAGGATGGAGGACAGGCTCCTGAGAGGCCCAAAGGTGCCTCTGCACTGTTCCCTGCACCAGTCCAAATTTGTGCCAGGCAGACTTCACTTGGTAGCAAACACTCTGGCTGCCAAAAATTCCTGAGGAGAGAGAAGGGCTGGAGGGCACAGGGAAGGCTTGTGTCCCTATGGCAGAGTTACCGAGTTCAGTTTGGGAGGGAAGGAACAGCTAGGGCAAAGGTGTGGCCCAGCTTTCTTCCCTTCAGACATCCAGCTCTACAAGATCATTTTGCCTGGTGTGTCCCACAGACTGTAGTATAGGCTGGTTCCTCTGCTTCTCATTCTACTTGTCGGTTCTGTAGGCAGGAGGACTGGTACCCAGCAACAGCAGTCACCCACAAAGTAATCTGGTCCTCTCATGCACGTGGGCTGCACTCGTGGCTGGAATATCTGCAGCCAAGGTCTTGGCTCAGAAGTGAATGGCTCAAGCCCAGAAAAAGGCAAAATTCCTCCAAGATGGAATCAGCCCCTAGGAACCAGGCAGAATAGAATAATACATGTTTTCCTATGCCCTGAAATCTGGGGAGCCTCAGCAATGCTTAAGACCCAGCAACTTGGGCTCAGCCTTTCCTGAGCGGTGTCAAGTGCCAAAGGACAAACATCATGCTAAAGTCAATTTCTGCGAAAGAGGTTACTGCATATGAAGAGATGGCTGTACCTTCTGACTACATCCTGAGAGCCTCAGGCTGCAGGTAAGGCTGCTTTGATCACCCGGACTCTCTCCTCTTGCCAGAGCACAGTAGAAGGTCTAAGGTCTCACTTAGAAGAGTGATTTCTTCCTATCCCAATAAAGCTGGCTTTTGCCAGCATGGTTTAGTTTAGTTTGTTACAGGGAGGTGAGGGCAGAAAAGATCCCTGAGCTACTAGCTCCTTGGAAGAAAACCAGAAGCAGCCGGACGTGGTGGCTCACGCCTGTAATCCCAGCACTTTCGGAGGCCGAGGCGGGCGGATCACCTGAAGTCAGGAGTTCGAGACCAGCTTGGCCAACATGGTGAAACCCCATCTGTACTAAAAATACAAACATTAGTGGTGGTGCACACCTATAATCCCAGCAACTTGGGAGGCTGAGGCAGGAGAATTGCTTGAACCTGGAAGGCAGAGGACGCCATGAGCCGTGATTGCGCCACTGCACTCCTGCCTGGATGACAGAGCAAGACCTTGTCTCAAAAAAAAAAAAAAAAAAAAAAAAAAACAAAAAAGAAAGAAATCCAGAAGCCTGGCTAGACTTATAGTGCCCATGATCTCAGCTCTCCTCTTGTCCAGACACTGCCCGTTGCCACCTCCCCCTTCCGTGGCCCTTTCTTTTTTTTTTTTCTTTTTTTGAGACAGTCTTGCTCTTGTCACCCAGGCTGGAGTGCAATGGCGCGATCTTAGCTCACTGCAGCCTCCACCTCACAAGTTCAAGCGATCCTCCTGCCTCAGCCTCCTGAGTAGCTGGGATTACAGGCACCTGCCACCATGCTTGGCTAATTTGTGTGTGTGTGTGTGTGTGTGTGTGTGTGTGTGTGTGTACTTTTAGTAGAGACGGGGTTTCATGATATTGGCTAGGCTGGTCTCGAACTCCTGACCTCAGGTGCTCCACCCGCCTCAGTCTCTCAAAGTGCTAGGATTACAGGCGTGAGTCACAGCGCCCGGCCTTCCCTGGCCCTTTCTTGTGGGCTTACTTCCTTTCTTCCTCTTATACGTGAGGAAAGTTGCCTGTCAGTTCATCTAGTCTCTGCTGTCTCCTGCCCTTGTCACTTGTCTTTTACTCACAAAGGAAAAAGACATTCTAGGCTCAGGTCTGGGCCCCAACCCATCCAAGACTTCAGAACACTAGCAGGTACTTGCCTAGCCTAGGACTTTGCTTTCTGTAGCTGAGACTTAAGGAACATGTCTCATTTGAGTCTCAGCACTGGCCTGGGACATGGTGAGGGCCACACTTAGAGAGAGGGCCATCTCCCAGAGCCTCTGCCTAAAGGCCTGAGGCTTACCACAATTTGCAGCCTCAGTATCTGCTTCCTGGCAACTCTAAAGGTCCCTCTCAGGTTGAAATCCCTTTCCAATCCATCAGTTAACAGTCTACGCCCCCGCAAGCACAAGGCTACCTTCTTTCATCGGCCGTTGGGCTTGTGGGCTTCCTAGAATCATGCCAACCACCTCAGCCCAAGGTAGCCTCAAAGCCAGTAAGTCACCTACAGGTCACATGCTCTCCAAGGAATCCTCACACCACCACCTATGACCCTTAGGAGACAGACACTTGGGTCTTGGCAAGAGCCTGATAGAAAGTTAACTGAGCTGACCAGGCACGGTGGCTCATGCCTGTAATCCCAGCACTTTGGGAGGTTGAGGCAGATGGATCACGAGGTCAGGAGTTCGAGACCAGCCTGGCCAAGATGGTGAAACCCCGTCTCTACTAAAAATACAAAAATTAGCTGGGTGCAGTGGTAGGCGCCTGTAATCCCAGCTACTCGGGAGGCTGAGGCAGGAGAATCACTTGAACCCAGGAGGCAGAGGTTGCAGTGAGCCGAGATCACACCACTGCACTCCAGCCTGGGCAACAGTGAGACTCCATCTCAAAAAAAAAAAAAAGAAAGAAAATTAACTGAGCTGGGAGTCCTGCTCTTGTTATGGGACTTCAGACAATTCACCTAGCCTCTGCCTCAGCCCTTTTTTCTATAAAATGGAACTTGAACTCACCTTCCTAAAATGACATGGGAATAAAAGTTTTCAAGTTCCTGAATAGAAGTTTTAAGAAACATACAATTGATGGAAACACTGTCATCCCAATGGCTACACAGCTACCTAGACAGCTCCTATGACTCAAAAGTAACTACTTTCACAGTCTAGAAAGTACCTACCTATTTCAAACTGTCCCAAAGATTCTATGTGCATAAGTGATTCTTCACCACAAAGGAACACCTTCTGGGTTCAAGCAGAAGATAAGGGATACACAAATGGCCTCAGTTTCAAGTATCTCATGCCCTCTTCTTTGCCTTAAAACACTTTGCCTCAACTTAGGCGAGGGGAAAACAAAGTGGGCAATGTTTGGCAGGGCCTAAACATCTGCCGCTGAAGCCTCTGGAGGTAAGGGGCCTGAGAGGACAGCAAAGCCATCAAGAACATAGGACTGAGGTCAGAGACCTAAGTTTTAGTTCCCAGTCAACCACTAATTAGCAAAATAAATTTACACAAGTTTCTTAATGTCTTTGAGCCTCAGTTTTCAGTATCTATAAAATGAAGACAACACCATCTACATCTTATAAGGCTGATGTGAGCATAACATGAGATAACGATTGTACAATGCCTGGCACATAATCAACAGTCAATAATGGTTACTAATTTTATAATGAAAGCCTTTCTGGTGACAAGGAGTATTTGGAGTTCTGGCTATCTCAAGATAGTTCTAACGATAAGCCAGGGGCTAGGGCCTCATACATCTTCATTCAGCCTATGGCAGATTCTGGTGAAGAGGAAACAGCACTGTCTATTCTTTTTTTTTTTTTTTTTTTTTTCTGAGATGGAGTCTCACTCTGTCGCCCAGGCTGGACTGCAACGGCGCGATCTCGGCTCACTGCAACCTCTGCCTCCCAGGTTCAAGCAACTATCCTGCTTCAGCGTCCTGAGTAGCTGGGATTATAGGTGCACACCACCATGCCGGCTAATTTTTTTTGTTATTTTTAGTAGAGATGGGGTTTCACCATGTTGGCCAGGCTGGTCTCAAACTCCTGACCTCATGATCCGCCCGCCTCAGCCTTCCGAAGTGCTGGGATAACAGGCGTGAGCCACTGCACCGGGCTAACATTGTCTATGCAATGTGAAAGCAAGCTTCCCACAATGACCTCACCATTCTCAGTGTTAACTACCAAGGCATCAGCCAGAACTCAGAGAATGGCCAGTATAACTTTGGTAGTGCAAAGTGACACAGGTTGTACTAAAGAAAAACTAAACAAAGAGGCCTGGCTTTGCATGATGCAGGTTGTGAGGCTGTTGGCCACATCAGGATCAGGATGTCTTCAAGACAGGAAGTAGATGAGATCCTAGTGCACAAGGTTAGTTCAAAATTGCTGACAAGGTTTCAGACACATACACATCCTAGCACACATAATATGCATTCCTCACAGACTATTCAGTACCCTGTGCTCCATTTATTTCAGCAAGGCCTTTGAAACACAAAATAAATTCTACCTTGAAGGTAGCAGCGGCAAAACAAGAATCACCAACATGGAAAAGTTCCTGGCAATGGCTATTCAGTCTCAATGCCAGAGGGCTTTGCCTTGTGCCTGAAAAATTACTCAGTTTCGAATCTCTGTTGACCTGAATTCCCAGCAGAGTAACAGTGAGAGGACACCTAAATAACAGGATGTGACCAGACAGCAAACTTGTGTTCATTACTTTCTTCTCAATTTAAGCTGACATCTACAGTTTAACCTGTTTGGGGAAAACATGTGAGGCTGCCACCAGCCCTCTCCCAACCAGGGCAAAATGTATGGTCTTTCCTAGGGTCCAGGCTGCCAGATGAGGCTAAGACCACAAGATACTAACAGAGAAGCTTACAGAGACTTCTTACAGAATAGGAAATAAACCAGGAACCTAACAGGATGGTAGTGGGGAATAAAGAGGCTACGAAATCAGAAACATAGGTTCAAATTTTGAACCATCATTTACTAGTTACATGACTTTGACCTGGGTTTTAGTTTCCTTAATGGTGAAATAGTCCCAATACTATCTTCTTATAACATTATGAAGATTAGAGATAGTATACAAAATAAATATAAAAAAAATGATAGGGCCTAGCAAATAGAAGGTGCCAAATGGATGAAGGCTATTGAGATGGAAACAAATAGAAAAAACAGAAATAGAAAATGGAAGTATCTGATGTGAGGGAGGGGAAAAAAGAAAAAGTGTCTGATGTATTCGAATAAGATGAATCAGCTGGTTATATGGTAGCCAGGAGGGCCTGGAGTTATTCCTAGCATCTGAGGACAGTGATATGGAAAATCATACCTTTTTTTTTTTTTTTTTTTTTTTTTGAGACAGAGTTTCACTCTTATTGCCCAGCCTGGAGTGCAGTGGCGCAATCTCAGCTCACTGCAACCTCCACCTCCTGGGTTCAAGTGATTCTCCTGCCTCAGCCTCCCAAGTAGTTGGGATTACAGGTGCCTGCCACCACTCCTGGCTAATTTTTGTATTTTTAGTAGAGATAGGGTTTTACCATGTTGGCCACGCTGGTCTTGAACTCCTGACCTCAGGTGATCCGCCTGCCTCAGCCTCCCAAAGTGCTGGGATACAGGCATGAGCCACCACGCCCAGCTATCATACCTCTTTTTGGCCAAGTGCTACTACATGGACAAAACCACAGAAATAATAGTTCTGGACCAGGTACAGTGGCTCACACCTATAATCTCAGCACTTTGGGAGGCCGAGGTGGGAGGATCATTTGAGGTCAGGAGTTCAAGACCAGCCTGGATGATGGAGTGAGACCCCATCTCTACGTTTTATTTATTTTTTTGAGACAAGATCTCACTCTGTCACCCAGGCTGGGGTGCAGTGGCATAATCACAGCTCACTGCACCTTTGACCTTCTGGTCTCAAGTGATTCTTCCACCTCAGCCTCCCAAAGTGCTGGAATCACAGGTGTGGAAAAAAAAAAAAAATATATATATATATATATAAAGAAAAAAATAATAGTTCTGGGAGGAGCCTTTGAAATCACTTAGCTAGTTCATGACCCTTATTTCACAGAGGAAGAAATAAATGTCCAGAAAGATTTTAAATTGCCCAAAGTCATAAAACTGGGATTATATACCAGAATTTTCTCTCAATCCAGTGCTCTTCCTAGTGCTCAACCCAGTGCAGGCTGTGCTCAACTCAGTGCAGGCTGGTCTAACCTGGGGCACATTCTTGGGTTTACAGGCTAAACTTGGCCTTCAGAGACCAAAGATTCAAGGAATTCAAACTTGCTTCTCCTAAGAAGTTTGGAAGTATGATTTGTGGAGAGCTAAGAAAGTAACCTGGTGAAGCCTTGATTTGCTGTTTGAGCTTTAATGACTACCCAGCTCCTTAGGGCTCCAGGGTTTGACAATTTTCAATACTAGCAGTTGAACACCCTGCTCAACCCTGTTGATAGTTGGTGTAAACCAACAAAATTTTATAGACCACTCCAAACTCATTGTCAGCAATATCTGATTTTGGCTGCTATTTTGATTACTCAATACTCATTTTAGACGGAAGCTTGAAATTCAAAGGTCTTTGATCTTTAATTGAGCTCTTCAGGCCTCTGCCATCCTGTAGTCTTCAGGCTCGGGGTGGGGTGCTAAAAGATTCAATAAATCCCTTCTACAATGAATGCTCCTATCTCAAGACTAATCTTCCATTTTCCCAAATAGACTGTCATCATTCTGTTCCACTTCCATGCAGTTCTGCTTTAACCCTGTCCAACTCCTAATCATAAAAAAATTAATCTCTGGATGACTTGAAACAGATAAAGGAGTTAAAATGGAATCAGGAGGAAAAAAGATAAAAAGCCTTTTTATAGGATTTTCATAATAATTTCCATCTATCTGTCCCACTGGATTCTTGATCATTGTTCTACTTTAGCTGTTTACTCACTAGAGAATATGATTTTTTGAACCCATTTCTTCCACAAAGCAGGAAAGGACAGCCTGAGTCATAAAACTCTGAAAACATAAACAAGAGCATCACCAGGCTAAGTCCAGACACTGCCCTTGCTTCTCCTTCCCATAATGTGGAGGGGGTTGGGCAGGCACTACTTATTCTGCAGGCTGATAATGGAGAAATAATGAGTTTGTTCCACGGCAAGTTGGGTAATAGAGTTTATTCCTCATGATGTTTCAGGATTTGGGACACATCTATCCTGGTGCCCACAGAATCAAGAAGCAAGAAGTCTGGACCACAAAGTAGGTATACAGAAAAAAAAAAAGAAGGACTGAATAATCAGGTTTGCTCCCCACACCACCTTTCTAAGCTGTTCACTGTTCTGACCTTTCTGACCTCCTGGTCCTAGCATAATTGTCTTATCCCTAAAAGAAATAGTGCTGGGCTGGGTGCAGTGGCTCATATCTCTAATGCAAGCACTTTGGAAGGCCGAGGTGGGTGGATCACTTGAGGTCAGGAGTTCAAAACCAGTCTGGCCAACATGGTGAAACGCCATCTCTACTAAAAATACAAAAATTTGCCGGGAGTGGTGGCATATGCCTGTAATCCCAGCTACTCGGGAGGCTGAGGCAGGGGAATCGCTTGAACCCAGGAGATTCAGTGAGGTTGCAGTGAGCCAAGATCATGCCTGGCGACAGTGAGACTACACTTCAAAAAAAAATAGTGCTGAGCATACCTTAGGCCTTCAACAATGGTCACTGGCAAATGGACTGCTAGAGGGGAGAGGAAGGTCCAAGCAGCTGCAGGCAGTTTTTAATCGTAAATACACAATGAAATCTCCCTCTCATCATCCTGGAGAGACAATATCACAAGTCAAATATACCATTTGTCAGCCAGAAAGGCTGAAGTCATCTTCTTTCTAATACCCAGCAAATTTCCTCAAACTCAAAGGAAGACAACTTTTCCTACAAAAATGAGAATGACCTACTCAGGGCATTGCCTAATTCTCTTCTCTGGATTTGTTATTGGGTCTAAAATGCTCTATAAACGTGGGCAAGAGACTGAAAGAGAAATGGAAGGTCTTATCTTTTATTTCCTCTGAAATGACTACATTTAGCCTCCCACTCTTCCTCTATTTTCCTAAAACCAGGCCTTTTCCAGAACTGGTTATGTGTCTCCTAATGAGGAATAGCCCTCTTTTCTCCCAGAAGCAATAAAGGTCTGTCCTTAACCTTGCAATTTCACCAGCCTAGGCAGAGCCTCTTGATGGCATTGTAACAATTATGTTAAGTGGTAGTCAGATGCTGGACAGCTTAGAAGAGGGATTCTGATAAGGGAGAAGCAAAAGCCAATTCTTCTTTCCCTAAAACCCACATTCTTCCAAATTCAAGATTAGTTGAAGCTAAACAAGAAGCACAGCGCTGCAAAGATGTTCTCTAAGTAAAGATCTTGGCAGGTCACTGTTGGGTCTAGTTGCATCTGGGTGCTGAAAAGTTCCAATTAGTAGCTAGTGATAGGCAAGATGGCATAGTGGTTAAGAGCACGGCTCGAGTTAGCCTGCCTGGACTCATATCCTATCTTCACCAGTTAGCAGCAGGGTGGAGCTGGGTAAGCCTGTTTGTTCATCTTTAAAGCGGAAATACTAATAACTTCATCATATATAGCTGGTTCTGAGGACTAAATAAGACAATGTATTGAAAGCTTTCTGTGCTTGGCACATAGAAAGCACTTAAGAAGTGTAGCTGTTACTATTATTTTCTTTTGCCTTGATATGACCCTACGAATAACTATTTTTTAGGGCCTGAAATTGGGAGAAGTGACCTATTTCCACAGCTTCCCTTTCAACCCCATCCATAAATAAGAAAATTCCTCTCATCTGTCCCCACCCTTTCTGGAAGACATTTGCATTTTACAGGTTTCCCAATGAGGGATTTCCTGTTGAGGAAAGAATATACTGCTTTAGGGTTCGTGCATTAGCAGGTGGACGCAGGCAGAGTGGCAGCCCCTCTCCTAGAGAAACAACATGCCATTACGACTGATTTCCTCACTGAAATCTCTCATAGCTAGATGCTTAGCACTCTGAAGGAGGCTCAGTGTGACATTATGGATTTTCATGTCTAACAGAGTCCTAAGAAACAACAAACAGTCAACATGTTTGCAGACTAATTTAGTAACACAGGCCCAACCAAAAAAGAAAGTAATCTCTCATCAAGGTCACGTGGTAAGATTAGAGTTAGACCCTGATGTACCTTCTGCACTGTTCTCAGCACTCTTTGACAGGCTTCGAAAGCCCTCAGAGCCAAGTCTTACCTTTATGGAGCTAACATGCAAACTGAGGAATCAAGATAAACCACCATCAACAGGCACACCCACAGATGTAAGGACATAGAAGGTTGAGCCAGTAACACTAAGTATGGTTTGGAGTCAGCTGCTTAACTGACCAGTGAATGGGCAGCTAGATTAAGATAGTGTCACACCTTCTAAGACTGGGAAAATAAGGAACCCAAGGTATTTTCTCTTTTGTTTACCACCTCTTCCTCTTTACATTACTGTAGTAGCTAATTTTGAGTGCAAAATTCTACACAAGTGTAGCAGGGCCCCCGAGACAGCAGCTGCAGGAAGGACCAACCATTAGCTTGGATATATCTGTGACCAACACTGACAGCCTAGACTCCAGCAGGGCAATCACCTGAAAGGCAGATTCTTCAAGGCTCAGCCCTGACACTGAAATAAATAAATCCTGTATAAAAGATGAGCAAAAGATGAAACGAATGGGAGAGGATGTCACTTTACTCTCAAAATATACAAGCTATAGCTATGGTTTCTCAGAAATTACATTTGATCCATTCTGAAATGTCCTTCTGAGGTGTGTTCAATGTAGCGATGGATTCCAACTGCATAAATTCAGCTCAGCTGTGCAGTGTACTTATTAGATAACTGTCCAAAACAATCTAAGCAGACAAACATGGTGATCTTTGAGCAGCCAGGTTCAAAGAGTTGCTGAGCCATTTTTAGCACTTGTTTGCATATAGCAACCAAAAGAGTTGTATCTCTGACAAGGAAAACAATTAGATTCATGAGCTCCAATGCTAACTAGTACCCAGAGGAGACTGTTAAATTCCTTTAAATGCTATCGGCTTACCCTTCTGGTCCATGGGCAGATGGAGGGTCTCAAAGAGACACAGTGACCAAGCAGACAGTTAAAAGGATAAAATATTAGAGACCCAAAAGCTTCAGGTTCAAACCCTCCTTACTGTTGAGAGACATGAAGGTTGAGCCTTTGTAAATGATCAATGTTAGTTAAGGCTAGCACTTGGACCCAAGAATAGATGGAAAAAAACGGGGAAAGGGAATATCAGAAATGTCTTAGTAAATTATCTTTAAAAGGACATAAAAATGCTCACTATATATACCATTTCCAACATCCATTTGAGACTTCCCTCTGTAGTAACTGAGAAAAGAGGAGGGAAGAAAGAGAATGAAGTAGGCAGAGATGATAGATATAGATATAGATATAGATATATAGATGAATAGTTAATGTAAGGGAAGGTTCTCTGAAAAATATGTGAAATTCAAAAAATTCAGTTGGGTAACTCAGGGTATGCAGTATTTTAAAGTAGTTCAGAACTTCCACTTGATAGAGTAACCGAGAACTGGGAAACAATTCTTGTCAGATACTGGATATCAGGCAGTGCAGGACAGGAATCCTAAGAGAAGGAAAACAAGGAGAACTTGAAGGTCCTGCCAAGCTAAGGAGACATATAGGTATTTGGGGAGGCAGACTATTAAAGAGAAGGGAGATAGGCCGAGAAGGAGCTTCAGAAATTTTCAAAGTGTTTCTACTGAATTTGTTCCTAAATATTAATAATATGGATTGCATATGTTGGGTCTGACTCAACTAGGTCAGACAAAAATTAACTGAAAATTTGTAAGCTGAACAATTCTCAGAGTTCACAGAGGGCTGGGAGATGTTTGAATTTTGACTAACCAGAATGAAGAGTACTTGCTGAATACCTAGGGCATTCAAACAAGATGCCACAATAGTTACACCTTAGCAGTGGCACTAAACTAGCCCTAGAGT
Source organism: Pongo pygmaeus (assembly GCF_028885625.2). NCBI lineage: Eukaryota > Metazoa > Chordata > Mammalia > Primates > Hominidae > Pongo > Pongo pygmaeus. The sequence continues at coordinate 107,141,869 of NC_072381.2, forward strand.
AAAGGCTACTTTAAACTTACCTAAATGAAGATTTCAAAAATGTATCAGAAGGATTGTACTATTCCATAAATATTTTATCTGCCTTCCTGAATAAAGTCCAATATAATTTAAAGAAAGACAACAAAATCTAGCACTTAACTTCAATAAAAATCGCCAGACATATCAAGAAGCAGAAAAATGTGACTTATAACCAAGAGAAACAGCAGTCAATAGAAATAGACCCAGAAATGAGGGAGATGATGAAGTTAGCAACAAGGACATTTAAAGAGCTATTATTTTAAAGACCCATTAACATAATAAAGAGAAAAATGGTAGATATAAGGCACATTGTAATAAAACTAATGTTAAAGGAAGAATAGTAAAAGCAGCTAGAGAAAAAAAGACACATTATGTATAGAGGAACAAAGATAAGAGTTCACATTGCTTGCCAGAAAATATGTAAGCCAGAAGACAATGTAATAATAATATTTGTGCTGACAGGAAAAAAAAATAGTTAACTTAGAATCCTACATCCAGCAAAAACATCATTCAGAAATGAGAGTAAAATAAAGACATTTTCAAACAATCTGAGAGAATCTGTTGCCAAAAGTCCTGTACTACAAGAGATATTAAAAGAAGTTCTTGACTGGGCGCAGTGGTTCACACCTCTAATCCCAGCACTCTGGGAGGCTGAGGCGGGTAGATCACGAGGTCAGGAGTTTGAGACCAGCCTGGCCAACAGGGTGAAACTCTGTCTCTACTCAAATACAAAAATTAGCCAGGCGTAGCGGCATATGCCTGTAATCCTAGCTACTTGGGAGGCCGAAGCAGAAGAATTACTTAAAGCTGGGAGGCAGAGGTTGCAGTGGGCCAAGATTGCGCCACTACACTCCAGGCTGGGCAACAGAGCGAGACTCCATCTCAAAAAAAAAAAAAAAAAAAAAAATCTGGGCACAGTGACTCACACCTGTAATCCCAGCACTTTGGGAGGCCAAGGCGGGTGGATCACGAGGTCAGGAGATCGAGACCATCCTGGCTAACACAGCAAAACGCTATCCCTACTAAAAATAACAACAACAACAACAAAAAATTAGCCAGGCGTGGTGGTGGGTGCCTGTACTCCCAGCTACTCGGGAGGCTGAGGCAGGAGAATGGTGTGAACCTGGGATGCGGAGCTTGCAGTGAGCCGAGATTGTGCCACTGTACTCCAGCCTGGGCGACAGAGTGAGATTCCCTCTCAAAAAAAAAAAAAAAAAGATGTTCTTTGGCAGAAGGAAACTTATATCACCTGTATCTATAAATAATAATAAAGAGCACTAGAAATAGTAAATACATGGGTAAACAGAAATTATTTTTACACAAATTTAAAATGTATGACAACAATAGTACCAATGAAAGAATAGGGCAAATGGAAACATACTATTACAAGGTTTTCACATGTAACGTGAAATAATACAACATTATTTTGAAGGTGCACTATGGCCGGGTGCAGTGGCTCACACCTGGAATCCCAGCATTTTGGGAGGCGGAGACAGGCTGATCACTTGAGGTCAGAAGTTCGAGACCAGCCTGGCCAAAATGGTGAAACCCTGTCTCTAGTAAAAATACAAAAATTAGCTGGCCATGGTGGCGCGTGCCTGTAATCCCAGCTACTGGGGAGACTGAGGCAGGAGAATTGCTTGATCCCAAGAGGGGGAGATTGTAGTGAGCCAAGATCGCACCACTGTACTCCAGACCTGGCAACACAGTGACACTCCATCTAAAAAAATAAATAACATGAAGGTACACTGTGATAAGTTAAAGATGTATATTGTGAGCCTTATAGCAACCACTAAAAAAAGAAAACAAAAACGGATAGCTAAAATGTCAATAGCAGATATAAAATGAAATCATAAAAAAAAAAACCTCAGTAAAATAAAAAGAGGGCACAAAAAGAAAAAAAAAGAACAATGAGTAGATGGGAAAAATGGGGGGAAGCAAAATGGTAGTTTTTAACTCAGTTATATTCATAAGTTAAATGTAATACTCCAATTAAAAGGCAGAGACTTTCAAATTGGACATAAAATCAAGAGCCAATTATACACGTTGCCTAAAATAAATCCACTTCAGCCAGGCGTGGTGGCTCATGCCTGTAATCCCAGCACTTTGGGAGGCAGAGGCGGGTGGATCACCTGAGGTCAGGAGTTCGAGTCCAGCCTGACCAAGATGGAGAAACCCCGTCTCTACTAAAATTACAAAATTAGCCTGGCATGGTGATGCATGCCTGTAATCCCAGCTACTCGGGAGGCTGAGGCAGGAGAATAGCTTGAACCCGGGAGGCGGAGGTTGCGGTGAGCCAAGATCGTGCCACTACACTCCAGCCTAGGCAACAAGAATCTACCTAAAATATAAAGGCACAGGTTGAAAGTAAAAAGAAGAAAGTTGAATTGCTATATTAATATCTGACAAAGGAAACTTAAAAACAAGAAATAGTATCAGGAATATAGAGCAAAATTTTGTAATGATAAAGAGGTCTATTCATTATGAAGACATAACAAACCCATACATACATGCATCTAATAACAGTTTCAAAACTTTGAATGAAACAAAATTGATAGGCTAAAGAAGAAACAGAAAAATATATAGTTACAAGTTGAAGGTTTCCATACTACTTTCAGTAACTAATGGAACCAAATAGGTAACCCTAAACAATATGGGTTTGAACTGTGTGGGTCCATTTATATGCAAATTAAAAAATATACATATATATTAGAAAGGTTTTTGAAGATATGGAACAATTTGAAAAATCTCGCAAATTGTGTAGCTTAGAAATTTTGAAAAAAATTGGTTGGGCATGGTGTCTCATGCCTGTAAATCCTAGCACTTTGGAAGGCCGAGGTGAGAGGATCGCTTGAGCCCAGGTGTTCAAGACCAGCCTGGGCAACATAGTGAGACTCCATCTCTTAAAAAATAAAATAAAATTAAGGCCAGGCACAGCAGCTCACACCTGTAATCCCAGCACTTTGGGCCGCCGAAGAGGTTGGATCACAAGGTCAGGAGTTCGAGACTGGCCTGGCCAATATGGTGAAACCCTGTCTCTACTAAAAATACAAAAATTAGCTGGGCGTGGTGGCACATGCCTGTAGTCCCAGCTGCCCGGGAGGCTGAGGCAGGAGAATCACTTGAACCCAGGAGGCAGAGGCTGCAGTGAGACAAGATAGATAGTGCCACTACACTCCAGCCTGGGCAACAGAGCAAGACTTCGTCTCAAAAAAAAAAAAAAAAAAAAAAAAAAACACACAAAAAAACCCCAGACAATTCTCAAAAGACACATGAAAAAATGCTCATCATCACTGGCCATCAGGGAAATGCAAATCAAAACCACAATGAGATACCATCTCACACCAGTTAGAATGGCGATCATTAAAAAGTCAGGAAACAGGTGCTGGAGAGGATGTGGAGAAATAGGAACACTTTTACACTGTTGGTGGGACTGTAAACTAGTTCAACCATTGTGGAAGACAGTGTGGCGATTCCTTAAGGATCTAGAACTAGAAATACCATTTGACCCAGCCATCCCATTACTGGGTATATACCCAAAGGATTATTAATCATGCTACTATAAAGACACATGCACACATATGTTTATTGCAGCATTATTCACAATAGCAAAGATTTGGAACCAACCCAAATGTCCATCAATGATAGACTGGATTAAGAAAATGTGGCACATGTACACTATGGAATCCTATGCAGCCATAAAAAAGGATGAGTTCATGTCCTTTGTAGGGACATGGATGAAGCTGGAAACCATCATTCTGAGCAAACTATCTCAAGGACAGAAAACCAAACACTGCATGTTCTCACTCATAGGTGGGAACTGAACAATGAGAACACTTGGACACAGGTTGGGGAACATCACACACGGCGGCCTGTTGTAGGCTGGGGAGAGGGGGAAGGGATAGCATTAGGAGAAATACCTAACGTAAATGACGAGTTAATGGGTGCAGCACACCAAATGGCACATGTATACATATGTAACAAACCTGCACATTGTGCACATGTACCCTAGAACTTAAATTAAAAAAAAAAATCAGGACTTTACAAACTCTCAATTAAAAGCCCTGATGCAGCTCAAAAAAATTTTTTTTAATTAATTTAAAGCTTTGGGAGGCCGAGGCGGGCAGATCACGAGGTCAGAAGATCGAGACCATCATGGCTAACACAGTGAAATCCCGTCTCTACTAAAAATACAAAAAATTAGCCAGGCATGGTGGTGGGCGTCTGTAATCCCAGCTACTCGAGAGGCTGAGGCAGAGAATGGCATGAACCCGGGAGGCGGAGCTTGCAGTGAGCCGAGATTGCACCACTGCACTCCAGCCTGGGCGACAGTGCGAGACTCCGCCTCAAAAACAAACAAACAAACAAACAAAAAAGAAAATATTAAATATGTCAGGAACACGTAAGATATACATAGAGAGTATTTTATCATTTACTACCATAAAATATACACAAGTCTATTACAAAAAGTTAAAATTTACCAAAACTCATGCACACAAACACCACACATGGCACCATTTGCAGCTGAGAGAAATGTAAGCAAACGTAAAGAGGAAGTATTAAATTATAACTGTATAAAATTAACTGTAGTACCTACTGTACTACTGTAATTTTTTTTTCTTTTTTGAGACAGAGTCTTACTCTGTTGCCCAGGGTAGAGTGTAGTGGCATGATCGTGGCTCACTGCAGCCTCTGCATCCCAGATTCAAGCGATTCTCCTGCCTCAGCCTCCTGAGTAACTGGGATTACAGGCATGAACTACCACTCCCAGGTAATTTTCACATTTTTTGTAGAGATGGGGTTTCCCCATGTTGGCCAGGCTGGTCTTGAACTCCTGACCTCAGATGATCCGCCCACCTCGGCCTTCCAAAGTGCTGGGATTACAGGCATGAACCACTGCACCTGGTCTACTGTAATATTTTCATAGCCATCTCCTGTTGCTAGTGTGGTGAGCTCAAGTGTGATTATCCACTTAAAATGCCCTGTGACACTAATCATCTCCACATGAGTAGTTCCTCTCTCCAATAAATTGTGTATTGCAGTAAAAAGCGATCTCTTGGCCGGGTGCGGTAGCTCACGCCTGTAATCCCAGCACTTTGGGAAGCCGAGGCAGGAGGATCACCTGAGGTCAGGAGTTCGAGACCAGCCTGGCCAACATGGCGAAACCCCATCTCTAGTAAAAATACAAAAATTAGCTGGGTGTGGTGGCACTTTCCTATAATCTCAGCTACTTGGGAGGCTGAGGCAGGAGAATCACTTGAACCCAGGAGGTGGAGGTTGCAGTGAGCTGGGATTGCACCATTGCACTCCAGCCTGGGCAAGAAGAGTGAAACTCCATCTCAGACAAAAAAAAAAAAAAAAAAAAAAGCTATCTTTCGCAGTTCTCATATATTTTTCATGGTGTTTAGTGCAATAGTGTAAAACTTGAACAACTCCATGGAACCCACACAAAGTGCCATGAGAGAGGCTGAAAGTGCTCGCAAGAAGCAGAGAGGAGTCACAGCATTACAAGAAGAGGTTGAATTGCTTGATATGTACCACAGACTGAGGTCTGCAGCTGCAGTCACTTGCCATTTCAAGAAAAATGAATCCAGTGTAAGGACAAGTTTAAAAAAAAAAAAAAGAAAAGGAAAGGAAAGGCAATTTGTGAAGCCATTCCTGCAGCTATGCCAGCAGGCACGAAAATCTTCCATTTTTTGCAAAATACCTTTTTATCTTGTATTGAAGATGCAGCTTTTATGTGGATGGAGGATTGCTGTAAGAAAGGCATACCTATAGACTCTAATGTGATTAGAGAAAAAGTGAAGTCATTATATGACAACTTAAAGCAACAGGAAGGTGAAGAATTTAAAGCTGGGGAACTTAATATCAGCAAAGGATGGTTTGATAATTTTGAAACAAATTTGGCTTTAAAAATGTCAAGATAACAGGAGAAGCAGCCTCTGCCAACCAAGAGGCAACAGATGAATTTCTAGACACTATTAAGAAAATCACTGAGATAGCAAGACCCTGTCTCTGTCTGTAAAAACAAACAAACAAAAACAAACAAACAAAAAGAACGAAGAAAATCACTGTAGACAAAAGTACCCTATTCTGAAAAAAATTTCTGCAAAAGACATTTATTAGTAAGGAAGGAAAGTGACCTACAAGATTTAAGGCAGGAACAGTAACCCTGCTTTGTGCAATTGCAATTGGGTTTATGATGAGGAGTGCCCTTATCTATAAACCTTTAAGCCCTAAGTCTTGAAGGGAAAAGAAAAACACCTAGTTTTTATCTTGCTAATCTTCTGCTAGTCTTCTTGTTATATGACAAGAAGGCCTGGACAACAAAAACCCTTTTACTGGATTGGTTCCATTGATTCTGTCTCTGCAATCACAAAGTACCCCGCCAGTAAGGAACTGCCTTTTAAAGTTCTTTTGATACTGTACAATGCCGTTGGCTACCCATGACCCCACGAATTCAGCACCAACCATGGGTGCCCCAAAGATGTCTCTAATTCAGCCTCTAAATCAGAGGGTCATAAAGACCTTTAAGGCTCATTACATATGGTACTCTATGCAAAGGATTGTCAATACTGTGGGAGAAAACCCAATTGGAGAGAATATCATGAAAATCTGGAAGGATTACAACACTGAAGATGCCATCGCTGTTACAGAAAAACCATGGGCCAGGTGCAGTGGCTCACACCTGTAATCCCTGAACTTTGGGAGGTCAAGGTGGGAGGACTGCTGGCATCCAGGAGTTCAAGACCAGCCTGGGCAACATAGTGAGACCCCATCTCTACAAAAAATAAAAAATTAACTGGGTGTGGTGGTGCATGCCTGTGGTCCCAGCTACTCAGGAGGCTGAGATGGGAGGATCACTTGAGCCCAGGAGGCCAAGGCTACAGTAAGCAGTGATCACGTGAATGCACCCCAGCTTGCATGACAGAGTGAGACCCCATCTCCAAAAAAAAAGAAAAAGCCATGAAAGGCTGGGGGTGGTGTCTAATGACCATAATCTCAGCACTTTGGGAGGCTGAGACAGGAGAATGGCTTGAGGTCAGGAGTTTGAGATCAGGCTGGGCAACATAGTGAGACCCTGTTTCTATTAAAAAAAAAAAAAAGAATTGGAAAAAGCCACGAAAGTCATCAAGTCCAAAACAACAAATTTCTGCAGGAGAAAACTGTGTCCAGATGTTGTGCATGACTTCACAGGATTTACCACAGAGTCAAATCAAGGAAATTACAAAAGAGGTTGCAGATATGGATCTTGGAGAAATTCCAGAGCTAATAGACACAACATCGGAGGAATAAACAGAAGAAGACATGATGGAGATGCGTTCTTCCCCAACCAGTGCCAGACAATAGGAAGAAGACATAGAAGAAGCAGAGCCAGGAAACAAATTGACATTAGACAATCTGGATGAAGGTTTCCAATTATTCAAGACTGCTTTTGACTTCTTTTACAACATGAACCATTCTATGATACAGGTAATAGAACTAAAGCAAATTGTGGAAAAAAGACTGGTACCATATAGAAACATTTTCAGAGAAATAAAAAAGTAAACATGTTAGACACAAATTATGATGGATTTCCACAGAGTTAGTTATACCAAGTGTGCCACTTCTCCTGCCTCCCCTTTCCACCTCCTCCACCTCTTCTGTCTCTGCCATCCTTAGACAGCAAGACCAACCCCTCCCTCCCTGTCCTCCTTCCTCCTCCTCAGCCTACTCAACATGAAGATGATAAAGAAGATCTTTATGACCCACTTCCACTTAATGAATAGTAAACATATTTTCTCTTCCTTATGATTCTCTTAATAACATTTTCTTTCCTCTAACTTTATTGTAAGAGTACAATGTATAATACATATATAAAATATGGGTTAATCAACTGTTTATGTTACCAGCAAAGCTTCTGGGCCAGGCACGGTGGCTCACGCCTATAATCCCAGCACTTTGGGAGGCCAAGGCAGGTGGATCACTTGAAGTCAGGAGTTCAAGACTAGCCTGGCCAATATAATGAAACCCCATTTCTACTAAAAATACAAAAATTAGCCGGGTGTGGTGGCAGGCGCCTGTAATCCCAGCTGCTTGGGAGGCTGAGGCACAAGAATTGTTTGAACCCGGGAGGCAGAGGTTGCAGTGAGCCAAAATTGTGCCACTGCACTCCAGCTTGGGAGACAGAGTGAGACTTTGTCTCAAAAAAAAAAAAAAAAAAAAGAGGTAAAGCTTCTGGTCAATAGTAGGCTATTAGCAGTTAAGTTTTTGAAGAGTCAAAATATGCAAATTTTCAACTGCACAGGGGGCCAGTGCCTCTAACTTGGGTGTTGTTTAAAGGTCACCAGTAGACAGAAAATGAGTAAAGAGAGAATATTTAAAAGCTATCAACATACTTAACTTCTAAAAGTGATTTATAGAAAACAACTCAACAACAAGGGAACACATTCTTTTCAAATGCACACAGAGCATTCAACAAGATAGACTGTACAATGGACCATAAAGCAAATCTCAATAAATTTAAAAGGATTGTAATCACACTGAGTATATTTTCTGACCATCAGGGAATTAAATACGCAATTAGTAACAAAAATATATCTTGAAAATCCCCAAATAATGGAAATGAAACACATTACTAAATATCACAAGAGAAATGAGAAAATATTTTAAACTGAATGAAAATGAAAACACAACCTACCAAAATTTGTGAGATGTTGTTAGCACAGGAAAAATTTACAGCTCTAACTTTTCATATTAGAAAATAAGATCTAAAATCAATGACCTAAATTTCTTCCTTATGAAATTAGAAAGGAGCAAATTAAATCAACGCAAACAGAAGGAAATAATACAGATAACCATATAAATCAATGAAAAGGAAAAATAACAGGCTGGGCATGGTGGCTCACACCTGTAATCCCAGCACCTCGAGAGGCTGAGGGGGGTGGATCACTTGAGCTCAAGAGTTTGAGACCAGCCTGAGCAACATGGTAAAACTCCATCTCTACAAAAAATACAAGAATTAGCCAGGTGCGGTGGCGGAAGCCTGTAGTCCCAGATACTCAGGAGGTTGAAGCCAGAGGATCACTTGAGCCCGGGAAGTGGAGGCTGCAGTGAGCAGAGATTGCGCCACTGCACTTCAGCCTGGGTGACGAAGTGAGATCCTGTCTTAAAAAGAAAACAAAAGAAAAATAACAGAAAACCAATGAAACTAAAAGCTAATTCTTTGAAAGATTAATAAAATTGACAAACCTCTAACCAGGCTGATAAGCAACAGAAAAGAAAAGACACACATTACTCATATTATGAATTTGAGAGGGCATCACTAGAAATCTTACAGGGATTTCAAGGAACAGGGAAAATTTTATGAAAGAATTATGCCAATAAATTCAACAACCTACATAAATGAATAACTTCCTTGAAGACATAAATGATTAAAACTGGTTCAAGAACAAGTAGTAAACCTGACTATTCCTAAATCTATTAAGGAAATTCAACTAACAATTAAAATGTTTTCCACAGAAGTATACTGATATATGCATTTTACTTTGAAACACATAAAAAAAGATGGATTGATGGATGGAGATCTATCCCATGGGTCATACATGTGATAAAGCAAGTATAGTGAAATGTAAATAACAGAATTTAGGTGAGGGTTATGTGGCTATTCACCATATAATTTTTTCCAACTTTACTATATGTTTGAAATTTTCCCTAATAAAATATTGGGTATAAAGTCTTCCCACAAAGAAAACTATAGGTCCAGATGACTTCACTGATTATGCTACTAAACATTAGGCAAGAAATAAAACCAATCCTATACAAACTCTTTTTAAAAACAGGAGAGGAAGGAATACTTCCCCAACTCAATTTTTAAGAGCAATATTACTCTAATACCCAAACCAAACAAAGAAATCACAAGAAAACAATGAACTTTGGGAGGCCTGGTAGCCTGTAGTCCCAGCTACTCAGGAGGCTGAAGTGGGAGGATCACCTGAGCCCGACGAGGTTGAGGCTGCAGTGAGCTGTGATCATGCTACTGTACTCTAGCCTGGATGACAGAGTAAGGCCCTGTCTCAAAAAAACCCAAACCACAAACAAACAAACAAAAAACCCAAAAATCTAATAAATAAGTTTATCAAGGATGCAGGAAAAAAAGTCAATTAAAAAACAAGTATATTTCCATAAACTAGCAACAAACGATTGGAAATTGAAATTTAAAATACCATTTACATGACATAAAAATGAAATATTTAGGGATAAATTGAGCAAAATAGGCATAAAACAAGTACACTACGAAACACTGATAAAAATTTTAACAGACCTAAATAAATGGAGAGGTATATTATGTTTACTCCATTATGGATATGAAAACAGCATTATTAAAAGTATCAATTCTCTCCCAAGTCATCTATAGAGTTAATGCAATTCTAATGAAAATCTCACCAGTCTTTTTGCAGAAACAAACAAGCTAATTTTATACAGAAATGGAAAGGACCTAGAATATTCAAAAACATTTAAAAAAAAAACAAAATTAGAGGGTTAGCTGATTTCAAGATTTATTATAAACATACAATAATCAAGACATGGTAGACCATAAATTTAGACATATAGACCAATGGAACAGAACTGACGGTCCAGAAATAAACTGCACATACATGTTCAATTGATTTTTTTTACAATGCGCCAAAGTACCTCAACGGAGAAAGAGTAGTCTTTTCAACAAATGGCAATATAACTGAATATTTGGCAGGGGGGAAAGAACATTTACCACACACCATAAAAAAGGTTAATTTGAAATGAATCACAGAACTAAATGTAAAAGCCAGAATTATAAAACTTACAGAAGAAAATACAACGAGGCTGGGTACAGTGGCTCACACTTGTAATCCCAGCACTTTGGGAGGCCGAGGCAGGTGGAACACTTGAGGCCAGGAGTTCAAGACCAGCCTGGTCAACATGGTGAAACCCCACTTCTACTAAATATACAAAAATTAGCTGGGTGTGGTGGTGCACACTTGTAATCCCAGCTGCTCAGGAGGCTGAGGCACGAGAATCGCTTGAACCCGGAGGCAGAGGTTGCAGTGAGCCGAGATGTGCCACTGCACTCCAGCCTGGCCAACAGAGCAAGACTCTGTCTCAAAAAAAAAGAAAAAAAGAAAGTACAATGAACACTTTTGCAACCAGAAGTAGGCAGAGATTTATTAAATAAAACACAAAAGCATGACTCCTTTAAAAAGTAAATTAATCTTCATGAATATCTACTTAAGTGAAAATTGATCTTAAAGATATCTAGTCTTTGAAAGACATCACTGAGAATATGCAAAGAAAAAAGGCAAGCTACTGACTTGGAGAAAATATTTACTCTGTGTGTGTGTGTGTGTGTGTGTGTGTGTGTGTTTGTGTGTGCGCAAAGAAAAAAGGCAATCTACTGACTTGGAGAAAATATTTACTGTGTGTGTGTGTGTGTGTGTGTGTATGACAAACAACCTGCAGTGTGTGTATGACAAACAACCTGCAGTGTGTGTATGTGTATGACAAACAACCTGCATCAAAAATATATAAAAACTCATAAATAGTACGATTTAAGAAAAGAGGTACAACCAAATTTTAAAAATAGGTAAATGATCTGGACACTTCACAAAAGAAGATATATAATGGCCACATAAAAAGCTGCTCTAGCCAGGCACGGTGGCTCATGTCTGTAATCCCAGCACTTTGGGAGGCCAAGGTGGGTGGATCACTTGAGGTGAGGAGTTCAAGACCAGCCTGACCAATATTGTAAAAACCCGTCTCCACTAAAAATACAAAAATTAACTGGGCATGGTGGCACGCGCCTGTGGTCCCAGCTAACTCGGGAGGCTGAAGCAGGAGAATCACTTGAACCTGCTCTAGTCATCATGCAAATTAAAACTAATAATATTAAAAAGTTGTAATAGGTGGCTGGGCATGGTGGCTCATGCCTGTAATCCCAGCATTTTGGGAGGCCAAGGCAGGTGGATCATTTGAGGTCAGGAGTTCAAGACCAGCCCTGGCCAACATGGTGAAACCCCATCTCTACTAAAAATACAAAAATTAGCCAGGTGGGGTGGTAGGCGCCTGTAATCCCAGCTACTTGGGAGGCCAAGACAGGAGAATCGCTTGAACCCAGGAGGCGGAGGTTGCAGTGAGCCGAGATCACACCACTGCACTCCAGCATGTGTAACATAGCAAGACTCCGTCTCAAAAAAGAAAAAAAAAAAAGCTGTAATAAGTATACTACATACCCAATGGCTAAAATTAAAGACTCATAATTCCCAGTGTGGCACGGACATGGTGTAGTTGGAACTTTTGTATATTCATTGGTCGGAATGAGAAATGGTACAACCACTTTTGAAAACAGCATGGCAGGCCGGGCACAGTGGCTCACGCCTGTAATCCCAGCACTTTGGGAGGCCGAGGTGGGTGGATCATGAGGTAAGGAGTTCGAGACCAGCCTGACCAACATAGTGAAACCCTGTCTCTACTAAAAATACAAAAAAAAAAAAAAAAATTAGCTGGGTGTGGTAGTGTGCGCCTGTAATCCCAGCTGCTCAGGAGGCTGAGGCAGGAGAATCACTTGAACCCAGGAGGCAGAGGTTGCAGTGAGCCAAGATCGCGCCACTGCACTCCAGCCTGGGGCACAGGGCAAGATTCTGTCAAAAAAACAAAACAAAACAAAAACAAACAAAAAAAAACCCAGCGTGGCAGTTTCTTTTTTCTTTCAACATATTTATTGAGATATAGTTTATATATTATAAAATTCATTCGCTTAAAGTGTACAATTCAATGGTTTTAGTATATTCACACAGTTATGCAACTATTACCATGATCTAAGTTTAAAACACTTTTATCAACCCAAAAAGAAATCCCATACTCATTAGCACTCCCTCCCCACCCTGCTCCCCACCTGTAGCCCAAGCAACCACTAATCTACTTTCTGTCTCTATGGATTTTCTGGGCATTTCAAATGAAAGAAATCACACAATATGTGGTCTTTTGTGACTGTTTCTTTCACTTATCATAATGTTTTTGAGAGTCATCCATGTTGTAACATGTATCAGTACTTCCTTCTTTTTTATGGCTGAATAATATATTCCATGGTATGAATGAATCACACTTTGTTTATTCATTCAACTGCTAATGGACATTTAGGTTGTTTCTACTTTTTGGTCATCCTAAATAATGCTGCTATGAACATCTGTGTACAGATCTTTGGGTGGATATATATTTTCATTTCTCTTGAGTAAACACCCAAGGAGTGTCATAAGGTGTATGAATCTCAGAAAGAAGACATAAAAGAGTACATATTGCATGAGTTTATTTATATAAAATTTTTAAAAAGACAGATCTACTCTATAGTGAAAATAATCATATCAGCGGTTGTCTACGGCCCAGACTTGGGGTGAGGACTGACTGCAAAGTGGTATAAGAGAACATTTTTTGGGTGATGGAAATGTTCTACATCTTGATTGTGGTGGTGGTTACATAAACATTTTATTATATGTTAATTATACCTCAATAAAGTTAAATTTAAAAATCCAGCAAATCAGGACTAGTCAAAAAAAAATGTATGGCCATGGGCAGTAAGCTTGTGTCATTTTTAGTCTTAATATTCCATTTTGGGTTGGGACAAGAATTCAGACTGATACATCAGTAACTCTAAGCTAGGAGTTAGTATTTCAACAATGCTAATGAGTCCTCCCATTGTGCTCTTCCCCACCACCCCTGAACAACCCCACAATCCTCCCTGACAAATTAAATTGACTCCAGGTAGCAAACAACAGTGCCTGGAACTATTCCCAGCTGGGGACTAGCTACAGGAAGGTTTTTTAGTGGGTGTAATTACCTGGGCTTTCTAATAAACTCAATCATTGGCTAAGCTGAGGAACTTCTGGGGTCCTGCCATTACTAAGGACACCTAATGAGGGTTCTGCTTTTGCCTTTTTCATGAAACTGCGGCAAGAATGAGAGATACTACATGATCATGGCTCTGCTTGTGGCAACTCACTCTGAATAAGGGCCAATAGTTTATGGATCTTCAAAGAGACAATATTTCACTGGGGGTTCAAGGAGAACAGGGAGGTTTATCTGTCCTTCTTAGGCTTACAAAGGGTCAGGTGGGACTGCTGTGAAGACTCCATTCATATACATCAGCTGAGAGGTCTAAGGTGTGCACACAGGCAAAGGTCTAAAATGAAAGTAGTGATCCTGATACATATTCCACGAAGGCCTCAAGGGCAGGTACGGTTTTTGCATTTTTGTAGCCCTTGGCTTGGCATAGAGTACATACTTCTGTACTTCTGCATGGAAGAAAATAAATCTGGGGAACATTAAGCCAGGGCAACCCTTCTCTGCCTTACTGCACTAAAGATACTTAGAAGCTGAGAATTCTTAGACCAAGGCAGGTCCTGAGAGCTTCCTTTGGAGGCAAGAATTGGTTCTTTTTTTCCACAACACTTTAGTAGCCCAAAGTGACTGAAAAAAAAAAAAACAAAAAACAAAATAGCCAAAAGCACAGGAACTAGAGTAGCGAACTGTAACAAAACCACAGACCTCATCGAGTGAGCATCCCTCCCTCCACTGGGTGCTTATAGTGACTTTCTATCCAAGATAATCTGAATCTCTCTCCAGGGTACAAACACTCAATATAATTATTTGAAAACAATGATCCAAAAGGTAGACACAAATCTCTTAGACTACAGAAAGTTGTTCTGCCTTTTAAAAGGTACTTCCCTGTATACAGCCACCCTGTATAATAGGCAGAAGGTTTTTCCCCCCTTTCTACTTTCATTTCCTATACTTCAGGACCAAACCCAGTTTCAGACCCAATTAAAGCTGGCCAGTTCTCCCAGTCCATCCATGCCTTTCAAGCCTGCTACCAAAGAGCTCTACACTGCCCTCAGATTTATTGATCTGACAGGCTGACTCTGCCCTTCAGCAAGGTGAACCAGATAATGAACCTCACAGTGGGTGATTAGTGAGAGGCCATCAGTTGGTTAAAAGAGTGGTGACATGACTTTAATTTCCCTGGGCAGTCACCCCCACCTCCCTGACTTTATTTGGTTGAAGCCCTGGACACCCCCTGTGAAGCTTTTTTCTTTTTTTCACTAATTACAGATCCAACACACATAGGTCCTTACCTTGCACAAGCAAGGCATCCAATCACACTAATGGGGCTGGGGAAACATGATACACAAATATCACATTAGCACTTCTCTTCTGGCCGGGCGCAGTGGTTCACGCCTGTAATCCCAACACTTTAGGAGGCCGAGTCAGGCAGATCACAAGGTCAGGAGATTGAGACCATCCTGGACAACATGGTGAAACCCCATGTCTACTAAAAATACAAAAAAAATCAGTTGGGCATGGTGGCACGCGCCTGTAGTCCCAGCTACTCGGGAGGCTGAGGCAGAAGAATTGCTTGAACCCGGGAGGCAGAGGTTGCAATAAGCCGAGATAGCGCCACTGCACTCCAGCCTGGCGACAGAGCAAGACTCCATCTCAAAAAAAAAAAAAAAAAAGAAACTTATTTTCTATGGCTTGTTGCATGCAGGGCACTCTCCCTAGCTCCAACCAAGAGGCTGACATCTCTGTCCTCCCCACCTGAAATTTCTTTTCTTGGAAACATCACATCTAAGAAAGGGAGAGAGAAAACATTGTCTTTGTTCCTAACTCACTGGTAATTCAACATGGGATCGCTGTCTCTTTGCCAGACCTCATTTATCTATCCCTCCCAGACAGAATCTTTTAACAGAAATCCCATCTGTGGGCTATGCACAGCTTCCTTTCTAACTGGGTGGGTCATTTTGAAGACCACAACATCTTTTCAACAAGATCACTATAAAAGGTCAAAATGCTGTTATGGAACTTAGGAAAAACATTTCCAGTCAACACAGTTCATAATAGAGATACAAGTTTGCATAATGACACATGTGGCCTCTGATGTTACTGTAGTGACAAACCATGTTCTTCCAAGAACATCTTAAAGAGTTTTGAGCCCTTCCTGAGGGAAGATGTTGCAGTGGAAACAAAAAGAACTTCCCCAAGATCTACTGGAAAAAAGGTGACTAAAAAACAAACTGAAGTGGGAATTCCTACCTGAACACTCTCATCTAGTAACCAGGATAAAGGATAATTCTTGGGTTAAACCAAGAAAGCAAGGACTGCTGTCTCCAGTAACCTCTTCAAAAGCTGACTACTGGCCAGGTGCAGTGGCTCACACCCGTAATCCCGGCATTTGGATAGGCTGAGGTGGGAGGATCACTTGAGCCCAGGAGTAGAAGACCAACCTGGGCAACATAAGGAGACCTGGTCTCTACAAAAAATTTTAAAAGTTAGCAGGGTGTGGTGGTGCACACCTGTAGTCCCAGCTACTCAGCTGGGACTGGCAACACAGTGAGACCCCATCTCTACCAAAAAAAAAAAAAAAAAAAGCCAGAAGTGGTAGCACATGCCTGTAGTCCCAGCTACTTGAGAGGCTGAGGCAGGAGGACTGCTTGAGTCCAGGAGCTCGAGGTTGCAGTGAGCTATTCAGGAGGTGGAGGTGGTAGGATCACTGGAGCTCAGGAGATTAAGGCTGCAGTGAGCCATGATCACACCACTGCAGTCCAACCTGGGATATAGAGTGAAACCCTGTCTCAAAAAAATTTTTTTTTAGGCTGGGCGTGGTGGCTAACGCCTGTAATCCCAACACTTTGGGAGGCCAAGGCAGGCAGATCACGAGGTCAGGAGTTTAAGACCAGCCTGACCAACATGGTGAAACCCCGTCTCTACTAAAAATACAAAAATTAGCCAGGTGTGATGGCGTGTGCCTGTAATCCCAGCTACTCAGGAAGCTGAGGCAGGAGAATCGCTTGAACCCGGGAGGTGGAGGTTGCAGTGAGCCGTGATTGTGCCACTGCACTCCAGCCTGGGCGACAGAGTGAGACTCTGTCTTAAAAAAAAAAAAAAAATTTTTCTTTAAAGCTGAACAATTACTAGAATTCCTACTACCTCCATCACTGTTCCCTTCTATGCTCTGCCAATGAAGCTTCACAGTTGCCTGAGAAAGCCCAGAAGTTTATATGACAGTCATTTCAAAATTCATACCTAATTGGAGAAAATGCTGACAGTGATAGAGATGAATAATAAGCTGAGCTCTTCTCTGCCAGTGACCTCTGCATTCGTCCAGCTTGGCTGTGGGACATTAATTTTTAGTCTTTTCTTTTTTTCTATAAACAAAATGGAATCACTATTTTAAAAACAATTAAAATTCAGTGTGCTGGCTGGGCACGGTGGCTCACACCTATAATCCCAGCACATTGTGAGGCCAAGGCAGATGGATCATCTGAGGTCAGGAGTTTGAGACTAGCCTGGCCAACATGGCGAAACCCTGTCTCTACTAAAAATACAAAAAATTAGCCGGGTGTGGTAAGTGCGCCTGTAATCCCAACTACTCGGGAGGCTAAGGCAGGAGAACTGCTAGAACCCAGGAGGCAGAGGTTGCAGTGAGCAGAGATCACGCCACTGCCCTCTAGCCTGGGCGACAGAGAGAGACTCTGTTTCAAAAATAAATAAAAAATAAATAAAAATTCAGTGTGCTAACTTTTAGATCTTGAACGGTATATTATCTACTAAAATAAGTAAGTAAAAATATTTTGGGTAGGGCATCATGGCTCACGTCTGTATTCCCAGTGCTTTGGGGGGGCCAAAGCAGAAGAATTGCTTGAGGCCAAAAGTTTGAGACCAGCCTAGCCTGGGCAACATAGTAAGACCCCATCTCTATCAAAAAAAAAAAAAAAATAGCCAGACATGGTAGCACATGCCTATAGTCCCAGCTACTCGAGAGGCTGAGGCAGGAAGACTGCTTGAGTCTAGGAGCTCGAGGTTGCAGTCAGCTAGAATCGTGTCACGGCACTCCAGCCTGCGTGACTGAGAGAAACTGCA
This sequence comes from Pongo pygmaeus, assembly GCF_028885625.2. Lineage (NCBI taxonomy): Eukaryota > Metazoa > Chordata > Mammalia > Primates > Hominidae > Pongo > Pongo pygmaeus. The sequence goes on from NC_072381.2 coordinate 107,159,812, forward strand.
TCTCTAAAAAACAAAAACAAAAAAAGGAAAATAAAAAAAAGTTGGCTGGGTATGGTGGCTCATGCCTGTAATCCCAGCATTTTGAGAGGCTGAGGCAGGAGGATCGCTTGAGCCCAGGAGTTGGAGCCTGCAGTGAGCTATAATTGTGTCATTGCACTCCAGCCTGCGCGACAGAACAAGACCTTGTCTCTAAAAATTAAAAAAAAAAAAAAAAATTAAGTCATCACGTCCCTTTAGTGTGTAGAAGAAGCTTTATTTCTCATAGGGACCTTTCTGAGACACTTGATTGGAATAAAGAGTCTCTTCTCTCATTTATAAAGTTACCATACTGTGCCAGGATCTTCTACTTACACATTTCTGCCTGACTGGCAGGCACAGTCCCCAGATCCCTTGTCACTGCTTTTTGTCCTCAACTGAATGGGCCCTTCCCAGTCTAAGACCTTCCCCCATCCCCCACGAATAAGCCATTATCTTCACTCTCCTTCCTTCTTTCTCCACTTTCCTGTACTTTTTCCTTCAGAATATCTGACACACTTAGGTTGTCACATATGCCCCAGCCTGATAAAACTGAAAAAGCTCAGGCTTTGTAGTCAGACATACCTAGGTTCACTCTATGGCTTTACCACTAATAGCTGTGTGACCCTGAACAAATTACTTAGTTTCTTTAGTGTACTCACCTATTAAATGATAAGTACATCTACCCCAAATAATTTACATAAGAATTTTTTTTTTTTTTTTTTTTTTTTAAGTTTCACTCTTGTCGCCCAGGCTGGAGTGCAATGGCGTGATCTTGGCTCACTGCAACCTCCGCCTCCTGGGTTCAAGAGATTCTCCTGTCTCAGCCTCCCGAGTAGCTGGGATTACAGGCGCCTACCACCACGCCTTGCTAATTTTTTTGTATTTTTAGTAGAGATGGGGTTTCACCATGTTGGCCAGGCTGGTCTCAAATTCCTGGCCTCAGCTGATCTGCCCACCTCGGCCTCCAAAAGTGCTGGGACTACAGGCATGAACCACCATGCCCGACCTATGACGTAAGAATTAAGTAAATAACCCATATAAAAGTGTGCAGCTCAAAAACTACCAGTTGTTCCTTTCCTTTTATCTATTTGCACGTATTTTAAATCTGAAACACTTTCTCTCCTATCTAGGGCCTCTGACAGTGCAGCTTATCTCCTGGTCCAGGGAAGACAGTGGTCATCCTAGCAGCACATCATTGTTCAGCTGACCCTCTCATGTGGGCCTTCTCAAGATGCCCTATATAACATAAAGATGATTACTGAGGACAAGCAGCTTGTAAAACCCCACCTCATCCCCACTTCTGACGTGTCTTTCTGGCAGTAATGAATCCGGTGAACAACTCATATCAAACATTTTTCTGCGAACAGGTCAGCTGAAATGCCAGCATCTAAACAAAGGCAACAAAGAAGGGGGGGTTGGATGGCCAGTGCTGGTGTCACATGCTCACACTCGAGAATTCGCAAAGCAACCATCATTCATGGCTACAGGGAGGCAGTGAAAGACTACAATACAGGCTGTTGTAGAAAAACATGATGCCAAGCACAGGAAACTGAGTTATGGCTGTCGTGGGAGTCTTACATCTCAGCTCTTCAGCACATGTCTCTGCCAAGGCTGCCTTGTGTGATGGTTCGGGTCCTGTTCTAAGATGAGAAAACATCACAGGAATTCTCAGAGTGGGCTGCTTAGAGAGGCCTCAATTACCCTACTTGAGATCCAAAGCTTCCCTGGGGAAAACTTTTACTTAGGTGGCTCCCATGGGGAAAGTGGGTCACATTCACCTCCTGCTCAGAAAACCCCGCCACACAGCTTTACAGCCCCCTTCTTACAGTCTTCCTCAACAACCTGTGGTGTGCTGGAGATGGCTCATACAGAGGCTTGGCTTGTGAGAGTTGACTGTTAAATTTCAAAAATGGTGACAGCTAGCTGGCTTCACATTAGTAGCCATGGTGGGAGCATTCACACAGAACACTACAAATCAGCCCCCCTCCCACCACTCACAGCTCCACAACCCCCGGCCCCCCAGCAATTGTTAAACATTTACTAGTACGCCAAGGACCAACGACTCTCAAGCTGAAGTATCAGGCTCCATTTTCCTCATAAGTCTTTGTGTTCTCTGGCCCTTTCCCCAAGATCTTTCTGTTCTTCTCCTGGATGTTCTCATGTAATGGATGCCACCCAGGGCCCCTAACAATGTTGTTCCCCACAAACTGGGGTTCTCCTCTTACGAGTGCTTCAATCCTTTCTGGGAAAATAAAGCTAGGCATCATTTGTATTTCTAAAGAGCCAGCAGTTATTTATAATGACTCTTAGGATCAGGAGAAAACAAAAATGGTTTAGCAAGATTACCAATAGATGGAAATAAGAAAATACTCAGCAGCTTCTAACATAACCTTCACTCATTCATAAAGCATGTTATTTCCTTAATTTTCTTTAACCTACTCCCACAAATGAATAACCTGTTTTGTCATAATACTTTTGAAGATATGTCTTGTACAACATTATACAGGTCTCCTCTGAATCCAAAATCCAAAGCCCTAGTTAGAGTGGAGACTTAAACTTAGGAATCTGGTTACACCATCCTACGGCCCTGTGACATATGGGGGTACCAGCAGAACACCTTTCTGCTCTTCCCAGAAAATTTCTAAATTTATATGTAGAGAGATTTTTAGCAAGTTCCTGGGTCACTTGGTTGAAAAGAACACCAACTTCAAGATAAGTGTGCCCACTCTTAAAAACTGAAAGCAGGCTGGTGGTTACCAGGGCAGCTGAGGGTTGGGGGGAAGTTGTTCAATTCTGCAAGATGAAAAAGTTCTAGAGATCTGTGGCACAACAATGGACATATTGTTAAGCGTACTATACCATACACTCAACATGATTAAAACGGTAAGTAGTGACAAGTGTGGGTTTTTTTTCACTGCAATTTTAAAAAAAAGACAGATTTACCCAATAGGCCTTATTATATGTCTAGCATTGAGACTGGCTCATACCAGGCCCCTAATAAATGCTTGTGAATTGAACCAAAGGCAGTACACTTAGGACAGGGATGAGAGTCAGTGCGATAGGGATTATGGAGGCTGTGATTAAATGACTGACTTATATTTTAAATCATCCAGCCTCTGGGTGTTCTGTGACCCAAAGACATGACTTGCTAGAACTATTTTCTATTCTTTCTGTCCTTTTCAGATCCTGGTTTTGAGTACACTTTACAATTTATGCCTCTTCATTTTCTCCAATCCCTACCCTTCCTCTTTCAAGGCCAAACTCAATTCTTTTCTCCTCTGTATGGCCTTTTCTGACCACTTTTCTGATCGTCTGCAGAGATCTTTCCCTAACAGAATAGATCCACTGGTAAGCTAACAATAACAAGTTGCCTTAAACCATCTCTTGCACTATTCCATCCTCTGATAGCAAAAGCCCTTCTGTATCCCTCAAATGCTTAGCACACTCAGAGGCAAAGAGCAGGCACTAAATACCAAGATACTGATAGCTGAATGAAGGTTGAAGAATGCAAGAATAGGCCAATAATTTACTTGCTTTCCAGTGGGATATTTCAAAGGCATAAAATTGGTCAGGAATGTGACTGAAAGCTTAAGGAATAAGGTGTTCAAAGAAGGTTTTGCTTTGAACCCTAAGTTGCCACTATGTTTGCTAGATATTCAGGGCTCTAGAAAATCTTCTGTAAAGGTCTGCTATGAAGCCCTCTCTTGCCTATAAGGAAATTAGAGCAGATATAAATCACCATGTCATAGCATTTGTAAACCACCTCAAACTGTGAACAGCCTAAAAGGAGCTCAAGATCCTCAATGAGCATTTTCAAAGGTCTGATGGCTTTGGAGCAAAGACAAGTATGAGGTACTTTACCTTCCCACCCAACACTGAGACAGAGTCTTGCTCTGTCGCCCAGGCTGGAGTACAGTGGCACGATCTCGGCTCACTGCAATCTCCGCCTCTCGGGTTCAAGCAATTCTCCTGCCTCAGCCTCCTGAGTAGCTGAGATTACAAGCACATGCCACCACGCCCGGCTAATTTTTGTATTTTTAGTAGAGACAGGGTTTCAACATGTTGGCCAGCTGGTCTCGAACTCCTGACCTCGTGATCTGCCCGCCTTGCCCGCCCAAAGTGCTGGGATTACAGGCATGAGCCACCACACCCAGCCTAAGTATGAGGTACTTTTCAAAGTAGCTAAGCTAGTGATTCTTAAAATGTTGTAAAAGGGAAGTCAAAGACCAGTTGAGGATCTTAGGAAAGGTGAACCCTCTTCAATAATAATAATTTTAAAAAGGACATATGCAGATTTTCACACACAATTTCAGGGTATGTACTAACTCTCTAAAGCCTATTTATTCTTGAACCTTAGGTTAAGCACCACCTGTGAATTAATATCATTCCAAGAAACTTCATGGCAGACCTCTAGCACATATGTGGATGCATTTCTAATATGATGCAGCTGATAATATCAAAATCTTTTTCCTAGTTTGAAAAGTAGGAATAGGGCTGGGTGCAGTAGCTCACACCTATAATACCAGCACTTTGGGAGGACAAGATGGGAGGATCACTTTAGGCCAAGAGTGTGAGACCAGCCTAGGCAACACATTGAGACTCCTCTTTCCACAAAACTGAAAAAAATTTAGCGGGGCATGGTAGCGTGCTCCTGTAGTCTTAGCTACTCAGGAGGCCAAGGCAGGAGGATCGCTTGAACCTAGGAGTTTGAGGTTACAGTAAGCAATGATTACTCCATGCACTCCAGCCTGGGTGACAGAGCAAGACCTTGTCTCTAAAAAAAAATAATAAAATAAAGGTAAGAATAGAGGAGAGGGAGTATCTAAGAGTGTCAGATAGGATGGGGTAGGCAGAAGAACCTCCCTGGAGAGCTCTTCCATTTCAGCATACTTCTGTGAAGGTGGTAGCATTGCCTCATCAAGACAGGATATCCTCAAAGCATCCAAACCCAAGTATTTAAGTTTCTCTTAAATACCTGCCATCTACATTTATTTAGTACAGACAAAATAGTCATGGGGTTTACCTATGCAACACAAGTTGTATGACAACTATCCTCCCAGGGGAATGAAAATCAGAGTGCAGCCTGGTGCTCATGCCTATAATCCCAGCACTTTGGGAGGCAAAGATGGGTGGATTGCCTGAGCCCAGGAGTTCGAGACTAGCCTGGAAAACATAGTGAGACTCCATCTCTACAAAAAATTTAAAAAATTAGCCAGGCATGGTGGCATGCGCTTGTGGTCCTGGTTATTCAGCAGGATAAGATGGAAGAATCACTTGAACCCAGGAGGTCGAGGCTGTAGTAAATTATGATCATGCCACTGCACTCCAGTCTGGGCAACAGAGTGAGATCACACACACACACACACACACACACACACGCCAAGCAAACAAAAAGAAAATTAGGGTGCAGGCCACTAGTGAGGGACAAGCTGAAGACCAGAATTTCGGAAGGCTTACAAGGGTGACTGATGTGCTCAGGTTGCATTATTTGTGGTCCTCTTTAAGACAGAAGAGAGCTAGAGGAGATGAACACAACTGGAAGCAGAGAGAAAGCAGTCTTAGGAATGGAAAGAATCAAAGTAGACTCAAAGTTCCTAATGTCAGAAACCACTTAAGCTGGTATGCATTCTAAATCTTCCAGTCTGACCCCTTAGTTTCATCTTTTTGGGAATCCTTATTCCTTGATGATCAATTTTCCTGGACATATCAAGTGATTCTACCAGGTAGGGATGCATGCTTACTAAAAAGCCACACTGGAGAGAGAAAGGAACTAAATCTCAGTTGAGTGGGGGACAAGGGGCCTGAAGGACAATTTTGAAAGGTGTCCTAGAAACAAGCCAAATCCAGTAAGGAATAAACTATGAGTAGTTTCATAGCTCTTAGAAAAAGCAAGTTGTATCTTCTCCATAATCTTTATTCATAAAGATATGTTGAATACAAAAAGAGGTCAAAATGCCCTTACCTAATGCCATATATAAAAATTAACTCAAAATGGATTAAATATCTAAACATAAGAGCTAAAACTAAACTCTTAGAAGAAAACATAGGGGAAAAGCTTCATAACATCAGATTTGGCAATAACTTCTTGGACTTCTTGGATTTGACAACAAAAGCACAGGCAACAACAACAACAACAAACAAAACAAAACAAACAAACAAACAAAAACCAGGCAAATTGGACTTCACCAAAGTTTTTTAAAGTCTTATGCATAAAGGACACTAACAATAGAGTAAAAAGACAAACCACAGAATGGAGTAGAGTATTTGCAGATCAGATATCTAATGAGGAATTAACATTCAGAATATATAAAGAATTCCTAACAGTTAACAACAACAAAAAAATTCCCCAATTAAAAAATGTGCAAAGGACTTGAAAAGACATCTCTCCAAAGATGATCTACAAATGGCTAATATGTACATGAAGAGATGCTCAATATATCATTAGGTAAATGCAAATCAGAACTACAATGAGATACCACGTCATATCCACTAGGATGGCTATTAAAAAAAACAAAACAGAAAACAAGTGTTGGCAAGGATGTGGAGAAATTGGGATGTAAAATGGTACAGCCAATGTGAGAAACAGTCTGGCAGTTCCTCAAAATGTTAAACATAGAATTATCCTGTGATCCAGCAATTCCACTTCTGAGTATATACACAGAAGAACTGAAAGCAGGGACTCCAACACATAGTTGTAATACGCCAATGCTCAAAAGCAACATTATTCATAATAGCTGAAAGGTGGAGACAACCCAAATGTCCACTAATGGATGAATAAACAAAATGTATATACATGCAATGGAATATTATTCAGCCTTAAAAAGGAACAAAATTGTGGCACATGGTACAATATGGATGAATCTTGAATACATGATGCTAAGTGAAATAAGCTAGTCACAAAATCCAAATACTGTATGATTCCATTAAAGTACCTAGAATAGTCAAATTCATAGAGACAGAGTAGAACGGTGGTTATCAGGGGCTCAGGGTAGGGGAAATGGGGAGTAACTGTTTAATGGATATAGAGTTTCAGTATGAAATGATGAAAAAGCCCTGGAGAGAAGGACAGCAGAGATGGTTGCACAACAATGTGAATGTATTTAATGCCACTGAACCGTACACTTAAAAAGGGTTAAAATGGGCTGGGCACAGTGGCTTACGCCTGTAATCCCAGCACTTTGGGAGCCCGAGGGAGGTGGATCACCTGAGGTCAGGAGTTTGAGACCAGGCTGGCCAACATGGTGAAACCCCATCTTTACTAAAAAATACAAAAAATTAGCTGAGCGTGGGGGTGGGTGCCTGTAATCCCAGCTACTAGGGAGGCTCACTCAGGAGAATTGATTGAACCCAAGAGGCAGAGGTTGCAGTGAGCCAAGATCGCGCCATTGCACTCCAGCCTGGGCAACAAGGGCAAGACTCCGTCTCAAAAAAAAAAAGGGGGTTAAAATGGTAAATTTTATGTTATGTATATTCTACCACATATAAAAAAAAAAAAAGAGGTAAAAATCAACAAGCTTCACAATTAACCCCAGACAAATATAGCACTTGCATATATACCATGAAAATGTATACAGTTTATTACATTAAAAAATGTATGACCAGGCTGGGTGCAGTGGCTCATGCCTGTAATGCCAGCACTTTGGGAGGCTAAAGCAGGTGGCTCATTTGAGGTCAGGAGTTCGAGACCAACCTGGCAAACATGGAGAAACTCTACTTAAAGAAAACAAAAATCAGCCGGGCATGGTGGCATGCACCTCTAATCCCAGCTACCTGGGAGGCTGAGGCAGGAGAATCGCTTGAACCCAGGGGACAGAGGCTGCAGTGAGCCAAGATCGTGCCACTGTATTCCAGCCTGGGTGACAGAGTGAGACTCTGTCTCAAAAACAAACAAAAAAGAATGATCCTTCAGTCACATTGAGGGTATTAACTGATTAAAAAGTTTATCATGAATGATGAAGCCAATGACAATTAACAGAAAAATGCCATTTACCTTCTGGATGTCTGAAAAGAAACCCCAATGTGAAAGGCTGGGCTTTGTTTAATATGCAATAATGGATTTACAAGTACCACCTTGAAATGCCTCAAACAAAGGCTGGAATGTGTCTAGGGGTTGTCAGAATTCAAGAATTCACAAATCTCTTTGCCAGAAAAAAATGGCAGTCTGGGCAGGCAGACATAGGAAAGAGCCCTGTCTTCTCTGCTAACTTACTAAATGCTACAAATTCCATTTAACACCTATCCATGCTCTTCAGGTTTTATTTTAGGAGTACTTTAGAATCTATTGAGGATTAAGTTCTTGACTTTTTTCTCTACTCAGTCGGCTGCTAACAACTGCAGGGCCCTACTGCAATCCATAAAACTAGCTCTTTGAGAGGCAATGAATACTATTAACATTAAGTGACATTCACATTAATGCTCATAAGTGAAGGGAGAGAAGTGCTCCAACACATGCTGGAGATTAACAAGGCAGTCAAATACCTCTAATCTGATAGTGCTGAGAATAAACCAAGTGTACTGTAATGCTGTCATTTAGCACCCTTCAAAGTCAGTTAGAAAAGAGAAGCAACAACTATTTTGAGGGTGGCTCTCAAGAAGGTCCCAGAATAGTATCACCCTCCTCCAAACCCCCAAGTGAAAAGGACTGTTAAAAGAGGTAATGAGTACACAAAGACTCCATGAGAGCAATGACTAAGATTATTCACCACTGATTCCCACTTACCTTAGCACCACAATTTATATTATAGAAGGTATACAATAATAATGATAATTATTATTATTACTATTATTTTGAGACAGGGTCTCACTGTCACCCAGGCTGGAGTACAGTGGCATGATCACAGCTTACTGCAGCTTCAACCTCCCTGGGTTCACCTCAGCTACCACCTCAGCCTCCCAAGTTGCTGGGACTACAGGTGCACACCACCACGTCTGGCTAATTTTTCTTTCTCTCTCTCTCTCTTTTTTTTTTTTTTTTTTTTTGTAGAGACAGCTTCACCATGTGGTACAGGGTGGTCTTGAATTCCTGGGCTCAAGCAATCTGCCCACCTCAGCCTCCCAAAGTGCTGGGATTACAGGTGTGAGCCACCGCACCCAGCAGGTATACAATTACATATTGACCAAGTAAATCAATCTTGCTATCCTTTCCCCATTCTCCTATGAAATCCCTCTCCACTAAAATCGCTTCATCTCTGGCCTGTGCACTCTTTTTGAGAGGCACTTTCATCATTTCATTTAACTTTGAAAGAAGTTGGAGGAGGCTGAGGACACGTGCTTGCTAATCATCCTTTCACAGATTGCCTTGTGTGCCAGAAAGGATTTTTTATTATTGGTCTGTGGCAGCTACTGCTGGAGAAAGATTTCAGCTTGACCTTCCCAAGCTGCTGGGGGATGAATACTGCACGTGGCTGACAGAGCAAATGTCTCTTCCTTTTTTTTTTTTTTTTTTTTTTTTTAAAAAAAAGCTTTTAGACTAACCAGAGCTCACTGTGGTAGGAAAGTCACCCCTTCTCTTACTGCATAAAACGCAAGATGTTGAATTATTTTGCATGAAAATGATATAGTAAAATTAATGTGAACCAGTCCGACAAGAAAATGGTAGCATCACAAAGCACCTCACAGACAGCACAGCATCAAAGAACAGGATTCAGGATAACTCCACAGGCAGAGAGGAAAAAAGGAAATGAAGGCCATTTATAAAAGCAGTTTTAAATGTGAGGATGGATTCTCACAGCTGGCCTCACAAAAGAGAACAAATATGTCAAAGGGAACAACTGACAGACTAATAGAGTCCTATCCATCTGGCTGAGAAAAGAGCCACTGGTGGGAATACTGAGAAGCTTGCCTATTAGGAAAAAGGCTTGCTTGGTGCTTCACTGGGAGAACTGAATAGCTTTGAGGAACACTGAAACACATGGTCAAATCATAGCTGGCTGGCTGGCTCTGCCAGCAAGAAGCTCAAACAAGGGTTACAAAGATGCACTGGCAAAAAAGGAAGAACAGGGCACATGTGGTCTTCCTACTGGCTTGGGGTCTATACCCTGGCCCCTCCAATTTGGGAGTAGGGTGAAAAGGAAAGGGAACCATATGAATAGGATGTCTTATTTAGTGCTTTTAAAAAAAGGACTCAAGAGTCTCATTTTGAGACATCAAGTTCAATCCCATGCCACGCTAATGCCTCATCTGTACTTTTATATAATGCAGAGCTGAGGGCAGGCACTCTGGGAGAAGGGGAAATCAGGCCAGATTTAAGGAAAACAAAGACACAAGGCTATCTGCATCTCTAACTCAGTCCATATCACAGAAAAACCTCCTCAAAAATAATTGCTCAAGGCAAAGAGAACTCAATTACTAAGGAAAATCTGTCCCAATGAGGGCTCATGTTTTAATGAGCCAAACAGCTTCAAATTAAGCTGAACTCAGGGTTTTTCTAATTGGCAGTTTCATCCATTTCTAAGTTCTCATTTCTTGTTTTCAAAAATCAAAATGACTCTCTGCCTAAAATTTTAAAAAAAGAAATGCCTTATCACACTCTAAAACAATAATTCACCAGATTTTCACCTACATATCTTCTATATAATTAACAAACCCTTCAGATGGCACAAAGGCAGACGGCATCACTCTGTATTAAAACTACTATCAACCAACCCCACACTAATTCCTCTCAGCAGCCTGGCCCTGGTCACCACCACAAAAGCTCAGTCACAGAATCCCCCTGCCATCAGAGAGAAGGCAACTGCTTGATCCTAGCCACCAACTAGGTCATCTGGGGAAAGTAGTGGCTTACCTGCTCCTCTGACAGTTGGGATATGTGATTCACAGCAGCGTAGGACTCAATTTTGGGGTTAAAGTGGTTGATGATGGCTCTGAAACAAAGAATTCATATTAATATGGTGCCAGATGGAAGAGGGGAATACATCTGTTAAAAAATAAGGATCAAGTACCCTCTGGTTTAGAGTACTAGAGCATGGGACTGATTGTGACTGGGTAACTGTCCTCTTATTGAACATGAGGTAGTCACAAATGTGGGTGAATTGATAACTCTGAAGTGGGAAGGATTTACTATTAGACAGAAAATAGAATCAAGCATCTCTGCTCTGCAAATGAACTAATGGAAAAAACCCAAAGCCAAACAAAAATATTGAGTCCTTCAGATGAGAAAGGGAACCCAGAGGGCTGTCCACTAGGGGGCCCTGGTGCTTCAATCAGAAAGAAAAGCTGTCTTCTCTGACTTGGGAGAACAGGGCACTCAGTAAAGCTGGGCCAACAACATACAGGCTAAATAGAAGCAATCTTCGTACTTGTTAGTAAATAGTTTCAAACCAAAATTTTATATCCTGCCATTCAACCCAAAAGCTGAGTGTCATTTTAAAACACTCCCTTCTCCATCACTTGGTCACATCCAAAATTACCTAGTCTTATCAAATCTACCTCTTAAAAAATCTCTGAAATCTGAAATAAATTTCCCTGAAACTAATGCCTTGGTATAGGTCTTTGTCATTTCTTGCCTGGTGTAGCAAAAAGAACACAGGTTTTAGATCAGGGTTTTACATGAGTCCATATGAATATAAATGATTCATAGAGAAGAGACAAATCTCTTTTTTTCATATATATATATGTATTTATTTATTTATTTATTTATTTATTTATTTATTTTAGACAGGGTGTCCCTCTGTCGCCAAGTCTGGAATGCAGTGGCACGATCATGGCTCACTGCATCCTTAACCTCCCAGGCTCAAGCGATCCTCCCACCTAAGCCTCCCTAGTAGCTGGGACTACAGGCATGTGCCACCATGCCCGGCTAATTATTTTTGTATTTTATTGGTAGAGACGGGGTTTTGCCATGTCGCCCAGGCTCAAGCCTGCACTCAAGCAATCCACAGGTCTCCGCCTCTCAAAGTGCTGGGATTACAGACATGAGCCACAGTGCTGGCCAACAAATCTTTCTTATAGAACAATTTCAAATAATATATGTAGATACTTCTCTCTATAGGAAATGAAGTTTATTTCTCATCCTGAGGGTGGGCTAGATTTAGTGATTTATTGCCAAAGACTAGAGTAGCAAATGGGAAACACAGTAACTTTATAGCAAAGAAGCCTAGTAAACACTACCTTAACCAAATGATGAAGCTGTACATTGCCAGTGATATCATGTAACCCTTGGTATGATCTGATGAGAAGGGCACTTAATATCTCAATCTAATCACAAGAAAAATATCAGACAGGGGACATTCTACAGGATACCTGACTGGTACTTTTTTTTTTTTTTTTTTGAGACAGGGTCTCACTTTGTCATCCAGGCTGGAGTGCAGTGGCACAAACATGGCTCACTACAGCGTCCATCTCCTTGGCTCAAGCAATCCTCCCACTTCAGCCTCCCAAGTAGCTGGGACTACAGGCATGTGCCACCACGTCTGGCTAATTTTTGTATTTTTTGTAGAGATGAGGTTTTGCCAGATTGCCCAGGCTGGTCTCAAACTCCTGAGCTCAGGCAGTCCTCCCTCCTCACCTCCTAAAATGCTGGGATTACAGGCATGAGCCATTGCTCCTGGCGCTGACTGGTAGTTTCTTTCTTTCTTTCTTTCTTTTTTTGGGATGGAGTTTTGCTCTTGTTGCCCAGGCTGGAGTGCAATGGTGCGATCTCAGCTCCCTGCAACCTCCACCTTCCAGGTTCCAGCAATTCTTCTGCCTCAGCTTCCCAAGAAGCTGGGATTACAGGCCCCGCCACCATGCCCAGCTAATTTTGTATTTTTAATAGAGATGGGGTTTCACCACATTGGCCAGGCTGTTCTCAAACTCCTGACCTTTCAGGTGATCCACTCACCTTGGCCTCCCAAAGTATTGGGATTACAGGTGTGAGCCACCATGCCCAGCCAGTACTTTCTTAAGACTCTAAAAGTCAGGAAAAACAAGAGTTGAGAAATTGTCACAAATCACTGGGGAGATATGACAATTAAACGCATATCCTGGAATGGACCCTGGCACAGCAAGAGGACATTAATGGACAGAGAGAAAGTCCGGCATGAGGAGGTAACCGCTTGAGCTAACTCCGACCCAAGAGGACATTAATGGAAAAACTGGTAAAATCTAATTAAAATATGGAATTTAGTTAATAATAATGCCAGTTACTTAGTGTTGATACATGTACCTTGGTGACATAAAATGAGGGAAATTAGGCTGAGGGTATCCAGGAACTCTGTGGATTATCTTTTTACTTTTTCTGTAAATCTAAAATTATTCCAAAACAGAAAATTTATTAAAATGGGTGGTGTGGGCTAGGCGTGGTGGCTCACGCATGTAATTCCAGCACTTTGAGAGACTAAGGTGAGCGGATCACTTGAGCCCAGCAGTTCAAGATCAGCCTGGGTAACATGGTGAAATCCTGTCTCTACAAAAAATACAAAAAAATTTAGCCAGGTGTGGCGGCACACACTTGTGGTCCCAGCTACTTGGGAGGCTGAGGTGGGAGGATCACCTAAGCCTGGGAGGCAGAGGTTTCAGTGAGCCAAGACTGTGCCACTGCACTCCAGCCTGGGTGACATAGTGAAACCCTGTCTCCCCACAAAAAACCCCACCCAAAATCAACAACAACAAAATGGGTGCGTGGGCTGGGTGCAGTGGCTCACAACGATAATCCAAGCACTTTGGGAGGCTAAGGTGGGAAGATTACTTGAACCCAGGAGTTCGAGACCAGCCTGGGCAACATGGTGAGACCTTGTCTCTACAAAATAAAAAAAATAATAATAATAAGCCAGGGCCAGGTGTGGTGGCATTTGCCTGTAGTCTCAGCTACTTGGAAGGCTGAAGTGGGAGGATCACTTGAGCCCAGGGGGATGAGGCTGCAGTGAGTGGCGTTTGTGCTACCACGCTCCAGCCTGGGCAATATAACAAGACCTTCTCTCAAAAATAAAAAATAAAACGTGTGCACGTGTGTATGTGTGTGTGTGTGTGTATGTATGAGCTAGCATAACAAATCACTACTTTCTTTTATAGCTTCTTGATAGTAAAGAATTATAGAACCATTTAATCTCAATCAGGTAATAAAAGTATAAACCAAAAACTTAAAAAAATAATACTGATCCCAGCACTTATCACAGTACCTGGGAATAGTCTATTGCAGCCATATAAGAAATGTTTGTTGAAAGAGGGCTAAATCTTAGAGGGTACATTTATAAAATTTATATAACATAATATATAACATTTATAGTACATATAATAAAAACTTGGAAAAGCAATGCCAAACATCTATGTGTACCAATGCCTGGTACACAGCTTGTGCTCAATAAATATTCAATAAGTGAATAAACCAAATACGACAGACATGAGTCAGGAGCAAGAAAAGATTTCTGCCAACTTATTTTTCCAGAAACTACCAAGAGAGCTGGAGATAATATCTGCAAGTTAAGGCTGAGGTTTGCTCTAAATCCAAATTAGGAAAGAATTTTGTGACCAAGTGGGGGTCAAATATTTTTCTCAATCAGAGAGCAAGGCTCAAGGATGTTGGCAGAGATGACCACAGCCCATAAGCAGAAAGGAAAATCAGGACCCTAAACCCAATGAGAAGGAAGGGGAAGCAAGTTTAGAGGAGAACTGATAATCCCACTGATCCTAGCAGCAGCACCAATTTAAAGTTCACTCAGGGTGGAGTCTGAGTCATAGGGTTTAGTGTCCAGAACCAACATGATGGAAGGAAAGGAGCTTCAGTAGTCAAATCAATCTACCATTAGACCACAGGTATCTTCGGAAAGATTTTGCACTCTGTAAATGCATCCACATTTTATGCTTTTTTAGGTTTTGTTTTTTGTTTTTTTAAATCAGGCTTTCCTTACATTTCTTAGGAAATTTTTTTTTTGAAAAATTCCTGTCTCAGCTGAACTAGAGGTTTTGTTCTTGTTTATTATTATTATTATTATTTTATTCTTGCCTAGGTTTGGAGAATACAGAGGTCCAAGTACCCTAGCTTCTGTCTGGGTGGAATGTTAGCAGCCACTGGGGCAACCCAGGGGAGCTAGTGAGGTTGGAACAGTGAAATAATCCCTGGGAATGGAATTGCTGGGGATGTAATTCTCTTTCCTTTCTACCTGAGTAGTTCTTTCACAAGGAAACAAAGCAAGGACATAAGAAAGGAAAGAAAAGAGAGAGGACGAAGAGAGGGAAGGAGAAAAGGAAAGAGGAAAGAAAGGGGAGGGGGCTGGGAGGCAGGGAGGGAGGGAGTGAGGGAGAGAAAGGAAAACCTAGAAGGCATTACCTTCAAAATGTACACTTGTTTCCTTCCCTTCTCACCATTACACTTATCAGGTGTCAGCTGGTTCTATGGGTGACCTGTTCTTCATACTGCAGGACATACATGCTGATATTGTTTGGGCAAACTTATCCTGAGGGTATTTACCACTCTGGGAATATATATTTGGAATGAAGATAAAATCATCTTCCAACCTGCCCTGTGACAATCTCATCTCAGAACTTCAGATCTAAGCAGGTGATTAAGGTCTCCCACCAGGCAGGTTGAGAAACTGTTTAGAAACCTGAGTAAGGTGGAACAGTCTAGATTCAGTTAGTAGTCTCTAACTCAGTACCCACAAAGGCAGTATATGTATCGGCCTCATGTTTTTTTTTGCTGTTTCTTTGGGACTGTTATCTGCAAAATCTGAGTGCTAACCTAATGTCCTGGAGATGCCAGGTGGAGGGTATTCGGCCTAAGCAGTAAGAAAAATAGTCTAACACTGGCTCTTCTCTCTCCAGGCTCTTAAGAAAGGAATTCCAGACAGGGCTTGGAGGCTTCCCATTAAAGTTCTTAGTACTTTGTACTATTGAAATGGAAATATGTCCTGACATGGCACAGAAATGACAGAAGACTGGAACCAGGCTAAGCCAGACCAAGCTGAGTGACACACCTTTGCAGTAACTGAATTACATCGCTTCTCCTTCCCCAGGAAGTCTGATTGCTACCAGGCTCACCTGGGTTGTGATTCCACACCATCCCACGTCTGGCCAAAGCGCTAGACGAGGACTCATGCTTGACTAGCTCTTGGCAGGAGAAAGATGAGGCACCAGGTTTATAGATGAAGGAAGAATCTCTCCATTTTCTTTAGGCTTTCCTTCTCACTGATAGCACCTCCAAAAGGATTTACTACCATCTTTTCTGAACCTTTGGGGAGGGGGTTTCTGGAAGATTCTGACAGTACTTCTCTCTCACTTTTACCAGTCAAAACCTGACAGCTACTTGGGGGGCTGAGGCAGGAGAATCGCTTGAACCCAGGGACCAGAGGTTGCAGTGAGCCAGAATCATGCCACTTCACTCCAGCCTGGGCAAAAGAGCGAAACTCTGCCAAAAAAAAAAAAAAAAAAAAAGGCACCAGAGAGCTCTCTTGCTATCTGTCACATGATAACACAGTGAGAAGGCTGCCATAGCATAAGCCAGGAAGACAGCTCTCACCAGAAACTGACCCTGCTGGACCTTGATGTGGGACTTCTAGCCTCCAGAACTGTGAGAAAATACAGGAAGGTTTGAGTGGACAATGAATGAGAAAACACAGTCATTATGAAAAGATAAAGGTTTCCCTTCGACAAAGGTGGCAAGGCAATTAAATAGGGAAAAAACAGTTTTTTCAACAAATGGTACTGGGACAAGTAGTTATCCACATGCAAAAGAATGAAGTTAGATCCCTTCCTTATACCATACATAAAACAACTTGAAATGGATCACAGATCTAAATGTAAGGTCCAAAAACAATAAAAAAAAATTTTTTTTTTTTTGAGAGGGAGTCTTGCTCTGTCGCCCAGTCTAGAGTGCAGTGGTACAATCTTGGCTCACTGCAAGCTCCGCCTCCCAGGTTCACGCCATTCTCCTGCCTCAGCCTCCCGAGTAGCTGGGACTACAGGCGCCCACCACCATGCCCGGCTAATTTGTTGTATTTTTAGTAGAGACGGGGTTTCACCGTGTTAGCCAGGATGGTCTCGATCTCCTGACCTCGTGATCTGCCTGCCTCGGCCTCCCAAAGTACTGGGATTACAGGTGTGAGCCACTGCACCCGGCCCTCAAAAACTGTAAAATTCTTAAAAGTAAATCTTCATGACTTGAGGTCAGGCAGTGATTTCTTAGATAAAGCACCAAAAGCACAAACGACAAAAGAAAAAGTGGATCAATCTGAAGTTTAAACTGTGCTGCAAACAATGCCATCAAGAAAGTGAAAGGACAATACACAGAATAAAAGAAAATATTTGCAAATTTTGTCTGATAAGCAACTTGTATCAGAATATATAAAGGACTCTTATAATTCAACAATAAATTACACACAAATAATACAATTTTTAAAAGAACAAATTATTTGAATAGACAAGACAAGATACTCAATATCATTAGTCATTAGGGAAATCCAAATCAAAACCACAATGAGATACCACTTCACACCCATTAGGATAGTGGTAAAAAGAGAATAGCAAGGCTGGGCACAGTGACTCATGCCTGCAATCCCAGGAGTTCGAAACAAGTCTGGGCAACATGGGGAGACCCCCGTCTCTACAAAATTAGAAAAAAAAATTAGCCGGGTGTGGTGGCATGTGCCGGTAGTCCCAGCTACTTGGGAGGCCAAGGTGGGCAGATCGCTTGAGCCTAGGAGGCCAAGGCTGCAGTGAGCTAAGGTGGAGCCACTGCACTCCAGCCTAGGTGAGAGTGCAGACTCTGTCTCAAAAACAAACAAACAAAACAATAACAAGTGTTGGCAAGGATGTGGAGAAGAACTCTCATACATTGCTGGTGGAAGTGTAAAATGGTACAGCTACTTCAATTTATAGGAAAGGTCCAGAATAGGCAAATTTGTAGAAGCAGAAAGTAGATTCATGGTTGCTTAGGGATACAAGGAGGGTTAGGGGAAGAATAGGGAGTGACTGCTATTGGGAATAGGGTTTCTTTCAGGGGGAACACAATATTCTAAAGTTAGATTGTGATGATGGTTGCACAACCCTATGATTATACCAGAAAACATGAACTGTATACTTTAAATGGATGAACTGTATCATATATAAACGATTATGGCCTCCTTGGCCCCAGCAGTTTTTGAGTAAGCTGCTTTCTTCAACCAGTTCCACACAGAATTCATGTGGTGATTCCCAGGGTGATTCACTCACCAAGAAAACTTTTCTAAAGTTTGCATATGTTAGCAATGCTGATGGCAGTAGGAAAAGGAGCTCACTGGGCCATGGACTATCCTATAAATTACAGAAGCTGGAGTTTCAGGAGCTTCTGGAGAGAGAGGGCTCTGTGGTGCAATACCAAAAAGGTGACAGAGATGGCGAGTGAGACTGGTGCTGAAGGGCACATGCTCAGGAAGGACCGACCCTACCTGGAGGTGAGAAGAGTCCAACTCATGGCAATATGTATGATATACTTAAATCAAAAGTTCTGCATGTGGCAAAGGATGTCAACTTTTGGCTGTTGGAATAGGATGTTGAGGGGGGTGGCAGAGTTGGTGGATGAGAAGAAAGTTTCTCTTATTCTCAACATCCTTTACCAATTTATTTTTCCAGCAATAGTTGGAGTTGCCCACATTATTCAGGGAAACAGAATTGGGAAGAGGATTTAAAGAAATATAGGTAGTAATAAGGCCCAAGGAAGGGGAAAGGAGTTCTACCCACAGACAGAACTTAGTGGGAAAAGAGAATATAATTTCTAACCAAACCTCTAGCTTCTCTGAAACTTGAACTAAAAGCCCCAAGACAGCATGTACCAAATTTATTTTGCTCACCAATATTTTGTCCAGTTTCACTGTAAGTAGCTTTTGCTTCTGGAGATCCAGAATCACTAGCTATCCTCCCAAAGTATGAAAATTAAAATTAAAATGTTTTATCCTCATCCCAGGAAAAAAGGTGGCTCAGACATGAACAGCTGTCCTCCCAAAGAAGGAGCAAAAGTTGACACTGATGACAATAAAGCTTTTCTTCCTCTTAAGTCATATCAAGAGGCTAGAGGAAAGCTTTCTGGCATTCCTTCTTTACATAATCTAATACCTTCTAAAAGTAAGCCTAGGTTTTGTTTGTGTGTTTGTTTGAGGGTGGGGAGGATGAGGTGAGGTGTGGGGGAGTGTGTTTTATTCTGATACTGGGCTTCTAAAGCCACTGAATTAGAAAGTCCCAAAGGGGAAGGAAAAATAAATAGACAACATCATAGTAAAGAGAAATTGCTAAAGCCAGCCACAGTGAGGGATGGCACTGTGCCCAATGCACCTTTAAGAGCAGGAATCTGGGCCACCCTCCAATGCAACAACTGTCAACTTCTGACTGCAGAAGATAGAGGTCACTTATACAGGCTGAAGCAAAATGAAGTGGACAGATGGAACAGTAAGGATGAGCAGTAAACTGGCTGGGGATTTCTTGGTCCATTTTAAACTTATTCTCTCTGACTCATGACTCTGCAAAGCAGCTCTCTTTTCCCAAGTGCCGGGCGGTTGTTAACTGAGACACATAGTTAATGCCGAACTTGCATTAAAGATAAGCATGGAAATGTTCCTTTAACAATGTAGGCAATATAGCTTAAGAGAAAATGTGGACCAGGCACGGTGGCTCTCCCCTATAATTCCAGCACTTTGGGAGGCTGAAGTGGGAGAAGTGCTTAGCTCAGGAGTACAAAAAAAAAAAAAAAAAAAAAATTTTTTTTTTTTTTTAATTAGCTGGGCATGGTGACATGTGCCTGTTGTAGTCCCAGCCACTCAGGAGGCTGAGGTGGGAGGATGATTTGAGCCAGGGATGTCAAGGCTGCAGGGAACCATGATCACACCTCTGCGCTCCCTAGCCTGGGTGACAGAGCAAGACCCAGTCTTAAGAAATAAAAAAAGAAGAAGAAAAAGAAAATGTGGATTCCTCCTCATATCCAATATAAAGCTAAAGCAAATCCTCCAAAATGCAATCCCCCATGGACAGAAGCATCTACGAGTCTTTAATGAAACAATAAATAAATAGTTTCATTCAGAAGCTCAGAACATGGCGATTGTTTCATTACTGAGATACCTGAAGGAAGCAGGCTATCTCTAAAAGCTGCTATGTACATCTTTCAGGCAGAACAGGGAAAAACAAGCAAAAGTTGTTTTGGTAACTCTCATTCCAAGGAAGGAGGAAACATAACTGGTATACTCAATACACACACACACACACACACAAACACACACACGTATGTATATAAAGATTCTTGAAGGTTTCACCCTAAAACTACTCCTATAAGACTACCAGATTTACATTAACGAGTCTGATTGTGGGTGAATTTCTCAAGCTTAGTAAAAAATTTGGATCTTAAGCTCCAACCTCATTAAGAGCTGTAGCCCTGTATTTTCAAATGCTTACTAAATATTTACAACTGGATGTCTTGCTTTTGTTTACCTGGATTTCTTCACATAGAATGTTATCACCACTAAAAAGCCTAAGTCATCTTTTTCCTTGAAGGCCCAGTAAAAATACCATTGCTTCCCCGAACAACATGGTTCATACAGAAAACAGCAAGGCTTTAGAGAAAGGAGATCTGAAAAAATCTGTATCCCTCCACTTATTAACTGTGTGACTTTGGGCAAGAGACCAACCTCTCTAAGTAGTAGTTTATTTGGTTGAATTTCACTTCCAAAACTTTCCTCTCTGTTTTCCTGTATACCATCTAACTAGCCCTAAAGAATTTTTTTCCCCCAAGGCAGCTCCCCTTTTCCTAGACCAGTCCAGTGATATACTACTATGCAATATACTACAGAGTATGTTCTCAGGTATCTGAGATTAAAGACAAGAAAACCTTCATATTCGTAATTGCTTTTACCTGGGAAACCTTCAGGCATACAGGTAAAATACTGGCTTCTGAGAAGGGGTAAAGGTATGACTGAGTATATGTGGCAGTAGTTAAAATGGTTCATCTGAGGTTGAGTTATTTAATTTTAAACTAACATTTCTTTCACCTTCAGAATTGCCTCACAGACTCCCATTTCATGCAGTACTAAGCTTCCTTCTTCATGGAGTCAGTGAATCTTCAGCCCACCCAATTCAACAACAACAAAAAAAGCAATTTCCCTTGATGCCTGTTAACAGAAGTGCATTACAAGCCTCAGAGACTCTGCTGATTAACATTAAACAAAATAAAACCTCAAGTAAGAATACCTTCTAACCTTTTCACTTTGAAACTATCTAATCAAAACATCAGCAACTGACCTGTTAGGATTATCCTTCTAACTTACCCCCTAAGTTTTAGGTCTTAACCCTTTCAGGACAATTATTTCCCTCCATAAATTATACTACTGTCCCTGTGGTCATTCTTTTCAGGACCAAAGACACAAAAATGGAACCTTAGTATAAAAGGCATTTTGACAACCAGCAAGAAGGATGAACTACTGACCAGTGCATCTAGTTGCTTACTTTACCCAATGATCCAACGTAAACGGAGAAGAATGAACCACAAGTGTTGAAAGAACCACAAAAGTCAAATGGACCATCTACATTTCCATAAAAGGCATCATCACTTAATCCATTCCCCTTATGTCTACTTTTTATTAAATCTTTCAATAAATGAAAAGAGGCTCCAAAACTTTCCTAAACATAAAACACCTACAAGATTATCCTATCGTTGCTCAGATCTATTACTCTGTGCTTCTGACTACCTTACTCTGTTCTCTAGCAGCAGGTCCGAAGTTACTGGCAGAGTTCCTGGGGCCACAGAATGAAAACCTCTAATAACCTTTGGAATTGGTTTTCCTATTTCCCATTTCCCGGATTTCCTATTTCCAGAAGCAAGGCTCCTCTACACGCTCAGAAATGCCACATGAATATAAAGGAACAAAATGGCCTATAAGAAAATGTGTATTAGATGTTCTGTCCCTTTTCAGGACATAAGAAAATCCTAACACATACCTAAGAGGAATTCTGAAGCAGTGGAGGTAAGCTCAAAACCCCCAAAACTGATCTAATTGTGATTAATGGTGAACATTCCAATCTCTTGAATATGAATTAACTTTTTAAAAACTGGCATCAGACAAAAACCTGAAATATTTTAATTACACCTCATTCCCATTAGCCCAATTAATCAATTTATTATAAGACACTTAAATTTTAAGCATGGGAGAGCAAGAAAATGAGCAATTGACTAGTCTTCTTTTCCTGTCACTTCAAAAATAAAGGCGAATTGGCTGGTCACAGTGGCTCACGCCTGTAATCCCAACACTTTGGGAGGCCCAGGTGGGAGAACTGCTTGAGGCCAGGAGTTCAAGAGCAGCCTGGGCAACATAGTGAGACCCCCATATCTACAAAAACATTTTTTTAAATTAGCCAGCATAATGTGCACACCTATAGCCCTAGTCATTCATGAGGGCGAGGCATGAGAATTGCTTGAACCCAGGCGTTTGAGGTTACAGTGAGCTGTGATCATGCCACTGTACTCCAGCCTGGGCAACAGAGCAAGACCCTGCCTCTAAAAATAAAGGGAAATTATTTTAGTGGATCACATGCTAGACTGAGGAAGGAGGGAAATATTCTGTGGATCCCATGCCAGTTAGAGAAAAAGAGGCATATGAATCCTAAACTAGACTAGATGAGCCATACATAATACCTCAGTGGTGGAGGAGGAGGATCTCATGTGCACAAAGGAGGAAGAAACCTGTCAAGATTTCCCAGTGGTCCAGTGTGGGCCATATGGATTCCATACTAGATAGCAGTGGTCCTGATGTTCACGTACAGGAGAGATGAGAGGGTGGGCCATATGGATCATGTACTGGTTTTCAAGTACTCCAGGAAAAGAATGAAATTAAAAGACATGGAAACAGGCTTATACTCCATCCCAGGGGGACCTTTTAGAACTCCTCAGGAAAGGCAATCAGCAAGTCTGCCAAAGTAATTAAGCAAACGAACACTTACCATAAAGCCCACATGAGTTAAGTGAACAAAGATGAATCTTATTACAGTGCACTGTCAGCTCTGAGCCTGCAGGTGCTAACCACTGAGATGTGGCATTACTCGGCCCTAGCTGCTCACCCACCCACTGTGACAGAAAGCTTCGCCCTTCTCTTCAGCTCTGAAAAAGCAGGCTGCTTTCACCTGCTCCGGCACTGACTTACGTTGCTTTCAGACAGACCCTCACAGAGATGGCTTCCTATAAGAAGCCTGGGTGTGGATACTGTGACAGGTGGTAGGGTTGGCTACAGAAGGGAGGCTTGAGAGGTAGAGAGGATGGGAGAAAGCAGGGGGGCTGGGTAGCAGTTATGTCAGTGAGGTAAAGAAAATGGGATAGTTTGGTAAATCAAGAAGTAAATAAAGAATAAACAAGCTGCCCAAAGTATTGAACCATTCTGCCTAAGTGAAGCTGATAGTCTCTCTCTGAAAAGGGAAGAAGTTAAAACTTCATTGCAAAATAGTTTCTCCTCAAGGAAAGAAATATTACTAGGGAACATCGCTTTTCTAATGTTAATGGCAGCCTCAACATCAGCTTTATTAATGAGTTAGCACCAAAAAGCTAACAGGGTCAGATTTGTTGAGACCTAATCAGTATCTATTATTTAACAAAATCCACTGCTTACTAGAATAAATGAATACTTATCAATTGTCCTAAGAATTACAAATGGCACTTTAAGCACCTTTTGGCCCTATTTCTTTCTGCAAATAATTTTGAGAGTCAAAATGAAAGCCCCAAATTGACCAAATGCCAACCAACTACATCAGAGACCCAGAAAGCTTTTATTCAACAGAAACTCTCACAAGGGGAAGGCTGTAAGAGTAGCTGTGAGACAAATTCAAAAAATCATATAACTAGTTTAAAAAGCCAAAGACCATATGTCTATTACTCAGAGGAACAGATATGAATAGACAGAAGTAGGTAAGGTCCCTGTGTCCAGAAACCAATACATCTCTAACTTATTATGGAGAAGAAATCCTAAAGACATTGCTGGGAGACAGATATAACCAACCAACTGAAGAAATGTCACTTGTGGCACTTCTGGGCTGGGCTTGTGACAGAAACTGATGTTGGAGGTCTCACAGCAGATGCCCGCACAGGCACTCATACATGCGCACTTCTCTTCAGGTCTAGAACAAGAGCAAACAAAAAGCTGTTGTAGAAAGTGATTTGCAACCTTACTTTCTACCAGAGCTCTTTGTCTGCAACAGGGCCTGCAGTTTCCTTACATTCAAAGGCAGTGGGAGGTGGGAAAAGGAGGGGAAACTAGACGACTGCTACTCAGAACCAAGCAGCGCTGCCCAGGAGAGGACTTAATGGGAGGATAAATTTGGGGCCTGATTCTTTGACAGCACCTCCAGTAATAGCTAGTAAAGCAGGGGGTGAGAGCCAGCTCCAAACATTCATCATAATAGTGCAACAAGATGAAGGTCTTTAGGGGAGAGTCGATGAGATTCCAGAGTAAGAAAATGAAGCCCATGCGGAGGATGAGGTGGTTGGCTCTGGCAGATTGTCTCCACAGGAGGCTGGTATAATTGTTTTATGCTCACAAAGAGGTTATTAGCTGCCATCTCTCCAATATACCAGAAAGAGCAGTAAGTTTTCTTCCTCCTGAAAGGTGATACTACCAAAAGGAGAAATTTAGTTTTAAAGTAATTAAAGAACTTTGTTTATGCTATAAGCACTGTTTTAGAAAGAGAACTTCTATAGTCTCTCCTCTCTTACTCTGCAAATTGACTGCTTTCTCATATAGTCAAGGAATCTCTGTCCCTAGAAGGAAGTTCTACAGTATCTGAAGCTAAAGGTTTGCCAGCACTGCCAGTGACTCTTGATAATTCAGTTTGTTTGACAAACATATGAATACCTATCATGTGCAGGTACTATGCTAGGCAATGAAGGTTGTGAATAAAATAAATCCCAGAGATCAAGGAGTTCATAGATGGAAAAGACACACACCACAGACAGATAATTTCATTATGATGTGGTAAAGGCTAAGGCAGACAAAGAGTAGACAAAAGGTATCATGGAAGCACAGAGGAGGGGTGCTTAGCCCAACCTGCAGGCTTAGAAAGGGCATTCTGAAGGATAGGGTGCTTGAGCAGAGTCTCGAAATATGAATTAGTTTACAATCAGGCAAGGAAAGGTGAGAATGTGTGGGCACATTTTCTTACAGGGAAGGAGACTGATACCAAACTTTTACTAAATCAAACAAAAGAAACCTTACTAGTTAAAAATTAGGTTCATGCATTCAACAAATAGTCAAATTTTTCCAGTAAACTAAAGATAAAAGTTATAGCTTCCTTTCCCAGTGTCTCATTTTAAATATTTTCCATCTAAGGGGAAGCAGGGCAACTTTTGTGAAAGCCACAAGACCTCTGCCTGTTGGGGTCCTGTTTACACCTGTTTGCTCAGTACTGACTCAAAGATGCTCATGGAGACAGGCTAGGGCAGGTTCTGTACCTCCTCTCCCCTAAACTAACTGTAAACACAAAGCAGTTTTCTAAGTTGGAGGCAGGTCTTTCAGGCTCCCATGGGAGTAGATGGATCTCAGCTGTGCTGTGCCCGCCCTCTGCGGCTGTCAGTCTCCAGCTGGTGATGCAGCTGTTCCACTTAAAGCCACACTGAAGCCTCCAGTCTCTGATCTCCACCAACCCACACTGATGACACTAAACGGCTTGGCTTTGCAGCTGCCTGTTATAAGAGTGTCCTTGGTTCTCTTTTGGCTTATAAGATTAATAATATACATTTGGGAAGGTCCTCGGTGAGAAACACAGAAGAGAACCTTTAATGCCACGAAGAGCCTGAGCAAACACCTTACCGCCAAGAGCAGTGAGGCATCCAAACACCTACACCAGTGGCATGTGAAACAGCCCCAGAACACATACACATTCCCTCAGCAGGGCCTCTAGCTTACATAAATGACAGCAACACAGCACTCAGCCAGTGAGGAGTTTTTTTTAAGGCAGCCTTAAAATCCCTTATAATTCAGTGAATCTGCAAAGATAAAAATAGCACTAATTACTTTGACTTGTTACTTAAAAAAAGAAAGAAAAACAATGCATAATGCTATCGATAATTCACTTCAAAGTGGCTTTAGTTGTCTCAAAGCCCCATTTTGGATAATTAAAGCCTTTCGGCTGTCTTCCTGTTACTCTGGAGGGAATTGGAAGTCAGTAAATTCTACGGTGTTGAGATTAAAAAAAAACTCAGTTGGCTGGGCATGGTGGCTCACGCCTGTAATCCCAGCAGTTTGGGAGGCCAAGGCAGGCAGATTACAAGGTCAGGAGATCGAGACCAGCCTGGCCAACATGGTAAAACCCTGTCTCTACTAAAAATAGAAAAATTAGATGGGTGTGGTGGCATGCACCTGTAGTCCCAGCTATTCAGGAGGCTGAGGCAGGAGAATCACTTGAACCCGGGAGGCAGAGGTTGCAGTGAGCCGAGATCGCGCCACTGCACTCCAGCCTGGGGACAGAGAGAGACTCCATCTCAAAAAAAAAAAAAAGAAAGAAAAAAACAACTCAGTTCATCACTGAGAAAGGGAACTCTAACAATTTCAAAGCATACTTCCTGGCTATACTGGGTGAATCCAGGAGCTATTAAGACTATATTTCCTATTGTCTGTTAAGATCTGAAGCAGACTTTTATAATGGGGCTCCACAGACACATTTGGGAAACACAATCAGAGGCAAAGCCCTATAGGACTTCTTAGGCATCTCAATATCCATTTCTGTAGCTTAAGGCCTCAGGTCAGGTGATGATTCTGGAAGACAATGATGGCAATGTAAAGGCCTTGGAAGATTAAATCATTCATTCTGCTATCCATCCATTCACTCAACACTTATCGTAACATATTGGATTGTGCTGGGGCAGGAATTACGGAAGTAAAAAAGTCATGGTCTCTGTCCATTTAGTGACGGACAGACATGTAAACAACCATACCACAATGTGATAAATGCTACAAGAGAGAAATGTACAAAACCCTTTGGCAATGCAGGTGTGAATCATTCTCTCTCAAAGAATCCAGGAAGCTTTCAAGGAAGGTTACATCTGGGCTAGATTTTGAAGCATAAACAGAATTTTGCTAGGCGAAAAGTGAAGAGGGAAGACATTCTAGGTAAAATCATGTGCAGAGGTATGAAATTTGAGACTCTATGGCCAAGTCTAATTGGGACAGATCTTAGGATAGATGGGAGAGTGACAACAAATAAGGCTAGAAAGGTAGGTTGGGATCAAATGTCATGCAAAAAGGTCTGGACATTATCCTATCCCTATCAATGATGAAGAACCAAGCAAGACTTAAAATCTGGTGGTTTCCTAATGAAATATTTCAGATGTACAAAAAGGTGCAAAAAAGAATACGCTGAATGCTTATATACCTACCATCTAATTGTAGAAAGAATTATAACTACCTTTCAAACCCTCCATGAACTGCTTTTTGATTGTTTATCTGTCCATCTTTTCCCAGAGTATCATTCTTATAGTGTTTATCCTTTTACTAAATACAAATGTGTCTCTAAATAACATATCACTTTGTGTTCTTAAATGTTACGTACACGTTATATTCTGCACCTTACTTTTCAATGAATATTATATTTGTGAGACTTATTCTGATTTGTGTAGCTCTAGTCCATCTTCAGTGTTGTATCACATTCCATTGTATAAATATACCACAATCCATTTTCCTGTTCATAGAAATGTAACTGGTTTCCTTTTGTTTTTTCTTTTGGTATTTCTTTCAGATTAATACTGCAATCAATATTGTTGTTTATATATCTTTGTTTGAGAAAGTTTCTCAAGGAAATGTACCTAGGGGTGAAGTTACTGGGTCATAAGGTTTGGGCAGCTTTGACTTTACTAGCTGTTGCCAAACTGCCCTCAAAGTGATGCTGCTAACATATACTCCCACCAGCAGTGTAAAGACCTATGCGTCTGAAATCCAACTTGTGACTGAATAAATTGAATAGTGGCTGCTATAAGAAAAAGTCTGAAGGCAAAAAGAACAGTTAGGAGGCTCTTGTAACATGAGAGATTATGAGACCTTGAAATAAAATAGTGGTTGTAGCATTGGGGAAGAAGAATTTACTTGAGAGATATTTAGAAGGTAGGGTTGAAAGAACCTACTGACTGGGTAGCAGAGAGAGAATTTAAAGTAACTGAGATTTCTACTTTAGGCAACTGAACAGATGATGACACCATTAATTGGGAAGGTAAACATAGGAGAGAAAAGTTCTTAAATTGTAGGGGTAGGGCAATAAAGCATTTTCTTTGGAATGTCAAGTCTGAAGTACTTGTGGGACCTCTGGGTAGGGAATGAAGTTCAAGAGGCAAGACCATGTTGGTAGTAAAAACTGTGAAGGCTGTTCACCTAGGCAGCCGTGAAGAATCAGATATATAGCTTCAAAACAGTTAAAGGCAAAATAAACAGCACTTCCTACCAGTTAACACCAGTTTCTCTATTCTAGGAAAAAAACAGTCACTTACATGCCCCATGATACAAGGCACCCTCCCCTTGAACTAATTCTATATCTGACTTTCCACCTGTCTAGACTAAAGCCTTCAGTTTAAGATGGAACAAGCAGGGATGAAAGAAGACAGTTTCATAACACTAGTCTTCAGAGAGCTACCAAACTGTGCTTTAAATGTCTACCAACGGGGAGACGACCTGACATCCTGTTTGACAAAGGTAACAAGCTTTGGTTCCTTTAAGTTCCTATTTAGATACATTTATAGATATAATTTGCTTATATTTTGAACTCCTTGCTCTTCTAGATCTATGGAAAGGTATTTTTTAAGCAAAAGAAAGTATTTACTGAAAAGGTATAGTGAATATATAATATATCTTCATTTTCTTCCTAATTTCAACAAAGTGTGAATAGAAGCTCAGCAACTGGGATAATTGCGTTTTGTTTGTTTGTTTTTTGAGACAGGGTCTCACTCTGTTGCCCAGGCTGGAGTGCAGTGGCGCAATCTCAGCTCACTGCAACCTCCGCCTCCTGGGTTCAAGTGATCTTCATGCCTCAGCCTCTGAGTAGCTGGGATTACAGGCATGCACCACCACACCCAGCTCATTTTTTTGTATTTTTAGTAGAGACAGGATTACTCCATTTTGGCCAGGCTGGTCTCGAACTCCTGACCTCAAATGACCCACCCGCCTCGGCCTCCCAAAGTGCAGGGATTACAGGCGTGAGCCACCGTGCTGGGCCGGGATAATAGTTTTGATTCCACAGTTTCATCCTAGTGGTACACAGGAATAGCTAGGAATCTATTACACTACCAGAGTCAGGCCTGTTTTTCAGCAGTAACCGATCTTGGAAAATGCAAGGTTAAAACCCAAAGTAGTATCCTAATAAAACAATGTGTTGATTTCTCTATTTTTAGAAATCAAGTATAGGAAAATAGTGGCTGTAGAAACCACGCTAAACCCAGCTCCCATGCCACATGCCCCGCAGTAACGAGTCAACCATCCTCACCCCTTGCCTTACAGTGTAAGGAATTTTTAGCCAACCCATCATATCTGATCTTCCTCTAGACATGTTCTGTAGCCACCAGCCACATGTAGCTCCTAAGCATCTGAAACATGGCCAGTGCAACTGAAGAACTGAATTTTAAATTTTATTAATTTAAATGAAAAAAACTAAAGTAGTTTAAATTTTGTTCCACTAAATACAACTGTATTGTTTTGGTAAGGCTACATTTCACTTTAACTGCTGCATTGTATAAGATATTATTGCTGTATTACAGTACATGTGTTGGGCACATGTGTTGTTTCTAGTAATGCACGTAAATACATCATCAATCTAGTTGATGTCAATGGATTCAGTTAAAATGACTTACTTTTTACATATTAATTTAACAATGTAATATATTTACTTAATATTTTATGTGATAACGTGAGTTACAGCATGGTTTCTCAACATGAGCACTACTAACATTTGGGGCTACTTTGTTGCTGTGGCTGTCCTGGGCACTGTAGAATGTTTAGCAGCATAGCTGGCCTCTACCTACTACATGCCAGTAATACATCCTCCTTTCTCCAAGTTGTGACAACTGAAATATAGCAAATGTCCCCCAGAAGGTAAAATCATATCAGTTGAAAACCACCAAGTTACAGTTATGATTACATAAATCAGAATTGCTAATTAAAGTAAAATACCGTTGTGGGTTTTTTCGTTTTTTTTTTTTTTTTTTTTTTGAGACAGAGTTTCGCTCTTGTCACCCAGGCTGGAGTGCAATGGTGCAGCCTCAGCTCACTGCAACCTTCGCCTCCCGAGTTCAAGCGATTCTCCTGCCTCAGCCTCTCGAGTAGCTGGAATTACAGGCACCCACCACCACACCCGACTAATTCTGTATTTTCAGTAGAGACGGAGTTTCACTGCATTGCCCAAGCTGGTCTCGAACTCCCGACCTCAGGCGATCCACCTGCCTCAGCCTCCCAAAGTGCTGGGATTACAGGTGTGAGCCACCACCCTGGCCCTACTATTATTTTAATTATAATTAAATTTTGTTTCTAGTTATAAAAAGTAAGTATTGAAAGATTTTTAAATTTAGAAGTGAAGGTACACTATGGACACAGAATTGAGTGGAAACGCAGAAGACAGTACTATGTTCAGAACAGAAAAGAAAAAAAGAGACCAGGGCCAGGCGCAGTGGCTCACTCCTATAATCCCAGCACTTTGGGAGATCGAGGCGGGCAGATCACTTGAGGCCAGGAGTTGGAGACCAGCCTGGGCAACATGGCAAAACTCCGTCTCTACTAAAAATACAAAAATTAGCCAGATGAGGTGGCAGGTGCCTGTAATCCCAGCTATTCGGGAGACTGAGGCAGGAGAATCACTTGACCCAGAGGAGGCGGAGGTTGCAGTGAGCCAAGATCATGCCACTGCACTCCAGCCTGGGTGACAGACTGAGATTCCGTACCAAAAAAAAAAAAAGAGAAGGTGATCGATGTTATAGTTCAAGTCTTCAGAAAATGAGTGTATGAACACAGTTCTGGGTATATTTTGAGGGGATTTATTGACACTGTATAAGCTGTCAATGGGTGCCAGGCTGCAATTCTCTGCTCTGCTGTCAAACATAATGAAACCTCCCACATAAAAGAAGTGAGGGTTCTGTGAAGAAATGGTTGATTCCAGGTCTGGAGCAGGAAATGTAGATGATAATCCTGCAACATCTTGTACCAGAAAGCAAGAAGGCTAACAAAGACTACTGGAGTCTTGTCAAAAAGATGTAGGCTGGACGCAGAGGCTTGTACCTGTAATCCCAGCTGCTCAGGGGACTGAGGCGGGAGGATGGCTTGAGGCCAAGAGTTCAAGATCAGCATGGGCAACACAGCAAGACTCCATCTCTAAAAAATAAAGATAAAGTAGCTGGGCATGGTGGTATGCACCTGTAGTCCCAGCTACTCAGGAGACTGAGGCAGGAGGATCCCTTGAGCCCAGGAGTTCAATGTTGCAGTGAACCATGATCACACCACTGCACTCAAGCCTGAGCGACAGAGCAACCCCATCTCTAAAATAAAACATAAAAAAGATATAGGGCCAGGCACAGTGGCTCACGCCTGTAATCCCAGCACTCTGGGAGGCAAGGTGGGTGGATCACTTGAAGTTAGGAGTTCTAGACCAGCCTGGCCAACATGGTGAAACCCCATCTCTACTAAAAATACAAAAATTACCCGGGAGTGGTGGTGGGCGCCTGTAGCCCCAGTTACTCAGGAGGCTGAAGTAGGAGAATCACTTGAACCCAGGAGGTGGAGGTTGCAGTGAGCTGAGATCGTGCACCTGCACTCCAGCCTGGGCAGCAGAGCGAGACTCCATCTAAAAAAAAAAGACATGGAATCCAGTATGAATGTACACCCATGAATGTCCAAAGAAAATGACTGAGCATGGCTGGGCGCGGTGGCTCACACCTATAATCCCAGCACTTAGGGAGGCCGAGGCAGGCGGATCACAAGGTCAGGAGTTTGAGACCAGCCTGACCAATATGGTGAAACCCCGTCTCTACTAAAAATACAAAAATTAGCCGGGCGTGGTGGTGGGCACTTGTAATCCAGGCTACTTGGGAGGCTAAGGCAGGAGAATCGCTTGAACCTAGGAGGCGGAGGTTGCAGTGAGCCGAGATCGTGCCACTGCACTCCAGCCTGGCGACAGAGTGAGACTCCATCTCAAAAAAAAAAAAAAAAAAAGATATTTGAGCACAAGAATAATAAACTGAAATACATAACATGCTGAGTTCATGATACTAAAAAAGAGAAAAATTTCATTAGATATCATTTCTGACTGATTTTGGTACATCAAACTTGTATCCTACAACTTTGCTGAACTCATTTATTCTAGCAACTTGTAGACTCCATCAGGTTTTCTAAATTGACAATCATGTTGCTGCAAGTAAAGACAGTTTACATCTTCCTTTACAATTTAGATGGCTTTTATTTCTTTTTCTTGCCTGACTGCACTGTTTAGAACCTCCAGCATAATGCTGAATAGAGGTGGTGACAGCAGACATCCATCTCATTCCTAATCTTAGGGAAAACACGCAGTCTTTCAGCATTAAATATGACAGCTTGTAGGTTTTGCACAGATGCCCTTTATCATACAGAGGAAGCTCTCTTCTATTCCTAGTATGCTGAGAATTTTTATCAGAAATGGATTTTGCATTTCTCAGATGATGGATAAACAAAACCCTGAAGTCAAAACACACTTCCATATGTACATATTATCTATAAAAAGATACCAAAGACAGGAAAAAAAAGGAAATATTTAAATTTTTTCAGAGGCAGGTTCTAGCTTTGTCACTCAGGCAGGAGTGCAGTGGCACAATCATAGCTCACTGCAGCCTTGAACTCCTGGGCTCAAGGGATCTTCCTACCTCAGCCTCCTGAGTAGCTGGGATTATAAGCTAAGCTTTTATTTTCAGTAGAGATGGGGGTCTCACTATGTGGCCCAGGCTGGTCTTGAACTCCTGGGCTCAAGTGATCCTCATGCCTCAGCCTCCTAAGGTGCTGGGATTACAGGTGTGAGCCACCACACCTGGCCAGGAATTCTTGGTCTAGGAGAAAGCTCTTGGTTAAAAGGACAGACAGAAGGAAGTACATTCTCTCTCTTTTTTTTTTTTTTTTTTTTTTTTTGAGACAGGGTCTCTCTCTATTGCCCAGGCTGGAATGCAGTGGTGCCACCACAGCTTGCTGCAGCCTCAACCTCCCAGGCTCAAGTGATCTTCCCATCTCAGCATCCCAAGTAACTGGGACTACAGGTGCACGTCACATACCCAGCTAATTTTTTAAATGTTTTTGTAGAGATGGGGTCTTGTATGTTGCCAGGGCTGATCTCAAACTCCTGGGCTCAAGTGATCTTCCTGCCTCGGCCTCCCAAAGTGCTGGGATTATAGGCGTAAGCCACTGTACCAGGCCCACATCAGTCTTGACCAGAGCCAAAGGCTCCCAGACTTTAGTGAGCAAATGTCCTCAGCAGACCTGTTTGGTTTGGTGCGTAAAGTGGTCCCCTCCTTCCCGGAGCTGCCATGACTGCACAAAAGGGAGGGAACACTTCAGAAACTTCCCAGGTGCAAATAATCGGTGGTAAGCAGTGGTCTGTCATCTCCTGGAGCTTTTCAAAAGAGCTATAATGGAAGTATAGCTATTCTGGTCACATTCTAACTTGGGTACAGCAGGATTGTACCCTGGTTCAGCTGTTCCTCCAAAGTCTTAATTGCAATGGCATTCTACCCTATGAAATCTTGCCATGTGGTAGTACTACCAATGTAGGTCAGAAACTAAGGACACAGGGTTGGATACACAGGAAATGAACAATAAATAATTAATGACTAATTAAGTGTTGGCCAAGATGGACCTTCATTTCCCAGCTGGATGAAGTGCTGTGTATCTATTATGAATAGTCAGTAAACTGGGCTGAAGGGGCATAAAAACATAGGATTAAGATATGATAGCCAAGCCGGGCGTGGTGGCTCACACCTGTAATCCCAGCACTTTGGGAGGCCAAGGCAGGAGGACCATGAAGTCAGGAGTTCAAGACCAGCCTGGCCAACATAGTGAAACTCCGTCTCTACTAAAAATACAAAAAGTTAGCCAGGCATGGTGGCGGGTACCTGTAATCCCAGCTACTTGGGAGGCTGAGGCAAGGGAATTGTTTGAACCCGGGAGGCAGAGGTTGCAGTGAGCCGAGATCACGCCACTGTGCTCCAGCCTGGGCCACGGAGCGAGACTCCATCTCAAAAAAAAAAAAAAAAAGATATGATACCCTGCTAACGTAAACCATTATCTCACAGCATTTTATTATCACCTGTTTACCCAGTCAAAAACTTAAAATGGGCCAGGTGCGGTGGCTCACGCCTATAATCCCAACACTTTGGGAGGCCGAGGCAGGTGGATCACCTGAGGTCAGGAGTTCGAGACAAGCGTGGCCAACATGGTGAAACCCCGTCTCTACTAAAAATACAAAAATGAGCTGGGCATGGTGCCAGGCTCCTGTAATCCCAGCTACTTGGGAGGCTGAGGCAATTGCTTGAACCTGCGAGGTGGAGGTTGCAGTGAGCCAAGATCACAGCCATTACACTCCAGCCTGGGTGACAGTGAAACTCCATCTCAAAAAAAAAAAAAAAGAGCAAACTTATAATGTCATCTTATAATTCTTATAATTTATTTCCCTATTAAAACTTATTTTTACCAGGTTAATTACAGCTTTTTGTTACTTTCTAGACTCTGCAAGTATTGGTAACCATGATAAATAAGGATAAGAAAATAAGAAACCATTTGACATAGACGGCTATTTGAGAGTCTCATTTCTGTTTAGTTTAGTTCAACTCTAACCAAAATGATTCGAGTCCTGCTCCAATAGTAGACTTCATCTAGTATATCTGCATTATTTATCACACTAGAAGGAGAAGAAGGGACAGATTTTTATAAAAAGGGATACAAATCAATATGAGGCTTTAACAGATGGGGTCTTGGTTGAGGGCCACAGCAGCCTCTTCAGGTCCAGTGCTGAAAATCATTCAGCTGAAAGACCCAGGGACATCTGTTCAGCAAGTCACTTAGGGAATCAGCATCTTGCTAAATGTAACCTACCTGGTCTGAGCCAAAATGATGGCTACACATCTGCTCAGAGTAGTCAGCAGTGAGCACACTAAGTTGCAGCCACAGAGCAATATTCAATATTATTGCTGCAAGTAATGCAATACTACTATCACCATGTATTCTCCCTTCCTGAGCAATTGAATAGAGATAGTTTGGCATTTGGGAAGGTATTTCAAGTTGACCATGAGAAGCAAACACTGTATACACACAGTTCAGATCACTGGGGACGTGGCAGAAAGGGAGGAAGGAGGCACAGTAGCTGTCTGCAGTAGTTTAGCATTCATGGTTCACCTATCCCTGGGTCCCTGATATTGTGCAAATCTGCCTTACTTACCCATAGTGTGATGAAGCTTTCTGTCCCAGTCTAAGTGCAGAGGGGAGTGGAAGTTGTCTCTGAAGTTAGTTCTGGGACAGAAATATCCCTTGGCACTATTCCAAGTCTTTTTTTTTTTTTTTTTGAGACGGAGTCTCGCTCTTTCACTGAGGTTGGACTGCAGTGGCACTACCTCGGCTCACTGGAAGCTCCGCCTCCTGGGTTCATGCCATTCTCCTGCCTCAGACTCTGGAGTACCTGGGACTATAGGTGCCCGCCACCAGGCCTGGCTAATTTTTTTGTATTTTTAGTAGAGACAGGGTTTCACCGTGTTAGCGAGGATGGTCTCGATCTCCTGACCTTGTGATCCGCCTGCTCCGGCCTCCCAAAGTGCTGGGATTACAGGTGTGAGTCACCGCGCCTGGCCTATTCCAAGTCTTATAATACACAGTTCAACAGTAGTAGGGCCCAGACAGAAGAAATAACAAAGCTTTAAAACGAAAGCTAAATCCAGAGAACTCAAATAATTAGATTCAATCCATAAAGTGGGGAAATGATCTATGTCCGATGGCTATCAATGAGGTCCAAGATCTTAACTGTGCCTTCCTTCTCAAAATAACCCTCTCATCAGTATACAGATTTATATAATGCAAATACCTAAGGAAAACCATCAGCAACCTACCCCCATCCCAGCTCCCACTCAAACACAAACAAACAAACCAAACTCGGGAATTTGTAAGAAATATGAAGAAAATACAAATCCTCCAATTGTAACTCCTGTCATTCAAATTATTTTCAAAAGGTTGCCACACATAAAGTACAGAAACTATGGTCAGAAGTTGAATCTCTTACCCTTCCCTGTAAAGAACTATTTCTTTTTCTGATTTTTAAAATTAAGGAATAACTTTCATACAGCAAAACTTACCCTTTTTAGTGTTGTAATGGTTAATTTTATTATCAACTTGACTGGATTAAGGGATACCCAGATAGCTGGTAAATCATTATTTCTGAGTATGTTGACAGGGGTATTTCCAGGAGGCAGATTAGCATTTGAATCCATACACTGAGTAAAGAAGATCCACCCTCACCAATATAAGCAGCCATCATCTAGTCTGTTGAAAGCCCAACTGAATAGAACAAAAGGCAGAGGAGGGCAAATTCTCTGTTTCTCTTTTGAGTTGGGACGTCCATCTTCCCTCGCCCTTAGACATCAGACATCAGGAGCTCCTGGTTCTCCAGTTTTTGGACTCTAGAAC
Organism: Pongo pygmaeus; assembly: GCF_028885625.2. Taxonomy (NCBI): domain Eukaryota; kingdom Metazoa; phylum Chordata; class Mammalia; order Primates; family Hominidae; genus Pongo; species Pongo pygmaeus. Next base: position 107,196,390 of record NC_072381.2, read on the forward strand.
TTACACCAGTACCACCCAAGTTCTCAGTCCTTCAACCTTTAACTGGAAGCCTACAGCATCAGCTCCCTGATTCTACAGCTTGCAGACAGCATATTGTGAAACGAGTTGGCCTCCATAATCATGTGAGCTAATTCCCATAGCCTATTTCCTCTTGTGTAACTATGTATATTTTATTGGTCTGTTTTCTGAAAAACCCTGATACAAGTATACAGTTCTGCAAGTTTTGAAAAATGCATACATCCAGATAATCACCACCACAGTCAAGATACAGAACAGTTTTCATCACCTCAAAAGTTCCCCTGTGCCCATTTGTAATCAACCTCTCCTTCCAACCCCAGCCTCTGAAAACAACTGACCTATACCCTGTCCCTATAGTTTTGCCATTTCCAGAATGTCATATAAATGGAATCATACAGCATGTAATCTTTTGGATCTGGATAGTTTCATACTGCATAATGCAACTGAATTAATCCGGGTTGTTGCATGTATCAGTAGTTCATTCCTTTTTACTGTAGAATAGTATTTCATTATATAGATGTACCATAGTTTATCTGTTCCGCCGTTGAGAGACATTTGGGTTGTCTACAGTTTTGACAGTGTATAAATAAAGCCACTATAAACATTTGTCCAATTCAAGTTTTTATTTCACTTGGGTAAACATTTAGGAGTGGATTGCTGGAAGGTCTACTTTGGAAAATATCTGCCTGACTCTATCTACGCTATTTCTATTTAGCAGATATGCAATTTCCCAAAGGAATAGCTGGGTTATTTTCTGTGATGCTTCTCTTTCTGGTCCATCAATATCATTTCTCTGCCCTCCCGGGTATAGGAAACACCTCCCAATCAGTATCACTTACAAACTTCATTAATATTTTGTTTACTTTCAGCCCTAGTTCATTAATAAAAATGCTAAATATGCCTGACTTCCTCATCAGCATCCTACAGCATCCCAGGAAATAACAATCTTTCCCAACCACCCCAGCCCCCACACTGGCATTTAGGTTTACAATCGTTTTGCAGTTCATTTTGCAACAACAGCTTCTTCTCTATGTTCTTAATAATCAATTTTCAATTGAGCCAAGAATCTCCAGTATATTATAGGGTTTTTTGTTTGTTTGTTTGTTTTAGGCAGAGTCTTGCTCTGTGGCCCAGGCTGGAGTGCAGTGGTCTCGGCTCACTGCAACCTGCACCTCCCGGCTTCAGGCGATTCTCCTGCTTCAGTCTCCCAAGTAGCTGGGACTACAGGTGTGCACCACCACACCCAGCTGACTTTTGTATTTTTAGTAGAGACGGGGTTTTGCCATGTTGGCCAGGCTGGTCTCAAACTCCTGACCTTAAGTGATCCGCTGCCCTCGGCCTCCCAAAGCGCTGGGATTACAGGCGTAAGCCACCGCGCCTGGCCATCCAGTATATTATCTTTAATAACTATAGGGAAACCAAACAGAGCTTTCCCCAACTCATTCATAGTTAGTCTACTTTTTGCCTATCATGGCAAAAAATTTGGCCACTTAGAAAACTGGAAGTGTTAATTCCCTAACATCAGTCTGTAAGCAAGTTTGGATTTTCTTACCCCTAAAACAGATAGTATCCCATCCTGAAAACAGTCATTCAAATACATGCTATATTAATTAAACTAGAGAACAGAAAAAAATGTCAGTATAATTAACATACGAAGCAACAGTATGGCCTAATTAATCACCATGAAGAGCAATCAAATAAAATACTATGCATTTTTATGGAGCAATTTAATCTGGCAAGTAATTAATCACAGAAACACTAAGCAAAACAAATGGATTTCCCTTTAAGGAAGTCACATTTATCATTTGTAATGTATTCCTAACTCTAATTTGTTATCCCAACTCAAAATTGTCTAGGAGACAATGAATTGTCAGGCTTAGTAGAACACTGATTTCTGATGAAAAAGAACATTCAGCTTTTCAAAACAAGTTATAGTCCTGCAGCACTCAAAGAGCTCAGGTTTGTGGGGCAGAGGTTTGTGGCACTAGGCATGGAAGGCTTAACCTAAATCTAAATCTAGGTCAGTTTAGTCAAATCTATAGATAATTAATAAATGACTTGTGAAAATATTTAGTATTAAGAGTAACAATTACAGATCACAGATATTACCAAAACCCCAAAGGGAGGACCCTCAGCAGAAGAAAACAGAGCTTTTGGTCTTTCAGAACAAGCAAAAAGGGGGAGGGGGCATATCAATGCAGTGAGATTTAACTCAAAGAAATTCCTCTGTTCCCTCCTTCCCTCCCTTTCTTCTCTCCTTCTCTTCCTCCCTTCCTTTCTTTTTGTCTTAAACAATGACCCATTTTCCTTGAGCCCCCAACAGCCTCACCAGTTTGAAGAACACCAACAGGCTGATCTTTTGAATGGTCATTCAAAGGCAGAGTGACACACATTAGCTAAGGCTATCTTCATATCTCCTTCTTCCCAGCTCCCTCTCTGCTTGGCTACATTCGAGACTAGATGAACAGCCCTTTCTTTGCCAAGGAAGCTCACAGCACTTTATAAGCCTTTCCCTTAATAGTCCCATCTCTCGCTGACTTTATTTCTCTCTGTGCTGTTCTTAGAGGGCTTTGCTTCTCTTCTTAGCATACCCCTGTAGGCTGAAGCACATGGCAAAGTTCCAGGCTTCTGGTGGCTGCGGCACAGTGGTTTGTTCTTTACTGACCTGCTTGATCTCCAATGCTAGATCCCACGAAACATTCAATACTTACTAAACTGTACCGGGAGAGTTGTGCTTTTCACACTCCACCTTGTCTCTACTCACTATTTAAGAAATACTGTTGCAGATATCCTATTTATCCCAGAGCATTTCTTCTAGATTTTAACCCTTACCTTTTTCCTTCAAACCTTTTACTCTAGTATTTCTGGGCTGTACCACTGGCTTGACCTAGATTCTTATCCTCTGCCTGGCCCTTCAGTCAATTTCTCTTCTGGAGAGTCCGCCTGGCATTTTTGTTCAGTGTTTCTCTGAGCTTCTGTCTCTGAATTGCCCTTGTTGGCTCCCTCCATCAGCCCACTAACTGAAGTACCATTACTCCCAGGTAATCCTAGATCAGGCCCAACCAATATCCTAAATCCTCACTTCTCTAAGAGAAAGGAACTCTATGTTTGTTTATCTATTTTCAAGAAAGAGTCAATGTGTTACTAAGATGAGTGAGACATGGATGCTGCCTGCCTTCAAAGTGCTCACAGCCTAGTCAAGAGGACAACAGATAAGTAGATAGTTGCTGCTGTAGTGTGGCCAGGCCTGGCTCTAAGGATGAGGTGATGCTCAAAATGCACTATTTCAGGAGGTGAGTGGACAAGTTGGGAAAGGACATTCTAGGCAGGGAGGAATGGTATATCCAAAAGGCCTGGACTATAAAACAGTTTGTCCAGAGAATTCTAAGTGTCTCTGTTTTGTCCAGAGAACTCCAGGTGGTCTGGCATAGCTGCAGTGAGGTGACAGATAAGGACAGAGATTCTAGAAATAAGATGAAGAATGGCAATGTAGGCTACCCTACAGAGCTTAAATGTTTTTCTGTGGTGATGAGGGGGGCCAGCGAGGGGACAAGCACAGAGAGAAAAACAAGACAGAGAAAGAGGCAGGCAAGATGATAGGTGAGATCAGAGACTATGAGAATCCAAGTGAAAAAGAAATATGAACAATAAATAAACCGTGGTACAGTTATGCAATAATAAAATACTGCTCAACAATAAAAAGGAACTAACTACTAGATACTTGGCACAAGCAATGTTCAGAGCAGTATCATTCACAGTAGCCAAAAGGTAGAAGCAACCCAAGTGTCACCAACAGATAACTGGATAAACAAAATGTGGTATATACATACAACGGAACATTATTCAGCCTTGAAAAGGAAGGAAATTCTGACACATGCTACAACATGGATGAACCCTGAGGATATTATGCTAAGCAAAATAAGCCAGTCACAAAAAGATATATACACTATGATTCCACTATAAGGTATCTAAAATAGTTAAATTTATAGAGACTCAAAGTAGAAAGGTGGTTGGCAGGGGCTGGGGAAGGGGAAAATGGGGAGTTGTTTAATCAGCACAATTTCAGTTTTGCAAGATGAAAAAGTTCTAGAGATCTGTTGCACAACAATGTCAATATACTTAATGCTACCAAACTTACAAATCATTAGGATGGCAAATTTTATATTTCTTACCTCAATTTAAAATCTTAAAACATTTTTTAAAAGGATTGAACTACTGATATATACCACAAAGTAGATGAATCTCAAAAACCTGATATTGAGTGAAAGAAGTCAGATACAAAAGAAGGCACACTATATGACTCTGTTCATATGTAGTTCCAGAACAGGTACAACTAATTTATGGTGACAGAAATCAGGAGAGGGCATAGTTCTGGGGAAAGGGACTACTGACTGGAAAAGAAGGGTCATGAGGGAACTTTCTAGGGTGAACTTTCTGGGGTTCTATGTCCTGATCTGGATGGTGATTTACATAGGTGGTATACATATATAAAAAGCTGTTTAGAATACCGCTACTGGGTATTTATCCAAAGGAAAATAAATCAGTATATCAAAGAGATACCTGCACTCTTATGTTTACTGCAGCTATTCACAACAGCAAAGATATGGAATCAACCTAAGTGTCTATGAATGGACAAATGGATAAAGAAAATGTGGTATATACACATGATGGAATACTATTTGGCCATAAAAAGGAATAAAATCAAGTCATTTGCAACAATACAGATGGAAAAGGAGGTCATTATGTTAAGTGAAATAAGCCAGGCACAGAAAGACAAATTTCGCATGTTCTCACTCATACGTAGTAGCTAAAAAGTTCACCTCATGAAGGTACAGAGTAGAATGACACCAGAGGCTGGCTGGGAAGGCAGGGGTGCAGATAGAGTGGATAAAGAGAGGTTCGTTAATGGATATAACATATAATTAGATAGAAGGAATACCTTCTAATGTTCAATAGCAGAGTAGGGTGACTACAGTTACCAACAATGTACTATATATTTTAAAATAGCTAGAAGAGAGGACTTGAACTGTTCCCAACACAGAAATGATAAATGCTCGAGGTGATGATGGACACCCAAGATACCCTGACTTGGTCATTATACGGTCTATGCATGTAACCAAATACCACATGTACCCTACAAATACATATAAATATTATACATCAATTTTAAAAAGGTGTTCAGTTACACACCTTCTACGATTTTTAATATTTTACCATATATCAGTATCTCAATTAAAAAGAAATAAAGATTTGAGTTTCAGTGAGTTGGTAACATTCTATTCCTTTTTTGTTTTTCTGAGAAAGAGTCTTACTCTGTCACCCAGGCTGGAGTGCAGTGGCACAATCATACCTCATTGCAGCCTCGATCTCCTGGGCTCAAGTAATCTTCCCACCTCGGCCTCCAGAGTAGCTGGGACTATTACAGGTGCATACCACTATACCCAGCTAATTTTTTAAAAATTATTTTTAGTAGAAACAAAGTCTTGCTATGTTGCCCAGGCTGGTCTCAGACTCCTGAGTTCAAGTGATCCTCTTGCCTTGGCCTCCCAAAGTGCTGAGATTACAAGTGTAATACAGCCATCGTGCCCAGCCCCTTCTATTTCTTAAGGTGAGTGGTTCATCTATATTCATTCTATGTCAAGTTTTATTATATATATTCATTGATAGAATTTATCAAATAGTTCATTTTTTTGCATAAGTAGGAAATTAGTTCAGATTAACTGGGTAAAAGGAACAGATTTTAATCCATCCCTATCTGAATCCCATCTAGTAAATTATCCCACAAGAAAGATGAAGTACATTCAAAACTGGTCAGAAATGAGATCCAACTACAGATAGCTACTCCTGTTGCCTTTTCAGATGTGTCACCAAGATGAATGCATGTGAGGGGAGACCAATGGGAACCAACTGTCTTTGAAGCTTCCTTGAGATTGAGAATTTTCATCATATGAAAATGGTGTCTAATGAGAGAGAAATTAATGTCCTTCGGTACACTGGGTAGTGAAAATGCATTAGTACACTCCATGTTTGACATCCCACTCACATGTTAGTGGTTTTAAAAGAAATTATATAGAAATCAATTAGAAAAAAAACTCTCATGAAACCTCTTACAACAGGAGCCCACTTTGCTAGAGCATGCACAATATCTGGACTCCAGGGAGAAATGTATAATCGAGGTAAAATTAATCAAAACCTACATAAAAAGAACAGCAAGAGACAGTTTAAGAAGAAAATCTTTTCCTCAGTGTTAGAAATTCCTGAAATCTGATCACTGAGTGCATAATTCTGCTTATTATTATCTTCCACTATGTAACACTATATTTATAATTAGGCTGATAGCACAGTAAAATGACAGTAAAATGCAGACACAATTCATTTAACAATTAATCTACTGGAGCTAAAAAATCTTACCATGTCATTAATTGCCTGCTTAAAATGCTGCCTCAGTTTCAGTTTCAGGTTATCACACCTTCTTTAAGAACGCAGAGAAATGCATGCACTAGCAAGGCTTGTTCAGGGGAGAACTTGCAAGCAGCAGTGAGTTGCACTTTCCCTCCCTAAGGACCCCAACTCAGAAGAGCCTGTATTGTAATCCCCAAGCTTACTACTAATTAAAAGAGAAAACAGTGAAGAGCATCTTCTTTCTCAGTAAAGTTCTCCCACCTACTCTCACTCCAAAAATGTCTTTACTGCCCTTTACTTGTTATGGTCTAATTTCTCAACAAAAGAACTAATGCTTGCTACAATCTTATTTTATTTTTTTAAATTATCCAAATGGTGAATCCCTCTGCTGCAGTTTTGGGAGAGTAGAGGCTATAGGAAGATTTAAACCACCCTGTGAAGGTTGTCATCCCTGATTTTTCCATAAAAGAGTCTTATTTTTCTAGTCTAGCCCTGATGATTCCCCCACCCACAGATTTCTTCACAAATTCATTCTTCACAAAGAGCTTTGCAGTTGATTCTTAAGGAATTTTTTCAGTCTTCGAGGCCATTTCATATAACAGCAGGCCAAAGCCCAGAAAGGGGAGAGATTAGTCCCAAATTATCCACCAAATCAGTAGCAGAGTCAGGAATAGATCAAAGCATCTGGATAAAGATTTAGAAGGCGTATTTATTAAATGTGCTGATGATACAAAGCTGCAAAAGATAACCAATACACAGAATGACATAATCAGGATTCGAAAAATATCCTGAGAAGCTAGAATGATGGGCTGAAACCAACAACATACATTTAACAAAAATAAAGTGTTGCATATAGTTTAGTTTAAAAAGAAAAAAGTGAACTGTAGATGTTCAGAGGGGAGATTCACCAAAATAACAATAGTAGTTATCTTGAAGGGTGAGATTTTAGATAATTTTATTTTACTTTGGTCTTTGTGCTTTTCTGCATTGCTTTTTTTTTTTTTTTTTTTTTTTTTTTTTTTGAGACAGTCTTGCTCTGTCGCCCAGGCTGGAGTGCAGTGGCGCGATCTCAGCTCACTGCAAGCTCTGCCTCCCAGGTTCATGCCATTCTCCTGCCTCAGCCTCCCAAGTAGCTGGGACTACAGGTGCCCGCCACCACGCCTGGCTTTTTTTTTTTTTTAGTAGAGACGGGGTTTCACTGTGTTAGCCAGGACGGTCTCGATCTCCTGACCTTGTGATCTGCCCGCCTCGGCCTCCCAAAGTGTTGGGATTATGGGCGTGAGCCACCACACCCAGCCTGCTTACATTTTTTTAATAATAAGCAAGTAGCATTAAAATAAAATAAAATATGGCCAGGAGCAGTGGCTCATGCCTGTAATCCCAACACTTTGGAAGGCCAAGGTGGGCGGATCACCTGAGGTCAGAAGTTCAAGACCATCATGGCCAACATGGTGAAACTCCATCTCTACTAAAAATACAAAAATTAGCTGGGTGTGGTGGCATGCACATGTAGTCCCAGCTACTTGGGAGGCTGAGGCGAGAGGACTGCTTGAACTTCGGAGGCGGAGGTTGCAGTGAGCTGAGATCATGCCACTGCACTCTGGCCTGGCAATAGAGAGAGACTCTGTCTCAAAAAACAAAACAAAACAAAATAATAATCATAAATAAAATGAAAAGCAGCACCACACAAACCAAAACAAAATACCACTATCAACTGAACAAATATAGGATGGGAGAGAACTAGCTTGAAGGCAGGTCACTTTAAGCAGATTTGAAGGTTTTAGTGGGACTCAAGTTTGCTATGAACCAACAATGTGATTCAGCTGCTGAATAACATAATGCAATTGGAGGCTGCAAATAAAACATGTCCATATCATGCGTATAAATAGTCTCCTTATAATCTGAGCTACATATCTAGGTCCAGTTCTAGATGTCACTCAATGCAGGAAACATTCACTGAATGCTTATTTGGTATAAGGCTGACCCTAACACCATATTTTAGGAGATAAATTAAGAATTAAGAATATGTCCAAAGGACAATCATAGTATGTCAGAGATTTTGAAACCATAGCATATGAAGAATAGCTGAGAGAGAAAGAATGTTCAGCAGTAGTACACATGTTACTCCTTTGAAGAAGTTAACATTTAGAAGACAGGGTAAATTTTTTAGTGTTGTAACTAAAGGTAGAAATGGAATCAACAGGTTCAGGTTATAAAGAGAAAGACTGCGACATATGAGATACTCATCATTTAAAAGAATGAATGGGCTGCTGGCCGTGGCTCAGCCTGTAATCCCAGCACTTTGGAAGTTCAAGGCGGGCAGATTACCTGAGGACAGGAGTTCGAGACCAGCCTGGCCAACACGGTGAAACCCCGTCTCTACTAAAAATGCAAAAAATTAGCTGGGCATGGTGGCAGGTGCCTGTAATCCCAGCTACCCAGGGAGGCTGAGGCAGGGGAATTGCCTGAACTCAGGAGGCGGAGGTTGCAGTGAGCCGAGATTGTGCTACTGCATTCCAGCCTGGGCAACAAAGCAAGACTCCCTCTCAAAAAAAAAAAAAAAAAGAATGGTCTGGAACCTAAAGTATTAAGCACTATTTCTCTAAGTATTCAAACAGAAGCTGAATATATCTCCAACAAATGAGATTTATGCTTTGGGAAGGAGACTGACATAGATGGCCTCTTAGGTTCTTTCAGTGTTTAAGGTTCTGTGATCCAGGGACTACTAACCTGCAGGGGCAAGGCCCAATAGAAAAGACGAGCTCTGGTACCTTAGCCATTCTGATATAAACCTGATAATTTATTTTTTATTATTTTATTTTATTTTTTGGAGACAAGGTCTCACTCTGTCGCCCAGGCTGGAGTACAGTGGTGTGATCATAACTCACTGCAGCCTCGAACTCCTGGGCCCAAGTAATCCTCCTGCCTCAGCCTCCAGAATAGCTGAGACTACAGGCATGTGCTACCATGTCCAGCTAATTATTTTTTTATTTTTTGTATGTTGTCCAGGCTAAACTCCTGGCTTCAAGTGATCCTCTTGCCTCAGCCTCCCAAAGTGCTGGGATTATAAGTGTGAACCACCACATGCAGCCAAACATGAGAACTTAGACTGATTGAATATCTGAGTTATATGGCCAGAGCTCTACTCTAACATTTGGGAAAGATATGTGGAGAGGGAAAAATAAGGGATAAGATGAAAAACTGCACATGGTTTTAGAATAATTTATTTTTTAAGTACCCTAGATATAGAATGGAAAAGAGAAAGGAATCAGGGACCTAAACTATGCCTATTTATACACTTTGTGGCTAGACCTTATAAAAGATATAACTAGTAGCCAGTATTTTATAATTCAATGGCTACATTTCCTAGGAAGAGTTCCTTTGGGGAAAAAAATAAACCTTCTCTCAGGTGAAAACAAAATTTTTTTTCCCACCTTGGAATTAATAATAATTAGGGAGTAGCACAACTCTAAAGGATCAGGGATAGTTATGCCAGCCAAAGCAGCCCATCTCCAGAGAGCCAGAGGCTCGGGAGAGCTGGCCGGGAAAGAACAAACGCCTGGGAATGATAGGGTTTGGATTGATATATAGACTCTAGCCCCTTCTCATCCCTGTGACCCCATTATAGAATGAGTCCACTGGAAATACCTTTCTTCTATACTGCCTCTCATTCACTCTCTCCCTCTCAATCTCTCTCTTCCCATAATTTTGATGCTTACCTAAAGCAATTGGGAATAGCATATGGTAGGTGCTGCTAATTAAAAGCTTAGCAGAATAAAGGACATATGTCAGATGGCTCATTTCAGACACCCATAAAAAGTTAAAGCTAAGACTAAAAATTAAAGTTAATTTATCATACTATAAAATTATAGGTAGGAGATCCAATCAATTACTAATGGCACAAGTGCAAACCCAAGGCCTTTGCTGTTTAAATACATATTTACAGAAATAATAAAGTGAGACTGTGGACCTAAAGAGAAAGGAGAGAATGTGCTCTCCTGCCATCAGGGGGCCATTTACTTACCTACCTGGGACTAAGAGCTATAATATTCTGGAGCAAACTGCCAATCATCCATTTCTTCTCCAATGTTCTTGGCAATTTCATCTGTAACTGTCTGCTCAGAACACAGCCCTTTAAATTTACCTCAAGGTCCATACTCTGAGTTACCGCTAGACATCAGGAAGCAGCTACTCCATTATCACTGTCTTAGTCACATAGGCAGTCCTTCCCAGCCACCTCCAAAAGGCTCAAGTAAGTATTTGGCATAATTCATTAAGAAAGAGGATGAACACTAAGTTTCAGCCTATAATCCCAGCACTTTGGTAGGCTGAGGCAGGAGGACTGCTTGAGCCCAGGAGTTCAAGACCAACCTGGCTGGGCAACATAGTGAGATCCTGTCACTACAAAAAGAAAAAGAAAAAGAAGAGCTGGATGCAGTGGCTCACACCTGTAATCCCAGCACTTTGGAAGGCCAGGGCAGGTGGGTCACTTGAGGTCAGGAGTTCAAGACCAGCCTGGCCAACATAGTGAAACCCCATCTCTACCAACAATACAAAAAACTAGCCGGTGTGGTGGCGCATCCCTGTGACCTCAGCTACTCGGGAGGCTGAGGCATGAGAATCACTTGAGCCTGTGAGGCAGAGGTCGCAGTGAGCCAAGATTGCGTCACTGCACTCCTGCCTGGGCAACAGAGCAAGACTGTCTCAAAAATAAAATAAAATAAGAAAGAGAAAATGTCAGTGTAGTTAACCAACAAAAAGGAATGTTTAATCATTTGCCAAAACAATAGTTAAAGTAAGGTCACCAGATACATACAAGATCTCTCCCAACTAACTCACAAATATAATGAAAGGTTCTTATAAGGTTCCTCAGGTTGGCTGTTCACGTTCTTATAAAATCTGGGACTTCACACAGGGTGAGGCCCCATATCTACAAGGCTTCAAATGATACTCTCAGAGAATGCACCTGGAACCACTAAAGAGATCTTTTTCATAGTCCGGTAGCTTGATTCACCACAGAGGGCTGAGCTCAAGATTGACTCCTTTTCTCCTGGGAGCAATATTCTAGAATTAGTTCCTAATTTGAGCCAATAAAAACAGGCCACAATCGGCAGGCCCTATCTTAGTGGGAGAAAATGAGGTACAAAAGACAGGGCACAAGCCAGGCACAGTGGCAAATGCTTATGGTCCCAGGTACTTGGAAGGCTAAGGTGGGAGGATCACTTGAGCCCCAGAGTTTGAGGCTGCAATGAGCTATGATTATGCCACTGCACTCCAGCCTGGGCAACAGAGAGAGGCCTTGTCTCTAAAAGTAAAACAAACAAACAAAAAATACAATACAATAAGATATTTTGTTGTTGTTGTTGTTGTTGCTTGTTTTTGTTTTTGTTTGAGGCAGAGTTTCGCTCTTGTTGCCCAGGCTGGAGTGCAATGGTGGGATCTCGGCTCACTGCAACCTCCATCTCCCGGGTTCAAGCCATTCTCCTGCCTCAGCCTCCCGAGGAGCTGGGATTACAAGCACCCACCACCATGCCCGGCTAATTTTCGTATTTTTAGTAGAGACAGGGTTTCATCATGTTGGCCAGGCTGGTCTCGAACTCTTGACCTCAGGTGATCCACCAGCCTCAGCCTCCCAAAGTGCTGGGATTATAGGCATGAGCCACCACACCTGGCCAATAAAATAAATTTTTAAAAAGACAGAGCACAGTACAAAAATGTCTTCTACAAACCATAAAGGAACTAGACTTTAGTTCTAAAGACTCCAGACATAAAGGAACACATCTAACAACTCCTTCTTTGACTATATTATCTAAGTACTGTGTCCTTTCAAAATTATATACCCCCAAAACAATTCTTCCCCTATTATTCCTGTTACTTTTGTACTTGTACTTTGTTATAAAGCTCAATATGCAGACCTTAAGAGCCAATGAGCACTGACTGCTCACATTTTGAGTACAGGAAAAGAAATAGCTGTGGGCTATTAGCTCACCAAGGAATAAAGCAGGATCTAAAATGCTGTGTTTAACACCTACATGTGAGAAAATCTCCCACAAAGGAAATGTATGTATCTAAAATCTAAATACAGACTTTTTCCCCACTATCATCTAGTCCTTGCTCCAGAAATGATAAAGTGGACAAAATTAGAGTCCTGTTTCTAGTGAGTCCTCACTTTCTCAGGAAAGAGTGTCCTCTGCAAATAAAGTTTATTGAAGTGGGTGTTGTGTGTGTATGTTATTTAGAGTTGCATAGGAGTAACATTTCTATGTTTCACTGGAATTAATTTAGTATAAATCTGAAGCTAATTCTGATAAATTAAGATATGTACGGTAAGCCCTAGAGCAAGCACTAAAGAAATAACGCAAAAAAATAGTGAAAAAAAATTAAAGCAATAAAAACGCTTTTTAGAAAATATTCACTTAATGCAAAAGAAAGCAGTAAAGAAGGATCAGAGGAACAAAAAATGAGATGGCAATACCTCTTTGGTCTGCAGATATTGCATATGGACATAAAACATAGGCTGAATATCCCTTACCCAACATGCTTGGGACCAGAGGAGTTTTAGGTTTCAGATTTTTTTTTTAATTTTGGATATTTGCATTATACTTACTAGTTGAGCATCCCTAATCCAGAAATCTGAAACATAAATTGTTCCAATGAGCATTTCCCTTAAGCATCATGTTGGTGCTCAAAAAGTTTCAGATTTTAAAGCATTTCAGATTTCAGATTTTCAGATTTGAGATGCTCATCCTGTACTAGCAAACTGAGTCCTGCAAAATATAAAAATTATACACCGTGACCAAGTAGGATTTATCCCAGGAATGCAAGGTTTAACATCTGAAAATCAATTAATGTAGTACGTTTTATCAATAGAAAAAGAAATAGAAACCACAAAATCGTTTCAAAAGAAGCAGAAAAAGCATTTGACAAAATCCAACACCCTTTGATGATAAAAACACCCAACAAACTAAGAACACAAAGGACTTTCTTCAACCTGATAAAGAGTATCTACAAAAACAGTTCACAGCTAAATGTTTTAATAAATTAAAATACAAGAAAGAAACCTTATTAGGTTGGTGCAAAAGTAATTGTGGTTTTGCCATTACTTTTGCACCAACCTATAAAACCACCTATAATCCTGCCAACCAGATAAGAACATGTTGGTTAATAGCCTCTCAGGTATATGTGTATTCATTTTGGAGACATTCTTTTACCACAATGATATAGCCAAGGTTGCATGGTCAGACATCTCCTCAAAGGACTGAAAGTGATAGAAAACACAAACTCTTCCCACCCAAACTATTTTCCCATCAATGATGCAAAGGCTCAGGCTGACAGCCTAGGTTCCAGTATTGCCCCTGATGTCAGCTTGTAAATAAATATCATTTTGTGTCTCTGGTTCCTACTAAGCCCACAAGAGTACGGAAAAAGGACTGAACAAAGTTGGGTATGGAAGGGGCTGATAAGATTCCCAGACTTGCACAATCAGGACAACAAATTTTTAAAAATAATAATAATAAACATGTATATAGCACTGAATATGTGCCAGGCACTATTCTACATGCTTTATATATATTGTCATTTAATAATCTCAATAATGACATAGGTCCATTGTTATCCTCACTTTATAGCTGAGAAAACTCAAGGAAAGAATGGTTAAATAACTTGTCCAAAGTAATGGTACAGCAAGGACTCAAACTCAGACAACCTGACTCTAGAGTCCCTACTCTTAACCACTACATTATGCTATCTCTTAAACAGCAGAGGAATGAGCAAACCTAAAAAACAAAAAGGAATGGAAATATGTAGGAAAAAATGGGAGAGGCTCCATTTCTATCTCTAATCACAGTTAAGTTCCAAATTCAGCCTGACTCAAGAAATCTGAGCTGTAGTTATCTCAGAAAAGCAGTGGGAGCCGGGTGCAATGGCTCACGCCTGTAATCCCAACACTTTGGGAGGCCGAGGCTCACATCTGAGGGTCAGTAGTTCAAGACCAGCCTGGCCAACATGGTGAAACCCTGTCTCTACTAAAAATACAAAAAAATTAGGCAGGTGTGGTGGCGGGCACCAATAATCCTGGCTACTCGGGAGGCTGAGGCAGGAGAATCGCTTGAACCCAAGAGGTGGAGGTTGCAGTGAGCTGAGACTGCACCATTGCACTCCAGCCTGGGCAACAAGAACAAAACTGTCAAAAAAAAAAAAAAAAAAAAAAAAAAGCAGTGGTCATTAGGGAAACTGGATATCCATGTGCCCAAAAATGAACCTGGATGCTTACTTTATATCATATATAAAAATTCACTCAAAATGGATCAAAGGAAGCTGGGTGTAGTGGTGTATACCCGTAGTCCTTGCTACTAGGGAGGCTGAGGCAGGAGCCCAGGAGTTCAAGATTAGCCTGGGCAATGTAGCAAGACCCTACCTCAAAAAACAAAAAAGGATCAAGGACCTAAATGTAAGGGCTAAAACAACATAAAACTCTTAGAAGAAAACATGGGAGAAAACCTGATGACACTGGATTTGGCAATGATTTCTTGGATGTGATAACAAAAACATAAGCAACAAGCGAAAAAATAGCTAAGTTAAATTTCATCAAAATTAAAAACTTGTGCATCAAAGGACACCGTCAATGAAATGAAAGGCAACCCATGGAATGGGAGAAAATATCTGTGCATCATATACCTGATAATGAATTAATATCTAGAATATATAAAGAACTCCTAAAACTCAACAACACCAAAAAACTCCAATAAAAAATGAGCAGAAGACTTCAATAGACATTTCTCCAAAGAAGATATACAAATGGCCAATAAGCATATAAAAAGATGCTCAACATCACTAGTTATTAAAAAAATGAAATTAAAATCACTATGCAATACCACTTCACACCCGCTGGGATGGCTAGTAACCAAAAAACAGAAAACGGAGAGAGGCAGAGCAAAAAACAAAAATAGAAACAGAAAACAAGTGTTGGGAAGAATGTGAAGAAATTGGAAAGTAACATGGTGCAGCCACTTTGAGTGACAGTTACTCAAAATGTTATACAGAGAATTACCATATGATTCAGCAGTAACACTTCTGGGTACATACCCAAAAGAAATGAAAGCAAAGTCTCAAAGAGATTTACATACACTCATGTTCACACTAGCATTAGTCACAATAGCTAGAAGGTGGAAGCAACCCAAGTGTCTGTTGACATGAAAATGGAGAAACAAAATGTGATATATTCATACAATGCAATATTATTCATCCTTAAAAAGGAAATTCTGCTACATGCTACAACATGGACAAACCTTGAGAATATTATATTAGGCAAAATAATCCAGTCACAAAGGACAAATATTTTGTAATTCCTCTTATATAAAGTTCCTAAAATAGTCAAATTCATAGAAACAGAAAACAGAATGATAATAGCCAGAGGCTGGGAGAAAGAGGGAATAGGGAGTTTGTATTTAATGGGTACAGAGTTTCAGTTGAAGAAAAAGAAGTAGCCCTGGAGATGGATGTTGGTGATGGTTGTGCAACAATGTGAATGTACTTACCACTAAACTGTACACTTAAAAATGGTTAAAATGGGCCGGGCGCGGTGGCTCACGCCTGTAATCCCAGCACTTTGGGAGACTGAGGCAGGTGGATTATGAGGTCAGGAGATCGAGACCATCCTGGCTAACACGGTGAAACCCCATCTCTACTAAAAATACAAAAAATTAGCCTGGCGTGGTGGCGGGCACCTGTAGTCCCAGCTACTTGGAAGGCTGAGGCAGGAGAATGGCGTGAACCCAGGAGGCGGAGCTTGCAGTGAGCTGAGATTGCACCATTGCACTCCAGCCTGGGCGACAGAGCAAGACTCTATCTCAATTAAAAAAAAAAAATCGTTAAAATGGTAAATTTTATGTTATGTGTATTTTTATCATAAGTAAAAAAAAAAAAATAGGGCAAACGTAGAAAAAGACTCTAAGAAAATTTCAGGATAAGTTTAGGAGGGGGTTTAGATGCTATAGACACACTCATCTAAAACATAGCAGCCTCCAGCTAAAAATCTTAATATTTAATTATGAATGTCTGAATCTCCTAAACTAAGACTTCTTTACTGCACTGCAGTTCACCAAGTCCAGCTATGACCTATTGTAAAACTTCATTTTGCAGCATAAACCAAACTAAGGTAAAACAGATGATTAACCACATGGGATTCAATATTTGGTTTTTCAATTCTAGCTGTAGTCTTAAGAGATTAGGGAACAGCAACCATTACAATGATATGTAATGCTCCCAGTCATTGGGTAAACAATATTATACCAGCTTCATTTTGGTGCTTTGTTTTAATCTGCATAATGCTTTTCATTTTCTCTAATGGGAGATCAGCAGGGTCTGATTAACAGGAAAAAAAAGTCATGACTGATAAATTCTAACTCAGTGGAGATAATCTGAGCCTACCTGCCACCTCAGAGCAGACAACTGCAGAATAGAAGGTTATGTTCATGTACTCCCTGCTATTCAAGAGTCAACAGCCCAATGGCTCTGCTTCTATCATTAATCAATTTAGTCCACATTTACTTTTCACTAGACTAAGTTGCATCCTTCAGCTGAAGTGCCTGGGCATGAAACTGCTTCTCTCTCATTGGTATCCATTTTGCTAAGTGAACTATAGCAATGCAGCAAAGATTTTAGCCCAAACAGGTGAGTGGGCAAAGGAAGTTGGGGAGATTTTGGCTAGACGAGACCTCACATCCCTTCCTAACCCTAACTTTGCTATCTACAGTGATTACTGCTTGAAGGCTTATTTCCTGTGACATTCAGAATTCTGTACACAGCCTATTCCAAAGGATGTTATACTCAATAACCCCATTATCTCAGAGGCTGCTGAAAGCTATTCTTGTTCCTCAGCCTCCCCAGCAGTGTACACTTAACCATGTGTGTGTGTGTCTATGTGCGCGCACATGTGCGCACCCATGTATGAGGGGAAGAGTGTTTTTTCGGGTGAAAGAAAACAGCTACATAAGCAAGTAAGAAGGGTGGGTGAGGGGACCACTTTGGCACTGGAACAAAAAGACCATGAAGTGAACAGGAAGACAAGAAGCAAACTCGCTAGGTGAATAATTAAGAGATTTAAAAGAAATACACTAAATTCTCATTCCAAACCCCAGGCTTGTCACTAATCATAACAATGTCTGAAAAGTCATTCTTGAAGAAATACTGAATGTCAGCTTAAGGCATTCCAAATAAAGAAAAAAGTTAATACATTAACCATAGTTAAAACTTATCCACTTAAGAAAATTACAGATCAGGAGAATCACCTACTTGCAGTGTGATTCAGTCACTATTTCTTTCTGTGAGCAATGAGAGAACAGGATTTTGAACTTGGTCCTAATAAAATGCTCATTAAGTGAAAAGCATTAAAATTTTAATTTGAAGAGATTCATTAAGGGCCTCAAATTACTTACCCTGAAAGTTGTTTGGTTAGATGAAGGTCAGATTTTAGTTTACTATCTTTCTCTCTTTTGACTAATAAGGTTAATAGCAGACATCTTCCTAAAGTACAAGACCTCACTGGGATTGCCTGCCAAGTGTTGGCAGGAAATATTTATCATATAAGTCTTCAGACAAAAGTTCCCAAATTTCAAGATAAGTTTAGGACGGGTTTTAGATACTAAAGTCACACTCCTCTAAAACACAGCAGCCCCCAACTAAAAATCTTACTGTTTAATTACAATATCTGAATTTCCTAAACCAAGACTCCTTTACTGTGCTGCAGTTCACCAAGCAGCCCTGCACTGGCCTCTCAAAGTACTCCTTTGTGAACCATTAGATCTGTGGAAGCAGCTGAAGCAACAATTACACCAACAAGTGGAATCTCAAAGGTGGAGCAATATATATATATACATATATATATATATACACACACATATATATATACACACACACACATATATACATATATATACACACATATATATACATATATACATATATACACATATATCCATATATACATATATATACATATATATATATTTTTTTTTGTATAGCAAAGCAATGACACAACTCTCCTATAGAGAAGAAAACATACAGGGCCCTGTTTGTGTTCCAATAAACACAGCAGTTTCTAAGCAGCTGCATTTTAAGAATCTCACTGAAGGATCAAACGGGGAGAGGCAAATTGTTTAAAAACAAATAACTTTGACAGTTAAAGAACTAGCATGACTAAGCCATGAAAGACAAGGGAAAAGCAAAAAGACTGACACTTGAGCAAATTTATGCTCCAAGTGTGTCGAAGTACTTTTAACTTTCACTGTCACAATCTAAACTAAGTATTCTTAGAACAGAAAGGTCTACAGCCTTCCTGCTGCCTTTCACCTGCTAGGGAGACACTACCTTACAGTAGTCATTAGATGCACTGCATTCCAGATCTCAAAGACATAATTTGGAGCTATCGTCAACTGGCAAACTAGTCTGTAAGGCCTCACAGCTGTTTGGTGTCTGAGGACTTCACATGCAACCCAAGCCCTTCTCATGGTTATAAAGAACATACTACAGAAGAGGTGGCTAAGAGTTTGTTCACTCTGCCTTAAAAATCCTTTTCAGATGTGGGATCAACACAAATACCTTTTATAAACAGCAGAAGCAAATGCTGCACAACATCAGAATTTTACTGCTAAGTGTTTATATCTCTATCCTTGATCATCAACTTGGTGTTAAATATCCCACAGTATTCCTGGATAACCACAGGTCAGATTTTCTGACACAGGTTCTGGTTTTCTAAACCACAGAAAGTAGTGTCATGGGTATATAACACAAGCTATTAGCGAAAGGCAAAGGAACCTAAGGCAGCACTCATTACCATTGGTTCACTGGAGTACTTACTTCCAAGTCATACTATTTTTTGCTCTCTGCTAAGAGAATACTGACTGAGAAAAGAAAACTCCCTGGACTGCCCTCATTCAAAGCTATCAAGTTCTCCCTACCAAGGAAAGCAAAACATCTTTCAAGGTTAAGGTAATATCTTAACTGTTATAGAAAAGAAAAATTGGCCAGGTGCGGTGGCTCATGCCTGTAATCCCAGCACTTTGGGAGGCCGAGGTGGGTGGATCACGAGGTCAGGAGTTCGAGACCAGCCTGGCCAACATGGTGAAACCCCATCTCTACTAAAAATACAAAAATTGGGAATAGTGGTGCGTGCCTGTAATCCCAGCTACTCAGGAGGCTGAGGCAGGAGAATCACTTGAACCTAAGAGGCAGAGATTGCAGTGAGTAGAGATCACGCCACTGCACTCCAGCCTGGGCAACAGAGTGAGACTCCGTCTCAAAAACAACAACAACAACAAAAAAAACAGAAAGGAAAAATGAAGATGTACTTAGGAAACACTCTAAGGAAGGGTCAAAACGCTAAACCTAAAAAAAAAAAAAAAAAACTATGGCAATTTCTCAAAAAATTAAATACAGAATTATCATATGACACAGCAATTCTTCCTCTGGGGATATGTCCCCAAAAAGTGAAAGTGGGGTCTCAAACAGGTATCTGTATACCCATGTTCATAGCAGCATTATTTATAATAACCAAAAAGTAGAAGCAACTCAAGTGTCCATCAACAGTTGAATGGATAAGTAAAATGTGATATATACAGACAGAGGAAGATTATTCACCCTAAAAAGGAAGGGAATTCTGACACATGCTACAACAGGAATGAACCTTGAAGACACAAGTGAAATAAGCAGTATTTTATAGTTCACTAGGAGCTTTCATATGCATTACATTATATAATTCTCACAACCACTACCTGGTGAAATAGTTGCTATCACCATCACTCCCACTTTATAGATGGTGGATAGAGGCCCACAGAAGCTAAGTAACTTGCTTAAGGTCACACAATAAGTGGTAGAGACAAAAGAAAAAAATAAGTTTTTCCAACTAAAATTTCCATATTCCTTTCAATACATCATGGTGAGTTTTCTGTTTAACCCTCCATGTTAGTCTTCAATGCAGCTTTACAGAAGGAGGCATTATGGTTTGCAAGAAAGAGCACCACTGAACTTGGACTTAGAAGACCTATGATTAGATTGGGCATGGTGGCTCACACCTGTAATCCCAGCACTTTGGGAAGCCGAGGCAGGTGGATCATTTGAGCTCAGGAGTTTGAGACCAGCCTGGACAACATGGTGAAGCCACACCTCTACAAAAAAATACAAAAATTAGCCAGGTCTGGTGGCACGTGCCTATAGTCCCACCTACTTGGGAGGCTGAGGTGGGAAGACTGCTTGAGCCCGGGAAGCGGAGGCTGCAGTGAGCAGAAATTGCGCCACTGCACTCCAGCCTGGGCGACAGAGTCAGACCCTGTCTCCAAAAAAAAAAAAAAAAAAAAAAAAAAAGAAGAAGAAGAAGAAGAAGAAGACCTATTATTAATTCTCAGCTTTGCCAAGGAACAAATATGGGGCCTTCCACAATATACAACATCTTTAAGACTCAGTTTCCTCACTGGGAAAAAGTATATTTTAAAAAGTACATAATACACCCTATAGAGTTTGAAGATTAAAGAAGGTAGTATAAGAAAGAGTAGCACAAAGTCTGGCATTTAATAAGTGAGAATAGATGTCAGAAAAAAAAAAAAGGGTAAACATTTGCAGGCTTAGTACTACCTGTATTTTTCCCTGATCTGGCCTTACTGTGGTGACATTCAAACGCTTCTTTCCAATAATCTCTTGAGAAAACTGATTTGTTTGTTTTGAGACAGGGTCTCACTGTTACCCAGGCTGGAGTGCAGTGGCATGATCTTGGCTCACTGCAGCCTCAACCTGACCTCCTGAGCTCAAATGATCCTCCCACCTCAGGATCCTGAGTAGCTGAGACTACAGGCATGTGCCATCATGCCCAGCTAATCTTTTTTTATTTTGTTTTTTAGAGACAGGGTCTCACTATGTTGGCCAGGCTGGTCTTGAACTCCTGGGCTCAGGTGATCCTCCCGCCTCTGCCTCCCAAAGGGCCAGGATTACAGGCGTGAGCCACTGAGCCTGTCCATGACTGGATCTTTTTGCTACTTTAGATGTATACTGAGTCCGGTTATTAGCAACAGTAAAAATGATGTGATTATTGCAGCAAGTTCATCAGAGAAATTTAAGTAATGAAAATGAAGGTATATGCCTGACAGTCATGCAAAGAGAAGAAAGAGGTTACATGGTACAAGGCTCAGCCCAGTCCTTTCTTAGCTGTCGGAAAAAGGAGAGGTCAAAAGCTTAAATCAGCTGCTTGATGGCCCTTGGGAAGAACAGAGACAGCAGCCAAGCCAGAAACCACCGAAAGGAAAAGTAGAAGATCAGGCAAGTATAAAGGAATGTGATCAAGGAAACAGGCCCCAGATGAAAAGGAGCTGCCTGAAAGGCCTACATAAATGCATGAATGAGTCAACACAACATAAATTATACCCATATGTATTTCATACCCTAGCCCAGAACCTGGTGACCTGGTGCTTCATTCAAACACCCACATTTGTCATGCTGCCCTTGGGTCATAAACGGATATTTGGGAGAAGGCAGTCTGTAATTCCTGATTCTTACAGAAAATCGCATTTATCGTAAGGCCTCACCACAGTATCTGGATTATTTGCTAGGTGCAAATAATGCATTTATTTGTGAGATTTATAAAATTGTGTTTGATGCAAAATGACTCTGGTGACAGGTAAGGCAGACCAACCTTCACTGCAATCTTGTTAGCACATCTCACCCCATGCTCCCTCATCCCAGCCCTCTTAACACACACATTTCACACTTCTTTTATGCCCAGATGTGCCAAACAGGGTAGTAAATCACCGCAGGGACAGGACATTTTACCTTTAAATAAAAAGAAAGAAAAGATATAGGAAAAAAATCACAGACCAGCTTTGTTACACATTAGAATCTATACCAAGTTGTAAAATGTGCATTACTATTACCAGGAATGTCTGGCAAGGCTTACATCTGGAGCTAAATCAAGTTCCCCATCTGTTGGGTTTGCCTCTTTTACTCAATGTTAATTTTTCAATTGTTTATAAGAACAGTGTAATAACTGTTGAGAAAATGAAAAATCAGGCACAAAGGGAGCAACGAACAGAAGAAAAGTCGAATTTAGGTTTCCCAATGGTGAACACACTTTCTCTTCTCCATTTACCAACAGCTCACACCTGTGCATGGGTGGTGCCTCCTCAAGACCCTGACCAACTCCATGCCTGACACAACTTTATCCAATACATACAGCACTCTGTAATTGCCTTGCTGTTTCATAAGCAACCTAAAATGACTCAGCCCCATGGACTCCATTTGCCTCTGTTTACCATAAATAGAAACAGTCACGTAAAGTAAAAGGTCAACATTCTAGATCTCCATGAATCATTCACTGAAGTCATGGAGAAAAGCTGAAAATCTTTGGAGAAAAGCTTTCAGATGACCTATACATAGAGAACACTCTGGCAACTAGCATGCCTGAAAAGGGCTTGTAACCATCTCTCAGTAAAAAAATTCACAGAACAGCCAGCACTTTGAGCTGTTTCAATATGATAAAATAAAAGCCTCATGTACTCCTGCTTTTCTTGATCAAGTACGACAATTTTTCTTCCACTCCTACAGACATCAAGGCTTAAAATAGTAGTAGTGTTCAACACACTCTACTTAGAAAGGTACAATAAACCTCAGGAAGAGCCAAGGAACTCTGCAAGAGATACTTCTCATTCCTTACCTGATATTAACCAATGCATGGGTCACCTTGCTAGCTGCTTCCTTCCACTGGCCTGCATTGGTAGAAAGCCTCAGGACTGCAAAGAAGGAAAGAACACAGATCTGTCAAACCCCCGGCATAAAACACAAACATAAGGAATGAAGACACATCTCAGAATGGCACTCTCAGAATAACCAAACAAAGCCTGTGCCAATCTTCTGTTAAAAACATCCTCAGCTTAGATAAAAATACAAGGGCTTATAGAATTCTCTCAACTATTTTCACTTGAGTTTTTTCTCTAACTTCTTTTCACTTTCTATCAAAATACTCTACTCCTTCTCTGCCTTAGGTTTTCCCTCCCCTCTGCTAACAGGGTTCCATAACTTAATTTTTGCATGCATTTACAATCTGCACTGGGGTGGTGATGTGAGGGTAACCTGGTTGCCATATCTATCATTTCCCTAATGGTGGGGGCTGATTTAGCGGAACTGGCTGGCTTAGTTGATGTGCCTTCCTGCTCTATGTATATGCATAAACTCCTTAACATATAAACTCAGTCAAACAGGACACATCCACATAGAGGATGGTCATGTGTCAATCAAGGATTAACCTTTTTTTTTTTTTAATTATACTTTAAGTTCTAGGGTACATGTGCACAACGTGCAGGTTTGTTACATATGTATACATGTGCCATGTTGGTGTGCTGTACCCATTAACTCGTCATTTACATTAGGTATATCTCCTAATGCTATCCCTCCCCCCTCCCTCCACCCCACAACAGGTCCCAGTGTGTGATGTTCCCCACCCTGTGTCGAAGTGTTCTCATTTTTCAATTCCCACCTATGAGTGAGAACAGATTAACCTTTTTTTGCTCCTCTGACTTAACTGTGTGACCTGCAAAATGAATCTACAAGAATGTTCTTCCCTTGTGTGACCAAATTCTCTCCCTTTTCCAAACTCACACAGAGAGGAAAGATAATAGAAATATAGACCTGAATATATCCTCTATCAGCTATGATCTTCAGAGCCACACATGCCGTTTTAGAAAAGAGACAAAACAGCACAAGTGCTCCTTGAAAGAGCAAGCACATGGTAGGCACTCTAAGTGTATGTTTTAATGAATGGCTAATTAATAAGAGCTAAATATGTGGAGAGTTTACTATGTGCCAGGCACTGGACCAACGTAGGTTACATGTAATGTAGCATACAGACGAGGAAAACCAAGACTCAGAGGAGACAAGTACGGTAACTGACTGCAGTCATTCACACAAGTTGTAAGTAATGGAGCTGGAATTTAAACCTGGAGGGAAATGACTCAAGAGCCTACATTTATGTAGAGAAGTAAGTACAAGATCTCTGAAGCCAATGGTCAGGGTCCAAGTCCAGCCCCTGCCACCTACTAGAGAATAACAGCAATACCTATATGAAAGAATTGTTATATATAAAGCTCTTAGATTAGTGCCTGCCACACAGTAAATAAGTTTTAGCTATTATTAATTTCAACAGACTGCCTCCCAAATGAATGAATGAATGTACCTGAGACTTTCCCAAAAGAAAAAAAGTAGGGCCTCACTAACATTAAGAAATGTGTGACCAATCTGTATATGACCTTCATAGCTGAGTACCATCACTATGTACGCCTGACCCAAGATTCTGAAGAGCTGTAGCAGAAGCTCTATCAGAGGGAGGGCCTGTGGCTGTGATGGGGGAAAGAAAGCTCATCTGGCTGCTCTACATCTGTTCCAGCAATGTCTCACGTTTATAAATTCATGCAATTTAATGAAAAAGAAGACAGAAGGCTTAATAAAACACATCAACAGTGCTGCTTTTTTAATTTATAAGATTTAGTGCAAGGGAATTTGGTATAGTTCCAAGTTAGAGCTCTACAGTCTGAACTCAGGTTTCACTGAGTGCATGTGCGAATTTATTCATGTAATGAACAAAACTGTTTCAGGAAGCCATACATTTATTGTTCAACTCAATTGTGAAATTTATTTTTTTAATTTTATTATTATTATACCTCAATTATGAAATTTATTTAGATGCATTGGTTTTTCACCAGATCCCCCACAAAATCACAAGTTCTCTGATGGTAGAACCTAGACATTTATGAAATGGAGCTGAATTTTGCCTCCTCACATTTTCACAGAGGTATTGAACTCTGTCCATGGACTACTTCTCTGTAATATCCTGTCAGCTCTGTTCCTTACTGAACAGGCACCCAGATGACCTCATCACTACATTTCCTTTGGAAACGCCATTGGTTTTTACATTCTTTTCTAAGCTACCAAATTGAAACACAAAATTATTTCAAAATTCCCTAAAAGCCTCAAACTAAAGCCATCATTTATGTAGTAAATTATGGTACACAAAAATAATATGCAGCCATTTAAAAAGAAACATGAAAATTACAAAAAAAAGAATTGTATGTTAAAAAACACAAGCTAGAAGGATATCATGATTACAACTCTGTGAAACTATGCATGCATGTGGGTTAATATACAACAGTGAAAACAGTGGTAGTACTAGAACCAAGGAATTATAAGATTTAAAATATTTTCTATGTTTTTTCTTTAGTATTGGTAATTACCTTTGATTTTAAAAATAAGAAAAGACAGCTTAAAACATAATGTCATTTACGGTTCTGGGTAGCTTCTGTGGAGGTCCTTCCCATACAGTGGGCTTCACTGCAGCCAAACAGGAGATTAAGTGTGTGCCTTTATCAAAAATGTCTTAGTGAGCCGGGCACAGTGGCTCACGCCTGTAATCCCAGCACTTTGGGAGACTGAAGCGGGTGGATCACTTGAGGTCAGGCATTCAAGACCAGCCCAGCCAACATGGTGAAACCCCATCTCTACTAAAGATACAAAAAAAAATTAGCTGGGTGCCGTGGCACGTGCCAGTAGTCCCAGCTACTCAGGAAGCTGAGGCAGGAGAATTGCTTTAACCCCGGAGGCACAGGTTGCAGTGAACCGAGATTGCACCACTGCACTCCAGCCTAGGCAACAGAGCAAGACTCCATCTCAAAAAAAAAAAAAAAAAAAAAAAAAAGTCTTTCCTCTTCTAGCCAAGATGCAGTAATAAGACATAACTTACCCTCCTACCTTACACAACAGAAACCTGGACAAAACATATGAAACAATGGTTGTCAGACATTGGAAAACAAGCAGTATAGAATTGTGATCCCCTAAAAGGAGGAAAACAAGGTGAACCCTACAACTGCCCTGCAGAAAAGTTCCCACATTGCAGGGCTGGGAAGAGGAATCTAAACAGAAGCCAGAAGTCTTGCCAAGTTGTAGACACAGAGATCAGCATTTGGAGAGGCCAAGACATCTAGAGGATGTGGGGCAGAAAGCTGGCCAAGGAGGGAGTTTGACAGACAGCTCTGGAGATCCCTTACATCTCTTGCAGACACTGATCTATGCATATGGAAGAAGAAACTGCCCAAGGATGAGGGTAAAGAACCACTGGAAAGGAGAAGAAACTGAGGAGCTCATGGCACGCTCCACAAAGAAAATAACTTATGTTTCCACCAGCAAGAGTGGAAAGACCTAGTAACACATGGATTATCAGGCAGGTTCTGTAAATGGGTACTGCATTTGTAATGGGACAAATTAGCCTACATTCAAGGTTGCTCTTGATCTACCCTCAACCCTTAAAAGCAAACCCTGAAAAGATCCAACTGATTCCACATAACATAATCACATTCCAGAATAAAGTTCAATGTTACACAAAAGAAACATAACAAAATCCAGCATCCACATCATAAAAATCACAATTTCTAAATTCTAATAACAAAAATAACCAGGCATGCAAAGAAACAAAAACATATGAACCATAAGAAACAAAAAAATATATGAAGCATAAGCAGAGGGAAAATCAGTCAGTAGAAACAGACCTAGACGTGAAGAAAGACAATGGAAGGAGAAGACAAGGACCATAAAATAGCAATTAGAGGCTGGGCGCGGTGGCTCACGCCTGTAATCCCAGCACTTTGAGAGGCCAAGGTGGGTGGATCATGAGGTCAGGAGATCAAGACCATCCTGGCTAACACGGTGAAACCCCGTCTCTACTAAAAATACAAAAAATTAGCCAGGTGTGGTGGTGGGCACCTGTAGTCCCAGTTACTCGGGAGGCTGAGGCAGGAGAATGGCATGAACCTGGGAGGCGGACCTTGCAGTGAGCCGAGACCCCACCACTGCACTCAAGACTGGGCGACAGAGCAAGACTCCATCTCAAAAAAAAAAAAAAAATCTATTAGAAATACGTTCAATATATTCAGGAAGACTGAGGAAAATTTGAAAATGATGAGGAAAGAAATGGAAATATTAAAAAAGAAACCCACGGCTAAGCACAGTGGCTAACGCCTATAATCTCAGCACTTTGGGAGGCTAAGGCAGAAGGATTGCTTGAGCCTATATATATATATAGAGAGAGAGAGAGACAGAGAGAGAGACAGAGTCCAAACTGAGAACAGAAGAGCAGTGTCAAAAAATATTTGAAGAAATTATAGCCAAAACATTTCCACATTTGATGAAAACTAGAAATGTACAGATTCAAAAAGTTCTAAGAACCCCAAGCAAAATAAACATAAAGAAAACCATGCCAAGGCATGTGATAATCATATTGTTGAAAACCAATGATAAAGAGAAAATATTAAAAGCATTCAGAGGTCAGGCATGGTAGCTCATGCTTGTAATCCCAGTACTTTGGGAGGCCGAGGCGGGTGGATCACCTGAGGTCAGGAGTTCGAGACCAGCCTGGCCAACATGGCGAAACCCCATCTCTACTAAAAATACAAAAATTAGCCGAGCATGGTGGTGCACACCTGTAATCTCAGCTACTCGGGAGGCTGAGGCACAAGAATCGCTTGAACCCGGGAGACAGAGGTTGCAGTGAGCCCAGATGGCACTACTGCGCTCCAGTCTGGGGGACAGAATGAGACTCCATCTCAAAAAAAAATAAGCATTCAGAGAAAAACAAAGATATTATGCACAGAGAAACAAAGATGAAAACAACGGACCTCTTACTAGCAACTATGTATGCCAGAAAATAATCAAATGAGATTTTTAAAGTAATGAATGAAAAATTTTATATTAAACAAAAATATCTTTTTAAAAAATGGTGTTCTACTTCCAGCATGGCAGAGTAAGCCCACTAAAGCCTCTATCTCCTGCTGATTACAGCTAAAAACTCTAGACAAAACATGAAAAGTAATTATCTGAGGGCTCTGAAAATTAAACAAAAGCAGACAGATTATAGAGGGAAGTCAAAACTTGAAGAAACACTCACAAGAGGGTCGCTTTCCAGGTTTTATTTTTCCTATTTTCCCTTACATCTTTGCCCCAAGGGTCAGCCAGTTCCGGAGCTGCATAGTGGAACTGTGTGGATGGCTAAAACTCAAAAGGAAGCCTCATCTTTCTGGAGAAAGAAATCGAGAGGCCAGGTGCAATGCCTCGTGCCTGCCATCCCAACACTTTGGGAGGCCAAGGAGGGTAGATCACTTGAGTCCAGGAGTTCAAGACCAGCCTGGGCAACATGCCGAAATCCCATCTCTACAAAAAATACAAAAATTAGGCTGGACACGGTGGCTCACACTTGTAATCCCAGCACTTTGGGAGGCTGAGGCAGGTGGATCACCTAAGGTCAGGAGTCCAAGACCAGCCTGACCAATATGGTGAAACCCCACCTCAACTAAAAATACAAAACTTAGCCAGGCGTGGTGGTGCGTGCCTGTAATCCCAGCTACTCCGGAGGCTGAGGCACAAGAATCACTTGAACACAGGAGGCAGAGGTTGCAGTGAGCTGAGAGCGTGCCTGGGTGACACTTCAGCCTAGGTGACAGAACGAGACTCTGTCTCAAAAAAGAAAAAAAAAATCCAGAAGATTATAACCAATCTCTGAGTGTATACAACATAACATTAAAAATGTCCAGGAGGAGGCCAGGCTCGGTGGCTCATGCCTGTAATCCCAGCATTTTGAGAGGCCAAGGTGGGCAGATCACCTGAGGTCAGGAATTCGAGACCAGCCTGGCCAACATGGCAAAACTCCATCTCTACTAAAATACAAAAAATTAGCCAGGCATGGTGGCAGGCACTTGTAATCTCAGATACTGGGGAGGATGAGGCAGGAGAATCACTTGAACCTAGAAGGCAGAGGTTGCAGTGAGCCACTGCACTCCAGCCTGGGCGACAGAGTAAGACTCTGTCTCAAAAAAAAAAAAAAATGTCCAGGAGGTAATCCAAAATTACTCATAAAGAACCAGAATATATAATAAAACAAAAAAAGTGACCAATTCTCAAAAGAAAAGACAGAAAACAGATATCTGAGATGGCACGTATGTTAAAATTATCAAGGACTTTAAAGCAGTTATCATAACTATGCTCCATGAGGAAAAGGTAAACATACTTGAAATGAATGGAAAGACAGAAGTTCAGCAAAGAAACTGAAGCCATAAAAAGAACCAATTAAAATATTTAGAAGTAAAGCTGGGCACAGTGGCTAATGCCTTGTAACCCCAGCACTTTGGAAGGCTGAGGTAGGAGGATCACTTGAGCCCAGGAGTTTGAGGCTACAGTGAGCCAAGAGTGCACCACTGCACTCCAGCCAGGGTGACACATATTTAGAAGTAAAATATGTACCATGTGAAATAAAGAATTCACTGGATGGGCTTAATAGCAGAATAGACTGACAAAGGAGTCAGTGAACATAAAGTATAATAGAAATAATTAAATACGAAGAATAGAGACAAATGGGGGAGGGGAGGGACAGGGCCTCAGAAACATATGGGACAATATCGAAAAGTCTAATCCTTGTGATACTATAGTCTCAGAAAAGGAGGAGACAGAAATTGGGGCAGAGTTTCTGCCCCCAGTGAAAAAAGAAGGGCTAAAGACTTCCCCAAATTTGGTGAGAGTTAAGAAGCTCAGCAAACCCCAAATAGGATGAACTCAAAGAAAAATTGTGCATAGATATATTATAATCACACTGCTGAAAGGCCAAAGATAAGGAAAAAAAAAACCTTTTAAGAAGCTACAGAAGGACAGGTGCGGTGGTGGCTCAGGCCTGTAATCCCAGCACTTTGAGAGGCCGAGGCGGGTGGATCATGAGGTCAGGAGTTCAAGACCAGCCTGGCCAAGATGGTGAAACCCCGTCTCTACTAAAAATACAAAAATTAGCCAGGCGTGGTGGTGGGCACTTGTAATCCCAGCTACTCGGGAGGCTGAGGCAGAGAATAGCTTGAACCCGGGAGGCGGAGCTTGCAGTGAGCTGAAATCACCCCACTGCACTCCAGCCTAGGCGACAGAGCGAGACTCTGTCTCAAAAATAAAAAAAAAGCTAGAGAAAAACAACATACTACAAGCAATGGAACAATTATTCAAATGACTACAGATTTATTTTCAGAAACCATGGAGGCCAGAAAAAGGAGAATAATAGCTTCAAAGTACTTCAAGATAAAAATTACCAACTAAAAATTCTATATCCAGCTGGGTGCAGTGGCTCACACCTGTAATCCCAGCTACTCAGGAGGTTGAGGGAGGAGGATCACTTGAGCCCAGGAGCTTAAGGCTGCAGTGAGCTATAATCACACCACTGCACTCCAGCTTGAGCAACAGAGCAAGACCCCATCTCTTAAAAACTAAAAAAAAAGACCAGGCACAGTGGCTCACACCTGTAATCCCAGCACTTTGGGAGGCCAAGGCAGGTGGATCACCTGAGGTTGGGAGTTCAAAACCAGCCTGACCAACATGGAGAAACCCCATCTCTACTAAAAATACAAAATTAGCCAGGCTTGGTGGCACATGCCTGTAATCCCAACTACTTGGGAGGCTGAGGCAGGAGAATCACTTGAACTGGGGAAGCAGAGGTTGCAGTGAGCCGAGATCATGCCATTGCACTCCAGCCTGGGCAACAAGAGCGAAACTCAAAAATAAATAAATAAATAAATAGACCCTATATAGTAGCAAAGTTTCTACATTTTATTGAAGTGGTACAATCCTAACTTTAGACTGCAAAAGGTATATACAATGTAATCTTAGAGTAACTGCTAAAAAATACAAATATAGCCCAAAAGCCAACTAATAAATTAAAACGGAATGTTTAAAAGAGTGCGGGGAGGGGCAAACAAAATAAGTGGTAGAACTGAAAGAAACTATAATTGATTATCACATTGTAAATATGTATAGCTAATATGCCAAATAAGATACAGAGATTATCAGACTGGATAATAAACAAGACTCAACTGTAAGCTGTGTACAAGACAGACACTTTAAATATAAAAATATAGGGGGCAGGAGCCAAGATGGCCGAATAGGAACAGCTTCGGTCTACAGCTCCCAGCGTGAGCGACGCAGAAGACGGGTGATTTTTGCATTTCCATCTGAGGTACCGGGTTCATCTCACTAGGGAGTGCCAGACAGTGGGCGCAGGTCAGTGGGTGAGCACACCGTGCGCCAGCCGAAGCAGGGGCGAGGCATTGCCTCACTCGGGAAGCGCAAGGGGTCAGGGAGTTCCCTTTCCAGGGGTGACAGACGGCACCTGGAAAATCGGGCCACTCCCACCCGAATACTGTGCTTTTGCGACGGGCTTAGGAAACGGTGTACCAGGAGATTATAGCCCGCACCTGGCTCAGAGGGTCCTACACCCACGGAGTCTCGCTGATTGCTAGCACAGCAGTCTGAGATCAAACAGCAAGGCGGCAGCGAGGCTGGGGGAGGGGCGCCCGCCATTGCCCAGGCTCGCTTAGGTAAACAAAGCAGCCGGGAAGCTTGAACTGGGTGGAGCCCCCCACAGCTCAAGGAGGCCTGCCTGCCTCTGTAGGCTCCACCTCTGGGGGCAGAGCACAGACAAACAAAAAGACAGCAGTAACCTCTGCAGACTTAAATGTCCCTGTCTGACAGCTTTGAGGAGAGCAGTGGTTCTCCCAGCACGCAGCTGGAGATCTGAGAACGGGCAGACTGCCTCCTCAAGTGGGTCCCTGACCCCTGACCCCCAAGCAGCCTAACTGGGAGGCACCCCCCAGCAGGGGCAGACTGACACCTCACACGGCCGGCCGGGTACTCCAACAGACCTGCAGCTGAGGGTCCTGTCTGTTAGAAGGAAAACTAACAGAAAGGACATCCACACCAAAAACCCATCTGTACATCACCATCATCAAAGACCAAAGTAGATAAAACCACAAAGATGGGGAAAAAACAGAGCAGAAAAACTGGAAACTCTAAAAAGCAGAGTGCCTCTCCTCCTCCAAAGGAACGCAGTTCCTCACCAGCAACGGAACAAAGCTGGACGGAGAATGACTTTGACGAGCTGAGAGAAGAAGGCTTCAGACGATCAAATTACTCCAAGCTACGGGAGGATATTCAAACCAAAGGCAAAGAAGTTGAAAACTTTGAAAAAAATTTAGAACAATGTATAACTAGAATAACCAATACAGAGAAGTGCTTAAAGGAGCTGATGGAGCTGAAAACCAAGGCTCGAGAACTACGTGAAGAATGCAGAAGCCTCAGGAGCCGATGCAATCAAATGGAAGAAAGGGTATCAGCCCTGGAAGATGAAATGAATGAAATGAAGCGAGAAGGGAAGTTTAGAGAAAAAAGAATAAAAAGAAACGAGCAAAGCCTCCAAGAAATGTGGGACTATGTGAAAAGACCAAATCTATGTCTGACTGGTGTACCTGAAAGTGACGGGGAGAATGGAACCAAGTTGCAAAACACTCTGCAGGATATTATCCAGGAGAACTTCCCCAATCTAGCAAGGCAGGCCAACATTCAGATTCAGGAAATACAGAGAACGCCACAAAGATACTCCTCGAGAAGAGCAACTCCGAGACACATAATTGTCAGATTCACCAAAGTTGAAATGAAGGAAAAAATGTTAAGGGCAGCCAGAGAGAAAGGTCGGGTTACCCACAAAGGGAAGCCCATCAGACTAACAGTGGATCTCTCGGCAGAAACCCTACAAGCCAGAAGAGAGTGGGGGCCAATATTCAACATTCTTAAAGAAAAGAATTTTCAACCCAGAATTTCATATCCAGCCAAACTAAGCTTCATAAGTGAAGGAGAAATAAAATACTTTACAGACAAGCAAATACTGAGAGATTTTGTCACCACCAGGCCTGCCCTAAAAGAGCTCCTGAAGGAAGCGCTAAACATGGAAAGGCACAACCGGTACCAGCCACTGCAAAATCATGCCAAAATGTAAAGACCATCGAGACTAGGAAGAGACTGCATCAACTAACGAACAAAATAACCAGCTAACATCATAATGACAGGATCAAATTCACACATAACAATATTAACTTTAAATGTAAATGGACTAAATGCTCCAATTAAAAGACACAGACTGGCAAATTGGATAAAGACTCAAGACCCATCAGTGTGCTGTATTCAGGAAACCCATCTCACGTGCAGAGACACACATAGGCTCAAAATAAAAGGATGGAGGAAGATCTACCAAGCAAACGGAAAACAAAAAAAGGCAGGGGTTGCAATCCTAGTCTCTGATAAAACAGACTTTAAACCAACAAAGATCAAAAGAGACAAAGAAGGCCATTACATAATGGTAAAGGGATCAATTCAACAAGAAGAGCTAACTATCCTAAATATATATGCACCCAATACAGGAGCACCCAGATTCATAAAGCAAGTCCTGAGTGACCTACAAAGAGACTTAGACTCCCACACATTAATAATGGGAGACTTTAACACCCCACTGTCAACATTAGACAGATCAACGAGACAGAAAGTCAACAAGGATACCCAGGAATTGAACTCAGCTCTGCACCAAGTGGACCAAATAGACATCTACAGAACTCTCCACCCCAAATCAACAGAATATACATTTTTTTCAGCACCACACCACACCTATTCCAAAATTGACCACATAGTTGGAAGTAAAGCTCTCCTCAGTAAATGTAAAAGAACAGAAATTATAACAAACTATCTCTCAGATCACAGTGCAATCAAGCTAGAACTCAGGATTAAGAATCTCACTCAAAACCACTCAACTACATGGAAACTGAACAACCTGCTCCTGAATGACTACTGGGTACATAACGAAATGAAGGCAGAAATAAAGATGTTCTTTGAAACCAACGAGAACCAAGACACAACATACCAGAATCTCTGGGATGCATTCAAAGCAGTGTGTAGAGGGAAATTTATAGCACTAAATGCCCATAAGAGAAAGCAGGAAAGATCCAAAACTGACACCCTAACATCACAATTAAAAGAACTAGAAAAGCAAGAGCAAACACATTCAAAAGCTAGCAGAAGGCAAGAAATAACTAAAATCAGAGCAGAACTGAAGGAAATAGAGACACAAAAAACCCTTCACAAAATTAATGAATCCAGGAGCTGGTTTTTTGAAAGGATCAACAAAATTGATAGACCGCTAGCAAGATTAATAAAGAAAAAAAGAGAGAGGAATCAAATAGATGCAATAAAAAATGATAAAGGGGATATCACCACCAATCCCACAGAAATACAAACTACCATCAGAGAATACTACAAACACCTCTACGCAAATAAACTAGAAAATCTAGAAGAAATGGATAAATTCCTCAACACATACACCCTCCCAAGACTAAACCAGGAAGAAGTTGAATCTCTGAATAGACCAATAACAGGAGCTGAAATTGTGGCAATAATCAATAGCTTACCAACCAAAAAAAGTCCAGGACCAGATGTGTTCACAGCCGAAATCTACCAGAGGTACAAGGAGGAACTGGTACCATTCCTTCTGAAACTATTCCAATCAATAGAAAAAGAGGGAATCCTCCCTAACTCATTTTATGAGGCCAGCATCATCCTGATACCAAAGCCGGGCAGAGACACAACAAAAAAAGAGAATTTTAGACCAATATCCTTGATGAACATTGATGCAAAAATCCTCAATAAAATACTGGCAAACAGAATCCAGCAGCACATCAAAAAGCTCATCCACCATGATCAAGTGGGCTTCATCCCTGGGATGCAAGGCTGGTTCAATATACGCAAATCAATAAATGTAATCCAGCATATAAACAGAACCAAAGACAAAAACCACATGATTATCTCAATAGATGCAGAAAAGGCCTTTGACAAAATTCAACAACCCTTCATGCTAAAAACTCTCAATAAATTAGGTATTGATGGGACGTATCTCAAAATAATAAGAGCTATCTATGACAAACCCACAGCCAATATCATACTGAATGGGCAAAAACTGGAAGCATTGCCTTTGAAAACTGGCACAAGACAGGGATGCCCTCTCTCACCACTTCTATTCAACATAGTGTTGGAAGTTCTGGCCAGGGCAATTAGGCAGGAGAAGGAAATAAAGGGTATTCAGTTAGGAAAAGAGGAAGTCAAATTGTCCCTGTTTGCAGATGACATGATAGTACATCTAGAAAACCCCATTGTCTCAGCCCAAAATCTCCTTAAGCTGATAAGCAACTTCAGCAAAGTCTCAGGATACAAAATCAATGTACAAAAATCACAAGCATTCTTATACACCAATAACAGACAAACAGAGAGCCAAATCATGAGTGAACTCCCATTCACAACTGCTTCAAAGAGAATAAAATACCCAGGAATCCAACTTACAAGGGATGTGAAGGACTTCTTCAAGGAGAACTACAAACCACTGCTCAAGGAAATAAAAGAGGATACAAACAAATGGAAGAACATTCCATGCTCATGGGTAGGAAGAATCAACATCATGAAAATGGCCATACTGCCCAAGGTAATTTACAGATTCAATGCCATCCCCATCAAGCTACCAATGACTTTCTTCACAGAATTGGAAAAAACTACTTTAAAGTTCATATGGAACCAAAAAAGAGCCCGCATTGCCAAGTCAATCCTAAGCCAAAAGAACAAAGCTGGAGGCATCACACTACCTGATTTCAAACTATACTACAAGGCTACAGTAACCAAAACAGCATGGTACTGGTACCAAAACAGAGATATAGACCAATGGAACAGAACAGAGCCATCAGAAATAATGCCACATATCTACAACTATCTGATCTTTGACAAACCTGAGAAAAACAAGAAATGGGGAAAGGATTCCCTATTTAATAAATGGTGCTGGGAAAACTGGCTAGCCATATGGAGAAAGCTGAAACTGGATCCCTTCCTTACACCTTATACAAAAATCAATTCAAGATGGATTAAAGACTTAAACATTAGACCTAAAACCATCAAAACCCTAGAAGAAAACCTAGGCATTACCATTCAGGACATAGGCATGGGCAAGGACTTCATGTCTAAAACACCAAAAGCAATGGCAACAAAAGCCAAAATTGACAAATGGGATCTAATTAAACTAAAGAGCTTCTGCACAGCAAAAGAAACTACCATCAGAGTGAACAGGGAACCTACAAAATGGGAGAAAATTTTCGCAACCTACTCATCTGACAAAGGGCTAATATCCAGAATCTACAATGAACTCCAACAAATTTACAAGAAAAAAACAAATAACCCCATCAAAAAGTGGGTGAAGGACATGAACAGACACTTCTCAAAAGAAGACATTTATGCAGCCAAAAAACACATGAAAAAATGCTCACCATCACTGGCCATCAGAGAAATGCAAATCAAAACCACAATGAGATACCATCTCACACCAGTTAGAATGGCAATCATTAAAAAGTCAGGAAACAACAGGTGCTGGAGAGGATGTGGAGAAATAGGAACACTTTTACACTGTTGGTGGGACTGTAAACTAGTGCAACCCTTGTGGAAGTCAGTGTGGTGATTCCTCAGGGATCTAGAACTAGAAATGCCATTTGACCCAGCCATCCCATTACTGGGTATATACCCAAAGGACTATAAATCATGCTGCTATAAAGACACATGCACATGTATGTTTATTGCGGCATTATTCACAATAGCAAAGACTTGGAACCAACCCAAATGTCCAACAATGATAGACTGGATTAAGAAAATGTGGCACATATACACCATGAAATACTATGCAGCCATAAAAAATGATGAGTTCATGTCCTTTGTAGGGACATGGATGAAATTGGAAATCATCATTCTCAGTAAACTATCACAAGAACAAAAAACCAAACACCGCATATTCTCACTCATAGGTGGGAATTGAACAATGGGAACACATGAACACAGGAAGGGGAACATCACACTTCGGGGACTGCTGTGGGGTGGGGGGAGGGGGGAGGGATAGCATTGGGAGATATACCTAATGCTGGATGATGAGTTGGTGGGTGCAGCACACCAGCATGGCACATGTATACATATGTAACTAACCTGCACATTGTGCACATGTACCATAAAACCTAAAGTATAATAATAAAAAAAAAAGTTAAAAAAAAAATATATATATATAGCTAACAGGAAAATATATAAGCCAGCCACAGTGGTATGTGCCTGTAGTCCCATCTACTCAGGAGGCTGAGGCAGAAGGATCAGTTAAGCCCAAGAGTTTGAGGATGTATTGCACTATGATCACATCTGTGAATAGCCACTGTACTCAAGCTATATAGCAAGAACTCACTTCTAAAAAGAAAAAAAGTTAAGGTATGCATGCAGATACTAATAATTTAAAAAGCCAAAGTGGCTACATTAAAGTCAGACAAAACAGAATTCAGAACAAGGAATACT
This sequence comes from Pongo pygmaeus, assembly GCF_028885625.2. Lineage (NCBI taxonomy): Eukaryota > Metazoa > Chordata > Mammalia > Primates > Hominidae > Pongo > Pongo pygmaeus. Next base: position 107,234,091 of record NC_072381.2, read on the forward strand.
ACCAGGGTGAAGGAGGATATTATATAATGATAAAAGAGTCAATTTGCCAAGATACAATAATCCTAAATGTGTATCTATCTAACAGCAGAGCTACAAAACACATGAACCAAAAAGTAAAAAGAACCACAAGGGGAAAACAGACAAACCCACAATTACAGCCAAATGTTTCCACAATCTTCTCTGTCCCTTTATAATAAGTAGACGGAACAATTTGTGAAAACAGAGAACAATATCATAATACAACTCAACCAAACCGAAACTTACAGAACACTCTACCCACCAAGAACAAAATACAAGTGCATGTGGAATGGACCATTTACCAAGATAGACCATACTCTGGGCCATAAAACATGTCTCAATAAATTTCGAAGCACTGAAATAATACAAACAATATTCTTGGGCCAAAACAAAACTAAACTAGAAGTTACTAACAGAAGAATATCTGGAAAATCCCCAAGTATTTGAAAATTAAGCAACACATTTCTAAAAAATTCAAAAGTCAAAGAAGAAATTCAAGGGAAATAAGAAAATACACTGAACTTGAAAGACAATAAAAACACAACAAAAAAATTTATGAGCTGCAACTAAAGCAGTACTTAGAGGGAAATTTATAGTGCAAAATATTTATATTAGAGAAAAAGAAAAGCCTCATATCAATGAACTATGCTTGCACCCTAAAAAACTAGCAAAAAAAGAGCAAATTAAACTCAAAGCAAGCAATAAGAAGAAAATAAAGAGCATAAATCAATAAAACAGAAAAATGACAGAGAAAAAAATCAATAAAACCAAAAGCTGGTTCTCTGAGGAGGCGAAATCAATAAACTTGACAAACATCTATCCAAACTGATGAAGAAAAAAAAAAAGAGAGAAAATACAAATTACCAATACAGGGAATGAAAGAGGGAAGCTGAGTACAGACCCTACAGACATTAAAAGTGAATATTACAAACAACTGTATGCCCCATAAAAGTGACAACAAAATAAAACAAATTTCTTCAAAGACACAAACTTCCAAAGGTCACTGCTAAATAGATAACTTAAATAGTCCTGTACCTATTAAATAAACTGAACTTATGGTTTAAAATCTTCCACGAAAGTAAACTTCAGATGCAGTGGCTTCACTGGCAAATTTTACTAAACATTTAAGAAATAAACCACTCTTAAACAAATTCTTCTAGAAAATAGAAGATGAGCAATGAGAGAACACTTCCCAATTCATATTATGAGGCCAAAATTAACTAACACTGAAACCAGAAAAAGAAATTTTAAGAAAGTAAAACTACAGACCAATATATCTCATGAATACTAGCAAATCAAATACAACAATATGTAAAAATGATGTTCTAATCATGTGGGGTTGGTCAACATTTAAAAATCAATCACTATACTAACAGACAATAGTAGGAAAACCATGTAATCATGTCAATAAATGCTAGAGAATGTTTAACAAAATTCAACATTCATTAATGACAACAATTCTCAGGAAATAAAAGGGAATTTCCTCAACCAGATAGAGGGCATCTATGAACAACCTACAGCTAACATCACACTTAATGGAGGATAACCTTAATCCTTTCACCTTAAGATTGGACACAAGGCAAGTATGTCCATCTTTACCCTCCAATTTAACATAGTAGTGGAGGCTGTAACCTGTACAACAAGGCAAGAAAAAGACATAAAAGGCACACAACATTCACATACAACATGAATGTCTATGTAGAAAATCCCAAAAAGGTTACAAAAACTAATAAACCTAATAAGTGAGATGACAGGATACAAGATCAAAAATAGCAAGATAACAGGACACAAGATTAAAAATCAGCATTGTTTCTTGCTTGTGTAAAATGGTACACCCACATTGGAAAAATGAGGACAGTCAAACAGTGTGGCAGTTCCTCAAAAGGTTATAAACACAAAGTTATCATATGACCCAGCAATTCTGCTCCTAGGTATATACTCAACAGAATGAAAACATGCCCACACAAAAATTTGTACATGAATGCTCATAGCAGGATAATTCATAATAGCAAAAAGCAGAAGCAACCTAAATGTCTAACAATTGATGAATGGATAAATAAAATGTGGTATATCCATACAATGTAATATTGTTCCACAGTAAAAAGGGAACAAAGTACTGTTACTTCATGGAAACAACATGGATAAGCCTTGAAAAGATCCAAAATAAAAGAAGCCAGTCACAAGAGACCACATATTGCATGATTTCATTTATATAAAATGTCCAGAATAGGCAAATTTACAGACACAGAGAATAGATTAGTGATTGCCTAGAGCTCAGGAGATGGCAGTAAATGGGGAGTCACCACTCGTGGGTAGGTTTCCTGTTGGGGTGATGAAAATGCTCCAAAGTTCATTGTGGTGATGGTGGTACAACTCTCTGACTATACTGAAACTCACCAAATTGTATGCTTTAATGGGCAGATTATATGGTAGGTGAATTATATCTCATAAAGCTGTCATATTAAAAAAATTTTAAAAAGTAGTGTTTCTGCATATTGGCAATAAACAATTAAAAATTAAAATTTTCAAAAATACTAATAGCACCAAATGCCATGAAATACATTAAGATAAATCTAATAGAATATATGCAAGATTTTCATGTTGTAAACAACAAAACATTGGTGAGAAAAATCAGACTTCAATAAATAGATATATTTTGTCAGAGATTGTAAGGTACATTATCAAGATATCAGTTTTCCCCAAAATGATCTAGGTTTGCCATAATCCCAATCAAAACTCCAGTAAGCTTTTGATTAAAACATATACTGGCTGGGTGCAGTGGCTCATGCCTGTAATCCCAGAACTTTAGGAGGCCAAGGCAGGAGGATCGCTTGAGCCCAAGAGTTCGAGACCTGCCTGGGCAACATAGGGCAACTTCATCTATACAAAAAAACAAAAATAAATTATCCAGGCATGGTGATGCACACCTGTAACCCCAGCTACTCAGGAGGCCAAGGTGGGAGGACTGCTTGAGCCCTGGAGTTCAAAGCTGCAATGAGCTGTGATTGACACTGCACTCCAGCCTGGGTGACAGAGCAAGACACTGTCTCAAAAAAAAGAAGAAAGCCAGGCACAGTGGCTCACACCTGTAATCCCGGCACTTTGGGAGGCTGAGGAGGGCAAATCACTTGAGGTTGGGAGTTCAAGACCAGACTGGCCAACATGTGAAACCCCATGTCTACTAAAAACAAAAAAAATTAGCCAGGTGTGGAGGCGTGGGTCTGTAATCCCATTTACCTGGGAGGCTAAGGCAGGAGAATCCCTGGAACCCAGCAGGTGGAGGTTGCAGTGAGCCAAGATTGTGCCACTGCACTCCAGTGTGGGCCACAGAACAAGACTCCGTCTCAAAAAAAAAAAAAAAAAAGGAAGAAGAAGAAAGGAAGGAAGGAAGGAAGGAAGGGGGGGGCGGAGGATGAGGAGGAGGAAGAAGAGGAATAAGAACAACAACAAGAAGAAGAACAAAAACAACAAGAACAACAAGAAGAAGAACAACAACAAGAACAACAAGCAACAGCAGCAGCAGCAGCAGCAACAGCAACCAAATTCTTACAGAAAAGTTTTAATAATTTATATAGATACTCTTTTCTGCAGGAAGTGGAGCTTAACCTCCCTGTCCCCCAACTTTCAAGTTGGCTGCATTTAGTGATTTGCTTTCAAAGAATAAGACATGATAAAAATAAAAATAAAACAAAATAAAGAACAGACTATGAAAAAGTAGAAAAAATTACAACTCTGTGGTAGAGAAACATGGCAAACACTACCTTAACCAAGTGATCAAGTTTAGTATCATCAGTGATAAGTCAGGGTACTTGGACTGTGTGACATTTTTCCCTATAATCCACAATCCAAGTCAAACCATGAGTAAAACACAAGACAAACCCAAATTGAGGAACATTCTTGAAAACTATCAGGGTCATAAAAAACAAGGAAACACAAACAGTCACAGACCAGAGAAGACTAAGGAGTCACGATGACTAAATGTAATGTGGTAACATAGATGAGATCCTGGAATACAAAAGAGACATTAGTGGAAAAATTGGTAAAATCTAAATAAACTTTAGAGTTTAGGTTTGTTGTTACTGTGGTAAAAAAAAAAAAAAAAAAGAAAAAGAAAAAAGAAAAGAAAGACATCTCATAAAATTTACCCTCTTAACCATTTTTTTAAAAAAGACTCATCAATGGCAGTAGTAAGAAGCGGGAAAAGAGGAGAAGTTCAATCTTTAACTGACTGTGAATAACTGAGATACTCTACTTTTGGAGGGGCCCCTCTTAACCATTTTTAAGCATACAATTTAGGTGTTAAGTATATTTACATTGCTGTAAAACAGATCTCCAGAACTTTTTCATCTTGTAGAACTGAAACTCTACACACATTAAGCAACTCTCTTTGTCTCCTCCCAAAGCTCCTGGTAATCATCATCTTACTTTCCATATCTGTGAATTTAACTACTTTGGATACCTCATATAAGTACTACCCCTTTGTTACTGCTTTATTTCACTTAGCACAATATCCTCAAGGTTCATACACACTGAAGCATGTAACAGGACTTCTTTCCTTTTGAAGGCTGCATAATATCCCACTGGGATATTATGTATATACCACATTTTGTTTATCTATTCATCTGTCAATGGACACTTGAGTTGCTTCCACCTTTTGGCACTTGTGAATGGTGCTATTATGAACATTGGTGTGCACTGGTTTTTGTTTTCTCTTGAGATAGAGTACCACTCTGTCACACAGGCTGGAGTGCAGTGGTACAATCTCAGCTCACTGCAACCTCAGCCTCCTGGGCTCCAGTGATCCTCCCACCTTAGCCTCCCAAGTTGCTAGGACCATAAGCATGCACTGCCACGCCTAAATAAATTTTTGTATTTTTGGTAAAGACAGAGTTTTGCCATGTTGGCTGGTCTCGAACTCCTGAGCTCAAGTGATCTGCCTACCTTGGCCACCCAAAGTGCTGGGACTACAGGTGTGTGCCACCATGCCTGGCTAATTTTTGTATTTTTAGTAGAGACAGGGTTTCACCATGTTAGCCAGGCTAGTCTTGATCCTCCTGCCTGGGACTCTGAAAGTGCTGGGATTACAAGCGTGAGCCACCGTGCCCAGCCTTTTTTTTTTTTTTTTTTTAAATGAGCAAAAGATTTGAGCAAATACTTCACCAAAGAAGATATATGGATGGCAAATAAGGACAGGAAAAGATGCTCAACATCATTACTCATGCAAAGGTAAAAACACAGTGAGGTAGCACTATATATCTATAAGCAAACAACAACAACAACAAAAAAGTGGAGAATATCAAGTGCTGGATATGATATGGAATGACGACAACTTTCATGCATTGCTGGAGAGAATGTAAAATAGAACATGCATTTTGGAAAACGGTTTGGTGGTTTCTTATATAGTTAAAACATACTTACCACAACACCCCAAAATCCCATTGCTAGGTACATAACCAAGTGAAATAAAAACCTGGGTTCATGCTGGGCACAGTGGCTCACACCTGTAATCTCAACACTTTGAGAGGCCGAGATGGGCAGATTGCTTGAGCCCAGGAGTTCAAGACCAGCCTGGGCAACATGGCGAAACCCTGTCTCTACTAAAAATACAAAAATGACCCAGGCGTGGTGGCATGTACCTGTAGTCCCAGCTACTTTGGAGGCTAAAGTGGGAGGATTGCTTGAGCTCAGGAGGTAAAAGCTCCAGTGAGCCATAATTGTGCCACTGCCCTCCACCATGTGTGAAAGAGCAAGACCCTGTCTCAAGAAAGAACAAAAACAAAAACAAAAAAACCTTGTATTCACTAATGTACAAGAATGTTAACAGGAGCTTTATTTATCATCGCTAAAAACTGGAAACCTTCCAAATTCCTTCACCTGATAAATGGATAAACTAAGATGGCAATTCATACAATGGAATATTACTCTGTAATAAAAAGGAAGGAACTACTGATCGATGCAATGACAAGGATGAATTTCAAATGAAATACTATATGAAAGAAGCCAGACTCAAAAGGTTATATGATTCCATCTATAAGATGTTCTGCAAAAGGCAAAACCAAGAGAACAGAAAACAGATCAGTGGTTGCTAGGGGTTTTGGGTAGACAAAGGAGTTGACCTCATATGAACACAAGGGAAATTTTTTGGATAGTGAAACTCTTCTATATCTTGATTTTTGTGATAATTACACTACTATATGCATTTGTCAAAACTCAAAACTGCACATTCAAAAGAGTGTTTTTTGCCATATATGTAAATTATGTCTCAAAAAGGTTAATAAAAAACAAGTTTTTTTCACCATAAGTTTATACTTTATATAAAACAGAGCACTGAAACATGCTATCTCCTATTGTTTGCTGTGTTTCACTTTCCTATTTGTGCCCTCCTGGTTAACATTTTTACTCCCTTGGCAGATTTGGACATTCACAGGTATCTTCTCTTATCTTGTTGCTGTAGCTACAAGGGTTTATCTCATTTGACTAGTTACATATGGCCCAGTTGAGCAGGTATGTCAGACTTTTATAAAATATCTCCCCCACTCCAACTCTTCCCTTTCCTCATTGAAAAGCATCTTTATTCATCTACCAATGAGTGCTAAAACCTCTGGGGCTGCTCTTTACCCTTGGAAAATTCTACATTCTACATTCTCAGGAAGTTGGTGAAGCCAGGCAGATGCAAACCACAATGGGGTAACCTGAGCACATCTAGCCAACGTGAAGTCTATTAAAGAGTTCTTATGTAAGGCTGCCAAGCTCCTAAAAAAAAGAGATGGGTCTTGATGTGACAACTGAAACTTGCTGGTGCATGGGCAACTGACTTGATGCTAAAGCTATTACAATGAGAGAGAAGAGATATTTTAAAAACCTGGGTCCTTGTAGACATTGTTGAGCAACTGATCATACCATTCTAGAATTGTCATATAATTTTCCTACTCTTTAAGATAGTTTTAAGTCCGAGTTTTCTGATACTTGCCATTGAAAACATCCTACTAATACAAGGCCCTACTTGCACTGCCTAAGACATTATAGCAAAGGTTCTCTTATAAAGTTCTCTTAGAAGTTTTCTTTCACTTCTCTAAAAAATAAAGTATACTAGAAAAAAAAATATTTTCCTCCCAGGCAATCCTTCTTTTCCACTGCTGCTTCTATTCTTTCTCCTGGTACTTGTTCCAAATCCTCTCCAGTTTCCTCATGATACAGGAGTCCCAAGGAGAGGTTGGGATTTTCACAATTAATCTCATCACAAAGGATGAAGCAAACCAATCTACAGTGACAGAGGCAAATCAGTGGTTGCCCAGGGATGAGGCACAGTGGGTGAAGGTGGTGAAGGAGACATGAGAGGATTCTAAAGAGATACAAGGAAACTTTTAGGAGACATGAGAGGATTCTAAAGAGATACAAGGAAACTTTTAGGAGGTGACGGATATGGTTATTATCCTGATCATTGTGATGGTTTCACATACGTACACATATGTCAAGACTTATTAAAATTTGTATAATTAAAATGTGTGCAGTTTATATATCAATTATACTTCAATAAAGCTAATAAATTTGGGTTTTAAAAATAAGATAGTTTTACTGAGTGGCTGTTTCTGTGCAATCTACAGAGATTTTTCCTTAACCTTTATACTACAGGTAGAATTAACTAGGCCCTTATCCCAAACTTATAGGGACATATGACTTCTTTCAGAAATAGGTTATACTTGCTGTAGCTGTAGAGTACATTTTCAGTGAGCCAATCACCAAAAGATTTGCAAAAAAAGATTTTTATCTAATGCCCACTTCCACTTGTAAGTTATGCTAAAAATACATAGGTACACTAAGATTCCTTAAAATCCTGGACATCCTCAAATTACACAATGTTCTGGGATCCAAGTTCTTTTATTTGCTGCTGTCAATTCCCACCCACTCTTTCACCTCCTTCTCCCTGGCATTCAATGAATCTACAAGCCTCCCTATTCTCTCTCTCTCTCTCTCACAAACATCAACAAAGGGCTGCTAACCAGCTTTACACTGAGATGAAATCTGAATTCCTAAAGGCAAAAAGGCCCACATGTACCTTCCTATTGCCTGAGAAGAGGAGGCTACTATATTTCTGTGCCACACAGGGCATCAAACAACTAGAGGAGAATCTTTCGTAGTCTCTTCCTCTTATATGCCAAAAGCTAGACAAATGGTGGAGAGAGGAGTAAAAAGAAAAGGCAGCTTACCCATGGAGTAGAGGTTGTCGAAGCTCTGGTGCATGCGGATAATCTCATAGTAAAGTTCATCATAGCTGCTGGGGGTTGGCAGAAATGTGTCGCCATATGTGATAAACATATTAAATAGGTTCACAATCTAAAAAAGAAGGAAAGGCCCATGTATAGGCATCAGGCTATGAAGACTAGAAATTATCAGTGGTATGCTGTAGCCAGCTCTTACTGTCTTGCAAGAGTTGACTGTAAAATTTTCAGGAATTTTATAAGCCAGTTGTTAAACACAGCCATTATTAAAAATTTCACTCATATAAACTTATAATTAAATAAATTATATTAAAATGAAAGTAATAAATATTAAAAACTTATCACTTCCTAATTATTTTCTACCTTTTACTATAACCTATGCTCTGGAGATTTATAACTATTGTATCTGTGTGGTGGAAACGTCATATAATGGTGTGCTACTGCACATTGCTTCCCAACTCTGCATGACTCTGATGTTACATTGATAGCTTGAAATTGGCCATGGTGGGTGTAGCTCTACAATGAAAATCAGCAAATGCTATGAATCAAGACTTTTTTTCCCTCTAATGTTGAACATTTAAGAACACATTGTATAATATCCTAAGAAGATAGTCAAAATGCACAATGGCCTCCTTCTATCCCAAATAACCAGCCGGATAAGCAAGCATCTGTAATGTCCCTCAGAAACCAAGTGCAGCCATGATGGAACCTTCAGAGGGTTTGCCATTTACCAACATAGAGACCGCAGTAGTATACAGTAGTCTCTCAGTTGGGACCAAGGCTCACTATTCATACACAGAGATCTAACCTATACCCACCCCTGCCAGACAATATATTTTCATGAAGGAAAGAGAGTCATGCAGAGTTTGCCAAAGACATAGGTGAGAGTGGGGAACACCAGTCCAGATTCGGATCCAAAAAATATATACAGGTCTGGTTCCCTCTATGGCTTAGTCCCCAGACCACCAGCTCCTGTTTCAAACCAGTGCATTTCTGCCTTAGCATATGGCTTCAGAAAAAGAAGTATTTGTTTTGATACTCACCATAAGGGCTAATGTAAAAATGTTGTGTTTGGCCAAAAGTACAGTCTCATTTGACATAAGGAACTTCAGCAAATTTATCAAGGCTTTAAAAAAAAAAAAAAAGACATCAACAAGCTATTCAAACCATGATTAATAAAGTTAAATAAAAACAGACTAGCTCTAAAAAAAATCCAGAGGGTTAGAGTGAGTAAGTCTCAGCCATCAAGGTCTTTTAAAAAGCAGGTAAGGCAGGTATATTTGAGGAAAGCACTCACCTTCCCAAGCACGTGTCTGCTTATCTGCTCATGGAAGGTTTTTAAATATCTACTTCTTTTTGCCACTTCTTAAACAGCAATTAAGCTCAGAAATTTGACTATAAAACTGACATCTTGCGGTTTCAAATTTACTCCCACATGGTGATTTCCCCATCAAATTTGCTCAATTTACAGGTGAAAATGAGGGTCCCCCTTCCACCCTCAGCTGCTAGCTTCTATTGTCATCAAGCTTTAGACATGTATCTGTTTCAGACATCATTGCTAAGAGGAAAATGTATCCATTCTAACTGGTCACCAGATATGGCAGCTATACTGTAGAACCTACAGCTGGGCTGCAGCTCTAGATGAGGAGAGCTCATAAAGAGAAAAAAAGCCCTTAACTGCTCTAACTATTCAAACAAACTGAAGCTTGCGCTAACCTCTCGTGACAGTGACAATATTTATTGAAATCTCTCTCTGCTCGGCAATTCTTAGTGAGGGGAGAGATTCCTAAAACCCAAGCAACCTCAATAAAGAGACTGACTGCCAACTCCCTAGGTTAACAGTGCAGCTTCAGACATTTTCACAAATAAATATTAAGCATAAAAGAAGTTATCAGTTACCTTATACTCATGCCCCTAGCACATTTTGTCCACGAAATGAGTCCTGCTTCTCTGCCCATCTCAGATAATGCTCTTGTACCTACCTTCCCTACTTGATGGAATACTATAAAGGGGTTCAGCAGCTGCAGGCAATCTGTGGTCCTTCTGTCTTCTCCCCCACAAACCCCCACCTTCCACAGACCCAAGAAAAGGCTTGACCTCTCTTTTTCTAGGAAGATATCTGCTTCTTTGCCAGCAAAGAAGTTCATTCTCCCATGCTGTCAGAGTTTTGTGTGAAGTTTACTACTCTTAAAGAAGAGATGTGAGCTTTGATTTGGAACAGCAGGGAATGATGAGTAGGAGTGAGACTCTCCAGACTCTTGCTGCCTGCCACACAACACCCCTCACTCTCAATCCTTTAAAAGCACAGGTACAGTAAAGAAACAGCAGGCAAGGAAAGTACAAGAGGCTGGCTTCACCCACATTCTGTTTCTAAAGCCTGAATCTTCCCCTCAAATAGCAAAAAAAGCCTTGCCAGGCATGAAGGACATAGGCATCTTCATTTATAAACTCTTTACCCCTGGCCCCAACTTGAGTTCTCTGGGGTTTCATAATGAAAAGGCAAATGATAGGCAGCTGGCCCTTTTAATGGTGTCTGTTAAGTGATCAAGTGATCTGTTGGACTGGGGGGACAAAAAGGCTCCAAGGGAGCCCATTCAGGATCACACAACCTGCTTAGCTCCTACCAGGAGCACAGGAATAAGGGGGCTAGCTAAAATTCACATAAAAATGACTAACCCAAACTTCCCTCCTTAAAGAAGATCACCTTGCTGAGTGAGCTACGTGGGGGCTGCCCACCCCACCACCTAATCCCCAGAGTTTAGACAAGCCCTGTTAATGATATACTACCTGACAATCGGACTCTATAAACTCATAGAGGCAAGAGAAAGGGATGGGCAGCACGCATGGCGCTCTGCAAAACGTAATGGCTAGAGACAAAGCAGCTTTTGCACACATCCCATCAACAAGGGCTTTTGTCCCCAGGACACACAGCACAGAGATGCAGCCTCAGCAGTGGCTATGTGGTAATTAAAGGGCAGGAAACCTGGAGGAAAGGATGTGGGAGCAATGATTTATTGCTCCTCTGCTGGACTACAGCTAGTCTTGATCTCTGGGATTCAGAGTCCAGGATGACAAAGTGATAAATATTAGAGGAGGAAGAGAGCAATTCTGGCACAGGCAACCTGTGTCCCAACTGCCACAGGCATTAGCAGAGCCAGAGTATTGAAAGGGAGAGTCCAGTACCGCAATACTCTGAGAGTCAGTGCCAGAGCGGCTTGCATTTTGCCCCTGAAAATGCAGGTCAGATATTCCGCTCCCCCAAGAACAAAGGTCTTCTCACTTGGAAGTAAGAATTCTCTACAGGGGCTGGGCGCGGTGGCTCATGCCTGTAATCCTAGCACTTTGGGAGGCCAAGGCAGGCAGATTGCCTGAGTTCAGGAGTTCGAGAACAGCCTGGGCAACACGGTGAAACCCTGTCTCTACTAAAATACAAAAAATTAGCTGGGCGTGGCGGCGTGCACCTGTAGGCCCAGCTACTCGAGAGGTTGAGGCAGAAGAACTGCTTGAACCCGGGAGGTGGAAGTTGCAGTGAGTCGAGATCGCACCACTGCACTCCACCCTGGGCGACAGAGCAAGACTCCTTCTCCAAAAAAAAAAAAAAAAAAAAAAGAATTATCTACAGGGAATTTAACAGGCAACTAAAATGAAGCCTCTGACATCACAGATGGTAATTCTTCTTCAAGAGAGAATGTCCCAAATATCCCGTGAAATAGTGCTTTTCTCCATCATCATCTCCCTGACTTTGCACTCACTATATCAACTGTTCAGTGTCCTATACACCACTACACACAGATTCTAGCCTCTGACCTGATATGATGGGAGTTTTAAGTCTGTGAGGCTTTGACACAGCTGATTATAGATTTTTAGAGCTAGAAAATACCTTAGGTCATTTAATCCAATTTCCTCATTTTTGTATAAGAAAACTCCATGCCCCATTCCACCCTCACCCCAAACTAGCTGGTGACTAAGCTGGGACTAGGACCTTGTCACCTGTTTAGTGTTCTTTCTACCATGCCATTAAGAAGATAACCAAGCCAGGTACGGTGGCTCATGCCTGTAATCCCAGCACTTTGGGAGGCTGAGGCGGGCAGATCATGAGGTCAGGAGTTCGAGACCAGCCCAGCCAAGATGGTGAAACCCCATCTCTACTAAAAAATACAAAAATTAGCCGGGCACGGTGGCAGGCACCTGTAATCCCAGCTACTCGTGAGGCTGAGGCAGGAGAATCGCTTGAACCCAGAAGGCAGAGTTTGCAGTGAGCCGAGATCGCACCACAGCACTCTAGCCTGGGCGACAGAGCAAAACACCATCTCAAAAAAAAAAAAAAAAGAAGATTAAACAAATAAAGGTGCGAGATCAAGTTAAATGTTAAAGTGGGGTTACAGCTTACTATAAATGGTGTGCTTAGACCTGCTGACTATACTGTTATCAACACTTCTCTAGACTCTGGTTTATAACTTTCTCCACCTGTCGGCTGCTCTACGTCATTTTCATGTATTTGGTCCCCGTTTTCCCTTGGTCCTCAGCTACCTGTTAAAGTACAAGTATTTAATACCTCATTATTGCCTTCCTGTCACTCACTGGCAACACAAAAAGACTCACAGAAGCTTTGCTCAGCACGAGCCACCTCAGCAGGCCTCTCTGCCAGCTCCTTGGCCTGCTCTCTGCTGTCTTATATACATCTCAGCTCTCACCTCCACCTCTCTATCACTTGTGGCTGCTTGCTCTCTTTTTTTAAGCACATAACTATCAACTAAAACTGTTCCTAATTCTCTCAGTCAGTGTTGCCTTCTTCAAAATTAGGTACTGCCAATGGAAGATGATTGGATATGGACAGTAAAGGGAGCCAAGTTCCCCTTTCTTTAGGCAAAATCAGAACCAAAACAAAAAAATATGGGTATAAACAATTAATAACCAGGTTTATTTATAAACTATTATAGACCGAGCTTTGCACAGGGTTTATGCCAAAAAAGACAGGTTTAGGCCAAAGAAGAAAATGCCCTGTCAGGAGTAGTTTCAAGGACAGCAGAGAACTGGCACTCAGGATCTCAGTGCCAACACAGAGCTCATGCTAACAGGCTCCTGACTCACCCCCTCTACATACACACACATTTTTAGAAAACTGCCCTTGATCCACTTGTCCACTTGATGCCATCTGGGCACATGACCAGCCAAATTGTTCCAAGGACACTCACAGAAGTAGCAGTACATACAGGGAAGAGTTAAGATAACTAAAAAATAAGGGGATGATTGCATAAACATAGTACTGTTAATCAGTCATACATCTGTAAGACTTTGCAATCAAGTACAGTAAATGTTGCAGTCATGAAGATATGAGGGACAGGATGTACCATTTAATTTAATCCTTTGCCTTATCATGTTTCTCATTGTTAAATAATAGTTTCTAAAATGAAATGGGGGAAAAGGGCTAACACAGGATTCTTCACCAAAGGCCTGACTCCTGGTCTGAGAGATTTCCAATGAAGCATGACCTTACGGTATAGAAACTTAACACTGTGTAAACAGCTTTGCCCATTAGGTGAGCAATGGCTGCTCACTCCCTCAAAAGAGAATGGCATAGCTTGTTGTAGAGAATATCCTTTTGGGTAAGGGCAAGCTTGGTAGTTGAGACTTTCCAAACCTTAAGAGATAATGCCCGTGGGCCCATACTCCACATCCCTGGGAATGGGCTGTCCCAAAATACCAACGTGAAGAGACACATCACAGAGGAATGCATCATTTCCTCCAGAAGAATGACAACAACTACAAGTTAATAACTGTGTCCAGAAGCTCACATAGAGCATCTCAAACTTTCCTTTTTTTTTTTTTTTTACCCTCTATCTGATACCTTAAAAAAAGACACTTAACTACAGAAATCACCTTCCTCAAACTACATTCACCTCTTTTCAAAGTGAGAAACACCATGGTCATAAATGGCAGGAAAGGTAACACTTATTAGATGCTTGCTAGGTGCTAGATATTATGTAAAGCACTTAAAGTATATTCTTCTCACTGAATCCTCTTAACTATCTGATGAAGTAGGTATTATTGTTACCATTTTACAGATGAGCAAATCAAAATTCAGAAAGGTTAAATAAATTACCCAAAGCCAATATGCTAGTTGGAGCTAAACTGCATTAAGGACAAATCATGCTGGGGAGAAGAAGGTCTCTGAACTCCCACTGCTGAGGTCTATGAAACTGTATTGGATCCACCCAAACTTCAATTTAAAAAATATTTGTTGGGGATACAGGAGCTATCTAGGGCCAATATCTATATTTGCCACCAAAAACCATACTTTGATCACAATTCCACTGATTAGCCCCTCACATAACAAAGTGACCAAAGGAAAAATCCTATAAGCTCAGAGTACATGTCTTTTTTTCTTTTTTTTTTTTTTTTTTTTGAGACAGAGCTCAACTCTGTCACCCAGACTGAAGTGCAGTGGCGTGATCTTGTCCCACTGCAACCTCCACATCCCGGGTTCAAGAGATTCTCCTGCCTTAGCCTCCCAAGTAGCTGGGATTACAGGAACCCATCACCATGCCCGGCTAATTTTGCTTTTTTTTTTTTTTTTTTTTGAAACTGCCCAGGCTGGAGTGCAGTGGCACGATCATGGCTCACTGCAACCTCCACCTCCCGGGTTCAAGCCGTTCTCCTGCCTCAGCCTCCTAAGTAGCTGGGACTACAGGCACCTGCCACCACACCTGGCTAATTTTTTGTATTTTTTATTTCACTGTGTTAGCCAAGATGGCCTCCATCTCCTGACCTCGTGATCCGGCCACCTTGGACTTGGCTTCCCAAAGTGCTGGGATTACAGGAGTGAGCCACCATGCCCAGCCATTTTCATATTTTTAGTAGAGATGGGGTTTCACCATGTTGGCCAGGCTGGTCTCGAACTCTTGACCTCAGGTGATCCACCCGCCTCAGCCCTACAAAGTGCTGACGTTACAGGCGTGAGCCACTGTGCCTGGCCTATTTAATTATTTATTTTTATTTTTTATTTATTTATTTTTGTTTTTGAGATGGAGTTTTGCTCTTGTTGCCCAGGGTGGAGTGCAATGGCATGATCTCGGCTCTCCGCAACCTCTACCTCCTGGGTTCAAGTGATTCTCCTGCCTCAGCCTCCCAAGTAGCTGGGATTACAGGCATGGGCCACTGCACCTGGCTGTCTCCTGGTCGTAGTTTTAAAAGGTCAACTTAAAATAAGGTGGTAGTAGGCTATTGACCTACTTATTTTATGCCATTTCCCTTTTGTTAAAGTAAGGGTTCTCTTTTTCTTTCTTTCTTTTTTTTTTTTTTTTTTTTTTTTTGAGACAGAGTCTTGCTCTGTCGCCTAGGCTGGACTGCAGTGGTGCAAATCTCAGCTCACAGCAAGCTCCGCCTCCCGGGTTCACGCCATTCTCCTGCCTCAGCCTCCCAAGTAGCTGGGACTACAGGCACCTGCCACCATGCCCGGCTAATTTTTTGTATTTTTAATAGAGATGGGGTTTCACCGTGTTAGCCAGGATGGTCTCGATCTCCTGACCTCGTGATCTGACCACTTCGGCCTCCCAAAGTGCTGGGACTGCAGGCGTGAGCCACTGCACCCAGCAATTTTTGCATTTTTAATAAAGACAGGGTTTCACCACGTTGGCCAGGCTGGTCTCAAACTCCTGACCTCAAGTGATCTGCCCGCCTTGGCCTCCCGAAGTGCTAGGATTACAGGCATGAGCCATCACGCCTGGCCAGCTCAGAGTACATGTCTCTAAATGTCTCAGGACTTCACTCCACTGGCCTAAGATAATTAAACCCACACAATCTCATAAAAAACAAGAGATTGCAGGAACTCAAACAAGTATTTGTACACCCATGTTTACAGCAGCATCATTCACAACAGCCAAAAGGTGGAAGCAACCCAAATGTCCATCAACAGATGAATGAATAAACAAAATATGGTATATACATATGGCAGAATATTACTCAGCCTTAAAAAGGAAGAAAATTCTGACAACATAGATGAACCTTGAAGATATTATTCTAAGTGAAATAAACCAGTTACAAAAGGACAAATGCTGTTTAATTCCACTTAAATGAAATACCCAGAGTAAGCAAATTCAGAATTAGTGGTTGCCAGGGTCTGGCATGAGTGGGAATTAAGAATTATTGCTGGCCGGACACGGTGGCTCACACCTGTAATCCCAGCACTTTGGAGGCCAAGGAAGGTGGATTACCTGAGGTCAGGAGTTCAAGACCAGCCTGCAACATGGTGAAACCCCGTCTTTACCAAAAAAAAAAAAAAAAAAAATTAGCCTGGCATGGTGGTGCACACCTATAGTCCCAGCTACTCGGGAGGCTGAGGCAGGAGAATCACTTGAACCCGGAGGCGGAAGTTGCAGTGAACCAAGATTGCACCACTGCACTCCCACCTGGGTGACAGAGTGAGACTCCATCTCAAAAAAAGAAAAAAAAAAAGTTATTGTTTAATGAGTACTGAGTTTCAGTTTGGGAAGATAAAAAAAAGTACTGGAAATGGAAGGTAGTGATGGTTGCACCATGTGAATATACTTAATGCCACTGAACTGTATGGTTAAACATAGTTACAACGATAAATTTTATGTTTATTTTACCCCAATTAAAAAGAAAAACAAAAGGTCAATGTTTGTCTTTCCACAGACACTCCCAACAGCCCCACAAACCCTCCAGTCTCACTTTCTGTAACCTCTGCATAACTGACTGGCTGACATTCACGTCAAAGTACACCATAATGAGTACAGGGACAAACATACAAAGATGCTTCCTCACTGATAGGTAAAAGGAAAGGAGCCAAATATACTCAATCAACAGAGAGCCCATGAACTTGAGCAGGAATGCAAATTCAAAATGAACCCCGGGCAGCCTTCAAGGCAACATTGTGGCAATCTTCAAAATAATCACCAAAGTTCACCATCCAAACTAACAATGCTCTAAATACCAACACTATCCCACAAAATCCTCAGGGACTCTGGGTTTGACTCCTAATCCTTGCTGTTTCATCTGTTATACTTAATGAGGCTCCAAGTACTCTTAACTCTGCACCAAGTGAAGAACTGAGAAATTACTGCAGTAAAATATTTGAGGTATTATATTACACATTAAATACGTTTAAGTTGTAGGGAAGTGAGTGCTCAATACACACTCATTTCTTCATTGCCAAGTCTTTCATACCAGGCCCCTTGAAAACTTAGTTTCTGGGCTCTTTTTCAGGAACTCCAAATTGGCTACAACTGCTCTCTTTTGACTCTGTACTAGAGGCAACTATCAGTCTCACACTCAGCTTCAGCCCATGTTCCCTTCCTTGGGGAGTCCTGTGCATCATACTTGCTGAAAGACTATGACAACAGTGTGTAGAGTTCTGACTTGTCTGTATGCAGATGCAGGTAGAATATAGAAGAGTGTACAGGTTCTGGGAAGCTGAGCCAGGACCAGGCACTCTGATGGTTCCCTAAGTCCCATGTGAATTCCTAGAGGCAGAGGCAGACAATGTAATTTTTTTTCTTTTTTTTTTTTTTTTTTAGACAGAGTCTCACTCTGTCACCCAGGCTGGAGTGGTGCAGTGGCGCAATCCCAGCTCACTGCAACCTCCACCTCCCGGGTTCAAGCGATTCTTGAGCCTTAGCTTCCCGAGTAGCTGGGATTACAGGCATGCACCACCACACCTGGCTAATTTTTGGTTTGGTGTTTTTTTTTGTTTTTTTTTTTTTTTTGAGACAGGCTGGAGTGCAATGGTGTGATCTTGGCTCACTGCAACCTCTGCCTCCCGGGTTCAAGCAATTCTTCTGCCTCAGCCTCCCAAGTAGCTGGGATTACAGGCGCCCGCCACCACGCCTGGCTAATTTTTGTATTTTTAGTAGAGACAGGGCTCCACCAGGCTGGTCTCGAACTCCTGACCTCAGGTGATAGGCCAGCCTTGGCCTCCCAAAGTGCTGGGATTATAGGTGTGAGCCCCTGCGCCCAGCCCACCCTAATTTTCAAATAGGAAGAGTTGACTATGATCCATCTGAGAATGCTGCCATCTTACACAGCGCCCCCAACACACACCCCACAAGGAACCTTTTTTGCAGAGCTGTTCCTAGCATTAATACACAATGAGGACTTTCCCAGAATTTTTTCTATCCTGCTTTGAATTCAGGAGGAGGGAAAACAGGTAGCAGCAAATTGTGTTGCCATGTAGCAGTAGAATGAATAATGGATATGAGACTTCTCCAGGACTAAAACCTGTCCCCCACATTAAGGTAAACCAGGTGCAGAGAGGAACAAGCCAACCACAGGAAGACACAATTAAGTGGTAGCTCAGGCACCTGCCTCAAAAAAGGAGGGGGGAGGCTTAATTACAAAACCAAGTGAATGACATTTAAATAAGATTAAAAACAGGAAGGAGACAGCCTCCAGGAGAGCACAAATAAATGTCTCCAAAGAATCAGGTCAGAGAAAGCTGTCTATTTGAGCAGCTTTTACATGCTATGAAGACAAACAGCAAAGACAACACTCAGCCAGACTCGATTTTGTGACCTGGCATGGAGCTAGGATTAGGTACTACAGAACTCAAAGCAAAACCTGTTCATTAGGAGAGATGGATAATTTCACAATGACTGATAAAAGAATAATATTACCATCTCAGTTGCTTAGGAGAGAAGTCAAGAAACTCAAAGGACACGATGAAAATAGCACTAGTGTAACAAGCTCATGCCACCAAAACCCTGGAGGCACTATAAACTCTAGCCAATTCCAGCATCTCTGGACAAAATCACCAATTACCCAGGGACATTGCCAGCAATCAGCAGGCTCACTGTCAATCAGCAGAGTGGTGCAGGAGAGAATCTGAAGCCAACATCTGCCAGTAGGGTAATTTAAAAATACTCAGCCAGACGCGGTGGCTCAGGCCTGTAATCCTAACACTTTGGGAGGCCAAGGTAGGTGGATCACAAGGTCAGGAGTTCAAGACCAGCCTGGCCAACATGGTAAAAGCCCGTCTCTACTAAAAATACAAAAATTAGCCAGGCATGGTGATGTGCGCCTGTATTCCCAGCTACTCGGGAGGCTGAGGTAGGAGAATTGCTTGAACCCGGGAGGCAGAGGTTGCAGTGAGCTGAGATCATGCCACGGCACTCCAGCCTGGGCTACAGAGCAAGACTCAGTCATGGGGGGAGCGGGGCGGGGGGAACAACCTAGGTGGCTTTTCAGAATACAGGCATCTGTCGGGATGCAAGCCTAAGCATTTCTGCAAGCCTAAGCACTTCACTGACACAGAGGCCAAAGAATCAAACAAGAAAATGAAATGGCTCTGGCTGTATGCTATCAGCCTCTCCAGGTGAACAGAGCACACAAGTCAGTATGTCAACAGCCTGCACTGACTAAAGGTTCCACATTCCTCTAAATGAGTCAGAAATAGAACAAATCCTTTCTTTAAACGGAAATCTGCTTCCATCCTTACCATTTTCCTTGCAGTCAATGTGTATCTGCTAAAAAAAAAAAATAAATAAGGTTCTCAACCATCTTCCATTCCCCATTTTCTTGCAGACAATGCAAACCTCACAATTAGCACCCACCCTCTTCTTTTTCATGAAAATGAGTTTCCACATGAAAGCTCCCAGACCCTAGACTTTGGGAAATGTAGGGTCCCTGTGCAGCTGCCTCTAACCAAGCATGCTCAGGAGCCACTGCCTTCTTCTAGGGCCCTATACCACCTGCTCCTTTCCCTCCACCGTTTCCCAAATGAGTGATAGCCAAAATCACCCTTTAAGAAATCTAAAAGTCAATGAGACCATGTCTCAGTGGAGCCATCTGACACAGAACCAATAACTTTACTTTCTGCCAAAATGAGGTAGGACCAATAACAGACTTGTCTTGCTCCCTCGAGATCCAGAGAAGGATGATACCTTATGAAACCACATGATATGTCCCTTTGAAACTAATATAGGCAGAGTAACCAAAAGCACAGCTAATCCTTCCCCAGTCCCTTTTACTTGACAAAATGCTCATGGGTCTATGAGAGCTGACATTTTTCTGGATAGGAAGTGACTGCACGCACAGAGAAAAGAACAAAGTGATTTCTTGCTCTTTTGGGGGCTTTTATGTGGGAATCTTTTTCTCCCTGTAACAGGCTAAACCTGTTAGAGATTCTTATCTTTTGCTTCTGCCAAGTTTCTGAGGGGATGAGAGAAAGATTCAAAATAGTGTAAATTTTGGATTCAGCCAAATGTAGTGATTTGAAAGGGAAAAAAGCTTCCTGGCACTCCTTTTTAGTCCTTGGGCTTTCTATACTGCTGTAGAGAATATTTCATAACTACATTATAGAACCAGAAAGATACCTTCTAATGCCCCTGAATTAGAACATTCTAATTTTGAGAGGAATTGATCACCCATAGAGGAAAAAAGGCTCTCTATTTTTGCATATGGAAGCTAGAGCAGTCTTAATTAGGCACATCAGCCTAGAATATATCTTGTGACATATTTGCCTAAATCAGAGAAAATTTAGCAGAATGAGGAAAAGCAATTTTAAAAACAAGACAGAAATAGCAGCTGCCAAAATTCCCCTTCCCATCTACTCTAGTTTTTACTGCTATGTTCTTTCCCGCCTGGATACTCTCTTCAAAACTAAAAGAAGCAACGTTGTAGAGTTATATAAGATGTCATCATTGGAGGAAGCTGGGTGAAGGGTACATGAAACTCTATATACTATTTTTGCAACTTCCTGTAAGTCTATAATTACATCAAAATTAAAAGTTTAAAAAAGAAACTAAACTAAAAGAAGCACACAATGAAAAGTTCAAAGGATAGTTTCTCAGAATCAAGAGGGGCTGCTGAACTATCAAAGCTACATCCACACAAGAACTGCCAGATAAATCTATGGCTTGAGTCAGCCTTTCTCTCGAAAAATTTCAGTCCTGTATGGCAACACTTAAAGTAAAACAAGTTTCCAACGAAAGGCTCTCAATTGCCAGTCTTGAGACGTACCTAACCAAGAAGTCATAGGCCGCTGCCAGTAATAGGAGAGCCAGCTGGATCCAGAACGCTGTGATACTCCCTGGGTTTTCCATTTTTCCCAGTAGATATCTAAAAGGTCAGGCCATGTACAATTTCTTTTTCACAAAGCTGTGAATGCTTTGGATGTTACTTAGCACAGTGAAGCTGAACAGATTGTGCTGGGGGCTTAGGGGGCCTTTCTTCCCGCAGGGAAGCAAATGTTGCTTAGTGATCTGTGTCTGAGCATAGGAGTCAGGAACTCTAAGTTCTAATCATGACTCTGTTTAGTGTCTGGTTCCATGATCTTTAGCAAGTCACTTAACCCTTCTATATCTCTACTACCTTCCCCAACAAATGGGGATAAAAATAACGACTTATCCCCAGGATGTGGCAGAGTGAGAGGGTAACAACTGTGATCCATAGATAAATGTCGAATATAAAATGTCAGTATAAATCTGCCTTTAAATCAACCCATGTTTTCAGAAGATGGAAAGTCATACTATTTAAATGCAGCCTGCCTCTCCAATGCCCCTTCTTCCTGCAGTGAAATTAAAATAAGCTGACTCCATGAAGCTCTGTTCAAGTATCTCTCTCCAACAACTACACGCTTCTCTCTGCACATCCTGCTCAATCTTTGCTTAATGGCTTAGAAACCATCAAAGTTTCCATTTTTACTTGGTTAAAAGCAATCCATGCATCTGTGGGTAAGGAAGAATGAGAAAAACAAAAGAAATTACTAACTACTCTCTTTCACATCAACAAATCAAATAAACTAAGGTGGATGGCTGGCCCTATCAAAGGTGATGATGTCAGCTCAACAGAAACATTAACGACATCCTACTGGGTTCTATTATTATTATTATTATTTGGCTCAAACACAACATTGTGCTGCTTTTGGAGAATGCTGATCCATCATTAATGAAAATCCTACATATCCATGCATCCATTTATTTGTTTATCCAAATGTTATCTGAGTTCCTATTAAAAAGCTAAGTAGGCCGGGTGCTGTGGCACATGCCTATAATCCCAACAATTTGGGAGGCCAAAGCAGGCAGATCACTTGAGTCCAGGACTTCAAGATGAGCCTGGGCAACATGATGAAACCCCATCTCTAAAAAAAAAAAAAATACAAAAATAAGTCAGGCATGGTGGTACACATCTGTAGTCCCAGCTACTTGGGCGGCTGAGGTGGGAGGATCCACTGGGCCCAGGAGGTTGAGACTGCAATGAGCCATGATTGTGCCACTGTACTCCAGCCTGGGCAAGACCCTGTCTCAAAAAATAAATAAATAGCCAAGCAGTCTGCTGGAGATGTAACAATGATTAAAAAACAGGCCCTGCCTTCCAGGAACTTTTTTGAGAGGAAATATAGATATTTAAACAAATCATTGTAAAAACATATGAAATTAGCTGGGGCATGGTGGCTTGCATCTATGGTCCCAGCTGCTCAGGAGGCTGAGTTGGGAGGATCACTTGAGCCCAGGAGACAGAGGTTGCAGTGAGCTGAGACTGTGGCACTGCAC
This sequence comes from Pongo pygmaeus, assembly GCF_028885625.2. Lineage (NCBI taxonomy): Eukaryota > Metazoa > Chordata > Mammalia > Primates > Hominidae > Pongo > Pongo pygmaeus. Next base: position 107,256,835 of record NC_072381.2, read on the forward strand.
TCCAGCCTGGGGCAACAGAGTGAGACTCTGTCTCCAAAAAAAAAAAAAAGCAAACATAGCAAAACAATGTGATACACTAAAATAGGGGCCCAATATGCTATAGAAAACACTCCAAAAATAAGACATAGTGAACAAAATGGTCTATAGCCTCAAGAAGTGCAAAGGAGATTGCTAACCTAAAGTTCCCAGTAGAAGCGCAGTGTGACTAGTAAATAAAGAAAAAATATTGGCCGGGCGCAGTGGCTCACACTTGTAATCCCAGCACTTTGGGAGACAGAGGAGGGCAGATCACCTGAGGTCAGAAATTTGAGGCCAGCTTGGCCAACATAGTAAAACTCCATCTTTACAAAAGTTAGCCAGGCATAATGGTGTGTGCCTTTAAGTCTCAGCTACTTGGGGCGGGGGCTGAGGTGGGAGGATTGTTTGAACCCGCAATCACACCACTGCTCTCCAGCCTAGGCAACAGAGTGAGACTCTTATTCAAAAAAAAAAAAAAAATTTTACCTAGATACTAAGATTTCTGTGAGAACAGGATTAATTGGGAGGCTGTGGAACTTAAAATTAAGACAGAGGTTTTTGACACAAGATCATAGAGGGGCTTCAGAGGATCCAGAAACTCTGTGAAACTATATGCAAAATATGTACGTGCAAACTGACATTTTTTCTGAATACAAAGATGACTGTAGCTTTCATTCTATTCTCAAAAGTAAAGAACTATTTCAGTATGATCTTATCCCAAAACCCAGTTTTCTACCTCTATCACTGGAGAGTTTTAAGATCTAATCTTTTACTCAGACTGGGAGATCTGGGTTGCCTAGACATCAGAGAAGAGCTTTCAAACTTTCTATAATGTGGTGAAAAACAATGATTGCTGAAAACAGAGCAATGCAGAGCAACAGGACTTTTTCCTTTCCATATTCTAGTTAAAATTAGCCTAAATATATTTTCCTACATACTCAGATATCATGGTGACATGCATCATAGAAACAGACAGTGGCAGCAGGGAATAGATCAGGGCTCGTATCTGTAAAACCAACTAGGAAAAGCTTATCAGGCAAGATTGAACCCCCAACTAATACAGCTGGCTCCTCCTTGTCCATAAGATCACACCTGTAAATTCGTTATGGGAATCTGGAGACCTCTGGCTACCTCCCCAATAATAACAAAGAGCTAATACAGTCAAACAGCATAGAAATAAAAATCAGCAATGAAGTACAGTGATACTAAACACCCACATTCCAAACTACGTCTGGACCCTAGAGGATTGCTTCTTAGATAATCAAGGGCTTTTGTGTGTCCAGTCTAATAAAACATGCCTTACCAGTCTTATAAATAACATTTCATTACAGTTTGCAGCACATGTATGGCAAAGGATATATACACATAAGCATATTTGCCATGATGAGTTTCACACAGCTCCCTCAAATCCATTAGTCTAGAAGGTAAAGAAAGAGTGAAAACATGGGCAATCCAACATATGAGGGGTAGTGCCTGCTAAGAGGTAGGTGGATCTGCCATAGACACATTTGTATTCACAGTATGCAATATTATACACGTGACTGCATGGGATGCAATGTTGTGTTTTGCAGCTTTCCTTAACACCTGCTGCTCTGCATCTCACTGTACGCTCCACATATGAATACACGGAGCCAGGGTTCCAAGAGGGCTCACCCAGCCTATACAGGAAAAGGAGCTAACGTCACTTAGCAGAGAACTCCAGTACAAATGTCTAGATGCCTTCGTGACAAGCAATGGTCCATGCCTAAGGACACTCATATATACTTCCCCTCAGCTCATCAAGGGCCTTAGACTGTCATGCAATCAGTCCTGAGAATAGGACATAATTATAAATAGAGCTGAAAGTTCTGAAAGACATAACGTCAACTGACCAACACAGAATAAAGAATGGCCTTCTTCTTCACCATTTCCTAGTGAGAAGAGCAAAATGCTGAGTCAGAAAAGATAAATATAAAAGACATTTTAAAATCTCTTTAAAAGATAATCGCAGCCAGGCATGGTGACTCACGTCTGTAATCCCAGCACTTTGGGAGGCCGAGGTGGGCGGATCACAAGGTCAGGAGTTCGAGACCATCCTGCCTAACACGGTGAAACCCCGTCTCTACTAAAAATCCAAAAAAAATTAGCTGGGCGTAGTGGTGGGTGCCTGTAGTCCCAGCTACTCGGGAGGCTGAGGCAGGAGAACGGCGTGAGCCCGGGAGGCGGAGCTTGCAGTGAGCGGAGATCACGCCACTGCTCCAACCTGGGCGACAGAGCGAGACTCCGTCTCAAAAAAAAAAAAAGAGAAAAAAAGAAAAAAGATAATCGCTTGTTTAAGCAAAGATGAGGGCAATGTATTCTAGAGTTTATGACATATGTAAAAAGTAAAATGCATGACTATAATAACACAAAGAACACCTCATACCAATAAAAGTGTCGATTCATCAAGAGAACAGAGGATACAAAATGGGGATAGGAGGAGAATAACAGGAAGCCCTGAGTCTCGGGAGACAGACCAGAACGAAGAGTAGAAGGCAATGTGGACAGACAATGGAACAGAATAATGAGGAAGAGGACAACAGATCATGAGAATGAGAGAAAAGCCACAGAGATCACAGAGGCCAGAGATAGAATAGCTAGGACGAAAAGGAAAGAAAATAGAATGAAAGAGAAAGTAAAACCAGAAGGGAATCAGAAGACGCAGGCAGAAACAACTACTACTACCACCTTGTTTAGTACTACAATGTGTAATTTCATTCAAGTTATAGACATAAACCATTTGTACTTATTATAAATCCAACAACTGTACCAACATCTGAAGATCTGCATCATTATTGTGTTTTCTCTTTAATCCTATGCTTTTAGAGCCTAATAATCATACAACTATCCATAGGCAACAATAATAGTCCTTTATATTAAAAGGAGGTGTTGCTACCTAAGAAATTCTACTGTTGGTCATTTCCATCTCTTTTGATCTCTCTTTAACTCTCCTGACATTCTTTCAATCTCAAACTCTCACACAATCATACTCTCCTCTCCTAAAATATCAAAATGCCACTATTGCCACTTAGTGTTATTCTCCTACTCCCCCTTTACCACCATAGGCAGTAACTGCAAAAACTTGCTAATCCATTAATTAAAGATCTCTACTTCCCATTATGGAGGACTAAATTTAGAAAGCCAAATTGGGTTGGGAGGAAATCATGTGTTACAACAAGTGAGATGAATTCCATGGAAGAGGGCTGGGTTACTGGCCTGTTTCTTACAAAGCCTCTGACACTAACACACCCTATTCTGCTGAAAATACAGAGCAGCTCTCCCATGGGTGGGCAACCCTTCATCACTGTAATCATCTGGAGAAGATTTTATTGTACCATCAGGTCTCAAAAGCCACAGGACCTAGTAGCAAGCAACTGCCTCAGGGAACATGTCTCCTCTGCTTTCCTGAAACCTCCAATTTAGTCACACAAAAGAAAGGGGTGGCAAGCCAGCATTAATTGTACCCTTAGAGAAGAGCCACTTCCCCCCTGCAGGGGTAGCAGTGACTTTACTGGGCTACCAAATGGTTACAAAGACAAAAGTAAACACTGTAATTTGCTGTTTTGTCTCTGGCACAGGGGGAGTGGTACAAGTGACACTGTCTGTAAACAGTAATAATGCCAGATGTAATGTAAAGAACAGGATTCCTGCATCTCCCCACCCCGTCCCCATCCCTCCATCTCTCCCTATGACATTCCTGAGGAAACACACAGAAGCCTCCCTACAGTCCATATGCGGCTATCAAATGAAACCGAGTGAGAGCTCAAGTTTGTACCGACTCCTCCTACCTCATTCTTATTCAAAGGAAGATTTTTTGGAACACAAGAAATACTCAATTGTTTTTACCAGTTGACAAAAAATATACGAAGAGGAAGGAACAAGGGACAAAGTAAAGAATAGACATGTGACACACCCAGGTCTGGATTCGAAAAAAGCTAAAACGTTTTAAAAAAAACAAAAACAAAAACAAAAAGAGTAACTGAAAATAAAGGCATCCTAAACAAACCAAAAGGTTAAAAAACAAAAAACCCACCTTGAGTCCAGGCCTAGGGGCTCATAAAAGGTATAGAAAAAGGAAGATGAATTCAAGAGAGAAAGTTACCTGACCAGAGCTCCCGCCAGGTGTAATGCAGGCGTACCCGACACTTCTTCTGGTAGCAGAGCAGTTTGTGTACTACCTGGATGCAGCGTCTGTAACAGGGAAAGCAAAAAATGAGGGTAAGCCTGAGAATATAGTGCAACTCACCACAGATCCCTTCTTAGTGAGCCGGCTTTGCTAAGGCCACTAAAGACACTGGATATGAATATGTATACATGCAAAAAAATATACAAAACTTCTGGCCAGGCATGGTGGCTCACACCTGTAATCCCAGCACTTTAGGAGGCCAAGGCAGGTAGATCATTTGAGGCTAGGAGTTCAAGACCAGCCTGGCCAAAATGGCGAAACCCCGTCTCTACTAAAAGTACAAAAAAAAGCCTGGCGTGGTGGCGCACGCCTGTAATCCCAGCACTTTGGGAGGCCGAGGCAGGCAGATCACAAGGTCAGGAGTTTGAGACCAGCTTGGCCAATATGGTGAAACCCCATCTCTACTAACAATACAAAAATTAGCTGGGTGTGGTGGCGTGCACCTGTAGTCCCAGCTACTCGGTTGAGGCAGAAGAATTACTCGAACCCAGGAGGCGGATGTTGCAGTGAGTCGAGATCGCACCACTGCACTCCAGCCTGGGCAACAGAGCGAGATTACATCTCAAAAAAAAAAAAAAGGCTGGGCACGGTGGCTCACGCCTGTAATCCCAGCACTTTAGGAGGCCGAGGCAGGCAGATCACGAGGTCAGGAGATCAAGACCATCCTGGCTAACAAGGTGAAACCCCATCTCTACTAAAAATATACAAAAAATTAGCAGGGTGTGGTGGCAGGCGCCTGTAATCCCAGTTTTTCGGGGAGGGCAGGGGGTGGCTGAGGCAGGAGAATGGCATGAACCCGGGAGGTGGAGCTTGCAGTGAGCCGAGATCACGCCATTGCACTCTAGCCTGGGTGACAGAGTAAGACTCCGTCTCAAAAAAAAAAAAAAAAAAAAGCCAGGTGCAGTGGCATATGCCTGTAGTCCCAGCTACTTAGGAGGCTGAGGCAGGAGAATCGCTTGAACCTAGGAAGCAAAGGTTGCAGTGAACCAAGATCGGGCCACTGTACTCCAGCCTGGGCGACAGGGCAAGACAGGCTCAAATAAAAAAGAACTTCTGCCTTCTTCTAGTAGATTAATCAATCTCTCTCTCTCTCTTTCTCTCTCGCTCTCTCTTTCTCTCTCTCTCACACACACACACGCAATCACACAGTCACATACTGCTTGTGCTACCCATTCCCCTTATCAATGGGAAAAGGGTGCTATAACTACTTATAAGTCAATAATCAATTAGGCGCCACTGACATCTTTCCCTTGAGTACCTTTCCAGGGAAAAAGGATAAACCAGTGGGTCACAATTAAACTATTCTACTCAAAGTGGTATAGTGACATAGAATGCAAAAACACAAAATTAAAGACCTTAACTCTCTATACCTATCTGAATGTGGTTTTTATTTAAATTAAATTTTTAATTAAATATATAATTTAAGATACCAGTCTTACTTATAAATAAAATCTATAAAAAAATTAGCTGGGCATGGTGGCACATGCCTATACTCCCAGCCACCCTGTAGGCATGCACCACCATACCTGGCTAATTTTTTTTGTACTTTTAGTACAGATGGGTTTCACCATGTTGGCCAGGTTGGTCTAGAACTCCTGGCCTCAAGTGATCCACCTGTCTCGGCCTCCCCAAGTTCCGGGATTACAGGCACGAGCCACCGTGCTCAGCCAGAAGTTCTGTTTCTTTTTCTTTCTTTTCTTTTCTTTTTTTTTTTTTGCTGCAAACTGTAAAATTTAAATTCTATTTACATTAAAAGTTAAATTAAAAATGCAGTTTGTCAGTTGTGCTAACCACCTTTCAAGTGCTCAATAGCTACATGTGGCTAATGGCTACTATAGTGAACACAAAAAAATATAGAACTTTTCTATTACCACAAAAGTTTATACTGGACAGCATTCTGCTAGATCATTGGAATATTCAGGGTTATTCACATCTCAATGACATATATGTTTCTGAGAGTATTTCCAAATAAGCAGTTAGTAGCTTGAGGTTAAGATAAATGATATTTTTAAAAATTATAAACCTACCAAAAACATTTTTTTCATCTCTGACTGAGATAGGATTTTGAAAGGTTAAAAAGCCAGATGAAATTATAAAGGTAAATACTGATGAAATTTACTTCCTAAAAATACAAATATTTTGTTTAATAAAAAAATTTCAGTGATTAAAATTAAATGGCAAACATGGGAAATTACATTTGCAACAAATGATATAATAGAGTTACTATGTTTAATATATAGAAGTTTATATACATAGATGATAAAAACAGTGTGCTTTGCTATAGTCTGAATGTTTGCCCTATCTCAAACTCATGTTGAAACGTAATCGCAAATGTAATATTATTAAAAGGCAGGGCCTTTAAGAGGTGACTGGGTCATGAGGGCTCTGTCCTCAGGAATAGATTAATCCACTCATGGGTTAATGGATTAATGGGTTATCATGAGAGTGGGTTAGTTATCATGAGAGTAAGTCTGTTATATAAGCCAGTCTGGCTTTCTCTCCTGAGCCCCCTCACCATACAATACCTTGCACCACCTCGGGACTCTACAGAGCGTCCCCATCAGCAAGAAGATCCTCACCCAGATGTAGCCCCTAGAACTTGGACTTCCTAGTCTTCAGAACTGTGAACCTAAATAAATTTCTTTTCTCTATAAATTTTTCAGTCTTAGGTATTCAGTTATAGCAACAGCAAACAGACTAAGACAACCTCTAACAACAAAGATAGGCCAAGGAAACAGTCAAAAAATTCCTCCAACTCCCAAAAAAGGAGAACAGGGAAAGCCAACATTTTTCTATAATGTTCAACTTCATTTTTAAAAGGCATATTAAAACATGATTCTACTTTCGCATATCAAATGAACATAGATTTCATGCTTACAAAGAAACAGCATTCATAATAAAAGAAAACTGGAAACAACTATGGAAAGAACATTTGATGCCAGGAGAAGAGCAAGTAAATCATTACACACATGTTCCAGATTGACATCTGTCCCCCAAAATTCATATGGTGAATTATAAATACACATCAATTCCTCTAGCTAGTGTCTCTGGCTCTCACATCACAGAGGGAAGTTAATAGTAGAGAAATTAGAACCCTCAAAGAATACTGGTAAAAATAAAAATAGTACAACCACTTTGGAAAAGTTTGGAGTTTCTCAAAATGTTAGATACAGAGCTACCACATAACCCAGCAATTCCACTACTAGGTGTATACAAAAGAAAAACACAGACTAGGTGCAGTGGCTCACATCTGTGATCCCAACACTTTGGGAGGCCAAGGCAGGAGAATCACTTGAAGCCAGAAATTTCAGACCAGCCTGGGGAACAAAGCAGAATCCCATGTCTACAAAAATTACAAACTAAAAAAATTAGGCCAGGCGCAGTAGCTCATGCCTTGTAATCCCAGAACTTTGGGAGGCCAAGGTGGGTGGATCATGAGGTCAGGAGTTCAAGACCAGCCTGGCCAACACGGTGGAACATCGTCTCTACTAAAAATACAAAAAATTAGCCGGGCGTGGTGGCGGGCGCCTGTAATCTCAGCTACTCGGGAGGCTGAGGCAGAGAATTGCTTGAACCCGGGAGGTGGAAGTTGCAGAGAGCCACGATCACGCCACTGCACTCCAGCCTGGGCAACAAAGCGAGACACCATCTCAAAAAATAAATTAAATTAAATTAAAATTAAAATAAATAAAAATTTAAAAATTAGCTAGGTGCAGTGGCATGCACCTATAGTCCCAGCTACTCAGAAGGCTGAAACAGGAGGATCGCTTGAGCTCCGGAGTTTGAAGCTATGATTGCACCACTGCACCCCAGCCCAGGTAACAGAGTAAGACCCTGTCTCTAAAAAAAAATAAAAATAAAACAAAATATATGTCCACACAAAAACTGGTATACAAACAGTCATGGTGGCATTCATAATAGCCAAAAAGTCCAAACAACCCAAATGTCTATCAATTAGTGAATGAATAAATACAATGATGTGGTATTCTAGACAATGAAATATTAACCATAAAAAGGAATGGCTACAACATGGATGAATATGGAAAATATTATGCTAAATTAAAGAAGTCAGTAGTAAAAATCCACATATTCTATTATTTCATTTATATAAAATGTCCAGAATAGGCAAATACATAGAGACAAAAAGTAGATTTTTTAATTTTTGTAGACATGGGTTATCTAGGCCTGAGGGAGAGGACAGAGGAAGAAATACGGAGAGTAACTACTACTGGGTACAGGATTTCTTTATGCAAGGGTAGATTGAAAATGGTCTAAAATTAGTTTGTGGTAATAGTTGCACAATTCTGTGAATATATTTTAAAAACACTAAATTATATAATTTAAAGCTGCTTAAAAAAAACTCTGTGGCCTACGTTTTCCAAATATTTGTCAAGATATGCAATTTACAGCTTTCATGGCAATGTTCATTTCATATAGTCTATAACTAGGTATGCTTGGATTCTTGATTAAGCCATTAAATGTCTACTTTAATAGCCTATGTTAGGTGGATAAATTGATACTCTTCATTTGAGAGGATTAGCTTTTATATTTCCTATTTTCAATTTAAATTCACAAATTCAACATTCAATTAACTATGATCTCAGCCCTTAGAATCCCTAGTGTATAGAGGTTTCTAAATGGCCTAAAATGCAATGTCTTAACTAAATCCAGATTCTAAGTCTCACTTTGTCATATCCTCGCTGCCCTAAAAGTACTTAAATTAGGACTTTTTTAGTTAAGGGAGGGTTTGGTCAGCCACAGGCCCAAGGCTTGGACTGTACCCCTCTGGAACTCCAGGCTCATCACACAAACCAAAAGATTTAGAAGAAACTGTCAGACCTACCCTTTTCATTCATTCATTCAACAAATCTTGACTGTATACCAACTGAATGCTACTGCTTAAGTCTTATTACAACTAAGTTATAAAGTTCCTAGAAAACTGAACCTAGGTAAACTGCTAGTTTCAGGTAAATGAAATCAGCTCCTCCTTTTGTCTTTTGGGGGTTTTGTTTTGTTTTTGTTTTTGAGATAGAGTCTCACTCTGTCACAGAGGCTAGAGTACAGTGGCATGATCTCGGCTCACTGCAACCTCTGCCTCCCAGGTTCAAGTGATTCTCATGCATCAGCCTCCCAAGTAGCTGGGATTACAGATGCCTGCCACCATGCCTGGCTGATTTTTGTATTTTTAGTAGAGATGGGGTTTTACCATGTTGGCCAGGCTGGTCTCAAACTCCCAACCTCAGGTGATCCTCCCACCTCAGCCTCCCAAAGTGCTAGGATTACAGGCGGGAGCCACCGTGCCCAGCCTGAGACTCTTTCAAGTTCTACAGCTATAACCCGAGACAAAGAATATCCTAAGACCCTACTGACTTTAGCAGACACCACACTAATCTGTGGGGTATCAATCTGACAGCTGATGGAATCAAGCTAAAATAGGGGTAGCTACTACTATAAAGACACATGCACATGTATGTTCACTGCAGCACTATTCACAATAGCTAAGACATGGAACCAACCCAAATGCCCATCAATGATAGACTGGATCAAGAAAATGTGGTACATATACACCATGAAATACTATGCAGCCAGAAAAAGGAATGAGATCATATCCTTTGCAGTGACATGGATGAAGCTGGAAGCCATCATCCTCAGCAAACTAACACAAGAACAGACAACCAAACACTGCACGCTCTCACTCATAAGTGGGAGCTGAACATTGAGAACACATGGACACAGAGAGGGGAACAACATACACTAGGGCCTGTTGGGGGGTTGGTGGGTGAGGGGAGGGAACTCAGATGATGGGTCAATAGGCCATGGCACACGTATACCTATGTAACAAACCTGCACATTCTGCACATGTAATCTTTTTTTTGTTTTTTTAAGAAGAAATAATGAAAAAAAAGAAGAAAAAAATAGGGGTAGCTAATTTCTTGGGCCTCTTAGCAGAGGAGAAAAGAAGAAAGCAGAAAAAACACTACTAATTCTGCAGAATGAGAGCCAGAGACACCAGGTAGAGGAATTAAAATGCCTAACAACTGGCCGGGCTTGGTGGCTCACGCCTGTAATCCTAGCACTTTGGGAGTCTGAGGCGGTAGGATTGCTTGAGGCCAAGAGTTCAAGACCAACCTGGCCAACATAGTGAAAGCCCATCTTAAAAATAAATAAATAAAATAAACAAAATGCCTAACAACGTACCAAGGATACAAGTGAATTGAACTAAATTTATAAGCTAAAGTCCTAAAATTACTCTTCTCCAGATATTTTCATAGTACTCCGAATAATAAGCCTCCATTGCTACCTTATTAGCTTATTCTACTTGCTCCATTATTCACATCTCTCTCTGTTCTTCTCACTCCCTAAGTGGTCTTGCAGGAGCCTCTCAGACAGAATTTAGTAAAAACTATTTAAATAGTACTCTCTTAAAAGACTTGGGTACAGGCCGGGCACGGTGGCTCACACCTGTAATCCCAGCACTTTGGGAGGTAGAGGTGGGTGGATCACAAGGTCAGGAGATTGAGACCATCCTGGCTAGCACGGTGAAACCCCGTCTATTAAAAAATACAAAAAATTAGCTGGGCGTGGTGGTGGGTGCCTGTAGTTCTAGCTACTCAGGAGGCTGAGGCAGGAGAATGGCGTGAACCCAGGAGGTAGAGCTTTCAGTGAGCCAAGATCGCACCACTGCACTCCAGCCTGGGCGACAGAGCGAGACTCTATCTCAAAAAAAAAAAAAAAAACAAAGACTGGGGTACCTTCAGCAGTGATATTAAAAATATTTTACAGGCCGGGTATAGTGGCTCACACCTGTAATCCCAGCACTTTGGGAAGCCAAAGTGGGTGGATCACCTGAGGTCAGGAGTTTGAGACCAAACTAGTCAACATGGTGAAATGCCATCTCTACCAAAAAAAAGCACAAAAATTGGCCAGGAGTGGTTGTGCAGGCCTGTAATCCCAACTATTTGGGAGGCTGAGGCACGAGAATTGCTTGAACCCGGGAGGTGGAGGTTACAGTGAGCTGAGATTGCGCCATTGCACTCCAGCCTAGATGCCAGAGTAAGACTCTGTCTCAAAAAAAGAAAAAAACATGTATTTTACAAACCGTACAGAAAAATAATCTATAAATCAATACATACATGGAAAAATTTTAAGTCATTCCCTTTTATTCTCTAATAAACTAACCTTGTGATATTGTAAAAAGGGTCCCCAACACCCAGGCCACGGACCAGTACTGGTTAGAAACCAGGCTGCACAGCAGGAGGTGAGTGGCAGGTGAGCAAGTGAAGCTTCATCTGTATTTACAGCTGCTGCCCATGGTCTGCATTACCACCTGAACTCTGCCTCCTGTCAGATCAGGGGCAGCATTAGATTCTCATAGGAGCACAAACCCTACTGTGAACTGCACATGCAAGGGATCTAGGTTGTGGCTCCTTATGAAAATCTAATGCCTGAGGATCTGTCACTGCCTCTCATCACCCCCAGACAGGACCATCTAGTTGCAGGAAAACAAGCTTAAGGCTCCCACTGATTCTACATTATGGTGAGTTACAGAATTAGTTCATTATATATTACAATGTAATAATAACAGAAATAAAATACACAATAAATGTTATGCACTTGGATCATCTCGAAACCATCACTGCCCCCAGGTCTGTGAAAAAATTGTCTTCCATGAAACTGGTTCCTGGTGCCAAAAAGGTTGGGGACCACTGTTCTAAAATATATATTTGGTCTTCAACCCTGTTTCCTGACATACAACTCCTAAAATCCTTAGAATCTCCAAAGTGACGTCTTTTTGTATGTTGAGGTGACTGACGGCTGGCCTCCCCTAGGTAGCTTCAGAATGAGGGCTGGTCACCAGGGAGACCAAGGCATGATTAGCGAGTTGGGCTTTCAGCCCTAGCCCTGACTTCCAGGGAGAGAAGAGGGGCTGAAGGTTAAGTTGATTACCAATGGCCAGTGGTTTTTATTTTATTTTATTTTATTTATTTTTTGAGACAAGGTCTCACTCTGTCACCTAGGCTGGAATGCAGTGGTGCAATCACGGCTCACCGCAGCCTTGACCTCCACAGCTCAAACCATCCTCCCTCCTCAGCCTCCCAAGTAGCTGGGACTACAGGCACACACTACCACACCTGACTAATTTTTGTAGAGACAAGGTCTCACCAAGTTGCTGAGGCTGGGCTCAAGTGATCCATCTACCTCAGCCTCCCAAAGTGCTAGGATTACAGGCATGAACCATGGCCAGCCAATGATTTAATCAAACATGCCTACATAATGAAATCTCCATAAGAAACCACAAGGACAGGGTTTGGAGAGCTTCTGGATAGCTAAACACATGGAGGCCTACAGGAAGGCAAACAAGAATTCATCTACGTGCCGGGAGGTTGGCACACCCCAACTCCACGGGGTCAGAAGCTCCTGGGCTCCAGACCCTTTCAGACCTCACCCTATGTATCTCTTCATCTGACTGCTTATATGTTTCTTTAAAATATCCTTTGTAATAAACTGGTAAATGTGTTTCCCTGAATTCTGTGAGCCACTCTAGCAAATTAATCAAACCTAAGGAGGAGGTTGTAGGAACCCCAATTTATAGCCGGTCCATCAGAAGCACAGGCAAGTCTCCCTCTCCCTCTCCCTCTCCCCCTCCCCTTCCCCCTGCCCCTCTCCTTCTTTTTTCGGTCTCCCTCTGTTGCCGAAGCTGGACTGTACTGCCGTGATCTCGGCTCGCTGCAACCTCCCTGCCTCGGGCTCCTGTGACTCTCTTGCCTCGGCCTGCTGGGTGCCTGGGATTGCAGGCGCGCGCTGCCACGCCTGAATGGTTTTTGTATTTTTGGTGGAGATGGGGTTTCGCCGTGTTGACCGGGCTGGTCTCCAGCTCCTGGCCTCGAGTGATCTGCCTGCCCCGGCCTCCCGAGGTGCTGGGATTGCAGACGGAGTGTCGCTCACTCAATACTCAATGGTGCTCAGGCTGGAGTGCAGTGGCGTGATCTCGGCTCGCTACAACCTCCACCTACCAGCCTCCTGCCTTGGCCTCTTAAAGTGCTAAGATTACAGCCTCTGCCCCGCCGCCACCCAGTCTAGGAAGTGAGGAGCATCTCTGCCTGGCCGCCCATCGTCTGGGATGTGAGGAGTGCCTCTGCCCAGCCGCCCCGTCTAGGAAGTGAGGAGCGCCTCTGCCCAGCCGCCCCGTCTGGGAAGTGAGGAGCGCCTCTGCCCGGCCGCCCCGTCTGGGAAATGAGGAGTGCCTCTGCCCGGCTGCCACCCCGTCTAGGAGGAAGTGAGGAGCGCCTCTGCCCAGCCGCCACCCCGTATGGGAAGTGAGGAGCGCCTCTGCCTGGCCACCCCGTCTGGGAGGTGAGAAGCACCTCTGCCCGGCCGCCCCATCTGGGAGGTGAGGAGCGCCTCTGCCTGGCCGCCACCCCGTCTGGGAGGAAGTGAGGAGCGCCTCTGCCCGGCTGCCCCATCTGGGAAGTGAGGAGCGCCTCTGCCCGGCCGCCACCCTGTATGGGAAGTGAGGAGCGCCTCTGCCCGGCCACCCCGTCTGGGAGGTGAGGAGCGCCTCTGCCCGGCCGCCCCGTCTGGGAGGTGAGGAGCACCTCTGCCCGGCCGCCCTGTCTGGGAGGTGAGGAGCGCCTCTGCCTGGACGCCACCCCGTCTGGGAGGAAGTGAGGAGCGTCTCTGCCCGGCCGCCCCGTCTGGGAAGTGAGGAACGCCTCTGCCCGGCCGACCGGTCTGGGAAGTGAGGAGCGCCTCTGCCCGGCCGCCCCCTCTGGGAAGTGAGGAGCGCCTCTGCCCGGCCGCCCCCTCTGGGAAGTGAGGAGCGCCTCTGCCCGGCCGCCCCCTCTGGGAGGTGAGGAGCGCCTCTGCCTGGCTGCCACCCCGTCTGGGAGGAAGTGAGGAGCATCTCTGCCCGGCCGCCCCGTCTGGGAAGTGAGGAGCGCCTCTGCCCGGCCGCCCCCGTCTGGGAGGTGAGGAGCGCCTCTGCCCGGCCGCCCTGTCTGGGAGGTGTACACAACAGCTCCGAAGAGACAGCGACCATCGGGAGAGGGCCATGAGGACGATGGCGGTTTTGTTGAAAAGAAGGGGGGGATGTGTGGGGAAAGGAAGGAGAGATCAGATTGTTGCTGTGTCTGTGTAGAAAGAGGTGGGCATAGGAGACTCCATTTTGTTCTCACTAGGAGAAATTCTTCTGCCTTGGGATGCTGTTGATCTATGGCCTTTCCCCCAGCCCCGTGCTCTCTGAAACATGTGCTGTGTCAACTCAGGGTTAAATGGATTAAGGGCAGTGCAAGATGTGCTTTGTTAAACAGATGCTTGAAGGCAGCATGCTCTTTAAGAGTCATCACCACTCCCTAATCTCAAGTACCCAGGGGCACAAACACTGCAGAAGGCCGCAGGGACCTCTGCTTAGGAAAACCAGAGACCTTTGTTCACGTGTTTATCTCCTGACCTTCTCTCCACTATTATCCTATGACCCTGCCATATCCCCCTCTCCGAGAAACACCCAAGAATCATCAATAAATACTTCATAAATAAAAATAAAAATAAAAATAAAAAGAAGCACAGGCAAAATAACCTTGGGCTTCTGACTGGCTTTGAAAGCCAGGGGCAGTCTTAGGGACTGAGCCCTAAACCCATGGGATCTGAAACTACCTCCAGGTAGATAGTGTCAGAATTGAAATACAGTACACCCGGCTGGTATCTGCTACATAACTGATTGCTTGCTTGGTGTGTAGGAAGTAAACCCTCCCCACATTTGGTCATAGAAGTCTTCTGTGTTGATTGTTGTTGTTGAGTGAGAAAACAGAAAAAACACTATGTTTTTTTACACTCATAAGCCTGTACCAAAATTGCTTACCAAGTGATATAAGTTGCAATATAAATCATCCTAATTGTTTCCAAATAATTTGCTGATTTTTAGAAATTGTGATGTGATTCTGTTTGATACAGTTGTCACTTAATGATGCCCTTGTTTGAGCATGATTTGCCTTAGCAATCTACAAACTCGTCTGTCAATTTTCCCATGAAACTGAAGAGTCATGAGGTCCCTGGTGCTAACGGCTTTGTTGCAGCCAGCAAATATGACTAGATGCTGCCCATACATGACTACCTATGCACACACAGTACATTCCTGAATGCCAGCACCTCTCGTATGGCCTGGATCTGGACGGCCTGTATTTGGCCCCCTTTGATAACGCCATCCCACCAACACTGAGCCACTCCAGAGCAGTAGTGAGATGCAACCTACATCCCCAACCTCTGAGACCACCTATCCACATCCACTCCAGCACTGCTCCTAGGCTCTGTTCCTGTCTCCACAGTCACCAACGGGTGACATCATTAGCCTTGTGGTTTCAATAATTTATACTATTTATCAAGCAGAATGAAAATTTTAACCACTGCTATGGCCTTAAAAATATATATATACTGGAGGCCGGGCACAGTGGCTCATGCCTGTAATCCCAGCACTTTGGGAGGATGAGGCAGGTCAATCACAAGGTCAGGAGTTCAAGATCAGCCTGGCCAAGATGGTGAAACCCCGTCTCTACTAAAAATACAAAAATTAGCCAGGCATGGTGGTGCTTGCCTATAATCCCAGCTACTCAGGAGGTGAGGCAGAGAATTGCTTGAACCTGGGAGGCGGAGGTTGCAGTGAGCTGAAATAGCACCACTGCACTCTATCCTGGGCAACAGAGCAAGACTCCATCTAAAAAAAAAAAAGATATACACATATATATATACACACACACACACACGTACATATATATGAATATATGTATATACACGTATGTATATACACGTATATATACGTATATACATGTATATACACGTATGTATATACACGTATATATACGTATATACGTGTATATACACGTATATATACGTATATACGTGTATATACGTATATATACACAGATCCCATGGGTTTATATATACACATATATGTATATATGTATATATAATACGTATATATACATACTTACATGTGTATATGTGTGTGTATATATACTGGAGGCCAAGCATAGTGGCTCATGCCTGTAAATCCCAACATTTTGGGAGGCTGAGGCAGGAGGATCACTTGCGGCCAGGAGTTCAAGACCAGCCTAAGCAACAGAGCAAGACTCCCATCTCTACAAAAAATATAAAAATAGCCAGGCATGGTGGTGCAAGCCTGTAGTCCTAGTTACTCATGAGACTGAGGTGGGAGGATTGCTTGCGCCCAGGAGTTCCAAGTTAGAGTGAGCCATAATCGTGCCACTGCATTACATCCTGGATGACAAAGCAAGACCCTGCCTCTAAAAAAAAATTACACACATAGGCCGGGCGCGGTGGCTCACTCCTGTAATCACAGCACTTTGGGAGGCCGAGGCGGATGGGTCACCGGAGGTCAGGAGTTCAAGACCATCCTGGCCAACATGGTGAAACCCTGTCTCTACTAAAAATACAAAAAATTAGCCGGGTGTGGTGGTGGGCACCTGTAATCCCAGCTACTCGGGAAGCTGAGGCATGAGAATCATCTGAACCTGGGAGGCGGAGGTTGCAGTGAGCCAAGATCATGCCACTGCACTCCAGCCTGGGCAACACAGAGACTCTGTCTCAAAAAAAATAAAAATAAATAAAATAAAATACACACACACATAAACACACACACACATATGTATGTACTGGCAGAATGACTCTAAATTTAGTGCTTCCTGTGGGGCTTCTTTCATGCTTGTAGCAATTTCCTATTTCAACACAAAATGAGTTCCACTTTCTCCTGAAATCTCCTTGTAGGACCCACTGAAGTCCGTACCTTTCTTCTGATGCCTACCTACAGGTTTGGAAATATGTGACTTAAGAAGAGTCCAAGTTTTCCATTAAGAGTAACTTAAAGGAAAATTTACTCTCCCAGAGACTATATCCCCTCACTCCCCAATCCTGTGGTGGCAGTGAGAGTGGCAGCAATAATCAAGGAGTATAGCTAGGAGGTGAAAGTAATTGGTTCGGTTTTGCTACCTCTTAACTGCTCCAGGCAAGACCTTTCTTTTTTTTTTTTTCCTTCAGTATAAGCACCTTCCCCCATCATTACCTATAGCATTCACACATAGATGTGAGATTGTTTCATTTCTGACCCAGATTCTGGCTTTGAGTATTAAGTCTTTCCAAACTCCATATTTCTTCATATTTCACTATGAAGATTATAAACTTATCTGAAATGGCAGAAATTCACTTTGCTTTCAATTTCTCATTCTGCTGTATACTGCCGAACAGGGGTACATAATGAGAAGTGAGAGCAGCAGCCTGGCCTGCTGCCCAGCTGGAAGCAGGAAGTTCACCTGATAAGGACTTGATGCTCCAAATTCTAAAAACTGGAAAGGGAGATAGAAGCGGGGGAAGGAAGATCTGGAAACATGCCCATGGGTAGTAATGAAGAAAGTGAATTCAGCCTGACGGTGGGACCTTCTGCCCAGCCTCTGTCAACTTAATGCCTCGTTATCTTCTCCATCTTCCCTAACCCCAGGGCAGTAAATTAAGGAGCAGGTGGAAAAAGCGCCTAAGAAAGCAAGGCAAGATAAAAACTCTTTTGAGGGTGAAGTTATGAACTAGGGCGAGGAGGGAGTTAGAACATTTGGGTAGACCAGGTTCATTGGCTAGAAATGTGGGGGTTTGGGTGAACAGATAATATATCTGTAACTTTACAGTAATGAACATACAATCTTATCATATCAGCCCCACCTTCAACTGTTCCTCATCATCCACTTAATCTTGGGCAAGCTTTTTTTCTACTCTCTTATCCTCCCTCCATGCACTCTACACTCTAACCACCTGGAATTATGCTCTATTCTCCAAACACACCACATTTTCAAGCCTCCAAGCACCTAAACATGCTGGTCCCCTAAGTGGTATGTCCTTCCCTGACTCCTCCACACAGAAAATCCCTAGTGTTTCTTCATGACTCAGGTCAAATGCAACCTTCCAATACCTTCTCTAATGCTCCAGTCAGCATACTCACTCTATACAAATCTTTCCTCCATCATTTATCACAGACATGATTAAGAGAACAGCCTCCGGGGTCAGACAGACATGAATTTTAACCTTAGTTATGCAGCTTACTAGCTGCGCAACTGTGGTACCAGCCTGCAAGATGGACCCCAACCTGGTATTCACACACTCATATAGTCCCTTTCCACACTGTATCAGGGTTGGTCTGTGTGACCATTAGGAATGATATGTTACTTGAGATTAGGTTATAAGTGATACTATGGCTTCCATCCTGGGCTCTCGCTCCCCTTCTCTTTCTCTCTTAGATTAACTGCTTTGGGGAAAGACAGCTGCCATGCCTACTAACCCTATGGAGAGACCCACGTGGTGAATAACTGAGGCTTACCAACAACCATTAGGTGAGCCTGAAAGCAGATTTTTGAGCCCCAGTAGAACCTCAGATACTTGCTGCCCCAACTCACCTGGTCATCATCTTATTTTAATAAAGTTTAAGCCTTAAGGTTTTTTTTAATTCTTTGCCATTTCTGCATTCTTCTCTTTAACACTCTTTAAGAACAGCTGTGCCACGTTAATGTGATCCTCAAGTATGCATATTACCTTTATTCCTTAAAAAGCATCCTGTTGAGAGGCCCTATGCCAAAACTATCCAGTTAAGTTTCTCCTGGATTCCTGAACCACAGAAACTGTGAGGTGATAAATGTTTGTTTTAAACCACTACGTCTGGGGTAGTTTGTTACACAGCAGTAGATAACTAATACACCTGGGAAGGTAACAGTTCAGAATTTATAGTAAGAAAATTTGGGTTCAAATCCAGGCAATGATACTAACAGAATAACCCTGGGCAAAGTAATTAATCTCCTGAGCCTCAGTTTCCTTTCTTTTAAAATGAAAAAATTGAAACTACAGTAATACATGTTACAAAGTAAATAGCACATCCTAAAACTAGGATATAAAATAAGCCAGAAATGAAGTCTATAGCAAAAACAAATCTGAACCCTAAGATAATGAAGTTCAGGGACCCCAGCTAAAATAGGCTAAACACTCATCTGTTAAGTGTTATAAAAAGCAGCTGTTCTTGGTCTTTGACTTGAAATAAAGGATCAGACTTACTTCTAAACACCCAAAAGGTATGGAAAAATGCAAACTGTAACCTACTTACCCAAAAGTAAAATTTATATCATTATTTCAGACCTATGAAAGCAAGACTGTATAGTTTATAAGCAATATAAGAAGCTGGAAGGTTGGGCGCAGTGGCTCACGCCTGTAATCCCAGCACTTTGGGAAGCCAAGGCAGGCAGATCACCTAAGGTCAGGAGTTCTAGACCAGCCTGGCCAACATGGTGAAACCCTGTCTCTACTAAAAAATACAAAAATTAGCCAACATGGTGGCGCGCGACTGTAGTCCCAGCTACTCGGGAAGCTGAGGCAGGAGAATCACTTGAATCCGGGAGGCAGAGGTTGCAGTGAGCTGAGATCACGCCACTGCACTCCAGCCTAGGCAATAGAGTAAGACTCCGTCTCAAAAAAAAAAAAAAAAAAAAAAGCAAGCTAGAGGTCTACTCTATTTAGACTGAAATCCTTTATACCTCCCTAGATCCCAGGCCTGGCACTGCAATGGAGTTTAGTCAGTTTGCTGTTCACCAAATTACTCTCTTGCCCAAAATACGGAGGTAGCAATTCTGATGTCACACTCAATTCAGATATTTTATAAGGACTAAAGATAATATACACATTTGAGATCACATTAATGTGGCACAGCTGTTCTTGGGTGTTAAAGAGAAGAATGTAGGAGGAGTGGCAAAGGAGAAAGAAAACTCTTAAGGTTTAAACTTTATTAAAATATGATGATGGCTAAGTGTAATGGCACACACCTGTAGTCCCAGCTACTTTGGGAGGCTGAGGTGGGAGGACTGCTTGAGCCTAGGAGTTGAAGACCAGCCTGGGCAACACAGTAAGGCCCTGTCACAAAGTAAAAAGAAAATATTATGATTCTGAGTTGCCTCCAGTTGTGCTCATTATAAAGAATTGTGATGGTCGGCCAGGTGTGGTGGCTCATGCCTGTAGTCCCAGCACACTGGGAGGCTGAAGTGGGCGGATCACCTGAAGTCAGGAGTTAGAGACCAGCCTGGCCAAGATGGTGAAACCCCATCTCTAGTAAAAATACAAAAATTAGCAGGACACAGTGGTGTGTACCTGTAATTCCAGCTACTTGGGAGGCTGAGGCAGAAGAATCACTTGAACCTGGGAAGCAGAGGTTGCAGTGAGCCGAGATCATGCCACTGCACTCCAGCCTAGGCAACAGAGTGAGACTCTGTCTCAAAACAAAAACAAAAACAAAAACAAAAAACTGTGATGGTCAATCAGATCTCCTCAGGAGGCAGGAATCTCCCGGCCAGGCCACTGGAGACATAATCTGCCCAGCTAATAGGGCTCCAGCTAGGCTGTCAGGACAATGTAGGCTAAGAATGGATCAGAAGCGCTCTCTCTCTCTAAATTCTTCCTACCTAATGTGAAAGCTCAGAGACAACTAAGTGGTCTGCTGGTATTGCATATCTTTGATTACAACAGCCCCCTGCGATCACTATATTCATGTGTCGGCTCTCTCTTCATGCAGTGTGCCTAGAAGTGATCATGCAGATATGTGCAGAATCCACATTGTGGTTTGTGCTTATTACCTCTTCTGAAAAGATGTACAGATCCAGGCCAGAAAATGTTCCCTAACACTTCTCTCCACATGCAAATGTGTTTTTCTTGAAGTATACACAGACCATGAATTTTCTTTTTTTTTGTTTTAGACAGTCTCGCTCTGTCGCCCAGGCTGGAGTGCAGTGGCACAATCTCAGCTCACTGCAAGCTCCGCCTCCTGGGTTCACGCCATTCTCCTGCCTCAGCCTCCCAAGTAGCTGAGACTACAGGAGCCCACCACTGCGCCCAGATAATTTTTTGTATTTTTAGTAGAGACCGGGTTTCACCGTGGTCTCGATCTCCTGACCTTGTGATCCGCCCGCCTCGGCCTCCCAAGGTGCTGGTATTACAGGCGTGAGCCACCGCACCCGGCCTACACAGACCATGAATTTTCTAACATTCAATTCTTTAAAATAGATTTGTACACATTAAATGAACCATGGTACTTACATATAGAGATCCATAGGAAACTCCTTCATCATGTGTGTTACAATAAACTCTACCATCAGGTCTGAAAGGGGAATAGAGAAAAACTGGATCAATTACAATGGAATTCATTTCTTGCCTTTGAGTTGGAAAAAAAGCTTCTGAGTACACCTTGCACTCACACTGAATGGCATCCACTAACCACATCTTTATTCATATACACTTATTTTATATAACGCACTTTGTGTAACACTGTTCACCACCTGCCACTTGTAAAGTAATAAGAAATTATTTCACTCGCTGACCTCCATAAGGATACCCTGACCTGCCAATAAATTCAGATAAATGGAGAATTTCATTGTATAGATATTTCATCCCATGGCATTAATGCAGACCGCCAAAGGGAAATCATATTCTGAGACTAGACAATGAGGCAAGCTCAGAGAAGAAATTATGGATCACATTTTTGTAACCAGAGACTCAGCTCTAAAGCTATGTCAGTCAATCTCATCTTACTATCATGCTCAGTTAGACAGATATTGACTGAAATGGGCTGTAGGGCTTTGGGTCAATAGAGGCTTATTATATAGCCTTAATTACTGTTTCTAAAATTAAGTAGATTTAGAAACTGGGGCTGACTATCCAAGTGAAATGGGATTAAGAATTCAGCTAATTCCCTGAGGAAAATGCAGAATTCTGGACAGATAAAATTACCCAAGATACAGCCCCCTACCTGTCAACTCAATCAGCCTCATCTCAGTTTAATTTACTCAGGGGGAAGTTTTGTATATGTGAACCATGAACTTCAAGCCTCCTGGCCAGCTGGCACATCAATTCGAACCAAGAAAGGATGGGAAGAATTTGAAATCTTTTTTTTTTTTGAGATGCAGTCTCGCCCCGGCTGGAGTGCAATGCCGCGATCTTGGCTCACTGCAACCTCTGCCTCCTGGGTTCAAGCGATTCTCCTGCCTCAGCCTCCTGAGTAGCTGGGATTACAGGCGCCTGCCAACACGACCAGCTAATTTTTGTATTTTCAGTACAGACGGGTTTTCACCATGTTGGCCAGGCTGGTCTCAAACTCCTGACCTCAAGTGATCCTTGAGGAGGCCCACCTCAGCCTCCCAAAGTGCTGGGATTACAGGTGTGAGCCACTGCGCCCAGCCTGAAATCTTGATCATGTATCTTGTAAATCATGTATCAAGTTTAGACATAGCCATTTGTCTCACTGGAATGACTTTTTTCTTTGAACAACAGGACCCTTTTATTGACCACTCTATAAGTGGGGTTGCTTTACCAAACACAACAATAAACATGGTTTCTTAGGCCAGGGAAAAAAGACAACTAATAATTTATTTGCGGAAGAAGCACATCAAACAGGTTCTACTTTTCATCTTCATCATGAAAGCCTATCGCTGTCACAGAACAATGTCAATGTTGATGATACTAACTCACCCAGTACTGCACATACTAAAGGACGGCAGGGAAGATTCTTGTCTGCTGCCTTCTTCCTGTGTCTCATAGGCTTCACACACAAAAAATGAAGAAAGGAAATTAGTAGACACTGGCACTGACATCCAATGGCCCATCATCATGTTCCTTGTGCAAATAAAATCACTATTACAGGGATACTTCCTTTTCTTTCTCTTTTTTGCATGGTAAGAGAGGAATGGGGTAGCATGGGATGAGGTGGGGAAGGGAGGACTTGTGAATGCTTCAGTTATCAATGCATGCCTGTTACAAAATTACAATTCACAACCTCAAAGGGTACTAGAGAATACTACAATGGGAAAACTGTTGGTTTTACTTTGCTTTTAGTTATATAAGTGGCATTACTAACGACAAAAGAGGTACACTGGTATTTTTCTTTGACAATAAATAATAATAATAAAAAAAGAGGAAGTGATGGTGCCACCTATAGAAGCAGCAACAGTAGTAGTTGCAAAAAAATAAAGTAAGTTTTACATCTAAACCTCAATGTAATTTTTTTTTTTTGCGACGGAGTCTCGCTCTGTTGCACAGGCTTGAGTGCAGTGGCATGATCTCGGCTCACTGCAAGCTCCGTCTCCTGGATTCGCGCCATTCTCCTGACTCAGCCTCTTGAGTAGCTGGGACTACGGGTGCCTGCCACCACACCCGGCTAATTTTTTGTACTTTTAGTAGAAACGGGGTTTCATCCTGTTAGCCAGGATGGTCTCAATCTCCTGACCTTGTGATCCGGCCTCGGCCTCCCAAAGTGTTGGGATTACAGGTATGAGCCACCAAGCCTGGCCCTCAATATGATATTTTTTAACATATCTCCAAGCTTTAAGAAATTCCCTGATCCTCCATATTCTATTTGCCCACTTCTCAGATGAACAAATCTGAGCAGCAGCTAGTCTTAGCCAATCAAAAATTATACTACATTTTGAAAACAAAAGGCTTAGAACGATTTCCTTGCTGAAACCTATACTATTGAAATCCAGTATCAGGCCAGGTGCGGTGGCTCACACCTGTAATCTCAGCACTTGGGAGGCCAAGGTGGGCGGATCATCTGAAGTCAGGAGCTGGAGACCAGCCTGGCCAACGTGGTGAAACCCTGTCTGTAACAAAAATACAAAAATTAGCCAAGCATGGTGGCGGGCACCTGTAATCCCAGCTACTCAGGAGGCTGAGGCAGAAGAACTGTTTGAGCCCAAGAGGCAGAGGTTGCAGTGAGCAGAGATCACACCATTGCACTCCAGCCTGGGAGAGAGAGAGAGAGAGAGAGACAGAGACAGAGAGACTCTGCCTCAAAAAAAAAAAAAGAAATCCAGTATCATTGCCACGCTTGTGAATCTTCCAAAACTCTCGAATAAGAAACAGCTCCATGACACACAAAAATCCCAACAACAAGCATGGGTCTGTTGAACAGCCGTCATGCAAAGCCCTTTGGCACAACTTTCCATCCACATTTGTTCTAGTAAGATCAATTTCATCCCAACCCTGCCGACATATAAAAAATTTCCTCTAAGAAAAAACAAGAAGCAAAAGAAACACCTACCATTCTATGTAAGTTTACTCGAAAATTCATGTTGTCATCATGCAAAAATGCATTGGCATATTGATCCTAATAAAAATATAGAGAAAAAGTAAGAAGCGAGAGCTATATTTAAGAAACTGTTTGTAATCTATCGCACTTCGTACAAATCCTTGGACTTTGAGAACTACTTTCAAGGATCAGCTGGACAGCTAATAGGATGAGCCTAGAGCCTTATGTCAAACCCTACTTAAGCCATGAGATTTTTCTTTATTATAATTTCCCAGTGTATCTCTAACTGGTCAAAAATTTCCAAGCAAAAACAATAAAAATTAAGACGCAGGGACTTAAGGCAGATGCTGAGAGGAATGACAGTAATCTGTTTTCCTATTCCCTCTTCCGTCCCATCTGCCCAAGGAGCTGGCTCTGTTTGTGATAGCTTAAGGTTTTCACAGGGGCTGCAGGATTCATGTGCAGGCTCCACATGAGGGTTTAGGAGCAAGAAGAAAAATCTGTGCTCTGCTGGGAATGGGTTCAGCCCAACAGAAGCAAACTGCTACACAGGCAGCGTGGAAGCAGGCAAGACCCTGTCTATTCCGGGCTTTCCTGAAGACTGATGGAAAATCAAAAACCTCTTACCATGGATTAGTAATAAGCATCCCTTGGCCCTTTCCCAATACCTTTTCTGAAGATCTGACAAGCCTACAGACTCCAATTACAAGGAACTGTTACAATTTGTGAAAAACAACTCCTTTAAAGATTTTCTTAGAAAGATTTTTGAAAAGCAATTATACCAGGTCCACTGCTAATAAGCAGCTCTTCTATAACTAGCCACCCCTAATCTTGTGAAAAGGAGGTCATCTTTCCACAGAGAACATGAAGAGAGAGAGACTGAGAGAGATCTCTACTTCACGTGGACTACCTTCACCATTTTTCTTAAGAGAGAAAAGAGCAGAGTGGGGAATAGTAAAGGGGGAGGCTGACGCTATAAATTTAGCTCTAAACTCACTCAAGTTCTGCCATGCCTGTGTGTCTGTCACCAAGATACATGGTGAGTTTGAACCTAATTAGTCCAACCAAAAGTGGCTTCTTAAAAAGCCAAAGCACCCCTTCTTTTTTCCCCTCAGCTCTTGTTCCTCAGCAAACTGCAATTACTGAGTTTCCAATTCCCCTCTCTGGCTTTACTATCCACCCCTTCTCCCCATCACAGGAAACCTGAGCTCCTTTTTTATTTTTATTTTTTAAACTGCTCCACTGCCGGGCATGGTGGCTCACGCCTGTAATCCCAGCACTTTGGGAGGCCGAGGTGGGTGGATCACCTGAGGTCAGGAGTTTGAGACCAGCCTGGCCAACATGGCAAAACCCCGTCTCTACTAAAATTACAAAAATTAGCCGGGCAAGGTGGCGCTGCCTGTAATCCCAGCGACTAGGGGGGCCGAGGCAAGAGGATTGCTTGAACCTGGGAGGCGGAGGTTGCAGTGAGCCGAGATCATGCCACTGCACTCCAGCCTGGGCAACAGAGCAATACTCCGTCTCAAAACAAACAAACTGCTCCACAGTTTAAAAACACAGTGCTAAACAGCATGGAAGCAGACAAGATCCTGTCTATCTGTGGCTTCATCGAAGACTACACTCTAGTGGGAGAAGACAGATAATACAAAGGGGGAAGATTTTCTCTCCTAAACTTTAGGACCCTAAATGTCATGAGATAGTAATGGGGTGAGGGGAGGCAGGGAAAGACAGCACTTTGTAAAAGACTGCCTAATAGCAGAAGGCTAGTGCGACCTACCTCTGCAATACATGTAAGGATAATCAGACAGAGTTTGCCACTGTGAAGCCTGTGTTCATCTGTAAAGAAAAAAGAAACTCTTCTCTGTAAATCATCCAGACTTACATCATCTGTTTCAATACAGAACAAGGATGTATATCATAAAAGGAAACATTCACACTTTCTCTTCCCACAAAATCCATAAATGAAAATCAAGGTACTACTATAGTAATTCTTGCTTCCCTCCTAGGCAAAAGAATTCCCCCAGAAGATTTATTTTTTTAATATCCTGGTAGTCTGTTAAATGGCTAACCACCTTCCTGAGAGCCATCTAACTCATAATGGTTCCTACTGTCATGGCTCAAATAGTGGCCAGTACTCTCACATCAGCCCTTTGCTGACAGAACTTGAATAGTCAGGTCCATTTCCTTTTCCACCCTCTCATCTGTCAGCTCTAAGCAACACCTACCACAAAATCTAGAAAGATTTCATGACTGCTCATAGCAAACTGGCAATGAAATCAAAAAGAAATTAACTGGAGACTAGGGTCCAGCCCACGCTTCTCCTTGCAATTGTATACTTATGCACTAGAAAGCTGTGAACTCTTGATCATTTTTCTTCTTGTCAAAGTTACTCATTCAACAAATATTTACTTAGCACTACTATGTGGCAGGCACTGTGCAAGGCACTAGAGATATAGCACTGAACAAAACAGACAAAGGTCCCTGGTCTCTCACAACTCACATTCTAGTTATTAAAAAAGAAGAAGGCAATCTCAATAGCAGGGCTCTAAGCCCACACACAAAAGGACAAAAAAGAGCTAATTCATTACTGCCAAGTATGAGAACCCATCAAGCTTACTTTACTTTCCAGAAACTCTGTGGGTGAAGGAGTGAAAAGGAAGTAAGAAGAGGATCACGCCAGCATAGCCAAAACAGACAAATGGCTCATGATTTTCAAATTAGCTTCAACAAGACCCAGAATGAAGTCCAATCTAGAGAGAAGACCTCTTAATGGATTAGAGTGCTGTAGATGTTAGCTATTACTATTTACCCTGACATTGACCTGCTTCTTTCTCAAAAATGGGATCTATCAATTAAAACCTGACAATTAGATGGCATAATGGAGATTACAGTCCACAAATATACTCACGTCTCCTCAGAGATAGGCAATGCAAAAAGAGTAATGGTGACAATCCCTATCTGACACTCCCTGTAGCTTCATCAAAGCCCCGATATAGCCAAAGAGTAACGCCCTTGCCTCCAGACAACTAGATTCATGACTCTTCTATCCACCTTTAGCCACAGTTTCTATGGCACTATCCTCCCAAAAACTGATACGCAACTCCCACAGAAAAGCCTGCAGCTATCTCTCCACTTAAAATTTTTTTTAATTTTAAAATTAAAGTGTTTATGAATACAAAACTAAGGCCTATTTCATTATAGACAGTCTTTTAAACTCAAAAAAGCATATACACACGAAACAATGAAAATCAAATTCAATCATACCACCCAAATGTTATAACTGTTAAGACTTTGGTGAATCAACTTTAAGTCTATGCATAGATATACATGGTTTTTACAATTTTTTGCCTAGTATCTATTGTAAAGGTTGAGCAGAAGCTTCTTTAAGGTGACACCACCAAAGTCAGAAAAATCCCAAGGAATAAAGGCTTTAAAAGCAGGGGAAAACCCAAGGGAATAGGGGTTGGGCTTGGTGGCTCACACCTGTAATCCCAGCACTTTGGGAGTCTGAGGTGGGAGGATCACCTGAGGTCAGGAGTTGGAGACAAGCTTGGCCAACATGGTGAAACCCCATCTCTACTAAAGATACAAAAATCAGCCAGGCATGGTGGCATGCGCCTGTAATCCCAGCTACTCAGGAGGCTGAGGCAGGAGAATCACTTGAATCCGTGAGGCAGAGCTTGCAATGAGCCGAGAAGATCGTGCCACTGCACTCCAGCCTGGGTGACAGAGTGAGACTCTGTCTCAAACAAACAAACAAAACCAAAGGAATGATAAATACAAAATTCTAGGCCGGGCATGGTGGCTCATGCTTGTAATCCCAGCACTTTGGGGCAAGGCAAGTGGATCACAAGGTCAGGAGATCGAGACCATCCTGGCCAACATGGTGAAACCTCATCTCTACTAAAATACAAAAAATTAGCTGGGCATGGTGGCGCAAGCCTGTAATCCCAGCTACTCGGGAGGCTGAGGCAGGGGAATCGCTTGAACCCGGGAGGCAGAGGTTGCAGTGAGCCGAGATCGTGCCACTGCACTCCAGCCTGGCGACAGAGCAAGACTCGTCTTAAAAAAAAAAAAAAAAAAAATTCTGCAGAATGGAGAGGAGAGAAGTGATTAGGGAGGGGACACACAGGTAGCTTCAACAGCATTAATGTTGTTTTATTTAAGTTGGGTGGTAGGTTCACATATGTTCATTTTATTATTATACTTTATAAGTTATGCTATTTATTATAGTTATTATAAACTTTATACCTTATTATACATATCTATTAAAAGTATCTTTTTGGGTTTAAAGGATAAATATATAAGAAAAAGGAAAAAGATAATATCCTCATGGGGGCGGTGGAAGCAGAGCCAAGAAAAAGTTGCTTCTATTGCTGCTAAAAACATAATGAGATGCTGTTAGCCAAGGCATGCAGCAGGTCAGGGGCTGAGGCAGGAAGAAAGCTGGGCCAATAAAGCCACACAGGAGTCATTTTTGAAATTATCTCTTCATTCCTAACCTTGCTCTTTGCCATATTTAGGTTGCCTGTTGGCCAAGACCACTCATTCTGCAATTAATCAGCCTTTAATTTTGCCTTCCATTTTATGGATGGCAAGTGACCAGGACAAAGAGGCTTATATAATCACTAAAGCTAAAAATGAGTTCCAAGGGCCTCAGTTCACTGTGTTATATCAGGCAAAGCTAAAAGTTCATTTTCTAGGTCACATCCATGCAGTTTCTCTATTCTGTGGTTGCTGCAATACTTCTAGAGAAAGGAAGAGGTTACCATTTCCATAAAGAAGCAATGGCTTCAAGAAAGTGATACACAAGTCTGGTTATCCTTGCTTACCAGATCTCCCTTGCCAAGTCTCAGAGGTTCAGCTATCTCTGCAGCTCCCAATGGACTGTTTTATGTTAGGAGTTAGTGACATGGACTACTTACATCTATCTCATCCCTGCTATAGCTCTCTCTCTTGAAAGAGAACACTCGCAAAACATAAAGGAAGAAAAAAGTCTAAGTTTGCAAGGCAGAAATCTCCAAGAGCTAATACAATATGTCTGAGTGTAACATATGTTAGACTCTGCCCACCCAGGCTCCTTTCTGCTCTGGCAATTCTTCATTTCCCATACTTACCTTTTAGCTCTCCTATCTCTGTCTACCAATGTTTCTTTCTCACTCTAAAAGCCTCCGAATCCTGGTCTTCTCCTCCTATGCAGTTCTTGCCTTTCAGCTCCATTCTGAAACTTCTGAAAACTCTCCAACCAGAAACCTACCTACCTCACTTGGCAAATAAGAGCCTTCTAGAGTATACTTAATGCCTAAGGGAAACTTAAACCACCTACAAGGCATTAATCTCTCCTCACAGAAAGTAAAGTGGCAAAAACCATAGTATTTCAGCAATTTTGCTTCTAAAGTGGAACTGGTTTTTTTGTTATTTGGGAATCTGAAGTTCATCTGCGGACCATAATTTAAGAACCCAAATGTAAACTACTGAACAGTTAGTTCCTAAAAAGGATTTAAAGATTCTTATAAAGAAGCCTTAAAAAGGAAGAATCTATGCCAAATTGTTAAGAGTGATGAACTCTGGAGAGTTTAAATTACAAAGAACTTTCACTTTCTAAGTTAACTATTGCTAGAATGTTTTAATTTTTAATAAGAATATTTCAATTATTTTTGTAATTAGGAAAAAAAATCCTTTTTTTTTTTTTTTTTTTTTTTTTTTGAGACAGAGTTTTGCCCTTGTTGCCCAGGCTAGAGTGCAGTGGCATGATTTTGGCTCACTGCAACCTCTGCCTCCCATATTCAAGCGATTCTTATGCCTCAGCCAGCAGCCGAGATTACAGGCACCCACCACCACGCTTGGCTGATTTTTGTATTTTTAGTAGAGACAGGGTTTCACCATGTTGGCCAGGCTGGTCTCAAAGTCCTGACCTCAGGTGATCCTCCCACCTAGGCCTCCCAAAGTGCTGGGATTACAGGCGTGAGCCACAGCGCCCAGCCAAAAAATCCTTTTAAATAGGAGAAGCCCACTGGATCAATCTGTAGGTACCAAAAGAAATGCTAATAAAAATGTTCATTAAAATGCTAGCTTTGTGTCCCAAAAAAGCAAGCATTTTGGGGACAAATGGGGACACTGAAATAGGGACTAAATATTACATGATATTAGAGAATTATTGTTGACTTTCTTAGATATAATAATGGTATTCTGGACATCTAGGAAAATGTCCTTAACTTTAGGTGATACATGTTAAAATATTTATGTGTAAAGCAGAGTCATGATGTCTGCAACTTCATTTAAAATGATTCAGCCAGGCCGGGCGTGGTGGCTCATACCTGTAATCCCAGCACTTTGGGAGGCTGAGGTGGGCGGATCACAAGGTCAGGGGTTTGAGACCAGCCTGGTCAACACGGTGAAACCCCGTCTCTACTAAAAATACAAAAATTAGCCAGGTGTTGTGCCACATGCCTGTAGTCCCAGCTACTCCAGAGACTAAGGCAGGAGAATGGCTTGAACCTAGGAGGCGGAGGTTGCAATTGCACTCTAGCCTAGGCAACAGAGCAAGACTCTGTCTCAAAAAAATAAAAAATAAAATAAAATAAAATGATTCAGCCAAAATAACAACAACACACAGAAAGAAATTTAAGTGCAAACCAAGTATGGTAAAATGTTAATGAGTATATAGGTAAATCACTTCATAATTATTTTCAACTTCTGTATACTAGAATTTTTTCACTACAAAAAATGGAGGAAAAAATGCTAGCTCAGTGTCACCATGAAATCAAAGGCTTACTTCCAGGCAATCCTAAAACTGGGACATATTCCACTTATATCAGGTTCCTAGAGCAGTCAAATTTATAGAGGCAGAAAGCAGAATGGTGGCTGCCAGGCCTTGGGGCAAGAGGAGAATGGGGTATTAGTGTTTAATGGGTACAGAGTTTCCATTTTGTAAGATGAAAAAGTTCTGAGGCCAGGTGCAGTGGCTCACACCTGTAATCCCAGTACTTTGGGAGGCCAAGGTGGGCAGATCACTTGAGCCCAGGAGTTCAAGACCAGCCTCGGCAACATGGCAAAACCCCATATCTACAAAAAATACACACACACAAAAAATATTATCCAGGTATAATGGTGCGCACCTGCAGTCCCAGCTACTCAGGAGCCTGAGGTGGGAGAATCACCTGAGCCCAGGAAGTCGAGGCTTCAGTGAGCTGAAATCACACTACTGCATTCCAGCCTGGGTGACAGACTGAGACCCTGCCTTCAAAAAAAAGAAAAAGAAAAAGTTCTAGAGATGGATGGTGATGATAGTTTTGTTTTGTTTTGTTTTTGAGATGGAGTCTTACTCTGTCATGCAAGCTGGGGTGCAGTGGCGCGATCTCAACTCTCTGCAACCTCCACCTCCCAGGTTCAAGCAATTCTCCTGTATCAGCCTCTCGAGTAGCTGGGATTACAGGTGCATGCCACCACGGCTGGCTAATTTTTGTATTTTTAGTACAGACAAGGTTTCACCATGTTGGCCAGGCTGGTCTTGAACTCCTGGCCTCAAGTGATCCTCCCTCCTTGGCCTCCCAAAGGGCTGGGATTACAGGCATGAGCCACCGCACCCAGCCAGTGATGATGGTTGTACAAAAATATGGAAGTAGGTAATGCAACTAAATAGTACATTTAAATATGGTTAAGATGGTAAATTTTGTTATATATACTTTACCACAATAAAAACAAACATAAAAATTGTGAACATTCACATAAATCCTGTATAAAGAAAAATGCTAAGTAGGGGAAAAAAAAAACAAAACTAAGATATATACTGGATAGAATTTGCTGTGTCTCCTCCCAACCCCTTCTCACTCCTAGGACAACTACTCCACCACTCTACCACCAAGTAAAAGGCCATAGCAAAATCATAAACAGAGGAAAAACAGGAAATCACACAACAAAACCTCAAACTTTTCCAACACTCAATCCTCTCCCACTTCCACTCTTGCATTTCTAGGATGGGTACTGACACTTCTATTTTAAGTGTTCAAGAACAGAGTCCCTCTGAATCTCACCTCTTCCTACTGTACTGTGTACGACAGTCCTCTAATTCTCACCACGAGCTGATGCTTTCAGTTCCTGTCCTCAAAAGGGAATTCCCTGAAGCGTGCTAATCCCTCCACTTCCCACACATAAGAGTCTGCATCTACTTACCAAGATTTGCTAAGAAGATTTGCTAGTTTTCAAAGAGACCAATTTTTTTCCTGTTCTATTTTTGAGTACTCCCCTCCAGCTTCAGGTTTTCCCAACACCACCTAATTGCCATCTAGCAGTGAGACATCACTGTTTTCCAGCAATGAAGACCATGTACACAAAGCCCCAATAGTTCATCTTCTCAAAGCTTCAAAATATTAATGTTGCTCTTTGATGCTAGCTGCCTGCCACACCTTCGACTTCCTGAGCCTCCAAAATAGCTATGGCTTACCTTTGGTGTCCTGCATGACAATTGAGCTATACTTTAAAAAGGTTATCAGTAGATTACTGGTCTGTACATCTGCATCCAGTGGGAGTTCCACAGAACTTATAACTGGAATAGAACAGATAAAATGCACTTAGCCTGCAACGTATTCCATCTAACACTTCTACCCACATAGCCAATTTGCCAGCAGGCAAAAAAATCACTAAATAAGCTTTTTCCACAACAGAGGGAGGACCAAGTGCTCATCATAAAACTTTTATCTACTCTTCCTAAGCCTATAGAGCCCCCTTTCTATTCCCCAAATTAAGCCCAGTGACCTGCTCTCCTATCTAGGGCCAGTCTCCAAGAACAGTGCTTTTTCTCCCAACATCCTGGGAAGGGTACGTTGATTCCACTTCCTGCCCCAAGTATCCCCAAAGAGTTTAAGGCCCCTCTTAAAGGCACTTTGACTTCTACCTGAAGGAAAGATCTGTATTGAATATAAATGAGTTTTACTTTGATGGGTCTCCTGCTTAAAATCAGTGAAGATTCCTTCCTAACAAGGAGAAGTCTTGCTGAATTTTGAGAACAAGTCTTCAGGCTGGACGTACCCATGATAGAGAGGGGAAAATGTTCAGGTAGAACTATATTCAAATTCTACCACTATTAAGTGGCAGACTTCCCTTCCCCCCTTAAGGGAAATGAAAGTAATAGTAGACTGAAAACAGATGAACAGGCCAAGCGCAGTGGCTCACGCCTGTAATCCCAGCACTTTGGGAGCCCGAGTTGGGCACATCACCTAAGGTCAGGAGTTCGAAGTCAGCCTGGCCAACATGGTGAAACCCCATCTCTACTAAAAATACAAAAATTAGCTGGGCGTGGTGGCCGGTGCCTATAATCCCACCTACTAGGAAAGCTGAGGCAGGAGAATTACTTGAAACCGGGAGGCGGCGGTTGTAGTGAGCCGAGATGGCGCCACTGCACTCCAGCCTGGGTGACACAGCGAGACTCTGTCACAAATAAATAAATTAATTAATTAATAAAAACAGATGAACATTACTGATTGGAACAGCCTGGGAACTGAGTTTTACATACCTAGCTGATGTTTCTAAGAGAAATCCTCCACCCAGTTCTCCGAGCCACAGTCCCAATGAACAATGACAGATAATTGGTCTCTAATGACCAGGGCTGACCCATACAGAACACAGTCTTTTCTTTTTTTTTGAGACAGAGTCTCGCTCTGTTGCCCAGGCTGGAGTGCAGTGGTGTCATCTCAGCTCACTGCAACCTCCGCCTCCTGGGTTCAAGCAATTCTCCTGCCTCAGCCTCCCAAATAGCTTGGATCACAGGCACCCACCACCATGCCCAGCTAATTTTTGTATTTTAGTAGAAACAGGGTTTCACCATGTTGGCCAGGCTGGTCTTGAACTCCTGACCTCAAGCAATCCACCCACCTCGGGCCTCCCAAAGTGTTGGGATTAAGGCATGAGCCACTGTGCCCAGCCCAGAACACAGTCTTAATGTAGGCTTCCCAAAATTCTAAGACTTTAAATTAGACTCAGACCTCTTGTTAAGTGCTTTTACACTGCCTAAGACACAATATATAAGTAAAAGGAGTCTTATAATGGCCCAGAAAAGCTAGAGAATCTATGGCTTTCTGCTACATTTTCAGCCATGAAGACTCAGTTGACTTTGGGATATTACTCACAATATGTATTCATAACCATAACAGATCCCTCTGGAGTTATTACGATATATGCCGAGAACGTTTATTAACAGTGAGAAACATTTGCATTTTATGAACCCATAATAAACAGCAAGCACAACAAAAAGCCTTATGAAAAGAAATCAGCATGCCCAACCCCTGGCTATTTTCCCAGTTAGGCCTCCAAGAGCTAATATAAGACAAATATATTTTTATGTTGAAATACTAAAAGGTTTTAATTCATGTTATGGGTTAATGACCCAAGACTGTCATTTCAAACCACAGCCTGTTTTGAAGCTCAGAACCCATAATCACCCCTTTGTCCAATACAAGGAGGCACCTAACTGGTAAGTGGGGCTGTTTTCCTGCTCATACACAGCAATAACTGGAAGGCTATCTTATATAATATGTAGAAATATAGAAGTATATGTATTTTTAGTTTACCAGAAAGTCCTCTCATGCCAAGGCTGAGTTGTCAAATGTCAAGTCTGAGCTGAGAACAAATGTTATAGCTAAACTGCCGGCTTTTAAAAATATGGCTCTGGTGACATACCTTTAAATGTAAGTGGGCTACTGAACACCACTATAATTAAGATCTAAAAATTAAAAACAAGGTTGTAATACTTAGGAACCCTACAGAGGGAAATGAGTTAGGAGACAGGGAAAAGAACAAATAGAACAGAGACAGAATAAAATCCCTCACAAATTAAAATCTTCTTCCTAAGGAAGAGTCATTCCTTGATCTTTGGCTTCATAATTCTTCCCAGCAGCTTTTGTCAAGGGAGACAGTCATTTGAAAGTGGGCTGACTTGATCTTCCCACTAGAAAAAATAAAAGCTCACTGGTTGTAGGTAAGTAAGCACAAATCCTACCATTGCATAATCAAGTGTGTGGGTGGAAGTGTTCACAATGAACAGTTTGAAAGGCAGTTCTCTGAAGCATCCAAACCCCAACATCACATGGAACTCATACATACATATATATATATATATATATATATATATATATATATATATATATATATATATATATATATGGCTTTTGATATCCATGGTAACCGGGCAGGCTTCATTCTTAAAGAGAAAGTACAGTATTTCCACTGGGTTATTCCGTGGCCTGAATAAACAGAGGCAAGTAGGCAATCCTTACTACTTGCTCCTTCTCAGTAAGATATTTTGGGGCTGGGCATGGTGGCTCATGGGTGTAATCCCAGTACTTTGGGAGCCCGAGGCAGGCAGATCACCTGAGGTCAGGAGTTCGAGACCAGCCTGGCCAATATGGTGAAACCCCGTCTCTACTAAAAATACAAAAATTGGTCAGGCGTGGTGGCTCACGCCTGTAATCCCAGCACTTTGGGAGGCCAAGGCAGGCGGATCACAAGGTCAGGAGATCGAGATCATCCTGGCTAACACTGTGAAACCCCATCTCTACTAAAAATACAAAAAATTAGCCGGGCGTGGTGGCACACACCTGTAGTCCCAGGGAGGCTGCAGCAGGATAATCACTTGAACCTGGGAGGTGGAGGTTGCGGTGAGCTGAGATCGCGCCACTGCACTCCAGCCTGGGCGACAGAGCAAGACTCTGTCTCAAAAACAAATAAATAAATAAAAATAAAAATACAAAAATTAGCCAGGCGTTGTGTTACATGCCTGTAATCTCAGCTACTCAGAAGGCTGAGGCATGAGAATCGCTTGAATCTGGGAGGCAGAGGTTGCAGTGAGCCGAGATCACACTACCACACTCTAGCCTAAATGACAGCGAGACTCTGTCTCAAAAAAAAAAAAAAAAAAAAAAAAAAAAAAGATATTTTGGAATTTGGCTTTCAATTCTAAACAGATCCAATTTGCTACCATACATATGACTAACAATGGCACCTCCCTGTCATAGTTCTGTACTGTTTATACTGCCTGGAAATGTTACTGCCACAGGTGTTATATGAAAACTTAAAGGAGAGAAAGAATAAAGAAGGTCATTTCACGTACAAACAGTGGGGAGGCAAAAAGAAAGTATCAGAGTTGGATTGTCTGTACTTCTTTACCCAAAACAAGGTCAATCTTTGAGCTACAACATCAAATATTAACATAGATTGTTTTTAGGTTACAATATTCCACCAAACACACTCAGCCTATAATAGACCTCAAAGTTTTTGGCAAAAATTCATAATTTCTTTTCTGTTGCCTTTTTCTTAGGTTCCAGCTGTAAGATTTATGAAGGGGAAATTTTCACCGTTGTTGTATTGAGGGAGAGAAATCTTACATATCCACCAAACTCCCAATAATAATACACTCAAAGCCTGTAATTTCCAACTGGGAGTGGCTGATAGACACGTAACAGTGAGTGAGTGCCGGGTTCACATTCTCATTCATTTATTCAACAAATATTTATTAAGCAAGTACCATGCCGGGCACTATGCTAAGCATATAGTAGTAAACAAAATAGACAAGATCCTGCTTACATGTTTGGGTTCTCAGTCTCTACTCTCACTAATCTTAGGCAAACTGCTTCATTTCTCTGGCCTTAATTCCCTCATTGATCAAATGGTAACATCAGATAACATTACTATTTTACATTCATTTCACTGCTTTATAATCACAAGGTGACATTTTTCACAAAATCTCTCATCTGAGCCTCACAAGGACTCTGAGAGTGTGACAGGCTAGGCATTACCGACCTTTCAGGTCTAGGATTCCATGCCTCTACAACTACTTCTTGAGGAGGAAAAGCTAGAGTTATGTAAGCTTCTTTTACAGAGAAAATCACTGGACTGTCTTTTTCCAAAGTTTTCTTTGGAAATTTAGGAGGCCTGAAGGATAGTACTACAGACAAATTTAGTGGGAAAAATTAACCACTACGTAGGTTCTTTGTTGAACACAGCTATGCTCACTCTGAGAGATCTAAGATCATATTAACCAAGAAAAGCAAAGTGGTGGTGGGCTCACCATCAGAGGAAGGCGGTGTGGTCCCAAGTGGTGTGACTGGGGTTGTAGGAGCAGGACTGACAGGGGTCGTCACCAAGCCCATTTCTGGATGGCTCTGAAAAAGATACACAGATGTGTAAGAAAACAGAAAATCCAGTTCTCCCTGAGTATCAAGTGCCTAATACCAATAAGGACTGGTATTCTGGACCTTATAATTTTTTTTTTGAGACAGCATCTTGCTATGTTGTCCAAGCTGGTCTCGAAATCCTAGGCTCAAGCACTCTCCTGCCTCAGCCTCCTGAATAGGTAGGACTACAGATGCATGCCACTGTGCCCCTAGTCTCATAATTAGAAAGCTCACTGAGGCTGGGCACAGTGGATCACACCCATAATCCCAGCACTTTGGGAGGCCGAGGCAGGCAGATCACGAGGTCAGGAGATCGAGATCATCCTGGCCAACACGGTGAAACCCCGTCTCTACTAAAATACAAAAAATTAGCCGGGCATGGTGGTGCATGCCTGTAGTCCCAACTACTCGGAAGGCTGAGGCAGGAGAATCACTTGAACCCAGGAGGCAGAGGTTGCAGTGAGGTGATATCACGCCACTGCACTCCAGCCTGGTGACAGAGCAAGACTCTATCTCAAAAAAAAAACAAAAACAAAAACAAAAAAAAGAAAAGAAAAAAAGCTCACTGAGAAGGGACTACTTCTGTATTTCGTTCTCATGGGTACTTGATTACAGCTGATGCTTGCTAATCTCTAATAAGCTCTGTGTGCTAATTTATCTCAAGCAACTAGGTTCCCATTACATAAGTTTTTCTGTAGCACCACAGAAATTAAAAAAAAAAAAAAACTGGGGTCAACAAATATACAGGATTATTCTACAAGCAAGCAGAGAACATTTGCAATCCCATCCGGACCTGGGATCTCATCAGATCAACCTAAAACACATCAATAGGCTGTTCTGATAACCACATAATTGACTAGCAGATGTAGATGAGTCAAGGGGATACCAGGTACTATATAAAAAGGGCTATTCAGCCAGGTGCGGTGCTTCACACCAGTAATCCCAGCACTTTTGGGAGGCCGAGGCAGGTGGACCACGAGGTCAGGAGATCAAGACCATCCTGGCTAACACGGTGAAACTCTGTCTCTACTAAAAATACTAAAAAAAAAAATTAGCCAGGTGTGGTGGCAGGCACCTGTAGTCCCAGCTACTCGGGAGGCTGAGGCAGGAGAATGGCGTGAACTTGGGAGGCGGAGCTTGCAGTGAGCAGAGATCGTGCCACTGCACTCCAGCCTGGGTGACAGAGCGAAACTCCGTCTCCAAAAAAAAAAAAAAGAAAAGCAAAAGAGCTATTGAGATGGCAGCCTTCCTGTTCCACAACAAACAAAAGTGTGTGTGCCTTCATTGGGAGGCAAAGACATAGTGAGACACCCAGTAGGGACCAAAACAGATGACTCTTCTGTCCCTAACCTTTCTTAGCCATCCCTCCCACATCAGCTCTTGAGAATTAAGCTGAGGAACAGCTGTTTTTAACTTCCCTTTTCTTCCCTAACAGCTTTACCAGCACTTTACCTTCTTCACCTCTTCCTTTAAAATCAGTTATAGGATTTGGAGAGCAGATAAGAAACCGAGTGAAAATAATAACTAAAGTCTCTATGCTATCAGTCATGAAAACTCTTAAGTGTTCTATGAAGCAGATCTCAAACCAGCACAATGCTTTTTAAGCATGACCTTATTTTTGTGTTAAAATTCAAATCAATAGATTCCATATACATCTACCCTAAACTTTCCCTTAAAATAACCCTACATACATATTTTAAACAGTCTGGCTTTAAGATAAAAACACTTTATCAATTTTTTAAAATGGCTTTCATGGACAGCTCTTGAGTTCTCGGTCTACTTTAGTCCTCTTCTATGCCAATTACTGTGGCTATCCCTCAGAAATGTGACCCATCGCTCAGTATTCTCGGGGTATTTTTGTGGGTTTTTTTAATTTTGTTTTATTTTGTTTATTTTATTTTTTTTTTTGAGACAGAGTCTCACTCTGTCACCCAGGCTGGAGTGCAATGGCGCGATTTCAGTTCACTGCAAGCTCCGCCTCCCGGGTTCACGCCATTCTCCTGCCTCAGCCTCCCAAGTAGCTGGGACTACAGGCGCCCGCCACCACACCCAGCTGTTTTTTTGTTTTTTTGTTTTTTTTTGTATTTTTAGTAGAGACAGGGTTTCACCCTGTTAGCCAGGATGGTCTTGATCTCCTGACCTTGAGATCCGCCCACCTCAGCCTCCCAAAGTGCTGGGATTACAGGCGTGAGCCACAGCGCAGGGCCCAGAGCTCAGTATTCTATGACTTCCTTTCAATGTATGTAAACCACGTTATCTGTTAACAGCTAACCTTAACCTGGTCAGGATATTTTTTACTTTTTTCCTCTGGAAATTGGTGAGATAATAAGATGAGTGGCTCGGCCTATTTTATCTCCAGTTGTAATTCCACAGCGGTGTGGAAAGCAGAAAGCCCAATATAAAAATCCACATAGCGGATAATACCAGGGATTTCTAGTGAGCAAAATGAAGTCATGACAACTCATTTGGGTTAACAGGATCAATAAACTGGCCAAAAAATCTAACTTTGCACGTTATTAGACCCATTTCAGCACCGATGGAAACATACGTATTTGAGGACAGCAGGAAACAAAGGCAACTGATTCGACTCCTTGTTACTACCACTTACCAATGCAAAGCAGGGTTTAAACGAGTACAGCCAGATAGGCTTTTCAATGGAATTAATTGGTATGAAATTTAGGGAGAAAAAAACACTGGGATTTTTAAGGTAACCAACCTGAGCTAATACTGTGATGAAGTTGCGATTTAAATGAACAGCTTCATAAAGTGCCAGAAGAATGGCCTCATTGGTTCTAAAGAAAAAGAGAACAAATTGGAGCGGCTTTTATAGTGGGGGGAGTTAAAACAGTGTAACCATGAAGATAAGATTGGATTGCACCCCAGCGCCTCATTATCAATTCCTTTGCATTTCTAAAGTTCCCCTTTACTCGCCATTTGGGCGTATACAAAAGTGTATAGGCAGGAGTCAGGGCCTTCACTTTAATTCCTTAGGACCAGTTCTCATCTACTTCATTACCTTCCCTCTGTTTTTCCACCTCAACCCAGTTAAGTCCTCAACTGGCTCAGACACCCATCCCTCTTTTGTTTCATTGCAGAGATAGTCTGGCAACAGTTGTTCAGCTTATTGTCGCTCAATACATATGAAAAGCAGAAATTTCTAAGGGTCCATTAATGTTCAAAACCCATGAAATATTTGAAAATCACCAAGAAAGTATGATTCTGTAAAAGATTAACAAGAGGTAACACTGCACACTCTCATATCCAGCAGGACAGCCCACACTAAAGTCCAAGTCACTGCACAAGAATGTCAGGCACTTACTGTACTGAGATTTTCTCATGGGCATCTGCTATGAACATGCTGCCCACCTGTGGAAGAAAAGGGGAATTGCAAACTTATAGCAGGAGGATATGAGAGGAGCTTTATTCCTAGGAAGCCTTTTATCAGTGAAGAAAACAAGCTGCTTCCAGCTGGGGAGAACTTGGAACTCTGGGCCATAAGTCACACACACCAAAACCAGCCCACTTTGAAAATCTTAAAAGACTAATAAGTAATAAATGAAATAATAAAATAAATGAAATAATGAGAATCCTACTAAATCATCTTGCCTAGTAAATCATCTTGCCTACTAAATCATCTAGCCTTAAAGAAAAAGCCTAGTACTTTTGTCCAACTCTCCTTTTCAGTGTGTAAGTCTAGTCACTCTGACAGTTAACCTACACATCTTCACCACTCTGTATGTTTCCTAGAAGTTGCTTATTTGAAGTCAGAAACTAACTTAGGAAAAACTTCACAGGAAGCAGGCTGACCTCAACCAACATAAAGCTATCTTTGGGAACAATATTCGGGTTTCAGACCAAAGCTGTCTATATGAGATGCACTCTCCATTTTCCAGATAACAAAATCTTTAGTTTGTGTCCTAGTCAGAGCAAGTGAATAAGTAAATGGAGTAGGCTGCCTCTAATGTGTATGATATCAGAAGCACTAAGATGCCTACCCCCACTAAAAAATACCTCTTCCACCTCCTTAATTATGCTTGAAACTATACACAAACCTACGCTGCTAGAGCTTCATATGTTTGGTACAAAACTTTCTGAAAACTTAACTGAAAGGTAGAGATATCTGGGAGCAGTATAATTGTATCTAATTCATTTAATCAAACACCAGTACAAAACTCACACTTCTCTAGCCCCTGAGAGACTTCACTCATTTACATTTTGGAGTTAAAGAGTTTATCAGGCCCCTTCCTGAGAACAGGCTGAGAAGGCAGAAGGAACAATTTGTAAGCAGTGGGGGAAAAAAAATTGCAGAAGTGGAGGAGGAGAGGGGGCAACTGCTTCTTGCAATTAACCAAAAAATTGTCTTGCCCTAGAGCTGATTACTTCGATAATAATGCCCAGAAGACAGACCTTCTGAATCTGCCTAGATTCTAGAATCTCCTAGATTTATCTCTTCAAAATCAGTCCCAGATTATCTGGTACCAAATGCCAAGAAACCTTGCCCTGGAGTCTTGCAAACTGGACCAATAACTTCCGTAAAATTCAGACCTCTAAGCCCAAACCCTAAGCTATTAGAAGAGTGGCTCAGATCTACTGCACAATCGCTCAACCCTAGGACCAGCTATGAGGATCAAACAGCCATGGCAGACAGCAAAGGAGCATTCAGGAGAGCACTCAGATCCAAACCCTACTATATTGTGTTCCACAAGGTCAGTGCCTAAACGGAGCCAACTCTTTAGGAAGCAAATTCTGGCTTAATGTGTACCTTTTCTTTAGCCTTTAAATAATTAATTAATTAATTAATTAATGTGGAAAAACTAAGTACCAGAGAAACCAAAGCTCTCCTTTCCCCATCTCACTTGGTTTTGAATCTCACTAAAGGTACATCAAAAGTGGGGATTAAAAAAAAGAAAGAAAGAAACTCACTAAAGGAAATACACTCCCCAAGAAAATCTGCTCTGAGCAGCCTCTCTCTTGTCATCATGGCTTCACTTCAAATATCTGAACTTCGGAGCCCGATTTGTCCACCCCTGCAGACCACACTGTTTGTTTTTTTCAGGAGAAAAAAAAAAAAGCAGGACTTACCATATTTGTTAAAGCAGAGAAAAAACCACTTTGGTGTTCTTCTTCCTTGTCTTTATACTGCCTAAACAAAAAGAACTAAATTCAACTTTAGAATTATTTATCAATTATGTCTTTGTCCTTGACATTTGGGGTAATCAGGGCGGAGCACTCTTAAAATTCTCTGACTCCAGAAAACTAAAGCATTATGACAATCAAGCATCATGACAATCCCTGCAAGCTAAGAGGGACCTGTCTGCTCTTGAGGTAGTGTGTACCAAAATGCCTGGCTACTTTGGGAGAGACTTAGACTTAGAAAGCAGGCTGCAAAAGTGCCCTAACATATAGCTGATCCAGTTACTTCTCAAACAATCTATTACTTGAAAAGTGTGACAGTAAAATTACTTTAGGGCTACAACACTGAAAATCTTGTTTCTTTTTAAAGGAGGAGGAAGGAAATCAGTAAACTAAACTCTCTGCAGAGATAGGACAAATTTGAAGTTCTGATACCCAGTTGTGTGTGAGAAAAGTCTAGAGAGGAGCATGAAAGATCCTGCCTGGCCCTTGCCAGAATTAGGGATACTTCTGGTTTCCATTCACTAATGTCAGATCCTTCCAGCAAAAGGGAAAGCAAGCATCAATGAAGGCAGCCCCCAGGAGAAACAGGGACTCTGGGAAGTTGAAGTTCATTCCCAATAAATAAGAAACACCTGTCAAACTAGGGCTACCTAATATACTTTCTCCTTTTATATATTTTTTAAGATAACAAAAAAGCAGTCTCCACAACCTTTTTTACATGGAAAATACTTGTATGATACACTGGACTAAATGGAAGTGCCCACTTGTGGCTGGAAGACTAGTTAAAATGCTCTGTAATAAAATACCAAAAGTTGCAAAGGAATGTGCCTAACTGCCTAAAGAGACACTAATCTGGTGGCTACTTTTCCCCTGGTGTTAAAAACAATCCCTGCTAAGGCCATCAAGCAAAGCTAGAGCAAATACATCTGCCAGAGGCTGTACCTCTGAATACTCTTAGACTAGGTAAGGGAATTTGACCCAAGAACTCTAACAAAACTCTAACAACCAATTCAAATGAAAATCAGACCCCCTTCCATTCTGGAAAGGTGG
Organism: Pongo pygmaeus; assembly: GCF_028885625.2. Classification (NCBI taxonomy): domain Eukaryota; kingdom Metazoa; phylum Chordata; class Mammalia; order Primates; family Hominidae; genus Pongo; species Pongo pygmaeus. Next base: position 107,300,513 of record NC_072381.2, read on the forward strand.
ACTTACCTGTTGTACTCAGATAAAGCCTGAGCAATTACAAGTCCCATTCCCTAGAAGGGAAAAGATAGCACAGGTGAAATAAGACAGCAGCCTTTGGGGGTTGGTGATGATGCTAGAACAAGGTCAGAAAGAACACTAATTAGCCCAAGAAGTCCTGCCCGAAAGTTGGCGACAAGGACAGAAATTCTGAGAGGCACTGTCAAAGCATCAAAAGGAAGTTCTTTGGGAAGACTTTTCGTATCTAATTATCTTAATGTTCCCAGGTACAATTAAAATGGATTATCAAGCGGTGAAACAGACAAGCCCAGATTGTTCACAATTTCACTGGGATCATTTTCACTTTGAAAGAGAAGATCCAGTTAGAATCTTCAAACAAAAAGCCCTCAAATGTCTCCAAAACAGCCACAGCAAGGTTGACAATGAGTCCATGCTAAATGAAGGTGCACATAGATAAGCCACTTTCTTTAAAGCCACACGATTGTAAAGGCAAGCAGCATTCAATAAATGTTAAAGTGACTTATCAACTTTCCCCAGGACCTGTGATGCATAACACAAAAATCAATTAAGGCCACAGCATGAATCACGTGTGCATTTTTTCCATAAAGGAAATTGGAAAGAAGGAATAGGGTAGGACGGAAAGGGAATAAAGCAAGACACCTGGTCATCTTCTTCCTCCCTATATTCAGAGATCAGATGTTATTTCCCAAACTTTCAAGGATACATATAGTAGATATAGATCATCCCTATGTTTCAGTTTCACCAAGTCAGGCTATAAATACTATCTGGCTAGTTCTAAAAGAAGGAATCTCCCATCATTTAGTCATCTAAGCTTTCTTATTCTTGAATGTGTATTTATTGACATCGTAGGATAATCAACTTCAGCACACTATAACATGAAACATAACCACTTCATCATGATTAGCAAGCAAATGTCCCCTCAAATCTTCCTTCCATGATAATAAGTCAGAAGACAGTAAAACGGTAGCACTGATGCACTAAAAAGAAATAATAATTCCCTCTCTATAACCGGATGAAATTGACAGAATAGCTCTCTGCTCTCTGTTCTAAATGTATTTTCCACTGAAAGTAATACCATTGAATGCAAATAAGTAAGACAATACACAAGGATCCAGATACTCACATTGAGTGTGGCCTCATCATCCACAATAGACAGCTTCACAATATAAGGATTCACAGACTGTTAAATAAGAGAAGAGACTCCAGGTAAGTCTGACCTAGTTAAGAAAGCCCGTTAGCTATCTTTAAAGTGTTAACAAAAATGCTTCTATAAGGCCCTCTCTCTACAGTGATGCTCCTGATACACAGTCCCAATCCATATTGCCTGCTGACTCCTCCCATTTCCAGTTAATTTCTCAGTGTGTCTGGGCATTCATCAAGTGTACATACAAATACACATACACACCTCAGTTCTGTTCTACCATTAGGCTGAATCAGTGCAGGCCCTATGTCCACCACTTCTACAATCTTTCCCTCTTACTTGCATCTAAAAAGTAAGTGAATGCTCCACAACACTCACTTTGTCCTACCCTACCAATAATTTACTAAGTCCATACAGATAGCTGTCTTTTGGGGAACATAAAAGCTTCTTGGCATAAGGCACACATTTGTAAGTTGCTAACTTACATTTTCATCCCAAAGGCTTCCTAACCATTTCACAAACCATATGCAAGGACTGATTCACCCACCCGTAAAGCAAAGCCACCTTGGGTTGGAAAGTGGCAGCTGCTTAACAGCCAGAGAGGTCATTTATGGAGATCTGATACCCAAATAACACTGCAGGGAGAACTGAAAAAAAGGATGTAATTACCCAAACAACAATCTGGTCAGGACACTGGGATTTAATGATTGTCCCATCACTTAGAGCACTGGAAGAGTTCTTGGGTTTTTCCAGACCCAATCTCAGTTGGGCAGCATTAAGAAAATGGTCATATATTTAAACTCATAAAACAATTGGATCATCTCCTACAAGGGGGATGAGAACCAATGACCTTTCCTTACACCAATGGGATGTGAGGAAAAATTTCATATAGATCAGGCACCAATTCTAATCCAAGAAAGGCAAGGAACAATAGTTCTCAGACTAGCAGTTTCTACAGCTACCAAAAAAACTCATAACTGAGAAACTTGAAAACTCAACTGAAAGGCTCATACCCCACACAAACCTATTTAACCAAGCTTCTGAGGGCATCTTTCGCATGTCAATTGGGAACAGAGAAAGAGACAGCTTTGCTTTCTTAACAGCCCAAATGTTTATAAGGTTTAATGCAACACAGCTTAAGGTGTAAAACCCACTCCATTTGTCACTTGATCTGACAGAAGGAAGGCTCTCAACACTTCTTCCTATAACCAACAGTCAAATTCTGCTGATTCTACAGACCTCAAGGAAGCTCCTATGCAAGTGGGTCCTCGGAAAAGAAAATCAAGCAAAATCGGCTGACTTAGATATGCTGCCATGACAAGAGTAACACTAGAAAGAGCAGACCACTATTTCTTGGCATAATTTTTGAAGGTTCTAGTCACCCACAAGTAGACTGTTTAAGGTTTTGGGATTTTTTTTTTTTTTTTGAGACGGAGTTTTGCTCTTGTTGCCCAGGCTGGAGTGCAATGGCATGATCTCGGCTCACCACAACCTCCACCTCCCAGGTTCAAGCGATTCTCCTGCCTCAGCCTCCTGAGTAGCTGGGATTACAGGCATGTGCCACCACACCCAGCTAATTTTATATTTTTAGTAGAGACAGGGTTTCTCCATGTTGGTCAGGCTGGTCTCAAACTCCTGACCTATCAGCCTGCCTCGGTCTCCCAAAGTGCTGGGATTACAGGCATGAGCCACTGCACCCAGCCTGTTTTAGGTTTTAATTGGGGTCATCTGATTTCCAAGCAAACGTTTGCATTCTAGTTCTTCTGCTTATTAATTGTGACGAATTAGGCACACAAAGCTAAGTTTCTATTTCTTCATCTGTAAAACGAGGATACAGATTGAGTATCTCATCTAAAATGCCTTCGGGCTGGGCACGGTGGCTCATGCCTGTAATCCTAACACTTTGGGAGGCCAAGGTGGGAGGATCACTTGAGCCCAGGAGTTCAAGACCAGCTTGGGCAACATGGCAAAACCTATCTCTACAAAAAATTTAAAAAGTTAGCCGGGCATAGTGGCACACGCCTGTAGTCCCAGCTACTCGGAAGGATGAAGTGTGAGGATCACTTGAGTCCAGGAGGTCAAGGCTGCAGTGAGCTGTGATCACGTCCTTGCACTCCAGCCTGGGTAACAAAGTGAGACCCTGTCTCGATCAATCAATCAAACAAACATTTGGGATAGAACTACTTAGGATTTTGGATTTTTTTTTAACATTTTGGAATATGTGCATTATACTTACCTGTTAAGCATCCTTAATCCAAAATCTGAAATGCTCCAATGAGCATTTCCTTTGAGTGTCATGTTGGTATTCAAAAAGTTTCAGATTTGGGGGCATTTTGAATTTCAGATTTTCAGATTAGAAATGGTCAACCTGTATTTTTTCTCCTGGGGTTGCTATAAGGCTTAAATGAAGTAAGACACATCAAATCCTTAGCACAATAGCTGGTACATGCTAAAGGCTTAATAATTGGTACAGGTAGCTGTGTGTTTTCCTCTTTTACATTATTATCACATTCAAAGGAAAGCTCTTTAGGAAAAAGGGCAGTGTGGGGAGAAAAGGAACAACTTAATTAGACATAATAAACAATATGGTAATTTCTGAGAAATGTCATGCTCTAGGAAACAGTTGGGATCTGAGTCACTTCATCTCAGGAGACTTGGCCAGCCCAGAAAGTCAGGATCTTATGTTGTAAAAATTTCTATTTTACCAGAGGCTGATTATTTAAACTATACCACTGTTGTACTGGTCACTTTTTAAAACTGGAGGAAATCTACTTTCATCCATAAGACAGAATTACAAAATCTGTGAGTCTTCACAGTATCACTCTACTAGGGTCCTGCCTTTATTTGATTGCAGGTACACAACGTTTTCCATTGCTCTTCCCTAGACCTTTTTTGGGGGCTCTTTTGTCTTTTTGGATGAAATGATTAAAATGGAACACATTACTTGAAGTGAGGAAGAACTACACATTTACTACATGGTATCTTTTCTATCACTTTTATTGCTTAAGTCCAACAACTTCTTCACTTTCTCTGTGCTTAGTTGGGTACCCAGCCTCTCTGTGCCTCGGTACCTTTCTGGAAAGGTTGCAACTTACCCCATCGGTCATGAGATTGATTGTACTGATGGCTAGAATGCTATTCTCCCCAGCACACTGTCTCATGCTAGTTTGCACAGAATTTCACCAGCTTTGGTTTTGCTGTGTTCATCTGGAATTCTTCACGTTCCTGTCAAAAACTTTCCTACTCCATGATCACCAGGCTTCCTTAATGGTTTCCGGTGAATGATTTACATCAAAAGCTGCAAAGCCCAGATAAATTAGGCCCACCAGCTCGCCCTTGCCCACTATATTAATTCTTCTGGGAGCTTCTGAAAGACTAGAGATGCATACTTCATTCCAGAAATATGATTCTCTCCAGTTCCTTGGCCATGTCCAATATTTCAGACTGACATTTCAGAGAGCCCTACTGAGCTGAGCCAGGATTCAGATCACAATCAGTGAAGCCAAGCCATTGCCTCAGAGTGGACTGCATCCAGTATAATGTTCCAAAAATATTCATTACTGATGATAGTGTGTTCCTATCACATATAACCCTCACCTCTCTTTAAATATCCTCAGCATTTTTCCACAGCTATTTTTCTTGCTGTTGTAATGAGGCCCCAGAGGCTATTACACATGACAGAGATCAAAATGGCTACCATGCCAGCCCCTCCAGATCATCAGTAAAATAGGTGTTGGGAATAAATTTCATATTTATTGGGAGCTCTACCCACCATTCATCAGTTCCTCCAAGACAATGAAAACAATCAGATCCTGGAATTTATAACACATTCACATTGCTCTGCATATTCTAGTCCTTCTTTAAGTATTCCTTTCTCACAGCCTCCCCTTCTTCCATATCTCTTCTTATAAGAATAAGCTCCAGATTTTGTGTTACCCATCACTTTCAACCCGGCCAAATAAAGCCTAACTAGGAATCATATCAAAAATCACTAGGTGAAGATCCAGAGGCTCAAAATAGAAAATTCTCTCTCCAGCTGGCCCAGTTCTCACAGTACTGCTATTTATTAAGTGAAGAAAGTCAGGTTGCCTCAGTGCAGCTCCTGACTTTTGGGTTCAGTAATGTACTCCTAGTTACCAGGACTCAGTGCCAAACGCTTCCTACTCTTCAAAAGCAATCTCCAATGAAGCCCCCGGTCTTCCTTGAGTGGTCCCCTTCCTTTTCTGTGTATTCTGCCTTTTGAAGAGAATCAAATATATGTGCCAACCCAAGTATAAATCTCTGGGTTCTGCTCTTCATCTCAAAAACCTATAAATCTGCACCTTGATTAATTCAGGGGCAAAAAGAACTCCAGAACTCATATGAATAAGGCACTGTCTTCAATTTTTCATTAAATCAGAAGGAGTTTCTAGGCCAACAGTGATACTTACATAAGCAGATTGCATAAGGAGATGTGATATACAGTGATGTGCTGCATAAGGACATTTTGGTCCATAATGGACTGCATATACTACGGTGGTCCCATGAGATTATAATGGAACTGAAAAATCCCTATAACCTAGTGACATTTTAGCCATTATAACACAGTGCAACGCATTCACTACTCACATATTTGTGGTGATAATGGTGTAAAGAAACATACTGTGCTGCCAGTCATATAAAAGTGTAGCACATACAATTATTAGCCGGGCACGGTGGCTCACTCCTGTAATCCCAGCACTTTGGGAGGCTGAAGTGGGCAGATCACTTGAGGTCAGGAGTTCGAGACCAGCCTAAACAATATGGTGAACTCCATCTCTATCAAAAATACAAAAAAATTAGCTGGGCATGGTGGCGCATGCCTGTAGTCCCAGCTGCTCTGGAGGCTGAGGCAGGAGGATCATTAGAGCCTGGGAAACAGAGGTTGCAGTGAGCCAACATCATGCCATTGCACTCCATCCTGGACAACGGAGTGAGACTCCATCTCAAAAAAAAAGTATAACACATACAATCATGTATAGTACCTACTACTTGATAATGACAATAAACGACTATGTTACTGGTTTATGTATTTACTATACTATACTTTTTTTTTTCTTTTAAGATGGAATTTTGCTCTTTCACTCGGGCTGGAGCGTAGTGGTGCGATCTCAGCTCACTGCAACCTCCACCTCTTGGGTTCAAGCAACTCTCGTGCATCAGCCTCCCAAGTAGTTGGGATTACAGGTGCACACCACCATGCCCAGCTAATTTTTGTATTTTTAGTAGAGATCAGGTTTTGCCATGTTGGCCAGGCTGGTCTCAAACTCCTGACCTCATGTGATCCACCCGCCTCAGCCTCCCAAAGTGCTGGGATTACAGGCATAAGCCACCACACCCAGCCTATACTATACTTTTTATTGTTATTTTCTAGTGTACTCCTTCTACTTATTTTAAAAAAAAAAGTTAACTGTAAAACAGCTGAAGGCGGGTCCTTGAGCAGGTATTCCAGAGGAAGGCATTATTATCATAGAAGATAACAGCTTCATGTGTGTTATTTCCCTAAAGATCTTCCAAATGTGGACGTGAAAGACAGTGATATTGATCATCTGGACCCTGTATAGGCCTATGCTAATTTGTGTGTGTGTGTCTCAGTTTTTAACTAAAAAGTTTTAAAAACTGTTTAACTAAAAAAAGCTGGGCCGGGCATGGTGGCTCACGCCTGTAATCCCAGCACTTTGGGGGGCCGAGGCGGGCGGATCACAAGGTCAGGAGATCGACACCATGCTGGCTAACACGGTGAAACCCCGTCTCTACTAAAAATACAAAAAAATTAGCCGGGCGTGGTGGCGGGTGCTTGTAATCCCAGCTACTCCGGAGGCTGAGGCAGGAGAATGGCGTGAACCCAGGAGGCAGAGCTTGCAATGAGCCGAGATCACGCCACTGCACTCCAGCACTCCAGCCTGGGAGACAGAGTGAGACTCTGTCTCAAAAAAAAAAAAAAAAAAAAGCTTATAGAATAAAGATATATTTCTTTTATTCTTTAGGAGGCCGAGGCAGGTGGATCACATGAGGTCAGGAGTTTGAGACCAGCCTGGTCTCAAACATGTCAAACATGTCATCTCAAACATGACAAAATATAGTACAATGTGTTTGTGTTTCAAGCTAAATGTTATTACAAAAGAGTTAAAAAGCTTTAAAAAATGTTTAAAGTTTATAAAGTAAAACAATTACAGTAAGTTAATTTACTATTGAAGAAAGAAAAAATTTAATAAATTTAACGTAGCCTAAGTATACAATGTTTATGAAGTCGATAGTTGGCCAGGCACGGTAGCTCACACCTGTAATCCCAGAACTTTGGGAGGCCAAGGCAGGCAGATCACTTGAGGTCAGTTCAAGACCAGCCTGGCCAACATGGTAAAACCCTGTCTCTACTAAAAATACAAAAATTAGCCGAGCATGGCCGGGCACGGTGGCTCACACCTATAATCCAAGCACTTTGGGAGGCCGAGGCGGGTGGATCACGAGGTCAGGAGATTGAGACCATCCTGGCCATCCTGGCTAACATGGTGAAACCCCATCTCTACCAAAAATACAAAAAAATTAGCCGGGCGTGGTGGCGGGTGCCTGTAGTCCCAGCTACTTGGGAGGCTGAGGCAGGAGAATGGCATGAACCCGGGAGGCGGAGCTTGCAGTGAGCCGAGATCGCACAACTGCATTCCAGCCTGAGCGACAGAGCGAGACTCTATCTCAGAATAAAACAACAACAACAAAAAAATTAGCTGAGTATTGTGGCCGGTGCCTGTAATCCCAGCTATTCAGGAGGCTAAGGCAGGACAATCACTTGAACCTGGGAGGCAGAGAGTGCAGTGAGATCGCACCATTGCACTACAGCCTGGGCAACAGACTAAGACTCTGTCTCAAAAAAAAAAAAGTCTATAGTAGTATACAGTAATGTCCTAGGCCTTCACATTCACTCACCACTCACTCAGACTCACCCAGAGCAATTTCCAGTCCTGTAAGCTCCATTCATAGTAAGTGCCCTATTCAGGTGTATGATTTTTTACAGTTTTTTTCATGTTTCATGAAGATCAACAACTATTTTATATCTTTTACACCATACCTTTTCTAGGTTTAGGTTTTGTGTGTGTGTTTGTTTTTGAGACAGGATCTGGCTTTGTCACCCAGGCTGGAGTGCAGGGGCGTGATCTTAGCTCACTGTAACCTCCACTTCCCGGGCTCAAGCCACTCTCCCACCTCAGCCTCCTGAGTAGCTGAGACTTCAGGCATGTGCCACCATGCTGGGCTAATTTTTGTATTTTTAAAAATATAGATGGAGTTTTGCCATGTTGGCCAGGCTGGTCTCGAACTCCTGGGCTCAAGCAATCCACTAGCCTTAGCCTCCCAAAGTGCTGGGATTACAGGCGTAAGCTACCGTCCCCAGCCTTAGATTTTTTTTTTTTTTTTTAAAGACAGGGTCTCACTATGTCACCCAGACTGGAGTGCAGTGGTGTAATCATGGCTCACTGTAGCCTCAAACTCCTGGGCTCAAGCAATCCTCCTGCTTCAGCCTCTCAAGTAGCTGAGACTACAGATGCATATCACCACAACCAGCTAATTTTTTTTTTTTTTTTTTTTTTTGAGACGGAGTCTTGCTCTGTCACCCAGGCTGGAATGCAGCGGCGCAATCTCCGCTCACTGCAAGCTCCGCCTCCTGGGTTCACGCCATTCTCCTGCTTCAGCCTCCCGAGTAGCTGGGACTACAGGCGCCCGCCACTACGCCCGGCTAATTTTTGTATTTTCAGTACAGACAGGGTTTCACTGTGTTAGCCAGGATGGTCTCGATCTCCTGACCTCGTGATCCGCCCGCCTCAGCCTCCCAAAGTGCTGGGATTACAGGCATGAGCCATCGTGCCCAGCCAACCAGTTAATTTTTAAATTTTTTTTTGTGGAGACAGTGTCTTACTATTTGAGTAAGACTGGTCTCAAATTCCTGGCCTCAAGCGATCCTCCCATCTCAGCCTCCCAAAGCACTAGGATTATAGGTGTGACTCACCATGCCCAGCCTAGATATGCTTAAATACATAAATAATTACTATTGTGTTATAATTGCCTACAGTATTCAATATGGTCACACGCTATCCAGGTTTGCAGCCTAGGAGAAATAGGCTATACCATGTAGCCTAGGTATGTAGTAGGCTATACCATCTAAATTTGTATAAAGATGCTCTCTCATGTTCACATGACAACAAAACTGCCTAATGACACATTTCTCAGAATGTATCCTTGTTAAGTGACACATGACTACAAAAAAATCAAATCTTTCTAAACAGATGAACTAGGTCAGTGGTTCTCAATCCTGGGCTAATCATCATACTCAATAGGGGAACTTAAAAAAAAAAACAACTAAAAAATACAAAAAATTAGCTGGGCGTGGTGGTGGGCGCCTGTAGTCCCAGCTACTCGGGAGGCTGAGGCAAAAGAATGGCGTGAACCCAGGAGGCGGAGCTTGCAGTGAGCCAAGATCGCACCACTGCACTCCAGCCCAGGCGACAGAGCAAGACTCCGTCTTAAAAAAAAAAAAAAAAATTCCCAGGTTCCTGTTCTCCCCACCCCCAAAAGACTGATTTACTGTGTCCAGGATAAGATCCAGAATTTTTTTCTTTTTTTCTTTTTTTTTTGAGATGGAGTCTCACTCTGTCGCCCAGGCTGGAGTGCAGTTATGCAATCTGGGCTCACTGCAAGCTCCGCCTCCCGGGTTCATGCCATTCTCCTCCCTCAGCCTCCTGAGTAGCTGGGACCACAGGTGCACACTGCCACACCCAGCTAATTTTTTGTATTTTTAGTAGAGACGGGGTTTCACTGTGTTAGCCAGGATGGTCTTGATCTCCTGACCTCATGATCCACCCACCTCGGCCTCCCAAAGTGCTGGGATTACAGGCGTGAGCCACCGCGCCCGGTCAAAATTTTTTCTTTTTAAAAAGTTCTAGGCCAGGTGCGGTGGCTCACGCCTGTAATCCCAGCACTTTGGGAGGCCGAGGTGGGCAGATCACCTGACGTTGGGAGTTTGAGACCAGCCTGACCAACATGGAGAAACCCATCTCTACTAAAAATACAAAATTAGCAGGGCATGATGCCGCATGCCTGTAATCCCAACTACTTGGGAGGCTGAGGCAGGAGAATTGCTTGAACCCGGGAGGCGGAGGTTATGGTGAGCCAAGATCGTGCCATTGCACTCCAGCCTGGGCAACAAGAGCGAAATTCCGTCTCAAAAAAAAAAAAAAAAAAAGTTCTTAGGTGATTCTAATAAGCTGGGTATGGGAATCACTACCTTAGGGCGTACTTACTCACTTCATTAGAAGTTGCATCACAGGATTCCTTTAAACAACTAGATCCTCTGCCCCATGCATTTAATATAGGATTTTTAGAATCTGGATTATCAAAATTAATCAATATACCATTTACCAAGAACATGTCTTCTACATTAAGCAAAGTCCTTTAGGAGGGGCCACATTTAAGAAGATTATAGGCAGATAACAACTGTCCACCAAGGAGCCCAGTTACCTCATATTTTCTATAGTTCACCAGTAAAGCCAAGAGGACGACAGCATCATACCCATGCTCCCTACGACTTGGGGGATGGGAAAGTATCTGTAACAAGAACCAAAAATGCGTGAGACTGCTAACTCCTGGTTCCTGAGAACACAGAGAAAATCTGAAGGGGTGGTTTACCCCAAAGAGAGGAGGTAACAAGGGAATTGACCTACCTGTAGAATTGCTTCAAATATGCTGTTGATCATTACATACTCGAGAATAGTGTTCTGGCTGATGTTATCTGTCACCTGAATGTAATAAAAGGCTTTTTAAAGTCTGTACTGAGGCATTCTGATATCTCGTGTAATCTCCTCCCCTAACATCTAAGAGAAACAAAAATATTAAAATATTTCTACTAGATAACTTAGCTGACCTTTCACAAGTGCCCCTTAAGTCATGAGAGCCTGAATAGACAGACATAAGGGTAGGAAATCAGCAAGTTAAAACTTCCTAAGTCTTTGAACTCCGCATTCTTTCTCTCATATCCTCACACATGCATTTGCTTAACAGTTTCTTGGGTTTCATTCCTCAAGTGCACAGGAAGAGGTTTATGAATGCAGAAGTCTTCAAGAGGTGGCAGGGAAAGGGACCCTCCTAAAGTAAATAATCAACACCCCACCTTCCTTCCACTAGAAAGTACAGGCAGCCTACAGTTATAAAATCAAAGCTACCTGAGCGCAGTGGCTCACACCTGTAATCCCAGCACTTAGGGAGGCTGAAGTGGGTGGATCACGAGGTCAGGAGTTCAAGACCATCCTGGCCAACATGGTGAAACCCCATCTCTACTAAAAATATAAAAATTAGCCAGGCGTGGTTGTACATGCCTGTAATCCCAGCTACTCGGGAGGCTGAGGCAGGAGAACTGTTCAAACCCGGGAGGTGGAGGTTGCAGTGAGCCGGGATCATGCCATTGCACTCTCCAGCCTAGGCGACAGAGCAAGACTCCACCTTGAAAAATAAATAAATAAAAGCCAAAACAAATACTCAGAATCGGCCAGGCACGGTGGCTCACACCTGTAATCCCAGCACTTTGGGAGGCCAAGGCAGGTGGATCACCTAAGGTCAGGAGTTCAAGCAGTTGGATCACCTAAGGTCAGGAGTTCGAGATCAGGCTGGCCAACATGGCGAAACCCCATCTCTACTAAAAATACAAAAAAAAAAAAAAAAATTATCTGGGCATGGTGGCACATGCCTGTAATCCCAGCTACTTGGGAGGCTGAAGCAGGAGAATTGTTTGAACCCAGGAGGCAGACGTTGCAGTGAGCCCAGATCACACCATTGCACTCCAGCCTGGACAATGGAGCAAGACTCTGTCTCAAAAAAAAAAAAACAAATACTCAGAATCACAAAAACTATTTCCAAATGAGACCTGATGAGGACAAGTCTGACAACCCAGAAGACAGTTGTTCTCCTGAAGTGAAACTTCTAAAATAAAATATCACATAGCCTGCAGGCTAAAAATGCCAGCAATTCCTCCAAAGAGGAAGCAAAAGACCACGCAGCTAACTTCCTATACATCCAGACACAACGGAGTGATGTAATACCCTCATTGAGAATATTTTTTCTCTTTTTCCTTCTATCTTTGGGCTCAAGTATTCAAACAGGATTGCCCTTCCTGTCAATTAATACCCTTGACAAACATAGGTCACTTACAGTCACTAAGCAAAGGAGAAGTTTCAGACATAAACTCTTCAGACTTTCAGAACCTTCTGCACAAAGCAATGAATCCAAACTCTCCATCAAGTTCTGAGAAAGAGAACCAATAAGCATTAAACCATACCAGATAACAGCCCACCTTTGTCTAACTCTGGGTTATGTTATACAGGGTAATGTGAATAACACACAATAAAACAACAATATCATTTCCTTAGGCCTAGAACTTACAAGATTAGATAAAGAAAAGGAGGACCTTTTTCTCAGGCTGTGGTTGCTAAGAAAGAAAAATAGGAAGATTTCAAAATCTAGCTATATTGAGAAAAATGCTTTAGAACAGTTGCACAAGAGAGTAAAGAATTCACTGTTCTACCAAATTAATGAATGTCTGCAGTCTGTCATCCCCATACAAACGTTTAGATTACAAGGAAGCAAATAAAAAAGGGAAACCTAATGGTTAAATAATTGTATATAAGTTTCTTTTCTTTTCCTTTTTTTTTTTTTTCTTTTTTGAGACAGAGTCTCACTCTGTCTGTCAGCCAGGCTGGAAGGCAGGGCATGTTCATAGCACACTGCAACCTCAAACTCCTGGGATCAAGTCATCCTCCCACCTCAGCCTCCTGAATAGCTAGGACCACAGATGTGTGCCGCCACACCCAGGTTTTTTTTTTTTTTTCTTTTTCTTTATAGAGACAAGGTCTCACTATGTTGCCCAGGGTGGTCTCAAACTCCTGGGCTCAAGTGATCCTCGGCCTCCCAAAGGGTTGGCACTGCAGGTGTGAACCACTATGCCTGGCAAGTTTCATTATTTGGTAAAGAAAGCATAACACTTGATTCAGGCACACTGAATAAATGAAAAAGAAACAGTATCATTACAGGCTATCACTAGCCATATAAACTATCCAACGAAGCTAACTTGTGTCCATCCTCGTCTCCGCTTGGCAATGTAATTGGAATTTATCACTTGCACTAAAAGCCAGCTGACAGACCCAAACTAATCAAAAGATGAAACCCTTGTATACTACAATAAAGGAAAGATGAAAAGAAATATTCTACATTAAATGAGGGAGGAGAATAGATGGAGAATAAGGATTTAAGCATGCTGGAAGGCCAAGGTAAGCTGCTTCAGTTCAATTCAATAAATATGTGAGCATCTACTCTGTGCTGAATATTGTGCTTTAAAAGAATATACGAAAAAACCCAGACCACGACCCTTGCTCTCAAAGTGCTTTTAGTCTAATGGGAGAGAAAAACAAGCCAACAGTTTCAATTCAGTGGTTACTATGATGGAAATATACACAGAGGAATGGAATTTGCTCTAAAGTCACCTATTCCAAGACCCCTCAGGAGTGAGTTATATTTTGAAAATTCAATAAGAATTGGGGAGGAAAGGAATTCCAGACAGGTATCAGCATCATCAAAGACACATACAGAAAGAAATGGCCCTGGTGTGGGGTTGGAATAAAAGTAGTTTGTTTTTAAGGGAGTATAAAGAATGAGGCACAGTGGTGAGATATAAGCCTGGAGAAGTAAATATGGTGCAGATTTTGAAAGTTTTATAAGTCTAACTAGGGAGTTTGGTCTTTATCCTGTTAGTGACAGGAGACTAATGAAGGATTTTAAGCAGGAAAGATGTACACACTAGCGTAAGATATATACACTAATACCACACAGTTGTGGTGTCAGTGTGGATGATGGATTTAAAGATGGTAAGCTTGAAAGCACAGAGACTAATGAGGACTTCAATTTCCTGACACAGTTGCCATGTCTTATTTGCCTCTTGTATCCTCAGCGCCTACCACAGTACCTGGCATATAGGGGCCCAACAAATATTTGTCAAGAGAATGAATGGGCCGGGCGCAGTGGCTCACGCCTGTAATCCCAGCACTTTGGGAGGCCAAGGCAGGCAGATCACCTGAGGTCAGGAGTTCGAGACCAGCCTGGCCAACATGGTGAAACCCTGTCTCTACCACAAATACAAAAATTAGCTGAGTGTGGTGGTGCATGCCTGTAATCCCAGCTACTCAGGTGGCTGAGGCAGGAGAATTGCTTGAACCCGGGACAGGGAGGTTGCAGTGAGCCGAGATTGCACCACTGGACTCCAGCCTAGGTGACAGAGTGAGACTCCGTCTCAAAAAAAAAAAAAAAAAAGAATGAATGAAGGCATCACTGTAATAGTTCTGGTGAGAGATAGCATAACAGAGATGGTGGGAACAGAAGAAGACAAGTATGAGGAATATGAACTGAGGTAAAATTAGCTAACTTGGTGATCATCTGAAGATAAAAGATGAGAAGTCCCCTCATCACAGCGTGGGGCCTGTGAAGACAGCTGCTCCCATTCTGAAAGAGAATGAATGAGGAAGAAGAGATGCAGGAGAAACAGTGAGCTCCATTCTGGATATATCAAACAAGAAGTACTTATGGGATGTGTCAGTGAGTACACTCAGCAAGTACTTGCAGAGTATACACTCTGAGATCATGAAGAGACATTAAGGCTAAAGACCGAGACTTAGCAGTCATCAACATACAAGCAGTAGTTAGAACTATGAGAATGAGAAGCTATCTGGGATTTTACCATGACATATATACGAACTGCAAAAAGCCAGAATTTAAAAATAACTCTAAGTATTAAATATTTGTATATTCATAATTATATATTAATAACTTTTTTGTAACCTAATCATTATAAAGATTCTCTAGTATACAGATTTATTTTAAATTTAATGAGTGACAGAAGACTGTTCTTCAAAGTTTAAATAACATTCATTCGATATGGTGTCCAACACTGCAAATCATAAGGGACATATTCAGAATACGAAAAGAACTCTTATAACTCGACAATAAAAGACACCCCCATCTAGAAATGGGCAAAGGATATGAAAGACATTTCTCCAAAAAAACAAATAAAGAAAAGATAGACAAAAACAACTGTTGACATAATGTGCAGAAACTTGAACCCTCATGCATTGCTAGTGAAATTATAAAATGGAACAGCCACTATGGAAAAATGGTTTGGTAGTTCCTAAAATGTCAAATATAGAGTTACCATGTGACCCAGCAATTCCACACCTAGGTATATGCCCAAGGTAATTTAAAACATATGTGTGGCCTGAGTGCAGTGGGTCATGCTTATAATCTCAGCACTTTGGAAGGCTGAGGCAGAAGGATCACTTGAGGCCAGGAGTTCAAGACCAGCTGGGTCAACATAGCAAGACCTCATCTCATGAATAAATAAATAAATAAATAAGAGCATACATCCATACAGAAACTTATACATGAACGTTCATAGCAGCTTTATTCCTAATAGCCAAAATGTTGAAAGGACCCAAATATCTATCAACTGAGGAATGGCTAAACAAAATATAGTGAGTATCTCCAGCCAAAGGAATATTATTAGGCAATAAAAATGAAATACTGATACATCCTATAATATGGATGAACCACAAAAACATTATGTGAAGTAACTGCTAGACTCAAAAGGCTACATATGATATGATTCCATTTATATGAGGTGTCCAGAACAGCTAAACCCATAAAGACATAAAGCAGATTAATGCTTGCCAAGGGTTGAGAAGAGTGGAGAATTGGGGAATGACTGCTAATGGGTACAGGTTTTCTTTCTAGGGTGATGAAAATGTTCTGAAATTAATAGTGATGATAATTGTATAATTCTATGAATATACTAAAATCCACTGGATTGTATGCTTTATTTATTTTCTTCTTTTTGAGACGGGGTCTTGCTCTGTTGCCCAGGCTGGAGTGCAGTGGCATGATCTTGGTTCACTGCAACCTCCACCTCCCAGGTTCAAGCAGTCCTACCACTTCAGCCTCCCCCAACTAGCTGGGACTTACAGGCACGTGCCACCATACCCAGCTAATTTTTTGTGGAGACAAGGTTTTGCCTTGTTGCCCACGCTGGTCTCAAACTCCTGAGCTCAAGCAATCCGCCTGCCTTGGCCTCCCAAAGCGCTAGGATTACAGGCATGAGCCATGGCGCCTGGTCAGATTGTACAATCTAAAAGGGTGGATGTATGCTATATGAATTATAAGGCTGTTATTTTAAAAAGATAGTGTCAAACAGCAGAAGAAAAATTCCGATAAAATCAAAGTAATTGTGTTAAATAAGCTTAAAGTTTAGAATTAAAGTTACCCTTGTATGTTGTTATATTTTATTTAAATTCATAAATGTTCTTAAGAATGTATGATCATAGGATACGAGTAACAAAATAAACTATTCTGTCTTTATCTGGCAGGGAAAGAATACCTCCATTCAAATTGGAATTTAAAATTTTCCTTTATTCAGATAAAGCAAATCTGTGAAATAAAAACATCCAAATGCAAGGCCAAATTCAATCATCTGTATCTTTCTGAGTCCAAATCTTTGAGTACATTTGTCTGCTGATAGTGTCCAGGAACAGCTGCCAGAAGCTGCCATCCACAGGCACATCTGCAGCTTATGCCTCACCTTCATGCACAGCTCTGCCTTGTCAAAGCCCATCAGCATGTTGATAATGTCAAACCCAGAGGTAGACTTATTCTTTTGATGGACTCCTCGAATGAGTGCGCACAGGGTCTGCAGAAATGAGAGAAAGAATTCTTTCTGGAAAGGAAGTCTCAAAACTAGGACACTGGGTCTGTAGACCCACATTGCAGTCTCATCCTTACACAGCTGACATTGAATAAATTCAATTTCTCTGAGTTCTGAGCTCCAAAACACAGTCTGAGTTTTTGTGGGGTTTTCTGTTTGGTTCAGGTTTTTTTTTGTTTGTTTTTTTTTTGAGACAAGGTCTCGCCCTTCACCAAGGCTGTAGTGCAGTGGCATAATCACAGCTCACTACAGCCTTGACCTCCTGGGCTCAGGTGATCCTCCCACCTCAGCCTTCCAAGTAGCTGAGATGACAGGTGTGCTCCACCACACCTGGTTAATTTTTTTATTTTTTGTAGAGACAGGGTCTCACCATGTTGCCCAGACTGGTCTCCAACACCTGGGCTCCAGTGATCCTCCTGCCTCAGCCTCCCAAAGTTCTGGAATTAGAAATGTGAGCCACTGCGCCCAGCCCAGTCTGAGTTTCAGTATGTGCAAAATCCAACAAATAAAAGAGGAACAGTAACTGAGACTGCTGTCATCCTCATTTTTTATTTTCTTGTCATCTCGTTTTTAAAAATTATAAAGCAGACTAGGAGGTGATATTCAAAGATTAAAAATAGTTCTTGAGTTCAATCATGGGATTGGTGGAGTTTTCCTTTATTTAAAATTAATTTTGGGGCCGGACGCAGTGGCTCACGCCTCTAATCCCAACACTTTGGGAGGCTGAGGCAAGTGGATCACCTGAGGTCAGGAGTTCGAGACCAGCCTGGCCAACATGGTGAAACCCAGTCTCTATTAAAAATACAAAAAATTAGCCAAGTGTGGAGGCAGATGCCTGTAATCCCAGCTACTCAGGAGGCTGAGGCAGGAGAATCCTTGAACTCAGGAGACGGATGTTGCAGTGAGCCGAGATCGCTCCATTGCACTCCAGCCTGGGCAACAAGAGTGAAACTCCATCTCAAAAATAATAATAATAATAATTTTGGCATTTATATTACAGTTTAAGAGTTCGTTTTGTTTTGTTTTGTTTTTTGTTTTTGTTTTTGTTTGAGACGGAGTCTCACTCTGTCACCCAGGCTAGAGTGCAGTGGTGCGAGTGATCCCGGCTCACTGCAACCTCCACCTCCTGGGTTCAAGTGATTCCCATGCTTCGGTCTCCCTAGTAGCTGGAGATACAGGTGTGTGCCACCACGCCCGGCTAATTTTTGTAGTTTTTTAATAGAGACAGGGTTTCATCATGTTGGCCAGGCTGGTATTGAACTCCTGCCAGTGATCCGCCCCCCTCAGCCTCCCAAAGTGTTGGGATTACAGGCGTGAGCCACCACGCCTGGCCAACAGTTTTTATAATTATTTTTAATAACTACAACAGTTAAGTCCCTATATAATAGCCAACTGCTTCAAATCTTAAAATCTTCATAATCCTCATCCACTACTTACTAGCTATGAGAACCTAGACGCACACATTAGTTAACTTTCCAGTGGCTCAGTTTTCTCATCTATAAAGTAGGAATGATAATAATAGCATCCATCTTGTAGGAACGTTATGAGGGCTATGTGAAATAATACTGTAAAGTACTTAGTCCCTGGAACTCTGTTAGAGCTCAGTAAGTATAAGCTATTATAACAATGTACAATATTTTATGGGTCACTAAGTGGCTTAATGTCAACTTATTTCCACTGAAATAAAACAGTCTACAATTCATGCCCACACAAAGAGCACTGCAATTACTGGAAGTACAATTTCCAACTTTC
The DNA here is from genome assembly GCF_028885625.2 of Pongo pygmaeus. Lineage (NCBI taxonomy): Eukaryota > Metazoa > Chordata > Mammalia > Primates > Hominidae > Pongo > Pongo pygmaeus. The sequence continues at coordinate 107,319,217 of NC_072381.2, forward strand.
ATTGAGCCCCTACGCTACAACTTAAAATGTGGAACTTACTGTGCCAAAAGTTAACAAAGCTATAGAATAAACATGGTCCATCTTTCTGGGACATCAACTCAAGAGGTAATTATTATCGCCATTCCACAGATGAGAAAACTGGGGCTCGCAAACTGATCTGCCTAACTAGTATGTTAGAAACTTAAACCCAATCTATCACAAGTTCCAATAAAATTATTTATCCCATCATGGATTCTTCATATTCCTTTTTTTTTTTTTGAGACGGAGTCTCGCTCTGTCGCCCAGGCTGGAGTGCAGTGGCACCATGTCAGCTCACTGCAAGCTCCGCCCCCCAGTTCACACCATTCTCTCACCTGAGCCTCCCAAGTAGCTGGGATTACAGGCATGCACCACCACGCCCAGCTAATTTTTTGTATTTTTAGTAGAGATGGGGTTTCACCATGTTAGCCAGGATGGTCTCGATCTCCTGATCTCATGATCCGCCCGCCTTGGCCTCCCAAAGTGCTGGGATTACAGGCGTGAGCCACCACGCCCGGCCCAGGATTCTTCATATTCTAAACCTATCAATCACTGCCCTAAGTACTCTCAATCTAGGCTATACTAAACTTACTAGACTAAATTTTAGAAACTTTGTCACCATTCATTCAATAAGAACTTACTTCTAGAGTACCATTTGCTACGCACTGCTCTCTGTGCACAAGGAGTATTCTACTCACTGGAAACAAACTACTGAATGAAACTCTCAAAGTCTCTTCCCTCAAGAAGTCTGTAGTATATCTCTATCACCCAGCCCAATGCCTGGCATATAACATTATTCAAGGAATAGTTGTTGAATGAATCTTATGATCATGCCACTTAACATAAAGAACAGTTTCTTAATGTTTTCTGAATTACAGATCCCTTTCAAAATCTTTGGTTTTTGAGATGGAATCTCGCTCTGTTGCCCAAGCTGGGGTGCAGTGGTGCAATCTCGGCTCACTGCAACCTCTGCCTCCCAAGTTCAAGCGATTCTCCTGCCTCAACCTCCTGAGTAGATGGGATTACAGGCGCCCGCCACCATGCCCAGCTAATTTTTATATTTTTAGTAGAGGTGGGTTTCACCATGTTGGTCAGGCTGGTCTCGGACTCCTGACCTCAGGTGATCTGCCCACCTCGGCCTCCCAAAGTGCTGGGATCACAGGCATGAGCCACCGTGATAAAGACTAATCATTCTTGCCTCAGTTTCCTCTCTATTTCTTCCCTTTCTCAAGTAAAAACAAGAATTCTAAGAATCTACTTTAGCATTAGATCAAATTATACAAATGGATACGATTACTCCTAAGTGTCAATTTGTATAAATAGAAAGATGGCTAAACAAACATGGCATAAATATTTGGTAACTTACAGAAATAAAAAAGAAAACCTCATACCTCAGAGCAACTCTAGGTTCCTCAGTTCCAACAGATGTGTTACAATTCCTTTCTCCTGTTAAACAAGACTTCCCCAGTCTCCCAGCCTTGTACCTGCAATGCATTGACAACTCGAATTGGATGCTCCTCTCCCAGAGCCTGGATGCAGTGTTGGAATAGGCAATTAATATTGTCCTTGATCTTCATTAACTCCTCACCATCAAGAGATTCCAGCTTGCCTTCTAGGTACTCTAAATTCACCTGCCAAGAAAACAAATAAGGGGCAGAGTGCATTTTTAGCTTAGCGCCTAGAATATATGAGAAGGCAATTTTAGTTAACAGGAAATTCCACAGATGCCACCAACTCTTACCTTCATGAGAAAGAGCTCCTCCCAAAACCGAGGACTGCACTTACTGGGGTCCTCTGTCTGAAACCAGAAGATAAGCACATTCAGCCTTCCCAGCTAACACCAAAAGCATTAAGAATACTATACATAAATACTACACATAGTCAACCTTAGTTTTCTTTTTCTTTTTTTTTTTTTTTTTTGAGACGGAATCTCGCTGTCGCCCAGGCTGGAGTGCAGTGGCGCGATCTCGGCTCACTGCAGGCTCCGCCCCCTGGGGTTCACGCCGTTCCCCCGCCTCAGCCTCCCAAGTAGCTGGGACTACAGGCGCCCACCACCTCGCCCGGCTAATTTTTTGTATTTTCAGTAGAGACGGGGTTTCACCGTGTTAGCCAGGATGGTCTTGATCTCCTGACCTCATGATCCGCCCACCTCGGCCTCCCAAAGTGCTGGGATTACAGGCGTGAGCCACCGCGCCCGGGCCCCTTAGTTTTCAAAATTAACTTTGAAAATTCTTGGTCATTCTAAACTGCTAGAAGGGGAAAAAGAACACTTACCTCTTTGTGTTTTTTTTCCCAAGTGGAAAACCGTGTGCATGGATATATATTCTCTGCACCAAAAGTTAAATAATAGCTCAAAGAACTTCCCTAAAATATTTATCTTCTAGCAAGAAATGAACATAAACATCAGAATAAGTTAGTCACATCACAACATGTCTCCCGTGCATTGGTACGGTGTTGTTTTCAAACCTATTCACATATGTGAAATACAATCCAGTGAGCCAGGAAGGACAGATATTATCACCGTCCTCCCGTTTTAGGAAAGAGAGTCCACAAAGTTAAGTGACTTACACAAGTTCAGGAGCCAGAATTCAGATCACCTCAGTAATACCGCAGTGGTTTTTACAGCATGCTGTGTTGACTGCTTCTACTTGCCCTCCATATGCATTTAGTATTCTGTACGGAGCTTTTAATGTGCTCTAAATTTCTTAATTTAAATTGGTCCAAAGAGTAAGCAAAATCATGCTAAAATCCAAAATTTCCTAGCAATAATTTTCAAACAAATTATAGGAAGTCAGAAGCTGCTGGTTAATGGGTAAAATAAGAAAAAGAGAACCCCGGCCAGGCGCGGTGGCTCACGCCTGTAATCCTAACACTTTGGGAGGCTGAGGCGGGCGGATCACGAGGTCAGGAGATCAAGACCACCCTGTCTAACACGGTGAAACCCCATCTCTACTACAAATACAAAAAATTAGCCGGGCGTGGTGGTGGGCACCTGTAGTCCCAGCTACTTGGGAGGCTGAGGCAGGAGAATGGCGTGAAGTCAGGAGGCAGAGCTTGCAGTGAGCCGAGATTGCACTGCTGCACTCCAGCCTGGGCGACAGAGCAAGATTCCGTCTCAAAAAAAAAAAAGAAAAAGAAAAAGAGAAGCCCTACTTTAAAGAAAGGGGAATGGCATAAAATAAGTAGGTCAATAGCCCACTACCACCTTAAGTTGACCTTTTAAAACTACTACCAGGAGACAGCCAGGTGCAGTGGCCCATGCCTGTAATCCCAGCTACTCGGGAGGCTGAGGCAGGAGAATCGCTTGAACCCAGGAGGCAGAGGTTGCGGAGAGCTGAGATCATGCCATTGCACTCCACCCTGGGCAACAAGAGCAAAACTCCATCTCAAAAACAAAAATAAATAAATAAAAATAAATAAGTAAATAGGCCAGGCACAGTGGCTCACACCTGTAATGTCAGCACTTTGTAGGGCTGAGGCGGGTGGATCACCTGAGGTCAAGAGTTCGAGACCAGCCTGGCCAACATGGTGAAACCTCATCTCTACTAAAAATACAAAAATGGCCGGGCACAGTGGCTTACACCTGTAATCCCAGCACTTTGGCAGGCCGAGTCTGAGGCGGCTGGATCACGAGGTCAGGAGATGGAGGCCATCCTGGCTAACACAGTGAAATAAAAAATACAAAAAATTAGCCAGGTGTGGTGGCAGGAGCCTGTAGTCCCAGCTACTCAGGAGGCTGAGGCAGGAGAATGGCTTGAACCCGGGAGGTGGAGGTTGCAGTGAGCCATGATCGTGCCACTACACTCTGGCCTGGGCAACAGAGTGAGACTCAGTCTCAAAAAAGAAAACAAAACAAAAATTAGCCAGGCATGGTGGCATGTGCCTACAATCCCAGCTACTTCGGAGGCTGAGGCAGGAGAATTGCTTGAACACAGGAGGTGGAGGCTGTAGTGAGCCGAGATCACACCACTGCAGTCCAGCTTGGGCGACAGAGCAAGACACCATCTCAAAATAAATAAATAAATAAATGATTAATTAATTAAAATAAAGCAGCATAAAATTAGTTAACTAATGTCATCAGTAGTTAAGTCCTGATCTAATAAAATATTAATAATCTCTTCTGGATTTTGTTTTCCTTTTTTTTCTTTTTTTTTGAGATAGAGTCTTGCTCTGTCACCCAGGCTATAGTGCAATGGCATGATCTCAGCTTACTGCAACCTCTGCCTCCCGGGTTCAGGCGATTCTCCTGCCTTGGACTCATATAAATAGCTGAGATTATAAGCACGTACCACCACGCCCAGCTAATTTTTGCATTTTTAGTAGAGATGGGGTTTTACTACCTTGGCCAGGCTGGTCTCAAACACCTGACCTCATGTGATCTGCCCCCCTTGGCCTCACAAACTGCTGGGATTACAGGTGTGAGCCACCACGCCTAGCCTCTTCTGGATTTTTAATTGAAAATGGCATAAAGAAGCAACATCTCTGGCCTTCTCACAACGTCCTCATTTTTATATTAATTATTTATTTTATTTATTTACTTATTTTAGAGATAAGTTCTCACTCTGTCACCCAGGCTGGGTGCAATGGTGCAATTATAGCTAGCCGCTGCCTTGAACTCCTGGGCTCAAGGGATCCTCCCACCTCAGCCTCCTATAGTAGCTAGGAGTAGCTGGTACTACCTGGGACTACAGATACACACCACTACACCCACCTAATTTTGTTATTAGAGATGGGAGTCTTGATATGTTGCCCGAGATGGTCTCAAACTTCTGGCCCCAAGCAATCCATGCACCTCAGCCTCCCAGGGTAGCTGGGATTACAGGTGTGAGCTACCACGCCCAGCCACTTAATGGATTCTATCTATCACTTTCTCTCAAGTCCTGCTCCCAAGCAGGGGTCACAGTTTGACCCTCACACTTCTGTAATATCATTGTATTGTCTACAAATGAAACTGAGGGAATTCATGGAACTGGCACTTCCCATCCCCAAAGCTCACTCAAGCAGGAGTTGTATACACCAAGCTTGCGTAAGAAAGAAAGAATCCTTTTTTTTTTTTTTTTGAGATGGAGTCTCGCTCTGTCGCCCAGGCTGGAGTGCAGTGGTGCGATCTCGGCTCACTGCAAGCTCCACCTCCCTGGTTCATGCCATTCTCCTACCTCAGCCTCCCAAGTAGCTGGGACTACAGGTGCCCACCACCACTCTCGGCTAATTTTTTGTATTTTTAGTAGAGATGGGGTTTCACCATGTTAGCCAGGATGGTCTCGATCTCCTGACCTCATGATCCGCCCGCCTCGGCCTCCCAAAGTGCTGAGATTACAGGCATGAGCCACCGCGCCCAGCCAAAAGAATCCTAATAGGATCCTAGCACCTACTTATTTTCTCTGTATACCTGCTTGTACTGGCCTGGGCAATCTGCATTAATCTTCTGCACTGTTTCCAAGGCTTAACAAAGTTAGGTATTTTAGTGGACTGAATTATTTATTCTTAGCCATGGCTTTGGAATCAGGCACCAGGGTTCAAATCACAGCTCCATCACCTTCCAGCAGAGATCTCAAATTACTTCATCTGTTAAATGAGGATACTACCAGTGCCCTCACAGAATTCCTGTCAGAATTAGAACTCCTCTATATTTAGTGATACATTCAGAATGCTCCAGGCACATAGTAGAAACCCAATATATGGTCTTTTTTTTTTTCTTTTTTTTGAGATAGGGTCTCACTCTCTTGCCCAAGCTAGAATGCAGTGGCATGATCACAGTTCACTGCAGCCTTGACCTCCTGGGCTTCAGCAATCCTCCCACTTCAGCCTCCCAAGTAGCTGGGACTACAGGCACACGCCACCACACCTGGATAATTTTTGTATTTTTTTTGTAGAGACGAGGTTTTGCCATGTTGCCCAGGCTGGTCTTGAACTCCTGGGCTCAAGAGATCCACCCACTCAGCCTCCCAAAGTCCTAGGATTACAGGCATGGGCCACTACACCCAGCCAGTAATTCTTTTTGTAAGTATTATTCTACTTTATGCGTACTACTTATGACCAGAATTTCAGAAGGCAGGTACCCCTGCAGCATATCTAATTAATCTTCCCTGATAGTGTATATTTTTTTTTTTTTGAGATAGGGTCTCACTCTGTTGCCCAGGCTGGAGTGTAGTGGCACGATCTCAGCTCACTGCAACCTCTGCCTCCCGGGTTCAAACGATTCTTGTGCCTCAGCCTCCCGAATAGCTGGGATTACAGGAGCGAGCCACCATGCCCGGCTAAGTTTTGTATTTTTAGTAGAAATGGGGTTTCACCATGTTGGTCAGGCTGGTCTCGAACTCTTGACCTTGTGATCCACCCACCTCACCCTCCCAAAGTGCTGGGATTACAGGCGTGAGCCACCGCGCCCGGCCCCTGATAGGGTATGTTTTACAATATAGGCTTGGACCATATTCAATCAGTTCTGAAGACCCAAAGAAATCCCCAACCCAATTACTAATAATTCCTCAGTTATCCCATATAGTTGGAGAACGAGATAGTCCTAAGTAATTATTTCCTTTACCAACAACTTGAGATGGAATATAATAATGTATCCTTTAAAAGTATCTGAATTATAGAATTCTAGGTCCAAAAGAAACTTAATGGGACATCCAGGATAAGACAGCCCTAAGTTAGAGCATAAGGAGAGCAAGTCTTTCTTTAAAATATTCAGAAAAGGAGCTTCCCCAGCCTTCCTCCCTCCTTTCAATTGTTTTACCTGGCTCATGGCAACAACCTATAAGGACAACACAATAACAACCTATATTAATTAATACACGATTATAATCTCTACTCTGACAGCTTTCATTTTTGCCCTCAAACCCTCTTTCTCTCTCCTCTCCCACATCCCCCAAGGAACCTGAAGGTAGCAGGCAGAGGTAAGGGTATTTCTCATCTTGGACTAAGAAACTAAAGAGTCAAGCTGTACACAACAAGGCTGCAGGCCTTACCATGAAGATCTCATCATACATCAGCACCACTTTTTCCTTCAGTGGTTTTTTGGAGGCTGAAGATTTCCGGAGCAAACCTCCACGTTTCTCTACCTGTGCCATGGTTAGAGAATCTGTGAACAGAAAGTCACATTTTAGGATAGTGAAAATACTCAGTATGATACTATAATGGCAGATATATGTCATACATTTGTCCGAGCCCACAGAATATACAACACCAAGAGTGAACTCTAATGTAAACTGTGGACTTTGGGTGGTAACAATATATGAATGTAAGTTCATCATTTATAACAAATGCCACTCTAGTAGGGGATGCTGTCAATAGAGGAGGCAGTGCATGTGTGAAGGAAGCAGATGTATGGGCTATCTCTGCCCTCTCCTTTCAATTTTGCTGTGAACCTAAAAACAGCTCTAAAAAAATTAAATCTTAGAAAAGAAAAGAAAGCCAGTCAGTGCCAGAATGCTCTCCAAGGTGCTGGAGTCACTGACGTACCACTTAATGAGAAAACGTTTAGGAAGAACTGATAACCATGCTACAGAGCTTGTGCATCTGTCCAACACTCCCCTCCCTGACTAGGTAATGTCAAGGTTTAAATCATTACTTGGCCAACAGCACAACACATTTTACATTCTTAAAATGTGCCAGTGGACAAGGCTAAAAGCAGATCCAAAACCAAACACAAAAGTGTAACTCGCTCCATCTGTAATAGGTCTGGCCATATATTTGAGGTTGATGGAAAGAAGGCAGCAAAGCACACTATGCCCACAGACTGATGGTGAAGTTAAATTTCAAATATTGATCGAGCTTAGGACCATTAAGGCAAGAAGTGTGCCGCAGACTGATGTGCTTCATTGATTTCCCCAAAGTAAGTAGGTCCTCGTCACTGCAAAGTACTTGGCCTTCACTGCCTCATAAATCACACTGCACTTGACTGTCTTTAGAAATTCCTCTGGAAAGAGACCCAAGGCAGAAAATAGCAGCTAAGAGGCCAAAAAAATCTGATTCTAAAATAACTGAATAGAGTAATGTACTACTTTCAAATTTAATTGTGTGTACGTATAAATATATATACATGTAAAACACTATTGCAGATCAAACTCCAAGGTATTTTTTAATTCTATATAAAAGTAGTTCCATGAATCATGCCCAAATGTTCCCATCTTGCTTCAAGGGATTCTCAATTTTTTTTTTTCAATTGAGAACCCGAAATCCCACAAGTCTTTACTGTGAATTTACACATATTCCCTTCACCTCCCAGGTTCTTTTCATTATTAACAAAGTTCCTCTCTTTCCTTTAAATCCTACGCTCTAGATATAAAACTTAATCTCATCCAATGACAAGTATGTGAGATAGGAAGAGGCCGGATTTTACTTCCAGACAAATCCGACACAGCAGAACTAATTTTGATCAGTGACTTTTGGAAAATATGTACTATCTTTCTGATCAAAATCAAAATTTTGTTTAAGGAAGACATGTATCCAATAATACAAAAGATTGTATCTTAGACATTGTCCTTCTCTAATACATATAGCAAAAAGAGGAGATTCATCTTTGAGCATACACTAAAGCATAGGAAATTTCTCCAACTAGATATTTTTATTTTATTTTTAGACTTTTTTTTTTTTTTGATATGGAGTCTCACCCTGTCACCCAGGCTGGAGTACAATGGCGCGATCTCAGCTCACTGAAACCTGTCTCCCAGGTTCAAGTGATTCTCCTGCCTCAGCCTCCTGAATAGCTGGGATTACAGGTGCATACCACCATGCCTGGCTAATTTTTTGTATTTTAGTAAAGACGGGGTTTCACTATGTTGGCCAGGCTGCTCTTGAATTCCTGACCTCGTGATCCACCTGCCTCGAGTGCTGGGATTACAGGCGTGAGCCACTGTCCCCAGCCTGACCTAAAATTTTACTAAGACATATCTCTATCAAGGCTTAATTTAGCCCTCAAATTCTGTTATGATCCAGAGAGAACTGATGAAAAAAATAATAACAATAACGAAAAGAGAAGACTCTTTGGGACAATTTACATTTTATTGATCATGACTTTTCCTTAAAGCATGAAATACAGCCTCCATTCAAAACATTCTTGTGTCTTTTAAACACGTTGTCAAGAGGAAGATGTCCTTATCCAGGAAAAATAAATTGGAAATCAAGAGAATCCTATTAGAATAAATCAAAAGCAATGCAATTCTAAACTTAGTGGATATGGATCTTGCCTGTGCTCAGCTTCAACCAGTTAATTAGCAGGAAGAGTGGGAACCACAAGTTCTTAGACGTGAAAAGTACATGTTTACAAATATCCCCTTCTGAGGATTTATAATTGGGTTACAGCTAATCAATGTCCACCCCAAATCTAATAAATTCACTTTCTCTATTTCAGAATCAATACTTTCTAATAAGCAAAGGGAACAAGAGAGGAGGGAAAAACAATTCCAATCCAAACTACCAAATTTCCTAAGAAATTAAATTATTTTCATCATTCTCCTTCCATCTGGAGCAGCGGGAAAATCAGCCAAGGCCTCAACTCATTACTCTCTGTCATCACAGGCAACTGAAATTTACCACCCAAGCTGCCTGAAATGTGACTGGAAAATGACAACATAAAGTCTTCTCCTCCTGCCAGCACTCCTACCCAGGGAGTTTCTAAGGTGGCAGACTGGGAGAACTATAGAACTCTAACAAAACTTTTTCTTTGGGTCTCAGAAATTAAGCCTATGCTCCTAATTTTGAAAGTAAAATATCGGCCGGGCACAGTGGCTCACGCCTGTAATCGCAGCACTTTGGGAGGCCAAGGTGGGTGGATCACCTAAGGTTGGGAGTTCGAGATCAGCCTGACCAACATGCAGAAACCCCGTCTCTGCTAAAAATACAAAATTAGCCAGGCATGGTGGCTCATGCCTGTAATCGCAGCCACTCAGGAGGCTGAGGCAGGAGAATCGCTTGAACCTGGGAGGTGGAGGTTGCGGTGAGACGAGATTGCACCACTGCACTCCAGCCTGGGCAACAAGAGTGAAACTCCATCTCTAAGAAAAAGTAAAATATCTGATTGGTAGAGCAGAAAGTTGCAGCACATCAGTAATGTGAGTGTAATCTGTACATTCTCAAGCACTTTTTTCCTATTTCACAACCATCCCCCTCCTTCCCAGAGGAGAGAACCAGCATCAGCTGAGAAATTGCAAGGCATAATGGAACAAGCAACCAGCAGAACTGAGACTAGAACACAGGTCTCCCAACCAACTTGGCGACATGGACAAGTTACTGTGCTTCTCAGTTTCCTCACAAGTAAAACAAGAGGATCGAACCAGACTATTATCTAATGATTCTCTCGGCATCACTGAAATACCACAAATATATAAAAAGCACCTAAAGCCCTAGTTTAGGCACTATAGGATTAAAGAGAGGAAACTCTAGACCTGATTCTCTGGGAGCTCATAATCTACTGGCAGAGACACATAACAACCCATAGTGCAAAGCAAATCATGAGAAATAAACGAGTAGAAGTACAAAGAAAATGCTATGGGATAATAAAGGAGAGAAAGAAACATTCTGTGACCATGCTACGACCCCTGTTGATCCAAGCTTTTAAATTCTTCTGGCAAAGAAGCAGATACAGCAAAGGCACAGTAATCCCATAGAAATGTCAGTTTAGGCTTTAAGGCAGTGTCTCAGACATAAGACATAGACAAATTATAAAAAAGAATCAGGCAACTTTTCAATACTAATTTCACCTACCATCAAACTTACAAATGGTTTCAAACCCCCTCAACTGAATGGTAAATCAATGAAGGCTTTTATTCCTAAACCTGAAAGACTGTTAGCCACGTGAGCTGCTGTCACTTCTCTCTGGAAGATCAAAGTCATACAACTTTTTTTTGTTTTTTGAGACAGAGTCTCACTCTGTCACCCAGGCTGGAGTGCAGTGGTGCAATCTCGGCTCACTGCAACCTCCGCCTCCTGGGTTTGATTCTTGTGCCTCAGCCTTGTGAGTAGCTGGGACTACAGGTGTGTGCCACCACACCCAGCTAATTTTTTTTTTTTTTTTTGGAGACGGAGTCTCGCTCTGTCGCCCAGGCTGGAGTGCAGCAGCGCCATCTCGGCTCACTGCAAGCTCCGCCTCCTGGGTTCACGCCATTCTCCTGCCTCAGCCTCTCCAGTAGCTGAGACTACAGGCGCCCGCCACCACATCTGGCTAATTTTGTTGTATTTTTAGTAGAGACGGGGTTTCACCATGTTAGCCAGGATGGTCTTGATCTCCTGACCTCGTGATCCACCCGCCTCGCCTCCCAAAGTGCTGGGATCACAGGCATGAGCCACCGTGCCCGGCCTTTTTTTTTTTGACACAGAGTCTGGCTCTGTTGTCCAGACTAGATGCAGTGACATTATCTCAGCTTACTGCAACCTCCACCTCCTGGGCTCAAGCCATCCTCCCGCTTCAGCCTCCCAAGTAGCCAGAACTATAGGTGCACGCCACTACACCCAGCTAATTTTTTGTATTTTTTATGGAGACAGCATTTTGCCATGTTGCCCTGGCTGGTCTCAAACTCAAGCAATCCACCTGCCTCAGCCTCCCAAAGTGCTAGAATTACAGGCGTGAGCCACTGCACCCAGCCTTAGGTTCACATTTGTAATGGACTGTCACCAAGTATCACCCTCTCTTCACATTGAGGCAAACAAAAACAATGTTATAGCTAGATGCTAAGGTAAACATCCTAAAATACTTCAACCAGTATAGAAGGAAAAGAAGAGAAGAAAAGAAAAAAGGAAGGGGAAAGAAGGAAAATGAATAAAAGTAAATGTGCACACTAGGCGTGGTGGCTCACACCTGTAATCCCAGCACTTTAGGAAGCCGAGGCGGGCAGATCACATGAGCTCAGGAGTTCAAGAACAGCCTGGGCAACATGGCAAAACCCCGTCTCTACTAAAAATATGAAAATTAGCCAGGCGTGATGGTGGGAGCCTGTAATCCCAGATACTCGGGACGCTGAAACAGGAGGATGTCTTGAGCCCAGGAGGCAAAGGTTGCAGTGAGCTAATATCACGGCATCCAGCCTGAGCAACAGAGCCAGCCCTTGTCTCAAAAAAAAAAAAAAAAAAAAAAAAAGAGCGAAACAAAATAGTTTAGGGGGAAAAAAATATGTACAGATCAGACATTTATTCACTCATTCATTTGACAAATATTTTTTGAGTACCTTTTAGGCACAGGCACTGGGAACACAGCAGTAAACATGACAGAAAAGATCCCTGCTCTCACAGAATTTTCATTCCAGTAGAAGGGAAACAGACAACAAATAAGATAAACTGAGACAGTGATAAGGGCCCTGAAGACAAATTGCAAAGGGGACTACTCTCAACTGGGAGATTAAAGTAGGCCTCTTTGAGGAAATGGCACTTGGGCTAAGATCTGGAATAACAGGAAGAAACCAGGCAAGTAAAAATCTTGGCAAAATTGTTCGAGATAGAGGGAATGTCAAGTGCAAAGACCTCAAGATTTGAATGCACTTGGCATGTTCAGGAAACAGAAATGCCACCATGCCTAAACAGAGCATAAACATTCCTTTTCTGAAATGTTTTTGTAAAGTTTATTAAAGTGGGTCTTTTGTGTTTATGAATTTTTTTAATGTATAAGAAGAATCCAAATATCCATTAGCAGTAAATGGGACAATTATGATACAGTCATACAATAGAATACCATATAGAAATTTACAAGAGCCCATTACTGATACATGAAGCAATGTTGAGTAAGTTACATAGAAAATATTGAATGAGGGCCGGGCGGGGTGGCTCACACCTGTAATCCCAGCACTTTGGGAGGCCGAGGTAGGCGAATCACTTGAGGTCAGGAGTTCGAGACCAGCCTAACCAACATGGAGAAACCCCATCTCTACTAAAAATACAAAAAATTAAACGGGCATGGTGGCGCATTCCTGTAATCCCAGCTACTCAGGAGACTGACGCAGGAGAATCGCTTGAAGTCAGGCGGAGGAGGTTACAGTGAGACGAGATCGCACCATCGCACTCCAGCCTGGGCAACAAGAGTGAAACTCCATCTCAAAAAAATAAAAATAAAATAACAACCAGAGTCTATTTAGCTCTTATTATGTACCAGGCACTGTTCTAAGCACTTTACATATATTAATTCATTTTATCCTCATATCAACCCTATGATCCAGAAAGTTTACAATGAGAAAACTAAAGCATGAACTGGAAAAGAAAGAAAAAGAAAGAGAGAAAAAGAGAGAAAGAGAGGGAGAGAGAGAAAGAAAGAAAGAGAGAAAGAGAGAAAAGAGAGAGAAAGAGAGAAGAGAAAAAGAAAAAGAAAAAGAAAAGATAGGCCGCGCTTGGTGGCTCACGCCTGTAATCCCAGCACTTTGGAGGCCAAGGCGGGCGGATCACCTGAGGTCAGGAGTTTGAGACCAGCCTGACCAACATGGAGAAACCCCATCGCTACTAAAAATACAAAATTAGCCGGGCATGGTAGCGCATGCCTGTAATCTCAGCTACTCGAGAGGCTGAGACAGGAGAATCGCGTGAACCCAGGAGGCGGAGGTTGCGGTGAGCCGAGATTGCACCACTGCACTCCAGCCTAGGCAACGAATGAAACTCCATTTCAATAAAAAAAAAAAAACAGAAAAGAAAATAAACTTGTCCAGATAAGTGAGTGTGGGGACTCAAACCCAGGCAGCCTGATATTAGAGTTCCTGTTCTTCTCCACTATGCTATACTGTATCTCAAAAGCCAGAGGAATGAGCAGGAGCAGTCATCTATACATAAACAAAGCTGAGGGCCTACAGAGAAAATGTGAAGAGGTTCTAGGTGAGTAAGGGGGAGTATGTACTCATTGGCTTTAATGAACAAACTGTGAAATGTCCAGATATCTTGAGTAGTCACCACTCTAGTTTGTTAGTGGATGAAGGTGCCATGGTAGAAAGCAAAAGATAATTGTCTGATGTATATACATCTGTCTGTAAATGTAGGTAACAGTAAAGTGAAACAGAGAGAAATAGACAAATTCACAGGAATGGCAGAAAACTTGGAGGGAAAAACAGGAGAAGAATCTGAGTGTCTAGTCAAGTTGATAGATGTATACAATATGGTAATTTTTTTAAGGATAAAACACCCTAATGTCCACTACAGGATTTAATTGATTTTTTTTTTTAACTCTCCCACTATCTTTGAGGATTTTTAATTTTTTTTCACTATTTTAATTGAGTATAGTCAGTGCTCTGAGGATAATTCTCCCTCAAAACTTGATAATGAATAGAAAGATACTATAAAACAGGACAGAAAAAAGAAATGGAAAACAAGTCAAGTAAGAGTCTGTACAATCCTCAGCTTAGGAGAGAGTATGTTTTAATACTGATGAGCTGTGATCACCTATTTCAGAATCTCCTGGGGCGCCTCCTAAATATGTAAATCCTTAAGCCTTCCTACCATTCTACTGAACCAAACTTTTTTTTTTTTTTTTTTTTTTGAGAGACAACCTCTCACTCTGTCACCCAGGCTGGGGTGCAGTGGCATGATCTCGGCTCACTGCAACCTCCGCATCCCAGGCTCAAGTGATCCTCCCACCTCAGCCTCCCAAGTAGCTGGGACTGCAGGCATGCACCACCACGCCTGGCTAATTTTTGCATTTTTCTGTAGAAACGAGATTTCGCCATGTTGCCCAGGCTGGTCTCAAAACTCCAGAGCTCAAGTGATCTGCCCACTTGGCCTCCCAAAGTGCTGGGATAACAGGCATAAGCCACAGTGCCTAGCTTGGGTCAACATTTTTAACAATCACTCCAGATCAGTGATTCTCAACTGGTGCAATTTTGCCTCCCAGGGGACATTTGTCAATGTCTGGAGACATTTTTGATTGTCACAACTGGGAGAGGAGGTACTACTGGCATCTACTAGGTAGAGGCCAGGGATGCTGTTAAACATCATACAATACTCGAGGCAGCCTCCCACAACAAAGAATTATGCAGCCCAACATGTCAATATCAAAGAGGTTAAAAAACCCTGCCCCAAGTAATTCTAATGACCATTAAAGTTTGAGAAGTACTCATCCCAGCCTTAAACCAGACTTGGAAAAGGAAGGAGTATCTAGACAGAGGATACTGAGAGAATGAATGAAACCTCTGCAGTCTCTAAAAAGGGCATTGAAGCAACACTCACCTTACCACATATCATTCTGCCCACATTAAATCACACTTCCTTTGGGACTGTAGCCCATTTCCCCATATGTGAAAGAAGATCACTACAAGACACACTGACTATAGTATCCACAATACTTAGTGATGGAGATGAAAATCTTACGTAGCTATCTGTCCAAGAGTTGTGGCTAAGTCAAAGAAAATATTACCATTATCTGACCAAGAGCCATTCACCTAATATACAAAGGAGGCAACATGTTTTTGTTTTGTTTCATTTTGAGATAGTGTCTCACTGTGTCACCCAGGCTGGAGTGCAATGGCACGATTTCAGTTCACTGCAACCTCCACTTCCTGGGTTCCAGCAATTCTCCTGCCTCAGCCTCCCAAGTAGCTGGGACTACAGGCGCATGCCACCACACCCAGCTAATTTTAGTATTTTTTTGTAGAGTCAGGGCTTCACCAAGTTGGCTAGGCTGGTCTCGAACTCATTTTAAGTTATCCGCCTGCCTCGGCCTCCCAAAGTGCTGTGATTACAGGCATGAGCCACCATACCCGGCTGAGGCAACATGTTTATATCAAGCCAGAAATAGTCTCCTACCCTGACTTTCCAGTAAGTCTCCTGTCCTGATCTCCTAAAAATTCTCTAGTTCCTCTAGATACAGGGTTTTTTAAAAAACCTTTAAGCAAAAGTTACCTGCTCCCTAAGCCTTTCTGCAAGGCCTACCATACTACCTGGAGGTAAACATTAGCACTATAAGAACTTAAGGAGAATGCAGTTTTTCTATCTCCAAGCCCCAGCCCTTCAAGCTATCTCCTAATATGCCTCTCACTTTCTTTTTTTTTTCCTTTGTGAAGAATGTGGGCATCATTCTTTCTTCTTTTCTAAAAGCCCCAGGTATTTAGCTCACTTGCTAGATCACATCCTACTGTTCCACATGGTTCCTTAGCACAGCTTCTTTCAGTAGCATAGGACAGGTTCCCCCAATTCCACCCGAAAAACTGGCTCTAAGACAAGCAAATAACCCCTTTCTATTTTAATGAATTTCTACTGCTAGTTCACTCCAAGGATTCTATATATCCAAAATGAAAATAGGGCTGGGCACAGTGGCTCACACCTGTAATCCCAGCACTTTGGGAGGCTGAGGTGGGCGGATCACTTGAGGTCAGGAGTTCCAGAGCAGCCTGGCCAACATGCAGAAACCCCGTCTCTACTAAAAATACAAAAATTAGCCGGGCATCGTGGCAAGTGCCTGCAACCCCAGCTACTCGGGAGGCTGAGGCAGGAGAATCGCTTGAACCCAGGAGGTGGAGGTTGCAGTGAGCCAAGATCGCGCCACTGCACTCCAGCCTGGAGGACAGAGCGAGACTCTGTTTCCAAAAAAAAAAGAAAGAAAGAAAATAAAGCAGGGCCTGCATCCTTTTTTTTTTTTTTTTTTTTTTTTTTTTTTTTGAGATAGGGTCTCAAGGCTGAAGTGCAGTGGCACAATCATGGCTCACTGCAGCCTCAGGGATCCTCTGACCTCAGCCTCCTAGGTAGCTGGGACTACAGGCACATGCCACCAGGCCTGGCTAACTTTTCATATTTTTTGTAGAGATTGAGTTTCACCATGTTGCCCAGGTTGGTCTCAAACTCCTGGGCTCAAGCAATCCTCCCACCTAGGCCCCCCAAAGTGCTAGAATTACAGGCATGAGCCACTGCACCCAGCCCCAACCTATTTTTACAATGAGGATATTACTTTGCCCAAAGTAACACAACTAGTAAGTGATAAAGCCATTAAATCTTTCTCTCTGGTAGCGCTTCTCCCTATCAGAATGTCCTGTTAGTGCAAAACATCAGGAGCTAACTAGACCATTAAAAACCAGATTCACTGTAATCCCAGCTACTCGGGAGTCTGAGGCACAAGAATCGCTTGAACCCGGGAGGCAGTGGTTGCAATGAGCTGAGATCGTGCCACTGTACTCCAGCCTGGGCAATAGAGCAAGACTCAGTCTCAAAAAATAAAAAAAAGGCCGGGTGCTGTGGCTCACGCCTGTAATCCCAGCACTTTGGGAGGCTGAGGAGGGCAGATCACGAGGTCAGGAGATTGAGACCATCCTGGCTAACAGGGTGAAACCCCGTCTCTACTAAAAATACAAAACAAAAAAATTTAGCCAGGCGTGGTGGCGGGCGCCTGTAGTCCCAGCTACTCGGGAGGCTGAGGCAAGAAAATGGCTGAACCTGAGAGGTGGAGCCTACAGTGAGCAGAGATCGCGCGCCACTGCACTCCAGCCCGGGCGACAAAGCAAGACTCCATCTCAAATAAATTAATTAATTAATTAATTAATTAATTAATAAAAAGAAAAGATTCAGTTAAAGTTACACTTCTATAGAAACTCCAAACTGATATCCATAATATCAACACTCCCATTTTATCCAAGAAAAGTCACCAAATGTGGTGGCTCAAGTCTGTAATCCCAACACTCTTGGAGGCCAAGGCAGGTGGATCACTTGAGGTCGGGAGTTTGAAACCAGCCTGGCCAACGTGGTAAAACCCCATCTCTACTAAATATACAAAAATTAGTCGGCGTGGTGGCACACGCCTGTAGTCCCAGCCACTCGGGATGCTGAGGCACGAGAATTGCTTGAACCTGGGAGGCAGACGTTGCACTGAGCTGAGATCACGCCACTGCACTCCAGCCTGGGTGACAGAACAAGACTCCATCTCAGAAAAAAAAAAAAAAAGGCAAGGCCAGGCCAGGCGCGGTGGCTCACGCCTGTGATCTCAGCACTCGGGAGGCCGAGGCAGATCACTTAAGAGTAAGAATCCAAGGCTGTCCTGGCCAACATGGTGAAACCCTGCCTCTACTAAAAATATAAAAATTACCTGGGCATGGTGGCAAGCACCTGTAATCCCAGCTATTCAAGAGGCTGAGGCAGGACAATCACTTGAACCCAGGAGAGGGAGGTTGCAGTGAGCAAAGATTGTGCCACTTGTACTCCAGCCTGGGCGACAGGGCAAGACTCTGTCTCAAAAAAAAAAAAAGAAAAAAAAGAGAAAGAAAGAAAAGTCAGGCGGGCGCAGTGGCTCATGCCTGCAATATCAGCACTTTGGGGGGCCAAGGCCGGAGGATCATCTGAGGTCAAGAGTTCGAGACCAGCCTGGCCAACACAGTGAAACACCATCTCTACTAAAAATACAAAAAGTAGCTGGGTGTGGTGGAGGGGGTCTGTAATCCCAGCTACTCAGGAGGCTGAGGCAGAAGAATCACTTGAACCCAAGAGGCAGAAGTTGCAGTGAGCCAAGACTAGGCCACTGCACTACAGCCTGGGCAACAGAGGGAGAATCCATTCCAAAAAAAGAAAAAAAAAGAAGTCAGTCAACTCAGGACATCACCTGACAAGCATCATCCCTATTTTCTAGAAGCTAGGACAGAACCAGACTGATTAAGGAAGCACACGAACCACTACAAGGCAGGGTCCATAGCTTGTGTGCTCTAGACAATGCTCCCCTCAGAATGGGTGTTCAGCCTATACCTGAAAATGGAAGTAACTCAGAGACTTTCCCAAGACTAAGAAGCAAGTGGCAAAACCAGGACTATTCCAGGTATCAGCCAGTCTGTACCTACTACAGGTCAACTAGCTTCACAAAAGACAATTTAATCTGGTCCCATAGGCATCTACTCAGTTTGCCTAATGTTACAAATGATCAATGAAGATGAGCTCTCATTCATTTAAATAAACATGACCACCTTAGGTTCCCTTTCAAATTATCCCACACAAGAAGGAATACATTCCTCCTTCCAAAGGGGGAACCAGCTCCAAATTGACAGTATTTAAGGAAATTCTGACTGGAAACCACATTTTCTGACACATCCCAGAATGAAAATTCATGGTAAGATCTTCTCAATGAGCAGGAGATTCCTGTAAATTAATACTGTCTTTCTCCTGCTCCAGCCCTGAACTTCCTCACACGGCACACCGTCACTCATATCTTCTCATTTCTTCCCCTGCTCAATTACACAAGCCTCATGAACACCACCTAAATATAAAATGAAAATTATAAGATAAAGTCCCATAATCATCTTCTTCCCCCGCTCTCCCGCCCCATCGAAAGGCAGTCTCCCTCTGTTGCCCAAGCTGGAATGCAGTGGCACAATCACAGCCCACTGCAGTCTCAATCTCCTGGGCTTACACGACCCTCCCACTTCAGCCTCCTGAGTAGCTGGGACCACTCAGGCTCACACTGCCACACCCGGCTAATTTTTGTATTTTTTGTAGAGACAGGGTTTTGCCATCTTGCCCAGGCTGATTTTGAACTCTTGAGCTCAAGCAATCCACCAGCCTCGGCCTCCCAAAGTGCTGGGATTACAGGCGTGAGCCACCTTGCCTGACCCCATAATCTTCTTAAAGGAAGCCCAGAAGGTACCTGCAATCTTGCAAAGTAAACTGATTTCCTGCTACTTTAATAACACTTATTCAGACCTTATAAATAACATAAGCATAGTCTAAGACAGAAAGGGACCAAAAACTTACTAAATTACAGACCCTGCCTTGAGAAGCTCACTATTAAGTGGAGGAAGTGCATAATTTGCTACTTCCTTATAGACAAATAAAATAAACATTATTTTTTCCCCAAGACTTTTTTCATATATGCCCTCACTCAGAGCTGGTGCCAATACATTAAGCTCACCAGGTCTCTTACTTCCAGCTGCCTACTAAGGTTTCCATCGGTACATCCTACAAGCAACCTGAGCTCGGCATACCAAACCATATCCCCTATGCCTCTTTCCATACCCTAACCTTTGGAAACCTGCTCTACTTTTTGTAATCCATATCTTGTCAATGAAATCCCCATACATCCACTCTCTCAAATTAGAAATCCTAACCCACTCTCTTCCTAAGAAGTTGAATCAATCTCAGAAGTACAGTATTTCCAAAATCCCCTCCTCTTCATTCCCACAGCTACACTTTCTTCAGACTCTCAGTCAACTGCAACAACTCTAATTAGTCTCACTGCCTCATTCTTCATTACTTTAATCTGCATTTCTGTCACTCCCTAACAAAAAAAACTCCTCAGAAGCTAAAAAAAAAAAAAAAAAAAAAAAACGGAGAAAAAAAATTCCAGTGACTCCCCACTTTCTTTTCAGTCTCACCTCCTAGCAATTTCCCCACCACACATCCTGTTTGGGACAAATTTCTGAGACTTAAAATAATTTTTTTTCCTCTCACACCCTCACCAAGCCTTTCCAAGTACTGTTCTCTCCAAATGAAATGTCTTTTTTTAGAGATGGGGTCTCACCATGCTGAGCCGGCTCGTCTCAAACTCCTGGGCTCAGGCAATCTACCTGCCTAGGCCTCCCAAAGTGCTAGGATTACAGGTATAAGCCACCAGGCCGAGTCAAAATGCCTTTTCTTACTTGTGCAATCTCCTACTAATCCTTCAACACCCAACTCAAGTATCTCCCCCCTGCAAAGATTTCCCTGACTCTCCCAAGCAATGGCAGTATTCCCATTACACTGTATAAATTTTTTTTTTTTTTTTTTTTTTTGAGAGGGAGTCTCGCTCTGTCGCCCAGGCTGGAGTGCAGTGACGCGATCTCGGCTCACTGCAAGCTCCGCCTCCCGGGTTCACGCCATTCTCCTGCCTCAGCCTCCCAGTAGCTGGCACTACAGGCGCCCCCCACCACGCTCGGCTAATTTTTTGTATTTTTAGTAGAGACGGGATTTCACCATGTTAGCCAGGATGGTCTCGATGTCCTGACCTCGTAATCCGCCGGCCTCCGCCTCCCAAAGTTACATAGTAAGTGCTCAATAAATGTGTTGAATAAACAGTTCACCCTCATATATCCTGGATCAATTTTTGGCCATTTTCCCCAAATGTTACAGATTCCTAAACTGTGCTCAGTGTGAAATTCCAAATTTCATAATGACTGCTTTGACGTTTTCACACTGTTTTAATTATGCAAATGTTGAACAAGTCGGCTGGGGGCAGTGACTCACTCCTGTAATCCCAGCACTTTGGGAGGCCGAGAAGGGTGGATCACGAGGTCAGGAGTTCGAGACCAGCCTGGCCAATATGGTGAAACCCCGTCATTACTAAAAACACAAAAACTAGCCAGGCATGGTGGCGTGCGCCTGTAGTCCCAGCTACTCAGGAGGCTAAGGCAGAAGAATCGCTGGAACCCGAGAGGTGGAGGTTGCAGTGAGCCGAGATCATGCCACTGCACTCCAGCCTGGGCGACAGAGCGTCTCAAAAAAAAAAAAAAAAAAGTTGAACAACAAATTATAATACCTAAAAGTCCAATGAAAACACCTTAAAGGCTTCTCTAGTCACTGAAATGGGTATTCCCCCTTTACAGTCGTAACAAGAGGGATCCCTCTTTCCCTTGACTGTGATCTGATATCCTGAAAGCCTTCACATAGAAGCTACTGTGCACACAAATCCAACTTCAGGTACACCCAAAATAATTCCAATCCTGCTAAGTTACAGGCAGGGACACAAATCATATTTACCCTAGTTTACAAAGTAACTAAAGGATAGCAAAGAAAAAGCTCTCACTAAGCTCAAAACTTTTTCTGGCTGGGTGCAGTGGCTCACGCCTGTAATCCGAACACTTTGGGAGATCGAGGTGGGTAAATCGCCTGAGGTCAGAAGTTTGAGACCAGCCTGGCCAACATGGCGAAACCATGTCTCTACTAAAAATACAAAAATTAGCCGGGCGTGGTGGCTCACGTCTGTAATCCCAGCTACTTGGGAGGCTGACGGGGAAGAATCGCTTGAACCTGGAAGGCGGAGGTTGCAGTGAGCCAAGATCACCCCATTGCACTCCAGCCTGGGCAACAAGAGCGAAACTCCGTCTCAAACAAACAAACAAAAACAAACGGCCGGGCGCCGTGGCTCACGCCTTTAATCGCAGCACTTTGGGAGGCAGAGGCGGGCGGATCACCTGAGGTTGGGAATTCGACACCAGCCTGACAAACATGGAGAAACCCCGTCTCTACTAAAAATACAAAATTAGCTGGGCGTGGTAGCGCACGGCTGAGGCAGGAGAATCGCTGGAACCCGGGAGGCAAAGGTTGTGGTGAGCCGAGATCGTGCATTGCACTCCAGCCTGGGCGACAACAGCGAAACTCCGTCTCAAAAAAAAATAAATAAATAAATAAAATAAAACAAAAAAATAAACTTTCTGGAGAGGAAGAACTGCGGAGGATCGGATAATCCATTGACATACATTTGGGTCTGGCCCAAGTTTCTGCTTCCCCATTCGCCAGGGGCAGCAAGCCTCAGCTTCTCCTTCTCCAGGGGACCAGGTTTCTCTCTACTTTTTCCTTCCCTATACCCTCCTGGGAACAGGTTCCTTTCCTGGGCTCTCGCCGAGTAATCCAAAGAAAACACAGTAGCTTCACTGATTCCGTGTGAAGAGTGGGTTAAAGCCTGTCAGAGCCTGAAGAGGGACAAGACTGGAGCCCTTCCGGGACACTTGAAGACTTCGCACAAACCGGCTTTCCTCTATCCCTGAGATTCTCAGAGGTGCTTTGCCCTACGCCCGCACCCCAGGACCAAGAACAACCGGGGAGGCGGCTCTCGAGGCAGCTGGCGGGGTCAAAGGTCAGCGCCTCGGAAGCCAGAAGGCCCCGCAGGGATGGGGGAGAGGGAGGGACGTGACCGGGACCGGGTAGTCCGAGGGACCGGCCACTGGAAGAGCGAAGCCGTTTCTCTCTAGGCTCGGCCGCCCCCAGGCCCAGCCCTCCCCGGCACACGCAGCCTCAGCAGCCGTCCTCCCTCCCTCTCCCCTCGCGTCCCTGTTGTCCCCGCGGCCAGCGCAGGCCCCGCCCCCAGAAACGCCTCGGGGCCAAGGCCTAGTATGGCAGGACCCGCAGGGTTGGTCAGGTTCGAGGACCGGGCCGGGCCGGGCCGCCGCCGCTTACCGAGCCCACGGCTCCTCCTCTACCACCCGCGCCGTTCCCGGGCCCGCTCGCTCCCGACGCCACCGACGCTGCCGCTGCTCCGGGCTCACGGGCGCGCTCCCGACCTCCCCGACCCTTCTCGCGTCCCCGCGCCCCGCCGGGTCCTAAAGCCCGGCGCACAGTGGGTTAGTCCACGCCCGCTTCCTGAGACCGGCTCAGACCACGATTCCCAGCAAGTATGGCAAAGACTACAACTCCCGAAAGGCATCGCGAGAAATAAATTCGCAGTGGAATTGTCTATTGAGGGCCTACTGGGTCGCAGTAGCAGTTTTCCGAAACATGGCCGACTCTGTGACCTTAGCAATTTTACTTCTAGGAATACATGTATCTTCTAGAAATACTGGCGAAGTTTGGAAAGATATATTTTCCAAATGTGTATTACAACTTTGTACGTGAAAGATTGAAAACAAACTCATTCTTTCAACAAATACGTGTGTGCCTGATAAGTGCAAAGTAGCGTGTAAAGCTCTTATTAACTTGGCCAGAAATATATTTTCTTTTCTTTTCCTTTTTTTTTTTTTTTTTTTTTTTGAGACGGGATCTTGCCCTTGCCCAGGCTGGAGTGCCGCAGTGGCACAATTACAGCTCAGTGCAGCCTCCACCACCTAGGCTCAAGCAGCCCTCCTGCCTCTGCCTCTGGTAGCTGGGATTACAGGCACGTGCCACCACTCCCCGCCTCTGATCTCTGTTTTCTTTTTTTTTTTTTTTTCTTTGAGATGGTGTCTCACTCTATTGCCCAGGCTGGAGTGCAGTGGTGCGATCTCGGCTCACCGCAACCTCTGCCTCCCGATTTCAAGACAGTCTCCTGCCTCAGCCTCCCCAGTAGCTGGGATTACAGGAGTGTACCACCACGCCCGGCTAATTTTTGTATTTTTTAGTAGAGACAAGGTTTCACCATGTTGCCAGGCTGGTCTCAAACTCCTGGCCTCAGGTGATCCACCCGCCTCTGCCTCCCAAAGTGCTGGGATTACAGGCGTGAGCCACCGCGCCCAGCCTGAGTCTCTTGTTTTCTTATACACAAACGGAAGGTTTAAAAAGATGCGCTATTAACAACAAGAATACTATTAAAAAGAAAAAACAAGTAAAAAAAAATAAAATAAGCCAGGTGTGGTGGCTCACGCCTGTAATCCCAGCACTTTGGAAGGCTGAGGCAGGTGGATCACCTGAGGTCAGGAGTTCGAGACCAGCCTGGCCAACATGGTGAAACCCCATCTCTACTAAAAATACAAAAAATGGCCGGGCATGTTGGCAGTCCTCTGTAATCCCAGCTACTCGGGAGGCTGAGGCAGGAGAATCGCTTGAACCTGGGAGGCTGAGGTTGCAGTGAGCCAAGATCGTGCCATCACACTCGTGTCACCAACCTGGGTGACAGAGCGAGACTCTGTCTCAAAAAAAAAAGAAGCGGAGAAGAGTTCTGTGGGCGGCAAGCCACCCAGGTGCCAAGGCAAGAGACCGAAGACACAAGCTGTTCCAGTATAATAAAGAAAATAATTAAAATAAGAATAGCTATATTAGAAATAGAATATAGGTGTGATTATATATGAATATTATTAATCATTAGTTTGTAGCATTACTTTTATTAATAACTTATATTTTACAATTATAATTTAGGAAAACCAGGCCATACAGAGTTAAGAGCTGAAGGGACACGGTGAGAAGTGACCAGAAGGCAAGTGTGAGCCCTCTGTCACGCCCAGACAGGGCCACTAGAGGGCTCCTTGGTCTAGCGGTAATGCCAGTGCCTAAGAAGGCACCCGTTACTTAGCAGACCTTGGACTAGCCATAGCGCCAGTGCCTGGGAAGGCACCTGTTACTTAGCAGATGGGCCTTTCCCTGGGGAAGTTAGAGAACACTCTGCTTCACCACCTCTTGTGGGAAGCCTGACATCAGCCAGGCCTACCCGCAGCCATCCGGAGGCTTAAACCTCTCCTTGTGATGCTGTGCTTCAGAGGTCATGCTCCTGGTTCACTTTCCTGTTCCGCTCTGTACACCTGGCTCCGCCTTCTAGATAGCAGTAGCAGAACTAGTAAAAGTATTAAAGTCTTTGATCTTTCTGAGAAATGCATAGAAGAAATAATGACGTAAGCTGTCCCCTCTCTCTCTCTGCTTCGGCTACCTAATAGGGAAGGGCCCCCTGTCCAGCAGACATGTGACTTGTGTAACCTTACCTATCATTGGAGATGACTCGCACTCCTTACCCTGCCCCCTTGCCTTGTATACAATAAATAGCAGCGTGGCCAGGCATTCGGGGCCACTACCAGTCTCTGTGTCTTGGTGGTAGTGGTCCCCCGGGCCCAGCTGTCTTTTCTTCTCTTTGTCTTGTGTCTTTATTTCTACCATCTCTCGTCTCCACACACGAACAGAAAACCCACAGGCCCTGTAGGGCTGGACCCTACAGAGTTCAAACCCAGATCTGTCAGGAAAGACCTCTCAATCCAGAAGTTCAGGTTCTACCTTGGTAGAGTTTTATTTTTCTTGTCTACTTACACAGTAGTGTAAGACATGATTGGCTGTTAAAAAAATTAAAGCAGGCCCGGCGCGGTGGCTCACGCCTGTAATCCCAGCACTTTGGGAGGCCGAGGCAGGTGGATCACAAGGCCAGGAGATCGAGACCATCTTGGCTAAAACAGTGAAACCCTGTCTCTACTAAAAATTAGCCGGGCGTGGTGATGGGTGCCTGTAGTCCCAGCTACTTGGGAGGCTGAGGCAGGAGAATGGCGTGAACCCAGGAGGCGGAGCTTGCAGTGAGCCGAGATCGCACCACTGCACTCCAGCCTGGGCGACAGAGTGAGACTCCATCTCAAAAAAAAAAAAAAAAAATTAAAGCTGTACTCTAATAGAATATAAAAGAGTGGGCAGGGGCAAGAGAAAGGTATCCTGAGGTGAACCCCAATAGTTCTTGAATACCAGTGAGAATCCTGTGTTCAGCTAAAAGAACCCTGTTCTATACCTGATTTTTTATTTTGAGATGAAGCCTCACTCTATTGCCCAAGCTGAAGCGCAATGGCACTATCTTGGCTCACTGCAACCTCCGCCTTCCGGGTTCAAGCAATTCTCCTGCCTCAGCCTCCCAAGTAGCTGGCATTATAGGCATGTGCCACCACGCCCAGCTAGTTTTTGTATTTTTAGTAGAGGCGGGGTTTCTCCATGTTGGTCAGGCTGGTCTCGAACTCCTGACTTCACGTGATCCACCCATCTCGGCCTCCCAAAGTGCTGGGGTTACAGGCGTGAGCCACCATGCCCGGGCGTATCTGATTTCTTTTTAACAAAATTATTTTTCTGGCATGCTGCCGTGGCTCATGCGTGTAATCCCAGCTGTAATTACAGCAATTACATGCCTGTAATCTTTGGGAGGTCAAGGCAGGAGGACTGCTTGAGCTCAGGAGTTTGAGACCAGCTCGGGAAATATAATGAGACCTCATCTCTACTAAAAATTTAAAAAATTAGCTGAGTGCACCTGTAGTCACAGCTACTTGGGAGGCTGAGGTTGGAGGATTGCTTGAGCCTGGGAGGTAGAGGCTAGAGTGAACCACTACACTCCAGCCTGGGCAACTGAGTGAGACCCTGTCTCAAATAAAATAAAATAAACAACATTTTTCCCCTTGGCACCTACTGAATATCCAATCCTGGGAGGAGTAAAAAGACAAATAACAATTCTGAGAGTATATTGTAACAAAGTGATAGGTACAGAGATAGAGATATATACAATTGAATGTTTTAAATCTCAATGAATACAAGCTGGAATACAAAGGCTCAAGTTGTAAATGCCTTGAAAATTCAGAGGAGGGAAAATGTCATGTGAATCTCCAGAGGCTTTCTGAGAAAGGTGAAGATTGAGTCAAGCGTTAGAGGAGAGGAGAAAAAGAAAGAAGGTATGAGAATGAAGCAACACAATACATTGCCCACATCTATGCCAGGGAAGTCCATTTCATACAGATGCAGACTAGAATAAATATAGAAGGCCATATACTGAGTAGGTAAGAGCACTACCTCTGGAAAACTATGAGAAGGGATCCCAGATCTGCTACCCACTAACTCTAAGACTGAGCAATCAGTTGAGCTCTCTGAGACTTAGTTTCCTCATCTAGAAAATGGGGATAACAAAAACTCTATGTCATATTGTTTAGGTTATTCAGCATTGAATTCTTCCTCCTTTATTCTGGAAGACTCCTCCTTGGGTGTAGTCTCAATGGAAAACTATGCCCTGGGCAACCAAGATAAGTGAGGGTATGTGACCTGGGTTCAGACACTAGGTGCAGCTTTCAAGGGCTTTATTTCTTTTTTTCTTTTTTTTTTTTTTTTTGAGACAGAGTCTTGCTCTGTGGCTCAGGCTGGAGTGCAGTGGCAAAATTTCAACTCACTGCAAGCTCCGCCTCCTGGGTTCACG
The DNA here is from genome assembly GCF_028885625.2 of Pongo pygmaeus. NCBI lineage: Eukaryota > Metazoa > Chordata > Mammalia > Primates > Hominidae > Pongo > Pongo pygmaeus. The sequence continues at coordinate 107,346,677 of NC_072381.2, forward strand.
CCATTCTCCTGCCTCAGCCTCCCGAGTAGCTGGGACTACAGGCACCCACCACCACGCCTGGCTAATTTTTTGTATTTTTAGTAGAGACAGGGTTTCACCGTGTTAGCCAGGATGGTCTCAATCTCCTGACCTCGTGATCCACCTGCCTTGGCCTCCCAAAGTGCTGGGATTACAGGCATGAGCCAACGCGCCTGGCGCTTTAGTTCTTCATAAAGAGATGTGGGCTGGGTGCGGTGGCTCATGCCTATAATCCCAGCACTGTGGGAGGCCGAGGCAGGTGGATCACCAGGTCAGGAGATCGAGCCCATCCTGGCTAACACGGTGAAACCCCATGTCTACTAAAAATACAAAAAATTAGCCAGGTGTGGTGGCATGCAACTGTAGTCCCAGCTACTCAGGAGGCTGAGGCAGGAGAATAGCTCGAACCCGGGAGGCGGAGGTTGCAGTGAGCCGAAATCGCGCCACTGCACTCCAGCCTGGGTGACAATGAGACTCCTTGTCAAAAAAAAAAAAAAAAAAAGAGAGAGAGAGAGAAAGAGAATGAGAGAGAGCACAGTGGCTCACACCTGTAATCCTAGCACTTTGGGAGGCCAAGACCGGTGGATTACTTGAGGTCAGGAGTTCGAGACCAGCCTGGCCAACATGGGGAAACCCTCTTTCTACTAAAAAAATATACATATACAAAAATTAGCCAGGCATGGTGGCAGGTGCCTGTACTCGGGAAGCTGAGGCAGGAGAGTCGCTTGAACCCAGGAGGCAGAGGTTGCAGTGAGTAGCGATCGTGCCACTGCACTCCAGCCTGGGCAACAGAGCAAAAGCCCAACTCAAAAAAAAAAAAGAGAGAGAGAGATGTAAAGTTAGTGAGAAGTGGGGAAGCGTTTGAATCCAGATCTATTAGGAAACACCTCTTAACACAGAAGTTCAGGTTCTTCCTTGGTAGAGTTTTATTTTTCTTGTCTACTTACACAATAGTATAAGACATGATTGACCTGGCGCGGTGGCTTACGCCTGTAATCCCAGCACTTTGGGAAGCCGAGGCAGGTGGATCACCTGAGGTCAGGAGTTTGAGACCAGCCTGGCCAAGATAGTGAAACCCTGTCTCTACTAAAACTACAAAAATTAGCCGGGCACGGTGGTGGGCACCTGTAATCCCAGCTACTTGGGAGGCTAAGGCAGGAGAATCGCTTGAACCTGGGAGGCGGAGGTTTCAGTGAGCTGACATCGCACCACTGCACTGTAGCCTGGGTGACAGAGCAAGACTCCATCTCAAAAAAAAAAAAAAAAAAGAAAAGAAAAAGAAAGACATGATTAGCAGGTTTTGTTTTTGTTTTTGTTTTTGTTTTTTTCTGAGATGCAATTTCGCTCTTGTTGTCCAGGCTGGAGTGCAATGGCGTGACTTCGGCTCACCGCAACCTCCGCCTCCTGGGTTCAAGCGATTCTCCTGCCTCAGCCTCCTGAGTAGCTAGGATTACAGGCATGCGCCACCACGCTGGGCTAATTTTGTACTTTTAGTAGAGACAGGGTTTCTCCATGTTGGTCAGGCTGGTCTAGAACTCTTGAACTCAGGTGATCCACCTGCCTCAGCCTCCCAAAGTGCTGGGAGTACAGGTGTGAGCCACCGCACCCGGTCAATTTGCAGTTTTTTAAAAAAATCAAAGTTGTACCCTAATAGAATATAAAAAAGTGGGCAGGGGCAAGAGAAAGGTATAATGAGGTGAACCCCAATAGAAGGTATGATCAGAATTTATTCATAACAGGTTCTGTCTTCCAGTGCAGTGATCAGCTTGTATAGCACCAGAGATCACGGTATCTTTAACAAATTGTTCCGGCTAAAAAAACTGTTGTGGCCAGGTGCAGTGGCTCATACCTGTAATCCCAGCACTTTGGGAGGCCAAGGCAGGTGGATCACCTGAGGCCAGGAGTTCGAGACCAGCCTGGCCAACATGGCAAAACCCCGTCTCTACAAAAAATACAAAAATTAGCAGGGTGTGGTGGTGTGCACCTGTGATACCAACTACTCGGGAGGCTGAGGTGGAAGAATTGTTTAATCCCAGGAGGCAGAGGTTGCAGTGAGCCGAGATTGTGCCACTGCACTCCAGCTTGGGGAGACAGCAAGACTCTGTCTAAAAAAAAAAAAAAAAGTTGTGCTTCCTACTTCTTTGTCTTTGGTGGGTGTCTTGGTTCGTGACCATTTGCCACACATGTTCTTCCTTTCTCCTGAAGATTCTGTGAGTCCCCTATGTTCTTCTAAATAACTTCATTTTTGCTTAAGACAGCCATGGTCTATTTCTGTAACTTTTTTTTTTTTAAGAGACAGGATGCTTGCCATGTTGCCCAGGCTGTAGTGCAGTGGCTATTCACAGGCACAATCATTGCACACCACAGATTCCAACTCCTGGCCTCAAGTAATCCTCTCGCCTCAGCCTCCTGAGTAGCTGGAACTGCATGCGTGAACCACCGTGCCTGGCCTACTTCTGTAATTTTTAAGGAAAAGTTTTCTAAGTGATATCACACACACAAACATGTGCCCATGAAAACGTAATGATTCCTTCACCAAATATCTGTGGAGACTTTCTTTGTGTCAGGCTCTACTCTAAATATGAGGATAGGATACAAAAACAAAAGAAATCTATGTCAACTAAGAGCAATTGAAGGAGGAGCAGTTTGGGGCAGGAAGATGATGTTTAGGACATGTTGAGAATGAAATGTCTGTGAGATGAGACATCTAGGCAGAAATAAATATTTAGTAGACATTTGGATGCTCTTTTTTTGTGTAGAGCTTAGCAGAGATGTCTGAGCTGTAGGCAAAAGAAAAAAAGAAAGGGGCTCAAAGTGGAATCAGGATATAGGAGGAAGAGCACATTTAAAGGATGATGGAGGGGCCGGGTGCAGTGGCTCACGCCTGTAATTCTAACATTTTGAGAGGCTAAGGCGGGCAGATCACTTGCCTGGAGTTTGAGACCAGCCTGGCCAACCAACATAGCAAAACCCGACCTCTACTAAAAATACAAAAAGTAGCTGGGCATGGTGGTGCACTTCTGAAATCCCAGCTACTAGGGAGGGAGGCTTAGGCAGGAGAATCGCTTGATCCTGGGAGATGGAGATTGCAGCGAGCCGAGATTGCGCCACTGCACTTCTACCTGGGCAACGGAGCAAGACTCTATCTCAATAAAAAAGTAAATAGGCCAGTCACAGTGGCTCATGCCTGTAATCCCAGCACTTTGGGAGGCCGAGGCATGTGGATCACAAGGTCAAGAGATCAAGACCATCCTGGCCAAGAAGGTGAAAACCTGTCTGTACTAAAAATATAAAAATTAGGTGGGCGTGGTGGTGGGTGCCTGTAATCCTAGCTACTCGGGAGGCTGGGCAGGAGAATCGCTTGAACCCAGGAGGCAGAGGTTGCAGTGAGCCAAGATGGCGCCACTTCACTCAAACCTGGGTGACAGAGTGAGACTCTATCTCAATCAATCAATCAATAAAGGATGGAGGAAGATGAACCAAAGGCAAATAAAACTCTGAAGGTAGTGCTATCTAAAAAAAAAAAAGGGAAAACCAGCCAGGAAAGATGCAGTACAAACCACAGGAGGGACTTTCAATGAGAAGGCTGTCAAATAAAAATGTCCTTGAAGACCTCAGCAAAAACTACTTCAGGGAAGTAATGGATTGAGGATAGAAGGAAAGAAAGTGGAGGTGGCAAATGTAGCATCCTTGCAAGAAAATTGACTGAGAAAGGAAAGGGGGAGGGAGTGATGGAGGTGGAAGTGGGGAGATGAGGATGAAAGAACGAATTCCAAGACAGGAGAGATGACAGGGTATTTCTATGCTGAGGACGGAATGAGGTCAGTGAAACAGAAATGGATGCAAGTTCTCAAGGAAGATAGGGACCGGGGAGGAGAGGCAGAGCTCATAAAGGGGGATTGGCCTTGGAGAGAGGAGGAAAACTGCTCACCTGAAAAGGCAGTCAAGGGGTGGAAGGACTCCTGCACACAAATTTGTAGATGTTACTGAAGAGTCGGTACACAGGCTCAGTGCTTCCAAATTATGTTTCTCTGTTTTGGTTTGGGTGATGAGTTGTTGATATGATAAAGTGATTTGGTGCACTGACTCTGGAGCCAGAGGGCCTGTGGTTGAAATCCCACCTCCACCATTTAATACCTGCTTGATCTTAGTTAAGTTACGTAATCTCTCTCTGCTTCATCCTCCTTATCTGTAAAAGGGACTAGGGGATAGAGAAGGCTGTCACATACTGATATGGAAGTGGTTTTCTTTCCTTCCTTCCTTCCTTCTTTCCTTCCTTCTCTCTCTCTCTCTCTCTTTCTTTCTGTCTTTTTAAAATTTTTATAGAGACAAGGTCTGCCTATGTTGCTCAGGCTGGTCTCGAACGCCTGGCCTCAAGCAATCCTCCCACCTCAGCCGCCCAAAGTGCTAAGATTATAGGCGTGAGCCACCGCGCCCAGCCATGTTTATTACTATTTCCACTAGATTGTCATCTCCATGAGGTTGAGGTTTTCTATTTTGTTTAGGGCTGGCACAAAGCATGTGCTCAACAAAAATTTCCTGAATGAGTAAATTGGGGTGAAATCCTTGGGAGAGGGGCTCAGGGGGCTGGAATCCCTATTCCTGCGTAGAACTCCGGGCCACCGGGCGGCGTCCTGGGGTCTGGGGAAGGGCCTCCCCCTGCGCCGAGAGCGTGCCCGGGCGGGCGCGGTCCAGGCGCTGAGCCCCTAGGGCGCTCCCGTGGCTCCTCCCCCGGCGGGCGTGTAGTGCCGGCCCGGCGACTGCGGGAGCCATCCCGGAGCCGGCCGGGCGGGGCGGAGTCGACGCTCAGCCCGGCCTCTGCTCACCTCATCCACGGGAGACGGAAGTCTTGGCCCTGCTCCGCTCCCCCGAGAATCGGGCCTCGCCCTCCTGGGCGGCTGGACCTGGGCAAAGCCTGGGCGCGCTCCCGCGCGGCGGCGCCATGAAGCGCTCGGGGACTCTGCGGCTGCTCTCGGACCTGAGCGCCTTCGGCGGCGCGGCGCGGCTCCGGGAGCTGCTGGCCGGGGACTCAGCGGTCCGAGTCCGTGGCAGCCCGGACGGCCGCCACTTGCTGCTCCTGCGACCCCCGGGGGCGGTAGCCCCACAGCTGCTAGTCGCGTCGCGAGGGCCCGGCGCGGAGCTAGAGCGGGCCTGGCCGGCCGGCCAGCCCTCCCCGCTGGACGCCTTCTTCCTGCCGTGGCCAGCGCGGCCGGCGCTGGTGCTGGTGTGGGAGAGTGGCCTGGCCGAGGTGTGGGGCGCGGGCGTGGGGCCTGGCTGGCGGCTGCTGCAGAGCACCGAGCTGTGTCCGGGCGGGGGAGCCGGCGTTGTGGCAGTGGCGGCGCTCCGAGGCCGCCTGGTGTGGTGCGAGGAGCGCCAGGCCCGGGCCGAGGGCCCGTCAGGGTCGCCAGCAGCCGCTTTCAGCCACTGTGTGTGCGTCCGGACCCTGGAGCCCAGCGGGGAAGCTAGCACTAGCCTGGGCCGCACACACGTCCTGTTGCACCACTGCCCGGCCTTGGGGCTGCTGGCCTCCTGCAGACAACTCTTCCTGGTGCCCACTGCCACCACCTGGCCTGGCGTGGCCCACGTTCTACTCATCTGGAGCCCAGGCAAGGGCAAAGTGATGGTGGCTGCCCCACGGCTTGGCCTCTCCTACAGTAAGAGTCTGAATCCTGGACGAGGGGACACATGGGACTTCCGGACCCTGCTCCGAGGCCTCCCTGGGTTGCTGTCCCCCAGGGAGCCACTGGCTGTACACACCTGGGCCCCAACTCCCCAGGGCCTGCTGTTGCTTGACTTCGGGGGCACTGTGAGCCTAGTGCAGTCCCACGGTGGTACCAGGGCTGTGGGCACCCTGCAGGAGGCACCTGTAGGCCCGTGGGGGTCTGCAGCCCTAGGCACATTTCAGGGCACTCTGGCCTGTGTGCTGGGCTCCACATTGGAACTGCTGGACATGGGCAGTGGGCAGCTGCTGGAGAGGAAGGTCCTAAGTACAGACAGGGTACATCTGCTAGAACCGCCAGCCCCCGGCATGGAGGATGAGGAAGAGCTGGAGACCCGAGGGAATCTTCGTCTGCTTTCAGCCTTGGGTCTGTTTTGTGTGGGCTGGGAAGCCCCACAGGGTGTTGAGTTGCCTTTAGCCAAGGATCTGGTGTTTGAGGAGGCCTGCGGGTACTACCAGCGGCGGAGCCTGCGGGGTGCCCAGCTCACTCCAGAAGAACTGAGACACAGCAGCACATTCCGGGCACCTCAGGCTCTGGCCTCCATCCTCCAGGGCCACCTGCCCCCATCTACACTGCTGACCATGTTGAGGACCGAGCTTCGGGATTACCGAGGCTTAGAACAGCTGAAGGCCCAGCTGGTGGCTGGGGATGATGAGGAGGCTGGTTGGACTGAGCTGGCGGAGCAGGAAGTGGCACGCCTGCTGAGGACTGAGTTAATAGGAGACCAGCTGGCCCAGCTCAACACCGTTTTCCAAGCCCTTCCTACAGCAGCCTGGGGTGCCACCCTCAGGGCCCTGCAGCTCCAGCCAGATGGGAATGGCAAGCTGAGGTCCCAAGCACCCCCTGATGTGTGGAAGAAAGTGTTAGGGGGAATAACCGCTGGAAAGGAACCCCCCAATGGAATACTGCCCCCCTTTGAACTCATGTGCCAATGCCTGTGCCGGCTGGAGCCTCGATGGCTGCCACCCTTTGTGGAGCTGGCACAGCAGCAGGGTGGGCCGGGCTGGGGGGCAGGGGGCCCGGGACTGCCCCTGTATCGCCGAGCCCTGGCAGTGCTAGGTGAGGAGGGGACCAGGCCTGAGGCTCTGGAGCTAGAGCTGCTCTTGAGCAGTGGGCGGCCTAAAGCTGTGCTCCAAGCTGTCGGTCAGCTGGTGCAAAAGGAGCAATGGGATCGGGCTCTGGATGCTGGCCTGGCCCTCGGCCCGTCTAGTCCCCTGCTTCAAAGTGAAATCTTCAAACTGCTGCTGGCCGAGTTTGCCCAGCACCGCCGGCTTGATGCTCACCTCCCCCTCCTTTGCCGCCTGTGCCCACCAGGACTGGCTCCAACTGAGCTCTTGCTTCTACTGAGGACATACCTCCCAGATGAGGTGGGGCCCCCTACCCCATTCCCTGAGCCTGGAGCAGAGCCCCCTCTCACTGTGGGCTTGCTCAAAGCCCTGCTGGAGCAGACTGGGGCTCAAGGATGGCCGTCGGGCCCTGTTCTAAGCCCATATGAGGACATCCTATGGGACCCCAGCACTCCACCCCCGACTCCACCTCGAGACCTATGACTACCCTTCAGGCATCAGAACACTCAGGGCCTGGAGGCTTGCTTGGGACTGGAGGCTTGCTTGGACAGGTCCTCTGTGTCACTGACAAGGAAATCATTTCTGGGACACAGTGATCAGGGAAGGGTGCCTGGGACTTGGAGGGTCCCATATATGGACCTGTGTATGCAATACTGTTCTGTCATCTGGAGCTAGTTTTAAGATGTGTGTGTTAAATATATACATAGTTTAATATATACACAGTTGTGTGTTTTTAAACAGCTATAGGTCTCAGAGGATGCAGGTTATAGAGGGAGTGGTTGGATCTGGATCTTTTGGCTAAAGTCCCCACTTCCAATCATGAAAATAGTTAACATTTATGAGCATTTAATAGAAGCCAGGCATTCTCATCTTTATATAATCCCTCAGCTTCTCATAACCCCAGTGGGGAAAGTACTGATGTTATTCCCATTTTACAGGAAATAGAAGTTTAGAAAAATTAAATGACCAAGTTCATTTGGCTAGAAAGTGGCAGCTCAAAGATTGGAGCCACCTCACTGAACAGCCCAGTAGCTCCCACCTGCTTGGGCTTGGATGTGCTCCCCATCCCTGGCTCCATGCCGGCTTCCCTGGCCCGCTTAGAGGAGGAGGAGGACTACAGAGCTCCACCCTTCCTTTCCCCAGGACTCCTCTGCTCCGGAGTAGGAACTTTGCTGGGCCCTGGGTCCTTGCCTGTCTCCACCAGGATTTCTGGAGCAGCCTCTAGTTTAGGGGAAGATTTGCCACAGACAGGAGAGCTGCCTGCAGAGCTCTCTGGCTCAGTAACAAAATTCACTGGGAGCAGAGCTATCTGGAGAGCCCCATATTCCTGCTGACTCTCCCAAGTCAAGAAATAAGAGCGTCTGCAACACAGATCTCTGCTTGTCTGGATTTATTCAACAGACTCAACTCTGAAGAGTCCTTTGCCCCATGCTCACTTCTACCCAAGTAACCCCTCAGCCTAGCCTAGGATAGACCCCTGGTTCTAGCTTAGGTTAGGACCCTGGATGCAGCTACTCAGCATCATCCCCAGTCCCAGATACCCCTTGTCCAGGGTTGGGGCCAAGGTTAGGGCTGCCGCTCAGCTTTGTCCTCAGCTGGGACCTGCAGCTTAGATTCTGGTAGCCTTAACCTGGGCTTAAGGTGGACTCAGGCTAGGACTAGTGAGACTAGGGACAGTTCCTGTCTCTCAGGGGAGAGAAGTAGCTTACTTAGTCTTATCTATGGCTGGTGTTAACTCTTCAGCCTCATAGAGGTCCTGAGGTGGCTCATCTACATGGCCAAGTCCTGAGGTACCATCTTGGCCTCCTCCAGAACTTGGATGGCCCTTGTCCTGGCCCTCAAGCCAGGCTGCCTACCAATATCTGGAGTCAAGCTACTGTTCTTCCCAGAGGCCCAGGGGTAGGGACAGTTCCAGTCTTAGCCTCCACCTCAGCCCCTTCCTGGTCTGGAAGGAGTTCCTCTTCTTGGTCTTGAAACTGGGTTCATCATGGCTCCTCAATGGGAGGCTGCTTCCTGTTCATGATCCTGCTTAATCATTGTTGCTTCTCAAATCTCCCAAGCCTGAGCTTTGGCTTGGTCCTCCTTCTGTGCCCAGAAGAGAAGGAATTCTACTCAGTGGGCCCCTGGGGGCATGGGCAAGGGAAGGAAGCCAGGTTTTTCATTAAGGTTGTATGGCTCAAGGAAGTTCCCTGGGACCACCCACTAGTAGGGCCTCCAGATGAAGGCCACCCAGCCCAGCAGCTCTGAGCAGAGTAGGTGGGCTTAGATGGTGACTTTTACCTGCTTTTACAGGCTTGGTGCTTGATCACACTAGCCTTATCCTTCCTTTCAATGTGGAGGGTGCAAGTGATCCCAACTGCATCTCAGGACTTTGGAAGACATCTCAGGGATGCAGGACTTTGGAAACAGCACAGGGATCACCGTGTGACTGAGTTTTAATGGAGTTCCTGAGCGGGTTATCAGACAGAGGTCTCTGAATAGGAGGGTGGAGATCTTAAGCCAAAGTCCTTGGCCTTGAGTACCTGAGAAAGGGGTAAGTTCTGGCATTGATGAGTTTCATTTTTATTTATTTATTTATTTTTATTTTATTTTATTATTATTATTTTTTTGAGACGAAGCTTCACTCTTGTTGTCCAGACTGGAGTGCAATGGTGCGATCTTGGCTCACCGCAACCTCTACCTCCCGGGTTCAAGCGATTCTCCTGCCTCAGCCTCCTGAGTAGCTGGGATTACAGGCATGCACCACCACACCCGGCTAATTTTGTATTTTTAGTAGAGATGGGGTTTCTCCATGTTGGTCAGGCTGCTCTCGAACTCCTGACCTCAGGTGATCCGTCCACCTTGGCCTCCCAAAGTGCTGGGATTACAGGCGTGAGCCACCGTGCCCAGCCTTTTGCTTCTGTTTTTAAGAGACAGGATCTTGCTATGTTGCCCAGCCTGGAGTGCAATGGCTTATGGACTCAAGCAATCCTCCTGCCTCAGCTTCCTAAGTAACTGGAACTACAGGCCACTATGCCTGGCTTGGTTGCCTTTTTTCTTTTCTTTTTTTTTGAGACAATGTCTTGCTATGTTGCCCAGGCTGGACTTGAACCCCTGAACTCAAGCACTCCTCCCACCTCAGCCTCTCAAGTAGCTGGGATTTTAGGAACATGCCACCGCACCCAGCTGCTGAAGGTTTTGAGTGGTGAACAAGGTCTCAGATCCAAGGTCCCCAGGCAGGACTGGAGTTAGGGGGGTCTGAAGTCCCTGGGAAGGTGAGGGGAGGATCCTAAGCCAGTGGGCAGGAGCATTTCCATAGGTGTGCCTCACCTCAGGAGCTCTCTCAGGTTCACATGGCAGTAAAGCCAGGCACAAGGAGTACTGCACAGTAGTCCCAGCAAGTATCCTGGGTGAAGGCGAGGAAGCAGGGCGCAAGGCTCCTTCAACTGCCTATGTGGCCTCAGGGACCCAAGCCTCCCTTTTTCTTTCTTTTTTTAATTTTTTTTTTTTTTTTTTGAGACAGTCTCGCTCTGTTGCCCAGGCTGGAGTGCAGTGGCGCTATCTCACCTCAGTGCAAGCTCCGCCTCCCAGGTTCACACCATTCTCCTACCTCAGCCTCCTGAGTAGCTAGGACCACAGGTGCTTGCCATCACACCCGGTTTTTTGTTTTTTTTTTGTGTGTGTGTGTTTTTAGTAGAGATGGGGTTTCACATGTTAGCCAGGATGGTCTGTATCTCCTGACCTTGTGATCCGCCCACCCTGGCCTCCCAAAGTGCTGGGATTACAGGCATGAGCCACAGCGCCTGGCCTTTCTTTTCTTTTCTTTTCTTTTCTCTTCTTTTTTTTTTTTTTTGAGATGGAGTCTTGCTCTGTCACCCAGGCTGGAGTGCAGTGGCACAATCTCACCCCACTGCAACCTCCGCCTCCTGGGTTCAAGCGATTCTCCTTCCTCCCGAGTAGCTGGGACTACAGACGTGCATCACCATGCCCAGTTAATCTTTATATTTTTAGTAGAGATGGATTTTCACTATGTTGCCCAGGCTGGTCTTGAACTCCTAACCTTGTGATCCGCCCGCCTCAGCCTCCGAAAGTGCTGGGATTACAGGCGTGAGCCACCGCACCCGGCCTATACTGGCTTTCTAATTGGTATCCCTGTCTCCTCAAATCTAACCTTGATTACTGAGAGTATTGTATACTATAGCAAATCTGATCAAGTTCATCACCTACTCCCAATATTCAGGGTAAAGGCCAAACTCCTAAGAAAGCCATCCCTTCCTTTGTGTCTGGCCTTGCCTCTCCAGTCTTCTCTTCCAGTCTTCTCTTTTTTTTTTTACTGTGATTGCCTAGTTATTTGTTCATTTCCCTGATTAGTATACAAGTTCCTTGAAGACACAGACCATGGTTATTTGTATTTTGGTATCCTCGCATGTATCACAGTGCCAGGTTCATAGTAGGTTTTATTATTATTATTATTATTATTATTATTATTATTATTATTATTTTTGAGACAGAGTTTCGCTTTTGTTACCCAGGCTGGAGGGCAGTGGTGTGATCTTGGCTCATTGCAACCTCTGCCTCCTGGGTTCAAGCGATTCTCCTGCCTCAGCCTCCCAAGTAGCTGGGATTACAGTCATGCACAACCATGCCTGGCTAATTTTGTATTTTTAGTAGAGACGGGGTTTCTCCGTGTTGGTCAGGCTGGTCTCAAACTCCTGACCTCAGGTGATCCGCCTGCCCCGGCCTCCCAGAGTGCTGGGATTACCGGAGTGAGCCACTGCGACCGGCCTAATTATTATTGTGAATGCAGGAACTGACAAGGCCCTATGACCTGGGGTGAAAAGAAGGGATTAAGCTCTGGCCTGTAGAGATTCTCTGGCTCTCTTCCTTTCTTTTCATAAGCCAGACTGATTCTTTGGTTGATCCAGCCCTGAAATTGATGGCAGTAAGTCAGGTGGATCTGAAGGCAGAACCTAGCCACCAAGGACAGTGGCAGGGGTGAAGAAGCCATTAAGCTCGGACCATCTTGGGAGTTGAGGTGGAGGTGAAAGCAATGGACATAACTGGCACTACCCAGTGCCCCCGATCCCCAAACCAGGAGAGTTTGAGAAGGGATAGGAAGGCCTGAGTCAATGAGGCTCCAAGAAAGAGACTGGTGACAGGGGCTAGTGGAAATTGTGGGTTGAGGTCAAAGGTCTGGAAGATCGATCCCTACGTTGAATATGGCCATCCAGGCTAGGCACTGTGGCTCACGCCTATAATCCCAGCACTTTGGGAGGCTGAGGCAGGCAAACAGATTGAGCCCAGGAGTTCAAAACCAGCCTGGGCAACATGGCAAAATCCTGTCTCTACAAAGAAACAAAAAATTAGCCAGGTATGGTGGCACACGCCTGTCGTCCCAGCTTCTCGGGAGGTTGAAGTGGGAGGATTGCTTGAGCCCAGGAGGTCAAGGCTGCAGTGAGCTGTGATCACACTACGGCACTCCAGTAATAGAGTGAGATCCTGTCTAAAAAAATAAAAAAATAAAAAAAAAATAAGGCCCTCCAGGGGCCATGTTCTTCCTAACCTGTCCTTAGGAAGTGTTCACATTGTGTAGATGTAGCAGTTTGGTTCACACTGACCCGGGTAATCAGGAAAAGAGGAGAGCCAGAAAGGGGGGAGGAAGGAGCTCTAGATTCCCAGGTCTATAAGGAGCCACCCTGGGCTGGAATGCTTGGCAGCCTTACTGCCCCAGAATGAAGGGGAAAAAGTCCTGAGGGGCTCCCCTATGCCACCTCAGTCTCTTCTTAGGCACAGGCTCCCCCTGGTGGTTACTCTTGTCACTGCCAACTACACCCATTGCCCTCAAACATGCACACCTGCCCATTTCTCAACTAAGGACTGAGGAAGCCTCTGGATATAGTAAATGGAGCTTCTCTTAGAGCAAGAGAGGAGAAGAGGGAAGGAGAGATTCAAGGAACAGAATCATGGAGAAGGGAAAGGGCCCTGGACTTGTACTAGGACGGTTATCACCCAGAAGAAAGGGGACTTGGGCTGGCAGGATTCTTCGTCTCCAGGATTGGAAGTCTATTCCAGCTACCAACCTGACTTAGATAATTTGGTCCAACTGGGGAGGAAGTTGAGGGCACACAGCAGAGTTTCCTGGGAGGGCATAGCAAGTTCACATTTTATATGAATTTAAAGTACAGGAAGATGCTGGGACTTTTTCAAAATAAATAAAGTCTCACTTAATGCACGAAATGTGAAATAGAGGTGAGCCCCCCCAATAAAAATATTTTCCAGAATCACAATTTCAGGGCTGACAGACCATGAGAATTATAAGCTTTGCTTAAACTATTACTGCATGGGTCCCCATTTCTGCTGTAAATAAAAAATCAGGTGGGGAGAGAGGATGAATCAGGCTGTGAGGTCAGGACTGAGTGCCTAGGGTCACTCCCAGTGGTGGATAGAAGACTTAGAGTGCTTTCTCCTGTAATTCCCAAACAGAGGGCCTGGGCCTGGCTCTGAAGGTCTCTGCACAAGAGCGAGACAGGACAGGAGCAAGAACAAAGGCGAGGAGAGACAGAATCAGAGAGATGAGGAAGAAGATGGGGCTGGACTGGATGCAGAGAATGAAAAGGAGAGATGACAGATGGGCATGGGGAGAGGGGCCTAGGAGGGAGAAGCAGGGAAATTTGCTCACTCTGGGGAGCAGAGGAGGCGCTCAGGTATGAATGCTGGGAGGATGAAGGAAGGCACAGAGAGAAGGTCCTTTGGGGCCTGTCACCAGAATCATGGCCAATGCATAAAGCCAATGGGGCAGCTGAGCTATATCTGGTCTTCAGAAGTTTCCATTATCTAGAGAATAGAGGAAAAGGGAAGGAGCTGTGACGGGCTGAGGAAAGGGGAATGGTGACCTCCACCAAGAAAGTGGAAGACCCATCTCATCCTGGGCCTCCTGGAGGCCCTGGAGGAGCAAACTGTTCAGGCTTTACATAGATTTCAGGTCCTCAGACTTTGGCAGCCATTTGGATTCCAAGGTGATATGCAGTCATCTCAAATTCTATTATTTTTGTTTTATTCTGGAGAAAAGTAGGGAAGGTGGGCATTGCCTTTATCCCTAACAGCCCCAGGCAAGCTCTAGGAACAGCCCGGAGCCTCAGAATTGAGGGGCAGGCCTTTCCCACACAGCCCTGTTGCTGTGGTGGGAAGGCTATTGGGAGCCACAGTAGAGGAAGGGAAGGAAGGGGAGACTGAGGGGAGGTATTGGGTCAGGGGGACACAGAGATCCTAGGCCAGGTCCTAGGACAAGGCAGGGGGGATGCTGATCTAGGTATCACTGAGATAGTTGTCCAGATGGGAAATCCAGTGACTGCTTATGACTGACTAGATAAGCTCGTTGTTCTCATAGCTTCTTTGGGATAGTGGAGGGTCTTTGTGGGGTATGGGATTTACAGGGAGCCTAAGGAGTGGGGAGGGACACATCAGCAACCACTTCTTCCCTCCACCATACTGGTCAGACCATAGTGAATTCCCTAGTGAGTAGGTCTCCCCTGCGAATATTGGGAAAGGGAAGGACATAATGTGGCTTTTCTGGGAATAAAGAAAGGGTTGCCGCCAGGCGTGGTGGCTCATGCCTGTAATCCCAGCACATTGGGAGGCCGAGGCAGGTGGATCACGAGGTCAGGAGATGGAGACCATCCTGGCTAACACGGTGAAACCCCGTCTCTACTAAAAATACAAAAATTAGCTGGGCGTGTTGGTGGGCGCCTGTAGTCCCAGCTACTTGGGAGGCTGAGGCAGAAGAATGGCCTGAACCCAGGAGGCGGAGCCCACAGTGAGCTGAGATAGCGCCCACTGCACTCCAGCCTGGGCGACAGAGCGAGACTCCGTCTCAAAAAAAAAAAAGAGTTGCTTGGGAAGAAGAGATGGAAATGGCTCCAAAGTGGAAGGTTGGAAGTGGATAGCCAGGAAGCATCAAACCAGAAAAGGGGAGTCAGAAAGAGCGAGGATCAGGCGTGGTGGCTCACGCCTGTAATCCTAACACTTTGGGAGGCCGAGGTGGGCGGATCGCTTGAGGTCAGGAGTTCAAGACCAGCCTGGGAAACATAGTGAGACCCCTCCATAAAAAATACAAAAAATCAGCCAGGCATGGTGGTATGCACCTGTAGTCCCAGCTACTCGGGAGGTTGAAGTAGGAGGATCACTTGGGCCTGGCAGGTTGAGGCTGCAATGAGTCGAGATCATGCCACTGCAGCCTGGGTGACAGAGCAGGACCCTGTCAGAAAGAAAGAGAGAGAGGGAGGGAGGGAGGGAACACTGGATTTCCTAAACTTCTGTGTCTTCTCTAATAAATGATAGAGTTTCTCTTTGTAGAATGCAGCACCTTCCCAGGTGGCCCTAGAAAACCTTGAAGGGGTGTGGTTTTGTTTTCATGGCAAGTCTAACTGGAGCTGGGAATGGGCTCTTGACCCCATGTTTCTCACTCTGTTAGCCTGTCCATCATCCCCTTAATATCAGCAGTCAGACCCACAAGGGGTAGAGGCCTCAGTGCTTGGCATGAGGGAACACCAGAAGAGAACTTGTGGTCCATCCATTTTTCTCTTGTGAATAGTTTTTTGGAAGCTAAGCTCCAAGGGGTCAAGGAGGCAGGGACAGCTGAGGAGTCATCAATAAAACAAAAGGTCTGGGAGCAGTGTAATCCTAGCTACCAAGAGGCTAAGGCAGGAGGATCGCTTGAGCCCAGGAGTTTGAGCCTGCAGAGCTATGTTGCTACTCCAGCCTGAGTGATAGAGCAAGACCTCATCTATTAAAAAAAGAAAAGGCTGGCCGGGAGTGGTGGCTCACGCCTGTAATCTCAGCACTTTGAGAGGCCGAGGTGGGGGGATCACAAGGTCAGGAGATCGACATCATCCTGGCCAACATGGTGAAACCCCATCTCTGCTAAAAATACAAAAATTAGCTGGACGTGGTGGCATGTGCCTGTAATCCCAACTACTTGGGAGGCTGAGGCAGGAGAATAGCTTGAACCTGGAATGAGAGGTTGCAGTGACCGGAGACTATACAACTGCACTCCAGCATGGGCAACAGAGCGAGACTCCGTCTCAAAAAATAAAATAAAAATAAAAAGTTGCAGTCAGTTGCAAGTCTGCCTTGTGCCTCCCAACTCTGTCCCCCAGCTTCAATTGCCCATCATACCCTATCAAGCCCTGGTCATCCCTTTTCTTTCCTCACATCTGTCCCAGGTCAGTGCTCATATCCCTGTCTCTCAAAGGGATGGATTCTGAACTTGCGCATATTAATAGTCGAATCCACAGAGTCTATCAATACACCAAATTTCTTTTTTTTTTTTTTTTTTTTGAGATGGAATCTTGCTGTCACTCAGGCTAGAGTGCAGTGGCGCGATCTCAGCTCACTGCAACCTCCGCCTCCCGGGTTCAAGTGATTCTCCTGCCTCAGCCTCCCAAGTAGCTGGGATTACAGGCGCGCAGCCACCACGCCTGGCTAATTTTTGTATTTTTAGTAGAGACAGGGTTTCTCTATGTTGGCGAGGCTGGTCTCGAGCTTCTGGCCTCAGGTGATCCACCTGCCTTGGCCTCCCAAAGTGCTGGAATTACAGGCGTGAGCCACCACATCTGGCCCAAATTTTTTTTTTTTTTTTTTTTTTTTTTTTGATATGGAGTCTCGCTTTGTTGCCAGGCTGGAGTGCAGTGACCTGATCTTGGCTCACTGCAACCTCCACCTCCTGGGTTCAAGCAATTCCCCTGCCTCAGCCTCCCGAGTAGCTGGAACTACAGGCGTGTGCCACCATACCCGGCTAATTTTTTTTGTATTTTAGTACAGACGGGGTTTCACCATGTTGGCCAAGATGGTCTCCATCTCATGACCTCGTGATCCTTCTGCCTTGGCCTCCCAAAGTGCTGGGATTACAGGAGTGAGCCACCATGCCTGGCCAAATTTCTTAAAATTTGAATTCAGCAAATCTTCTGTTTCATCAATTCTGTTGACATCCCAATGTCTTCCAGCTGCGTATTCACATTGATGGGGACAGATGGTAGAAATGGGATGGTAATGTAAAAGTGGGATATGGATCTCAGAAGATACCCCCATCCCATACCTACCACAACATCTGTGCCTTCTTGTTCACTATTTTTGGGGTACCATAGAGAGACTACAGGTCCCCTGATAATATTGCAATTTTCTCTAACCCCAACTCCACGGGACTGATTATAGGAAAAGGGAGATTGGAAGTCAGCCCTACTAAGACCTCCTTGGACTGAGATCCTTTAGTCTTTGTGGCTCTCCTAGAAATATTTCCTTAAGGAGTCTGTTCCTGCATGGAGCTGAGGAAATACAGAGGTGAGAATAACCAATTAGGACCAGGCACGGTGGCTCACGCCTGTAATCCCAGCACTTTGGGAGGCCGAGGCGGGCGGATCACCTGAGGTCAGGGGTTTGAGACCAGCCTGACCAACATGATGAAACCCCCTCTTTACTAAAAATACAAAAATTAGCCAGGTGTGGTGGCGGGTGCCTGTAATCCCAGCTACTTGGGAGGCTGAGCCAGGAGAATCACTTGAACCCGGGAGGCAGAGATTGCAGTGAGCTGAGATTGCGCCACTGCACTCCAGCCTGGGCGACAGAGCAAGATTCCGTCTCAAGAAAAATAAATAAATAAATAACCAATTGGAAGACGCTCAAATGCAGTCATGTCTGAGGCAAGGAGGACATGAACAGTTGCCCTGCTTGGTGTCTTCAAGCCAGGACTAAGAGGAGAGGAGAAGGAACCACGCTACTGGCTACCCTTTCATTCCAGAGACCAGGGTTGGCAGAAGTTTCCTAGGTCTCCTAAATTTTCACACCTTCCCCCAGACTAGTGACTTGGTAACCTTGGGTCTCTTTCCCCACAATGATCAACTGTAAAATCCTTCAAAGGAAAAGGTACCATGTAGTTGTCTTTAGGGAGATGTGAACAGGGAGGCAAATAAGTGTGAGGAGAGCTGAGGAGATGGTACCCTCCCTCAGCTTCCAATCTAAAGGAGTGAGGAGTCCCAGGGATTGAGTAAGTAGACAGTAAGCAGGCTGAGGCTTCTTGCAGCTTGTAGGAAGGAAGAAGGTGCAGATTATCAATTTGGATATGATATTATATGGCTCCCAGGTCAGGAAAAAAATCCCCAGAGTTATTGGGCACAGTGGCTCACACTTGTAATCTCAGCACTTTGGGAGGTCGAGGCAGGAGGATCACTTAAGCTCAGGAGTTCGAGACCAGCCTGGGCAACATAGTGAGACCTTGTCTCTACGAAAAGTAAAAAAAAATTAGCCGGGCGTGGTGATGCACACTTATAGTCCCAGCTACTCGGGAGGCTGAGGTGGATTGCTTGAGCCCAGGAGGTCAAGGCTACAGTGAGCTCTGATTGCACCACTGTACTCCGGCCTGGGTGATAGAGAGAGACCCTGCCTCAAAAAAAAAGAAAGAAAGAAAAGGGAAGGGGAGGGGAGGGGAGAGGAATCGCCAGAGTGGAAAGAAAAGGAACCCAGCTGAATGGCCTTGTCCTTGTACGATAGGAGAAAACAATGTTCAGGGAGCTAGCTTGAATTGACAGAAGGATCTTCCTAGGGGTTTAACCCTGATGGCTTCCCCACCCATATTGGGACACCTCCCATCCTAGAGAACAGTCCCATTTTGTTGTTGATCACATGGAGGTTCATTTTCAAAAAGGTATTCAACAATGATACCTGTTCTTTCACATCTGGGAGCTGAGGAAAGTAAAAAAATTTAAAAAAAAAAAAAAAAAAGATGGGCAAGGCTGGGTGTGGTGGCTCACACCTGTAATCTCAGCACTTTGGGAGGCAGGAGAATCACTTGAACCAGGGAGGCAGAGGTTGCAGTGAACCGAGATCATGCCACTGCACTCCAGCCTGGGCAACAGAGCAAGACTCCATCTCCCCACACACACACACAAAAATATATATATATGCAAAGATTAGGACCAGGTGTCTGGCTGGCCTCACTTGCCTTGTCAAGGCAGAACCAACCCCTCTAAATTCTGACATGAATGCCCTTACTCTTCCAAATCCTGACCAATGTCCCCACATTGTTCTGTAGAGAATAGTGGTCTGGATGTTTGCCAGTGCTGACCGTTCCTTGTCATCAACATTTGTGGGCCTGTCTCTTTTTTTTTTTAATAGAGATAGGGTTTCACCATGTTGCCCAGGCTGGTCTCCAACTCCTGGGCTCAAGCAGTCCTCCACTGTGATTACAGGTGTGAGCCACCACACCCAGCCCTATCTCAATTTAAAAGCTCCTGAGGACCAGTCTGTGAATCAAGGTCTTCTCTGTCATACAAGGGCTTCTTAAAGTAGGGGCAGATTTCACCTCTAAGACTAGAGGACTCTCCAAGAGTGGGGTTAGGTCTCTCCCATCAAACTGGCGGCTCCTTGTTACAAACCAAGTTGTGACTCCCAAAAGGTGTCCACCTAGAACCTCAGAATGTGACTTTATTTGGAATAAGGGTATTTGCAGATATAATTAAAGTGAGAATCTCAAGAGGAGATCATTCTAGATTAAGATGAACCCTAAATCCAATAATGAGTATTTCTTTTTTTTTTTTTTAATTTCTTCTTTTTGGAGATGGAGTCTTGCTCTGTTGCCCAGGCTGGAGTAGTGCAGTGGCACGATCTTGGCTCACTGCAACCTCCCCCTCCTGGGGTCAAGCAATTCTCCTGCCTCAGTCTCCTGAGTAGGTGGGATTACAGGCGCCGGCCACCACATCCAGCTAATTTTTTTTTTTTGGCAGTGTCTCACTCTGTCACCAGGCTGGAGTGCAGTGGCACGATCTCGGCTCACTGCAACCTCCGCCTCCTGGGTTCAAGCGATTCTCCTGCCTCAGCCTCCCGAGTAGCTGGAATGCTGGAATGACAGGCATGCACCACCACACCCAGCTAATTTTTGTATTTTTAGTAGAGATGGGGTTTCACAATGTTGGCCAGGATAGTCTCGATCTCCTGACCTGGTGATCCGCCCTCCTGGGCCTCCCAAAGTGCTGGGATTACAGGTGTGAGCCACGGCGCCCAGCCTAATTTTTGTATTTTTAGTAGAGACAGGGTTTCACCTTGTTGGCCAGGCTGGTCTTGAACTCATAAACTCAAGTGATCTGTCTACCTCAGCCTCCCAAACTGCTGGGATTACAGGTGTGAGCCACTGTACCCACCCCCAATAATGAATATTTCTAATAAGACAGAAAAGAAGAAAACACAGAGACACAGAAGGAGAAAGCCATGTGAAGGCAGAGGCAGAGACAGAGACTGGAGTGATGGGTCTACAAGCCAAAAACACCAAGAATTGCTGACAGCCACCGGAAGCTGGGAAAGTGGCATGAGGCAGATTCTCTCCTGGAGCCTCCCGAACAAACCTGCACTACTGACACCTTGGTTTGGGACTTCTGGCCTCCAGAACTGTGAGAAAATTTCTGTTGCTATAAACCAAGTGTGTGGTAATTTGTTATAGCAGCCCAAAGAAATGCATCTACTGTACAAGAGTGAGGTCTTCCTCATCACTGCAGTTCCCTAAGGAGGGATGGATATTATATCTTGGGTAAAGGCTGTCTTTTGTGGGTCAGACTCAGGATGCCAGGGAAAGGCTGAGAGTCTCAGGAGAGCCTTCACCAGGCTCAGACTGAGGTTGAGCTTTAGGCTGTGAATTTGCAGTTCCTGGCCGAGCTCCCTTACTTGCCCAGGGTAGCCTGGATGTTGCTGTCCTGTGTCTGAAGCTCTTGGTACAGCTGGTCCCTCTCCACAGTGAGCTGAAGGGCAAGGTCCCTGATGCTCTGCAGAACCTTTTCAAAGCTTTGGTTGCTAGGAAAGTAGTCAAGAACAATAAATGGAATATAGATCCTGGCACTGACAGTGGAAAGATGACTTGGCTTTGACCCCAGCCCAAGGAGGCACTGCTCTGCCAGGCCAAGCTGGAGCCACAATCCTGGGGACTCTTTGGATAACTTCCATCCTCCCCCCTAACATATTGAAGAGCATTTCATACCTCAAAGTACCTCCCTGTCAGTCACTTCATCTGATCCTCCTATCCCCGAAGCCCACAGGGCAGGGGTTATGATGCTCAGATTACAGATGAGAAAACTAAGCTACAAACAGCACACTGGCTCCTTGGCTAGCAGATGAGAGAGCTGGGACTAGAAAGAAGATGGGTCTGCAGGCTTTAGGCCAGAACCTTTCCCCATGGTCTCCCCTCAGCTGCAGAATAGGCCCCCAGCCATGGCTGGACTGCCATAGCTTCAGAATTTTTTTTTTTTTTTTTTTTTTTTGAGACAGAGTTTTGCTCTTGTTGCCCAGGCTGGAGTGCAATGGCACGATCTCGGCTCACTGCAACCTCCGCTTCCTGGTTCAAGCAAGACTCCTGCCTCAGCCTCCTGAGTAGCTGGGATTACAGGCATGTGCTACCATGCCCAGCTAATTTTGTATTTTCAGTAGAGATGGGGTTTCTCCACATTGGTCAGGCTGGTCTCGAACTCCTGACCTTAGGTCATCCACCCACCTTGGCCTCCCAAAGTGCTGAGATTACAGGCATGAGCCACTGTGCCCAGCCTAGCTGCATCATTTTAACTTTGGACTTGGGGAAAGCAGATGTGTGACCAAAGGACCGAGAGCATTACAAGTTAGAAAGCAAAGGAGGTGTATGAAAAATTATATCCCTCCATTTGATGACTGTCTTTGCTTCTTGAAGGAAGCTCAGCTGCCCACTCAGGCCTAGGGCATTTCTGCATGCTGCTGACCTGTTTAGATTGCATTCTGAACTGTTAGTAGTGTATCTAGAGGCTCACTGGATAAGAATTCATGAGAATTTAATCCCTCCTTCACCACCTATTGGCTGTGTAACCTTAGGTAATTTTCTTAACCTCTCTGTATAACCACATCAGACCAATCTCGTCCAACTTAATTAATTAATTAATTTATTTTTTTATTTTTTTATTTTTTTTGAGATGGAGTCTTGCTCTGTTGCCCAGGCTGGAGTGCAGTGGTATGATCTCCACTCAGTGCAACCTCTGCCTCCCGGGTTCACGCCATTCTCTTGCCTCAGCCTCCCAAGTAGCTGGGACTACAGGCGCCCGCCACCACGCCCAGCTAATTTTTTGTATTTTTTAGTAGAGATGGGGTTTCACCATGTTAGCCAGGATGGTCTCAATCTCCTGACCTCATGATCCGCCCACCTCGGCCTCCCAAAGTGCTGGGATTACAAGCATGAGCCACTGCACCTAGCCAACTTTATTTTTTATGAGACAGCGTCTCACTTGTCGCCCAGGCTGGAGTGCAGTGGCTCGATCACTGCTCACTGCAGCCTCGACTTTCGCATCTCAAGCGATCCTCCTGCCTCAGCCCCCCAAGTAGCTGGGACTACAGATGCACACCACCATACCTGGCCAGTTTTTGTAGAGACAGGGTTTCGCCATGTTGCCCAGGCTAGTCTGGAACTCCTGGGCTCAAGCAATCCATTTGCCTTGGCCTCCCAAAGTTCTGAGATTACAGGCGGGAGCCACCACTCCCACTGCACCTAGCCTGGTCCAACTTTTATGTGACAAAGTTGCGAGTTGTTTTTCAGTTGCCATGGACCCCCAGGTTGAAGATTATGTAACCTGAGCATGACCAGATGATCCAAGCATGCAGCCAATGGCGGAACCTAAGTGCTCAGATCAAGGAGCAGGGACTGAATTAAGAGGTGGACACCTCATGGAGGGATCCAAGATTCAGCAAGATGGAGCCCTGGCATCACCCCATGGCAGGATCCAGTCAGATCCTGCCTCCTGGTATCTCCTTATCGAAAGATCCAATCAGTTCTCACCTTCTTACCCTATGTTTATAAAACCTGACCCATCCCCAAGCTCAGGGAGACAGATTTGAGAGTTTCTTCCTGTCTCCTTTCCAGCTGACTTGCAATTAACTTTTCTCACTGCAAAAACTTGATGCTTTGGTGTTTGGCTTTCCATTGCACATGGGCAAATGAACCCAGTTTGGTTCAGTGACATCTGAGCTTCAATTTCCTCAACCACAAAAAATGAAAGATAAGAATAGTACTTTACAGGACAGTCTTAAGGATTAAAAGAGAGAATAAATGTGGAGAAAATTATTTGTAAGCTTATAAGTTCTTTACATATCAGTTGGAGGCACTAATAGGATTTTTAGGGGTTGCTAAAATCAGTTTATTTTTATTTTAGTTAGTTATTTTAGAGACAGGGTCTTGCTCTGTCATCTAGGCTATGGTGCAGTGGTGTGATCATAGCTCATTGCAACCTCGAACTCCTAGGCTCAAGCAATTCTCCTGCTTCAGCCTCCCAAGTAGCTGGGACTATAAGCACTTGCCACTATGCCAAGCTAATTTTTATTTTGTGTAGAAACAGGATCTTATCATGTTGCCCAGGCTGCTCTCAAACATCTGGCCTCAAATGATCCTTCCACCTCAGCCTCCCAAAGTGCTGGGATTATAGGCATGGTTTTTTGTTTTTTTTGTTTTTTTTTTTTTTGGTGGAGTGGGGTAAGTGTCTTTTTTAATTGAAAAGCTAACAAATTTTCCAAGTCCATTTCTCCAAAAAAACCCACAAACTGTGTAGTAACTGAGTCTCTCAGCAATATATTCAAAGCTAAGAGGATTTTTTTTTAAAGTCCTCAGATGCAATTAAGGAAGCCCTGCTACATACAGGTTAATCAATATTAGTAATACTCCTTGACTCTAGGAGGCTGGAAGATATCCTAGTAACCCCACTCAGATCAATTGTTTAAAGTAGCCTTTTTCCAGTTTCCAACTCATGAGTAAAGATAATATTTTGTGGCTAGGTGTGGTGGCTCACACCTGTCATCTTAGCACTTTGGGAGGTGAAAGTGGCCAGATCACTTGAGCCCAGGAGTTCAAGACCAGCCTGGGCAACATGGCAAAACCCTATTTGAACAAAAATTACAAAATTTCGGCAGTTGTGGTGGTGTGCACCTGTAGTCCCAGCTACTCGGGAGGATGAGGTGGGAGGATCATCTGAGCCCAGGAGGTCGAAGCTACAGTGAGCCAAGATGGCGCCATTACACTCCAGCCTGAGTGACAGAGTGAGTCCCTGTCTCAAGAAAAAAAAAAAAAAAAAAGGCCAGGTGGCTTACGCCTGTAATCCCAGCACTTTGGGAGGCCGAGGCGGGCAGATCACAAGGTCAGGAGATCCAGACCATCTTGGCTAATGAGGTGAAACCCCGTCTGTACTAAAAAAATACAAAAATTAGCCAGGAGTAGTTGCAGGCGCCTGTAGTCCCAGCTACTCAGGAGGCTGAGGCAGGAGAATGGCGTGAACTTGGGAGGCAGAGCTTGCAGTGAGCCGAGATTGCGCCACGGCACTCCAGCCTGGGTGACAGAGCGAGACTCTGTCTCAAAAAAAAAAAAAAAAAAAAAAAGATAATTGTTTTAAATTCTGTTTTCAAAAATGTTTTGCAAGTTGTTTTACTTACAATGCCAACTTTTTTTTTTTTTTTTTTTTTTGAGATGGAGTTTTGCTCTTGTTGCCCAAGCTGGAGTACAATGGCGTGATCTTTGCTCACTGCAACCTCCACCTCCCAGGTTCAAGCAATTCTCCTGCTTCAGCCTCCCGCATAGCTGGGATTACAGGTGCATGCCACCACGCCCAGCTAATTTTTTGTATTTTTAGTAGAAACGGGGTTTTACCATGTTAGCCCACCTGGTCTCAAACTCCTGAGCTCAGGTGATAAGCCGGCCTTGGCCTCCCAAAGTGCTGGGATTACAGGCGTGAGCCACCGCACCCGGCCTACAATGCCAACTTTTAAAAAGGTGACTAAAGTTAACTGGACAATAAACTAGGCAGGCATCACTTTACAAAAAAGGGGGAAAGCCCAAAATGCCACTTTCTTTAGAGAACCCACATTTCAGTTTTATGCATAGCAAAGAAGACAGGAACTTTCTATCATACTGGAAGAAACTCAGCCATAGGTTTGGAATCCGTACTCAAACGATGCATGCAATGAGGACAATATTCTGCTGGTATAATTGATTTGCGGTTGCATTTGTCTACTGTTTGTCTAATATTCATGATTATAAACAGCAGTGCAACTCGTATTTGAAACAATCCTTACAGTGCTACGGAGTCAGGCGCAACATCTGACTTCTCTTCACATCACTGGTTCTCTTTGTGTGCCTGGGCTTCCTGCTCTTCAGTAATGTCATTTTTGATGTTGAAATTCTTGCAAATCTCCTCAGGAGCTTTCCCCTTGATAGTATCGGCAATGGTCTTGCATGTAATACCAAGCAAACCTTTGATGTCTCAGGAGTTTGCAGCCAGAATAAGTTCAAAAAGTGTTCCTTGGTCAACTTTCAGGAATTCCTGGTCCCAAACAGAGATATCATCTGTTCGCTTTTCTTTGTTCTCATTATCCTCAGAAGAGGGAGGGCCGTCCTTGTCGTGTGCAGAGGGCCGGTGCAATTGCTCATGCCTGTAATCCCAGCACTTTGGTAGGTTGAGGAGGGAGGATCTCTTGAGCCTAGGAGTTCGGGACCAGCCTGGGCAACATGGCAAAACTCCGTCTCTACAAAAAAATACAAAAATTAGCCAGGTATGGTGGCACACGCCTGTAGACCCAGCTACTTGGGAGGCTGAAGTAGGAGGATCACTTGAGCTCAGGAGGTCAAGGCTGCAGTGAGCTGTGAACGTGCCACTGGACTCCAGCCTGGCGACGGAGTGAGACCCTGTTTGAAAAAAAACAATAACAAAAAAAAAAAAAAAAACAAAGTGAGGCTGGGTGTGGCAGCTCACTCCTGTAATCCCAGCACTTTGGGAGGCCGAGACAGGAAAATTGTTTGCGGACAGTAGTTCAAGACCAGCTTGGGCAACATAATGCCACCCCACCCCTGCAAACAAAAACAAAACAAAACAAGGAGAACAACAGGTGGAACATCTACAAGAAGATAAGGAGAGCTCTGTTTGCAGGTCTGGCTTCTAGAGGCCACGGCTGCCACTTCCCCTCCCTACCCTGCACACCCAGGAAGGAGGACATATGAGCAGTTACCCAGATGTCTAACTGAAGCCCGAGACAACATTCCCCACTGCGCCTCTCCCAGGTCTTGAAAGATAAGGCTGGCTACCTGATGTGCTGATGTTCCTGGTGTTTGCCTTCATTGTTCCTTTGGTGCTCTTTTTTAATTTAATTTAATTTTATTTTTTTGAGACGGAGTCTCGCTGTGTCACCCAGGCTGGAGTGCAGTGGCGCGATCTCGGCTCACTGCAAGCTCCACCTTCCCGGTTCACGCCATTCTCCTGCCTCAGCCTCCCAAGTAGCTGGGACTACAGGCGCCTGCCACCATGCCCAGCTAATTTTTTTTGTATTTTTAGTAGGGACGGGGTTTCACCATGTTGGCCAGGATGGTCTCGATCTCCTGACCTCGTGATCAGCCCGCCTCAGCCTCCCAAAGTGCTGGGATTACAGGCGTGAGCCACAGCGCCCGGCCAGTGCTTTTTTTTTTTTTTAGACGGAGTCTCACTCTGTCGCCCAGGGTGGAGTGCAGTGGCGCGATCTTGGCTCACTGCAAGCTCTAGCTCCCGGGTTCATGCCATTCTCCTGCCTCAGCCTCCCGAGTAGCTGGGACTACAGGCGCCCGCCACCACGCCCGACTAATTTCTTTTTTTGTATTTTTGGTAGAGACGGAGTTTCATCGTGTTAGCCAGTAGGGTCTCGATCTCCTGACCTCGTGATCTGCCGGCCTCAGCCTCCCAAAGTGCTGGGATTACAGGCGTAAGCCACCGTGCCGGCCTTTTTTTTTTTGAGACAAGTGTCATTCTGTTGCCCAAGCTGGAGTGCAGGGTGTGATCAAGGCTCACTGCAGCCTTGACCTCCTGGACTCAAGTGATCCTCCCACCTCAGCCTCTAGAGTAGCCGGGACTACAGGCATGCACCACTGTGCTCTGCTTATTTATTTGTTTATTGAGACGGAATCTTGCTCTGTCTCGCAGGCTGGAGCGCAGTGGCACGATTTCGGCTCACTGCAGCCTTCGCGTCCCGGGTTCCAGCGATTCTCCTGCCTCAGCCTCCTGGGTAGCTGGGATTACAGGCACATGCCACCACGCCCGGCTAATTTTTGTATTTTTAGTAGAGATGGGTTTTCACCATGTTGGCCAGGCTGGTCTCGAACTCCTGACCTCCGGTGATCTGCCTGCCTCAGCCTCCCAAAGTGCTGGGATTACAGGCGTGAGCCACTGTGCCCGTCCCGTGCCCTGCTTATTAAAACGATTTATTTATTTATTTTTTGTAGAGACGAGGTCTCACTATGTTGCCCAGGCTGTCTTGAATTCCTGGGCTCGAGAGATCCTCCTGCCTCACCTTTCAAAATGCTGGGATTATAGATGTGTGGTACTGCGGCTGGCCTTTACTCTGCTGCTCTTCCTGTCCAGCCTCAGCTGTCTGGCTGCCACCTGTGCAGGTTCTGCAGGGGCTGTGTGTTCCCTCAGCCCATTTCCCAGCACCACCTGCCTGCTTGCTTCCTGCTGGTCATGACTGGGCTCCTGCTATACGTTAGCCTTCCCCTACCCAGAGCCCACCCCTGCTCTCTAAAAACTGATCCCTCAGGCCAGGAGCCACCTCTGGTCTCCTCAGGAAGATCCTAACCTGTAACCCCTCCATACCTTGTGAGTCTTGTTCCCCCCTTGGGCTATCCTTGCCCCATTCCTCTGAGAACCATTCCCTTTCATTACCCAGAACTCCCCAAACCCAATCCTGCCCATACTCTGCCTCCTCTCTCATCTGCCCCAATCCCTCTTCCATTTTCCTCTCTCCCATCCTTGACTCCTTCACTTCCATTATCCTCTCCTAACTTCCCACCCTCCACTTGCCCCTTATCCCATTTTCCTCTCCTGACTCTACTCTTCTCCCCATTCTGACCCAGCCTTGAGTTCCCTAAGCCCCTCCCTCCTGCCTTATCTCCCCACAGACTGGAACATCTGCTGCTTCATAAGCAATGTGGACCTGTATGAGCCTATTTTCTACAGCGGCCTTTTCTTCAGGAACAACACATATGACCTTCACTCCTTCCTTAAGTTCATCCTCTAGGTGTAGAGGGGGACTTGACTCTTCTTCCACCCCTGGGAATTTCCCTCTGTTCCCCCAGCTCAGCTCTACTCATACCCCCATTCCAGAATCCCAGTCTCCCAGAGCGCCTGGGTTCACACCTGCAGGAGTGTCAGATTCTAGGCTTCACAGTCCCAGGAACCAGACCCCAGCCCACCCAATCTCATTTCTTTATCCCTTCTCCCTAGGGGGTTATTTCTGGGCAGGAAACCTCTCCTCTCAAACTCTCCCTTATTCCTAGTAGACAAACACTATCTTTGGATGGAAGCCCATCAGAAAAATCCAATCCAGCCTGCTGGGTGAGGTGGAACTAGTCTTCAGTGGGACCGGAAAGGGTGGTGCTCTCTGATGGTTCATCTTTATCCTGTCTCCCCCAGACTTTAGCCCTCACCAAGGATCAACAGATGGGATTGTCCTCCCTGGGCCTCAAAAGTTCATGCTGGGCAGGGCACGGTGGCTCATGCCTGTAATCCCAGCACTTTGAGAGGCCAAGGTGGGAAGATCACTTGAGATCAGGAGTTCCAGACCAGCCTGGCCAACATGGTGAAACCCTGTCTCTACTAAAAATACAAAAAAATTAGCTGGGTGTGGTGGCAGGTGCCTGTAATCCCAGCTACTAGGGAGGCTGAGGCAGGAGAATAGCTTGAACCTGGGAGGTGGAGGTTGCAGTGAGCCTAGATTGCACCATTGCAGTCCAGCCTGGGTGACAGAGCGAGACTCCATCACCAAAAAAAAAAAGTTCATGCTGGGATGTTTGTTCAAGCTGAGTTGGAGTAAGCGGTCAAGAAGGGCCTCAACAAGACTGGCTCCATGAGGATGGTTTGAGGGAGTGGCTAGGGGTAGGGGTTGTGGGGAGCAACCCAAAGCAGGCTCAGTAAAGAGCAGTTTGAAGCCCACACTGACACAGTCAGGACCCTCTAGCTAGAAAAACAAATGCTTGGGAGGGAGGCACAGCTTTTAGGTTTAAATCTCACTTCAACCACAATGGAGTCATATCACTGGCACATTTAACTCAGGGCCAGGATAGCTATGTGCATTCAGTA
This sequence comes from Pongo pygmaeus, assembly GCF_028885625.2. Classification (NCBI taxonomy): domain Eukaryota; kingdom Metazoa; phylum Chordata; class Mammalia; order Primates; family Hominidae; genus Pongo; species Pongo pygmaeus. Next base: position 107,375,591 of record NC_072381.2, read on the forward strand.
AAGGGCAATTTCGTTGTAAACAGCTGGCAGGGTAAGAAGGGAGACAGCATCTCAGAGACACTAAGTGTGAGTTTAGTGATTTGAGCATTTTTTACATAACATGGACCCTTAGTGCAAACCAACTTCAAATCTGGTGCTCAACCACTGAAACCAGCAATTTGTTCCAATGATGAACAAAAACCAGACTGAGATGGATTTATTGAGAGGCCAGCTCTACTTTATTTTATGGATGATTTAAGAAATTGCCATGGTTTATTTTGAAAATATTCCATTTTTGACCTATGTATTGACTTTAGAACCTAATCTCTTTGTACATTATAATTCTGCTTTACTTATTTTGTGACCTTTTCTCAGTCGTTTAACCTCTGAGCCTCCATTTCCTCCTGTGTAAAACAGAGTTAGAAAAACTGGCCTTCGAGTAGCCTTGTCCTCTGCCTTTGTCTTCTGTGCTGATGCCACCTCAAGCTGGCCAGTCTCCTTGGACCAAACAGCGTGCTTTCAATTAAGATGCAGAGTTCTGATGGAGAGATATTTGAAGTTGAGGTGGAAATTGCCAAACAATCTGTGACTATCAAGACCATGTTGGAAGATTTGGGAATGAATGATAGAAGAGATGATGACCTAGTCATTTACCACATTTATTATTATTATTAATTTTTTTAAGTGGAGATGAGGTCTCGCCATATTGCCTAGGCTGGTCTCAAACTCCTGGGCTCAAGTGATCCTCCCGCCTCAGCCTCCCAAAGTGCTGGGATTACAGGCATGAGCCACTGCACCCAGTCCTCTCCTTGTGGTTTATTCTCTCAGTAAGTCTAGGTCCAGGTGGAGGAGGCGGCAGAATGTACCCAATTAGCCAGCACCTATTAGGCAAAGGACAGCCCCTCCTGCACCCCATCTTCATGCCAGGTTGTATCTTGATATACTGACATGGAATAGGAAGCCTTCAATGGGGTGCTCCAGGGCATCTCTGCTTTACTGCTAGCCTGGCCTACCTAACTTGCAATTTCCTAAAACATAACTCCATCCCATTCCTGATTCTTCCTGCCTCCAGTCCTCCCACCTGTCCCACTTCAGGCTTCCATCTATTCTCACTCCTGTGGGTTTTAGAGCATCCCCTGGGGCCACCTCCTGGCAGTGAACTGGCTGACCCAGGAAAGGTAGAGGAACTATTTTTTGTCTGATAGGTGGCTGGGGACAGAGAAGTCCTAGCCCCAGATCTCCCAGGGCTGCTGGGCGTATCACAATACCTAATTTTTATCGAAAGTTTATTCTGTGCCAGACACTTTCTAAATTCTCTGTATCAGTTCATCCTCCTAACAACCCTCTAAAACAAATGCTATTATTATCTCCACTTTAGACAGAAGGAAGTAAGGTCAAAGAGGTTAAATAACTTGCTCAGGGTTAGCCGTCTATAATCCCGGTTGGGCAAGGATTCAAAATAGGGGTGTCTACTGCAGGAGCCTGTCCTCTGAACCACGGTGCTGTGATTCCTCCAGGGATCCCCATTTGAGTTCATGGCACTGGCATCCTTCCAGTTCCTTCAAACATCAGCATTGCCATCCATCCTTCCCACCACTCACCACCCATGACTCAGTAAGGAATAGAATTGTATCCATTCCTCTCCTTCCTTCCCCAGGCCCAACACAAATGCCCTAATTCAGGCCTTTTTTACTTCCCATCAGGATTCTTTTTTTTTTGAGATGGAGTTGGAGTCTCGCTTCTGTCGCCAGGCAGGAGTGCAGTGGCCCTATCTTGGCTCACTGCAACCTCTGCCTCCTAGGTTCAAGTGATTCTCCTACCTCAGCCTTCTGAGTAGCTGGGATTACAGGTTCATGCCACCACACCCAGCTAATTTTTGTATTTTTAGTAGAGGTGACGTTTCACCTTGTTGGCCAGGCTGGTCTCGAACTCCTGACTTCAAGTGATCCACGCACCTCAGCCTCTCAAAGTGCTGGGATTTACAAGCATGAGCCACCGCGCCCGGCCCTATCAGGATTCTTTGTCTTTTATGGTTATTATTTGTTACTATAAAGATGGCCTGGGCCAGGAGCAGTGGCTCATACCTGTAATCCCAGCATTTTGGGAGGCCAAGGCAGGAGGATCGCTTTAGCCCAGGAGTTCAAGTCCAGCTTGGGCAACATAATGAGATCCCATCTCTATTTTACATATATTAGCCAAGTGTGGTGGCTTACACCTGTAGTTCCAGCTGCTAGGGAGGCCGAGGCAGGAGGACTAATTGAGCCCGGGAGGTCAAGGCTGCAGTGAACTGTGATTGTGCCACTACACTACAGCCTGGGTGACAGAAAAAGACCCTGAAGAAGAAAAAAAAAAAAAGTAAAAGAAAAAATGATATTTATTGTATTTATTTATTTATTGAGATGGAGTCTCACTCTGTCGCCCAGGCTGGAGTGCAGTGGTGCAATCTCAGCTCACTGCAACCTCCTGAATAGCTGGGATTACAGGTGCGTGCCACCACACCAGGCTAATTTTTTTTTTTTTTTTTATAGTAGGGACGGGGTTTCACCATGTTGGCCAGGCTGGTCTCCAACTCCTGGCCTCAAGTGATCTGCCCACCTCCACCTTCCAAATTCTGGGATTACAGGCGTGAGCCACCTCACCCAGACAAATATGATATTTAAAAAGGTAGCATGAGTGCATTAAAGGAAGCGTGAAAAATAGGCAAAAATCCAACTAGAGCCCAATCCTCGTTTTTTTTGAGATGGAGTCTCGCTCTGTTGCCAGGCTGGAGTACAGTGGCACCATCTCAGCTCACTGCAACCTCCGCCTCCCGGGTTCAAGCGATTCCCCTGCCTCAGCCTCCAGAGTAGCTGGGCCTATAGGCACGCACCACCACATCCAGCTAATTTTTGTATTTTTAGTAGAGACGGGGTTTCACCATGTTGGCCAGGATGGTCTCGATCTCTTGACCTCGTGATCCGCCCACCTTGGCCTCCGAAAGTGCTGGGATTACAGGCGTGAGCCACCGCGCCCAGCCTAGAGCCCAATCTTCTTGTTACCACCAATCTTCTTATTACCACCCATCTACCTTTTCCTATCACACAAGTTTTAACAGAATTGAAGCCACTTTGTATGATTTTTTTTTTTTTTTTTTTTGAGATGGAGTTTCACTCTTGTTGCCCAGGCTGGAGTGCAATGGTGTGATCTCAGCTCACCACAACCTCCACCCCTTTGGTCTCAAGTAATCTGCCTGTCTCAGCCTTCCAAAGTGCTGGGATTACAGGCACTAGCCACTGCACCTGACCTAGCAGCCTATTTCATAACAGCAAAAAAGTGGAAGTAACCCAAATGTCCATCAATTGATGAAAGGATAACTAAAACGTAGTATATCCATATAACATAATATTATTGAGCAATAAAAAAAATTAAGCCAGGCACAGTGGCATGTGCCAGGAGTTTGAGTCCAGCCTAGGCAACATAGTGAGACCTTGCCCCTAAAAAAAAACAAAAAAAGAAAATAAATACTGGTACTTGCTACAAAATGGATGAGTCTTGAAAACCTCATGCTAAGTGATAGAGGCCAGTCACAAAAGGTCATATATTGTATGATTCCATGTATATGAAATGTCTTATAGACATAGATTAGCTATTACCTAGGGCTGAGAGAGTGGGGAAAATGTGGAATGACTGCCAATGGATACAGGTGTTCTTTCAGAAGTGATGAAAATGTTTTAAAATCAATTGTGGTGATGGTTGCACAACATTATGAATACGCTAAAAACTGTTGAATTGTATACTTTATTTATTTATTTATTGACAAGGTCTCACTCTGTTGCCCAGGCTGGAGTGCATTTGCCTGATCTTGGCTCACTGCAACCTTGACCTCCAGGGCTCAAGGCATCCTCCCACCTCAGCCTCTAGAGTAGCTGATTACTACATGCTTGTACCCCCATGCTTGTCTAATAGTTGTATTTTTTTGTAGAGACAGGGTCTTACTATGTTGCCCAGGCTGGCCCCCAGCTCCTGGCCTCAAGTGATCCACCACCTCAGACTCCCCAAAGTACTGGGATTACAGGCGTGAGCCGCCTGGCCCAGCTGAATTGTCATTTTTATTTTTATTTTTATTTTACTTTTTTGAGATGGAGTCTCACTCTGTCACTGAGGCTGGAGTGCAGTGGCACCGTGTCAGCTCACTACAACTTCCATCTCCTGGGTTCAAGCAATTCTCGTGCCTCAGCCTCCCGAATAGCTGGGATTACAGGCACCCATCACCATGCCCAGCTAGTGCTTTTTTGAGACAGAGTCTCGCTCTATCCAGGCTGGAGTGCAGTGGCGCCATCTTGGCTCACTGCAAGCTCCACCTCCCCGGTTCACACCATTCTCCTGCGTCAGCCTCCCGAGTAGCTGGGACTACAGGCGCCCACCACCATGACCGGCTAATTTTTTGTATTTTTAGTAGAGATGGGGTTTCACTGTGTTAGCCAGGATGGTCTTGATCTGCTGACCTCGTGATCTGCCCATCTCAGCCTCCCAAAGTGCTGGGATTACAGGCATGAGCCACCACGCCCGGCCATGCCCAGCTAGTTTTTATATTTTTAGTAGAGATAGGGTTTCACCATGTTGGCCAGACTGGTCTCGAACTCCTGTAATCCACCCACCTCAGCCTCCCAAAGTGCTGGGATTACAGGTGTGAGCCACCGCGCCCAGCTGTCATTTTTATTTTTTATTTATTTGTTTTGTTTTTGAGACATTCTCACACCGTTGCTCAGGCTGAAGTGCAGTGGCACAATCTCAGCTCACTGCAACCTCTGTCCCAGGTTCAAGCGATCTCCAGTCTCAGCCCCCAGGTAGCTGGGATTACAGGTGCCTGCCACCATGTCTGGCTAATTTTTGTATTTTTTGTTGTTATTGTTGAGATGGAGTCTCACTCTGTTGCCCAGGCTGGAGTGCAGTAACGTGATCTCAGCTCACTGCAACCTCTGCCTCCTGGGTTCAAGTGATTCTCCTGCCTCAGCCTCCCGAGTAGCTGGGATGACAGGCGTGTACCACCATGCCCAGCTAATTTTTTCTATTTTTACTAGAGACGGGGTTTCATCATGTTGGCCAAGTTGGTCTTGAACTCCTGACCTCATGTGATCCACCTGCCTCAGCCTCTCAAAAGGCTGGGACAACAGGCATGACCCCACCGTGCCTGGCTCCCATTTATTTATTGAGGGGCCTTTTAAAAAACAAAACAAAACCTATTTTGCATAAATTAATTATACAAAAATTATTTATTTATTTACTTTTAGGATCAGAGTCTTGCTATGCCGCCCAGGTTGGGCTCAAACGCCGAAGTTTTTTTTTTTTTTTTTGAGACGGAGTCTCGCTCTCACCCAGGCTGGAGTGCAGTGGTGCAATCTCGGCTCCCTGCAAGCTCTGCCTCCCAGGTTCATGCCATTCTCCTGCCTCAGCCTCCCGAGTAGCTGGGACTACAGGTGCCCACCACCATGCCCGGCTAATTTTTTGTATTTTTTAGTAGAGAAGGGGTTTCACTGTGTTAGCCAGGATGGTCTTGATCTTCTGACCTTGTGATCCACCCGCCTCGTCCTCCCAAAGTGCTGGGATTACAGGCGTGAGCCACCGCACCCAGCCTCAAACTCCGAAGCTTTATAAAGGGATCCTCCTGCCTCACCCTTCCCGGTAGCTTGGACTACAGGTGTCCCACACTGCACCCTACTTATACAAAAACATTTTAACTCTTTATCATATTTGCTGCAAATATATTTCTCAGCATATTGCTTTCTTGTTTGTTCTATTTAGAGTTTTGGTTTAGTTTTTACTTATACATATATACACCAAAGTTGTAAATTTGTATGTAGTCAAACTGGTCATTCTTTCCTTTTTTTTTTTTTAATTGGGATAAAATTTACTCTCTTCCTTTTTGATTTCTTCTATAGTATGTAAGCTTGCACGTTTATCACCCACACACATATTCCTACAAGGCTGATGAATACTATTTAATCTCATTTTCTTCTAACTTTATTTACTTACATTTAATTCTTTAATCTTTTTTGGTTTTTTTTTTTCCTTTTTTCTTTGTTTTTTTTTTTTTCCTTTTCTGATGGAGTCTTCTCTGTCACCCAGGCTGGAGTGCAGTGGCGCTATCTCAGCTTACTACAACCTCAGCCTCCCAGGTCAAGCAATTCTCCTGCCTCAGCCTCCCATAGCTGGGATTACAGGTACCTGCTACCACACCTGGCTAGTTTTTTTTGTATTTTTAGTAGAGACAGGGTTTCACCATGTTGGCCAGGCTTGAACTCCTGACCTCAGGTTTTGAACTGCTGACCTCAGGTGATCCACCCACCTCGGCCTCCCAAAGTGCTGGGATTACAGGCGTGAGCCACCACACCTGGACTAATTCTTTAATCTTGTATTTGTTTTATTTTATAAGTTAGGATCTTTTTGTGTGGTTTGGTTTGGGTTTTCTACATTACTAGCAGCATGGACCTCATAGCCTCCTAATTAGTTTCCCCTCTCCAGTTCTACACACCACATCAAACTAACCTTATTTTAAAAAAATAAAAATAACAGATCTGAGTAGGTCACTTCTCTGTTGAAAAACTCGGTGTTTTTCCACTCTCTATAAAATTAAGTCTAAACTTTGTTGGCCAGGCTGGTCTTGAACTCCTGACCTCAGGTGATCCACCCGCCTTGGCCTCCCAAAGTGCTGGGAGTACAGGCGTGAGCCACCACACCTGGCCCTTTCTCTCTTTTCTGGAAGGCAGGGACCAGCTCTTAAACATGACTTGCATTAGATCCTTTGGTGACAACCTGTTACATTTGGATGAAATTCAAAATCCTTGCTGGCTCTGTGACCTTGGGCAAGCTGCTTGACCTCTCTGTTCCTTAGTTTCCTCCTATGTAAATAAAATGGGAGACAGCTGGGCATAGTAGTGCATGCCTTTAGTCCTAGCTATTTGAAAGGCTGAGACGTGAGAATCCTTTGAACCCAGAAGTTCATGGCTGAGGTGAGATACGATAGCATCATTGCACTCCAGCCTGGGTGACAGTGAGACCCTGTCTCACAAAATAAATAAATAAAAATAAAAAATAGGCTGGGCTAGCAGCCGGGTGCGGTGGCTCATGCCTGTAATCCCAGCACTTTGGGAGGCCAAGGCAGGTGGATCATGAGGTCAGGAGATCGAGACCATCCTGGCTAACACGGTGAAACCCTGTCTCTACTAAAAATACAAAGAAAAATTAGCCCAGCATGGTGGCGGGCGCCTGTAGTCCCAGCTACTCGGGAGGCTGAGGCAGGAGAATGGCGTGAACCTGGGAGGTGGAGCTTGCAGTGAGCCAAGATCACGCCACTGCACTCCAGCCTGGGCGACAGAGCGAGACTCTGAATCAAAATAAATAAATAAATAAATAAAATAAAATAATAATAAATAAATAAAAATAAATAAAGATAAATAAAATGAGAACTAATTGGTCCTCCATATATATTTTCAGGTTCTGCATTTGTGGAATCAACCGACCACGGATGGAAAATATTCCAAAAATATGATGTCAACATCATCATAGAAAAAGCAAAAAAATTCCCCCTAAAAGGATGGTTGCATCTGTACTGAACATGTACAGAGATTTTTCCTTGTCATTATTCTCTGAACAATACAATATAACAATTATTTATATAGCATTTACATTGTATTAAGTATTATAAGTAATCTTGAGATGATTTAAAGTATATGGGAGGATATGCATAGGTTATATGCAAAGACTATACCATCTTATATAAGGGACTTAAGCATCCGTGGGTTTTGATATCCATTCTGGAACCAGTTCCCCCAGTACCTACATCATACAGTATGGTCAGGCTTTTTTTTGTTTGTTGTTGTTGTTTTGAGATAGTCTTGCTGTATCACCCAGGCTGGAGTGCAGTGGCACAATCTCCGCTCACTGCAACCTCCGCCTCCTGGGTTCAAGCGATTCTCCTGCCTCAGCCTCCCAAGTAGCTGGGACTACAGGCACCTGCCACCACACCCAGCTAATTTTTGTATTTTTAGTAGAGACGGGGTTTCACTATGTTGGCCAGGCTGGTCTTGAACTCCTGACCTGGTGATCCGCCCGCTTCAGCCTCCCAAAATGCTGGGATTACAGGTGTGAGCCACTGCACCTGGCCCAATGTGGTCAATTTTTTTTTTTTTGAGATGGAGCCTCGCTCTTTCGCCATACAGTGGCATGATCTCAGCTCACTGCAACCTCCACCTCCTGGGTTCAAGCGATTCTCCTGCCTCAGCCTCCCGAGTAGCTGGGACTACAGGTGCCCGCCACCACGCACAGCTAATTTTTGTATTTTTTAGTAGAGATGGGGTTTCGCCATGTTGGCTAGGCTGGTCTTGAACTCCTGACCTCAGGTGATCTGCCCACCTCGGCCTCCCAAAGTGCTGGGATTACAGGTGTGAGCCACCTCGCCCAGGCTTTTTTTTTTTTTTTTTTTTTGAGATGGAGTCCCACTTAGTCACCCAGGCTGGAGTGTAGTGGCATGATCCTCGCTCACTGCAACCTCTGCCTCCCAGGTTCAAGCAATTCTTGTGCCTCAGCCTCCCGAGCAGCTGGGACTACAGGCATGCACACTACACCTGGCTAATTTTTTTTTGGTATTTTTAGTAGAGACAGGGTTTCACCATGTTGACCAGGCTGGTCTTGAACTCCTGACCCCAAGTGATCCACCCACCTCAGTCTCCCAAAGTGCTGGGATTACAGGCATGAGCCACTGCACCTGGCCTTCTTCTAATCTAACCCAGCAAGCACTCCCCAGCATCAGAGTGTGTTTCCTATACCTGAAATCCTATTCCCCATACTCTTTACTTGACTAAGTCTTCCTCATCCTTCAAGTCTCTGCTGAAATATTCCCTCAGAGAGGCTTTTCTTAACACACCAGATTAAATAAGGTCTCCCTGTTATATGTTTATCCTACACTATTTGGTTATATCATAAATTGTCGGCTGGGTACAGTGGCTCTCCCCTGTAATCCCAGCACTTTGAGAAGCTGAGGAGGGAGGATGGCTTGAGCCCAGGAGTTTGAGACCTTGAGCCCAGGAGTTTGAGACCAACCTGGGCAACATGGCGAAACCCCGTCTCTACAGAAACATACAAATATTAGCCAGGCATGGTGGTGCGTGCCTGTGGTCCCAGCTACTCTGGAGGCTGAGATAGGAGAATTGATTGAGCCCGGGAGGTTAAGGCTGCCGCGAACCATGATCGCACTACTGCACTACAGCCTGGGCAACAGAGTGAGAGCCTGTCTCAAAAAAAAAAAAAAAAAAAAAATTGTCACTGCGTATGTGTATATGTATGTATGTGGCCATTTGTTTATTTTATTTTTTTATTTTTGAGACGGAGTCTTGCTCTGTTGCCCAGGCTGAAGTGCAGCGGCATGATCACTGCTCACTGCAAACTCTGCCTCCCAGGTTCAAGTGATTCTCATGCCTCAACCTCCAGAGTAGCTGGGATTAGGTGTGTGCCACCACACCTGGATAATTTTTTATTTTTCATAGAGATAGTGTTTCACCATATTAGCCAGGCTGGTCTCCAACTCCTGACCTCAAGTGATCCACCCACCTTGGCCTCCCAAAGTGCTGGGATAACAGACGTGAGCCACCGTGCCCACCCCCATTTGTTGTAATATCTATTTCTCCACCCAACTGTATAATATGCCATATTGTCTTATTCACTGTTCTGTCTCCAGCTCCAGGCATACTATATCAGGGACCACAGGCACGCACCACCATGCCTGGCTAATATTTGTATGTTTCTGTAGAGACGGGGTTTCGCCATGTTGCCCAGGTTGGTCTCAAACTCCTGGGCTCAAGCCATCCTCCCTCCTCAGCTTCTCAAAGTGCTGGGATTACAGGGGAGAGCCACTGTACCCAGCTGACAATTTATGATATAACCAAATAGTGCTCACTAAATTTGATATAACCAGATAGTGCTCACTAAATAAATGCTCACTAAATTTAGCTTGGTTGGCTGAATGGATGAATGAGCTGAGTAGAGTTTATATAGCAGGGACTCAATAAATGTTAAAATTTTAATTTGAGTTAACCCTAGAACTTCCATAGTAAAAGCACTCAAGCTTGGGCTTCAGAGGTGGAAACATGAGTTTGCAGAGACTACTACTAAACATATAACCAGGAAAAACTGCACATTTACAGTAGGAGATGGAAGTAAAATTATGGAAATACTTTTCACAATAGCCAAAACCTAGAAACAACCCAAATGTCCAGTGACAGGAGAATGAATAACTGGGTAGAGTCACAAAATGGAATATTATAGAGTTCCCAAAATGAGTAAACTGTAAGCAATATGTAACAATATAAATCTTGTTAATACAATATAATAAGCCACCAAAAATTACATACAGCAATACTCCCTTATAATAATGTAAAAAATAACTAAACTTCAAAAAAAATTTTTTTTTCTGAGATGGAGTAATCCCAAGTAGCTGGGATTACATGTGCCTGCCACCATGCCCAGCTAATTTTTGTATTTTAATTTTTTTAATTTTTTTTTTTTTAGACGGAGTCTCGCTCTGTCACCCAGGCTGGAGTGCAGTGGTGCCATCTCAGCTCACTGCAAGCTCCGCCTCCTGGGTTCACCTGCCATTCTCCTGCCTCAGCCTCCCAAGTAGCTGGGACTACAGGCGCCCACCACCACACCTGGCTAATTTTTTGTATTTAGTGGAGACAGGGTTTCACCACGTTAGCCAGGATGGTCTCAATCTCCTGACCTCGTGATCCGCCCGCCTTGGCCTCCCAAAGTGCTGGGATTATAGGTGTGAGCCACCACGCCTGGCCAATTTTTGTATTTTTAGTAGAGACAGGGTTTCACCATGTTGGTCAAGCTGGTCTTGAACTCCTGACCTCAGGTGATCCACCCGCCTCGACCTTCCAAAGTGCTGGGATTACAGGTGTGAGCCACCACTCCCAGCTAAAAATTCTTATAAACTTTCAGGAATACATACAGCTGATAAGTATGTAAAAGGAGCCAGGTATAGTGGTGCCACCTACAGTCCCAGCTGTGCATGTAGTCCCAGCTACTTGGGAGGCTGAAGCAGGACAATTGCTTGAGTCTAGTAGTTTGAGGTTGCAGTGCACTATGATCGGGTCTGTGAATAGCTACAGCACTACATTCTGAGCAACATAGTGAAACTCTGTCTTATAAAATATATATGTGTGTGTATATAAGGAAAACAAGAGAATGATGGATATCTTGAGAGATGGAACACATAGCTAAACTTAAGTTATTGCCAAGGTCCTAGCTTTCATGTTGATTATTTTTATTTTTTTTTTTTGAGACGGAGTCTGTCTCTGACGCCCAGGCTGGAGTGCAGTGGTGCGATCTCGGCTCACTGCAAGCTCCGCCTCCCGGGTTCACGCCATTCTCCTGCCTCAGCCTCCCGAGTAGCTGGGACTACAGGCACCCGCCACTACGCCCGGCTAATTTTTGTATTTTTAGTAGAGACGGGGTTTCACCGTGTTAGCCAGGATGGTCTCGATCTCCTGACCTCGTGATCCGCCCGCCTCGGCCTCCCAAAGTGCTGGGATTACAGGCTTGAGCCACTGCGCCCGGCCTTTTTTTTTTTTTTTTTTTTGAGATGGAGTCTTGCTCTGTTGCCCAGGCTGGAATGCAGTGGCACGATCTCGGCTCACTGCAAGCACCGCCTCCCGGGTTCACGCCATTCTCCTGCCTCAGCCTCCTGAGTAGCTGGGACTACAGGCACCCGCCACCACACCCGGCTAATTTTTTGTATTTTTAGTAGAGACGGGGTTTCACCGTGTCAGCGAGGATGGTCTCAAGCTCCTGACCTTGTGATCCGCCCACCTTGGCCTCCCAAAAGTGCTGGGATTACAGGCATGAGCCACCGTGCCCGGCCCATGTTGACTATTTCTTATAGTCTTTTTTTGAAATGGAGTCTCACTCTGTCGCCCAGGCTGGAGTGCAATGGTGCAATCTCCGCTCACAGCAACCTCCACCTCCCGGACTCAAGTGATTCTCCTGCCTCAGCCTCCCAAGTAACTGGAATTACAGGCATGCACCACCACGCCCAGCTAATTTTTTTTTGGTATTTTTCATGGAGACAGGGTTTCACCATGTTGGCCAGGCTGGTCTCGAACTCCTGACCTCAGGTGATTCACCTGCCTCGGCTTCCCAAAATGTTGGGATTACAGGCATGAGCCACTGCACCTGGCCCCATATGATAGTCTTATAAGTAAATAAATGTGTGCTGTGCATGGAACAATGATGAGAGTGTGTCATGAACCAAGGTTATGATTAATCTAGTTCTGTGCATCTGAAGTCCGTTAAAGGAAAGGGAGAGAAATGAGCCTACCTCATCCTCCAGGCAGCCTCAGTTGTTGGGGGTGATGGGGAGAAGATTCTTCTCCCCCAAGCTCCTTTGGGACTTTTCTCCAGGGACTGGCCCTAGGTCCTCCTCTTGTAGAGGTGAGCTGGTGGCATAGAGGTGGGGCAGCAAGGAGGGAAGTAATCCAGGGTTTGGCTTCCTCTGGAAATGGGTCCTGGAATCAGTGGGAAAATGAGCCTCTCCTGAGGCTGAAGAAGGAATCTGGAAGTGTGAGTCAGCTTCCATTCCCATTCAGCTTCCCACACTCCCCAGCTTAGAACTGTTGGGTATGTAGTCTCCCATCCATTTCATCTATGACCTTAGGGTGGGGGTTAGGAGGAGCCCCAGAGCTGGGCCCTGAGTGAATGGGGCTGTGGCCACATGAATGACAGTCATAGTCGTTATAAACATTCTGGGTACTAGGGAGCTGGGACTAAGGTCTTGCTATGTTGCCCAGGCTGAAGTGCAGTGGCGATTCCTTGGTGCTATCATAGCACACTGTGGTCTCAAGCTCCTGGCCTCAAACAATCCTCTTGCTTCAGCCTGCCACCTGCCAAGTAGCTGGGACTATAGGCACAGACCTATATGGGTACAGTCCCACTATGCCCAGCTTAAACCAGCGCCTTTGAAGTCCATCATGAAACTAGGGAGCTGCTGACTCAATATATATATATATTTTTGAGACAAAGTGTCACTTTGTTGTTCAGGCTGGAGTGCAGTGGCGCAATCTTGGCTCAATGCAACCTCTGCCTCCCAGGTTCAAGTGATTCTCATGCCTCGGCCTCCCGAGTAGCTGGGACTTCAGGTGCATGATCACGCCCAGCTAATTTTTGTATTTTTGGTAGAGACAGGGTTTCACCATGTTGGCCAGACTGGTCTCGAAATCCTGACCTCAGGTGATCAACCTGCCTCGGCCTCCAAAAGTGCTGGGATTACAGGCGTTCTGAACCACTGCGCCTGTTTTGTTGTTGTTGTTGTTTGAGACAGAGAGTCTTGCTCTGTCACCTGGGCTGGAGTGCAGTGGTGCAATCACAACTCACTGTTGTCTCAACTTCCCAGGCCCAAGTAATTCTCCCACCTCAGCCTCCCAAGTAGCTGGGACTACAGATACACCACCACATTCAGCTTATTTATTTTAGAGATGAGGTCTCGGTTGGGTGGAGTGGCTCACATCTGTAATCTCAGCACTTTGGGAAGCCAAGGCAGGCAGATCACTTGAGGTCAGGAGTTCAAGACCAGCCTGGCCAACATGGTGAAAACCCATCTGTACTAAAATTACAAAAATTAGCTGGGCGTGGTGGTGCGCACCTGTAGTCTCAGCTACTAGGGAGACTGAGGCAGGAGAATCACTTGAACCCAGGAGGCGGAGGCTGCAGTGAGCCGAGATCATGCCACTGCACTCCAGCCTGGTCGACAGAATGAGACTCCATCTCTTAAAAAAGAAAAAGTAGAGATGAGGTCTCACTATATTGCCCAGGGTAGTCTTGAACTCCTGACATGGTGAAACCACGTCGCTACTAAAAATAAAAAAATAAGCCAGGTATGGTGTCATGTGCCTGTAGTCCCAGCTACTCGGGACGCATGAAAATCATTTGAACCTAGGAGGCAGAGGTTGCAGTGAGATGACATCATGCCACTGCACTCCAGCCTGGGCGACACAGCAAGACTCTATCTTAAAAAAAAAAAAACAGGTCAGGCTGGACTGGGCTAAGGGTATAAAAGAGGGGTTGGAGGTTGCACCAGACTACAGTAGGTTCCTAGGAAAGGGGATGGAGCTCTCTGGCTGAATCAGATCAGACCGGGTCAGGAAAAATGAGGAAGGAGCTGGGAGTCCAGGAGGGACAGAGGTTTGGGGTTGGGTTCAGACCTCTGTGGATTCAGAGGCCCTGGTTAGGGTACATGGTCAGACTATCCGGATGAATTAATTCACCAACAGACACATATATAAACATATGCATATACATGCCTACATACAAACACATGTATACACTGCCTTACCTGCACATATAAACAGATCCAGGCCCTCCCTAGCTCAGCAGCACAAAGCTCTTCAGCAATGTGCTAAGGCTTGGGACTGGGCCCACACATGTACCTGAAAACAAAGGGCATGAGGGCTTTGGAGGGTCTCTCTCTTCCCTCACCCCAGTAATTCCTCTTCACCAGGGGTTCCTGGGGGCAAATGGGGAGGAGCCAGATATGGGGCTCCAGAGGAAGTTGCTGGCCACTGTGTTTCCTGAGTTCAATAGTGTGTTTTCCTGCTTCTCTGACCTACCCCCTGCCCCCAAGGATGGGGTCCAGGCCTGGCAATCTACCTTTCCCCTTGACTATCTCCCTCCATACACAAACATATACATACAAGACGTGAACCTACAAATACCCAACCAAGTCACACAACTACCGTCCCAACAGCCCCATAACTCAAGACAGTCGCACTGCTAAGCCACACATTTAACAACACACCCTCATTTATGGATTTATAGCCTTCACTCACACTCAGCAGTCACATCTTCTCTGCTTTGTTCAACATCATATCCCCAGCACCTAGAATGGGCCTAGTACCTAAAGAGGGCTCAATGAATAATATTTGAATGAATTAATTAACCAACAGACACATACATAAACATATGCATACATGCCCACATAGAAACACATGTATACACTCCCTTACCTGCACATATAAACAGATCCAGGCCCTCCCCAGCTCAGCAGCACACACACACACACACACTCAGGCTAATGGGCTAGATGTACACCCAGTGCCAGACACAGACCCACTGTAGATGTTACCTGGCACTCTCAGGGTGAGTTGCTGGTGGCAGTTGGCTGGTAAATGTCCTTCAGGCTGGCCAGATCTACAAAGGAAGAGTTGGGGGTGGGGTGCAATAGCATTCCTTGGGGTCCTGAGGCACTGGGCTATGAGAAGCTGGGCTGGCAGCAGGGCACGGCCAAGGTAACTGTAGACTGGAGATTGAACAGGTCATACAGTCCCTTCCTCTGGTGTCTTCCTGCCAGCTAGGGAGGTGAGGGTAGAGGTGCAGGTCTATCGGGCTTTATTTCAGGTCCAGGGAGACCTTAGGAGGGGAATGGTTTGAGGCCTCAGCTTCCCCTGCCTGGGATGACAAAGAGGGACACTGGATAGGGAGCTTTATGGGCACTAAGACCCCATCACCAATCCACAGCGGAGTCTCTGTATCTTCCCAGTCTTTAATGGTGAAGAGGGGACTTGGAGAGTTAACTACCTGGAAAGGGGTCTGAAAAGTGCCCTATTTATCCTCCCATCCTCCCATAGAGCTTCAAGCTACCCACTAGCAACTGAACTGTCTTCCTCCGTCAGCGTCCTCACCCAAAGTCAGCAAGGAGACAAACAATCCTGCTACTCTCTTAATTCCCCACCCAGGGACCTTAGCACCAAGGGAGACTAATTTAGACCTCAGCTGCTGACCGGGCAGAGTGGATCACGCCTATAATCCTAGTACTTTGGGAGGCCGAGGCAGGTGGATCACCTGAGGTCAAGAGTTTGAGACAAGGTCAAGAGTTTGAGACCAGCCTGGCCAACATGGTAAAACCCTATCTCTACTAAAAAAAAAAAAAATACAAAAATTAGCCAGGCATAGTGGCGGGCGCCTGTAATCCCAGCTACTTGGAAGGCTGAAGCAGGAGAATCACTTGAACCCAGGAGGCGGAGATTGCAGTGAGCTGAGATCATGCCACTGCCCTCCAGTCTGGGTAATGGAGCAAGACTCCATCTCAAAATAAATAAACCAACCAACCAACCTCAGCCGGGCTAGTAGACTGGGGGTTGGGTAGGGGTAGGAGTCTCCCAGGTACTCTAAGTACCCCAAGACCGTCTAACCCAAGCCCCCTCCTAGGCCAAGTCCCCTCTCCCACCCCTCCCTCAACGGCATAACCCAAGGCAGTCTATCCCAGGAACCTGCTCCAGGAGGGCCACCTGTCTGGCTGCCCCATGACAGCTAAGGGTGAGAAGCAACAGTCCTGGGGTGAGAGGTGGGGAGCAGACTGAGAAAGCCAACTCTCCCTCAACTTTTGAGGGAGATGGGGTCAGGCTGGCACATCTGAGAACAAACTTTAGGGTCTTGGATGAAGGAGAGGTATAATTCAGGGAATCAACTTCAAAAGAGTGAGGGGAAATGTGAGGTGAGTGAAGGGATCCAATTCGTACAGTCTTAGGAACTGCAAGGATGGGGAAAAGATTGCCTTGGACTGAGTCATTATTAGGCATCAATGACCAACCAGGACACTCTTAAACCGAAAAGTCTCTTTATTGATTGGTACCATACATGACTCAAATGGCCCAAAAAAAAAAAAAAAAAAAAAAAAAAAAAAAAAAAAAAAAAAAGGCATTACAGTTGGGGTAGGATGTCTACCTTCCTCACCCCTTCCCTCAGCTCCTGACTCAATACCCTTCCAAAAGTGGCAGCTGGAGTGGAGGAAATATGGTGTGGGGGACCCCAGAATCCAGAGGGAAGAGTGGGGAGAGAGGTGGTGCTAGCACTTCCTGGGACTGGCCACAGGAAAAGGCAGCAAAGCCACAGAGCTGGCCCAGCTGCGTGAAACCCTGCTCCTGGCTGCACCCTTGGCAGAGCCAAGGATCCCGGCTACCTCCTCCTCTTTCCGTGAGAAAGGAGCAGCAGGGATACTGGCAGGTAAAGACCCTCTACCTCACCTATGGGGACAGAGACCTGTTTCTCCCTGGTGGGCTTAGAACTGGGATGTCATCTGTGGCTCCTTCCCCTCTATGAAGGACAGAGTAGGATTACATATGCAGTTGGAGAAGCTGAGGGAAGATTCTGGAGGAAAATGGCTGAGCCCCTCTCCCATCCCATGCCTGCCCAACTGAAACAAAACCAAAAATACAGCAACAAGGCTGCTCCCTTCTCTCCACGCTCCCTAAGGGAAGGAGCCTCCCCTCCCTGCATCCTAGACAGCTGCTCTTGTGAATGACTTGTAAGGAATATACATACCATGGGGGTGGGGCTGGAAGAGAGGGAGTCACAAGCACTAGGAGGGCAGGCCAGAGTCCAGAGAATGGGGACACAGAGACAACAGCAGGGGTCTGTCACCAAGATGTGGCCACCAATGTCCCCCTACCCCATGGCATGCTTTCCTCAACTGCAGTCACCCCAGAGGAAAGGGGGAGAGACGGCGAAATGTCTCCTTGGTCTGAAGCTCTCACACCATATAAAATGGTACGCATACCTCCCTCCCCGACTCTCACCCCCACCTAGGCCCTAGGCCCCCATCTGCCAAGAGTAGGGAGGTAGCTGGACTTTTAATAGGGGGAAGAGGGGGAACATGAGTGATTTTTTTTTAACTTACATTTTTAATAATATTATTTTTTTAAAAACTTGGAGCTGGGATAAGCGGCAGCAGGGAGGAGGGGCTCAGAGCTTTACCCCTCTATTACCAGCTGCCTAGGGGAAGGGGCATTCAACCAAGCCCCATAACTTTAAGTCCCTAAGGGCTGTGGGTATAGACAACCCCAGGCTTGAAAGGGGTAAAGTCAGGGGGATGGGAAACCCACAATCTGGGGTGAGGATGGAGGCAAATGCCCTGGGGGGTGGTCAGGACATATCTCAGAGGCCCAGGTTCCAAAAGTAGGCATCCACATGAGTACCCCCTTCCCCTAAAAGGCTCTGTAGAAGCCAGGCCCAGCCCAGGGCCACTTGGGGGGGCAAATCTTGGCACCTGCCCCCAGCGAGTCCAGTTCCTCCCTGAAGCGGGTGGATGGAGGCTGCCCATTTTAGATGCTCAGTCTCTTCATTCTGTCTTCTGCTCCCTGGGGCTGCGAGGGGTGGGGCAGGTAGGCAGAGCACTGGGTGGCCACGGCAGGGCCTTTTACTGGGAGGCCTGTGACGTGGGGTTCTCCGATTTGCTTTCTTGGCTGGACGGAGGCTTGCTGTTCCAGGGGCTGTTGGCGCCCAGTGCAGGGGAGTTGTTAAAGCTGTCCTCGTCGTCAATGCCGTTGGCTGCGTCAAACTGGGTGTTCTCCAGCCGGGTGATGAGCCTCTCGTCCTCGTCCCCGAACTCCCCGCCCATGAGGGTGGGCTCCCCCACCACCATCACATCCTGAGAGTGGCGGAGGTCCCCAAACATAATCGGGGCAAGGGCTCGCCCGGCCCAGGGCGGCAGATACCCCCAGAGCCCCAGTACCCACCCTGGAAGCTCAAGAGTCCCCACCCCCTCCTCATACCCGAATTTAAAACCCCAACTCTTGACACCCTCAGCTCCTGGAATCCTTCCTACTGAAGAACACCAGAGCATCAAAGCCTTTAGCCCATATCCATTACATTCTAGAAGTCACTCTACTCCCCTAGCTCCCTAGCCCATCTCCCCAAAATTTTAGGGGACTCCTCAACTTCTGTCCACATGTAAGAAAGGGAGCACATCAAAAACATGAGGGAGGGCAGTGTGTGCATGTGCAAGGGTATGTATTCTGGATCTGCAAACACTCCAGTCTGCGTGTCTATCAGTGTGAGTGTGTGCGCTGGATGGTCTGTGGGCCCCAAGCTGTCTGTCCTGAACGTCCGTATGTCCTCATGGCTGTCTCTGTCCCTTTATGCCCTAGCTTCCTATGGCTGAGTCTGTGTGATCACACCCATGCAAGTGCCTGACAAGGACTCTCTCAGCAGTAAAAGCAGTTAGCCCATGCTGGCAGAGTACATGAGGAAAACTGTCTTTGCTTCTATGCCTGCTAGTGAGCTCAGTCTTGGACAGGGGTCACGGGTGAGTGGTGGGGCAGCCCAGAAGAGAGAAGAAAGCCGAGATGCTTACAGGTACCTGGCTGGAGAGGGCGAAGGTGCTAGCTGGGCTCTTCTTCTTGCTGTTGCTGTTGTTGGTGTTGCCACCCCCCGAGCTCATGGTGCTGCCCCCTGACATCTTCCGTTTTCGCCGTTTGCTGGGCTGCTGACGTGTGGGCTCCGCTGTGCCGGGAAAAGGAGACTCAGATGGGAGAGGGCCCCAGGTCCCCTATTCTCCATTGTGGCTCCCAAGGAGCATGAGCCTGCCCTGATCCCAATTTTGTAGACCTGGGAACAAGGAAGGGGCAGGGAAAACTTCAAAAGGAAATAAAGATACAGCTTTGGGGAGTGGTGTGAGATCCTGGTAAGAGCAGGTGCAAGGCACTCACCAGGGGGTGCTACCATGCGCTGCCACTTCTGGAAAAGGCAGGTCTTGAGGCAGTCACGGGGGCTGAGGCTGTAGGTCTTGTGGCGGGACATGAGCTCTTGCATGGGCTCGAGTATCACACAGAGCTAGGGGTAGACAAGGAGGTGGCTTGTCAGGGGACAGACATGGAGCCGAGACTAAATGGACTGGGGCAGAAACTGGGTGGTCGGAGACTCACTCGGAGGTAGTTGAGAGTGGAATTGGACAGCCCACACCGAGTGATGTTTTTGGAGAGCTGATCCAACATCTGGGGGTCTTGGGCCTAGGGTGGGAGAAAAGACAAGAAAGAACACTGACACCTGGGTTGCCTCTGCTCATCTGCCCTATCATCTGAGCATTGTGACACTCCTGAGGGAGGATAGTCTCTTATTAAATTTGCTGTTCAGATGAAGAAACCCTAACCCTCTGTCTAAGTAGTCAGCCGGGAAATGGCAGACCTTGTTCCACCCTTCCCCCTGCCTGCCTTCACTCTTGCATCCTGGGTCCTGCCCACGACTCACATGCATGGCAAGGATGCTGCGGGGGATGAGCTCTCGGTGCTGCCGGATGCTGAAGTGCCACGTCTTTATCCGCATCATGTCGTCAAACATGAACTCCAGGTACAACCGGCCCTCCACACACACCTGGGGACAGGCTTGTCAGAAACCTGCCCCCTCCCCACATACCATACCTGAAGATATGTCTATTAGTCTCCCATTTGCTTACAACTCTCCCATTGCATACACTTTTGTCACCTGCACATTAAATCTGGGTGCATAAATGTCACAGTACCCCCCACCCATATACCTGGCCCTTACACACACAGACGCACAGTAGAAAAGCTTAACAGATCCTTGTCCTCTCCCCATGTGGCTAGTGATACACCCACCTGCTCTAAGCTATATGAGGGCAGACTCTTGTTCACTTGTGTAGCCCTGGGGCCCAGAAAACTATCCCATACAAACACAACACGTTTGATGATGGTTGCAACGTGCCTACCCGCCCTTCTTATTTTGCCACTTCGCATTATGGCTCCCTGGGGAACAGCTGTGAGTATACACTGGGAGAGAGGACGGGAATCAAACCCAGGTGCCATGGTGTTCCACATCCAGCTGGGTTGCTGACCTGGGTGAACATGGGCTTGCCATGCTGGGTCACCATGCTGCCCTGGTCACAGTCGAGGGACACAAAGTTGCTGTGGAATGCCTCCTTGGGGTGCTTAAGAACATAGTACAGCTCCGTAGCACCCCCCTCAAAGATGCTGCGGAAGTAGCGTGGGATCAGGGTCCGGCCAATGGCTGTAGAGATGGGACAAACTCTTCAGGACAAAGGGACTGCAAAAGGGGCCAGGCAGATGCCTCCCCTACCAAGCTAGATATCCCCTGGCACTCCCAGACCCACTTCTAGACCTTAGAACGACATAGGAGGTATACATCCTCATAGCAAGACCCCAGAGGCCACTTACTATATCTCTTTGGTCCATCCTCCAGGCAGAAAGTGATGGTCAACATGGCATCGTCCTCAAAGAACTCAGTTGTGAATGCATCCCACCAGAGATTGTCACACTCCTAGGGAGCACGGTGAGGGGTGTTCATGTGTCGTAAGATATCCCATAGGGTGCCCAGATGGCCCTCCTGCTCCCAGCCCCTTTCCCCTTGGCCATACCTCTGTCCAGTTCTGAAGCCGTTTGTTAAGCTCAAATATTCTGTAGTCAGTTTGGTTGCCATATGGTGTGTGCCTCCTGGAGGGAGTGAAGGAGAGAGGTCAGTAGGAGCGGAGCCTGCCCACTCCACCCCCTACCTCGGCGTTCACCCAGTGGAAAGCACCTTCTTCCCCACTGGACTCCACTTACCCAATCCCTGGCTCCAGGTATGTAGGCGGGTACATGGGAGTTGGGCTGTGTAAAGGAAGAGGCTATGAGAATGGGGGTTGAAGACAGGAATTATTGGGGGCGGGGGGCTACTCCCTCCCCTTTCCAGGCAGGATCCCACCTGGAGAAGGGTTAGGAAATGGCCAAGAGACTCACTTACCCCACATCCCTATCCAGCATGGTGCCGGGATGGAAGGGGGGAAAGGCGTTGCCGTTTGGGGGCTCCTTCGGCGAGTACAGCTTGAATGACTTTGAGGAACAACCTAGATGAGAAAGAAAGGAGTCATAGCTGGGCGTGGTGGCTCACATCTGTAATCTTAGCACTTTGGGAGTCCAAGGCAAGAAGATTGCTCGAGCACAGGAGGTCAAGGCTACAGGGACCAGCCTAGGCAACATAGCGAGACCTCGTCTCTAAAAATAATTGAAAAGTTGGCCAGGTGTGGTGGTGCATGCCTGTGGTTC
Organism: Pongo pygmaeus; assembly: GCF_028885625.2. Classification (NCBI taxonomy): domain Eukaryota; kingdom Metazoa; phylum Chordata; class Mammalia; order Primates; family Hominidae; genus Pongo; species Pongo pygmaeus. Next base: position 107,397,433 of record NC_072381.2, read on the forward strand.
CAGCTACTTGGGAGGCTGAGGCAGGAGGATCACTTGAGCCTGGGAGGTTGACACTGAAGTGAGCGAAGATCAAACCACTGCACTCCAGCCTGGACAACAGAGTGAGACCCTGTCTCTAAAAGAAAAAGGAGTCCCCTGACCCCCTCTTGAGAGCTCTCCGATAATCCTGCTAGACTGTGTGGATAGGGATGGTCTTATGGAGCTCCCTGGCCTGATTACAAGAGAGTGGTGGACTAGGGGAGGGGGCTACTCCAGGGAGCACCTGTCTCTCCTTCTAATTCTGTCTCCAATCTTATTTCATTAAGAAACGAGAGTATTCCACCCTAATCCCAGCGCATACCCAAGATCCCATTTCTTCATTTGGCTGAGTCCTAGATGACAGAAGAGGAATTGAAGCTGGGAAGAATTATCACAGAATAAATAAATATCCAATCATTAGAATCTAATTTTGATAAACCCCCTTTTAATCTACATACTTTCATTCAATCATCAAAACAACCTTATGAGGTAGCAGGGCTGACCATAACATTCCCATTTTACAGATGAGGCAACTGAGGGCTCAAAGGAACTTGCCAAGATCATAAAGCTAGTAACTGTCAAAGCTAGGACTTGAGCTTGGATCTTCTGATTCCCACATCCTATACTATTTCTACCATCTGACCCCTCTATTGCCCTCTAGAGACCAAAGTGGGGGAGGAAAAGGGAGGATTTTCAAACTCTGCCCCTCCTCCACCCTCAGGATCTCAGGAGGGCAAGGGATGGAAAGATAAATGGGGGTGGGTGCCTGTTGGGTGTGGCCTACCAGATAACCAGTTGGGCCTTCTGCCTCCCCACTAACGGCCACTCCCTTATCAGCCCAGCCCCCACCCCCGCCCCCAAGGGTAGACAGTATTGTCTTCAAACCAGAAACCCAAAGCCTCAACCCTTTTTCTCTTCTGAGACTTGGGAGTGGGGGAAGCAGGCAGATGAACCTCCTTTGGATCCTACTCTACCTACAATTGAGAAGTAGGTGGTCTGGGAAGAAGCCTATGTTCCTCAGTCTAGGGGCAAGTGGTCACTAGACAGGGGTCTCGCTAGTGTGTATCTGTGATGTGCACATGTCCTCTCTCTCACCTCACCTAACAGCAAACAGTTCCTGGAATACTGTTTTCTGACTGGAAGAAGTGTTAAATTCATAGTTGGGTATGAGCCAGGTACCCCTGCAACTCTGTTTCCCCTTCTCATCAGATAGGAGGAGAAACTGAGGCACAGGCCCAGAAGTTCATCTGACTCCAATCACATTTGCTTCCTTGGGTCCCTAAAACTTGACTGCATTTGGAAGGGTAGCTAGATTGGCTGTATCTAGATCTCCTCCCCAACTTAGATACAAAACCTATTTTGTTCCTTGGGGGGAAGAGACAAAAGAAGACCCTGTGCCAACATGTGTCATTTAATTCTCTCCCCAGGGCCCTGTCCTCACAATGCAGGCAAAAGGAGGGTCCCAGACTGCACAGTCTCTGAAGGTGCCAAGAGTCAGAGCCTGTGTGTGCCTGCACACACGTGTGCCTCATCCTGCCTAGCAGGCTTTCACCCTCAGCTCGCCCTAACATGCCTATTAAGGCCTGGAACCCAGCAGCCCCAGGCAGATTCAGATGCCCCCAACAGGCCCTCACCCCATGCACGAGCTCTCACGGGCCACATCCATATGCTCCAAGAACAGCACACACAGCCTTCACATGCCAGTCTGGACTGAGCCTGTGTCTCCAGAAAGACAGTCCCCACCCAGCCACCAAGTCTCCCCAGTCCACCGACAGGCAGACTAAGGCCACACAGGAAGCCCAAGCTCACACAGCCCACCAGAGGCCAGGCCTGGGCAATAAACCCAAGAGTAGATTCTCAGACCTGGCCCTCATCCCTCAATTAGGCCATCCTTTCTCCCATAGCTTAACCACCCCTGCCTCCTCAGTTTCGGGGCCACTTGAAATGTGTTAGCTCAAGAACCTGAAGAGACAGGAGGCAGGACGCCTGGGTTTCTCTCCAATTTTGTAAAACAAAACAAAACAAAACAAAAAACTCTCAGAGCCTCCATTTCTCTCTCTAGAGAATGAACAGGCATTGTCTAGGCCTGGGTAAATAGCTCTGAGGAGCTAAAGCCCAAAGCTCTGGGCCTCTATTTACACCTCCAGTGAATGGACACAAACTCAGCATCTCTCCAGAGCCACAACTCCCAGTGGCTCCAGCACAAGGGCTTGGGAGTGAATAGAGAAGGGGAGGGACATCACCCAGACCATCTGTCCCTGTTGCTGCCTGTCCCCAGCAGCAGGAGTAGAGGCAGCAAGGTGGGGGGACGGGGGAGATGTGTCATCCAGCCCTGGAGTCAGCCATAGCCCCCCTCCCACCTCTAGCAAATTGGAAACCTTTAGGAAGGGGTAGAGAAGAGCCCAGAACTAGTAAAGTTTTCTCAGGGTGGAAGCTGCATCCCGGGGCTGAGTGGGCACCTCCAGCTGGGTATTGCCATGGTAACCAGGCTGACCTAAGGGCAGGCCCCCTCCCTTTAGGGGCTAGCCACAGGTCAGCAGGCCTGAGTGCCCCGGCGGCTCTGGGCTGGGGCACCTCTCACCCAGCCCGCAGATCAGGCCCGGGCCGGGCTGAGGGCCTTCCGCCCACCCCCAACAGGCTTGCAGGGTGCCCAGACTTACCTGGGAGAACTGAGGGGGCCAGGAGAGGTACGGGGAGCGACTGCAAGCCCAGAGGAGTCCTGGCAGGGGTGAGGGCTGACGGGGGGACAACTTCAGTAGCTCATGTCCCGAGTGGGACAGGCAGGCCCGACTGGGAGCTCCAGTCCGCCGGCCGCACAAAGACTCGCACGCACAGCTTCGGCCCGCCCCGCGGCGGCCGCAGCCCCGGGGGAAAGTTACAATGGCCACTGGGCCGGGGGCCGGGGGCCAGGGGGCCGGCCTGGGGGGCGGGGGGCCGCAGGGAGTCCGGAGCCTTCTTTGTTTGCAAGGTTTCCCTCAACAATGGCTGCTCCGCTCTTTCCTCTCTCCTCCTCCTCCTCCTCGGCTCTCCCCGCCGCCGCCTCTCGCTGCCTCTGCCTCCGAGCAGCCCGCCCTCCCTCCCCGGGCCACCGGGCCCCTCTGCTGGGGGCACCAGGAGAGGCAGGACCCGGCACTCACACTCACTCACACTCGCACACTCAGACACACACGCAGCGCCCGCCGGCTGCCTGCCTTTCTCCCTTTCTCTCCCTGCCTCCCTCCCTCCCCGCTCGCTCTCTCCGAGCCTCTCTCAGAATGAGGCCCCAGGGCGGGCGGAGGGTGGAGCTGCCCCCACCGGCCCCGCCCCCTCCCTGAGAGGAAAGAGGAAGAGCAAGGGAGGGAGGGAGGCTGGGACGGAGGGACTGCTGAGAAAAACAAAAGAGAGACAGAGACTGGGAGAGACAGAGGACGGATCACATTGGGCCAGGAGAGACCTGGATGGAGGAGAGGGCTGTGGGGGCCAGGAACGAAATGCAGCCCGCCTCCCCCGAGCCCCAGGCGCGGTGCTCAAGAGTAAGCAGGTGGGCCAAAGCCACTAGCAGAGATGGAGAAGGGCGGGCTCCTCTCTGCAGACTCCAAGATCTTCAAAGCACCTCCCAAACCTCCCCCAAATCTTTCTCGTCCCTGTGATCGCTCAGGTTGAAGGCTGGCCCGGACTGCCAGCCTGGGCTCCCTTGGTGAAATCCTGGAGCAGCTGGGGGGAGAGGCTCCAGGGTGTTATTTTTGACAGACACACATTCTGACATCAGCCTGTAAACACTGATTGGAGGAAGGGGGACACTCCAGGCTTCCCTGCCCCCAATCCAGCTAAATTCCAAGCCTTGACTTAGATCCCCCTTAACAGGAAGCCCCCTTCCCCACCACCACTGAAGACAAGTGGGTGCCAGGGAAAGAGGCATTGTCAGAGCTAGGGAAAGCCAACTTGGCCATCCAAGAGTCCCCAGAAGGAGCTTAGTTTGCTGCTGAATCCTCCCCACCACCCCAGAAAAAAAAAAAGGTGTGGTTAGTGGATAGGGCCTGTTCTCCCATCCAGCAGGGCATCCCAAGGGAGCAGGTATTTCTATTTTTTTTCCTAAGGTAATTTTGTTGTAGCAGGAGGGAGTATTTCTAAAACTTGGGTAGTGGGCCAGACCTTACTTGTGGACAGATAGGAAAAGGAAAATACATAGTGTACACTCACACACACACACACACACACACACACACACACACACGGGAAGGGGGAGCACGAACCTTCTATTTCCTTCTTTCCAATTTGAGTGTCTGTTTCTCTACTTCCTGCCTCCTACCCCCAACTATATTCACACATAACTCCAAGGACAGGATTTCTCATGACATACTCACTAGTTAACTGTGCAGTAATATTGCACCTGGCTCTGTGAACATCTTCCACATAAATAACACATCTCACTTTCACATAAATCACTACCTGATACACATTTCAACCTGTGATATATCTTTTTTCCAAGACGGAGTCTCGCTCTGTTGCTTAGGCTGGAGTGCAGTGGCACGATCTCGGCTCACTGCAACCTCCACCTCCTGGGTTCAAGTGATTCTCCTGCCTCAGCCTCCTGAGTAGCTGAGATTACAGGTGCATGCCACCATACCCAGCTAATTTTTGTATTTTTAGTAGAAACAGGGTTTCACTATTGGCCAGGCTGGTCTCGAACGCCTGACCTCAGGTGATCCACCCACCTTGGCCTCCCAAAGTGCTAGTATTACAGATGTGAGCCACTGCGTCTGGCCATCAACCTGTGATATATCTCAAATCCTAAATATACCCAAATCCTGGATATATACACACACACACAGTCTAAGTCATACACACCGGGACCTATAACACGCATCCTGACCTCAATACACACACCAAAACTGTGTTATAACCCCTAAACCTGTGACAGCCTATCACATACACACTCTGATCATTTATTATGCAAGGACTTAACCTATAAATCACCCTCTCTGAAGCCTGCGTACCATTCCTCATCACAGCCTGGCCATAGAATAAACCCCAGCTTTCACAAACATACTGAAATCTCTAACATTCAGCCACACCCTGCAACATACAGCCTATCACCAGGACTTAAGACATTCCCACTGACTCCCAAATTTACAGCTTAACTCTGGGGTAGTCCCACTTCTCCCCCACTGCCTTTAAAACTTTCCAAAGTGCATTCACAGGCAGTACCTAAAGAGATCCTCATAGCACATAGGGCCAAATATCCTAACAGTGAGATCCTAACAGAACCCACTGAGACAGGATGACCAGGGTGGGTTGGGGGGTGGGGAGGTTGAACCCTGCACTTCTAAACCCACCAGATACAAGCCAAGCCCTGCAGCCATTCCTACTCCATTCCCCCTCCAGGCCTCAAATAACTGTCCACATGGGGAGAGGAGAATGCGCTCTGGCTTTTGCCTCCAGCCCAGAGCTCAGAACCCCGCACCCACCCTGTCTCCTCAGACAGGAGGGACTACAAGGGCCCTCCAGTCTCGCTGTGGGGTGGAGGGGCCCCTAAATGCCAAGATGTATCAAGACTGGCAAACCATTCAAAACAGGCCTTCTAGTTCTCCTTCTCCAGCAAGTCTGCTCCTTTCTCTGCTCTGACCTGATTCACCCAGTTGCACAGGGGCAGAACAGGTCCAGCTAAAAAGAGCAAGTCTGAGTTAGAAGGCCTTAGAATTGGTGGTGAGGTGGAAGGAGCAGCAAATAATGACAATGATGATGAGGGAAAGTACTCCTCCTGGAGGTGGGGACTCAAAGAACAGCAGCCAGCCCCAGCCCACAGGATGAGGTACCAGCACTGCCCCCTGCCCGGGCCCCTGGGGCTCCCTGACCCAGGCCTCCAGTGTGCCTGCCCCCCTTCCTTTGTCTGTGCCCGGCCTCCCGTTGGCCTGGCGCTCTGCCATCCTCCTCTCCTGGCTCCCAGCCGCCACCACTGCTGCCTCCTCCCCTCCCCCTACTCCTCCCTGCCTTAACCCTTCTGAGCCACATGCTGCCCCAGACAGGCCCTGGCCCCCTCAGCATCTTGCTCAGGGTGATGTCCCTTAGTCAGAGGCTCTCCCTGCTCCCAGCCATTCCAGCCCCAGAAGCTGGTCCTCACCCCAGGAGCACTATGGGAGCTGGGTGTGTGTATGTGTGTATCTTGTGGTGCTTCTGCGTGTGCATGTGTGTGGGTCTGTGCGCTCTGGCTTCCCTCAGTCACATGTGTGGGGCATGTGCTGTTTCTGCCGGGCTGGGGGAGGAGGAGGAGCCCGGAGACAGCAGAGCACAAAGGAGAGACTCAGACAGGCAGGCAGGCAGGCGGCAGGCGGCCTGCCAGGGCGCCTCAGCCCTCACCCCAGGGCTGCTCAAGGTGGGGGAAGTCTTCGGGCCTGGACTGCTACACGCTGCCATGCCGTCCTTGTGTTCAAGCATGTGCTCCCCCATCCAAGCAAGCCGCAAGCCAAGTCCCCTCTCTAACCCCAACTGCTATTCCCCACCTCCAGTCTACTCTGAAGCCCTTCCCATGTGGTCCTCCTTGAAGTCTAACCTCCATCCTCCCTCTTTGGCATCAATCTATAAGACTTCTTCACGATCTGGAAAAAGACTCCCCACTCTTCCCTATCTTTTGCCCTCTCTCCCTCAGTCAGACCACCAGACACAAAAGGAACATGCCTTCTGGGGCACTGACTGAAGTTGTCTTCCCACCCACCCACAAACCCCTGGGCTTGGGCCCTCTTCCTGTTGCCATGCTGCTCCCAGAGACTAAGAAGAAGAGATTTTCTCTCTCCTCCCACTGGACCCAGGCACCCTGCCCCAACTTCAGGGCCAACCTCCCATCCACCTCCAGCCTGACAACCCCTCCATACATACATACCCGCTTACCCACTATTTGTAGGAACTAAGAATCACAATTTAAGACATCCCTCTAGCTTGTTCAGATCCTTAGTTTAACTGCTCTGCTCACGTGTGGTGATGGAGGGTCAGGGCCCTGGGGTGGGCTAAGAACATGATGGATCTGAAAGGGATACCCAGCATGGGTCAATTATAAAGGAGAAAATCCACACATAAACATGTACACCAAGCTGGTAGAAGGAGGGACGACGGGGCCAGGCAGGATTCCAGCTTGGCAAGCTCTTCCCTCTCTTCTCCCCAACCCTCTGCAGCAGGAGCCAGTGGTTCCCATACTCGGATATTCTAGGATTCTTAGGTTCTCTTATTCCTCCTTCTGTGACCCATGCCCCTTAAACATCAGCCTCAGCAGGCACCTGAAGTGTATGCCCAGCCCAGCTTGGCCTGGGTCACATGATTTTCAAGGAAGCTTCCGCACTGGCAGCTTCCCTTGGGGATTTGTGGAGGAGTGGGGGGTGTCCAGCTGTGAAGTATGTAGCCAAAGCGGGCTACATTCAGGGACACTGACTTCCAGGAGAAAGCTGACTCCAGTCTGGGGCAGGAGGGCCAATTCCAGGACCCAGAGTCCAGGGGATGGAGACAGACACTGTGCCATGAGGCCCTCTGTAGACTACCTCTCCAGTCGCATGGCTTCTCTCTTTCCTCCTGGCAGTGAGGTAGACGCCCCCCCCCCACCAGCCCCCCAGGAAAAAAAACTCAGACCTAGGCTATCCCTGGCAAGAGCTGATATGTTTTGGGGAGGCAGGGATGTGAGCCCGGGTCCGCTCTCAAGTTCTCAGTTTTGGGTCGAGTATTGCTCCCCCAGCTTACCTCTCCACAAATCACTCTATTTCCTAACCTGCCCTCCCACTAGGGCGGAGATGCCAGACCCAAGGGTCCAATTATCTGGCACCTCTTAGGAGTACCTCCGCTGCCTCAGGAGGGCCAACCTTCCCTGGCAACAGGCAGGAAAAGTTGAAGGTGGGGGGCAAGATGGGCCGCAATCAATACCTCCCTGCAAACAGGGTCCTCAGAAACAGCATGGGGGGGATGTCACAGGATAGGTAAGAGGCAATGGGCAGCAGGGAAGGGGGGGCAGCCCAAACCAACCAATCACAACTCTATGGTGACCTGAGGGGGGGGTCAAAAGTCCAGAGTCACTTCTGATTGGCTAACAACCTGGAATTCTGAGAATTTCAGCCCCCCCCAAACCTCTCCCCAATTAGCCTACCCCCCAAAAAACATACACATAAGCCACCCCCAGCGTCTCCTCCCCGTGTTTCTGGGCTGCTGCGCATTTACACAGTTGGGGAAAACGCTACCCGCCAGCCTCAGGCCCCGCGTAGCCCTTCCAGCCCCCGGCTTCCCCCATGCCATCGACGCCCCCCACACAAGTTCTCGCCAAACACGGGGTGAGGGGTCCGCAGGGACGGTTGGGCAGGAAGGGGCCGAGTGGCCGCACGCCCCACTCACCAGGACAGGCACAGCCCACTGACATCTTCACATCGCCCGCCTCTGGGGGCCCAGCCGAGTCACGGTGCCCGCCCCTCGCGGGGACAGGCCGGGCATGAGCCGCCGCCGCCGCCCGCGGCTCCCGCTGCGCTCGCCGCCGGCCCGGCCCGGCCTCGGCCCGGTGCGGGCGGCCCCTGGCTGCGGCGAGGGGCCTGTCAGGCGCGGAGCAGACAGGAAGGAAGCCAGGCAGGAAGGCGAGCGGCCTCTGCGTGTGTGCGCGCGGGTGTGAGTCCGCGGAGTGTGTGTCCGTGTGTGCGCGTGTGCGTGTGCGTGTCTGTGCGCTCCCGCCGCCCTCCCCGCCGCCGCCGTCGCCGAGCGCCCCCCTCTCCGCCCTCGCGCTCGCGCTCCCTCGCGCCGGCGCCGGCTCCCCAGCCCAAGCCGGGCAGGGCCGGGCTTTATTAATATGCTAATTGTCCTGCTAGTGGGAGGGGAGAGCCGTGTCAAAGTGACCCGGGAGAGCGCGCAGCAAGCGACGACGTGCGTGCGCCGCGCGGCGGGCGGGCGGCGAGGGGCTGGGAGCGCTCGGGGAACGGCATGCATGTGACGCAGCTTTTAAAAAAGGAGACGGAGGCAGAGACCCCAGAGAGGGAGGGCGAAGGGGAGGGCTTGGAGGCGCAGCCGCGCGCTCGGAGTCGGTCCTCCGGGTGCCGCCGGGTGGGGAGTCTGGCTGAGCCGGAGCGGGAGCCGCGGCTTGGGGAGGCGGAGCCGGGGTGGGCAGTGTGGTGTATCTCTCCCCACCCCAGGCCGCGCTCCGGGAGGGAAAAGGGACTGCAGACCCCCTGCCCGTGCTCCCTGCTGAGACGCCAGCCTTCTTCTGGAGGGCCCTTGTTTCGCGTCTCTACCCTAGGCTGGATGGGTAAAGAAGCATTCTCTTAATTCTTGTAGCAACCCCTTAACTCACCCCCTCCCTAAATTAACCGCTCCTCCTTTGCCTGCGAAACCAGTTGGGACTAGAACTAAAAGGGTTAATTAAGTGGGGTCCCCGCCCTCCTCCGCCTAAGGGCTTGGGATCTGTGTTTTGCTGGGGGGAGGGGGCTGCGGAATGACCACCAGATTGGATTACGGAGGGGCAATACAAGGCCATCCTTCCTTCTTGCAGACTGACGCATCAGTCAAGACACTCTCCTCCCTTCCCCCCTTTCTCCAGCCTTGGTGCCTTCACCTCCGTACCAACCCCCCAACCCCACCGCCTCCGACCCCCCTGCCTGGAAGCTGCTGTCCTTTGAGGGCTTCGGAGATGAGAACAGGAAACAGGCCCCTCCAGTGCCCCCTAACCCAGAGAGGCAGAGGCTGTGGGCCGTGGGGGGTTGGATGGGAGATGATATGGATGGTCAATGTAAGGAACATTCCTTCCCCTGGGAGGAGCCTCCCAACCTTCAGTCACACTTCAAGGACTCCCCAACCCAGCCCTAGGAGGGGAGGGGCTCCATCTCCATCCCTTCCCAAAAGCTCAGCTTTAGCTGCCTCATAAACAGGAAATACCTATTAGCCAGGAGGAGGGAAGGGAGGGGAGCCGCCTGGAGTAGAGAGTTGACCCCCTCCCTCCTGGGGTCCCCAGCTGCTAGCTTTTCTTTCTTAAGTTTCAGTATGGGCTCCAGGGTTAGACGATGGAGACTTGGACTAGTGTCTCCTCCCTAGGGCATCTGGCCCTGACTGGGTAGGGGGTTCTCCTCTTTGTTACTTAGAGGGGTGTTGGTTGAGAAGGCTGTTTGGTTCCCTTACTCTGGCTCAGAGTCTGCACAGCTGGCTTGACTGGCTGGGGGAGGGTTGCAAATGCAGAGGCTTAAGTGTTTATGAGACCTCTTCTCTCCACCTTAGGTTTTTGCTGAGGGAGCATGAAATGATGGAACGGTGCAGAGTCCGGGGATTGAAAAGAAGGCCTGCCTAGGAATGGAGACCCTCCCCACCATGTGCTTAGTATGGGAGATAGAGGAGCTCTACACTGTGGAGTCTCCCACCCCCAGGTTTCCCCATCTCCACCCCCACCAGAAGCAGAGAGGACCTGACTGAAGCTATCCACACTCGCGCAAGTATTTCCTTGGCAGCATCCCCTGCCTGAGTGCACCCCCTCCCTGCATTCTCCCAGACAAAGGTCAGCACTAGAGGGAGTAGAGGGAACCTAAGGCAACAGAACACTGGCCTGGAATTGTGGATACCTAGGTTTGAAGGCAAGATTTGCTCCTCATTACCTGAGTGATTTGAGACAACTGACCACCCCACCTGGAACACTAGCTTTATCATCTGTAACCTATGGCTTGGTGAGTATCAAACTAGACAATGTACACTCAGTCACGTAGCCCAGTGTCAGCCAGACAGTCCTGTAAATACGTGTTCTTTCTGCCTTTTTTTTTTTTAAGATTATCCAATTCCAAGAGAGGAGGGGGCTGGATTGACAGGACAATTTGAGATGGTTTGGAGGAGGGGGAATACCTACCTTGACCTCCTTCTCTCTTTTCTGTCCATGAATTTGCCTTCCTCCAATCCTGTAACCACTTACGCCTAAGGCCACTCATTCCAAACAACTAGCTTGGTCAGATTCCATGCTGACCAACACAATGGTGATCATCTGGGTGGACAGGCGGACTACAACCCACCCTATAAAGGTCTTTGCCTCCTGTGAATCTGAGATTTCCCTCTCCTAGATTACACATGTGGAAGGTAGAAGCTTAGGAAGGAAGAAAAAACTGCCTTACTTGAGCATGCACTAGTGCCAGGCATTGCCCTAGGCCTTTTACACCTGCCGACTCATTTACCTTTCATGAGGACCTTTGGAAGAAGGTGCTATTACCTCCATTGAACAAGTAGGAAAACTGAAGTTCAGAGATGATAATAAATTTGAACTTGCCTGTAAAACACTGTTCTCCCTCTTCTTCACCTACTAGTTAATGCTTGTTTAACACCTTAGTTCTATCTTCACCTTCTCTGGGAAGATTACCCTTCCCACTCCCACTGACACTATAGCCCAGTTACCCGTAAGGAAATACCATCTCAGTACTGTTGAATAGGTGGTTAAAATAAGTGATTGGGGCTCCTACAGGAACTCCATTTAGGCAAGTTAGTTAACTTTGCCAGGGTAACAGAGCTAACAAGCACTTGACCCATTGCTCCACTCCTTGCCTTACTTCTAGTGTGGATCAGACCTGGGGAGGGAGAAGAGAACGTCTTTGGAGCATCTCTGGGAATTGTGGTATAGGCAAAAATGGGAAGAGAGGTCACAGACACCTGGCAGACAGAAGGGATGTGGTAGGAAGGGGGTGGAGTCTATGTGGAGGGAGGGTCTTTAACTTAATGACAATGTCCTGGAGGACTCGAGGCTTAGCTGATTTGTATGGGTGGGTGTAAGCGCCCAGTATTCTCTTTCTCCCTCTGTATGTGTGTGGTAAAATTCACATAACATAAAATTAACCTTTTTTTTTTTAGACGGAGTCTCGCGCTGTCACCCAAGCTGGAGTGCAGTGGTGCGATCTCGGCTCACTGCAACCTCCGCCTCCCCAGTTCAAGCAATTCTCCCTGCCTCAGCCTCCTGAGTAGCTGGGATTACAGGCACCTGCCACCATGCCTGGCTAATTTTTGTATTTTTTTTTTAGTAGAGACAGGGTTTCTCCATGTTGGTCAGGCTGGTCTGGATCTCCCAACCTCAGGTGATCCGCCCACCTTGGCCTCCCAAAATGCTGGGATTACAGGCATGAGCCACCACGCCCGGCCTTTTTTTTTTTTTTTTTTTTTTTTTTTTTTTTGAGGTGGAGTTTTGCTCTTGTTGCCCAGGCTGGAGTGCAATGGCGCAATCTCAGCTCACTGCAACCTCTGCCTCCCTGGTTCAAGTGATTCTCCTGCCTCAGCCTGCCGAGCAGCTGGGATTATAGGCATGTGCCACCATGCCCAGCTGAAAATTAACCATTTTTAAATGATCAGTTCAGAGGCATTCTAGCTTTTTATTTTTAAATTTTATTTATTCTATTTTTTTTTTTAGACAGAGTCTCGCTCTTGTCGCCCAGACTGGATTGCAGTGGCATGATCTCAGCTCACTGTAACCTCTGCCTCCTAGGTTCAAGCGATTCTCCTGCCTCAGTCTCCTGAGTAGCTGGGATTACAGGCACCGCCACCACGCCTGGCTAATTTTTGTATTTTTAGTAGAGACGGGGTTTCGCCATGTTAGTCAGGCTGGTCTTAAACTCCTGACCTCGTGATCTGCCTGCCTTGGCCTCCCAAAGTGCTGGGATTACAGACGTGAGCCACCGCACCCAGCCTTCTTTCTTTTCTTTTTTTTTTGAGACAGTCTCGCTCTGTTGCCCAGGCTGGAGTGCAGTGGTGCAATCTCAGCTCACTTTAACCTCCGCCTCCCGGGTTCAAGTGATTCTCTTGCCTCAGCCTCTGGAGTAGCTGGGATTACAGGCGCGTACCACCACACTTGGCTAATTTTGTATTTTTAGTAGAGATGGGGTTTCACCATGTTGGCCTCCAAGTGATTCACCCGCCTCGGCCTCCCAAAGTGTTGGGATTACAGGCGTGAGCCACTGTGCCCAGCCATTTTTTTTTTTTTGAGACAGAATATTGCTCTGTCACCCAGGCTGGAGTGCAGTGGCATGGTCATAGGTAACTGCAGCCTCAAACTTCTGGGCTTAAGCAGTTCTCCTGCCTCAGCCTCCCAAGTAGCTAGGACTATAGGTACACACCACTGTGTCCAACTAACTTTTTTATTTTTTGTAGAGACAGGTTTCTTGCTGTTAGCCAGGCTGGTATTGAACTCCTGGCCTCAAGTGATCCTCCTGCCTTGACCTTCCAATGTGTGGGATTACAGACATGAGCCACTGCCTGACCCTGGCCCTTGTTTTTTGTTTTTTATTTTATAGTCTTGCTGTGTTGCCCAGGCTGGACTCGAACCCCTGGGCTCAAGCAGTCCTCTTGCCTCAGCCTTCTGAATGTCTGGGACTACAGGCCGGACCACACCAAGTCTCTAGTATTATTTATTTATTTATTTATTTGAGACAGAGTCTCGCTCTGTCACCAGGCTGAATGCAGTGGCTCGATCTCAGCTCACTGCAACGTCTGCCTCCCCAGTTCAAGCGATTCTCCTGCCTCAGCCTCCCGAGTAGCTGGTACTACAGGTGTGTGCCACCACACCCAGCTAATTTTTTTTTTTTTTTGAGACAGAGTCTTGCTCTGTCACCAGGCTGGAGTGCAGTGACACTATCTCAATTCACTGCAACCTCCGCCTCCTGTGTTCAAGCAATTCCCCTGCCTCAGCCTCCTGAGTAGCTGGGATTACAGGCGTGAGCCACCGCACCTGGCCCAATCTTTTGTATTTTAGTAGAGATGGGGTTTCACCATGTTGGCCAGGATGGTCTGGATCTCTTGACCTCATGATCTGCCTGCCTCAGCCTCCCAAAGTGCTGGGATTACAGGGGTGAGCCACCGTGCCCAGCCACTTCTAGTATTTTTCAATACTAGTCATTAGTGCAAGATGGACTCTGGACACAGGCAGGAGGTACTGAGAAGAGGTTAAGATTAGCAAAGGGGAAGGGAAGAGGAGCCTTACAAAAAGGCAGACAGCAGAAGCAACTGGCTAGACTCATTCCAATAGAGGTAAGCCCCCTGTTTGTCCCAACTCCTAGAACCGCTCCCATCCAACTCCCTCTGCTGACCTTGGCCTTCTATATTTTCTCTTATATTTCTCTCACCCTTGAAATTCCTTCAACTAGTTATTGGCATCGCTCTGTCTTTCTTTCTTTTCTTTTCTTTTTTTTTTTTTTTTTTTTTAGACAGAGTTTCGCTCTTGTTGCCCAGGATGGAGTGCAATGGTGTAATCTCGGCTAACTGCAACCTTCGCCTCCCGGGTTCAAGCAATTCTCCTGCCTCAGCCTCCCAAGTAGCTGGGACTACAGGCATGCACCACCATGCCTGGCTAATTTTTTGTATTTAGTAGAGAAGGGGTTTTACCATGTTGGTCAGGCTCATCTCGAATTCCTGACCTCAGGTGATCCACTCGCCTTGGCCTCCCAAAGTGCTGGGATTACAGGCGTGAGCCACCATGCCCGGCCTGGCATCACTCTGTCTTTCAAGGATGAATCTTGACCTGGATGCTATGGCTCACACATGTAATCCTAGAAACTCAGGAGGCTGAAGAGGGAGGATCACTTGAGCCCAAGAGTTTGAGACAGCAGTGAACTGAGATTGCACTATTGTACTTTAGCTTGAATGACAGAGCGAGACTCTGACTCAAAAGAAAAAAAAAAAGGATGAATCTTTCTCCAAACAGACAGCAGATGATATATGTCTTATGGACGGCCAAACCTCCAGCATCTAACAGAGTGCCTGGAACCTAGTTTGTGAACTACAACTTTTTTTTTTTTTTGAGATGGAGTCTCGCTCTGTTGCTCAGGTTGGAGTGCAGTGGTGTGATCTCAGCTCACTGCAACCTCTGCCTCCCGGGTTCAAGTGATTCTCCTACCTCAGTCTCCCACGTAGCTGGGATTACAAGCATCCACCACCATGCCCAGCTAATTTTTATATTTTTAGTAGAGACAAGGTTTCACCATGTTGGCTAGGCTGGTCTCGAACTCCTGACCTCAGGTGATCTGCCTGCCTCGGCCTCCCAAAGTGCTAGGATTACAGGTATAAGACACCACACCCAGCCGTGAACTGTAACTTTTGTTGAATGATTACAGCAATTTTTATAGATCGCCCCTTGCCCTGACATGTGACTCCTCCCCTCTTGTCCATTTGCTATCATCATCACCATCATTATTTACAAATATCAGTCGTTTTTCTGCCAAAGCAGTTTCTCAAAGTATGTAAGGAATTCCCAGGAAACTTGTTAAACATGGAGAAGGCACCACCCTTGGATGAACTAAATCATATTTCTGGAGAACCAAGGAATATGGTTTTTTATTTATTATATATATATATATTTTTAAAAAATTGAGACAGAGGTCAGGCATGGTGGCTCAAGCCTGTAATTCCAGCACTTTGGGAGGCTGAGGTGGGCAGATCACCTGAGGTCAGGAGTTCAAGATCAGCCGCCTGGCCAACATGGTGAAACCTCGTCTCTACTAAAAATACAAAAATTAGGCAGGTGTGGGGGCACAAGCCTGTAATCCCAGCTACTCAGGAGGCTGAGGTAGGAGAATCGCTTGAACCTGGGAGGCAGAGGTTCAGTGGGCTGAGACCACACCACTGCACTCCAGCCTGGGTAGCAGAGTGAGACTCCGTCTCAAAAAAATAAATAAAATACATTGTGATAGAGTCTTGCTCTGTCTCAAGGTTGAAGTGCAGTGGCGCAATCTCAGCTGGAGTACAGTTGCACGATCTCGGCTCACTGCAACATCCACCTGCTGGGTGCAAGTGATCCTCTCATCTCAGCCTCCCGAGTAGCTGGGATTACAGGCAAGTGCCACCATGCCTGGCTAATTTTTGTATTTTTAGTAGAGACAGTGTTTCACCATATTTGCCAGGGCGGCCTCAAACTCCTGACCTTAAGTGATCTACCGGCCTTGGCTTCCCAAAGTGCTGGGATTACAGGTGTGAGCCACCACACCCAGCCAATTTTATCTATTTTTAGAGACAGGGTCTCGCTCTGTCACTGAAGTTGGAGTGCGATTATAGCTCACTGCAGCCTCAAACTTCTGAATACAAGAAATCCTCCTGCCTCAGCTTCCCAAATAGCTAGGATTACAGGAACACACCATCGTGCCCAGCTATTTTTTTAATTTTTTCTTTTTTTTGAGATAGAGTTTCACTTTGTTGCCCAGGCTGGAGTGCAGTGGCATGATCTTGGCTCACTGCAACCTCCATCTCCTGGGTTCAAGCAGTTCTCATCCTTCAGCCTCCTGCGTAGCTGGGATTACAGGCGCCTGCCACCATGGCCAGCTGATTTTTTTTTTTTTTAGACGGAGTCTCGCTGTGTCGCCCAGGCTGGAGTGCAGTGGCGTGATCTCAGTTCACTTCAAGCTCCGCCTCCCGGGTTCACGCCACTCTCCTGCCTCAGTCTCCTGAGTAGCTGGGACCACAGGTGCCCGCCACCACGCCCGGCTAATTTTTTGTATTTTTAGTAGAGACGGGGTTTCGGTGGTGGTCTTGATCTCCTGACCTCGTGATCTGCCTGCCTCGGCCTCCCAAAGTGCTGGGATTACAGGCGTGAGCCACTGAGCCCGGCCTATTTTTTAGATTTTTTTCTAGAGACAAGGGTTTCGCTATGTGTTCCAGAGTGGTCTTGAACTCCTGGGCTCAAGCGATCCTCCCATCTTGGCCTCCTAAAGTGTTGGGATTACAGGTGTGAGCTGCCGCCCCTAGCTGGTTTAAGATTTCTCACAAGGTTGCAGTCAAATGGCCAGCCAGGATGTAGTCATCTTAAGGCTTGACTGGTGTTGGAGAATCTGCTTCCAAGCTCACTGCCATAGTTGTTGGCCAGCCTCAGTTCTTCACTGGTTTTTGGTCAGAAGCTTCTTCTTTTTTTTTTTTTTTTTTTTTTGAGACAGAGTCTTGCTCTGTCACGAGGTTGGAATGCGGTGGTGCGATCTCAGCTCACTGCAACCTCCGACTCCCTGGTTCAAGCGATTCTTCTGCCTCGGCCTCCCGAGTATCTGGGATTACAGGCACGCACCACCACGCCCAGCTAATTCTTGTATTTTTAGTAGAGACAGGGTTTCACCATGTTGGCCAGAATGGTCTCCATCTCCTGACCTCCCACATTTGATCCGCCCACCTCAGCCTCCCAAAGTGCTGGGATTACAGGCATGAGCCACCGCACCCCACCCCTATAAAAACTTCCGTTTTTTTGCCATGTGGGTTTCTCCGTAGTACTGCTTATAACATGGCACTTTGATTTCCCTAGAGCAAGAGATCCAAAAGAGGGAGAAAGAGAGAACAAGAGAGACAGAGAGAGACAGAAAATAGGAGCCCCTAAGCCCACAGCTGCAGTCTTTTTTTTTTTCTTTTTTTTTTAAGAGATGGAGTCTCGCTTTGTCGCCCAGGCTGGAGTGCAGTGGTGCAATCTCGGCTTACTGCAAGCTCCGCCTCCTGGGTTCACCTGCCATTCTCCTGTCTCAGCCTCCCGAGTAGCTGGCACTATAGGCATGCACCACCATGCCGGGCTAATTTTTTGTATTTTTGGTAGAGACGGGGTTTCACCATGTTAGCCAGGATGGTCTCGATCTCCTGACCTTGTGATCTGCCCGCCTCGGCCTCCCAAAGTGCTGGCATTACAGGCGTGAGCCACCATGCCCGGCCAGCTGCAGTCTTTTTATAACCTAATCTTAGATGTGGCATATCATCTGGGAGGCACTTCTGCCATATGCTATTGGTCACAATCCTGGTACAGTCTGGGAGGAAACCCACAGATGAGTGTGAATAACAGGAGGCTGATTATTGGGAGCCATCTTGAGGGTTTCTCTCTCTCTCTCTCTCTCTCTCTCACTCTTTTTTTCCTGACACTATCCACCTAGAGATTGAGGGCTTCTGAACATACCAGGTCTTTGCAAGTCTGGAAATGCAATTTAGGCAGTGTATCAGAGTATCAGAGTTCATCAGATTCGGGACACTGATTCACACAAATCAAGTTAACATGAAACCTTATCTTGGTATGACTTCCCCCCTTTTCTGGAACTCTTTAGCTAAATTGGTCTTTCGAACACAACAAATTTGTTCCATTTCAGAGTCAATTCCCTGGCTGATTCTCTCTTTTTTTTTTTTTTTTTTTTTTTTTTGAGAGAGAATCTGGCTCAATTGCACAGGCTGGAGTGCAGTGGCACAATCTGGGCTCACTGCAGTCTCTGCCTCCCAGGTTGAGGCAATTTTTGTGCCTCAGCCTCCCAAGTAGCTGGGACTGCAGGCGTGCACCACCACGCCTGGGGAATTTTTGTATTTTTTTTTGAGACGGAGTCTCGCTCTGTCACCCAGGCTGGAGTGCAGTGGCACAATCTCAGCTCACTGCAAGCTCCGCCTCCTGGGTTCACACCATTCTCCTGCCTCAGCCTCCCGAGTAGCTGGGACTACAGGCGCCCCCCACGACGCCTGGCTAATTTTTTATATTTTTAGTAGAGACAGGGTTTCACCATGTTAGCCAGGATGGTCTCGATCTCCTGACTTCGTGATCTGCCCGCCTCGGCCTCCCAAAGTGCTGGGATTACAGGCATGAGCCACCGCGCCCAGCCAGATTTTTGTATTTTTAGTAGAGACAAGAGTTTCACCTTATTGGCCTGGCTGATTCTTTTACCACAAAATATTCTTTGAATGCCTAGGTAGGTCTTCCTTGTGATTCAGGTCTTCAAATGTTTCCTCCTCAGAGGCTACACAATATAAAATTATTCCCTCTTATCTTTTACACTTTCCATACCATTATTTTCTGACAGCATATATGGCTCTCTGAAATTGTTTTAATTCTTTGTTTACATGAAGATTGTTTCCCGAGGAGAATATAATAAGCTCCATTCTGTTAAGGAGAGTTTTTTGTTTTGTTTGTTTTTGGTCCATTTTGTCATTGCTGTAGTGCCTGGCTTATGGAAGGCCCTCAACAAATAAGTGATTATGCTGGTTTAATTCACATAGAAATATACATTACATGAACTGGAAATTTTTGTCTCACTTGATCAATATACTTTCTTCCCACAGAAAATTATTATTATTTTTGAGACAGAGTTTCACTCTTGTTGCCCAGGCTAGAGTGCAATGGCACGATCTTGGTTCACTACAACCTCCGCCTCCCGAGTTCAAGTGATTGTCCTGCCTTAGCCTCCCGAGTAGCTGGGATTACAGGCATGTGCCACCACACCTGGCTAATTTTGTATTTTTAGTAGAGAGGGGGTTTCTGCATGTGGTCTGGCTGGTCTCGAACTCCTGACCTCAGGTGATCCACCCGCCTCAGCCTCCCAAAGTGGTGGGATTACAGGTGTAAACCACTGTGCCTGGCCCTATTATTATTATTATTTTGAGACAGAGTCTCACTGTGTTACCCAGGCTGGAGTGCAGTTGCACAATCTTGGCTCACTGCAACCTCCGCCTTTGGGGTTCAAGTGATTCTCCTGCCTTAGCCTCCCGAGTAGCTGGGACTATAGGTACATGCCACCATGCCCAGCTAATTTTTGTATTTTTAGTAAAGAGGAGGTTTTGCCATGTTGGTCAGGCTCGTCTTGAACTCTTTACCTCAAGCGATCCACATGCCTGGAGCTCCCAAAGTGCTGGGATTACAGACGTGCACCACCATGCCTGACCTCCACAGAAAATTATAAATCAGTTATTTTAATCAGATGAGTCTTTGGCGAGCATGGAGTCAGAAAAAGACAAACGATTGGAGGTTCCCAATTTTTGGTGGCCTGTGGCTCTAAGGTTCTCCTTCATGGTCATTAGGAATGCACTTAAGGACTAGTAGTCACAACACCCCTGTTCAGGTGGCACTGAAGACCCAGAGATATATTACCTTTTTTGAGTAGATTTTATGGAGATACCAGACTTAGATGAATAGATTGTTTTTTCAGATGCTGAATAAAGCAAAAAAGTGGCAAAACGTTCTGCTTTCTTTTATATTAGTCTTCCTCTCAAAGCCTTATCACCATAAACCAGTAGCATTTTATTTTTATTTACTTATTTATTTTGAGACGGTGTCTCGCCCCGTCGCCCAGGCTGGAGTGCAGCAGCGTGATCTCGGCTCACTGCAACCTCTGCCTCCCGGGTTCAAGCGATTCTCCCTGCCTCAGTCTCCTGAATAGCTGAGATTACAGGTAGGCGCCACCACGCCTGGCTAATTTTTGTATTTTTAGTAGAGACAGGGTTTTGCCATGTTGGCCAGGCTGGTCTTGAACTCCTGACCTCGGTGATCCGCCTGCCTCGGCCTCCCAAAGTGTTGGAATTACAGGCGTGAGCCACTGTGCCCAGCCTTAGAGCATCTTTTAGAGTATGCACCTTCCACACAGGAAAAACTGTGCCATCTGTATTAATCTTGCTGGCTGCTCATAGGCAACTTTATTTCAAACTTTATTGTTGCTCCTCATATGACTATTTTATAGAGAAAACTGTGAACAAGATTCAGTTTCCAAATTAGTGGCTTTTAAAGCCTTTTTGGGAAGACAAAGTTAATTCACCTGAAACAACTAATTAAGAAACAATTAGGCCGGGTGCTGTGGCTCATGCCTGTAATCCCAGCACTTTGGGAGGCCAAGACGGGCAGATCATGAGGTCAGGAAATTGAGACCATCCTGGCTAACATGGTGAAACCCTATCTCTACTAAATATACAAAAAAATTAGCCGGGCGTGGTGGCAGGTGCCTGTAGTCCCAGCTGCTGGGGAGGCTGAGGCAGGAGAATGGCATGAACCCAGGAAGCGGAGCTTGCAGTGAGCCGAGATCGTGCCACTGCACTCCAGCCTGGGTGACAGAGCAAGAATCCTTCTCAAAAAAAAAAAAAAAAGAAAAAGAAACAAACAGGGCTGGGTGCAGTGGCTCACGCCCGTAATCCCAGGACTTTGGGAGGCTGAGGCAGGCGGATCACCTGAGGTCAGGAGTTTGAGACCAGCCAGACCAACATGGAGAAACCCCTCTCTCTACTAAAAATACAAAATTAGCCGGGCGTGGTGGCACATGCCTGTAACCCCAGCTACTCAGGAGGCTGAGGCACAAGAATCACTTGAACCTGGGAGGCGGAGCCTCCCACTCCAGCCTGGGTGACAAGAGTGAAACTCCATCTCACACACAAAAAACAAAAGAAACAACTAAACAGCCAGGCACATTGGCTGACACCTGTAATCCCAACACGTTGGGAGGCCAAGGCAGGAGGATCTTCTGAGGCTAAGAGTTGGAGAACAGCCTGGGCAAGATGTGAGACCCCCCTAGACCCCCCAAAAAATTCACTGGGCATGGCCAGGCGTGGTGGCTCACCGCTGTAATCCCAGCACTTTGGGAAGCCGAGGCAGGCAAATCATGAGGTCAAGAGATCGAGACCATCCTGGCCAACATGGTAAAACCCTGTCTCTACTAAAAATACAAAAAAAAAAAAAAAATTAGCTGGGTGTGGTGGTGGGCACCTGTAGTCCCAGCTACTCGGGAGGCTGAGGCAGGAGAATCACTTGAACCTGGGAGGTGGAGGTTGCAGTGAGCCAAGATCGCACCACTGCATTCCACCCTGGCGACAGAGTGACACTCCATCTCAAAAAAAAAAAAAATTAGCTGGGCATGGCAGTGTGTACCTGTAGTACCCAGCTACTCTGGAGGCTGAGGCAGGTGGATCCTTTGAGCTTGAGAGATCACAGTGAGCTATGCTATGATCTGCCACGGCACTCTTGCTCACCGCACTCCACACTGCAGCCCTGGGTGACAGAGTAAAACCCTATTGTCTAACAACAACAACAAAAAAGAAACAACATCTAAGAAGAGGTCCAGAAAAGGTCCTCTCTTTTCATGAACATTTCTGGGGATGTATAGTGATGCACTGTTTCCAAAGGGCAATTTTCTACTGTATTTCAAATACATGCGTTGTTTAACTCAGCACTTGAATTTCATGGAAACTATTCCACAGAAAGATTGCACAAAAGTGCAAAGATACATGTATATGACATATGCAGGGGTGTTCATCGTAACAATATGTAATAGTGAGAAACTGTAAACAACTTAAATATTATTTATTTATTTATTTTTGAGAAGAAGTCTCACTCTGTCACCCAAGTTGGAGTGCTGTGGCATGATCTTGGCTCACTACAACCTCCACCTCCTGGGTTCAAGCGATCCTTCTGCCTCGGCCTCCCGAGTAGCTGGGACCACAGATGTGTGCCACCACGTCCAGCTAATTTTTAAATTTTTGGTAGAGGCGGGGTTTTGCCATGTTGTCCAGGCTGGTCTCAAACTCCTTAGTTCAAGTGATCCACCCACCTCGGCCTCCCAAAGTCCTGGGACTACAGGTGTGAGCCACCAAGCCACGGCCAGAAACAACTTAAATATAATTTAAATAACAATACATTCATAAAATAGAACTGGTGCTAAAGGCTCAGTAAATATTTAGCTAGTGAATGGATTAATATATTGTTACATAAAAAAAGCAAATCACCAATTTGTGCCCCTATATATTTTTCCATTCATAGAAAAAAGTGTCAATGAATACACATTAAAAGTAATAAGGGGTTTAAATCTGGGCAGTAGAAATGTAATTTACAGGCCTAGTACATTTTTTCCTCTCAACAGTTTTGTACTTTTTGAAATAATTTTTGTGCTTTGTAATAAAGTTATTTAAAAATAGAAAAACAAATGAAGTAGCTTTTAAGTGGCAAATGAATGAAGAGTAGAGACAGTGATGGACCGTAGATACACAGAGTGGGATCCCTCTTGGCTAGGACAACCAAAGCCTTTCCTAGATTAAATAAGGCATGAAATGTTTTGAGGTTCAAGGATTACAGGTCGACACATAGGCAGGAGAACACCTGTTGTCTTTAGGGAACAGCAAGAAGACCTGAAGCAGCAAGAAACAAATTTGATAGAGAAGGCAACGTAAGTTTCTGAGTAGTAGCAGAGAAGGCGGAGAATGCGACATTTTCCGATTAAGTTTGCAGTACTGCCGCAATATGGGATTAGGTGAGGATTAGCGCTTGGAGCGCAAGTGCCCACTAGGGGGTGGTGTTTCAAAACATATATAGGCCCACTTGGCCCCACTTGGACTAAGGTGAAAGGAACCTACAGCAGGTAGAACGTCAAAGAGGACGTTCCAACAGCTGGACAAGTTAACGACAATAAAATACGCAAATGTTAGCTTTCCCCCTTACTGCTAAGCGCTCCCTAAATCGGTATCCCAGTGTAACGCGAAACTAAGCCCTACAGGATGCCTGGAGCTAGTGCCAAACGGTCCCCACTTAAAGCGACTACTAGTCCCAGGAACCTTCGCGCGAGGCCAGGGCCTTCTTCCAGGGTGCAAGTGGGTCTCGCCGCACGGCTCTCTGGGATTCGTAGTCTTGCAGTGTCATTCGGGAGTTGTAGTTCCCTTCCCACAATCGGCTGGGCGAGGCGGCGCCGGCGATCAGAGCTGCGCTGGGTGTTCAGGGGCCAAGATGGCGGCGCGCCGGGGACGGAGAGACGGAGTCGCGCCGCCCCCGAGTGGGGGTCCCGGTCCGGACCCTGGCGGGGGAGCCCGCGGCAGCGGTTGGGGAAGTCGAAGCCAAGCGCCGTATGGGACTTTGGGCGCTGTGAGCGGCGGCGAGCAGGTGAGAGGCTGGCTGGCGGCCCGCGGCAGGCAGCAAAGCGGTGTGTGCCGGGCGGTGACACGTGGACGCCACAGGAAAGGGAGGAAGCGCCTGAGAGTCGATGCCGGGTGGCCGCGGGAGCCGGGCCGGACCAAGTGGGCCTTAGGCCGTTTGCTGGGGTAGGCGGGCAGAGGCAGCGTCTCTATGGCCATTCCTGGGGGACGCCGGAGGGGCAGAGTGGGGTGTCGGAAACATAACCCGCGGTTGGGGGTCAGGGGTTCTGAATTGGGGTCGAAGGCTGAGACCGCCCTGTAAGGATGCCCAGTGAGGCTCCCCGAGCCCTGCGCCGCAGTTCCCTTTTCGGAGCCACGTGGGGTGGGGGGAGCAATTTTCCCGGGAGAACTTGTCTGCCTCCCCTCCCCCTCTAGGCGGCCCCGGCATCCACGTGGGTCGGGCTCCTGGTGGAGGGGGGCGCAGGCAGCGGGTCCACGTGGGGGCGGGGAAGGAACGTCCACGTGGCTCCCGTCCCAGGCTGTCGGGCATCTAGTATCGGCCTTGGAGCCTGGCTGACGCTAACTGGGTGTGTCTCCACCGGTCCCGCCATCTCCTGTCGGGGCTGGAGGCCCGGGCCGGGAAGGAAGGTAAGGGATGCTAGAGTCAACTTTGTTCAGAGCCTTGGAGGTTTTTTTTTTTCCCTGCTGCTTGGGTCCGCAACGTCTCTCCACTGCGGATGGGGAAGGACTCTCCAGATGTTGCTGTTGCTGGAGTTTGTTCCCTGCGGATGGCTGAGTGTGATGGGGAGGGTAGAGGGGTGAGGCTGAAGGGTTGTGGAGGAGTGAGTTTGTGGCGCTTCTGTCTGACCGGCTTGGGGTGGGTTGTGAGTCACGGGCATTGGCGTTTTGGTTGCCTTGCAGTCTTGCCTTCTTAGTGATTTAAGGTTCATGGGGAGTGTCAACATACACCTGGGACAAGGTTAAGAAAGGGAAAGGGAATCCTCTGCTCTCCTCACTTTTTCCTCCAGCATCTCTTTTGGGAAGGCATGCTCCTGTAATCTGACACGCAGAAACTGGGGTGGTCCGTACTTAAGGCTCTTTGGATTTTTTGCTGGGGATGGGAAAATTTGGAGGCGGTTTGAGAACTGTTCAACATGTTGTTCAACAGTTGAACATACACTAGATGAGGGGGAATTCTGTTAGATTTTTTTTCTTGGCCTTCAAAAAGTGTTATTGTTCTCTACAGTGGAGGGCTTCTTAAAAGTTTCCACCCAGGGTGGAAGGGGCAGGAATTAGTTTGAACTGTTACCTCTCTTAAACAATTAAGCTGAATCCTTGACAGCATTTTTTGTGTGTTACTAGGTGGGAGTTGGGCTGCAGGCTGCCCGGTAATGTCAGGTCCGGCAGACCAATCCAGGCCCTTGCCCAGGGGAGAATGGTTCCTGGGGCAAGAATTTGGGAGCGCTGATCCCTTCTCCCCTACTTTCTCAGAGGTCACATCTTTTGGGGCTGGTGCTGCCTACCTACCAGAGCCCCAGGGACTAGGCCAGAATCTCAAGGCAATGCCCAGCTCTCTATGAACCATTCATCTTCACCTCCATCAGGTGTCCAGTCAGAGAGACACCCTCTCACCTGACCTCACCCATCACTGAATTCCCAAATAGCACAGGGAGAGTCAGGAAGGATCCAAGATCCAGCTATAATAGTTAAGTGGCAATTTGGGATTGGAGAGGATCTCATGGAGAGATTGTCATTCCCTTCCCCCCAAAACCAAAGATGGGTATATGTGAGCTGGTCAGTCAACCAGTTATTTATTGAAATACCATTATGTTTAGGCACAGGGGATACACTGGTAAACCACACAAACATGGTCTTTATCCCTCAGGATCTATGTTTTAAACAGGATAGACCGATGATAAATAATAATGAATGAGACAAAAGTGCAGGATATTTGGGATTATGTAATTGGCAGTAGTGATCTACTTTGCAGAGTCTGGGAAGGGACATTTAAAGTTGAGATGTTAAGACTGTGGAAAACCTTAATCCTCCTGGAGGAATAGTGAAGGCCTCCAGGAGGAAGAGAGTATGGCTTATTGGAGAAACTGAGACCTGTACTACAGAGTAGTGGGAGAGGACACGCTGGAGCAGAAGTCTGGTGGGGAAGACAGGACTTTTGTAAGCTATATATATATTTTGTTGTTGTTTTGTTTTTGTTTTTTTTGAGATGGAGTCTTGCTTTGTCACCCAGGTTGGAGTGCAGTGGTGTGATCTTGGCTCACTGCAACCTCCATCTCCTGGGTTCATGCAGTTCCCCTGCCTCAGCCTCCTGAGTAGCTGGGATTACAGGCATGCATCACCACACATGGCTAATTTTTGTATTTTTAGTAGAGATAGGGTTTCACCATATTGGTCAGGCTGGTCTTGAACTCCTGACCTCAAGTGATCCACCCACCTCAGCCTCCCAAAGTGCTGGGATTACAGGCGTGAGCCACCACGCCCGGCCTGTAAGCTATATTAAAGAGTTTAAACTTAATGCTAAGACCAGTAAAATGTCATTGAAGGGATTTAGGGAGGGTCTCAGGCAGTGATCAGATATGCATTTAAAAAGTTTCTGACTGTTTTTGAACCTTGGAGGGAGAAGGTTTGGTGGGGGAAAGCTAGTTGGGAGGTTTTTGAAGTTAGAGGTGCTGATGGCTGGCTCACTTTCAGCCTGGGCTTAGCACTCGGATGATCTTGGTACTCTGGGAGCTGTGCTATTTGGGAATTAAGTGATGGGTGAGGTCATGTGTGAGGGTGTGTCTCTGACTGGACACCTGATGGAGGTGAAGATGAGTGGTTCATAGAGAGCTGGGCATTGTCTTGAGATTCCAGCCTAGTCGCTGGGGCTCTGGTAGGTAGGTGGTGGCAGAGCAAGTGGAGTTGCAGCCTCTTGGCTCACCCTGGAGTGTTTGCAGAGCCAGGTGCTATTCAGCTGCTGGTTTGTAATTACAGGATTGTGAAGGCCTGGGCCTAAAACTTACCACCTTTCGCTGATTATCTGGGCCTGGCCTCCTAACGCGTCCTTAACCAGCCTTTCCTCTTCCTGAGTGTTGGTACTCAGCTCTGTTAGGAGGGTATATATTGGCGGGGTGTGGGGGGTGGGGGTGTGGAAGACACCTGTTGCTTTTTTCTTTTGGAAGTGGTGCAGAATTTCACTTTGTTGCAGAAGGGGAAAGGGAAGGTCTGGCCTGTCTGTATGTGATCCTGTTCTCAGGCCTTCTTACTTCATGTTTCCTATGCGGTGGTTTCCCCTTATCCACAGTTTCTGTTAACCTGCCGTCAACTGGGGTCTAAAAATACATGAGTACAGTACAGTGAGATATTCTGAGAGCCAGAGAGACCACATTTGCATAACTTTTGTTATAATGTTTTAATTATTCTATTTTATTATTAATTTCTTATTGTGCCTAATTTATAAGTTAAACTTCATCGTTGGTATGTATTGTTTGTATCAATACATACCAATGTATTGGTAGTATCTGTGGTTTCAGGCATCTACTGGGGATCTTGGAACGTATCCCTCTAGGATAAGGGGGGACTACTGTAGTGGAGATCCCCGTGGCTCTGGCCTCACCACTACCATTCTGGTCCCTTCTGGCCCTGCCCACACCCACACTCTTGACAGGTCTGGGCGGGCTGCTTGATGCCTGACACAAGAGGCCGTAAATGCTGCTAGTTCTTAGAGGAGTGTGGGGTGGGGCCTTTTCATCTAGGGACTCAAGCTTTCTCTTCACTTGCTCTCACCTGGTAGGAGTGGAGAAGAGGCCCTTCCCTTGGAATTACCATTGAGAGGTTGAGTGTCTCACTGTTGGGCCTTCAAAATAAGTGTCGGCCGGGCGTGGTGGCTCACGCCTGTGATCACAGCACTTTCAGAGGTAGAGTCGGGTGGATCACTTGAGGTTTGGAGTTTGAGACCAGCCTGGCCAATATGGTGAAACCCTGTCTCTACTAAAAATACAAAAATTAGCCGGGCGTGGTGGTGGACGCCTATAATAGCTGCTCCGGAGGCTGAGGCAGGAGAATCGCTTGAACCCGGGAGACTGAACCCATGAGTGTCATGGAGCTGGGGGTAGGGGGTGGGGTGTGATTGCCAGAAAAGTTAATGATGCAGAAAAGTCTATGATTTTAGAGTTGTGAGGAGAGATCACCGTGGGCTGGGGAAGCTGGGGTGTCTTCTTGAAGAGGTAGGAATTGCACTAAGCAGAGACCTAAATGGGATTTGAGGTAGGTGAGGTTGTTGGAGCTGAATCTGTCTCCTTGCTGACCTCTTTTGCTTTGTTGTGCCCCTCAGACTGTTATCTTCACTGCTGCCAGTAGATGATTCTGAACAATCTTGATTTTCCTGATGTTTTTACTCCCGGGTTTTAATCTGTGACTCTAGCTGTTTCTGGTTGGAGCCCAAACATTTTTCTGCCCCAGAAGGTCCTTGAAAACTGCCATCCTCGTTGGGGCTTTTGCTCATAGGTTGTGCTTCTCTCTGCTCTGCTAGCCCAGAAGTTTGGCGACAGTATTGCTGCTGCTGAGTTTGGGCCCAGCAGTAGAGGGTACCTGATTTATGGAGCATATCAATCAGCTGCTGCCAGAGAGCTCATACCCTTCTCACCTTCTTCTCTGCTCCAGGTGCTGCTGCATGAGGAGGGAGGTGATTCTGGCTTTGTCAGTCTCTCTCGGCTGGGCCCATCTCTGAGGGACAAGGACCTGGAAATGGAGGAGCTAATGCTGCAGGATGAGACACTGCTGGGGACCATGCAGAGCTACATGGATGCCTCCCTTATCTCCCTCATTGAGGATTTTGGGAGCCTTGGAGAGGTGAGCTGGGGCTGGACTCTGAAATCTTCAAGCAGGAGGTTTACATGGGAGGTTCTAGCTCAAATTCTTGGCATGGCTCTGCTCTCGCAGGACCTTAGCTTCTTCCTGGGTGCCCAGCCTGAACCCTTCAAGTGTATTTTTTGTCTCTAAGTGGGAATTAGGCTGCAGGCTGCCAGATTATGTCCCATGTAAGAATTCCTTTCCTACCCTAGACTATAGTCCAAGGCCTTTCCCGCTGTCTGGGCCCCTGAACTACATGTCCAGAGGGTTCTGATCTCTGTTTTTCAGCTCATTTCTAGCCTAGCCGAAGGTTGTCTGCTGAGCATCCCACATCTTATCTGAGGGTAGGGGAATGTGTAAAACCCAAGCTTGAGTCAAGTCTGACAGGTCTCTGTTGACACCAGAGAGCTGGTGGATGGTAGCTGAGATTGGAATCCATGCCTTCTGGTATTCAGATCCCTCTCGCTGCCCCATTAGCTGAGTTGAACCTGGGAGACTGATTCTCTCGATATCCAGTCCTTAGTGGCATAGTAGGTCATTAGGGATGTTGGTAGGACCTTCTGGTTGTTTTTCTGGAGCAGAGCAGGTTATCTCTGGAGGACCAGAATGAAGTGTCGCTGCTCACGGCTCTGACGGAGATCTTGGACAATGCAGATTCTGAGAACCTTTCTCCATTTGACAGCATTCCTGATTCGGAGCTGCTTGTGTCACCCCGGGAGGGCTCTTCTGTGAGTGTGGGACCAGGGGAAGGGGATTGGTACAAAGTTTAGACCCATGCCTGTGGACCTACTCATATAGCTCTGAAGCATAGACTGATCTCAGGTCTTTCTTTCCCTCTTAGCTGCACAAGCTGCTTACTCTCTCTCGGACACCCCCAGAACGTGACCTCATCACCCCAGTTGACCCACTGGGGCCCAGTACAGGCAGCAGTAGAGGGAGTGGGGTAAGCCTGACCTAGGGGGCTTCAGAAACTCCCAGGTGGGAGGAGTGTGTGGGGACAGGTCTGGAAAATACTTTCCCAAAGAAAACTCCTCCTGAGACCTCTCTTCTCTCCTGCAGGTTGAAATGTCTCTTCCAGATCCCTCTTGGGACTTCTCCCCACCCTCTTTCTTAGAGACCTCTTCCCCCAAGCTTCCTAGCTGGAGACCCCCAAGATCAAGACCACGCTGGGGCCAATCCCCACCTCCCCAGCAGCGCAGTGATGGAGAAGAAGAGGAGGAGGTGGCCAGCTTCAGTGGCCAGATTCTTGCTGGGGAGCTTGACAACTGTGTGAGCAGTATCCCGGACTTCCCCATGCATTTGGCCTGCCCTGAGGAGGAAGATAAAGCAACAGCAGCAGAGATGGCAGTGCCAGCAGCTGGTGATGAGAGCATCTCCTCCCTGAGTGAGCTGGTGCGGGCCATGCACCCATACTGCCTGCCCAACCTCACCCAACTGGCATCGCTTGAGGATGAGCTTCAGGAGCAGCCAGATGATTTGACACTGCCTGAGGGCTGTGTAGTGCTGGAGATTGTGGGGCAGGCAGCCACAGCTGGCGATGACCTGGAGATCCCAGTTGTGGTGCGACAGGTCTCTCCTGGACCCCGGCCTGTGCTCCTGGATGACTCGCTAGAGACTAGTTCTGCCTTGCAGCTGCTTATGCCTACACTGGAGTCAGAGACGGAGGCTGCTGTGCCCAAGGTAACCCTCTGCTCTGAGAAAGAGGGGTTGTCATTGAACTCAGAGGAGAAGCTGGACTCAGCCTGCTTATTGAAGCCCAGGGAGGTCGTGGAGCCGGTGGTGCCCAAGGAACCTCAGAACCCACCTGCCAATGCAGCACCAGGTTCCCAGAGAGCTCGAAAGGGCAGGAAGAAGAAGAGCAAGGAGCAGCCAGCATCCTGTTTGGAAGGCTATGCCAGGAGGCTGAGGTCATCTTCTCGCGGGCAGTCTACCGTAGGTACGGAAGTGACCTCTCAGGTAGACAACTTGCAGAAACAGTCTCAGGAAGAACTTCAAAAAGAGTCTGGGCCTCTCCAGGGTAAGGGGAAGCCCCGAGCTTGGGCTCGGGCCTGGGCAGCTGCCTTGGAGAATCCTAGCCCTAAGAACTTGGAGAGAAGTGCTGGACAATGTAGTCCTGCTAAAGAAGGCCCTCTAGACCTCTACCCCAAGCTGGCTGACACTATCCAAGCCAATCCTATACCAACCCATCTCTCATTGGTCGACTCTGCCCAAGCCAGCCCCATGCCAGTTGACTCTGTTGAAGCTGATCCCACTGCAGTTGGCCCTGTTCTAGCTGGCCCTATACCTGTTGACCCTGGGTTGGCTGACCTTGCTTCAACCAGCTCAGAACTGGTTGAGCCTCTGCCAGCTGAGCCAGTGCTGATCAACCCAGTCCTGGCTGACTCAGCAGCAGTTGACCCTGCAGTGGTTCCCATCTCAGATAACTTGCCACCAGTTGATGCTGTCCCATCTGGCCCACCACCAGTTGATCTAGCACTAGTTGACCCTGTTCCTAATGACCTGACTCCAGTTGACCCAGTGCTAGTTAAGTCCAGACCAACTGATCCCAGACGTGGTGCAGTGTCATCAGCCCTGGGGGGTTCAGCACCCCAGCTCCTCGTGGAGTCAGAGTCCTTGGACCCACCAAAGACCATCATCCCTGAAGTCAAAGAGGTTGTGGATTCTCTGAAAATTGAAAGTGGTACCAGTGCTACAACCCACGAAGCCAGACCTCGGCCTCTCAGCTTATCTGAGTACCGGCGACGAAGGCAGCAACGCCAAGCAGAAACAGAAGAGAGAAGTCCCCAGCCTCCAACTGGGAAGTGGCCTAGCCTTCCAGAGACTCCCACAGGGCTGGCAGACATCCCTTGTCTTGTCATCCCACCAGCCTCAGCCAAGAAGACAGCTCTTCAGAGAAGCCCTGAAGCACCCCCTGAGATTTGCCTTGTGCCTGTAGGTCCCAGCCCTGCTTCTCCTAGTCCTGAGCCACCTGTAAGCAAACCTGTGGCCTCAGCTCCCACTGAGCAGGTGCCATCCCAGGAGATGCCACTGTTGGCGAGACCTTCCCCTTCTGTGCAGTCTGTGTCCTCTGTTGTGCCCACACCTCCCGCGATGTCTACTGCCCTGCCTTTCCCTGCAGGTGGGCTGGGCATGCCCCCCAGTCTGCCCCCACCTGCCTTGCAGCCTCCTAGTCTTCCATTGTCTATGGGGCCAGTACTACCTGATCCGTTTACTCACTATGCCCCCGTGCCACCCTGGCCTTGTTATCCTCATGTGTCCCCTTCTGGCTATCCTTGCCTGCCCCTCCCACCAACAGTGCCCCTAGTGTCTGGTACTCCTGGTGCCTATGCCGTGCCTCCCACTTGCAATGTGCCTTGGGCACCCCCTCCTGCCCCAGTCTCACCTTACAGTTCCACCTGTACCTATGGGCCCTTGGGATGGGGCCCAGGGCCTCAACATGCTCCATTCTGGTCTACTGTTCCCCCACCTCCTTTGCCTCCAGCCTCCGTTGGGAGAGCTGTTCCCCAACCTAAGATGGAGTCTAGGGGCACTCCAGCTGGCCCTCCTGAAAATGTACTTCCCGTGTCGATGGCTCCTCCCCTCAGTCTTGGGCTACCTGGCCATGGAGCTCCTCAGACAGAGCCTACCAAGGTGGAGGTCAAGCCAGTGCCTGCATCTCCCCATCCGAAACACAAGGTGTCTGCCCTGGTGCAAAGTCCCCAGATGAAGGCTCCAGCATGTGTGTCTGCTGAAGGTGTGACTGTTGAGGAGCCTGCATCAGAGAGGCTAAAGCCTGAGACCCAAGAGACCAGGCCCAGGGAGAAGCCCCCCTTACCTGCTACCAAGGCTGTTCCGACACCAAGGCAGAGCACTGTCCCCAAGCTGCCTGCTGTCCACCCAGCCCGTCTAAGGAAGCTGTCCTTCCTGCCTACCCCACGTACTCAGGGTTCTGAAGATGTGGTACAGGCTTTCATCAGTGAGATTGGTGAGTGCCACACAGTTCCCCCACGTAGTCCACAAGTTGGCTGGGGGACTCTGTAGAATAGGATAAGCCACCCTGATGAGGCTGGCCTTTGTTGGATTTCTTTGGAGGAGTTTTTTTGTTTTTATTTTGAGACGGAGTCTTGCTCTGTCTCCAGGCTGGAGTGCAGTGGTGCAATCTCGGCTCACTGCCTCCCGGGTTCAAGCAATTCTCCTGCCTCAGCCTCACAAGTAGCTGGGACTACAGGTGCCCACCACCACGTCCGGCTAATTTTTGTATTTTTAGTAGAGACAAGGTTTCACCACGTTGGCCAGGTTGGTCTCGATCTCCTGATCTCGTGATCCGCCTGCCTCAGCCTCCCAAAGTGCTGGGATTACAGGCGTGAGCCGCTGCACCATGCCTTTTTTTTTTTTTTTTTTTTTTTTTTTTTTTTTTTTTTTTTGAGATGGAGTCTCCCTCTGTTCCCCAGGCTGGAGTGCAGTGGCGTGATCTCGGCTCACCACAACCTCCACCTCCCGGGTTCAAGCAATTCTCCTGCCTCAGCCTCCCCAGTAGCTGGGATTACAGGCACTCACACCCACGCCTGGCTTTTTGTATTTTTAGTAGAGATGACGTTTCACCGTGTTGGCCAGGTTGGTCTCAATCTCCTGACCTTGTGATCCGCCCGCCTCAGCCTCCCAAAGTGCTGGGATTACAGGTGTGAGCCACCGCCCCTGGCCTGTTTTTGTTTTTAAGAGATGAGGTCTCACTGTGTTGCCCAGGCTAGACTTGAACTCCTGGGCTCAAGTGGTCCTCCCACCTCAGCCTTCCAAGTAGCTGGGATTTATAGGCACAGGTGTGTGCCACCGTGCCTGGCTGTGGAGGGTTCTTCAAAGGCAGAGTTCTGGGTTGATTTGAATCCTTCATGCTTTGTGCTGCTACCTTGGCTCACTTAGTACAGAGGGCAGAGGGAGTGGAAACGGAGAAGTGAGATGATTTGGGGGCTTCCTGGGACCTGTGTACTCAGTTGATAGGGGCTCGTTTTCAATCCTGTGTTGTGTGCCTCCACAGGAATTGAGGCATCGGACCTGTCCAGTCTGCTGGAGCAGTTTGAGAAATCAGAAGGTGAGGGAACATGTGTAGTTTTGCTCCAACTCTTTTTTTGGTGATACTTCTTTTGGGCCCAGCCCTGTAGTTGCTTAAACTAGGGTGAGAGGGGACAGCCTTAGCCACTAGAGCAGACCCCTAATTGGAAGAGGGAGACAAGATTGAACTGTGACGATAATCCAAGCCAGGGACGGCAGTGATACAGTAAGGAAGGTATTAAAAAGAGTAGACTGGGAATCCAGGCCAGGCGTGGTGGCTCATGCCTGTAATCCCAGCACTCTGGGAAGCTGAGGCAGGTGGATCATGAGGTCAGGAGTTTGAGACCAGCCTAGCCAACATGGTGACATCCCATATCTACTAAAAATACAAAAATTAGCTGGGCGAGGTGGCGGGCACCTGTAATCCCAGCTGCTCGGGAGGCTGAGGCAGGAGAATTGTTTGATCCCAGCAGGCAGAGGTTGCAGTGAGTCGAGATCGTGCGATTGCACTCTAACCTGGGCCACAGGGTGAGACTCTGTCTCAAAAAAAAAAAAAGAAAAAAAAAAGGGAATCCAAGCAGGTTGGGGTTGTTTAGGGACATTTTTCTAGAGGGAAGTAGCTTTCAGGCTGGGCACTGAAAGACAGGTAGGAATTCACAGAGAGAATATGTGTGGCAACTAAAGGCAGAGGGTAGGTATAGGAAGAATGGCATATGGCACATTTGAAAGGCAATGAATAGTTGGCTTTCTCAGTATAAGTCATGGATGTAGGTGCTATGGAGGACACTATCCTGTTCTCAAGGAGCTTATGGTCTAACTGGGGAGAAGAATCTACAGAAATGATTCCTGAGTTGGTAACAAGGCAAAATAGAAAATGTGATTTGTAGAACGAGAGTAGGCTGTGAGGCCAGGAAGCTAGTTAGGCAGATCATAGATCACCTTGAACGCTAGGCTTATACATTTGGACTTTATCTCAAATTCAGTGGAGGAATGTGGGTGTTTCTGAGTAGAAAAGAGACATGATTAAAAATAGTACTTGGGCATCCACTGGAGGAGACTGGATCTCTTTGGGGAGATCCCAACAGGGAATATGTAGGCAAAGTGGATTTTCCTCCTTTGGGTCTCAAAGCAAGCCCTTCTGTGCCGCCTCAGTCTAGAACATCTGGTTGGGCTTTTAACTAGTATGGTTTCTTTGCAGCCAAAAAGGAGTGTCCTCCTCCGGCTCCTGCTGACAGCTTGGCTGTAGGAAACTCAGGGTAAGTATGGAGACATGAGCGAGTTACCCTACAGCTGTTGGTCAGCAGCCGGCTGACACTCCAGGACCGTCAACTGGATGCCTCTGTTGCAGGGATGCTGTAGTCAGCTCTAGAGTCTTTCCCTGTTTCCCTACCCCTTACTCTGCCTATCACTACTGGGCAGTGTCTTGGGTGGTGAGGTGAGAACGGGGCATGTTCACTGCCCTCCAGCTGATTCCAGTCGGGTTCCAAATGTCCTGGAGGTGCCTTTTATCTCCTGGCAAGTCATGCCTTTGGGGATTTCTTTCCTTCATTTAATAACACTTCAAGTTTGCTCAGTGCTGGTAATGGTGTAACTTAAAGTGGAGGAAGATGTTAATGGCTAGGACTCATTTTTCATGTTCATGGTCCTCCATCCTGTTCTGCCAAGCATGTTCCCCTCCACATTGATTTCAGGTTGGTGTGAGCTGGGCAGGTGAGACTCCATGTGAAGGAGGTGGGGGGTATTCAAGGTCATGGCCAGCCTGCCTCTTGGAATTGGGCAGGGCTCAGTTGAGACCCAATTTGTAGTTCAGTCAATAAGACCCTTTTGTGCAGGAAGAAGATGATGGAGGCAGTTTGTGCATCCCATTCTTCTCTGCACCCACCCCCTCCCATTGATTTCTGAGAAAGGCAAATGTATAAGATATTGAGGAGGCAATGAATCAGGCTTTCCCTTTTCCCCCCCGCCAGCGGCGTTGACATTCCCCAGGAGAAGAGGCCCCTAGACCGGTTACAAGCCCCAGAACTGGCCAACGTGGCAGGTGGGTTCAGGGTGGGGAATTCTGCCTGTGATTAGTCTATGCAGCAACGTTTGCTGAGCCTACTCCAAATCAATTGTGTGTAGGCGTTAAGGATATAGAGATCTGATCTCCAGCCTTGAGGTACTCACAGTCTAGGGGGCAGACGTGTAAACGAATGAGCATGTTGAGTATCAGGTGCTATGTTACAGCCTATGGGCTAGGCGCAGTGGCTTGCGCCTGTAATCCCAGCACGTGTGGGAGGCTGAGGCGGGCAGATCACTTGAGGTCAGGAGTCCGAGACCAGCCTGGCCAACATGGTGAAACCCTATCTCTACTAAAAAAAATACAAAAATTAGTTGGGCGTGGTGGTACATGCCCGTAGTCCCAGCTACTTGGGAGGCTGAGGCAGGAGAATTGCTAAAATCCAGGAGGTGGAGGTTGCAGGGAGCTGAGATCGTGCCTCTGCACTCCAGCCTGGGGGACAGAGCAAGACTCTATCTAAAAAAAAAAAAAAAAAAAGAATGCCGGGTGCGGTGGCCCACGCCTGTAATCCCAGCACTTTGGGAGGCCGAGGCGGGTGGATCACGAGGTCAGGAGATCGAGACCATCCTGGCTAACACGGTGAAACCCCGTCTCTACTAAAAATACAAAAAAATTAGCCGGGCATGATGGTGGGCGCCTGTAGTCCCGGCTACTTGGGAGGCTGAGGCAGGAGAATGGCGTGAACCCGGGAGGTTGAGCTTGCAGTGAGCTGAGATTACGCCACTGCCCTCCAGCCTAGGCGACAGAGCAAGACTGTCTCAAAAAAAAATCTATGGGTTACAGTGAGATGTGAAGAGGGACAGTCAGGGAAGGGTTATATAGAAACTAATCCCCTAAGCTGAGGCTTGAGAAACTCTATCAGGTGGTAGATTTAGGGGACAGGGCATTCTAGGAAGACGGAGCAGCTTGAATGAACTGAAGAAACAAAACCAACTGGGTATGTTTTGGGGAATTGTGAGAAGCTTGGTTTGGCTGGAGTGTAGTAGCTGATCAGGGCAGTGGGCAGAGGTAAAGCGAGAGATAAAACTGGAGTGGTAAATAGAAGGTCAGATTATAGGGACCTCGAATGCCATATTAAGCTCTTTGGACTTTATCCTGTGCATTGAAGAAACTTTGCCAGATTGGTTTTTGGGTGCTCCATCTAGCAGGAATGTGGAAGACAGGTGGACTCTGAAGCTGGAAGTGGGGAGACGATAGAAGATGACTGCATGAGTCCAGGCAAGATGCAGCCTAGAAGTCAGGCAGTACTGGGTGGAAAGGGGCGGATCTGAGAATGGAGAGCTTAGGCTCTAGGACCTGGCTACTAGGTTTGGGTAGTGAGAGGATGAGGGCTTCAGGAAGACCCTAGCTGGCTGGATTTCTCTTGCTGGTCCCCAAGTTGGGGAACATGGGGAAGGAGCAGTTGAAGCAGTGGGAGAAGTTGGGCTGCTTACCTTGCTTGGTGTACTTTGTGAGATGAGGTGGGGGTCTCTGGAGGCTATATACACGGTATTTGGAAGCATAGAATCGGATCTCATCCTGCTATCTCCATCCTCCCTCCCCATCACAGGGCTCACCCCTCCAGCTACCCCTCCCCACCAGTTATGGAAGCCCCTGGCTGCTGTCTCACTGCTGGCCAAAGCCAAATCTCCTAAGTCCACCGCCCAGGAGGGAACCCTGAAGCCTGAAGGAGTTACGGAGGCCAAACATCCAGCTGCAGTTCGCCTCCAAGAAGGGGTCCATGGCCCTAGTCGAGTCCATGTGGGCTCTGGGGACCATGACTATTGTGTCCGGAGCAGGACTCCCCCAAAAAAGATGCCTGCCCTAGTCATTCCAGAGGTGGGCTCCCGATGGAATGTCAAGCGCCATCAGGACATCACCATCAAACCTGTCTTGTCCTTGGGCCCAGCTGCCCCTCCGCCCCCATGCATAGCTGCCTCCCGGGAGCCACTTGATCACAGGACTAGCAGTGAGCAGGCAGATCCCTCAGCACCCTGCCTTGCCCCATCCAGCTTGCTGTCCCCTGAGGCTTCACCCTGCCGGAATGACATGAACACTAGGACTCCCCCTGAACCCTCAGCCAAGCAGCGGTCAATGCGCTGTTACCGAAAAGCCTGCAGGTCAGCCAGCCCCTCAAGCCAGGGCTGGCAGGGCCGCCGAGGCCGCAACAGCCGTTCTGTCAGCTCTGGGTCCAACCAGACCAGCGAAGCATCTTCCTCCTCATCCTCATCGTCGTCTTCCTCATCCCGATCTCGGTCCAGGTCCCTCTCCCCCCCACACAAGAGGTGGCGAAGGTGAGCTTTGATGGCCCTGTAGGTCCTCTCCATTTAGGAAGTTCACGTACTTCTGTGGTTTACTTTGAAAGCTTTTACCCATTGACTTTGGTACTTTCAGGCGCTAAGGCTTCTATTTCTGTCTTTGGCTTTTGTGTTTTCCCTTTTCCTGGATTGTTGAAGGAGGCAAGCTGTGAGACGATTGCTTCTGTCCCCTGTTGGAGCTTGGGGTGTCAGTGAGGTCTCCTGCTTCCTTGAGACCTGCCTTGGGGAGACTTTTAGGGTTTGATTTTGACCATGTTGATTTTTTTCACATACTATATCAGCCTTCATTTTTGGTATTCTGGGTGCTATGTGAGGTAGTGGGTTACTTGTTAATAGAAAATAGTTCTTCCCTTAATCATCTGCTGAGGAAGGTGTCTGGGGCAGTTCCTTTGGGTGTTGCTATGGCCTCATCTATTTCCTGACAGTATCTTTTTTTCTCAGTAACCAAGTTTTCCCACTTAATGAAGAATTCTTGGGTTTTGGAGATGATATATATCTTCATAACTGGCCCATACTACAAGTCTAGCAGTTATCTCTCTCATGGTCACAGTATTTCAGTGAGACCTGGTAGGAGAGCAGTAGTAACCCAAAAGACCCAGGCTTGGCCCCAGCACCACAGATAGCTGGGTGTGAGACCTAGGGCTCAGCCCTCTCCTTGAGTCTCCATTTATTGTTCTTCCTCTTTCTGATTTGTTAAATATTTTTCAATTTTTAAGTGCACAATTGAAAATGTGATCTCTTCCAAAACACTCCACAACATTCCAGGTACACCTAAAGTTCCATGAAGGGCCTCAGTTTGTTCATCTCTGAAGGAAAATTGTTCTTCTAGACCTCTTCTACTCTGCTTTGTCTTTGGTCCTGAGCTTCCTAAAAGAAGGGCAGGACTGGGGCCTGGGTGAGATAAGCAGAGTATACCTGAACCACTCCCAGCATTCCTGCATGCCCTCTTATCCTTCAGGTCCAGCTGTAGTTCCTCTGGACGTTCTCGAAGATGCTCTTCCTCCTCTTCGTCATCATCTTCCTCTTCGTCTTCCTCATCCTCATCCAGTTCTCGAAGCCGCTCCCGCTCCCCATCCCCCCGCCGGAGAAGTGACAGGAGGCGGCGGTGAGCATGTGTTCAGGGAGCGCCATGCACTTGGGATGCAGGTGCCTAAGAGTTGAGTCTTGAATTGTCTTATGTTTGGGGGGCTGATGACACCGTCTTTTGTCAGGTACAGCTCTTATCGTTCACATGACCATTACCAAAGGCAAAGAGTGCTGCAAAAGGAGCGTGCAATAGTGAGTAGAGGAACAGATCATGGGAGGAGGGGGCTTACCCCCTGAGCCTTGAGCTCAGAGAGCTGCCTGCAGTTGTAGCCCTGGCTAATGGTGTGTTGATTTTTTTTTTCATTTCCAAACATAGGAAGAAAGAAGGGTGGTCTTCATTGGAAAGATACCTGGCCGTATGACTCGATCAGAGCTGAAACAGAGGTTCTCCGTTTTTGGAGAGATTGAGGAGTGCACCATCCACTTCCGTGTCCAAGGGTAAGCTTGGGCCCCAGGCTCAGGATGTTCTTTCTATCCCTTTCATCTACCTTGATGTTTCTTTGTCTTGCCTCCTTGCTCTGGTGTGCTGAGCAATATAGGGCACCTTCATTTCAGCAGTCAGAGGGTTGGCCACTGGGAATGAGAAAAGAACCACCTCTGTACCTTGGGGTGCTGTGTCTCCTCCATGGCATGGGCCCATATAGCCACTCCAGCCCCTGCCTCACCCTTCTCCTACCAGGGACAACTACGGCTTCGTCACTTATCGCTATGCTGAGGAGGCATTTGCAGCCATTGAGAGTGGCCACAAGCTGCGGCAGGCAGATGAGCAGCCCTTTGATCTCTGCTTTGGGGGCCGAAGGCAATTCTGCAAGAGGAGCTATTCTGATCTTGGTGAGTGGAGGGAGGGCATAAAGCTTTGGAATACTTCATCCCCTCCCCAGAAGGGTTCCTAACCCTGTGTGAGTGGGGCTAGGCAGACTTACCTTAGTTTGACATACAAAGAACCCAAGGGGGCTGGGAACGGTGGCTCACGCCTGTAATCCCAGCACTTTGGGAGGTTGAGGCGGGTAAATCACGAGGTCAGGAGTTTGAGACCAGCCTGGCCAACATGATGAAACCCCATCTCTACCAAAACCAGAAAAAATTAGCTGGAGGTGGTGGCACACACCTGTAATCCCAGCTACTCGGGAGGTTGAGGCAGGAGAATTGCTTGAATCCAGGAGGCGGAGGTTGCAGTGAGCTGACATCATAACACTGCGCTCCAGCCTGGGCAACAGAACGAGACTGTCTCCAAAAAAAAAAAAAAAAAAAAATACCCAAGGGGTGGGACGAGAGGAGAAATGGAGACTGGGGACTCTCCTATCTCTTTGACTTAAAATTAGAGCAGTTTTCACTCCATCCGTTTTTGGGATGGGAGATAGCTAGCCATTTGCAGACCCTGTGGTTGGGAAGTGTGGTCAGAGACCTTGAAGTTTGTCTTTACCTTTATAGACTCCAACCGGGAAGACTTTGACCCAGCACCTGTAAAGAGCAAATTTGATTCTCTTGACTTTGACACATTGTTGAAACAGGCCCAGAAGAACCTCAGGAGGTAACCTTGGGCCCTTCCCTGCTACCCTTTTTCTCCTTTGGAGGTGCCCAACCTCTTCCACCCCCTTCCCCTACTCTAGGGGAGAGAGCTGCTAGTGAGATGACTGTTTTATAAAGAAATGGAAAAAAGTGAAATAAAAAATATGTTGAATCAGATTTTTTAAAAGGGGTATTTGTTTTTTTATAACAGGTATTGAAACAAGTTAACTTGCATTCCTATGTAAGATAGGTGGGGCTGAGGGGATCCCCAGTGTTTGGAACATAAGTCACTATGCAGACTAATAAACATCAACTAGAGAGAACTCCCAACTGCTGTTGTGCGTCTTTATATGGTGCTAATGCCAAATGTATTCACTTTTCCTATCTGAACATGGTCCAGGGACATGCCTCTCCCTGGTCAGGTGCAAAAATCCCACTGGATTTGAACCTTGGTACCTCAGATGTATTGTCTAAAATGAGTCATTTAGGACAGTGCTTCTCAACTTTAAAGGGAATTTGAATCATCTAGCCATCTTTTTAGAATGTAGATTCTGACAATGGGATGATGATACTGGTCCAGGAAGGGATTTCGATAACAAGGACCTAGAGAAGCTCACACTTGTTCCAAAGAAAGGTTTTCTAAACTGGGGCTGGTGTATACATTCATCATGTCAGTTATGTTCATTTTATGATAGCTTGAGCACACTGCATGGCACAGCAGGTGCTCAAATGTTTTAAATAATGCATGCATGTGGGTAGAACAGGAAGTGTGGGGACGAGGGAACTGTGGAGTTTTTTGTTTTTGTTTTTGACTTTTTCTTGTTTTGTTTTGGAGATGGAGTCTTGTTCTGTCTCCCAGGCTGGAGTGCAGTGGCACGATTTTGGCTTACTGCAACCTCTGCCTCCTGGGGTCAAGTGATTCTCCTGCCTCAGCTTCCTGAGTAGCTGGGATTACAGGCACCTGCCACCATGCCTGGTTAATTTTTTTTGTATTTTTAGTAGAGACAGGGTTTCACCATGTTGGCCAGGGCTGTTCTTGAACTCCTGACCTCAGGTGATCCACCCACCTCAGCCTCCCAAAGTGCTGAGATTACAGGCATGAACCACCGTGCCCAGCTTTGTTTTTGATTTTTGAGATAGGATCTCACTCTGTGGCCCAGGCTGGATTGCAGTGGCAGGATCATAGCTCATTGCAGCTTTGACTTCCCTGGCTCAGTTGATCCTCCTGCCCCAGCCTCCCAAGTAGCTGGGACCACAGGTGCACGCCACTGCACCTGGCTAATTTTTAAAAATTTTTGTAGAGATAGGGGGGTTTCACTGTGTTGTCCAGGCTGGCCTCTTAACTCCTGGGCTCAAGGGATCCTCCCCTAGGCCTTCCAAAAGTGTTGAGATAACAGTTGTGAGCCACTGTGCCTGGCCAATTTTATATAGGAGAGGGGGTGACTGGAGAAAGGCAAAGGAGAGGTGTGTTCCCATGAGGATCCTTATCCTTCCTGAGCGGCATTAGTGGGAGGTAGCCAAGGGGTAGTGGGTAGGATTGAAGGGATTGCTAACTGCTGATAAGATCTGAAATGTGGCAGAACTTGGAATTAACTTGGTAGGTCTGAGCATTGATAGTGGAGTTACTCATGACAAAGGCAGAGTGTGAACTCTGATCCCGGAGGAAGAAGGGTTATTTTCAACAGTCTGTTCAGCTTGAATAGATTGTTGCTGTGTGTGATTCAGGTTTGGTGCATGACACCTTTCCTCTTCATGGAGCTGACCTAAGGCGGAATATAAGGGAGATGGGAGGGGCGGCTTGGGAAATCAACACCTCCCACCCTCACGACGGATAACTTGAAGGATCTTCTGCAGCAGAGGCAGGAGTCTGGAGGCTGGGATGGTATCAGAAAGGGCCTCCCTGGGTATTGGAGGCAGTGAAGATGAAGGGCGAGAATCCATTGGCCGCGCCGGTACGCCATGGGGGCGGTTGGGAGATCTTGTAGAACAACTGTTCGAGCCTGCTTGTCCACTCATTACTCTGGAATCCGAGTCCCAGCAGGGGCGCGGGAAACCGCTGCTCTGAGAAAAGGTACCTCCCCCAGAAAGACAGCCCGGGAAGTTCCGAGTTTTCCCGCCACGCCGAGGGCGTGACCCCTGACGTCAGAGCTCCGCCTCCAGAAGCTGGCGTCCGGTGGGCTCCTCCGTTAACCAAGATGGCGATACGCGTGGGACCGGAAAGAGTTTATATAGATTTCCTGTGTACCCTACCTCTGAGGTGAAGGTGGGACTGCCCTGTGGAGCCCCACCCTTTCCGTTATGCGCCCGCGCGGCGCAATGACGTCACAGGCCCGCCCACTGCCCCTGTTGGGTTTCTGAGTCGTGCTGCGTCTGCAACGGTAGTGACGCGTATTGCCCGGAGGATGGCGGACGCCGGCATTCGCCGCGTGGTTCCCAGCGACCTGTATCCTCTCGTGCTCGGCTTCCTGCGCGATAACCAACTCTCAGAGGTGGCCAATAAGTTCGCCAAAGCGACAGGAGCTGTGAGTTCCGGGCTTGGGGCGGGGACCGGGCTGAGATGACCACAAGGCTTCAGGCCCTATCGTGCTTAGGTTTCCAGGTGGGGAAGTCTGGGGGTCCGCCAGTCCAGTGTCTGCAAGGCCTTTACGCCGACCCCTCGGCAGTGACCAGAGAAAGCTTGCGGCCTTGGTAGTTCACCTTCCTCCAGGTCTGACTAGATACCGCTGAGTCTTGTTGCTTTTTTCTTGTGAGCCGTGCAGCGACGGCAGCGTGGGAGCCTCGTGGCCCCAAGTCACATGGCTGGCAGAGTGCAGCGGGGAGCTAGAGTCTTGTTCCACTGAGGACGTTGGTTCCTCGGCATCTTCTGGGGAGCTTTTCGTTGGGTGAGGCAAACCGTGATTTGACGTTAGCTTCAGTCACATTTACTGGGATTCAAAAGCAAGTGAAATTGCTTTAGAATGAAGGCTGGGATTTTCGTTTGTAAAGAAGAAAATGAATGAAAGTAGAAGCAGAGTTTTGAGTTACACTGAGAATTAAGCGTCATCAACAGCTCTACCAAGTAGGCATAGTAGTGGGCTTGGAGCTTTGGCTAATTGAATCAAAGAAACCTAGGTTTGGGACCAGGCTCTGCCACTTTTTAGATACGTGACCCGGGCAGTTTATTTAACCTTTCTGAGTCTTTCTACAGAGATGTCATCAGCCACTTTATAGGATTTTTGTGAGTTTCAGTAAGATGATGTGTAAGAGTAGCAATCTCAGTGCTGGTACAGAGGAATCTTGTAAAAGTGAAAGCTGTACCATAGTTATGGCAATTTAGGATGCTCCAAACACATGTAAGAGTAAGAGAACCAGGAATGTGAAAGGTTTGTAATCTACATCAACGGACATTCCTGCATGGGAAGACACTTTGAGAGAGGAGGTGGGGGGGTCTTCTGCAGGGATGATAGCATGACTAGGAAGGATGGCTTGCACTTTTAGCAGAACCAGGCTGGAAAAGCAAAGAATCAGATCAGCCTCAGAACTTCCTTAAGCTCGGACAGGCTGCCATGTGATCTAACTGCTTTCTTAATGAAACTGTTTAGAGTTGACTGTTAAGGAGACTGCAGAGAGTGCTTTCACAGTGGACTGGATGGAATTGGACATTTCAGAATTAGGATTCTTTTTTTTTTTT
Source organism: Pongo pygmaeus (assembly GCF_028885625.2). Lineage (NCBI taxonomy): Eukaryota > Metazoa > Chordata > Mammalia > Primates > Hominidae > Pongo > Pongo pygmaeus. Next base: position 107,441,468 of record NC_072381.2, read on the forward strand.
TTTTTTTTGAGACGGAGTCTGTTGCCCAGGCTGGAGTGCAATGGTGCGATCTCTGCTCATTGTAACCTCTGCCTCCCAAGTTCAAGTGATTATCCTGTCTCAGCCTCCCGAGTAGCTGGGATTACAGGCGTGCACCACCACACCCGGCTAATTTTTGTATTTTTAGTAGAGATGGGGTTTCACCATGTTGGCCAGGCTGGTCTTGAACTCCTGACCTCAAGAAATCCACTTGCCTCAGCCTCTGAAAGTGCTGAGATTACAGGCACGAGCCACCGTGCCCGGCCTCAGAATTAGGATTCTGAAATGGTTTTATGTGAGGAAAGCTAATCTTTGTGAAGAGCTTACTAAGGGTCAGATGCTAAGCCCTTTACATGCATTTAATTTTTTTTTTTTTTTTTTTTGAGGTGGAGTCTGGCTCTGTCGCCCAGGCTGGAGTGCAGTGGCACGATCTCAGCTCACTGCAACCTCTGCCTCCCGGGCTGAAGTGATTCTCCTGCCTCAGCTTCCCAACTAGCTGGGACTACAGGTGTGCCCTACCATGCCCAGCTAATTTTTTTTTTTTTTTTTTTTTTGTATTTTTAGTAGAGATGGGGTTTCACCATGTTGGCCAGGCTGCTCTTGAACTTCTTACCTCAAGAAATCTACTGCCTCGGCCTCCCAAAGTGCTGGGATTACAGGTGTGAGCCACCGCACCCAGCCAACAGGCATTATGTCTTATCCTCTCAATAACTTAATGAGATGTGTAGTATTATCTCCATTTTATAGAAAAGAAAATAATCTCAAGGAGATTAGGTAATTTGTCCAAAGGTGAGTTCCCATCTGTACTGACTCTGATCATTTACTCTTTTTTGGACCACAGAGTCTCACTGTTGCCCAGGCGGGAGTTCAGTGGTGCAATCTCAGCTCACTGCAACCTTTGCCTCCCAGGTTCAAGTGATTCTTGTGCCTCAGCCTCATGCCTCAGCCTCCCAAATAGCTGGGATTACAGGCGCCCGCCTCCACGCCCAGCTAATGTTTGTATCTTTAGTAGAGATGGGGTTTCACCATACCAGCCAGGCTGGTCTCAAATTCCTGATCAGGTGATCCACCCACCTCAGCCTCCCAAAGTGTTGGGATTACAGGCCCGTGAGCCACTGCACCTGGCCTGATCCTGTACTCTTCTGTGTATTGTTTTGTGTTTGTTTTAGAGGGTCTCACTCTGTTGCCCAGGCTGGAGTACAGTGATGCAATCATAGCTCGCCATAGCATCGAACTCCTGGGCTCAGGCAATCCTCCTGCCTCAGTCACTGGAGTAGCTAGGACTACAGACATGTGCCACCACACCTGGCTAATTTTTTTTTTTTTTTTTTTTTTTTTTTGAGACAGAGTTTCACTCTTGTTGCCCAGGCTGGAGTGCAATGGCGCAATCTCGGCTCACCACAACCTCCACCTCCTGGGTTCAAGCGATTCTCCTGCCTTAGCCTCCTGAGTAGCTGGGATTATTACAGGCATGCGCCACCACACCCAGCCAATTTTGTATTTTTAGTAGAGACGGGGTTTCTCCATGTTGGTCAGGCTGGTCTCGAACTCCCGATCTCAGATGATCCACCCGCCTCAGCCTCACAAAGTGTTGGGATTACAGGCATTTAGCCACCACAGGCCGAGTGACCACAGTGCCATTGCAATCCAACCTGGGCGACCAAGAACGAAATTCCGTCTCAAAAAAAAAAAAGAGAGAGAGAGAGATGGAGGTCTCACTGTCTTGCCCAGGCTGGTCTTGAACTCCTGTCCTTAAGTGATCCTCCTACCTTGGCCTGCCAAAGTGTTAGTATACCTGCGCCTGGCCTGAATGCATTTTTTTGTTTGTTTGTTTTGAGACTTACTCTGTCGCCCAGGCAGGAGTACAATGGTGTGATACTGGCTCACTGCAACCTCAGCCTCCTGGGTTAAAGCGATTCTCCTGCCTCAGCCTCCTGAGTAGCTGGGATTACAGGTGTGCGCCACCATGCCCAGTTAATTTTTTGTGTTTTTGGTAGAGACGGGGTTTCACCATGTTGGCCAGGCTGGTCTCAAACTCCTGACCTCATGATCTGCCTACCTCGACCTCCCAAAGTGCTGGGATTACAGCAGACCTGAGCCACTGTGCCTGGCCCCTAAATGCAGTTCTTTACATTCAATACAGTACTTACTAATCTTGTTTCTTTCTTTCTTTTTTTTTTTTTTTTTGAGACAGAGTCTTGGTCTGTCGCCCAGGCTGGAGTACAGTGGCACGACGTCGACTCACTGCACCCTCCACCTCTGGGGTTCAAGCGATTCTCCTGCCTCAGCCTCCCGAGTACCTGGGTTTACAGGCGCCTGCCACCACACCTGGCTAAGAGACAGGGTTTCTCCATGCTGGCCAGGCTGGTCTTGAACTCCTGGCCTCAGGCGATCTGCCCGCCTTGGCCTCCCAGAGTGTTGGGATTATAGGCGTGAGCCACCGCATCTGGCCTGGAGGCTTATTTCTAATGATTTGGTATTATAATCCACATTACAGGAAAAACCTTCTTGTATTAGTGTTTGTACCCTCAAGTAATGGATAAGATTACACTCTTAGGTAGTACATTGCTAGAGTAAAGAGAGAGCCTTTTTTTTGGCAGGGGGGTAGAGATGGGGGTCTTGCTATGTTGTTTAGGCTGGTCTTGAACTCCTGGCATCCAGTGATCCTCCTGTCTCAGCCTCCCAAAGTGCTGAGATAACATGAGATAACAGGCATAAGCCACTGTGCCCAGTCAAAAGTGATTTTTTTTTTTTTGAAATGGAGTCTTGCTCTTGTTGCTCAGGCTGGAGTGCAGTGGCGCAATCTCCTAGGTTCAAGTGATTCTCCTGCTTCAGCCTCCCAAGTAGCTGGGATTACAGACGTGTGCCATTACACTGGGCTAATTTTTGTTTTAGTAGAGATGGGGTTTCACCATGTTGGCCAGGCTGGTCTTGAACTCTTGACCTCTTGATCTGCCTGCCTCAGCCTCCCAGAGTGCTGAGATTACAAGCATGAGCCACTGATTTTTTTTTTTTTTTTTTAGGACTTTGATCAATACAGATTGGCGGGCCAGGGGTTAGATGGTTAGATGGTGCCACAAACATAGGAGTAGCCCGTTTTTTATATCAGAAATTGGGAAATCCACAAATAGAATATTTTTCTCCTGATTTATGCACATAGCAAAAGTTTTATGAAGATGTAACATTTATACCAAATTTAGTAATTATGTATGTAACAGGCCACATTTAATGAAAGCATAACCAGGATAAAATAATTTCCTTACCCAGCTGTTTTTCTTCTACAGACACAGCAGGATGCCAATGCCTCTTCCCTCTTAGACATCTATAGCTTCTGGCTCAAGTAAGCCTTTCCTGTTCCATTTTGGCTATTTTCTCCCCCAAGATGGGCTGGGCTATGTTTCTTGGTTTGGGAAGATTCCAGTCCCCTAGAAATTGGTCCAATCTACCTCAGCAGGTCTGCCAAGGTCCCAGAGCGAAAGTTACAGTCAAATGGACCAGTGGCTAAGAAAGCTAAGAAGAAGGTCTCATCCAGTGACAGTGAGGACAGCAGTGAGGAGGAGGAGGAAGTTCAAGGGCCTCCAGCAAAGAAGGCTGGTAAGGCAGAGTAGCAGGTGGGCTTGGTGGTGCCAGGAAAATAATTTACAGCCTGCTTGTTTCACATGGCTGATTCTTACTGGGACCTGTGTGTTTGTTCAGCTGTACCTGCCAAGCGAGTCGGTCTGCCTCCTGGGAAGGCTGCAGCCAAAGCATCAGAGAGCAGCAGCAGTGAAGAGTCCAGTGATGATGAGGAGGAGGACCAAAAGAAACAGCCTGTCCAGGTTTGCAGCTTTGGGGAAAAAAAGGGGTTTAAGGATTGGAAAGGAAGAAACCTAAAATCTTGGCCTCTAGCTTGTAACCAATGGGGTGATGGCGGCAATACAATAGGTGATTATGAGGAAAAAAATCTGGGGATTTTCAGGGAGCTGATAAAAGTATGAGGTCTGGAAGGAATGTGTGAGGTTGAGGTCAGGCTCGGAATCTAGAGGAAATTAAACCCATTCTGCTTGAGGAGTTTGGGTTCTTCTGGGACACTATTCAGGGCTCCAAGAATAAGAGAGAGTGTTTTCTTGGGAGCTTTGGCAGGATATGGCAGGAACAGGGCCAGTGTATCAAGTGGCTGAACTTTGTTGTTTCTTAAGAGTTTTTTGCCCTTTCCATATCCTGTCCTTAGCTTTCTTTTGCTCTTACTGCTCCATTAGGCCCCTAAAAATAAAAGGGACCTAGGATGCCCTTTGGGTACCCGGAAGCTTTTGCTGATTTCTCTCCTTGTGTCTTTTCTAACAGAAGGGAGTTAAGCCCCAAGCCAAGGCAGCCAAAGCTCCTCCTAAGAAGGCCAAGAGCTCTGATTCTGATTCTGACTCAAGCTCCGAGGATGAGCCACCAAAGAACCAGAAGCCAAAGATAACACCTGTGGCAGTTAAAGCTCAGACTAAAGCCCCTCCCAAACCAGGTACTGTTTCTGTTCCCAAGAGGCTGCGCTGGGGACCAGATTGCTCTGGGGACTGGAGTTAAAATTGCTGATTTGGCATAGGGGTGAAATGGTACTGTTTGTTGAACTGGAGGTGTTGATTACTGGTCTTTTAATTTTAAAAGTTTTACTAATAAATAACAAGATTTCATAGGAGCTAGTAAATAAAGTTATTGCAGCAAGGAAAAATGTGTATTTTTTTAAATGGTATCCATTTGGTATTCTTTTGTGACATTTCATAGACATTTTATGTTTTCACACATCCCATTCCACTGTAACCACTTAAATATCTATTTGTTGTGCTTTTCACTGCTATTTTTACTCTTGTATGTTCATTCTATGAGACAAATGAGAATTTTTCTTTTTTTCTGTAACTTGTGATGAGGGTTAGGTTATTTCTCTGAATGGAGGTTGAAGTGAAAGATTTTAGAGGGCGTATTGAGATTATTTATGTCATCTTTTCTAAGAAGACAGTTTTATTCCTGCCATGGGATAGGAAAGGTATCCTTTGATGTGGTAAACCGTGGCTGGCATTCTCCTTGATGGCTGCTCTAAAGTTGAAAGAATTGGTGGACTCCTGGCCAGGCACAGTGGCTCACACCTGTAATCCCAGCACTTTGGGAGGCTGAGGTGGGCGGATTGCTTGAGGTCAGGAGTTCAAGACCAGCCTGGCCAACATGGCGAAACCTCGTGTCTACTAAAAATATAAAAATTAGCTGGGCATGGTGGTGGGCACCTGTAATCCCAGCTACTCCAGAGGCTGAGGCGGGCAAGTTGCCTGAACCACTGCACACTAGCCTGTGCGACAGAGCCAGAGCTAGACTCCGTCTCCAGAAGAAAAAAAAAAAGAAAAGAAAAAAAAGAAATTAGTGGACTCCTAAGTTCTCTGCTCATAGGAAGGAGGTTTTTCATGGTCCTGACTTGCCCTAATACTCCTTACTCTTTCTTTTTCTTGGGTATTCCAGCTCGAGCAGCACCTAAAGTAGCCAATGGTAAAGCAGCCAGTAGCAGCAGTAGCAGCAGCAGCAGCAGTAGCAGTGATGACTCAGAGGAGGAGAAAGCAGCAGCCACCCCCAAGAAGGTCTGGGCCATAACTTCTGTCAGGGAAGAGGTGACCAGGGTGGGATGTGTGTGTGTCTCCATTCCCTGGCAGGATTGGTTGGGTCAGCATTTTCCTGTGGTAATCAATTTTCTTTCTAATGCAGACTGTACCTAAAAAGCAAGCTATGGCCAAGGCCACAGTGAAAGCAGCTGCCACCCCTACCCAGAAGAGTTCCAGCAGTGAGGATTCCTCCAGTGAGGAGGAAGAGGAGCAAAAAAAACCCATGAAAAATAAACCAGGTGACTGGACATGGGGAGCGAAGCTGTATGACTGTGGTCAGGGCCCAGCTGCAGTAACCACATGGACCTCTCCATAGAGCTGCTTGAGCGTCCTCATGACATGACAGCTAGCTTCTCCCAGCACTAGTGATCCGGGAAAGCAAGGAGAAATCTCCAGTGCCTTGTGTAACCTAGACTCAGAAGTGACACCATGTTCTGTTAGAACTGAGTCATTGATTCTGGCCCATACTCAAGTGAAGGGGAATTAAGCTTCATTTCTAGAAGAAAGTAGTATCAAAAAAAGTTGTAGACATATCTTAAAACCATCACACTGTCCTTTTTAAACAGGTCCCTACAGTTCAGTCCCCCCACCTTCTGCTCCCCCACCAAAGAAGTCTCTGGGAACCCAGCCTCCCAAGAAGGCTGTGGAGAAGCAGCAGCCTGTGGAAAGCAGTGAAGACAGCAGTGATGAGTCTGGTGAGTCAGAGGGATGCAGCCTCCCCTCAGCGTGGGTCTGGAGGAGGGGATGAGGAATAAGGGAGAGAGAAAGCCTTCCATCCTTCCATTGCTTTTTGCTTAAAGCAAGACAGAGCTAAGGCTCTGTGCGTGTCTTTGCATTCTTTTTATTGCTGTCCTGGTTGGGTTGGGACTGTGGACCCAGCATAATGCTACAGGTTCTCCTCAGATTCAAGTTCTGAAGAAGAGAAGAAACCCCCAACTAAGGCAGTCATCTCTAAAGCAACCTCCAAACCACCTCCAGCAAAGAAAGCAGCAGAGAGCTCTTCAGACAGCTCAGGTAAGGCATATGGAGGCCCTCAGTTCAGTGACATGCTGTCAGGCAGCTGCTAAGGGCTCCCCTGAATCCGATTTGGGGAGCTGTTGATTCCATCCCTTCTGTGTCTAGACTCTGACAGCTCTGAGGATGATGAAGCTCCTTCTAAGCCAGCTGGTACCACCAAGAATTCTTCAAATAAGCCAGCTGTCACCACCAAGTCACCTGCAGTGAAGCCAGCTGCAGCCCCCAAGCAACCTGTGGGCGGTGGCCAGAAGCTTCCCACGAGAAAGGCTGACAGCAGCTCCAGTGAGGAAGAGAGCAGCTCCAGTGAGGAGGAGAAGACAAAGAAGATGGTGGCCACCACTAAGCCCAAGGCAACTGCCAAAGCAGCTCCACCTCTGCCTGCCAAGCAGGCTCCTCAGGGTAGTAGGGACAGCAGCTCTGATTCAGACAGCTCCAGCAGTGAGGAAGAGGAGGAGGAAGAGAAGACATCTAAGTCTGCAGTTAAGAAGAAGCCACAAAAGGTAGCAGGAGGTGCATCCCCTTCCAAGCCAGCCTCTGCAAAGAAAAGAAAGGCTGAGCGCAGCAGCAGTTCTTCCTCTGATGACTCCAGTGAGGAGGAGGAAGAGAAGCCCAAGGGCAAGGGCTCTCCAAGACCACAAGCCCCCAGGGCCAATGGCACCTCTGCACTGACTGCCCAGAATGGAAAAGCAGCTAAGAACAGTGAGGAGGAGGAAGAAGAAAAGAAAAAGGCGGCAGTGGTAGTTTCCAAGTCAGGTCTGTACCCAATGAACATGCCCTCTGGGTTTTGTCCCCCCAAATCAGGATGGGATATACTCTTTGAGAGTAGGGTAGTGAGAAGAGGCCCACCACTGGGCTTCCAGTTGTGGAAAGTGGGAGGAAGAACAGGAAACTGGTCTCCGTTTTTTTTTTTTTATTAGAGTCTCACTGTGTCACCCAGACCGGCGTGCAATGGCATGATCACGGCTTGTGCAGCCTTAACCTCATGGACTCAGGTGATCTTTCCACCCCAGCCTCCTGAGTAGCTGGGACTACAAGCATGCACCACCATGTCTGGCTCATTTTTTTAACTTTTTATAGAGACAGAATCTAACTATATTGCCCAGGCTGATCTGAATTTCCTGGGCTCAAGCGATCCTCCTACCTTGGCCTCCCAAAATGCTGGGGTTACAGTTGTGAGCCACTGCACTCAGCCTGAGTCTGGCTTTTTGTTTTGTAGGTTCATTAAAGAAGCGGAAGCAGAATGAGGCTGCCAAGGAGGCAGAGACTCCTCAGGCCAAGAAGATAAAGCTTCAGACCCCTAACACATTTCCAAAAAGGAAGAAAGTAAGTTGTCTCACTTTCCTTTCAGGAGCCAGCTCTTTAAAAGTAGAAAAATCTAGGATCATCTTGACAGCTCTGCCTGGTGTGACCTGGTACATGTGCCCATGTGTATCACTCAGGAGAACTGTTACATGACCACTCTGTCTTTAATTTCCTACTTCATTCTTCTGTAGGGAGAAAAAAGGGCATCATCCCCATTCCGAAGGGTCAGGGAGGAGGAAATTGAGGTGGATTCACGAGTTGCAGACAACTCCTTTGATGCCAAGGTGAGAGAGAGATTTGTGCCATTCTTGGGAGGGAGGGTGGGTAGTGTCAGAGAGGACAGCTCTTGGTTCAGGTTGGTGGGAATGTTCTCTGGGTTCAGGTTTCCTTGAGCAGGGAGTAGAAAGAATAAAGTGACAGGGCCCCGGCATGGTCCTCCTCTGTGTTAATCCCCCTCTCTACTTACCAGCGAGGTGCAGCTGGAGACTGGGGAGAGCGAGCCAATCAGGTTTTGAAGTTCACCAAAGGCAAGTCGTTCCGGCATGAGAAAACCAAGAAGAAGCGGGGCAGCTACCGGGGAGGCTCAATCTCTGTCCAGGTCAATTCTATTAAGTTTGACAGCGAGTGACCTGAGGTCATCTTTGGTGAAGCAAGGGTGATGATCGGAGACTACTTACTTTCTCCAGTGTACCTGGGAACCCTCAAGTCTCTAGGTGAGGGTCTTGATGAGGACAGAAGTTTAGAGTAGGTCCTAAGACTTTACAATGTAACATCCTCTCTGGTCCTTTTCTTTGTTCCTAGTTTTGTACAGACTTGTTTTTGAGTGTTGAGTAGCAGGGACAAAATAAGGGAATGTTATTTTTTAAGAAAATTCATTTTCATTGTTGTCTCCTTCCTTTTCTGTGAAAGTCCTCATACTGAGAAATTTGTATATTTTATATTAAATCACTTACTATTGATTTTTGTTGTGATTTTCAAAGGTGGATTACCACAGATAAAATTTTGGTTATTGCCCAAAACATAGTAAAGGGTCACATGTGTGACTTTTTATAATAGGAAGAAAATTCTGCCTTTGTGAGTGCACATGTCCACATTTCATCCCTCCTTCCCTCAAAACCCTAGAGAGGGGCATTCAAGAATTGTTGCTGTATATGCAATGTCTGTTAAGCATGCACCATGTATTTCATTCTCATTTATTGGGTCTGGGACTGAAGTTTTTAGCCAGCATGGACCTAACCTACCTTTTGGGATAAAATTCACTGTTTTGTTACAGGCAAAATTCTAGTGTGGCGTGAATGCCATGGGTCATTCTGAATATATTTTTTTCTGTAATTTTATCATTACATGATGTTTGCAATACATGCCTTGTTTTTTAATTTGAAAGCAAACTTTTCTACTGTTGGAAGACATTTTTTGACAACTTGACCCTTCCTAGTATTGAGTACTAAGTTGAGGACTGCATCTTCTTGTTTTTTACAGTATAGAGAACAAAATGACATTAATTTGAAAAATACATATCACTTGGTATCGCTGTCTTGGTTGCAGTGGTGATACAGAATTGGTTTCATTAATTCCTACATGGTTCAGAATCGCTGATCAAGAAAGTGGGAAAAAAAACAAATGTTAAAACCTCAATCCTCAGTAGGAAGGTAGATTACATTAGGTGAAATTATAGGTAATCTATGTATGTGCTAATGGGGTTGGAAAGAACCTTACAGAGCATATTACCTGATAAACTTGAGTGGGTTTGGGAGAACCAACTAATAGGATTATTGTGTCTCCTGGTTGGTACCTGGGAGCAATCGACATGCCCCCTTCAGAACCTTAACTGTTAGTAACAGTGGCTGTAACAACACAAACCAGTGACCAGAGATACAGCTTTTAGGCCAAGCTGGCCTGACGGTATGGCTGCAGGAAGTGACTGAGCAGTAGCGGTACTCAGCCAGACCAAGACGGAGAGGGAAGAGTCCACAGCTTTCTGGAGGCTAAGGCATTCCGGTGGTAGGAAAGTGTGCCCCAAGCCTTCATGGATGAGTTATAGGTCTTAAGATTAGTCTCCTCTTGTTTGGATTCCATACTTGCTAAATAACCTGATAATAACCTGGTTTTCCATGTAACTGCCTCTAGGAAGAAAATGTACTGTTCATGCTGACACAGATATTTCAGTCTGCATGGTAAAAGTTCTACATCTTACTACAAAATAATAAACTGGCTGGTTTATAATGTGTCTTGGGAGTTTTATTATTGTGAGTCTAAACCCCTTCCACCCCCTACTCAAACCAGAACAACTTTGGTGCCAGTTATAGGACTGGGGTCCAGACCTGTGGTTTCATTGCAGAGGCTTTTTGGCAGCAGCTTGCAGGGTTTTCTTGGCCACAGCTTGTCTCACGGTGCCTTTTCCGGGCTATATTCTAGCCTATGCATAGTCCAAATTGGGGGTTGGCAAAATGGCCTATGGGTCAAATCCAGCCCATGGTTTGTTTTTATATTACCTAGGAGCTAAGAATGGTTTTTACATTTGTAAAGGTCTTTTAAAAAGAGAGAGAATATGTGACAGAGATCATATCAATGGCTCACAAAGCCTAAGATATTTAGGATGCGGTCCTTTACAGAAGAAGTTTGCCAATCCCTGGTCTAAATCAGCGATTTCTAAGACATCAGCTGAAAATTAGAATCATCTGAGGAACTTAGAAACACGGATACTCGCAAATCAAAACCACAATGAGATACCATCTCAAACCAGTTAGAATGGCGATCATTAAAAAGGAAACAACAGGTGCTGGAGAGGATGTGGAGAAATAGGAACACTTTTATACTGTTGGTTGGACTGTAAACTAGTTCAACCATTGTGGAAGACAGTGTGGCGATTCCTCAAGGATCTATAACTAGAAATACCGTTTGACCTAGCAATCCCATTGCTGAGTATATACCCAAAGGATTATAAATCATGCTGCTATAAAGACACATGCACACGTATGTTTATTGCAGCACTATTCACAATAGCAAAGACTTGGAACCAACCCAAATGTCCATCAATGATAGACTGGATTAGGAAAATGTGGCACATATACCCTGTGGAATACTATGCAGCCATAAAAAAGGATGAGTTCATGTCCTTTGTAGGGACATGGATGAAGCTGGAAACCATCATTCTCAGCAAACTATCACAAGGACAGAAAACCAAACACTGCATGTTCTCACTCATAGGTGGGAACTGAACAATGAGAACACTTGGACACAGGGTGGGGAACATCACACATCGGGGCCTAACATAGGGTGGGGGGAGGGAAGGGATAGCATTAGGAGAAATACCTAATGTAAATGACAGTTAATGGGTGCAGCAAACCAACATGGCACATGTATACATATGTAACAAACCTGCACGTTGTGCACATGTACCCTAGAACGTAAAGTATAATGAAAAAGAAACACAGATACTCAGGGGCCCATCCTGAGATCTATTGAGTCAGACCCTGGTGCTCTCTGGTGAGGCCCGGGCACTAGGGTATTTTTAAAGCTCCCAGATGATTCTAATGAACAGGTGGAGTTGAAAACCGCCTATCTAAAGAGTATTTGAAAAGAAGTGAATTGGTATTTCCCACCTTCATGCTTCCATTTTCGAATATACTTGTTAAAAATAATAGTATAAAATGAAAATTTCAGGCCAGGTACAGTGGCTTACGCATGTAATCCCAGCACTTTGGGAGGCCAAGGCAGGCGGATCACCTGAGGTCAGTAGTTCGAGACCAGCCTGGTCAACATGGTGAAACCCCGTCTCTACTAAAAAATACAAAAATTAGCTGGGCGTGGTGGCACGTGCCTGTAATCCCAGCTACTCGGGAGGCTGAGGCAGGAGAATTGCTTGAACCCTGGAGGTGGAGGTTGCAGTGAGCTGAGATCGTGCCACTGCACTCCAGCCTGGTGACACAGCAAGATGCTGTCTCAAAAATTAAAAAAAAAAAAGAAAAATTTCATCTTAGCCCTGTTTCCTGGAATCTGCTTCTGTGTCTCCTTCCAGACAGTTTCCAGGTATGTGCTACTATATGCATCCTCCCCTCCTTTTTTTCCTGGCACAAATGGGGCAGTTCGTCACGTGCAATGTTTTGCAACTTTCAGAGCTCATTTCATAGCAGAACACAGCAGCTCATTTTTAATGGCTATATGGTACTCTTAAGTTATTTAAATTAGTATTTTAGGGGCAGAAGTTTAGGTTAAGTATTTTGCTATTACAAATAGTGTTACACTGGATAGTCTTATACATGAGACTGAGTATCTGCGTGTTTTTATGTAGGAAATATTCCTAAAAATGGCTGGTTCAAAGGATATTTGCATTTATTTAATAACATTTTGATCATTATTGCCCTCCAAAATCGTTCTACTAATCGTATAGTTCCAGCAACATTTTATCAAAGTGCCTCTTTGCTCTTTTGCCAACACTATTTACCAAATTGATCTTTGCTACTTGGATAAATGAAAATGCTCTCTCATTTTTGTTTGTTTTTGTTTTATAGTGATAAAACAACATTAAATTTACCACTAACCATTTTTAATTGTATGGTTTAGTAGTGTTAAGTATATTCACATTGTGTAACAGATACCTAGGACATTTTCATCTTGTAAAATTGAAACTATATTCATTAAACACTAATATCCCCTCCTCCCCAGCCCTTGGCAACCATCTTTCTACTTTGTTTTTATGATTTTGACTACTTTAGATATAACCTCATGAATGGAACAGTAATGATATTATCCTTTTGTAGCTGGCTTATTTTACTTAGCCAAGCCAATGTCCTCAAGGTTCATCCATGTTATAGCAGGTGACAGGATTCCCCCTTTTTAAGACTGCATGATATTCCATTGTATGTCTATACCACTTTCACCCAGACTGGAGTGCAGTGGCGTGATCTCAGCTTACTGCAACATCCGCCTCCCAGGTTCAAGCAATTCTCTGCCTCAGCCTCCTGAGTAGCTGGGATTACAGGCACCCACTACCAGGCCTGGCTAATTTTTGTATTTTTAGTAGAGACAACGTTTCACCATCTTGGCCAGGCTGGTCTTGAACTCCTGATCTCGTGATCTGCCTGCCTCGGCCTCCCAAAGTGCTGGGATTACAGGTGTGAGCTACCACGCCTGGCCTTGGCATTTTTATTTTATTTATTTTGAGACAGGGTCTTGCTCTGTCACCCAGGCTGGAGTGCTGTGGTGCAAACTTGGCTCACTACAACCTCCACCTCCCAGGCTCAAGCAATCCTCTTATCTTAGCCTTCCAAGTAGCTGGGACCACAGGTATGTGCCACCACACTTGGCTAATTTTTGTGTTTTTTGTAGAGACAGGGTTTTGTCATGTTGCCCAGGCTGGTCTCGAACTGAGCTCAAGCTGTCTGCCTGCCTTGGCCTCCCACAAGTGTTGGGATTACAGATGGGAGCCACCGCGCCCAGCCCATTTTCATTTTTAAGTTGAATATGACATACACCCATTAATTTATTCTCCTTAAAACAGATAAATAATTTGTGAGGTTGCTGTTTATTGTTTAAAGCTATGACTTTTCTTTTGCATTTTATAACCCTTCCCAGTCTTGTTTGCTCTTTTCCGACAGAACTCATTTCCTCTTAGGCCTTGCAAAGCTGAGCCTGCTACGTTTTGCAGCTAGTGTGTTAACACAAATGAGGCGGTTTAGCAAATTGCCTAACAGTATTCATTAGGAAGGTTAACTTGAGTCTACGTTTGTTTGTTTGTTTGTTTGTTTTTGAGACAGGGTCTTGCTCTGTTGCACAGGCTGCAGTGCAGTGGTGCGATTACGATCACCGCTCACTGCAGCCTCAGCCTCTGGGGCTCAAGCAGATACTCTGACCTCAGCCTCCCGAGTAGCTGAGATCCTCCCACCTCAGCCTCCTGAGTAGCTGGGACTACAGTAGTCACTAGGCTTGGCTAGTTGTTTTTTTTGTTTGTTTTGTTTTTGTTTTTGTTTTTAATTTTGTTTTGTAGAGACAGGGTCTCCCTGTGTTGCCCAGGCTAGTCTCAAACAATCCTCCCACCTCAGCCTCCCAAAGTGCTGGGATTACAGGCGTGAGCCACTGTGCCCAGCCCAGAGTGTACCTTCTGATGTAAAATGAGAATACTGGCCGGGCCTGTAATCCCAGCACTCTGGGAGTCCAAGGCGGGTGGATCACGAGGTCAGGAGATTGAGACCATCCTGGCTACCTGCAGTGAGCTGAGATCGCGCCACTGCACTCCAGGCTGGGTGACAGAGCAAGGCTCTGTCTCAAAAAAAGAGAGAATACTATCGCAACTCATTTGTAGATTCTTGACTCTCTCAGAGGCTTGTTGTAAGGACTGAGAATTTAAAGCACTTAGTACAGTGCCTGGCATATTATAAGCACTCCATAACTGCCTCTTGCTCAACAAAAAAAGCTTTGGAAATGATGTTCTTTGGTTTCCTTGTGATGTGCAACATGCCATTTTGGCAAAGGCATCAAGCATATATTAATGATTATTTCCCTGCAATGGTTTTTTGTTGTTTCACATTTATCATCTTCATTCCTGATACAAAAATGGATATGTGGAATTGGTCCTATTAGAAACTTCTTAGTTTTGTGAAGGATCTGGAATTCTCACCCCTTGCTGACAGGCTCTGGCACTGAAATCCACAAATTCAGTCAACCAGACACATGGCTCATGCCCCTCTGCATCATGCTTCATGGACACAGGCAGGAGACTTCCTAATGCCCTGTTGGGGGCTTGCCTTCGCCCGGTGTAGCCTCACTGCAACCCTGTTAGGTGGGTATCGAGTAGATCATTCCATTTGGGGCCAGGTAAGTCTTTGCTTTTGAGGACTGCCCTGTGTGTTGTAGGATGTGTGGCAGCGTCCCTGGCCTCTAACACCGCATGCCAGTGGTTTCCCCTAGTTGTGACAACCAAAAACGGCTCCAGGCATTGCCAAATATTTCCTGGGAAGGAAAATTGCCCCTAGTTGAAAACCACTACAGAAACAGCCCTGAGTATCAAATGATTTACTTAGGGTTGATGAAACTGCAACTTAGTGGCACATTGAGACAAGAACACAGGTCTCTGTATGTCCAAACATGGAGCTACCTGTATTCAATAGTCTTTGTGAACCTGCTATGTACTCGTCATAGAACTCCCAGAGACCTCAGTGTCTAATGGGGGAAGTCAGACATGGGAATGGTTTCTGTGCACTGAGCTGAGTTCTGTCCCAAAGTGAAGGTCAGAGTAGCACCCCTAAGAGTACAAGCAAGAAAATACTTGGCTTGGCCCGGCGCGGTGGCTCACGCCTGTAATCCCAGCACTTTGGGAGGCCGAGGCAGGCAGATCACGAGGTCAGGAGTTCGAGACCAGCCTGGTCAACATAGTGAAACCTCGTCTCTACTAAAAATACAAAAAATTAGCCAGGTATGGTGGCGGGCGCCTGTAATCCCAGCTACTCGGGAGACTGAGACAGGAGAATCGCTTGAAACCGGAAGGCGGAGGTTGCAGTGAGCCAAGATCGTGCCACTGCACTCCAGCCTGGGCAACAAAGTGAAACTCTGTCTCCAAAAAAAAAAAAAAAAAAAAAAAAAGGAAGAAGAAGAAGAAAAGACTTGGCTGATGTTGGCCTAGGATTCTGAAGACAGCGTCAGTTTGCCAGGAGCGAGAAAGGTGCATACCGTGTAAGGAAGAGTGCCTTTTCCAGTGGGAGAAGAGGGCTGTTAGAATGGGTCAAGCAGAGGTGTGTGGGAGGTGGGGGCAAGATACTGCGAAATTTCACTGAGGGTTCAATGTCAATGGCCTTTTGTACCTAAGTTAGGAATTAGTACTTTATTTTGTCCACCTGAATATGTTAGGCGATTTGATAGTCTAATACAACACTCCTGGCACTAATCCGGTTACGGTGAAAGCAGTATTTCTGCCGGACCATGAAGTTCTCATATCCCTCCTGCAGAGGCTGCCTGCAGTTACTGATGGGGCCAGTAGGTGGCGATCTTTCCCCCTGTTTAGGGAGCTGGGCTAGACTTAAATAGAAGCTTAACTCCTTACTCCAGTGCTATTCAAAAAACTTGGAAGAGCCGGGCGCAGTGGCTCACGCCTGTAATCCCAGCCCTTTGGGAGGCCAAGGCGGGCGGATCACGAGGTCAGCAGATCGAGACCATCCTGGTTAACACAGTGAAACCCCGTCTCTACTAAACATACAAAAAATTAGCCGGGCGCCGTGGCGGGCGCCTATATAGTCCCAGCTACTCGGGAGGCTGAGCCAGGAGAATGGGGTGAGCCCGCGAGGCGGAGCTTGCAGTGAGCCGAGATAGCGCCACTGCACTCCAGCCTGGGCGACAGAGCGAGACTCCGTCTCAAAAAAAAAAAAAAAAACCTTGAAGAGCCTACTGTGAGCCTTTGGATACACAGATGAATAAGACACGGGCCCTCATCTGAGGCTGTTTAGTTTTGGAAATTAGAGAAGGGGTTTTTTGTTTGTTTGTTTTGAGACGGAGTCTTGCTCTGTCGCCCAGGGTGGAGTGCAGTGGTGCCATCTCGGCTCACTGCAAGCTCCGCCTCCTGGGTTCATGCCATTCTCCTGCCTCAGCCTCCCGAGTAGCTGGGACTACAGGCGCCCGCTACGGCGCCCGGCTAATTTTTTTGTTTTTTTTTAGTAGAGATGGGGTTTCACTGTGGTCTCCATCTCCTGACCTTATGATCTGCGCGCCTCGGTCTCCCAAAGTGCTGGGATTACAGGCGTGAGCCACCCACCTGGCCGAGAAGGGAGGTTTTCTGGTTTCTGGTCTGTACTGGTTATCTATGAGAGGTTACCTGATACCTGAAAGCCAGTGGCAGGCAACATGGCTTGTAGAAGATTCATGTTCCCCGTGGAACCCCAACCCTACCCCCAGGTCCTGGCAGGGCCTTGGGGCTCCTGCAAGGGTGACCGGCTGCAGATCCCACTGCTGATGGAAATTGTGGGCCTGTGTTCTTCCTAGGTCTGCGAGCTCAGAGGCTTTGATGCCTTCTCCTCTCTCCTCTCTCTTCCCTCCTCTCCCAGCATAATCTCAAGGAGCTCAGGATTGAGGAGAACAAATGCCAGGCTTCCGCCTTGGAAGTGGATACTTCCAAGTGGCAGAGGGAGTACAGAGTATTTCAAGAAATTAGCCTGCCAAACAGAAATTTATCCATTCAGCAAAAATTCATCCATTCAAAAAATACGAGTGGCTGCCATGTGCCGGGTACATGACATGTGATCCTGTGTGGTAGCTGTTGCAGATACAATCCTGAACGAACAAAAAACACAGTTCCAGCAATCAAAGTTTACTCAGACTAGTGAGGGACAAAAATATTAATCCTCACAAATAAATGTGTAAATACAAACTTCAGTGTGTGAAGGCAGGATGTACAGAGCTATGAGAGCATGTAATAGGGGCAGCTGACCCATGTGGTGGTGGGACTTCCTTATGGATAGCATGACCATGTAACTCTTTTTTTTTTTTGAGACGGAGTCTCGCTCTGTCGCCCAGTCTGGAGTGCAGTGGCATGATCTCGGCTCACTGCAAGCTCTACCTCCCAGGTTCACTTTATTCTCCTGCCTCAGCCTCCCAAGTAGCTGGGAGTACAGGTGCCTGCCACGCTAATTTTTTGTATTTTTCGTAGAGACGAGATTTCACCGTGTTAGTCAGGATGGTCTCAATCTCCTGACCTCGTGATCTGCCTGCCTCGGCCTCCCAAAGTGCTGGGATTACAGGCATGAGCCACGGTGCCCGGCATGACCATGTAACTTATTGTCTGAACTGGGATGCTTTTGAGAGGAAGAGGGAGGGAAATTAGTCTGAGATGAATAGGTGTAAAGTGAGGCTATGCTAGTCATGCCAGGACATATGGTCACTCTAGTAATAGAAATCTAAGAATAAGAAGTGATGTTTCAGCCGAAACCTGAAGGTAAGAGTTTATTAGGTGAAGCTAGAGGGTTGGGGGTGCTAGATGTGTGAGTTTTCCAGTTAGAGGGAATAGCACATGCAAAGGCCTTTTGGTGCCTTGGGAGGATGATGGAGACCCCACACTGAAAGAAGGTCTATGCAGCTGGAATGCAGAGTGAGGAGAGAGAGCAGTGTGACACGAAGCTAGAGAGATAGGCAGGGGCAGAGCAGGCAGAGGCTTTGTAAGGCATGTTTAAAATGTTGGTCTTTAATGAACAGACACTTCTCAAAAGAAGACATTTATGCAGCCAAAAAACACATGAAAAAATGCTCACCATCACTGGCCATCACAGAAATGCAAATCAAAACTACAATGAGATACCATCTCACACCAGTTAGAATGGCAATCATTAAAAAGTCAGGAAACAACAGGTGCTGGAGAGGATGTGGAGAAATAGGAACACTTTTACACTGTTGGTGGGACTGTAAACTAGTTCAACCCTTGTGGAAGTCAGTGTGGCGATTCCTCAGGGATCTAGAACTAGAAATTCCATTCGACCCAGCCATCCCATTACTGGGTATATACCCAAAGGACTATAAATCATGCTGCTATAAAGACACATGCACACGTATGTTTATTGCGGCATTATTCACAATAGCAAAGACTTGGAACCAACCCAAATGTCCAACAATGATAGACTGGATTAAGAAAATGTGGCACATATACACCATGGAATACTATGCAGCCATCAAAAATGATGAGTTCATGTCCTTTGTAGGGACATGGATGAAATTGGAAATCATCATTCTCAGTAAACTATCACAAGAACAAAAAACCAAACACCGCATGTTCTCACTCATAGGTGGGAATTGAACAATGAGAACACATGGACACAGGAAGGGGAACATCACACTTCGGGGACTGTTGTGGGGTGGGGGGAGGGGGGAGGGATAGCATTGGGAGATATACCTAATGCTAGATGACGAGTTAGTGGGTGCAGCGCACCAGCATGGCACATGTATACATATGTAACTTACTTGCACATTGCGCACATGTACCATAAAACCTAAAGTATAATAATAATAAAAAAAGAAATAAAATAAAATTAATTAAAAAAAAAAAAAAAAGAAAACAGATAAGCAATTGCCTAGTTGGGAAGGGAGGAGGAAGAAGGGATTGTAAGGCACGTAATGAAAAGTTTAGTGGTGATCAATATGTTTACTCTCTATTGTGGTGATGGTTTCATGGATGTATACATATGTCAAGACATTAAATTGTGTAATTTGAACATGAAAAAAAAAAAAAAGTTGGTCTTTAATAACGCAGTAGGGGCCAGGCTTGATGGCTCATGCCTGTAATCCCAGCACTTTGGGAGGCTGAGGCGGGCAGATCCCCTGAGGCCAGGAGTTTGAGACCAGTCTGGCCAACATGGTGAAACCCCGTGTCTACTAAAAATACAAAAAATTAGCTGGGCGTGGTGGTGGGCACCTGTAGTCCCAGCTACTCGGAAAGCTGAGGTAGGAGAATTGCTTGAACCCGGGAGGCGGAAGCTGCAGTGAGCTGAGATTACACCATTGCACTCCAGCCTGGGTGACAAGAGTGAAACTCTGTCTCAAAAAAAAAAAAAAAAAAAAAAGGCAATAGGAAGCCATTAAAGGTGTGAGTATCTTAGCTTGGGCTGCGATAACTAAATACTAGACTGGGTGGCTTAAACAACAGAAATTGATCTCTTACATTCTAGACTCTGGGAAGTAAAGCATCAAGGGGCCAACCAATTCACTTCCTGGTGAGGGCTGTCTTCCTGGCTTGCAGATGGCCATCTTGCTGTGGCCTCACATGATGGGGGCAGAATGGGGCGAACAAATTCTTTGGTGTCTCTCTTTTTTCTTTTGTGTTTATTTGTTTTATAGACAGGGTCTTGCTATATTGTCCAGGCCATAGTGCAGTGTGATCCCAGCACACTACAGCCTCAAACTCCTGGGCTAAAGTGATCCTCCCACTTCAGCCTCCTGAGTAGCTGGGACTACAGACACGTGCCACTGCTCCTGGGTCTTCTGTCTCTCTTTTTTTTTATTTTTTTGAGACGGAGTCTTGCTCTGTCGCCCAAGCTGGAGTGCAGTGGCACGATCTTGGCTCACTGCAACCTCCACCTCCTGGGTTTAAATGATTCTCCTGCCTCAGCCTCCCAAGTAGCTGGGATTACAGGGGCATGCCACGATGCCCAGCTAGTTTTTGTACTTTTAGTAGAGACGGGGTTTCCCCATGGAAATTGATACCAGAATTGAGGCCAGAATTGAGACCATTCTGGCTAACACGTGAAACCCCGTCTCTACGGAAAATACAAAAACTTAGCCAGGCGTGGGGGCGGGCGCCTGTAGTCCCAGCTACTCGGGAGGCTGAGGCAGGAGAATGGTGTGAATCTGGGAGGTGGAGCTTGCAGTGAGCCGAGATCGCGCCACTGCACTCCAGCCTGGGCGACAGAGCAAGACTCCTTATCAAAAACAAACAAACAAACAAACAAAAAAAACCCAAAAAACCCACTCCTGACCTCGTGATCCGCCCGCCTTGGCCTCCTGAAGTGTTGGGATTACAGACGTGAGCCACTGCGCCCGGGCCACGGTCTCTTCTTATGAAGGCACTGATCTCATCTGGGTCTGCACCATCATGATCTCATCTAAACCTAATTAGGTGGTGATTAAAGGCCCCATCTTCCAACATACCACACTGGGGATTAGGGAGTCAATATATGAACTTGAAGACTTCACAAATATTCAGTCCATAAGAGTGAATGAGTATGCGTGTGTGGTGTTTTTTTTTAATTTTATTTATTTATTTATTTATTTTTTTGAGGCAGAGTCTCGCTCTGTCGCCCAGGCTGGAGTGCAGTGGCGCAATCTTGGCTCACTACAAGCTCCGCCTCCCGGATTTGCGCCATTCTCCTGCCTTAGCCTCCGGAGTAGCTGGGACTACAGGCGCCGGCCACCACGCCCGGCTAATGTTTGTATTTTTAGTAGAGACGGGGTTTCACTGTGTTAGCCAGGATGGTCTCGATCTCCTGACCTCGTGATCTGCCCACCTTAGCCTCCCAAAGTGCTGGGATTACAGGCGTGAGCCACTGTGCCTGGCCTTTTTTTTTTTTTTTCCTAGAAACAAGGTCTCACTATGTTGCCCAGGCTGGTCTGAAACTCCTGGCCTCAAGTGATTCTCTCCTGTCTTGGCGTCCCAAAGTGTTGTGGTTACAGGCATGAGCTACTGTGCCCA
Source organism: Pongo pygmaeus (assembly GCF_028885625.2). Lineage (NCBI taxonomy): Eukaryota > Metazoa > Chordata > Mammalia > Primates > Hominidae > Pongo > Pongo pygmaeus. Next base: position 107,462,570 of record NC_072381.2, read on the forward strand.
GCTGTGTATGTGTGTCTTTTTTTTCTTTTCTTTTCTTTTTTTTTTTTTTTTTTTTTTTTTTTTGAGACGGAGTCTTGCTCTGTTGCCCAGGCTGGAGTGCAGTGGTGCCATCTCGGCTCACTGCAAGCTCCGCCTCCCGGGTTCACGCCATTCTCCTGCCTCAGCCTCCTGAGTAGCTGGGACTACAGGCCCCCGCCACCACGCCCGGCTAATTTTTTGTACTTTCAGTAGAGACGGGGTTTCACCATGTTAGCCAGGATGGTCTTGATCTCCTGACCTCGTGATCCGCTTGCCTCGGCCTCCCAAAGTGCTGGGATTACAGGTGTGAGCCACCGTGCCCGGCTGTATGTGTGTTTTTAAAAAGGATTTTATTAGGGAAATTTTCACATACTTACCAAAGTAGGAAGAACAGTATGATTAAGCCCTATCTTCCCATCCAGCTCTTAACAATACACAGCCCATCTTATTTCATCTCTTATTAGCCCAACTCATTCCCCTTCCCACTTCCCATTGGATAATTTTGAAGCAAAAACGAGACTTTTTTTTTTTTTTCTAAGCAGTCTCACTCTGTTCCCCACGCTGGAGTGCAGTGGTGCAATCTCGGGTCACTGCAACCCCAACCCTGCAACCTCCAGCCAGGCTCAAGTGATCCTCCCATCTCAGCCTCCTGAGTAGCTGGGACTACAGGTGCACACCACCATGCCCAGCTAATTTTTCATCCCATCAGAACAAGTAAACGTAGGCACCACGGCTCTTGTGGTACTGTCTCCCTCATGATGAACAAGCCTCCTGGTGTTTCGTCCAAGAAAAGGAAGGGTGTCAGCGGAACCACAGTCCTTTTTCATTTATAAACTGCCTCTTCATGTTGCCTGCTCAAGTTTACACCTAGAATTGCTATCACTGTGGCTCTTTTTCTTTTTTTTTGAGACGGAGTCTTGCTCTGTCGCCCAGGCTGGAGTGCAGTAGTGTGATCTCTGCTCACTGCAAGCTCTGCCTCCCGGGTTCACGCCATTCTCCTGCCTCAGCCTCCCGAGTAGCTGGGACGACAGGCGCCCGCCACGGCGCCTGGCTAATTTTTTGTATTTTTATGAAATACAAAGTAGACATGGGTTTCACCGTGTTAGCCAGGATGGTCTCGATCTCTTGACCTCGTGATCCACCCACCTGGGCCTCCCAAAGTGCTGGGATTACAGGCGTGAGCCACCGCTCCCGGCCCACTGTGGCTCTTTCTAAAAATCCTTCTATTTAACTGGCTCACTGAAATTAGTCACAGGAAACTTGTGATTTGGTGAAGAAGCATTCCTTGTAATAACCAAATGACGGAATGGTTTGCATAGCAACAGTGTTACTCTTACGGGGGCCGTCTCTAGAATCCAGGAAGTCTCTGGGTCTGAAGGATGAACAGTTCTTCCTGCTCTGAATGAGAGTGGACTCTTCCCCTCACCCCCAACTGAAACCACAAACACCCAGAATCTTCTGGGATTCTGACTTAAGAGTCCTTGTTATAGAAGACCTTGTTGCTATGGAACATGAAACTCTATGTGTCAGATGGAGAGATTCCCTTAACTTAAGAGCCTTAAATAGCCCTGAAAGTACACCGGGACAGTTTGCCATGGAATTAAAATTAGAAGTGAATATTTTTAGGTGCCCTTGAAGCTTTCTGGGGACTCAAAATTATCAAGAGTCAGGGACAGTCCGGAGGAAGAACGTCTGCAAAAGTGGGTTCGTGGAAGTACGGACGGATGTGGCTTTTTGTAGAACTTGGTGGGGAGCAGTGCCTTGTGAGAGCGGAATGGCCTGGCGTAGCCAGTGCTTCCCAGCAACACGCGGCTCTGCCAGCCTCCAGAATTCCCCCGTTCTGAGCTTGATGCCCTTACCCTGTCCCCCACCTCCTTCTTCCCCTCCCCTCTAGCCCTCTCACAGGGGTGATTGCTACCTCTCTTTTCTTGGGCCTAGGCAAGTTTTAGAGGAGTTCCCAACCATTGTCAGGACGCCTGTGTGTTCCCTGGGCTGGATGGCCTGGGCTTGCCTGTGGCCCGAGGGCTCTCCTGGGGACTTCCTTTTTCCCAGTCACCGTCCAAGCCACAGTGCACTCATTGGATGTCTGTTCTTAACATAGCTCACTGCTTCTCTTTCTACATTAAAAAAAATCATTATTGCATTTTGGAAAGCAGTGCTTATCAAAAGCAACTTTTTTTTTTTTTTTTGAGACGGAGTCTCTCTCAGTCGCCCAGGCTGGAGTGCGGTGCCATGCCCGGCCCAAAAGCAACTTTTAAAACCTATTTTATTGTTCCTTTAAATGTTCTCTCCCGCTGAAACTGCCTTGGGGAGGCTAGCAGCTGCTCTTCCATTTCCCCACATCAGGGTATTCTCCACCTCACTGAGTGGAGATGACTCCAGGTATGTTTAAAGACTGGACAATTCACCTATACTGTGTAGGAAATTACCTCCTTAATTACCTGGTAGAATTGTCAGCAGACATGTTCATCCGATGATAGTATTGCAGTTTTCTATTAATAATTTGCTGACTTTTATCTAACCTGCACTCATGTACAGATTATTAAAAGTTTTAAAATGTAACTGATCAGTATTGATCAATCATTATCTTGACTTTTTTTTTTACAGTGTATATTTCTTTTTTCTTTTCTTTTTTTTTTTTTTTTCTTTGAGACGGAGTCTCGCCCTGTCGCCCCGGCTGGAGTGCAGTGGTGCAATCTCGGCTCACTGCAAGCTCTGCCTCCCGGGTTCATGCCATTCTCCTGCCTCAGCCTCCTGAGTAGCTGGGACTACAGGCGCCCACCACCACGCCCAGCTAATTTTTTGTATTTTTAGTAGAGACGGGGTTTCACCGTGTTAGCCAGGATGGTCTTGATCTCCTGACCTGGTGATCCGCCCACCTCAGCCTCCTGAAGTGCTAACAGGCGTTAAGCCACTGAGCCCGCCCCCTACAGTGTATATTTTTAATCATATTTTTTAAAGCCAAGAGAACTGGTTGAATGAATGTTTATTTTCCTGAAGGTATTTTTAAGATAAAGCTGCCTAATGGCCTGTAAACTTTGCATATATATGTAGTTTGATACATATTGTCACATTTGAAAATCTTGTGAGTTGTAACTGGTTTTATACAAAATATCGAATAGTGGAAATTGTATAATTACAATCATGTAATTAAACTCCCCCCCCAAAAATATCAAAATTAGTCGGGTGTGGTGGCATGTGCCTATAATCCCAACTACTCGGGGGGCTGAGGCAGGAGAACCGCCTGAACTTGGGAGGTGGAGGTTGCAGTGAGCCGAGATCTTGCCATTGCATGCCAGATTGGGCAACAAGAGTGAGATTCCATCTCAAAAAAATTAAAAAAGTTAAAGCCTTTAAGGAAAAAGGCTTTACTTTTCACACTTAAAAGAATTATCAGGCAGGGCGTGGTGGCAGGCGCCTGTAGTCCCAGCTACTTGGCAGGAGAATCACTTGAACCCAGGAGGTGGAGGTTGCAGTGAGCTGAGATTGCACCACTGCACTCCTGTCTGGCGACAGAATGAGACTCTGCCTCAAAAAAAAAAAAAAGAATTATCAGTATAGTAATTAGTTGGTATCATTAAATGTCCAGTTAGTACCACCATCCAGTCAGTAGAGATGGGATTTCACCATGTTGCTCAGCCTGGTCTCAAACTCCTGGGCCCAAGAGATCTGCCCACCTCTGCCTCCCAAAGTGCTGGGATTATAGGCATGAGCCACCACACCGGGACTTTAAAAAATTTTTTTCTTGAATTGAATAGTGCTTTAGAATTATCCATTAAGCTTCATGTTTATGTTTGCTGTATTTCACACACACATACAAAGTGTTGTTGTTGTTTTAAAGAAGAATGCTGTGTTTCCTTGGAACAGGTGAGGTGAGAGGAGAAACGTAGAAGGAGAAAAGTAGAGAGATGGAACAAAGAGGGCTCTGAGGAATACAAAACCTGCAATACAAAAGGGAAAAGAGTGGCTGTGGGGGCCGTGGACCCTGAGAAGGTGTTTCCAGGGTTCTCCACAGAGGGACCCCAGACCTTGCATCTGCAAGCCCACTCAAGAACTCCAGGCTTCTGGAGAGGTCTTCAGAGAGCGGGACTAGAAAGGCAGCCCCAGGAGTGACGATGGTGAGCCTGCCCGGGCCAGAGCAACTCCAGGACAAAAAGCAAAGGGGCCTGGGAAGTTGGAGAAAGTTTCTTTTCATTTTCCCTTTTTCATTTGAGAAAGGCGGCAGAGAGCAGTGGAAAGGACCAAAGGGCCCCGTGTCTGAATTGTAGCACTAGTAGTTGTGTGATACTGGGTTATGATACTCCGTTAAAATTTTTTTCTTTTCTTTTTTAATCTCCTCTAATTTCTTTTACCAGACTCCATTAATTTTTATCTCAGCTTCATTATACAGGTTAAGTATCCCTTTTCTAGAAGGGCTTCAGATTTTGTGTGTTTTTTTGTTTTTGTTTTTGGACTTTGGAATATTTGCATGTACATAATGAGATATCTTGGGGGTGGGACGAAAGTCTAAACAAGAAATTAATTTGCATTTCATATACATTTTATACACATAGCCTGAAGATAATTTTATTATATATTTATGTATATAAACATAAAAATATATGCATATATATATTTTTTTGAGATGGAATCTCACTCTGTTGCCAGGCTGGAGTGCAGTGGCACGATTTTGGCTCACTAAAACCTCCACCTCCTGGGTTCAAGCGATTCTCCTGCCTCAGCCTCCTGAGTAGCTGGGACTACAGGAGTGTGCCACCACGCCTGGCAAATTTTTGTATTTTTTAATAGAGACAGGGTTTCGCCATGTTGGCCAGGTTGATCTCGAACTCCTGACCTCAGGTGATCCACCCGCCTAGGCTTCCCAGAGTTCTGGGATTACAGGTGTGAGCCACTACACCTGGCCAATTTTATATTATATTTTAAAACAATTCTGTGGCTGGGTGGGGTGGCTCACACCTGTAATTCCAGCACTTTGGGAGGCTGAGGTGGAGCCCAGCATTTTGAGACCAGCCTGGCCAACATGTTGAAACCCCGTCTCTACTAAAAATACAAAAATTAGCCAGTAGTGGTAGCTGGCGCCTGTAATCCCAGTTATTCGGGAGGCTGAGGCAGGAGAATCTCTTCAGCCTGGGAAGTGCAGTATGCAGTGAGCCCAGATCGTGACACTGCACTCCAGCTTGGGGAACAGAGTGAGACCCCATCTCCAAAAATTAAAAAAAAAATAAGAAGCTGAGGTGGGCGGATCACTTGAGCCCAGGAGGTCAAGGCTTCGGCGAGCTGAGATCACGCCACTGCACTCCAGCCTGGGTGACAGAGCAAGACCCTGTCTCAAAAAATAAAATAATTTTGTGTATGAAACAAAATTTTGACTTCATTTGACTGAGACCTGTCATATGAGGTCAGGTGTGGAATTTTTCACTTGTGGCATCGTGTTGGCACTTAAAAAGTGTCAAATTTTGGAATATTTTGGATTTCAGGTTTTGGATTAGAGATGCTCAGCTCAGCTTGCATGTAAATAATAACAATAGCCAAGCTTTATTATATGCTTACAATAAGCCAGGCCCTGTAAACCTTGAAAATACGTCTCATTTGGCGAGGCGCGGTGGCTCATGCCTGTAGTCCCAGGGCTTTGGGAGGCCAAGGCGGGCGGATCACGAGGTCAGGAGATAGAGAACATCTTGGCCAACATGGTAAAACCTCATCTCTACCAAAAATACTAAAAAAAATTAGCTGGGTGTAGTGGCACGCACCTGTAGTCCCAGCTACCTGGGAGGCTGAGGCAGGAGAATCGCTTGAACCTGGGAGGCGGAGGTTGCAGTGAGCACCACTACTCCAGCCTGGCGACACAGCGTGACTGCATCGAAAAATATATATATATATACACACACACACACACATATATATACATACATATATATACACACACATACATATATATGTCTCATTTACTCCTTACTACAGCCCTCGAAGTATTATCCACATTTTACAGGTGAGGAAAATAAGGCAGACGGGTTATGTTACTTGCCCATATTCACACAGGCAAACATAGAGCTGAGACTTGAATCCAGGCAATTGGACTCAGAATCCATGTCCTTACCACTATGTTACCATTGCCAAGAGACATAACATTACTGAATTATTTTATTGGTTATAGATAATTAATGCAAAGTACCTGGAACCGAGTAAGTATAGTCGTCCTTCAGTATGGGGGAGATTGGTTCCAACCCCCCCCAATACACCAGATATCAAAATCTGCAGATACTGAAGTCCCTTATATATAATGAGTAGTACTTGCATTTAACCTATGAACATCTTTCTGTATACATTAAATCATTCTAGATTACTCATAATACTTAATACAATGTAAACTCTATGCAAGTAGTTGTTATACTATTTTTTTATTTATTTATTTTTTTTTTGAGATGGAGTCTCAGTCTGTCGCCCAGGCTGGAGTACAGTGGTGTGATCTAGGCTCACTGCAACCTCCGCCTCCTGGGTTTAAGCAATTCTTCTGCCTCAGTCTCCTGAGTAGCTGGGATTACAGGCGCTTCCCAGAACACCCGGCTAATTTTTGTATATTTAGTCAAGACAGGGTTTCGCCATGTTGGCCAGGCTGGTCTCGAACTCCTGACCTCAGGTGATCCACCTGCCTCGGCCTCCCAAAATGCTGGGATTATAGGCGTGAGCCACTGCACCTGCTCCCGCCTCTTTTCTTTTTCAAAATCTTTTGGAGAAAGCATTTTCGAAGAAAATGAGTCTCTGGTCTCACATTTCATCTGATCTCTTGTGGCTATTTTAGGACACTTTATTCCTAGACGGGTAGGTCCCGGAAGCTCATTTTTAGCAGGTTGTGAAGTCTCATGTCCTATGAAGAGAAAATGGGGGGAGGAAGAAAGAAAAACAACAACAAACAAAAGAATAATCCTGGAAAAATTGATATAGGCAACATTACTCTGAAGTCCATACATTAGTAGGCAGGTATGAAAGTGGCTTATGTATATAAATAGGTGGCTGTTATTTTCTTCTGACACTTAAATTGTCTGGGCTTCAGTTCACAGGGCATTAAGAAAGCACAGCTTAGTTTTCAGTGAATCCAAATTAGAAAAAATGGGGAAAAAGAAGGAAAAAAATGAAAACATTATTTTGAAGACTTGTAGCTAAGAAAAATTAGAATTCGGTTCAAACTGTAGAAAACAATAAAAATTGGCTGGGCGCGGTGGCTCACGCCTGTAATCCCAGCACTTTGGGAGGCCAAGACGGGCGGATCACGAGGTCAGGAGATCGAGACCATCTTTGCTAACACGGTGAAACCCCGTCTCTACTAAAAATACAAAAAATTAGCCAGGCGCGGTGGTGGGCATCTGTAATCCCAGCTACTTGGGAGGCTGTGGCAGGAGAATGGCGTGAACCCAGGAGGTGGAGCTTGCAGTCAGCCGAGATAGCGCCAGCGCCACTGCAGTCCGGCATGGGCGAAAGAGCGAGACTCCGTCTCTTAAAAAAAAAAAAAAAAAGAAAACAATAAAAATTGAAAAAATATTAGGCAAGACTAGAGTCTAACAACAGGTGTACTATAGTTTTAAAATATAATTTTTCTCTCTCCAGTTTCCCATTTTTACTAAAGACAAATCATGGTAGGACTGGTTTGCTTTATTACACTTGGCATAATTATTTGTATACAGTGCAGCAAGAATAATCATTTTTTTAATATAGGCTTTTAAATTGGCTTTGATGGAACTTGTTCCATAGGAGGATTCTCAGATAAGACTTTTTAAAGCCGAACCCAGTCATGGATTACAGGCATGAGCCACCGCACTCGGCCACTTTCTGAGAAACTTTTACTATAATGGATTATAAAAATAACCACTTTAAGGACAGTATCAATAATTTAATTTTATTATCATTTTTTTTGCCCCACCCACTCTGCCTCTTAATTATTTATTTATTTATTTATTTATTTATTTTTTGAAAGGGAGTCTCACTCTGTCTCGAGGCTGGAGTTCAGTAGCGCAATCTCAGCTCACTGCAACCTCTGCTTCCCAGGTTCAAGTGATTCTCCTGCCTCAGCCTCCTGAGTAGCTGAGACTACAGGTGCACACCACCATGACCAGCTAATTTTTGTATTTTTAGTAGAGACGGGGTTTCACCATGTTGGCCAGGCTGGTCTCAAACTCCTGACTTCAAGAGGATCTGCCTTCCTTGGCCTCCCAAAGTGCTGGGATTACAGGCATGAGTCACCGAGCCTGGCCAATTTATTTTTTTCTCCCCTTAATTTGAAATGCTACAGAATGGAAGAACATATTTGTTTGTTTATTTACTTATTTATTTATTGAGATGGAGTCTTGCTCTGTTGCCCAGGCTGGAGTGCAGTGGCACGATCTTGGCTCACTGCAACACCCGCTTCCTTGGTTCAAGCAATTCTCTGCCTCAGCCTCCCGAGTAGCTGGGATTACAGGTGCTGCCACCACGCCCAGCTAATTTTTGTATTTTTAATAGAGACGGGGTTTCACCATCTTGGCCAGGCTGGTCTTGAACTCCTGACCTTGTGATCGGCCCTCCTCGGCCTCCCAAAGTGCTGGGATTACAGGCATGAGCTACCACGCCTGGTCTTGGCATTTTTATTTTATTTATTTTGAGACAGGGTCTTGCTCTGTCACCCAGGCTGGAGTGCAGTGGCACTATCTTGGCTCACTGTAAGCTCCACCTCCCAGGTTCACGTCATTCTCCTGCCTCAGCCTCCTGAGTAGCTGGGACTACAGGCACCCGCCACCACGCCTGGCTGATTTTTGCATTTTTAGTAGAGACGGGGTCTCACCGTGTTAGCCAGGATGGTCTCGATCTCCTGACCTCGTGATCCACCTGCCTTGGCCTCCCAAAGTGCTGGGATTACAGGCATGAGCCATTGCGCCTGGACTTGTTTATTTTTTATTTTTATTTTTTTAAATTGAGACAGACCCCAGGCTGAAGTGGTGAGATCTCGGGTCACTGCAACCTTCGCTTCCTGGGTTCAAGTGATTCTCCTTCCTCAGCCTCCCAAGTAGCTGGGATTACAGGCACTAAATCCCTATGCTACACACAGCACAGGGACCCTTGGCCCAGCCCACCAAACCAATTTTTCCTCCTAGGCCTCTGGACCTGTGATGGGAAGGGATGCGGTGAAGACCTCTGACATGCACTGGAGACATTTTCCCCATTGTCTTGGGGATTAACATTCGGGTCCTCATTACTCATGCAAATTTCTGCAGCCAGCTTTAATTTCTCCTCAGAAAATGGGATTTTTTTTTTCTAACGCGTCGTCAGGCTGCACATTTTCTAAGCTTTTATACCCTGTTTCCCTTTTAAAACTGAATGGCGGCTGGGCACGGTGGCTCATGCCTGTAATCCCAGCACTTTGGGAGGCCGAGGTGGGCAGATCACGAGGTCAGGAGATCGAGACCATCCTGGCTAACACGGTGAAACCCCGTCTCTACCAAAAAATACAAAAAATTAGCCGGGCGTGGTGGCAGGCACCTGTAGTCCCAGCTCCTCGGGAGGCTGAGGCAGGAGAATGGTGTGAACCCAGGAGGTGGAGCTTTCAGTGAGCTGAGATTGCGCTACTGCACTCCAGTCTGGGCAACAGAGCGAGACTCCGTCTCAAAAAAAAAAACAAAACCAAAACTGAATGGCTTTAACAGCACCCAAGTCACCTCTTGAATGCTTTGCTACTTAGAAATTTCTTCCACCGGATACCCTAAATCATCTCTCTCAAGTTCAAAGTTCCATAAATCTCTAGGGCAGGGGCAAAATGCTGCCAGTCTCTTTGCTAAAACATAACAAGAGTCACCTTTGCTCCAGTTCCCAACAAGTTCCTCATCTCCATCTGAGACCACCTCAGTCTGGACCTTATTGTTCATATCACTATCAACATTTTTTTTTTTTTTTTGAGACGGAGTTTCGCTCTTGTTGCCCATGCTGGAATGCAACGGTGTGATATTGGCTCACCACAACCTCCACCTCCTAGGAAAGTGATTCTTCTGCTTCAGCCTCCTGGGTAGCTGAGATTACAGGCATGCACCACCACGCCTGGCTAATTTTGTATTTTTAGTAGAGAAGGGGTTTCTCCATGTTGGTCAGGCTGATCTTGAACTCCCGATGTCAGGTCATCTGCCCGCCTCAGCCCCCCAAAGTGTTGGGATTACAGGTATGAGCCACCATGCCTGGCCCATTATCAGCATTTTTGTCAAAGCCATTCAACAAGTCTCTAGGAAGTTCCAATCTTTTCCACATTTTTCTCTCTTCTTCTGAGCCCTCTAAATAGTTTCAGCCTCTCCCTATTATCCAGTTCTGAAGTTGCTTCCACATTTTCAGGTATCTTTTCAGCAACACTCCACTCCTGGTACTAATTTACTGTATTAGTCCATTTTCATGCTGCTGATAAAGACATACCTGAGGCTGGGCAATTTACAAAAGAAAGAAGTTTAATGGGCTTATGGTTCCACATGGCTGGGAGGCCGCACAATCACGGTAGAAGGACAAGGAGGAGCAAGTTACAACTTACATGGATGGCAGTAGGCAAAAAGAGAACTTGTGCTGAGAAACTCCCATTTTTAAAACCATCAGATCTTTTGAGACCCATACACTATCACCAGAACAGCACAGGAAAGACCCACCCCCATGATTCAGTCATCTCCCATTGGGTCCCTCCCACATCTTATTGGAGCTACAAGATGAGATCTGGGTGGGGACACAGAGCCAAACATATCACTGCATGTTCTCACTTATAAGTGGGAGGTAAATGATGAGAACACATTGGCACAAAGAGGGGAACAACAGACACTGGAGCCTACTGGACGGTGGAAGATGGGAGGAGAGAGAGGATCAGAAAAAATAACTAATACTAGACTTTATACTCGGGTGAAGAAATAATCTGTACAACAAACCACTGTGACAAGTACGAATTTGCTTATCTAACAAACCTGCACATGTACCCCTGAACTTAAAAGGTAAAAAACAAACAAATGAAATCAACCCAATAGTTCCAGAGACTACTGTTCTGGATAAACATAAAAATTGATCTTTCTGGTCTTAAAGCTTGAAACTTATATTTGCTTTATTTGAGTTCCTTCCTCGGTAAATGACCTTCAGGCTTCTCCCCCACAAAAAAAGTATCAATGAACTGAAACTCACCAGATCACTACATCCAGACAATGAGACTTTGGACCCCTCATTCATCATGATTACTTCCTTGGCCCTCCCTACTTATTACATTTCTTCCCTGCTGTATAAAACCCTTGTTTTAGTTGATCAGGGAGATGGATTTGAGGTTTTGAGCTCCCATCTCCTCAGCTGCAGCACCCGATTAAAGCCTTCTTCCTTGGCAGTACTTGTCATCTCAGTCATTGGCTTTCTGTGTAGCGAGCTGTAGGACCTAGACTGAACCCCTGATGTTTCAATAACATATTTTGGTTTCCTGACTGGGAACATGTTGCTTGTGGCTCGGCTGCCATGGGTGGAGTCTCAGAAGCCCTCTTACGCAGCTGCCTGACAAATTTTATTTTATTTTATTTCCTTTGAGATGGAGTCTCACACTCTCACCCAGGCTGTAGTGCAGTGGCGCAATCTTGGCTCACTGCAACCTCTGCCTCCCAGTGCTATAGGAGTCAGAAAAAATCACTTAGGCAGATAGCAAGGGTATGGGAATCCTCGGTAAGGCTTTTTTTTTTTTTTTTTTTTTTTTTTTTAATGAAAAGCTGCCCCAAATCATTTTCTAACAAAGAGCAGCCTGAAAGCTGGGAGTTTGCAAGGGTGAATGCCAGCAGGAACTAAGGAGTAGACATGTTCAAGATAGCGACTTCATTTTCCCTTCTCTGCCAGTCATGTGTACTGTAAGGAGCAGACCTGATGGTGTCAATCACCTCGCCTCTACTAAAAATATAAAAATTAGCTGGGCATGCTGGTGGGTGCCTATAGTCCCAGCTACTCAGGAGGCTGAGGCAGGAGAATCGCTTGAACCAGGGAGTCAGAAGTTGCAGCGAGCTGAGATCGTGCCATGGCACTCCAGCCTGGGTAATGAGAGCAAAACTCTGTCTCAAGAAAACAAACAAACAAACAAAAAACAGATGGTGTTGATCAACTGGAAAGGCCATTTGCGTAACAAGATTAGGGTGGGGCAACCAGCCTTCCCTGAGCACTATGTAAATGTCATACCTGATCAAACCAATCTATGAGCCCTATGTAAATCAAGACACATTAAAACAGTCCACACTAAATCAGACACTGCCTCATCAAACTGGTGCCTTCACTACCAGCCAGTCCTTTCCATTCAGAGACCCCTTCCTCTATAGAGGAAGCTATTTCTCTTTTCTCTTCTACCTATTAAACCTCTGCTCCTAAACTCCTTGTGTGTGTCTGTGTCCTAAATTTTCCTGGCCCGTGACAATGACAAATATATACCTGAGGGCATATACCCCAGACAATGTAGCCACTTCACCAGGTTCAAGTTATTCTCCTGCCTCAGCCTCCCAAGTAGCTGGACTATAGGCATGCACTATGCCCATCTATCGACCAATTTTAGCTGGAAGTGAGTTTCAGTTTCTGTCTGGCCCCACCATAGTCAGCCCCAACCGTGCTCCTGATTGCCTTGGAAGAATAGCCTTTGAAATTGGACATCTGCATCCAGATAGGTGAGTATCCTTTGTGGGCCCAGACAGCAGGATTTGCTCCTCTCAATTTGGGAAATTTTTAAAAGAATTTTCATTTGCAGGTTGAACAAGCCCAACTGACTGAGGGAGGGAAACTCCCTGACTGTTTTCGTGTGGACACTCTTGAGGGCTAGTTTATAATTGTGTGTTGTGTCTGGGCAAGTGAGTGCCTTGTGTGTGTACCAGACAGCAGGATCAGTTCCTCTCAATTTGGGAAATTCCTAAGGAATTTTTGTTTGTGTTTGATCAAGCCCAACCAATGAAGAGAGGAAGCACCCTGATAGTTTCAGTTTGGACAATCTTGGGGCTTGGTTTTTGCAGCAGCAGTTGGATTGTGTTTTGGTGATTGTTTGCGTGTGTTTTATATAGTCATGAGAAGTTAGAATTTGGTAAACTGATATTCGTTTGCAATACTATTTGGCCCCAGTGTTGTTTGGAATCTGGAGTTTGCTGTTTGGAGTCTGGAGTTTGCTGCTGAATGGGAAAGTGGGATGGAGTTGTGTGTATCCAGGCTTTTGTGCTGCTGTTCTAAGCAAGGTTGGGCCTGGCAGGTATGTGATGTTCTCCTTTGTTGCTGTTTGACCCCAATGTTCTTTGGAGTCTGAGGAGGTTTGGCCTTTAAAAATCAAACTGCCATGGAAACTTCTGTACCCAAAATTTTGGTTCACAGCCTTCACTGAATTACCTACTGGGGCAAAGTGTAACCATGTAAAATCAGTAAGCTTGTATTGCTATCTCATAGCTATGGTTCCAAGGTAAAAGCTATTGGATCTTCGTTTATGTGTGTGTATATATATATATATATATATATATTTTTTTTTTTTTTTTTGAGACGGAGTTTCGCTCTGTTGCCCAGGCTGGAGTGCAGTGGCGCGATCTCGGCTCACTGCAAGCTCCGCCTCCCAGGTTCACGCCATTCTCCTGCCTCAGCCTCCCGCGTAGCTGGGACTACAGGCGCCCGCCACCACGCCCGGCTAATTTTTGTATTTTTAGTAGAGACGGGGTTTCACCGTGTTAGCCAGGATGGTCTCAATCTCCTGACCTCGTGATCCGCCCGTCTCGGCCTCCCAAAGTGCTGGGATGAAAGGCGTGAGCCACCGCGCCCAGCCTATGTGTGTATATTCATGTTTAGATGTGTTTATTTGTATGTACAGTTATTGGTATATGTTGTGTCTACCAAATTGGCTTATAAGTAAAAGAGCACTCATAAATTAAATAAGTCAAAGCAATTTTCAAGTTTATGTGAGTTAAGTAAATTTTTTCGAAACCAGCTGGCTTTAAAATTATTGGTAAAATGAAAATAGAAATGTCTTCAAAATTGTGAGCATACATTTTTGTCTGGATTTTATATTTGTCTCTGGTAGATATTTTGAGGTTTCAGGGTTTGGCATAGAAGGTTATAAAATTATAAACCCAGTCAAAACAAATGATCTTCATGAAAATTTTTTGAAAAGTAGTATTACGGGATCACTGGGTGTCAATTTTTCTGGCCAGATACCTCTGTGGCCAGTGGTGCTTTTGCCTGAGTTCTTGTCCTGCATTCAGGAAGAATGAGGTACTCAGGCAAGTGAATGGTGAACAAGACAAAGAGGAGCTTTATTTAGTATTAGAGCAGCTCAGGGGAGACCCACAGTGGGTAGCTCCTTTCTGTTACTCGTTGTCCCAACGTCTGCTGCTCTCAGCAGAGAGGAGGCCCTGGAGAGAACAGCTCCTCTCTGCTACTGGTCATCTTGACGTATGCTGCCCTCAGCAGAGAGGAGGCCCTGGAGAGGATGGCTCCTCTCTGCAGCTGGTCCACACAATGTCTCTTCTGGTCTCTGAAGCTCTTAGCAGAGAGGGTAGCTCCTCTCTGCCAGCTGGTCATCCCATTGTCTCTAGCTATCAGCAGGGGGAATAGCTCCTCTCTGCATCTGGTCCTCTTGTTGTCTCCCCATCCTCTGCCCTGCTGTGGCTGAGCCCAGGGCTTTTATGTGGCTCAGGGGGATGGGAGTGTGTGCCGATTGGTCCACAGGAAAAAGCACCATGAGTTCCTCCTCCAATCAGCAGGAATGGCAGCCTGGCCCCCACACTTCAGGCCTGTCCTGGCATGAAGGTGGGGCTTCACTGGGGACTTGCCCCCTTCCACCCAGGAGCCTGTCTGCCTTCCACAGCCATCCATAGTGCCCAGGCTGCTGGCACCAAGGGGCACCTGCAGGCCAGCACCAGTCACTCTCAGCCCCTCTCAACTTCCCTTCCTGCACTCCTCAGTGCCCAAAGTCCAGAGGGGGGCAAGGCAGCAGGGGACTGGCGTGTCAGCACTGCCCTGAGCTTGCACACACCTGGCAGCACTGTGACAGCCCCTGGACTTGGCCCCAAACCTGCTCCAAGATCAGAGTGGGCACCGGGAGCAGGGAAAGGCCAAGCAGCAGGAGCAGGCACCTCTGAGCCTACAAGGGCAAGGAGGGGGCCTTTTCAGGCCCCCCAAGAGTGCAGAGATGCCTGGGTCTGCAGCCCCAGTTTCGGCGGCTGCAGCACCCCACAGCGGGGTGGGGTTCCTGCCTGCTCTGTGGAACTGGAGGACTGTATCTGTAGCTGTGGACCAAGTTGCTGCAGCTGCACCCAGGAAGGGATGGATCCTGCCTGCTCCCGGCCCCAACAAGAGCACAGGGAGGCTCAGATCTGCAGCGAACACCTGTAGTCCCAGGTACTCAGGAGACTGAGGCAGGAGAATTGCTTGAACCTAGGAGGCAGAGGTTGCAGTGAGCTGAGATTGTGTTACCGTGCTCTAGTCTGGGCAACAGAGCAAAACTCTGTCTCAAAAAAAAATAAGACTTTTGTCAGCCACAATCGATGTTTTGCTTTGATTCTTCTCAAAAAGTGACTTACAATCAGCTACAGTCCAGGGCTTGCTTCTTTGGAGGAGTTCATGAAAAGGACTCTTGACTTGCAGGTTTCTGATAACTTTGGAGTTTGTGCCACTGAATTAGAGAGAAAACTTCCAGGACTGTAATTGAAAAGCTGGTGTGTTCATAAAGATTGCTAACTCAATATGAAACAGAGCAAGAGTTGATTGCATGAATTGAAACTGAAACTGAAATAGTTTTTATGGCTTTTTGTTTGAAATATTGCTGATTCTTTTTTTTTTTTTTTTTTGAGACGGAGTTTCCCTCTTGTTGCTCAGGCTGTAGTGCAGTGGCGGATCTTGGCTCACTGCAACCTCTGCCTCCCAGGTTCAAGTGAGTGTCCTGCCTCAGCCTCCTGAGTAGCTGGCATTTCAGGCATGCATCACCATGCCCAGCTAATTTTGTATTTTTAGTAGAGACGGGGTTTCTCTATGTTGGTCAGGCTGGTCTCGAACTCCTGACCTCTGGTGGCCCACCCACCTCAGCCTCCCAAAGTGCTGGGATTACAGGTGTGAGTGACTGCGCCCAGCTATATTGCTGATTCTTTTTGTTTTTTCAGAGTCTAAATAATTTTTCCTTTTGAGCTGTTTATAGCCTTTAAGCATAGTTTAAGTGTATTAAGTGGAGTATACTTTTTTTTTTTTTTGAGATGGAGTCTCGCTCTGTTGCCCAGGCTGGAGTGCAATGGTGTGATCTTGGCTCACTGCAACCTCCACCTCCTGGGTTCAAGCAATTATCCTGCCTCAGCCTCCTGAGTAGCTGGGATTACAAGTGTGCACCACCACTCCCAGCTAATTTTTGTATTTTTAGTATAGATGGGGTTTTGCCATGTTGGCCAGGCTGGTCTTGAACTCCTGACCTCGGATGATCTGCTTGCCTTAGCCTCCCAAAGTGCTAGCCACTGCACCCAGCCAAAGTGCAGTGTACTTTTTTATTTTTTTGAGATGGAGTCTCACTCTGTTGCCCAGGCTAGAGTGCAGTGGCGTGATCTTGGCTCACTGCAACCTCTGCCTCCTGGACCCAAGTGATTCTCCTGCCCCAGCCTCCCGAGTAGCTGGGATTACAGGCGTGCGCCACCATGTCTGGCTAATTTTTGTATTTTTAGTGGAGACAGGGTTTCACCATGTTGGCCAGGCTGGTCTCAAACTCCTGACCTCAAGTGATCCACCAGCCTCAGCCTCCCAAAGTGCTGGGATTACAGACGTGAGCTATCACGCCCAGCTGAGTATACTTTTGCAAACAGAATTTGAGTCATATATCTCTCTCTGCCTAATTTCTCCAAAATTTGTAAACTATTTGTGAATATTCTTAATTCATGGCAATGTATATGTTTGCATATACTTAATAACAACATATTTTCGGCTGGGCACAGTGGCTCACGCCTGTAATCCCAGCACTCTGGGAGGCCGAGGTGGGCGGATCACAAGGTCAGGAGGTCGAGACCATCCTGGCTAACACGGTGAAACCCCGTCCCTACTAAAAACACAAAAAATTAGCTGGGCGTGGTGGTGGGCGCCTGTAGTCCCACCTACTCGTAAGGCTGAGGCAGGAGAATGACGTGAACCCAGGAGGCAGAGCTTGCAGTGAGCCAAGATTGTGCCACTGCACTCTAGCCTGGGCAACAGAGTGAGTGCCCATCTCAAAAAAAAAAAAAAACCAACAACATATTTTCTTTTGTAACAGGGCACACTTGAAGGAACTGTTTTTATTATTATTATTATTATTATTATTATTATTATTATTTTGAGACAGAGCCTTGCTCTGTCACCCAGGCTGGAGTGCAGTGGCACGATCTCGGCACACTGCAAGCTCTGCCTCCTGGGTTCACGCCATTCTCCTGCCTTAGCCTCCCGAATAGCTGAGACCACAGGTGCCCACCACCACGCCTGGCTAATTTTTTTTTTTTTTTTTGTATTTTTAGGACAGACAGGGTTTCACCATGTTAGCCAGGATGGTCTCGATCTCCTGACCTCATGATCCACCTGCCTCGGCCTCCCAAAGTGCTGGGATTACAGGCGTGAGCCACTGCACCTGACCAGGAACTGGTTAGTTTCTCAGGTCTTTGACTGAAATGGTCTTGTGAGATGTTCCAGCAAAGCTGATTTGGGAGAGTCTATATGGACAATGATTCTTGCTGCACTGTGTGTGGGTAATCAGGTCGAGTATATGGGACTGCAGCTTATTTTGCAGGTAGATTGGTCCTGCTGTGATTTGTCTTTGGTGGAAGCAGTGGACTGTAGAGAGAAATATCATGTGTCAGAAGAAACTCTACATTAGATTAACCTTTAATCCCTGGATGGCTACATGGTCACCCATGGTATGGAGCTGCCTATGACACCCCTCCTCATTATGAAGCAGCCAGAAAGATAGACAACCAGATTCCTCATGATTGAGGAACTGGTCGATAGAAATTGGGCACTGAAACCAACCCAATAGTCCCATAGACTGTTCTTTTGGATAAACATAGAAATTGACCTTTCTGATTTTAAAGCTTGAACCTTATATTTGTTCTACTTGAGTTCCTTCCTCAGGAAAGGACCCTTAGGCCTCTCAAAAAAAAAAAAAAAAAAAAAAAAGGAAACTGAAACTCATCAGATCATTACATTTGGATAGACTTTGGACCCCTCATTCATCGCGATTGCTTTCTTACCCTTCTCTAGTTCCTGTTTGCTCACATATTGTTACATTTCCTCCCTGCTATATAAACCCCTTGTTTTAGTCAGTCAGGGAGATGGATTTGAGGCTGAGCTCCCACATCCTGGGCTGCAGCACCCGATTTAAAGCCTTCTTCCTTGGCAACACTTGTCATCTCAGTCATTGGCTTTCAGTGTGGCGAGCAGCAGGACCTGGACTGAACCCCTGGTGTTTTGGTAACACAAAAAGATGGCTGACTGGAGGCATCTTGCACTTGCCTCCTCCACAAAGAAAAACCAAAATAGCGAGTAGATAATAATACTTTGAATCAAGCATCTAAGGGAGACCACTGGAACTCAACAGGGAAGTGACAGGAAACACCTGAGGCACAGGAGGAGAGGGAAGCAAGACAGCCAGCTCTGCAGGCCAGGATTGGCTGGGAGGCCAAGGAGTTTCCCCAGTTTGGGAGAGTGTAAATGAGAGATCCCTAGTGATCCCCATTCCCACCTGAAACCCGAGACATGGGAGAACCTTGTGATCCTTGCAGGCCCTGAGAATAGCGTAGGAGCTGCCTGGAGACTGTGTGACGTCAGTGCTCTAGAGAGGGAGCTCACACTGGGTCCCACACCCCTCCTCCCTGAGCCCTAAGCAGCTGCAGCGTGGGGCCATTTTTAGAGCTAAGCACCTATCAGATTGCATTCTGTCCTGGGGCCCAACAGCCCTTGCATCTCCACATCTCTGGAGCCCCACTGACATCCACCTGTGTCCACCTGGAGGGCTGAAGCAGCAGACGTGGTTGGACCCAGTAGAGGTTCCCTCCAATGTGGTTGCTCTAGCACACAGTATCTTGCACCCTGGGGAACAGGTAGTATAGCACACCAGGGAAGCTGCCCCTGGGGCAAACAGAGCCAAAGCACAAAGTCCCTAGAGCCTGAGGGAGATGGGTTAATGGACACAAACATACGGTTAAATAGAAGGAATAAGTTCCAATATTCCACAGCAGAGTAGGGTGAACTATAATTTGCAACAATATATTGTCTATTTCAAAATAGCTAGAAGAGAGGATTTTAAAGGTTCCCAACACATAGAAATGATAAATACTTGAAGTGATTGTGAGAAACCCTCACCTGTCCAAAATCAAAGAATGGACTCAGAGACAAGAAATGCAGCAGAAGCGAGACTTAATGGCGGTCTTGCAAGATCAGGTGTCCAGTAGGCAGGCACACCTGGGGCAGTTACAACAGGTAATTTATCTCCTAGCATGCAAGGCCCTCCCCCAGCTCCTCACTGGTTGAGTACTATGGGGTTACAATCTTCCTGGACATCGCCTAAGTTTCATTATCCCCTTATAAGGTTATACCCCAGTCCCCTTCCTCACTTAAGTTTCAATTTCCCAATAATGAAACTTTCTTCCCTTTTATGGGCTGACCCCTCCTCTACGTTCTGTTCTTTTATCGTGACTTTCTAGGTGCATGAGTCATTCGGTTTGTCACATCTGCAGGCTGGCTGCCAGTACACAGATTTATCATGCCTTGAAAATAGACCATTTCAAATATTCCCTCACAAATTCCCTCCTCTTTTCTATTTACTTTCCTCAGTCTCATTTTTATCTAAACGCTTTTGGTCCTGAAATTGCTCTAGAAGTCATTTACTTTCTTCCTCATAGGAGAGTGAGTTTAATTTGGTTTCTAATAGTAGTAGGTTATTTTTCTGATAAATCATGGGCATTTGTTTATTAATAGCTGTTTCAGGCCAGGCGCGGTGGCTCATGCCTGTAATCCCAGCACTTTGGGAGGCTGAGGCGGGCGGATCACTTGAGGTCAGGCCAACCTGACAGCACCCCATCTCTACTAAAAATACAAAAATCAGCCTGGCATGGTGGTGCACACCTGTAATCCTAGCTACTCCAGAGGCTGAGGCAGGAGAATTGCTTGAATCCGAGAGGCAGAGGTTGCAGTGAGCTGAGATCATGCTACTGCACTCCAGCCTGGGCGACAGAAGGAGACTCCAAAAAAAAAAAAAGAAAGAAAAGAAAAGAACAGAAAAAAATAGATGTTTCAGTTAATCTCTGTGCTAGTCCCCTCACACAAAGGATAATACAACATCCCACTGCTAAGACTCCTGCTACAATTATGAGAGATGTAAGGATTGAAGCTACCATGTACCATGCCGTTCCTTTTTTTTTTTTTTTTTGAGATGGAGTTTCACTGTAGCCCAGGCTGGAGTGCAGTGGTGCAAACTCAGCTCACTGCAATCTCTGCCTCCCGGGTTCAAGCGATTCTCCTGCCTCAGCCTTCCAAGTACCTGGGTCTACAGGCACACACCACCATGCCTGGCTAATTTTTGTATTTTTAACAGAGACAGAGTTTCATCATATTGGCCAGGCTGGTCTCGAACTTCTGAACTTATGATCAGTCCCACTCGGCCTCCCAAAGTACTGGGATTATAGGCATGAGCCACCGTGCCCAGCCGCCTTTCCATTTTTTTTTTTTTTTTTGAGACAGAGTCTCACTCAGTCGCCCAGCCTGTAGTGCAGTGACGCGATCTCGGCTCACTGCAAGCTCTGCCTCCCAGGTTCAAGCCATTCTCCTGCCTCAGCCTCCCGAGTAGCTGGGACTACAGGCGCCCGCCACTACGCCCGGCTAATTTTTTTGTATTTTTAGTAGAGACGGGGTTTCACCATGTTAGCCAGGATGGTCTCGATCTCCTGACCTCATGATCCACCCGCCTCGGCCTCCCAGAGTGCTGGGATTACAGGTGTGAGCCACCGGGCCTGGCCCACCTTTCCGTTTTTTAAACCGTCTTTCTAGCCAGTCTATAAATGGGTCATCAATCCCGGCATTTTCTGCCAGTGTGTTGGCTAGGGTTGTTAGCCCTTGTAATGCCTTTGTGATAGTTCTATCTGGGGCAGTATTATTGGGAATGAAAGTACAACACTTTCCACCCAGCATAACACATACACCTCCTTTTTCTGCTAATATCATATCTAATGCAAACCTGTTTTCCTAGGCCATTAGGCTGGTGGCATCTAACTGGCTAGCCACCCCCTTGAGGGCATCTTGAGTATAATGAATGTCTGTTGATTATAATAGATGTAATTAATCCAATCTACTTTTTTGTTAATAGTTGACCAGCAGAAGAGTGCTGACTCAAACCCCACAGCTATTTGGTTTTGGGCCTTGAATTAATTAGGCATCCCCCTGGGGACTCACTGCATCAATGTAGATATTGGGATTAAAGGAATTTGTTAAATGTCTCCGGTTTTGGTGGCCTTGTGAATTTTCAGGTATCTTATGGAAGGCCAGGGTAAAGGGAACAGCCAGTTGGACTAAAGCACAAGTCCCGGTCCAATGGGACCGTAACAGGTTATGGAGGTTCCTCTTCCCACAGTACCACCAGACATCAGCCCAGGGTATATGGAGAACTGAGTAATTGCCATTGCCTGACTCACCAGTGACGTTTAGGATGTGGGTACAAGTCAAGAGTTCTCCCATGGACTTACTGAACTCAGCCTCCTGCCTGGAGAGACAAGAGGAGTAGTTCATACTCCCTATAGAGAATGAGGGAATTGCTGTGGGATCTGACCTCTGCAATGCAGGAAAGAGCAATGACAGACTCTTACAAGTCTCATCTCCCCATGCATTCTTGTCCTGGTATAGAGCCAACATGCAATGCATTCCTTCAGGATCGGTAGCCCATCCTAGGGGAAACGGAACCACCTGTGCTTGAGGTCATCCTGAAGCACACATGTAGCAGTTACTCTTGTTGAGGGCTTGTACCAAAAATTTGACCTATTTGACCCAGGCATTCCCATCTGCTTACCCTGTCTCAATTTCTTTCTTCTTCTTCCTTCCTTCCTTCCTCTTTCTTTTCTTTCCTTCTTTCCTTTCTTTTTTTTGAGATGGAGTCTCGCTCTGTTGCCCAGGCTGGAGTGCAGTGGCACAATCACGGCTCACTGCAACCTCCGCCTCTCAGGTTCAAGCTATCCTCCTGCCTCAGCCCCACTAGTAGCTGGGATTACAGGCACACGCCACCATGCCCGGCTAATTTTTGTATTTTTAATAGAGATGCGTTTTCGCCATGTTGACCAGGCTGGTCTCAAACTCCTGGCCTCAGGTGATCCACCCGCCTTGGCCTCCCAAAGTGCTGGGACTACAGGTGTTAGCCACCGCACATGGCTCCCTGTCTCAATTTCTAAGGTTTGCCTTAAATCCTTCAATTATATCTATTCTTTTAGGATCATTGTTGGGTGAACTAGAGTGTTTGTTGGGGTCTGGAGTTGGAGTGGTCCCAGGCGAATGAGAGGTTGAGTTCTCGACTAACTTGAGGATAAATCGACCTAAAGGATCCCTCCCTATAATAACTGCCCCTAACCCATATACCCAAGATGCTCCTCTGGCTTTTGGTTTAAAATGGCTGGGTTGTCAATAAAGATGAGTATAGCATTACATTGTAGATTCTGACAATTATTTGGTGGGGAACCCTTGGACAGATGTATTTTATTATTTAGGGCCCTCCAAGATGGGGTTACCCACCCCATATTGACAGTCCAACCCTGGTATTTGGTGGTCCAGCAAACATCATCCTAGCTAGGTCAGGGACTTGCCCTACTGTAGCCTTTGTCTGGTTCAGGGCAGAGATATACTTATCTGCCTGTGAAAGCTGCCTCTGGTTTTCTAAACTTCTACAGGATAAAATTTGGCAGGCATCAAACTATAGTTTGGGGTGCTATTGTTTTAGTCACATTAATCACCAATTTGATCGGGTAGGAAGGGGTCCCCTGCCAATTTCCATTTCAACCTTCCACCCTTTGTATAGTAAGCCATCCCAACCACATTAATTTCCAAAAGTAAGGCCTTCCCATGGTCTTCTTTTTAAGTTTTTTTTCAGAGTCAACTTTAAAGATTTCTCGGGTAACTGATACACTTTCCACTGGTCTTTCTTCCTCCCTTCTGGGGTTTCTTTTATCAGTCTCTTGACTCATGTATAGTGAGTCCACCCCCGTTCAGCTTTTCATACAGCTGTCCTGGTGGTCAGGAGCACTTGATAGGGAACTTCCCAGCTGGGTTGGAGCATATCTTCTTTCCAAGTCTTAATCAGCACCAAGTCATTGGATTGGAAGTGGTGAACTGTGAACTCAAGAGGCAGGGTTTGAGTTAGAAGTCCTTTTAACCTAAGGGATGACAAGGTGGAGGATATGGCCAGTATATAATTTCTTAACAATTGGTCCTTTGTTTCCATAGTAGGAAGATCTGTAGCCCTGCCCAAATATTGGAGTCGGTATAATAACTCATGGGGCCAGTCCCATGTCTGTTTTTGGGGCTGTCCTTACCCTAAGGAGTGCTATTGGAAGACATTTGGTCCAAGGAATTTTAGTTTAGTTTTTTTTTTTTCGAGACGGAGTCTCGCTCTGTCGCCCAGGCTGGAGTGCAGTGGTGGGATCTCAGCTCACTGCAAGCTCTGCCTCCCGGGTTCACGCCATTCTTCTCCCTCAGTCTCCCGAGTAGCTGGGACTACAAGTGCCCACCACCACGCCCAGCTAATTTTTTGTATTTTTTAATAGAGATAGGGTTTCACCATGTTAGCCAGGATGGTCTCAATCTCCTGACCTCGTGATCCACCTGCCTCAGCCTCCCAAAGTGCTGGGATTACAGGCATGAGCCACCATGCCTGGTTGAATTTTAGTTTTTTTTTTTTGTTTTTTCTTTTTTTATGAAGTATTTATTGATGATTCTTGGGTGTTTCTTGGAGAGGGGGATATGGCAGGGTCATAGGATAATAGTGGAGAGAAGGTCAGGAGATAAACACGTGAACAAAGGTCTCTGGTTTTCCTAGGCAGAGGTCCCTGAGGCCTTCTGTAGTGTTTGTGCCCCTGGGTACTTGAGATTAGGGAGTGGTGATGACTCTTAAAGAGCATGCTGCCTTCAAGCATCTGTTTAACAAAGCACATCTTGCACCCCCCTTAATCCATTTAACCCTGAGTTGACACAGCACATGTTTCAGAGAGCACGGGGCTGGGGGAAAGGCCATAGATCAACAGCATCCCAAGGCAGAAGAATTTCTCCTAGTGAGAACAAAATGGAGTCTCCTATGCCCACCTCTTTCTACACAGACACAGCAACGATCTGATCTCTCCTTCCTTTCCCCACACTTCCCCCCCTTCTTTTCAACAAAACCGCCATTGTCCTCATTGCCCGCTCCCGATGGTCGCTGTCTCTTCGGAGATGTTGGGTACACCTCCCAGACAGGGCGGCTGGGCAGAGGCGCTCCTCACCTCCCAGAGGGGGCGGCCGGGCAGAGGCGCTCCTCACCTCCCAGACGGGGCGGCCGGACAGAGGCGCTCCTCACTTCCCAGATGTTGGGCGGCCAGGCAGAGGCGCTCCTCACTTCTCAGACGGGGCAGCTGGACAGAGGCGCTCCTCCCTGTCCAGACGGGGCGGCCGGGTAGAGGCGCTCCTCACTTCCCAGATGGGGCGGCCGGGCAGAGGCGCTCCTCACTTCCTCCCAGACGGGTTGGCGGCTGGGCAGAGGCGCTCCTCACCTCCCAGACGGGGCGGCCGGGCAGAGGCGCTCCTCACTTCCCAGACGGGGTGGCCGGGCAGAGGGGCTCCTCACATCCCAGACGATGGGCGGCCAGGCAGAGACGCTCCTCACTTCCTAGACGGGTTGGCGGCGGGGCAGAGGCTGTAATCTTAGCACTTTAGGAGGCCAAGGCAGGCGGCTGGGAGGTGGAGGTTGCAGCGAGCCGAGATCACGCCACTGCACTCCAGCCTGAGCAACATTGAGCATTGAGTGAGTGAGACTCTGTCTGCAATCCCAGCACCTCGGGAGGCTGAGGCGGGCAGATCACTCGAGGCCAGGAGCTGGAGACCAGCCCGGTCAACACGGTGAAACCCTGTCTCCACCAAAAATACAAAAACCAGTCAGGCGTGGCGGCGCGCGCCTGCAATCCCAGGCACTCGGCAGGCCGAGGCAGGAGAATCGCAGGAGAATCACAGGAGCCCGAGGCAGGGAGGTTGCAGTGAGCCGAGATCACGGCAGTACAGTCCAGCTTTGGCAACAGAGGGAGACCGAAGAAAGGGGAGGGGGGAGGGGGAGGGAGATCCAAAGAGGGAGAGGGAGAGAGACTGAATTTTAGTTTTTAAGGTTAGTTTTGTAATATGCTTTTTGAGAGTTTAATTCATTCTTTCTACGTTTCCAGAGGAAGGGGGATGCCAAAGGGTGTGATAATCCCATGTAATTTGTAAACCTTCCATAATTCCCCTTGATACCCTTGAGGTAAAATGGCTCCCATTGTCTGAATCAGTATTTTCTACCAAGCCAAATCTGGGTATAATCTGCTCTAAGATTATTTTGATCACATTCCTGGCAGTGGCTGTTGGAAGGGGAAAGGCTTCCACCCTGCTGGAAAGGTAATCTGCGATCACCAGCAAATACTTTATTTTTCTTACTTCAGGCATTTCTGTGAAATCTACTTGAATGATCTGGAATGGTCTCAGTCTGGGAGGTCTTCCTCCTGTGGCCTGTTTTCTAATAACCTTTTTGTTTGTCCTTTGACAAGTTACACAACTTCTACATATTTGTTTAGCAAGGGTGTGGATCCCTATACACCCATTATTCCTAAGTATTCCATCACACAGAGCCTGGGGTTCCCAATGACTCCCTTTGTGTAACAGACATTAGTTCTCTCATCAGGGGTTTACTTATCATTTCTCTCCCATCAGGAAGTACCCATTTCCCACCTTTAGTTCGAGTGACCCCCATCCTGTCTAATTCTCCTTTCTCCTCTCTGGTAAGCTGGGGCCTTAATACTACCTTAGGGATGTCTGGGATCAGGCTAAATAGTCTAATTTCTTTCTCCAGGGAGGCTTGCTTAGCAGTTTCATCTGCAAGCCTGTTTTCTGCAGCTTCTATTGTGTTTCCTTTCTGATGACCATTTATTTTTATTTTTATTTATTTATTTATTTATTTATTTATTTATTTATTTTATTTATTTTTGAGACAGAGTCTGGCTCTGTTGCCCAGGCTGGAGTGCAGTGGTGCAATCTTGGCTCACTGCAAGCTCTGCCTCCCAGGTTCACACGATTCTCCTCCCTCAGCCTCCTGTATAGCTGGGACTACAGGCGCCCACCACCACGCCTGGCTAATTTTTTGTATTTTTAGTAGCAACAGGGTTTCACTGTGTTAGCCAGGATGGTCTCGATCTCCTGACCTCGTGATCTGCCCACCTTGGCCTCCCAAAGTGCTGGGATTACAGGTGTGAGCCACTGTGCCCGGCCTATTTATTTATTTTTGAGATGGAGTCTCTCTCTTGTCTCCCAGGTTGAAGTGCAATGGCACGATCTCAGCTCACTGCAACCTCCACCTCCCAGGTTCAAGTGATTCTCCTGCCTCAGCCTCCTGAGTAGCTGGGATTACAGACACCTGCCACCAAGCCTGGCTAATTTTTGTATTTTTAGTGGAGACACGGTTTTGCCATGTTGGCCAGGCTGGTCTCGAACTCCTGACCTCAGGTGATCTGCCCACCTCAGCCTCCCAAAGTACTGGGAATACAGGCGTCAGCCACCACGCCCAGCCTGTCTGATGACCATTTATATAAACTATGGTTACTTCTGCTGGAAGAAGGAGGTTTCTAAAACCTGTCTGACCAGTTCCCCAAGTACCAATTCTTTTCTCTTGCTATTTATTAGGCCCTGCTCTGTCCAGATTTTTCCAAAACTGTGTACCACCCCATAGGCATATTTAGAATCAGTATATATAGTGCCTTCTTGGCCTTCAAGGAGCTTTATGGCCTGGTTAAGAGCATATAATTCACAAGTTTGGGCTGACCAGCCATTAGGTAATCTACCTTCCTCACATAAGGAGTGTTTATTTTTATTAATGACAGCATGACTGTTATGTTTCTTGGCATCTGTCACTCTGGATGACCCATCCACAAACAGGCTTATCCTACCATGTAGTGGAGCTTCTCTAAGGTCTGGTCTAACTTTGATTTGGTATTCTATGATATCTAAGCAGTTATGGACTGATGCCTCTTTGTTATTCTCTCCTTTCCATAGGAAACTGGCTGGATTCAGGCAAGTATCTGTTGTTATGACCAAATCATCTTTTTCTAGTAACATGGCTTCATATTTTAGAATCCAAGAATCCATTAACCATCTCTTGGCTTTTTGATTTAATATATTCCTGACCGGATGTGGGCTGCTCACTGTTAGGGCCCCAGCAAAGGTTAGCTTTTGACTCTCATCTGCCAGCGGGGCTGTGGCAGCTAATACTTGCACACATTTGGGCCACCCTCGAGAGACAGGATTGAGAAGCTTGGAGACAAAAGCAACAGATTGCCTCTTCCCTCCCCAGGTTTGAGTGAGCACCCCAAAAGCCACACCCTGGTCTAGTGTTACAAATAGATGGAATGGTTTCTCTAAAGATGGGAGGGCCAGGACCAGAGCTGTAAGGAGGGCCTGCTTTAGCTCTTTTGTGTCTGGAATTGGTGGGTTCTTGATCTCACTGACTTCAAGAATGAAGCCGCAGACCCTCACGGTGAGTGTTACAGTTCTTAAAGGCAGCGTGTCTGGAGCTTGTTCCTTGTGATGTTCGGATGTGTTCGGAGTTTCTTCCTTCTGGTGGGTTCGTGGTCTCGCTGGCTCAGGAGTGAAGCTGCAGACCTTCATGGTTACTGCTCATAAAGGCAGTACGGACCCAAAGAGTGAGCAGCAGCAAGATTTATTGCAAAGAGCAAAAGAACAAAGCTTCCACAGTGTGGAAGGGGACCCGAGCAGGTTGCCACTGCTGGCTCGGGCAGCCTGCTTTTATTCTCTTATCTGGCCCCACCTACATCCTGCTGATTGGTCCATTTTGACAGGGTGCTGATTGGTGTGTTTACAATCCCTGAGCTAGACACAAAAGTTCTCCAAGTCCCCACAGAACACAGGTTGGTGCATTTACAAACCTCGAGCTAGACACAGGGTGCTGACTGGTGTGTTTACAAACCTTGAGCTAGACACAGAGTGCTATTGGTGTATTTACAATCCCTTAGCTAGACATAAAGATTCTCCAAGTCCCCATCAGATTAGCTAGACACAGGGTGCTGACTGGTATGTTTACAAACCTTGAGCTAGACACAGAGTGCTATTGGTGTATTTACAGTCCCTTAGCTAGACATAAAGATTCTCCAAGTCCCCATCAGATTAGCTAGACACAGGGTGCTGACTGGTGTGTTTACAAACCTTGAGCTAGACACAGAGTCCTGACTGGTGTATTTATAATCCCTTAGCTAGACAAAGATTCTCCAAGTCCCCACCAGGTTAGCTAGACACAGGTTGCTGATAGGTGCATTTACAATCCTCTAGCTAGACATAAAAGTTCTCCAAGTCCCCACCAGATTAGGTAGACACAGAGCACTGATTGGTGCATTTACAGACCTTTAGCTAGACACAGAGTGCTGATTCGTGCATTTACAATCCTTTAGCTAGATGTGAAAGTTCTCCAAGTCCCCACCAGATTAGCTAGATACAGAGTGCTGATTGGTGCATCCACAAACTCTGAGCCAGACACAGAGTGCTGATTGGTGTATATACAATCCTCCTGCTAGACATAAAAGTTCTCCAAGTCCCCACCCAATTCAGGAGCCCAGCTGGCTTTGCCTAGTGGATCCCTCGCTGGGGCAGCGGGCGCACACCTGTATTCCTCAGCCCTTGGGCGGTCAATGGGACCGGGCACTGCGGAGCAGGGGGTGGCACCTGTTGGGGAGGCTCAGGCCATGTGGGAGCCCACCGCGGGGTGGGGGCTTGGGCATGGTGGGCTTCCAGTCCCAAGCCCTGCCCCATGGGGAGGCAGCTGAGGCCCAGCGAGAATTTGAGCATGGCACAGGTGGGCTGGCAGTGCTGGGGGACCCGGTGACCCCTCCGCAGCTGCTGGCCCGGGTGCTAAGCCCCTCACTGCCTGGGGCCGGCGACGCCAGCTGGCCACTCCAAGTGCGGGGCCTGCCAAGCCTGTGCCCACCTGGAACTCGCCCTGGCCCATGAGTGCCATGTGCAGCCCTGGTTCCCACCCATGCCTCTCCCTCCACACCTCCCTGCAAGCAGAGGGAGCTGGCTCCGGCCTCGGCCAGCCCAGAGAGGGGCTCCCATAGTGCAGCTGCAGGCTGAAGGGCTCCTCAAGCACGGCCAGTGAGGCCGAGGGGGTGCAGAGAGCCAGCGAGGGCTGCGAGGGCTGCCAGCACGCCGTCACCTCTCACTTTCACTGCCTGCATTTCCTCTGGGGACTATTGCAACGGATCAAGTTCCTCTTCTTGTAACTTGAGATGCAGGATTTTTGTCTTTTGAGCACATGAGTCAATCCATAACCTCCAGTAGCCAGTTAAACCTAAAAATTTTCAGTTCTTTCTTTGTCTTAGGCAGAGGCCCACTATTCCTGGTATTCTTTATGGGTTTATTCTCCACCTCCCTTCATTAATCAGGTGAACTGAATATTTAACTTATTTTTCTACAAACTGCAATTTGTTCTTAGAGATTTGCAACCCCCTTTCTCCTAGGAAATTAAGCAAGCTTATGGTGGTTTCTGATACTTTGGTCTTCCTCTCCCTAGAAATTAAAAGATCATCTACATATTGTAATAACTGGGTTCCCCTGGAAGGTTGGAATTCCTTCAGGACTTTTTCTAAGATTTGACCAAATAAGTTTGAGGCATCTGTGAAACCTTATGGCAGCACAGTCCAGCAGTACTGTTGTTTTCTCCCAGTTATGGGATTTTCCCATTCAAAGGCAAAGAGATCCCTACTCCTAAAGTCTACAGGACATCTTTTCTTTCCTCCTCTTCTGTTAGGAGGCCCATCATTACTTTTATTTGTCCCTCCTCTATTCCTAATCCTAAACCCAATCTCACAATCAGGTCTCAATCCAGGAGGTTAGTTGCCTGCTTCAGGAACATATAAGAGTGAGCCCTCTATTTGTTCTGGTCCTAATCTAATTAACATTTTCTTGAATATTGGAACCTGAAATCCCTCCCCTTTTACCCCTGATACTGTCAACTTTTCCTTAGAGTCCTGTACCCCTTGGTTGATTAATTAGGAAGGAGAGAGACAGCCCAATATCAAGCAAAAATGTTACTTCTTCCCCCATCGGGTCCCACCCTCAAATTTATCAAGAGTTCCTGGTGGGACCTACTTAGAAGGAACCCCTGACTCCCTAGTCTTCATCAAAAGTCATACAGTGGATTACTTCTCTTCCTTTTTCCATTCTGGACATTCTCTTTTAAAATGTCCTGGTTTTCCACACTTGTAACATCCACTTACAGTCTTAGGAGTTTTTCCTTGTATTTCTCTTCTGTCTTTTTGCTGAAACCTGGTATTTTCTTGTCTCCTCTGAGAGGGGTCTTGATCTGACTTCTTCCTGACTACCTCCTCTATGGTGGAAACCATTATTTTCACTTTTTATTTCTGTTTCTCCTCTTCTCTTCTCACAAAGGCCTTTTTGAGCTTCCCTCAGTAATTCCTCAATCGATTTTTCATTCCAACCATCAATCTTTTGTAATTTTTTTGTAATGTCAGGCTAGCTCTTAGTTACAAAATTAACATTCAAAAGGCCTTGCCCTACTGGGTCCTCCAGATCTAATCCAGAGTATTTTCTCATCTGATATCTGAGCCTCTGCAGGAATGCAGAGGGAGTTTCCTCTTTTTCTTGTTGAATCTTTGAGACATTTGAGACATTTCGTGTCCTAGAAGTGAATTTTTTTATCCCTTTAATTATTAGTTCCCTGAGGTCCTGCATTTGGGCCTGGTCCCTGGGATCATTATTATCCCATTCGGGATTGACATTTGCAAATTTTTTGTTTGGCTGGCAAGACTCCTTGCCTGGGAGGATGTTGCCTCTCCCAGATGGTCATTGCCGCCCTCCTAATCATTCCTCTTTCTTCTCCTGTGAATAGGATATTCATGATAGACATTATTTCAGTCAAGGTATAAAAGCTGGGTCCTAGGAATTGGTACAACTGGTCTGCTAAACGAAGGGGATCCTCTAGGAGTGGTTTCATTACCTTCTTGAAATTCCTAACTTCAGTACTTGTAAGAGGAACGTTTACAAAGCCAATCTCTTTCTGTCCTGTGGGAATTTCCCTTAGAGGGAACATGCTAGATGTTTGCTGTTTGGAGGGGATAGGGAAGTTCTCAATATCTCTTTTACATTATTCTAATTCTTTTCTTAAATTTGGATAAGGATCTAAAGGAGCAGTTGTTTCAGCTCCCCCATGGTCTCCAGGTCTTTCTTTCCCTAACTCTCCTGCTGTCCCTTGATCTTCCTGTCCCCTATTTTGTGAGACATATGGAGGGGGCACCCATGATAGGGGGTCCCAGGGCTTTTCACTGGGCAAGGGCTTTTTACTAGGCTCTTTTTCTTCTTCTTTGAGGGGGGAACATGGTGGCTAATTCCTTGATCCCACGGACAGCATAACCTATCTTCTCCTGTGCGGATGGGGTTTTATCATTCACATAGAGAATTAAAGCTTGGCACACCCAATCCTCATCTGAGCCAACCTTAGGCCAAACGACTGAAGGCTTATGAATGGGGTCTTTGCTTCAGGTAAAACAGCAATACTTTATCAACTTTTGCTTTTCCTTGTCCGTGGCTGCAGGGTTGTCCCTCCAAACCTGCAACATTCATTCACCCCAAAGGACTATCTGGGGGAATGTCAGAGGGAGTCTCTTTGGCTCCCTCTTTCCTTTGTCTCTAGGCGTAGAATTTCTGTTTCCCATTTTTGGCCAGTCTCTGTGTCTGGGCCTTTCCCTATGTGTTCAACCCCCCTACTGGAGGTTTCTTGTATACCCTGAGAATCGCTTCATCTGTCTCCCGACGATTCCCTTGCAGGAGAACGGAACTGTGGATTGGGACTCCGTGCTTGCTTCGTATCTAGGGTATGTCTCAGTCACACACACACTCAACCTCCAAAAATGCCCAACCACCAAAGTGGTACTTACAGTCTGGTTTTCCTACCTTGGCTCATGCACAAGGTTGCCTGGTTGCCATAGTGTCTGCTTTTCTCCCTATGTCACCTCTGCTGCCTCCCGAATAACAATCTCAGGTTTGTCTATGGCCTATGTGGGGAGCTGGGACACCTGCACAGAGCAGGCCACCTAAAATTGGGTGAGATGTGTCTCCCTCTTGGCTGGAGTCCCATTCCATGCAGGCACAGAGATCCTGGATGAGCCCCCAAGTTTGTGAGAAACCCTCACCTGTCCAAAATCAAATAATGGGCTCAGAGACAGGAAGTGCAGCAGAAGCAAGACTTTTAATGGCAATCTTGCAAGATCAGGTGTCTGCTAGGCAGGCACACCTGGGGCAGTTACAGCAGGTAATTTATCTCCTAACATGCAAGTCTTTCCCTCAGTTCCTTACTGGTTGAGTACTGTAGGGTTACAATCTTCCCGGACATCGCCTAAGTTTCATTATCCCCTTATAAGGTTATACTCTGGTCCCCTTCCCTGCTTATGTTTCAACTTCCCAATAATGAAACTTTCTCCCCTTTTATGGGCTGACCCTTCTTCTACATCTTGTTCTCTTATGATGACTTTCTAGGTGCATGAGCCATTCAGTTTGTCACATCTGCAGGGTGGCTGCTAGTACATAGATTTATCATGCCCTGAAAATGAACCATTTAAAATGTTTTTTCACAATGGTATATACCCTAAATGCCCCGACTTGATCATTACATATTCTATGCATATAACAAAATACCACATGCACCCCATAAAAATGTACAAATATTATATATCAATAAAAAATTTTAAAAAAAGAAAAAGCAAGAAAGATGTCAAATCTACAACCACACTTTACAATCTAAGGAAGTAGAAGAAGAAAAACAAATGGTAGCAGAAAGAAAGAAATGAAGACTAGAGCAGAGATAAATGAAATAAGAAATAGAGAAAACAATAGAGAGAATCAATAAAACCAAAAGTTGTTTCTTTTAAAGGATCAGCAAAAGGCTGGGCTCGATGTCTCACGCAAGTAATCCCAGCACTTTGGGAGGCTGAGGCGGGCGGATCACGAGGTCAAGAGATCGAGACCATCCTAGCCAATATGGTGAAACCCCATCTCTACTAAAAATACAAAAATTAGCTGGGCATGGTGGTTTGTGCCTGTAGTCCCAGCTACTTGGGAGGCTGAGGCAGGAGAATCACTTGAACCCAGGAGGTGGAGGTTGCAGTGAGCCAAGATAGTGCCACTGCACTCCAGCCTGGCGACAGAGCAAGACTCTGTCTCAAAAAAAAAAAAAGATCAACAAAATTAACAAACCTTAGGCCAGATGCAGTGGCTTACACCTTACACCTGTAATCCCAGCACTTTGGGAGGCCGAGGCAGGCAGATCACCTGAGTTCAGGAGTTCGATAACAGCCTGATCAACATGGTGAAACCCCGTCTCTACTAAAAATATAAAAATTAGCTGGGCATGGTGGTGCATGCCTGCAATCTCAGCTACTCAGGAGGCTGAGGCAGGAGAATCACTTGAACCCGGGAGGTGGAGGTTACTGTGAGCTAAGATCGCGCCATTGACTCCACCCTGGGCAACAAGAGTGAAACTCTGTCTAAAAAATAAAATAAAATAAAATAAAATTAGTGGTTGTCCACACCTGTAATCCCAGATACTCAAGAGGCTGAGGTGGGAGGATCGCTTGAGCCTGGCTGGTTGAGGCTGCAGTGAGCTGTGCCACTGCACTACAGCCAGGGTGACAGAGTGAGACCTTGTCTCAAAAAAAAGAAAAAACGGCCAGGCGTGGTGGCTTATGCCTGTAATCCCAGCACTTTGGGAGGCCAAGCCGGGTGGATCACCTGAGGTCAGGAGTTCGAGACCAGCCTGGCCAACATGGTGAAACCCCATTTCTACTAAAAATACAAAAATTAGCCAGGTGTGGTGGCAGGCGCCTGTAATCCCAGCTACTTGGGAAGCCTGAAGCAAGAGAATCGCTTGAACCCAGAGGTGGAGGCTGCAGTGAGCCGAGATCGCGTCATTGCACTCCAGCCTGGGCAACAAGAGTGAAACTCCATCTCAAAAAAAAAAAAAAAAAAAAAAGAAATGCCTAGAATAGGCAAATTAATACAGACAGAAAGTGGATGAGAGCTTACCAGGAGCCAGAGGGAAGGTGCAATGGTTAGTTGTTGCCTCACAAGTACAGAGTTTCTGTTTGGGATGATGAAAAAGTTTTGGAACTAGTCAGTAGTGATGGTTGTACATTATGAATGTAATTAATGCCACTTAAGAATGATTAAAATGGGCCGGGCATGGTGGCTCATGCTTGTAGTCCCAGCACTTTGGGAGGCTGAGGCAGGAGGATCATGAGGTCAGGAGATTGAGACCATCCTGGCTAACATGGTGAAACCCCGTCTCTACTAAAAATACAAAAAAGTTAGCCGGGCGTGGTGGTGGGTGCCTGTAGTCCTAGCTACTCGAGAGGCTGAGGCAGGAGAATGGCGTGAACCTGGGAGGCGGAGGTTGCATTGAGCCGAGATCGCACTGCTGCACTCCAGCCTGGGCGACAGTGTGAGGCTCCGTCCCAAAAAAAAAGAATGACTAAAATGGCAAATTTTATGTTATACATATTTCATCACACAAAACAAAGACACTTTGGCAGCTGCAAAGAAACAAGACTGGCGGGGCACGGTGGCTCACACCTGTAATCCCAGCACTTTGGGAGGCCGAGGCAGGTGGATCACGAGTTCAGGAGATTGAGACCATCCTGGCTAACACAGTGAAACCCTGTCTCTACTAAAAATACAAAAAATTAGCCGGGCGTGGTGGCGTGCGCCTGTAGTCCCAGCCACTTGGGAGGCTGAGGCAGGAGAATGGCGTGAACCCAGGAGGTGGAGCTTGCATTGAGCCAAGATTGCACCACCGCACTCCAGCCTGGGCAACAGAGCAAGACTCCGTCTCAAAAAAAAAAAAAGAAAAAGAAACAAGACTGTAGGTTAAGGTTACTGAAGTAATCCAGGCTAAAGATCATCTTCTGTTTATCCTTCCAGGTGCACACTGCCCTCTTCCCTGCTTTGTGCTCCAGTATGCTGACCTGTGTTGACTGATTAGCAGATTCTTAGGCCCTCTGGCTTCTGGTTGAATTTGACCAATGTGGAGCACTGGCAAGTGATCCGAGAGTGAGAGGAAAGTGACAGCAGGGTAGTCCCCTTTCTCCCAATCTTCAGGTTGCTGTGGGCTGCTGTATCCCTTGACCAAAGGTCACAGCTCCTGCCAGGCAGCCTTCTCCACAAAGCTCTGTCTCTGTATTCTATTAATAGTAATGGCTTGGCAGGGCGCAGTGGCTCATGCCTGTAATCCCTGCACTTTGGGAGGCCGAGGTGGGTGGATCATCTGAAGTCAGGAGTTTGAGACCAGCTGGCCAACATGATGAAACTCCGTCTCTACTAAAAATACAAAAACAAATTAACCAGGCCTGGTGGCCAGCACCTGTAATCCCAGCTACTCAGGAGGCTGAGGCAGAAGAGTCGCTTGAACCCGGGAGGCAGAAGTTGCAGTGAGCCGAGATCACACCACTATACTCCAGCCTGGGTGACAAGAGTGAAAATCTGTCTCAGAAAAAGAAAAATAATAATAATAAAATAGTAATGGCTCCCTCCGCCATTCCTCCTAGGGGAAAAATGGCCCCAACTAGTCTAAGGCAGGGGGTGGACAGCACGGTCCATTTGTGTGTTTTCCTTTGTGTGTTTTCCTACATGAGTTTATTAGTTTAATAATTCCTTTATTAAGCTTTCATCAAATTACCCAGTTTGACTGTGCTGTCTATTTCCTGCCTTAGACTAGGATGGAGAGAGAACACTAAATCTATGTGGAGGTAGAGCCTTGAGGTTTTGGTAGGTTGGATGGTTTGGCAAACTTGGCCCCTGGCTCTCAGAAAAGTTCTCATAAACTGGGGGAGACAAGACACATAGCTTAGAAAAAACACAAGATTCACACTCATAAAAAGTAATCATAGTGAAGTCCAGTATAGGCTCAATTTGCAAAGTGGCTGATAGCAGGTACTTAATGCACTAATTCATCTGTTTTCCTATGTTGGGGACAGAATTGACTCTTCTTCAAGTAGGAGAGAGGTTGGAAGTGTTTGGCTAGTTTCCACAGAAGACTCAGAATACTCAAGTGTCCTGAGAAACAGTGGAAATAGAGGTTCTTGGAAATGACCCCAGAAAACAGGTCTAATCAATTGGGTGAAGTGTCAGGATCCAGACAGTGACTTAGAATGGCTCAACCTCCAAACCAGTGATCCTGAGATAAATGGGGACACCCAACTGTGGATGTGTGCCGACCTCAGGGTTTTTGAAGCAATACCCTGTTACATCCATCAGCTGTCGTCCTGAGCCTGTTCCCTCCCTGAAGCCATGTATGGAGCAAAAAGAGTATATTTCTCCATTACAGGCCCTGCCTCACTTATCTCCCCCATACTACTTCCCCACTTTCCTTCTTTTCCCCAAAGGCCTCTCTCCTACAGTAGCTCTCCCAGCTGCACACATCAAACCTACATCTCTGCTAGGAGGCAGGGTGTCTGTGGTAGAGGAGTGACCCACACATTTGAGATTTTCCCGGGTCACACTGGAAACCCTGGATTCCTGCCTGGTTTATTTCCCTTGGATTCAATCCATAAAACTCTGATTGGTGTGTAACTCCCATAACATGACCCTTATCTCTTGGGCCCAGGAACCATCATCTGAGGCCTGCCAGCTGTTTCAGCCCAGGCTTTCATGCCAAGCTCTCGAATAGATGTGGCCAGTAGAATACAGTCTCCTTTTTTTTTTTTTTTTTTTTTAATTTAAAGGCAAAACTCAATAAATGTTAGCTATTATTATTACTAGATTTAAAAAGTACCAGTATGCTCATAATAAGTATGAGCTGGGCACGGTGGCTCACGCCTGTAATCCCAGCACTTTGGGAGGCCGAGGCAGGTGGATCACCTGGTCGGGAGTTCGAGACCAGCCTGACCAACATGGAGGAACCCCGTCTCTACTAAAAATAGAAAATTAGCCGGGCATGGTGGCGCATGCATGTAGTTCCAGCTACTCGGGAGGCTGAGACAGGAGAATCGCTTGAACCTGGGAGGCGGAAGTTGCAGTGAGCCGAGATCGCACCATTGCACTCCAGCCTGGGCGAAAAGAGTGAAACTCTGTCTCAAAAGTAAATAAATAAGTATGACCCACTTCACCAAATTTGAGTCTAAAAGAATGGTCACATTTCTCCTCTCTCTTTTTTTTGAGACGGAGTCTCGCTGTGTCACCCAGGCTGGAATACAGTGGTGCAGTCTCGGGTCACTGCAACCTCTGCCTCTTAGGTTCAAACGATTCTCCTGCCTCAGCCTCATGAGTAGCTGGGATTACAGGCACGCACCACCACGCCAGGCTAATTTTTTGGTATTTTTAGTAGAGATGGGTTTTCAGCATGTTGGTCAAGCTGGTCTTGAACTCCTGACCTGATGATCTGCATGCCTTGGCCTCCCAAAGTGCTGGGATTACAGGCGTGAGCCACTGCACCTGACCTCTCCTCTCTCTTTTTAAAAAGTTCAAAGTTCAGTTTATTTTTATACCTGTTTTACTTTATTTTATTTATTCCTTACATAAGTAATATGTGCACCCAGAAAAATTCTAAGAAAGTCAAAAGGCCTGCCACTTTTCCCAACCCCCAAGTTTCCCTCTCCACAGATACCCCTCTTACCAACTTCTTACATGGACTACAAGAGAGTCTATGCAATTACAGCACTGATATGTTTTTCCTTGTACAAATACAAGTTATATATTTTGGAGAGTGTCAATTCTTATTGAGTTGCCTAATTCTTCCCTTTAATTACTCCCAAACCTATTGAGGTATGTGTGTACTTTCCTTTTTTTTCTTTTCTTTCTTTTTTTTCTTTTTTTGAGACAGAGTCTCACTGTGTCACCCAGGCTGGAGTGCAGTGGCATGATCTTGGCTCACTGCAGCCTCGACCTCCTGGACTCAAGCAGTCCACCTGCATTGGCCTCCCAACAGGCATTAGCCACCGCACCTGGTGAGGTATAGTTTTCTTTCTTTCTTTCTTTTTTTTTTTTTGAGGTGGAGTTTTGCCCTTGTTGCCCAGGCTGGAGTGCAATAGAATGATCTCGGCTCACCGCAACCTCCACCTCCGAGGTTCAAGAGATTCTTCTGCCTCAGCCTCCCTAGTAGTTGGGATTACAGGCACCTCCACCATTCCCGGATAATTTTTGTATTTTTAATAGAGACAGGGTTTCTCCTTTATTGGTCAGGCTGGTATCGAACTCCCGACCTCAGGTGATCTGCCTGCCTTGGCCTCCCAAAGTGCTGGGATTACAGGCATGAGCCAGCGTGCTCAGGGAAGTATAGTTTTCATAAGATAAAATTCATCCATTTTAACTGTACAGTTTGATAGATTTTGGCAATTGTATACTGTCATGCAACTGTCACCACAATTAAGATATAAAATGTTTCCATCACACTAAAAAGTTACCTCCTGCCCTATTACAGTTCAATCCCCTCACCTAACAGCACTAGGCAACCACTGACCTGCTTTCTGACACTGCAGTTTTGCTTTTCCTAGAATTTCTTATAAATGGAATCCCACGATATATTTTTTTTTATGCTTGACTACTTTCATTTAGCATAACGTTTTTGAGATTCAGCCACATTGTTGTACATATCAATGTCTCATTTCTTTTTAGTACAGAGTAGTATTCCATAATAAAGAAATTGTTCATTCACTTACCAGTTGATGGATATTTGGTTTGTTTCCAGTTTGGCCCTATTATGAATAATGCTGCAGTAAAAATTTGCATACCAGTCTTTAAGTAAGCATGTGTTCTCTCTTGTTCTTGGGTAAATACCTGAGAGTAGGATTGCTGGGTCATATGGTAAATAAAGTATTGTTACTTTTATAAGACACTGCCAAACTACTTCCCAAGTGTCTATACTGTTTTGCAAATCTCACCTACAATGTATTGGAGCTCTAGTTTGCCTCATTCATTGTAAAACCTGGAATGTAACTGCTGGTGGAAAAGAGCAATAAAGCAAATGTGGCAAATGCTAACAATTGGTGAATATAGATAGAGTATGTGTGTGTTCATTTTATTATTAATCCCATTTCTTTTTTGAGACAAGTTCTCATTTTGTTGCCTAGGCTGGAATTCAGTGGTGTGGTCATGGCTCCCTGAAGCCTCAACTGCCCAGGCTCAGAGGATACTCCTGCCTTAGCCTCTGAAGTAGCTGGGACTATTGATGCGTACTACCATGCCTGGCTAATTTTTTGTACTTTTAGTAGAGATGGAGTTTCACCATGTTGGCCAGGCTGGTCTCGAACCCCTCACCTCAGGTGATCAGCCCACCTTGGCCTCCCAAACTGCTGGGATTACAGGCGTGAGCCACTGCACCTGGCCTACATTATTAATTTAAAAATTGTGGCAAAATATATATAAAACATAAAATTGATCATTTTAAGTGTACAATTCAGTGCATCAGTTACATTCACAATGTTGTACAATCATCACCGCTATCTAGTTTCAAAACTTTTAATCACCTCAAACAGAAACTCTGTACTTATTAGGCAATAACTCTCTATTCACCCCTTGCACTAACCACTTGCAAGCTGTGGTCTACTTTCAGTATCTGTGAATTTGCCTATTCTAGATATTTCACGTAACTGGAATCATACAATATTTGTCCTTTTATGTTTGACTTCTTTCACTTGGCATAATGTTTTCAAGGTTTATCTATGTTGTAACATGTATCAGAACTTCATTCATCCCTTTGTATGGCTGAGTAATATTCCGTTGTTGAGTATACACCACATTTGGTTTATCCAGTCATCTGGTGATGCAGACTTCTGTTGTTTCCACTTTTTGGCTATTGTGAGCAAAGATGCTATGAATATTCACATACAAGTATCTGACTGAATCTTTGTTTTTAATTCTTTTGGGTGTATACATACGAGTAAAGCTGCTGGGTCATAAGGTAATTCTATGTTGAGCTCTTTGGGGAACCATCAGACTGTTTTTGATAGCAGTTGCACCATTTACATTTCCACCAACAATGCAGAAGGGCTCCAGTTTCTCCACATCTTTGCTAACATTTGTCTTTTTCCTTTAAGAAAAAAAATAGCTATCCTAGTAGGCATAAAATGACCTCTCACTGTGTTTTTGATTTGCATTTCCCTAGACTAAGGATGTTAAGCACATTGTGCTTATTGGCCAGTTGTATATCTTCTTTGAAAAAATGTTTATTCAAGTCATTTGCCCTTTTTATTTATTTATTTATTTATTTATTTATTTTTGAGACGGAGTCTTGTTCTGTTGCCCAGGCTGGAGTGCAGTGGCGCAATCTTGGCTCACTGCAAGCTCCACCTCCCGGGTTCACACCATTCTCCTGCCTCAGCCTCCTGAGTAGCTGGGACTACAGGCACCCGCCACCACGCCCAGCTAATTTTTTGTATTTTTCGTAGAGACAGGATTTCACTGTGTTAGCCAGGATGGTCTCTATCTCCTGACCTCGTGATCCACTTGCCTCGGCCTCCCAAAGTGCTGGGATTACAGGTGTGAGCCACCGCGCTGGGCCTTCTTTTTCTTTTTCTTAAGTTATAGGAATATGGTACATTCATGTAATGAAATAGTACACGGCTATTCAAAAAATGTACTAATATGGTACACTCTCTGAGACAAATTTAAAAAGCAAGGTATAGGCTGGGTACAATGGCTCATACCTGTAATCCCAACACTTTAGGAGGCTGAAGCAGGAGGATTGCTTGAGCCCAGGAGTTGAAGACCAGCCTGGGCAACATAATGGTATCTCATACCTATTTAAGAAAAAAAAAAGCAAGGTATAAAATAATATGGAAACCCACACACCTACAGTGAACTCATTTTCGACAAAGGTGCCAAGAACATACACTGGGAAAAGACAGTCTCTTCAACAAACGGTGCTGAAAAAACTGAATATCCATATGCAGAAGAAGGAAACTAGACCTGTATCTCTCACCATATATAAAAATCAAATTAAAATGGATTAAAAACTTAAGTCTAATACCTCAAACTATGAAACTACTACAAGAAAACATTGGGGAAAATATCCAGGACATTGAACTGGGCAAAAATTTCTTGAATAACAACCCCAGAAGCACAGGCAACCGAAGCAAAAATGGACAAATGGGATAATGTCAAGTTAAAAGGCTTTTGCACAGCAAAGAATACACTCAACAAAGTTAAGAGACAACTTACAGAATGGGATAAAATATTTTCAAACTACCCAGGTGACAAGGGAATAATAACCAGAATATATACGAAGCTCCAACAACTCTATAGGGAAAAAAATCTAATAATCTGATCAAAAAATGGCAAAAGATTTGAATACACACTTCTCAAATTAAGCCATACAAATGGCAGACAGCCACATGAAAATGTGCTCAACATCACTGATCATCAGAGAAATGCAAATCAAAACTACAATGAGATATAATCTCACCCCAGTTGAAATGGCTTGTATCAATAAGGCCATAACAAATACAGGCAATAACAAATGCTGGTGAGGATGTGGAGAAAAGGGAACCACTTTACCACTGTTGGTGGGAACGTAAATTAGTACAACCACTGTGGGGAACAGTTTGAAGGTTCCTCAAAACACTAAAAATTGAGCTACCATATGACCCAGCAATCCCACTGCTGGGTACCTGAAAGAAAGGAAATCAGTGTATCAAAGATATCTGCACCAGGCGCAGTGGCTCATGCCTATAATCCTAGCACTTTGGGAGGCCAAGACAGGTGGATCACCTGAGGTCAGGAGTTTGAGACCAGCCTGGCCAACATGGTGAAACCCTGTCTCTACTAAAAATACAAAAATTAGCCAGGCGTGGTGGTGGATGCCTGTAATCCCCACTACTTGGGAGGCTGAGGCAGGGAGAATTGCTTGAACCTGGGAGGTGGAGGTTGCAGTGAGCTGAGATCACACGACTGCACTCCAGCCTGGGAGACAGTGAGACTCAGTCTCAAAAAAAAAAAAAGGTGATATCTGCACTCCTATGTTTGTTGCAGCACTCTTTATAATAGCCAAGATTTGCAAGCAACCTAAGTATCCATCAACAGATGAATGAATAAAGAAAATGTGGTACATATATACAATGGAGTACTATTCAGTCATAAAAAAGAATAAGGTCCTGTCATTCTCAACAACATGAATGGAATGAGAGATCATTATGTTAAGTGAAATAAGCCATGCACAGAAAGACAAACATCACATGTTCTCACTTATTTGTGGTATAAGTGAGAACAAAACAATTGAACTCATGGACATGAAGAGTAGAAGGATGGTTACCAGAGGCTGGGAAGGGTAGTGAGGGGCTGGCTAGGGGAGGTGGTGATGGTTAATCAGTACAACAAAATAGAAAGAATGAATAAGACCTATTATTTGATAGTACAACAGGGTGACTATTGTCAATAATAACTTAATTGCATATTTTAAAATAACATAAAGAGAGTAATTAGATTGTTAGTAAGTCAAAGGATAAATGCCTGAGGGGATGAATACCCATGTTCCATGATGTGCTTATTTCACATTGTATGCTTGTAATTGAAACATCTCATGTACCCCATAAAAATATACGCTTACTATGTACCCACAAAAATTAAAAATGAAATTTTTAAAAATTTTCTTTTTTCTTTTTACAAGACAAGGTCTCACTCTGTCACCCAAGCTGGAGTGCAATGGTGTGATCTTGGCTCACTGCCACCTCTACATCCTGGACTCAAATGATCCTCCTGCCTCAGCCTCCCAACTAGCTGGGACTACAGGCAAGCACCACCATGCTTGGCTAATTTTTATATTTTTGTAGAGACAGGTTTTGCCATGTTGGCCAAGCTGGTCTCAAACTCCTGGACTCAAGTAATCTGCCTGCCTCAGCCTCCCAAAGTGCTGGGATGACAGGCGTGAGCCACCACGCCCAGCCCCCCAAAAAATTTTAATTAAAAAAAAATATGAAGGCCGGGCACGGTGGCTCACGCCTGTAATCCCAGCACTTTGGGAGGCCAAGACAGGTGGATCACGAGGTCAGGAGATTGAGACCATCCTGGCTAACATGGCGAAACCCCATCTCTACTAAAAATACAAAAAAATTAGCCAGGCGTGGTGGCGGGCGCCTGTAGTCCCAGCTACTTGGGAGGCTGAGGCAGGAGAATGGCGTGAACCCGGGAGGCGGAGCTTGCTGTGAGCCAAGATTGTGCCACTGCACTACAGGCTGGGCGACTGAGCAAGACTCTGTCTCAAAAAAAAAAATATGGAAACATGCTACCCCTTAAGAAGTTATATACAAACATACCCTTTTATGCATAGATGATATTGGAAAGGGTATGCAGGAGACAGGTCATTGTAGTGCCTCTGGAAAGAGAACACTGAGGACAGCAGTGGGAGACAGTTAATTTTATCAGTTTACCTCTTCTTCTTCAAAATTTTTTTTTTGGAGACAGAGTTTCGCTCTTGTTGCCTAGGCTGGAGTGCAAATGGCGCAGTCTTGGCTCACTGCAACCTCTGCCTCCCGGGTTCAGGCGATTCTCCTTCCTCAGCCTCCCAAGTAGCTGAGATTACAGGTGCCCTCCACCATGCCTGGCTACTTTTGTTATTTTTAGTAGAGACGGGGTTTCACCATGTTGGCCTGGCTGGTCTCGAACTCCTGACCTCAGATGATCTGCCCACCTCCGCCTCCCAAAGTGCTGGGATTACAGGCGTGAGCCACCACACCTGGCCTATTCTTTTTAAGTTTTTTCACCATTCACTTCAATTTCATGTGTATGCGTGTGTGTGTGTGCACATACATGTTAGTAATGGAAAAAACACCATTTTTCCTTTCTTCTGATTAATTTCAGAAGACTTTCTGGACAAGGAAAGGATAATTCTAAAGTATTCAGAAGAGACAGGTTTTTCCTAGCTATGGGAGAGGGGAGAGGCTTAGGACAGGGCTTCAGAATAAGTTTTGAGGGTCATCAAAAATGGTAGAACAGGCCGGGCGCAGTGGTTCACGCCTGTAATCCTAGCACTTTGGGAGGC
Source organism: Pongo pygmaeus (assembly GCF_028885625.2). Lineage (NCBI taxonomy): Eukaryota > Metazoa > Chordata > Mammalia > Primates > Hominidae > Pongo > Pongo pygmaeus. Next base: position 107,506,833 of record NC_072381.2, read on the forward strand.
CGAGGCGGGTGGATCACCTGAGATCGGGAGTTTGAGACCAGCCTGACCAACATGGAGAAATCCCATCTCTACTAAAAATACAAAATTAGCTGGGTGTGTGGCGCATGCCTGTAATCCTAGCTACTTGGGAGGCTGAGGCAGAAGAATAGCTTGAACCTGGGAGGTGGAGGTTGCGGTAAGCTGAGATCGCACCATTGCACTCCAGCCTGGGCAACAAGAGTGAAACTCCGACTCAAAAAACAAAACAAAAGTAGAACAGGCAGCTTCAAAACCCCATCCCTCCTTTAGAGCAATGATTAAGCTGCAAGAACTGTCAGAATCTACTTTTTTGGAATTCTGGAATCTAATAATAAAAAACCTGACAACAACCTGAGGAATTCTTTTCTTTTCTTTTCTTTCTTTCTTTTTATTTTTCTTTTCTTTTTTTTTTTTTGAGAAAGAGTTTTGCTCTTGTTGCCCAGGCTGGAGTGCAATGGTGCGATGTCAGCTCACCACAACCTCCGCCTCCTGGGTTCAAGCTATTCTCCTGTCTTAGCCTCCCGAGTAGCTGGGATTACAGTCATGCGCCACCACGCCAGGCTAATTTTGTATTTTCAGTAGAGACCGGGTTTCTCCATGTTGGTCAGGCTGATCTCGAACTCCCGACCTCAGGTGATCCTCCTGCCTCGGCCTCCCAAAGTGCTTGGATTACAGGCCGGGCGCGGTGGCTCACGCCTGTAATCCCAGCACTTTGGGAGGCCGAGGCAGGTGGATCACAAGGTCAGGAGATTGAGACCATCCTGGCTAACATGGTGAAACTCCATCTCTACTAAAAATACAAAAAATTAGTTGGGCGTGGTGGTGGGCACCTGTAGTCCCAGCTACTCGGGAGGCTGAGGCAGGAGAATGGCGTGAACCCGGGAGGTGGAGCTTGCAGTGAGCCGAGATTGCACCACTGCACTCCAGCCTGGGCGACAGAGCGAGACTCTGTCTAAAAAAAAAAAAAAAAAGTGCTGGGATTACAGGCATGAGCCACCGTGCCCCGCTCAACCAGAGGAATACAGTGGCTCACACCTGTAGTCCCAGCTCTTTGGGAGGCTTAGGTGGGAGGGTCACTTGAGGCCAGGAGTTCAAGACCAGCCTGGAAACATAGCAAGATCCTGTCTCTAAAAAAAAAATAATTAGCTGGGCATAGTGGTGCCTGCCTGTAGTTCCAGCTACTCAGGATGCTGAGGCAGGAGGATCACTAGAGCTGAGGAGATGGAGAGGCTGCAGTGAGCCATGATCAAGCCACTGCACTCCAGCCTGGGCAACAAAGTAAGAACCTTTCTCAAAAACAAACAAACAAAAAAGAGCATTGTGACATTTTAAACTTACTTGCCTACCATCCTTCACTGCCCATCTTGGTGTCAGTGGGAACAGTGGCCCATGTTCCTGTGTGACTTGGTGGTGCCAGAGCAACAATTTGGATCTTATTCTCAAAGAATTATTATATGTTTCAACCTGTCCAGTGGTTTTCTGTAGGATTGGCTTTGGGGCTTGTCTTTGTTTTGGAACTTTCTCAGGTCTGCAGTGCCTCCCAGGCAATGTTTGTTGAAAACATTTAGTAGAAAATGTGTTAGCCACAATGGCCTTGGAAAAGGATAAAAGACAAGGCAAGCAACAGGCAGACCAAAAAGGCTGGGAAAGGAGATATATAGAAGAATAAGAGTTTTAGAAAGCTCCTGTGTATATTGGGGAATCTACAAGGCCTTATGCACGCCCAGACTTGGACACATGCTAGAAAAACCCAGAGAAGACCCTGAGTTTTCACCTCTGGCTGACCTTTAGATTCCACCCAAGCAGGAAGTTAAGGCTAAGACAGAATTATAAATGGCCTGGCAAAGTGTTGACACTTACACATAGCCGATCTGCAAAGATCAGGAGAGTATTTTCTTTCTTTTTTTTTTTTTTTGAGACAGAGTTTCACTCTTGTTGCCCAGGCTGGAGTGCAATGGCGCAGTCTCGGCTCACTGCAGCCTCTGCCTCCTGGTTCAAGGCATTCTCCTGCCTCAGCCTCCCAAGTAGCTGGGATTACAGGTATGTGTCACCATGCCCAGCTAATTTTTTGTATTTTTAGCAGAGACAGGTTTCACCATGTTGGCCAGGCTGGTCTCAAACTCCTGATCTCAGGTGATCCACCCATCTCGGCCTCCCAAAGTGCTGGGATTACAGGCATGAGCCACCGTGCCCAGCCTCAGGAGAGTAGTTTTCTTGTTCCCTTTTTGTTTTCTCCTTCCTCCAATTCCACCCACTTTTTGGCTCTAGATAATGAGACTAACAGCTGATTTCTCAATAGAAGCCACGGAGGCCATAAGGTTGTGAGATGACATATTTAAAGTGCAAAAAGAAAAAAATACAGCTGTCAACCAAGAATTCTATATTCAGCAAAACTATCCTTTAAAAATGAAGGAGGATAACAAAAACAAACAAACAAAAAAAGGCCAGGCTCAGTATCTCACACCTGTAATCCCAGCACTTTGGGAGGCCAAGGTGGGCGAATCACAAGGTCAGGAGATCAAGACCATCCTGGCTAACACGGTGAAACCCTGTCTCTACTAAAAATACAAAAAAAAAAAATTAGCTGGGCGCAGTGGCAGGCATCTGTAGTCCCAGCTACTCGGGAGGCTGAGGCAGGAGAATGGCGTGAACCCGGGAGGAGAGCTTGCAGTGAGCCGAGATCACGCCACTGCACTCCAGCCTGGGTGACAGAGTGAGACTCTGTCTCAAAAAAAAAAAAAAAAAAAAAAAAGGAGGAATTAAGGTAACCCAGATAAACAAAAGCTGTAAGATTTCATTTCTAATAAATGGTAAAGGGAATCTTTCAGGTTGCAAAGAAAGGACATTAGGTAGAAACTAGAAGCCATACCAAAAAACAAAACAAAAACAAAGAACACCAGTAAAGGTAATTACAAAGGTAAATATAAATCCAGTATTATTGTATTTTTGTGTTGACACCCCTCTTTTTTTCCTATACTATTAAAAGACAGATGCATAATGCCATAATTGTAAATCTACGTTAATGAGCACACAATGCATAAAGGTGTATTTGCTACAAACAATAACAACATAGAGCTGCATAGGAGTAGAGTTCGTATACTATGAAAGCTAAGTTGGTATCAATTCAAAATAGGTTATTATAAATTTAAGGTATTATTCATAATGCCCAGGGTTACCACTAAGAAAATAACTCTAAAAAATACAGAAAAGAGGCTGGGAGCAGGGCTCACACCTGTAATCTCAGCACTTTGGGAGGCTAAGGCCAGTGATCACCTGAGGTCAGGCGTTCAAGACCAGGCTGACCAAAATGGTGAAACCCCATCTCTACTAAAAATACAAAAAATTAGCCAGGCATGTTGGCGGGTGTCTGTAATCCCAGCTACTCGGGAGGCTGAGGCAGGAGAATCCCTTGAACCTGGAAGGCAGACCTTGCAGTGAGCCGAGGTTGCGCCATTGCACTCCAGCCTGGGCAACAAGAATGAAACTCCATCTCAAAAAAAAAAAACAAAAAAACCCAGAAAAGGATATGAGAAGGCAATCAAAACGGAACATTAGTTAAATCCAATGAGACATAAAAGAAAGCAGTAATGGAGGAATTGAGGAACAAAAAATAGATGTATAAAAAACAATGACAAAATGACAGAAATAAGTCCTTTTTCATCATCAGTAATTACTTTATATGGATTCAACTTCTCCAATTAAAAGGCAAAGATTGGCATAATGTATTTCAAAAATGAACCAACTTCATACTATCTACAAGACATTCACTTTAGATTCAAAGACACAAAAAGGTCAAAAGTGAAAGGATATAAAAGACAGCCCATGCAAATAGTGAATCTGGGGATGTTATGCTAATATCATACAAAACAGATTTTGAGTCAAAAAGTGTTACCACATGGCCAAGTGCGGTGGCTTGTGCCTGTAATCCTAGCACTTTGGGAGGCCGAGGTGGGCAGATAACTTGAGGTCAGGGGTTCGAGACCAGCCTGGCCAACGTGGTGAAACCCTGTCTCTACTAAAAATATAAAAATTAGCTTGGTGTAGTGGTGCATGACTGTAATCCCAGCTACTTGGGAGGCTGAGGCGCGAGAATTGCTTGAACCCGGGAGGTGGAGGTTGCAGTGAGCCGAGATCGCACCACTGCACTTCAGGCTGGGTGATAGAGCGAGACTCCGTCTCAAGAAAAAAAAAAAAGTGTTACCACAGACAAAGAAGGACATTATGTATTCATAAGGGTCTATCCATTGAGAAGATATAACAATTATAAACATACATTCCCCTAACAACTGAACTCCAAAATATATGAAGCAAAAATGAACAGAATTAAAGAGCAAAAAAGACAGGTTTACAATTATAATTGAAGACTTCAATACCTTACTTTCAAAAATTGATTGAACAACTAATCAGAAGATCAATAAGGAAATAGAAGACTGGAAGAATTTCATAAACAAACTAGACTAACAGACACCTACAGAACTCTCCACCCAACAACAACAACAGAATACATAGTCTCAAGAGCACATGGAACATTCTCCAAGACAGACCATATGTTAGGCCAGAAAGCAAGTCTTAATAAATTTTAAAAGATTTGAAGAGACAAATTGTCTTCTCTGGTCACAGTGGGATGAAAGTAGAAATCAGTAACAGAAGGAAAACTGGAAAATGCATAAATATGTAGAAATTAAACAACATACTCTTTTTTTTTTTTTTTTGAGACTGATTCTCGCACCGTTGCCCAGGCTGGAGTGCAGTGGTGAAGATCTCGGCTCACTGCAACCTCCGCCTCCCAAGTTCAAGTGATTCTCCTGCCTCAGCCTCCTGAATAGGTGGGATTACAAGTGTATGCCACCACGCCCGGCTAATTTTTGTATTTTTAGTAGAGATGGGGTTTCACCATGTTGGTCAGGCTAGTCTCGAACTCCTGACCTCATGATCCTCCTGCCTCGGCCTCCCAAAGTGCTGGGATTACAGGCATGAGCCACTGCACCCAGTCTAACAAAATACTCTTAACCAATGGATTAAAAAAGAAATCACAGGGTTCACGACCAGCTTGGCAAAACTCCGTCTCTACTAAAAATACAAAAATTGGCTGGGCGCTGTGGCTCACGCCTGTAATCCCAGCACTTTGGGAGTCCGAGGCGGGCGGATCACGAGGTCAGGAGATCGAGACCATCCTGGGTAACACGGTGAAACCCTGTCTCTATTAAAAATACAAAAAATTAGCTGGGCGTGGTGGCAGGCGCTTGTAGTCCCAGCTACTCAGGAGGCTGAGGCAGGAGAATGGCGAGAACCTGGGAGGCGGAGCTTGCAGTAAGCCGAGATAGCACCACTGCACTCCAGCCTGGCCGACAAAGCGAGACTCCATCTCAAAAAAAAAAAAATAAATACAAAAATACAAAAATTAAGCTGGGCACGGTGGCACATGCCTATAATCCCAACACTTTGGGAGGCCAAGGCAGGTGGATCACTTGAGGTCAGGAGTTGAAGACCAGCCTAGCCAACATGGTGAACCCCTGTCTCTACTAAAAACACAAAAATTAGCTGGGCGTTGTGGTGGACACCTGTAATCTCAGCTACTCCGGAGGCTGATGCAGGAGAATCACTTGAACCCAGGAGACAGAGGTTGTAATGAGCCGAGATTGCACCATTGCACTCCAGCCTGGGCAACAGAGCTAGACTCTGTCTCAAAAAAAAAAAAAAGAAAAAAGAAAAAAAGGCTGGGTATGGTGGCTCATGCCTGTAATCCCAGCACTTTGGGAGGCCGAGGCGGGTGGATCACGAGGTCTAGAGATCGAGACCATCCTTGCTAACACGGTGAAACCCCGTCTCTACTAAAAATACAAAAAATGAGCTGGCATGGTGGCCCGTGCCTGTAGTCCCAGCTACTTGGGAGGCTAAGGCAGGAGAATCGCTTGAACCCAGCGGAGGTTGCAGTGAGCTGAGACTGTGCCACTGCATTCCAGCCTGGGTGACAGAGCGAGACTCTGTCTCAAAAAAAAAAAAAAAAAATTTATCCGAGTGCGGTGATGGGCACTTGTAGTTCCAGCTACTCAGGAGGCTGAGGCAGGAGAATCACTTGAGCCCAGAAGGCAGAGGTTGCAGTAAGCCAAGATCGCACCACTGCACTCTAACCTGGGTGACAGAGCAAGACTCTGTCTCACACACACACACAAAGGAAGAAATCACAGGAAAATTAGAAAATACTTTGTGACATTGAGACAAATGAAACTGAAAACACAACCTACTCAAACTTAGGGGATGCAGAGTAAGTTGTGAGATGAGAGGAGATAGGAGGCCGAGGATGGAGCTAGAGAAAACAAACACTGCAGAGTCACTTTTTAACACTCAAGGCAGGTGGGGAAGATGAGAAGGAAGAGACGGGGCATGAGGAAGTTCTGTGGTTTTTGTCTAGGCTTGTCATTGTCCTCCAGCCAAAGACCACAAACTGTAATTGAATAAGCTGAGTTTATTACTGATTGCAGTGAAAAAGAACAGACAGTGGGAGAAACATGGGTTGTCTGAGTAAGAAGGTGTTAGAACCCATTGTAAGCTTTGTGCTTGGTGATTTGGGGGTGGCAAGGAAATGGAGGTTCACTGTAGATTGGAGACTGTCAGGAAACAAGGATAACTCTATGATTGGGTGCCTCAACAGATCTTATCTATAGGGACTGGTAAAGAAGCAGCTGTCATATAAGCTGGAAGAGGAGGATGTCTGGTATTTTCAGGGTTGCATGGTGACCTTGTCTTTATGCTTAGACAGAATTATGAAGTGACTTGTTTTACCTTACTCTATCATGGCCTTAGAGTGACTCTGTCTGATGTGCATATTCTGTGAGATTATCTATGCCTAATAGAATAATGTGACCTAGCTATAAGCACCAGACTAGCTTCCAACAACACTGAGGCCTAGCTGTAAGTGTCACACCAGTCCCTGCATATCATGGGCTACTTTCTTTTCTTTTTTTTTTTTTTTTGAGATAGAGTTTCGCTCTTGTTACCCAGGATGAGTGCAATGGCGCAATCTCTGGCTCACTGCAACCTCTGCCTCCTGGGTTCAAGCGATTCTCCTGCCTCAGCCTCCCGAGTAGCTGGGATTACAGGCATGTGCCACCATACCCGGCTAATTTTGCATTTTTAGTAAAGAGGGGGTTTCTCCATGTTGGTCAGGGTGGTCTCGAACTCCCAACCTCAGGGGATCCGCCCGCCTCAGCCTCCCAAAGTGCTGGGATTACAGGCGTGAACCACCACACCCGGCTGGGCTACTTTTTTCTTTCTCAGGCTGAACTCAATTTCTTGGGCACCTAATGAAAAAGGGTGATGATATTGACAGTAACTGGATGGGAGACAGGCTGGGGACAGGCAGGCCTTTCTGAGAGGTGGGCAGGACAGAGACAACCAAGCAGGACTGATTAGCAACTGCCAAAGGCAAAGACGGCAGCATCTCTCCAGGCACTTCCAATGTCCCTTTTAGTGCCTACATCTAACAGTGCTGCCCATCTGCCAGAGCCTTTTTGTGGCCTGGCTGGTGGCATGGGCAGAGGAGGTCACTGTGCACTCGCGGCAGACTAATTAATGGCTTTCATGCATTCATTCATCCAGACACAGTTCTTACATGTGAAATACTGAGTGGACTTTGAAGATGACTCAGATGCAGGCTTGCTCTCAAAAGCTTTGAAATGTGGTAGTTTAGACTCTGAACAACCTGATGGAGAGTTTAAATTTTTTTTTCCTGTCTGCGGACCACATGCTGTCTCTCTCTGACAACTTCTTAAAACAGTGTTTTCAAATTACAAGGATAGGCCCGGTGTGGTGGCTCACGCCTGTAATACCAGCACTTTGGGAGGCCAAGGCAGGCTGATCACCTGAGGTCAGGAGTTCGAGACCATCCTGGCCAACATGGTGAAACCCCATCTCTAGTAAAAATACAAAAATAGCTGGGCATGGTGGCAGGCACCTATAATCCCAGCTACTTGGGAGGCTGAGGCAGGAGAATCACTTGAATCTGGGACCACTTTGGAAAGCCCTGCTGCTTGACAGTCTCTCTCTGGCCAATTTCACCTACAGTCAGCAGTTCAACAATACCCTCTGCCTTGAGTATTGGAGCCCAGACTGACAGCCTGGATTCTATCTAGATAACTGTATAATGGATACTCTTACCTGGATATTCCACTGGCACTCAGTATTCACAGGGCCCAAACTGAACTCATCACGCCCCTTCTCATCCCACTAGTCAAATGTATTCCTCTTCCATTATTTCTCATCTTTGTGAGTGGACGCACTGTCTACTGTGTTAGCTAAAGATTAAAGGAGAGAGGGGAAGCCGGGTGAGGTGGCTCATGCCTATAATGCCAGCACTTTCGGAAGCTGAGGTGGGCAGATCATTTGTGGTCATTTGTGGTCATTTGTGGTCAGGAGATCGAGACCAGCCTGGCCAACATGGCGAAACCTGTCTAAAAGTAAAAAAATTAGCCAGGCGTGGTGGCACATGCCTATAATCCCAGCTGCTTGGGAGACTGAGGCAGGAGAATCTCTTGAACCTGGGAGGCAGAGGTTGCAGTGAGCCGAGATTGTGCCACTGCACTCCAGCCTGGGCAACAGAGCCAGACTGTCTCAAAAAAAAAAAAAAAAAAAGGATAGAGAGGAATCAAAGGTCAAAGATGAACCCCAGGTTTAAGCCTAGAAGTAGGGCCCACGTCATGGAAGTACAGTCTATGCAGTCACACAGGGCTCCACAGTTAGCACCCTTCACTTGGTTTGATGCTCTGCTGTTGCTATCTTGAAATTATTAATAATTTTTTAACAGATAGGGTCTCACTCTGTTGCCTAGGCTAGAGTGCAGTGGTGACATCATAACTCACTGTGGCCTCTATCTCTAAGGCTCAAGTGATCCTCTCACCTAGGCCTCCCGAGTAGCTAGGAGTACAAGCACATGCTTCTGTGGCCCTGCTTATTTTTTGTTTTTATTTTTTTGTAAAGACAGCTGTCTCACTCTGTTGCCCAGGCTGGTCCCAAATTCCTAGTCTTAAGTGATCCTCCCATCTCAGCCTCCCATAGTGCTGGGGTTACAGGTAGGAGCTACCATACCCAGGCAAATTCTTCATAATTTTTGAGCAAGAGGCCTTACATTTTAATTTTGCACTAGGTACCACAAACTTTTAGCCAGTCCTGCCTAGGAATCTGATGGTGACCTTAATATAAACAAGGAATTCAGCAGAAGAACAGGTCTGGCAAGAAGGTAAATTGGATTTTTCCACACTGAGCTGTCTGTAACTCAGGTCAGCCATGTGGAAAAGCCCAATGGGCAACTGGAAACACAGAAGATAGAAGATGGGCTGGGCACAGTGGCTCATGCCTACAATCCCAGCCCTTGGGAGGCCAAGGCAGGAGGATTGCTTGAGCCCAGGAGTTTGAGACCAGACTGGGCAACAAAATGAGACCCCATCTCTTCAAAGAATAAAAAATTACCTGGGCTTGGTGGCTCATGTTTGTTGTCCCAGTTACTCAGGAGGCTGAGGTTAGAGGATTGCTTGAGTCCAGGGGGTTGAGGCTGCAGTGAGCCATGATGATACTACTGCCCTCCAGCTTGGGCAACCCAACAAGACCCTGTCTCTAAAACAATTAATTAATTAATTAAAAATTTTAAAAAGAAGATAAATCATTTGAAGTGATACGTAAAGTCATGAAAATGGGTTAAATAGTCAGGAAAGAGAACACAGCGTGAGAACGAGGAAGGCGCAGGGACAGGACTTTAAGAACCAGCATTAGACCAGGTGCAGTGGCTCACGCCTGTAATCTAACCACTTTGGGAGGCTGAGGCAGGTGGATCACTGGAGGTCAGGAGTTAGAGACCAGCCTGGCCAACATGGTAAAACCTCACCTCTACTAAAAATACAAAAAAATTAGTCGGGCGTGGTGGCAGGTGCCTGTAATCCCAGCTAATCGGGAGGCTGAGGTAGGGGAATCACTTGAACCCAGGAGGTGAAGGTTGCAGTGAGCCGAGATCTCGCCACTGCACTCCAGCTGGGCAACAGAGCGAGACTCTGTCTCAGAAAAGAAAGAAGAAGAAGAAGAAGAAGAAAGAAGAAGAAGAAGAAGAAGAAGAAAGAAGAAGAAGAAGAAGAAGAAAGAAGAAGAAGAAGAAGAAGAAGAAAGAAGAAGAGGAAGAAGAGGAAGAAGAGGAAGAAGAGGAAGAAGAGGAAGAAGAGGAAGAGGAAGAGGAAGAGGAAGAAGAAGAAGAAGAGGAAGAAGAAGAAGAAGAAGAAGAAGAAGAAGAAGAAGAAGAAGAACCAGCATTAAATAGGTGGAAAGAAGGGGAAGAAAATCTCACAAGGCACAGCCAGAAATACTAAGAAAAAAACAAGACAGTAAAATACCGGGGAAACGATGAGTTTGGGAGGGAATGTAGGATCCCAGGGTAGGGAACCGGAAGCAGAGAAGTCAATTAGTGACAGAGCACTTGTTAAAAAAAAAAAAGACTTAAATCCAAGAAATTTTAATACATTTATTATTACTTTTAAACATTTACTCATTATAAGAATAATTTTAAAATTCTGCCATTCAGAGACAAATTCCATTAGCATCTTGGTATATTTCCTTCCAATCTTCTTTCTCTACGTGGTTTTCTTGCATATTTTTTCCCTACAAAAATTTTACAAACATTCTTCCCATCTGAATTGCCTCCACATTTTTAGTCAACAAATTTGAGACCATACTATACATATCGTCTCATATCCTACATTTTGAAACTTAACATAATATTCTGAGCATTTCTTATGCCATTAAAAAGCATTATTTATTGGATGCAAAGCATTCCAAAATGTATGATATCAGTTTTAAAACAACATGACAGAAAATTTAAAATACTTCTAAGTTTATGCCTATAATCTCACCCACACCATCAACTGATTTCACATTTTAGTGCTTCTTTTCAACTTCAGTCTTTAGGAACATTATTGCTTTTAGATAATTGAGGTAATAGGAAAGATATGGTTTTGAATATTGTTTTTCTTTCACATTATTTTATAAACATAGTTTCACGTTTCTTCATATTCTGATAGATGCAAGCTGTTCTGTGATGTTAGTTCAATGTTTGTTGTGATGTTAAATTCAGTAATTATCCATCAGTGGATTGTTTCCAGCTGTCTTTTTTTTTTTTTTTTTTTGAGACGGAGCCTCACTCTGTCACCCAGGCTGGAGTTCAGTGGCTTGATCTCCACTCACTGCAACCTCTGCCTCCCAGCTTCAAGCGATTCTCCTACCTCAGCCTCCGGAGTAGCTGGGACTATGGGCGCGCACCACCACGCCTGGCTAATTTTTGTATTTTTAGTACAGACAGGGTCTCAACATGTTGGCCAAGCTGGTCTCAAATTCCTGACCTCAAATGATCCACCCACTTCAGCCTCCCAAAGTGCTGGGATTACAGGCGTGAGCCACCGCCCCTAGCCTTCCAGCTTTCTATTATTTTAAGTCCCACTGACTTAATATGTGACTTAAAATATGACTTTCAAATATATATATATTTTTTGTTTGTTTCATTTTGTTTCCAGATGGAGTGTCACTCTGTCCCCCAGGCTGGAGTGCAATGGTGCTATCTCGGCTCACTACAACATCTGCCTCCCAGGTTCAAGCGATTCTCCTGCCTCAACCTTCCTAGTAGCTGGGACCATAGGAGCGGGCCACCACGTTCAGCTGATTTTTGTATTTTTAGTAGAGATGGGGTTTCACCATGTTGGCCAGGCTGGTCTCGAACTCCTGACCTCAAGTGATCCACCCACCTCGGCCTCCTAAAGTGTTGGGAATACAGGCATGAGCCACCTCACCTGGCCTAAAATATACATTTTAATAATGGTGACATAATTTGGTAGCCAAAGAAACTGCTTTGAATGTTCCAGGCTATTAGGCCATTGATGGGGAATTAAAGTAGGTTGAAATTTAATCAGTTGATATTACTTTGTAAAGCTAATTTTTTTTCCTTTTTGAAATGATTTAATTAATAGCTAACATATTTATTTTGCAACAAGCTACTTACAATAAAGGAATAATAGTCTATTTCTGTATTACTTGTGATTAACCTTTTACTGCAAATAACAAATGCCACTAAATGCAAGCATTTACAAAAGGTTTACAATCCAGTCTACAATCATCAGAAAACTGCTCTACAAATCACTGCTTTTAAAAAAAGTATTTAATCATTTTTTTAATTGACAAGTAAAATTGTAGATATTCACGGGGCAAATAGTGATGTTTTGATACATATAATGTATACTGATCAGATTGGGGCAATTAACATCCATCATCTGGAACATTTATCATTTCTTTGCATTGGGAACATTCAATTTTTTAAAAAAGCTGCTTTTTAAGGGGAAGAAAACCACACTTATTAATATTTTCTGTGTCTAGTCAAGTAATCTTTATATATAATTAACAGTCTCAGCTGGGTGCAGTGGCTCATCCCTATAACCCTAGCACTTCGGGAGGCCAAGGCGGGAGGATTATTTGAGCCGGGAGTTCAAGACCAGCCTTGGCAACATAGCGATAACGTATCTCAAAAAAAAAAAAAGCTGATGTGGTGACACATGCCTGTCATCCTAATTACTCGAGTGGGTGGATTGCTTGAGCCCAGGAGGTCAAGGTTGCAGTGAGCCATGATTGCACCACTGCACTCCAGCCTAGGCTGGACAGAGTCTTGCTCTGTCGGGATCTCTGCTCACTGCAGCCTCCACCTGCCGGGTTCAAGTGATTCTCCTGCCTCAGCCTCCCGAGTAGCTGAGATTACAGGTATGTGCCACCACACCTGGCTGATTTTTGTATTTTTAGTAGAGATGGGGTTTCACCACGTTGCCCAAGCTAGTCTCAAACTCCTGACCTCAGGTGATCCACCTGCCTCGGCCTCCCAAAGTGCTAGGATTACAGCCTTGGGCCACCTCACCTGGCCTTTTTTTTTTTTTTTTTTTTAATCTTCCCAGACACTGATAATAGACAGGCATCTTTCAAGCTGATCCCCACTCGAGTTTATAGGTGGTTTGACAGCTGCCTCTCCTCAACGTTGCATCTGTTATGATGGTTTAATTGTTGAGTCAGAGCCAGTGAACATTTATATTTCCTACCAACTACCTTGAAGTAAATATCTTGGGAGCTGCTGACCTGGAATGGTTGTGAGAAGGCTCCTGGCTTCTTCTTTGTCTCACTTAACATTTATTTTAAGGTCAAAGCAATATCTGCACACTACTTTCTCTTTGGTCCCCCAGATACAGTGAGCCCCTTGGTCCAGTCCTCTCCACGTCCTATATGTAGTTTCACCCCAGATCAGATTTTGTGTCTTGGTTCTCAGACCAAAACAGGAACACTGCATGATTGTTTTCTGGAGCCCATCCATCGTGGATGCCAGCCTTGTCTCCACGTAGGAGTTGAAGCTCCTTTTGTATTGTATTTCCTGAATCACCACTAAGAGAATACAGTCTTTTCTCATCTAGGCTGGGGATGTTGAAAATGCTCAGCCTTCTATAGATATTCTTAAGTTCTCATTAACACATTTCACAAAAGTAAATGAGTATTATTTGACATGGTTCAGATGGTGTTTTAATGGTCAGCATTTGAATAAATACTTGCATTATAATTTGTCCCTTTAAAAAAGTTGTAGCTGAATGTAACTTATTAAATGTTCAGTGGAATGTAAAAATATATATATATAAATACATACAGATTTTTTTTTTCTTTTGGATTATTTCAGTGGGTTGAATTCCTAAGTGAGACACTGGGTCAAAGCATACCAGCTCTTGCTAAGTGTTGCCTAAGTGTGTTTCTACAAGGATTATATCAGTTTACTTGGCCAGTAGCCAGGTGTGATTGCACCTGTTTCCCAAAGCTTTGACTGGCATTAGGTATTTAATTGCTGCTTGGCTATTAATTGGGACCACACTATACATACAGTCTTTAATTTGCATTTCCTTAATTACTAAGAAAGTTGAGTCTTTTAAAAAAATGTTTATTGTTTGTATTTCCTCTTAGGTGCCTACTCAATTCAAAGCAACAGACATATTTTGAGTGCCCACTATGTGCCAGGTAGTATGTGCTACCCTCAAGGATGAGTGACCTAGTGAAAATGACCATTTGGGATAGGGTGAGGGAACCAGAATAGTACAGAAAATATATGACTGACTGTCCTCCACAAGTAGAAGCACAATACTGGCAGGCAGTTTGGGCAAAGTTTTTTGAATGAAAGACAAAGAAGGAAGGGCCTGACTCTGAAATATATCAGGCTTTTGCAGGGCAAGTGACTTTAGAGCTAGAGCTAGAGTTAAGATTTGTCCAGGTGAGAAAATGATGTATAGGGGGAGAGGGAAAGATGCGTAGAGAGGTAAAGGGGTAAGTGTGTAGAGTTGTCCATTACGGCTACAATGAGGAATGCTGGGGCTGAGGGATGGTGGGATTTTGGCTGGAAATGAATGGTCAGGGCTAAACTCAGGAATCTGATCTTTGTCCTGAAGATTATTTTTGTTCTTAATGAGGAAGGACATGAGCTCATGTGTTTTAGAAAGACCTTTCTGGCAGCAGAGAGGCAGATTTGGAGACACTGGAGTGTATGAAATGAGCTTGTTTGTATCCTTAGCCATTTACCAAGGGTCGAAGATAAGACTATGAATAATATTTTTGTGTGGTATGCACATTAACCCTTTATCTGACCTACTTAAAGCAACATTTCAGGCTGGGCGTGGTGGCTCACGCCTGTAATCCCAGCACTTTGGGAGGCCGAGGCGTGTGGATCAACTGAGGTCAGGAGTTCGAGATCAGCCTGGCCAACATGGCAAAACCCCGTCTCTACTAAAAATACAAAAATTAGCCAGGCGTGGTGTCGCACGCCTGTAATCCCAGCTACTCTGGAGGCTGAGGAAGGAGAATCGCTTGAAGCCGGGAGGTGGAAGTTGCAGTGAGCCGAGATCGCGCCACTGTACTCCAGCCTGTGCAACAGGAGTGAGACTCCATCTCAAAAAGCAAACAAACAAAAAAAGAAGGTAAAAAAGTCACTTTTTTTGTAAATAATTACTGATGCTTACTCAACTCTTTACATTGTATAATGCTCTTTATTTATTTATTTTTTAATTGAGACAGAGTCTCACTCTGTTGCCCAGACTGGTCTTGAACTCTTGGCCTCAAGTGATCCTCCTGCCTTGGCCTCCCAAAGTGCTAGGATTACAGGCATAAGCCATCATGCCCCGCCAATGCTCTTTAACATATATTATTTCATTTGATCCTCATAAACATCCTTCTGAAGTAGTTATCTCCATTCTACAGATGAGAAAGCTGAGGCCATGATATGTTTGATGATGTCTTCGCCAAGGTTACCTAGGTAGTAAGTGGCAGAGATAAAATCTGAATAGAGGCATTCTGATGACCATGCCACCTCCAGAAGAAATGACAGGACTTTGTGTCCTATAGAAGAATATAACTTGACCTCACAATTTCTAGCCTGAGAAATTATATAAATAGTGGCTGGAAAAATCAGCCTATTTTGGAGGTAGATAACAAATTCTGTTTGGGGTGTGTATTGCTAAGGATGCTAGCAGAACATACCGGTAGAGATGTCCAACAGGCAGTTGGAAATAGGGAGAGAAGTTGGGTTGAGAACTCATAGACACAGCAGGCAGCTACTTGGCACCAGGTAATACAAGTGATTGGTGTTCTATAAACCTCCAAAGCCTGCTCAGTTATTCATCTGCTCACACCACCCCATGCTTACCGCTTCTTCCTCTATGTTGAGGCTTTCAGGAGGGCTACTGGGGGAAAAAAAAAACAAACAGTGACCGCACAAAAGATAGGCTTGGAGTATTTATACTGGAGAACAAAGAATGTCACTCAGGTTTACATGCCAAGGATTTCATCCATTCAATCACTTGTGCAACAAATATTACCTGGGTTATGCTCAGGGTTAGGAGAATGATGAAAAAAACAGACATATTCCAGCAGTGGCTCATGCCTGTAATCTCAGCACTTTGGGAAGCTGAGGTGGGCAGATCACTTGAGGTCAGGAGTTCAAGACTAGCCTGGCCAACATGGCAAAACCTGTCTCTACTAAAAACACAAAAATTAGCAAGGCGTGGTGGCACACACCTGTAGTCCCAGCTACTCACGAGACTGAGGTACGAGCATTGCTTGAACTCAGGAGGCAGAGGTTGCGGTGAGCCAAGATCAGGCCACTGCACTCCAGCCTGGGCGACAGAGCAAGACTCTGTCTCACAATAAAAAATTTTAAAAAATAGACATAGTCCCCGCATTCATGGAGCTCAAGAACTAGTAGGAAAAACAGGCATTGATCAAGAAATCACAAAAACAACTAATTATAAACTCTCATTGAAGAAAAGAATTACCATGCTCTGAGAACAGTTTATATAAAATAAGGGTAACAGACCAAGTCCAAGGGTCAAGGAATGTTTCCTCTAGCATATAATTTCTGAAGATTTTTCTTCTTCTTTTTTCTTTTTTGAGACAGAGTCTTGCTCTGTTGCCCAGGCTGGAGTGCAGTGACGCAACCTCCGCTCAGTGCAACCCACGCCTGCCAGATTCAAGCAATTCTCCCTGCCTTAGCCTGCCGAGTAGCTGGAATTACAGGTATCCACCACTACACCTGGCTAATTTTTGTATTTTTAGTAGAGATGGGGTTTCACCATGTGGGCCAGGCTGGTCTTGAACTCCTGACCTCAGGTGATCTGCCCACCTCAGCCTCCCAAAGTGCTGGGATAACAGGCGTGAGCCACTGCACCCAACCTTTTTTTTTTTTTTTTTGAGACAGAGTCTCACTCTGTCACCCAGGCTGGAGTGCAGTGGTGTGATCACAGCTCAGTGGCACGATCACAGCTCACTACAGACTTGACCTCCCTGGCTCAAGTGATCCTCCCTCCTCAGTCCCTGAGTAGCTGGGACCACAGGTGGGCGCTACCATGCCCAGCTAATTTTTGTACTTTTTGTAGAGATGGGTTTTCACCATGTTGCCCAGGCTGGCTCAAACTCCTGGGCTCAAGCAGTACCCCCACCTCAGCTTCCTACAGTACTGGGATTACAGGCGTGAGCCACCGTGCCCAGCCCCGATTGTTCTTCTTTCCCTCTTCCACATACACCTCCTCCAAGCCTCACCATTAAACCTCACAGGGAAAGACAATGTAAAATATCTTCACAGAGAAATCCAGGACTTAGTATATATTCTCTATATGCATTTGTAAACCTCCCATAATGATTCACCTTGCCATTTCCATGTGTCTAGTCCACAATATCATTTTATCTACATTATCTGGCTTGCATACTAATTACAACCTTGTGACATAAGCAGGCAAGTATAACTATATGCATTTTTTTCTGAAGTAGAATGTGACAAAGTTTAGGTAACTTGCCTAAAATCACATGGCTCATTAATGGGGGTGCTGGGACTTGAACTTGGGTCTTATAACACCTAGATGGCATTATTCTTGTAATATTCATTCTTTTATTTATTCATTCATCCATAAACATGTATTGATCACCTTTTGATTAGGTGTCAGGCTATATATGGAGCCATCAGGAACCACTGAAGGTTTTTTTGTTTTTTTTTTGAGACGGAGTCTCACTCTGTCGCCCAGGCTGGAGTGCAGTGGCAGGATCTCTGCTCATTGCAAGCTCTGCCTCCCGGGTTCACGCCATTCTCCTGCCTCAGCCTCCTGAGTAGCTGGGACTACAGGCGCCCGCCACCACGCCCGGCTAATTTTTTGTATTTTTTAGTAGAGACGGGGTTTCACGGTGTTAGCCAGGATGATCTCGATCTCCTGACCTCATGATCTGCCCGCCTCGGCCTCCCAAAGTGCTGGAATTACAGGCGTGAGCCACCGCGCCCGGCTGAACCACTGAAGGTTTTTAAGCAAGAAAGCAGAACTGTTTTCTGTATGAGCAAACAGAAAGTAGAGGTTTTCCAAGTGCAGTCTGAGACAACCTATAGGACCAGAATCTCTGCAGTTGAGGCTCAGGAATCTGGTAATCAGCCAGGTATAGGAACTCTTTTCTGATTGCAATGCAGTGAAGAGCAGAAGCACTGTATTAGAGAAAGAGGCAGTGCAACCAGGTAACGTGACCAGGTGAGAAGTGATGAGGTACAGAGACAAAGAGATGCACTTTTGAGTCACTTAGATGGCACTGATAGGACTTCCACTACACCCTCCCATAGACAGTGGCTGAGGTTCAGGAAATAGAGCTGGGGTTCCTACCTGGATCCTCTGGCTCTAGAGCTTTACTGCACATAGCCATTTATACCCACATCTTGATTTTAATTATTTTATATCTATGTTTCTTAGCACTTTTTGCAAATTTCCACCTTATCTCAAACTGCCCTCAGCCTTGTATTTCTCCTTCGCTTTCATAAAACCTAGGAAAGAAATAAGGGACAGCCAAGTAAAACTTTAAAAGTTTTAGAACATTTATTTCTTTGGGGCTGGTTACACAGGCGAGAAGGAAGTAGATTTGGTTAGGGAGAGAAAACAACAGGCCTTGGGGAGATACACTGGCTCTCCCCCTCCCTCAGCCCTAAGAGGCCTCCAGGAAACCTGAAGACAATAATTCCAGAAGCCCAGAGGGTGACCCCATTTCCTCTCTCCATGGTTATTACTGTCAGTCTGGAGCAGTTCAGGAATTCAGGAAACTATAAAGAAACCACAACAGCCTCAACAACCCAAACATCAACATCAACAACCTCAACAATAAAACTCCTTAAAATTCATCTCCTTCCACCCACTCACAACCGCAGACTCGAAGCTAGGAGGTGGAAGGGACTACAGAAGCTCTGCGCTGCCCAGGTTAGTATTTCCTCATCACAGGCCTGGGTTTCCCAGGATCTCAGGGAGCCTGGAAACCGACGCCTCTATTTCTGGGTGGGAGCACCAAAGCCTAAGGACACCTTTCCTCTCTCCTCACTGCTAAGCAGGTCAAGATTAAAGCAAACCGAGGCAAAGGCCACGGTTGACAGTGCCAAAGGAACCCGCAAGGCCGCACAGGACGGGGTGGACGTTTTAGGGGAGAAAAGCCTGGGTAAGTGGGCGGGCGATGGCCTACGACGGGACTCGGGGCGGGGTGTGCAAAACGCCTGGCAGGAGGGCCCTTGAGGATGACCAATCAGAATGCGGACTGCGTCCTAGGGGCGGAGCAGAGGCGTATCTTGGTCGAGATTGGATAGCGGCGGAGCGCAGGGAAAGGGTCGCTCGCCGCCCGGGCCGGCAGCTTTGCAAGTCCGCGTTGTGTATCGCAGTGGCTGCGCCCGGGATAGCTGGCTGCGCCGCCGCGCACGTGCCTAGGTCCGTCGCCCTCCTCCCTTTGCCCAGGAGTTCCTTCTGTCCCGGCTCTGTTCCGTCTCGCCCCGAGGTTCACTCCATCCTCGGCGCCCCAGCCTTTCGCCCAGCGCCTCCAAGCTTTGGACCTTCTGCAAAACTAGGTGGTCACAGCCATGAATGTCTCACACGAAGTAAATCAGCTGTTCCAGCCCTATAACTTCGAGCTGTCCAAGGACATGAGGCCCTTTTTCGAGGAGTATTGGTGAGACTTCGGGAGAGGGAAAGGCCATGCCAGGGCCCCGGGGCCGGGGCGCGAGGGGGTGGCATTGAATGCCCGCAATGATTTTCTTACAGAGCAGAGTTATGGGACTCCCTTGTACTGGCTTCACACTACCTTTGTCCGAGGTGCAGGTAGTGTGTGGCACCTCAAAGAGATTAGAGCTGAAAGCAAGCAAGCAGAAAGAAATAAGAGGATGAGGGAGAACGTGGAAACATACAGAAGTCAAAGAGAGCGTGTAGTGAGAACTGGTCTTGGAGGCGTGAGGTTGATCTGAAGCCTTACTAGATGACTTCCCTGTCCTTTGTGGCTGTGTGTGCGCGCGTGTGTGCACAGTCCAGGGCCCGGGGGACAGCCTGCCCTTTACAATTATCCCATCGTTCCCCAGGTGCTCCACAGTTCATGCTGTGGAGAAGGAGGCAAAGTCAGAGAGCTCTTCCAAGCTTTCCCCAGGAAGAGCTCTCTGGCTTTGCCCTAAAGCTCCCCAGAGGTTTTGGGGGCTGACTGTATGCTCCAACCAGTTTGCCATGCCCCAGCCAGGGAGAAGCTATTGCCACATTCTTCTTACACCACAGACCTGGGCTGCTTCTAGGAGCCCCAACCAGGGAGAAGCTATTGCCACACTCTTCTTACACCACAGCCCTGGGCTGCTTCTAGGCGCGGGCCAGACAGCCGTCACCCACTTCTAACCCCACTGAGAGAGCAATAATCACAGAAACCTTGGACATAGCTCCTGCCCTGTGCTAGATACTTTGTATACATTAATACCCCCAGGAGAGATGTAGTATTCCCCCTCTACAGATGAGGAAGCCAAGGCTCAGAGAATTAAGTTGGTTTGTCCAATGTCACATAGCTAGTAAGCGGCAGAACTGGGACTCCAACCCAGAGCACTCACCTGGAGAGATGAGTGGGCATTCCTCTAATCAGCACCCACCCATGAGCCCATCCCCTCTGC
This sequence comes from Pongo pygmaeus, assembly GCF_028885625.2. Lineage (NCBI taxonomy): Eukaryota > Metazoa > Chordata > Mammalia > Primates > Hominidae > Pongo > Pongo pygmaeus. The sequence continues at coordinate 107,527,363 of NC_072381.2, forward strand.
TTTCTGCTTGCCAGGGCGACCTCATTCCCCATAGCCCTGATCTACCTGCTTCTCATCGCTGTGGGGCAGAACTACATGAAGGAACGCAAGGGATTCAACCTGCAAGGGCCTCTCATCTTCTGGTCCTTCTGCCTTGCAATCTTCAGGTAAGACCCCATCCCACTCCCTGCCTCTTCTCTAGACCTTAGACCACCATTCTATCCCTTAAAGCTTTCCTGATTGCATCAACCTCCATCCTGTCCCCAAGTTGCCTTGTAACACTCTCCCCATCTCATTCTCAGCTTTAGTTCCCCTCCCAGCCTTCACCCTCTTCTGTTATATTATCCTGTTTTCCTTCTTTTTCAGACCGCTACCTGATGGTCTCTGCTTTGTCCCTCTTGCCTTCACAGAGTCTGTACTCGCAACTAATTTCTCCAGCCTCTAATACTCTCACCTCCTAACACCCTCTCTCAAGACCCTCCAATAACTTCCCCATATTTTCACCTGCAAACTCCTTCAGTCTTCCCCTATCCGTCTACACATCTCCTCCCAGGCTCCTAATCCCTCCCAAGAATCCCATTCCTTAACTCAACTTTCAATCCCATCCCTCTGCATTCCCTGATCTTTCTCCAGCCCTCATCTCCTCTAGACTACTGATTGGATCTGGATTGGCCTCAGGATCTCAGGAGCTTTGACCCACCCCTGGTGGACAGGTGGGGAGGTGGTAGAGCTTGGAACACAGTAACCTGGCCAAGCCAGGGGAAGGGTGGATTATTGGTGCCTGGGGATGACACTTATACCATCTTTCTTTGTCCCATTTCAGTATCCTGGGGGCAGTGAGGATGTGGGGCATTATGGGGACTGTGCTACTTACCGGGGGCCTAAAGCAAACCGTGTGCTTCATCAACTTCGTTGATAATTCCACAGTCAAATTCTGGTCCTGGGTCTTTCTCCTCAGCAAGGTCATAGAACTCGGTGAGTGGCAAAGCTTTGTCTCTCTGGTGCCTTGTGAACTGCATCCCTCCTCAGGGACCTCCCTTCACCCATCCCATGGAGGGTCCCTTTCCTACCCCTGGGTCCCAATAATACCTCTCACCCAAGCCCCTCTACAGATTCTCTGCCACAAAGACCCTCTTCCCTCCCCTGAGAATTTCTCCTGTGTCCCTACATCCAGTGCAGAGGGTGGTCCCAACACTGGCTGGTATGCCAACTATGACTCTCCATCTCCCAGGAGACACAGCCTTCATCATCCTGCGTAAGCGGCCACTCATCTTTATTCACTGGTACCACCACAGCACAGTGCTGGTGTACACAAGCTTTGGATACAAGAACAAAGTGCCTGCAGGAGGCTGGTTCGTCACCATGAACTTGGGTGTGCATGCCATCATGTACACCTACTACACTCTGAAGGCTGCCAACGTGAAGCCCCCCAAGATGCTGCCCATGCTCATCACCAGCCTGCAGATCTTGCAGATGTTTGTAGGAGCCATCGTCAGCATCCTCACTTACATCTGGAGGCAGGATCAGGGATGCCACACCACGATGGAACACTTATTCTGGTCCTTCATCTTGTATATGACCTATTTCATCCTCTTTGCCCACTTCTTCCGCCAGACCTACATCAGGCCCAAGGTCAAAGCCAAGACCAAGAGCCAGTGAAGGGTTGGAGAGAACAATGAAGCTCCAGGCTCTCTCTTCTCCAGGGCACCAAGAGGCTGGGCTTAGTTTTGGGAGAATGATTAGGTTGCCTTACCTGCATGATTTCCCCAGAGGATGTGTGACCCAAGGTGGCTGGAATTTTTGACAGACAAGAAGGTGTGGTCTGTTACTTTGATGTTTCTGTTTTTAATGTGAAGGCCAAGCAGGCCCTGGGATGGGAGTGGGGTGGAGGAGGGTCCCAAGAGCTGATTATTTAATTTCTATCCAGAAATCTTTCTTCTTCTTGCTCTATTTTTTAAAATTAAAGATTTCAACAAAATTTTGAGAGTTGGGGGATTTAGGGGGAAAGAGGGCTGCTGTGATGGCAGGAGGCTGCTACCAAGGGGATGATCTGCAGGTGGGATGCCTGAGGGTATGTGGAAGGGTGAAAGGCACACACACAGACACTGAAAGAATCCTAGGCCTGGTAGGTACTTAACAAATGTCTGTTACAGACCAGAATTTTATTGCTGTTAGAGACCCAAGCCCCTCATAGGAACAGTGAGAAACAGGTGCAGAAAGGCGGAGTAACTTTATCTGAAGTCATAGGCTCCCTGAATAGCAGAGCTGACACCTACAAGGAAGCGTTGGAGACCAGATCGACCAGCTAGCCTCCCTGAGACCACGAGGTGGCGCCGCAGCACCGGCTGTGGCCGATGCCAGCCAGGTAGCTGGTTTCCCACGTCCCCCGCACGCACGCACCTCTTTGCTGCAGGAATCCCGGGCTGCCCCGACATGGAGTAGGGGGGGGTGGTGAGTGGGACTGAATCCCTAGAAGCCTGGACCCTCACTTCGTTCCTGTACATCCAGCTCGCCTGTAGACAGTGGGGGAGGATGAAGGGAAGAGGACTCAACCGCAACTCTGAATCATCACGCCTTCGACAGTCCGCGCACGTTTATTTCATTTATCTTTGAAAACGAGGGAGGGGAAGCCTGGAGAAGGCGGGATGGGCCAAGGGTGAGTTGGCCCCTGGGGAGCTGGTCCCTGTTCCTGGCTTTAGTCCCAGGGGCGCGGTCTGTGTGTAGGGCCCAGTCCACCCCTCAGGGCTGGGAGGGGAAGGCCCTCTCCTGAGCCGGCGCCCCCCAGCTGCCCAAACACCCCTTTCAGACCCTGGGGCGGGAGCAAGCCAGTCAAAATGACCCCAGTCCGCGGAGGCTGTGAATCGTTGCCCCCGCCTTCGGGGATGATCTACGGGCGGGGCCGCTCATACGGGCCTTTCCACGGCGTACTGGCATGGACTAAGGTTGGCTGCCGGGGGCGGCCCGTGCACAGCGGGGTAGCTGAAGGAAGCGTGCTGTTTGGCTTTGAGCCGCAGGCTGGCCAGGCTGGAGTTACACGGGTCCCGATAGACGTAGGGGGAAGAGGCGGCAGCCGCGGCGGCGGCGGCGGCCGAGGCATAAGGGCAGGACACGGCCCCAGAGGACACGGCGGCCGGAGCCAGCCCGGGGGGACCCCCGCCCAGGCCCTGCAGGGCCCCAGGCCCTGGCACGGTGCCCGGGGCAGCCGCGGCGGAGGGCACCATGGAGGCGGCGATGGAGCTGGGTGGCGAGAAGACAGGCTGCGAAGCCAGAGGCCCCACGTTGACCGAGTTGAAGGCGAATGGAAAGGTCTTGGCGGCGAGCGGCGGGGCAAGCGCCTTGGGCGGCCAGTTGCCGTACGAGTAGCCGGGGTACACCTCCTCGTAGGGCGGCACCAGCCCCCCGAGCGGCGCCGCGAAGCTGCCTTTGCACAGCTCGGCCTGCTGGCTGCGCTCGCGCTTCCGCCATTTGGCGCGCCGGTTCTTGAACCACACCTGCGGGCACGGGAGAAAGGAGGTCAGGGCCCGGGGCCGGGTCCCAGCGGCTGGAGGGCGGGCCACCCCTACGGGGCTTCCAGCCGGGGCCCTGCGGTCTATAAACGAGATGAGGTGGCTGGAGACAGGGTGGGAGGGAAGGAGCGCAAGGAGTCCGGGGTCGGAGAACAGAAGGCGCGGGCGGCAGGACCGAGTCATCTGCGCCAGGGTCTGGCGTAGGATGGGGTTGAGGAGGGGTGGTGAGGGGAAGGAGATAGGGTGTCAGGGCCGAAGAAGCGCGCGGTCCGAGTAGTAGGGAGCAGTGGGAGCAGAGGCTGGAGGTTGGCGGGCAAGAGGCCGCGTGGGGCTGCGGCCGGGAGCCAGGGTCCAGGGTCCGGGGTCCGGGGTCCGAGGGACGGGGCAGGTGGGGTGGAACCGCTGGCCGCCGGGTCGCAGGCTGAGCGCGGAAGGCCCGCGCGAGTGCGAGTCGCGGGTCTGGAGAGCATACCCGCACGCGGGCCTCGGTGAGGTTGGTCCACACGGCGATCTCCTCGCGCGTGCTCATGTCGGGATAGCGGTTCCTCTGGAAGGTCGCCTCCAGCTCCTGTAGCTGCTGGCTGGTGAAGTGCGTGCGCTGCCGCCGCTGCTTCTTTTTCAGCGAACCGTCCTCGGGGGAGCCGCCGGGCAGCGAAGCCGAGGCCTTTTCTGAGTCTGGGGGCCAGGGTGGGGGCAGGTCACAGGGCGCCCAAGCCTGCGCGGATTCTCCGGCTCGGGCACCTCCTAAGCCACCCACTGGCTCCCACCGAGGCTGCCCAGCCTGGGTCCCACCCGCACTGGGGATGAAGCTGTTATCTCCTGCACCCGCGGAAGGGGGCGCGCTTACCGCTGTGCTCCTGGCCCTTGCAGCCGTGCTCTGGGAGCTGGGGGTGCGGAGTGCCCGCGTCTGACAGCGACAGGGCAGGGCTCCGGGCCTCTGCCTCGCTGAGCAGGCCGAACTCCATGGAGGGAGGGCTCTGGAGGCGAGAGAAGACACAGACCAGGGTAATGGGGGTAAAATCTCCGGCTTAGCTAGGTTCCAGCAGCGTTTCCCCGTAAATTCCCTGCCGCCTTTCTCAGCCCCAGCCATAAAGCTGGGGCTGCGTGGGGCTCCTTAGGATAGAATCGGGAAATAGCAGCCTAAGGACGCAGAGGTGCATGCTGAGAGGTTCTCTGCATAGATATATAAACTAGACTTTGTTTTGTTTACTGCTGGGAACTAGAACTGTGCCAGGTATACAGCTGGGGTTCAATATTTATTGAATTAATAAAAATGTAGACTATAGGCCGGGCGCAGTGGCTCACGCCTGTAATCCCAGCACTTTGGGAGGCCAAGGCGGGTGGATCACCTGAGGTCAGGAGTTCGAGACCAGCCTGGCCAACATGGTGAAATCCCGTCCCTACTAAAAATACAAAAATTGCTGGGCGGGGTGCCACTTGCCTGTAATCTCAGTTACTCGGGAGGCTGAGGCAGGAGAATCGCTTGAACCTGGGAGGCAGAGGTTGCAGCGAGCCGAGATGGTGCTACTGCACTCCAGCCTGGGTGACAGAGCAAGATGCTGTCTCAAACAACAACAACAAAAAAATCTACACTATAGCACACTACATACCCTATACTACATCTGCAAAAACTTAAAATCCTTCTCACCTGAAAGCTCAGTATCCCCCTATACTCATACATGGTCCTCAGCCAATCATACCTGAGACACAGACCAGATGTCTGTTACCCACTCTCCTTAGGACAGATTGTATTTTGAACCAGACCTGATATTTCTCCCTTAAGAATAATGCGTACTTACTGTGAGCCTTTACCTCATTCTCTCTCCCCTCGCAAGAATATGTCAAGTATGATCATCCTTTTTCTGCTGAGGAAACTGAAACTTGAAGGAACTTGATGAGGCTCACAGAGCTTGTAAGCAGTGGATTGAGATCTGAACTAGGTCTGTGAGACTCCTAATGCATTTTCTTTGTTTGCTTTTTATTTTTCTTTTATTATTATTTTATTTTTCTGATCCAGTCAACTCAGAACGCTTGTTTTCTCACACTGTACTTTCTGGGGCCTTCCCTCGAGATTCGCTCAGGGACTCAGCTGCGGTTCTAGCCTGGCCTTGCTTGGGTCGGCTTCAGCTAGGGCAGCACTGCTTTGGTCTGTTTCGTTTATGATTTCTTTGTTTTTTTTTTTTTTCCTTCTTTTTTTTTTTTTTGAGATGGAGTCTCGCTTTGTTGCCCAGGCTGGAGTGCAGTGGCATGATGTCGGCTCACTGCAACCTCCACCTCCAGGGTTCAAGCTATTCTCCTGCCTCAGCCTCCCATGTAGCTGGGACTACAGGCACGTGTCACCATGCCCGGCTAATTTTTGTATTTTTGGTAGAGACGGGGTTTCACCATGTTGGCTAGGCTGGTCTTGAACTCCTGATCTCAGGTGATCCGCCTGCCTCGGCCTCCCAAAGTACTGGAATTATAGGTGTGAGCCGCCGTGCCCGGCCTGTTTTGTTTATTATTTCTGAAGAGATTTCATTTGAAAGAAGGTAACAAGATCAAACATAAGTGTAAAAACCACTGGGTGCTTGGGCTGGGCCTGGTCTCATGCCTGCACAGACATACACTGCATCCCACCAGTGACTGCTCCACTCATGGACGGCCTCTACCAAGCCAGCTCCAGGCCATAGGCAGGAGCTTCATAAGACCACCTTCCCACTCATACTTTCTTTCCCAAATGTAGCCTCACATTGCCCAGGAGCCTGCCTGGTCCTTCTCCAAGTTTCCCCCGCAGGGTCCCCTTTTCTGCCTGCTCTCCCAGGACCCCTCTGTTGGGAGGAAGGGAAATGGGCAATACTGGGGCTCAAGACTCTGGGTGCCTTTTGGTTGGAGGAGAACAGAAGGAGGCTAGGGACAGAGGGAAGGGGTAGAGAGCTGAGTGGGAGGGGCCTCTCTGCCCCTCTCACCCCTTCCCCATTAACAGGGGCTTAATGCAGGCTGCACGGGATGGCATTAATGTGGTGGATTAGATTGAGATGTGTGTCACTTGGCTGCTCTGGATTTATTAGGAGCCTTTCTCAGGGAGGTGCAGATGGGCAGCGGCCTGTATTTGCACATGGTAATGCCCCCTTCAACAGCTCAGAGATCACAGCTGTGCCCCCACTCCCCACCCCACCTCTCAAGCCAGGTTGGGAGTGGAACCGAGGTCAAGGCAGGAGGTTGAGAAAGAGTCCCTGCTCTTTCCACAGGCAGAGGGGTCTAGATCTTGGACCTTTTACTGGATGTGAAGAGACAGGGCTGGAGGGAACCCAGGACAGGAGAAAAGTCAGGCCAGAACTGGAGGTGTGCTCAGCTTACTTCCCCTTCCAGGTCAGGTCAGGTCAGGGGGTTTGGAGCTGGAAAACTTTGGCCAACAATGCTCTGATGGAAGGGAGATGTCCCTGAGAAGGAACTATTGTAGCCTTGGCTGGGAAGATGAGGGAGGAAGGGTTAGAACTGAGAGCTGGAAAAAGTGGTGCTCTGAAGTCTCCCCTTACTTCATACCCCTTACTTCATACCCAAGATGCCCTTGAAATGCAAATCATCCCCCTGACTTTTCCAGAGGCCATGGAAGCAACACGGAGCTGGGAAAAACCCAGAGAGGGGTTTACCTGTGGGAAAAGCAGTCCCACCCTTGCCACCTAGCCTTCCAGTCAGCTTTGGCTCCAGACTTTCAGTTTTCCAAATTACCCTGCCCCCGGCATTCCATACCTGCATCTTGCTTTCACTCTATTTCAGCAGAGGGAGGCAGGGTGAGAAGGGATATGGGCGAGGAAAAGCCGAGGCCGAAAGCCGAGTTCAGGCTGTGTGTTCCCAGAGACAGACAGACGCATGTGCAGACACACACAGGCCCCCACTCAGACATAATAAGCACTTGGACTTGGAGCTAGGGGCACACAAACACACACTCTCCCACACACGTGCTGCCACATCCAGGCAGACAGACACGTACCGTCACACTGTCTCCTCTCTGTGACAGGGACAGCTGCTGGGGCTGTTTTGGAGCTAGCCATTATTACCCTTCCCCCACCCCCCTACCGCCTGCCTGGCCCCTCTGAACCTCAGTTCTCAGTCTCAGGAGCTAAAGACTCTGTGTAGGGGAGGAGCAGGCCAAGGGGCCAGGGGAGTTTTCTGCACTGGATGCTGCTGAGTGAGGAGAAGGCATGAGAATGCTGGAGCTAGAGGATGGGGTGGGGAGGAGGGGCAGAAAGTACCCAGGCCCCTCTCAGGAAAGTCATCTGGTATAGCCCAAAGAAATTAGGCTTGGAGTCAACAGATCTAGATTCACGTCCTGGCTCTACAACTTACTAGCTGTGTGTCCTCAGCAAGTTACTTTACCTCTCTGAGCATATTTCTTCATCTCCGAAAGGAAGTTCATGATCCCTTCCCTACTTGCCTTCAGTGTTGTTATAAGGTTTAGATAAAAACATAAACATGTAAATATGAGTAGGGATAAAACTCTACCTGAGTAGGTTTTTTTCTCACTCATTAAACAAATGTTTATTTAGCACATTCTATGAGCTGGGCGTTGAGTTAGGCACTGAGGGTGGAGTGGTGGCTAAGATCTCATCCCTGTGTCTGCCCTTCCTTGAGTGGGTCATCTGCCCAGACTGTATCCTCCAGTGAAGTGTTTCCCTGGTGAATGAAGGTGAGTACGCTGCATTGCCGAGAGATAGGCAACACATGCTGTGAACACTCTGTCCTGAGCATAGATGACCCAGTCAACAAGGTAACACCAAAATGGGCAGAGTAACCCAAGCTGGGAGCCACTTTGGGGACAAGGGACTGGTGAAGGAAAGAATGAAGCCTTTAGGCTCTTGCATGGGCTAGTAACAGCAGAGAGAGGAGCCACGGCTGAGAAGGGACCTGACTGTGAAACTGAAGAGAGAAGGAAAGAACAGTAAAGCCAGGCAGGCAATAGAGAGATGGAAGGGTGGGGGCATAGACCTCTAGCCGACTCACGTCCGGGTGGGCTGGTCAGGCAAAGGCTGGGGGCGCCAAGCTGTTGTCTGAGCTGGAGACAGGCTGGCTGAAGATTAAGCTCCCCCAAACTGCTGGAGGTCAGGAAGCTAGGGAGTTGGGACTGAGGCCAGGGACTTCGCCTCACTCAGTGGATAGGGAAGAACAAGCAGGAGGTCTGGAAGCTGCAGGATTGGTTGATGCTAGTAAGAAATGCCCAGGCAGGGACAGAGAGAGTCAGGAGATAACAGTGATGGTGAGTCCAGCTCTGGAAGGGGGCTGCCAGCCCCACTCCTAGCCTTTTTGCCACACCTTGCTAGGGATGTGAGGGATGTGTGGCCCAGTCCCACTGGTATCAGGGTGGAAATCCCAGGCCCAGGGAGTACAGAGGGCCTACAGGTATGCTCTGATTCTGTAGTACAGGCTGGAATTACAGGAAGCCTGGTCATGGACTGCAGCAAGAATGAAATATCCAGGACATATGAAGGTGGAGAGCAGATCTCAAGCCAGGGAGGCCACAGTGGGGAGGCCATGGTTTCCAAGAGACACAACCCCATGGCAATAAGTCAGCTGTCATGTGGACCCACTTAAGTCCTGAAGCCAGAGAGGTAGACCAGGGACATAGTGAGAGCCCACAATCGGTTGCAATATTAATGCCTGAGGCTGGAGGCATAACCTGGAACTCAAATAGGAGAAAACCTTTCTCTTTCAGGGGCTAAATGGAGAGGAGCTGGAGTTGTGATGTTTTCATCTTATAAACATGAAACTGAAGTGAGGCCCTTAAGTGGACATGGCCGCATGTTCATTAGGAACGCTGAGCACCCAGACTCTATGGTTTGCTGAACTGCAGTGTGCAAATGGGAGCAAATCGAGACACATTTGCAGCAAAGATTTGAAGCACTCAAGTTATTAAGGGACGAATCGGGGATCAGAGAAATGACTCCACAGTCTTCCTGCTCTTCCTTGCTTCCTTCCTTCAGCAAGTATTACGTGTTAAGAGGGATCCCAAGAACAATAAGGCAGAGACCGTAACTTGTAGGAGTCTGCAGTGTAGGGAGGCAAACAGAGCACAGGATGGAAAGATGGACTGCATGGGTCTGACTCCCAGACTGTGGGAGATCAGAGAGAGGGAAGCCCATGGAAGGTGGTACCAAGTGTTGGGGGCTCAGAGAATATAGGCATGTGACTGAATTGGGAGTTCAAGAGGCAGAGAAGGGGTATGGCATTCTAAATAATCAGCAGTGTTGGGAATAAGCTGGCAGGCTGGGAGGGCAGTGGTGAACCTAGGTTAGTCAGAGTCTCAGTGTAGGCCACGGGAGATCTGCAGAGAAATGAGTCAAACCGAGGGGGCCTCCAATGGGGGACAAGGGGCAGTGGTTCAGATTTGACAAAGTCTAGGCTACAGTATGTCCAGCTTTTTCATCAAAAACCCCTAAGATTCACACTGAGCAACAGACCTGAATAAAGAAAAAAACCCTAAGACCAGTCAAAAACAACATCTACTAGAAAACAGAAGCATGACCTGAAACAGCTGCCACTAGTATAAAATTGTTTTGAGGTCGCCAGCTTTATGTTAAAAATGCAAACAAATTTTTCATTCTATTCCATACTTTAGTCATGGAATATAAAATATTTTAATATAAAAATAAAGCTTTTTTAATATAAAATAAACCCCCCAATCTTCAAGTGATATCACCACACCAGGAAGATGGGCCCTGTTTAGACTGTGTGTCATGCCTCCTCCACTCCTGTACTGCCCTCCTCCCACCCCACCCCACTATGAGAAGCAATGCACCAAGCAGTAGGGGTCACTGGAGGCTTGTAGCCAGGAGTGTGACAAAAAACAGCATCTTTGTAACCTTTATTTGACCATGGTGAGCAAAAAGTGTTGGGCAGGGAAGAAATAGGAAAGGAGAAACTATTAACTGAAAGGTGTAAAAAAGGCCCCGGGGCAGGACAATGGGAAAGGAGAGATAGAGTTTTGAAAGTTATTCCTCTCTGTCTTCCCCCAACTCTTACCCCACTGATGATCTTTTCCTTTTCCTCCCCATCATTCTTTTCATGAGTCCCTGGCGGTGGCCATGGACACCCTAGACACCCCAAAGCTCAGGACCTAATGGATCCTTCAGGTTAGTCTAGGAGGCATCATTTAGTGTGAATGGAGAAGAAAAGTTTCTACTGGCCCCATCCTTCAGTCACCACAAGTCAGCTCTAGCCTGCTGCGTTTGCCCTCCCGTTCTGAACCCGAGTCCTGGGCCAATGTTCCCATCCCTGAGCAGGAGGCAGGCAGAGATATTTGGCCTGGTAGACAGGCTAAGCATTTGGGGAGCTCCCCAGAGTTCTCAGACGGGGGCAGGGGTAGTGGCCAGCATCTGAAGTCCGCGATAGGGTGGTCCATCTGTCATTAAGATCCCTCCTATGGCTGCATCAGGGATGTGATTAGGCTGCTCTAAGTCTCAGCCCCACTTTTCCAAACAAAGATTCTGCAGCTTGGGCATAATAATAGCAGTGCTTCTTATTTCTATGGTGCTCCTTCATTTGCAGAGGGCCTTCACAGACATAATTTCATTTAACTCACACAACTGCCCTGCATGGCAGGAGTACCTATCCCCATTACACCTCTAAGAAGGCAGGATGCAAGGTTACACAGTTTGAAGAGATTCAAACCACCTAGTTCTGCTCTTTCCATGCCTCACTCCCTCCACCCTGTAGCCATTTGTGACTCTGACATGTGCTGATCCTTCCAAACCCTGAAGGATTCCATTTCTACTTCCTGCCTCTACTGTCTCTCTGGAAATGAGCTCTGGAAGTATGCTGCCCACTGTGTGCCAAAGAACATTTTTCTATTCATCCTGAGCTTGCATCACTCCAGTTCTAAAAGGCCCCCTCATCTCCAGTTTCAAGATTTGGGGAGCAAGCAATTCTGCATATCTAGGTCTTTTATTATGCTGTAGATTTCCATCCTGTCTCACCTTCCAGAGGACTAAACTTTGAAATTTGCTCTCACCAGCAACCCCTGGCTCCCCATTCTGCCATTCATTCTCTGACCCTACTCTAGGCCCATGACATTCTCCCTAAGAGCCAGTGACCAGGCATGCATTCAGTTACATGACTTTATGCAAGGGTGGGAAAAGGTTCTGTCTTTTGTTTCCAGTCACCTTCATTATGATACCACCTCTTTGGCCTTTTTGGCAAAAGCCAACTTTGAGCTAAAGTCTTCAGGGAACCATCTGTAATGCTTTCCCTATTCCTTTCCTGACACAGAGCCCTTCATTTCACCTATAATTTCAGTGATTTTATGGGAGCACAGCAATGGGAGCACAAGCCCCTGAAAAGTGCGTCAGAATGTGATGGGGATAATTGTGGTGTGTCTTTATATTGATCAAAATAGGGCAAATGAAAAAAAAAAAGTTGAGAATCCTAGGCCAGTAATAAGCAAACTTTAGAACTGAGGAATGGACATGGGAGTGTGGGGAATACATATTGTATGTCACTCACAGGTGAAGGGTAAGAAAGGTTGAAACCGCTGTTTAGATTACTCATTGCTAAATACAATGCCTTGCACTTGTCCTTGTGAAAATTCAGTCCCCAGCTGGGCTATCTTGCTCACTTATATGGACTCGTTCTCCCTGTTCTGTCCTCTTCAGCATAATTGAGCTGTGGTTAGAATTGGGGTCAGGGTGGATGGTCACTGTATGGGCCCAGCAAAGTCAGGGCTGTATCCCAGCTGCAGGGAAAGTAAACCCGGATGTTAGGTAGGGCCAAGACATCCTTCCCAACTAGACTGAGAGGGCCAGATAGCCCCCTGTTGGACTCCAGAGTCTGGATTCCATGAGCCTCCTTCCCACCTCCGCTCAGCCACCAGGGTGGTGTTGGGACTGGTAGGGCTGAGGAAGCAAAAGGGAAACAGGACCACAGGGATTGCTTTGCTAGTGGGGCTGTAGGTTTCTCTTCTGGCCTGGGCTCCTGCCCACTGTAGGGAAGGAGCCATTGGTCGGCTGATACTCCAGCAAGGAGTCTGGGGGGTGTCTGGTTAATTGTATTGGAATTAGGGGGCAACTGAGGCTGCCAGGGGCTTGTGCCCATCTCCTTCCTGTTTTCCCATTGCCTTTTGTCCCCTATTCCTTCCTTTCCTGGTCTTGATTCCCACTAGCAGGCTCCTCATTGGCCTTCTGTCCTCAAATTTGGATTCTGGAAGTACAGAGTGATGCTCTGATCTATTCTGAATTGAAGGGGGCATGTGTCCCGGCCCACCTCATCCCAAGGCCAGGCTGCAGCCTTTACTCTCGCTCCCTGCTCACAGCTTCGCAGCCCGAAGGAGCTGAAACAAGTTTGCAAAGTGTGAGCTGGGATTTGAGGTGACCCACCGCAGCCGACCCCATCGCACACGCAGCAGCTGGGCAGGCGCTGCTGGGTAGATGGACATGCCACCCAGCCAGGGACATTCTGTCCGCCACTGCCAGACACAACGCCCGCTCCGGAGAGACCCACTTCGCTACCCGGACATTCTGTCCGCTCCGAGCCCCATGCGCCTCGGAAATTCTGTCCGATTCTGAGGCGGCCTCAAGTCAGGACCCTTCTGGGCCCAGACACCCCAAGCCAGATCCACTATACCCGCCGCCTGGTGACTCTGATCCGCACAGCGGCCATCTGAATCAGTCGTGGCCGGGCTCTCACAACACGGCTCCTATACCAACTGCGGAGCAGCTGGGAAGAGAAGCGTGTGCGACCAGGCGCACCCCGGCTCCCAGCCCCAGGAGTCTGAGCCTAGGCCGAGGGGCGTCGAGCGCCGCCAACTGCCCCCACACTGGGGGCCGCCGCCAGCTCCCCCGCTGGCCAGGGCCTCTGTAACCCCTTTCGCTCCCTGGCCGCCTGCCCCGTGCCCTGGGATTCCAGGGCGCTTTCTGGTAATGGTTTCCAGACTCCCTACTCCCTGCCTCGCGAAGCCCCTATCCTGGCTTCAAGTCTCCGGCTTCGTTCCGGATCCTCTGAGTCTCCCGCTTCCCTATCCCTGGTTCTTACCCTGAGTTTCCCTTTTCCCAAGTCCTGGCCCCAGGTCTGCAATCCGCCCTCCCATTCTCGACCTGTTCCCGAGGCACTGGAGTTCAGCTGCCCCAGGTCTCGTTTTAGGGAATCCAAGGTCCGGCAATAGCTCCTTGGCCCCATGAGCCCCTGTCCTTAGAATGGTCAAACACTCACAGTGCGTCCCGGAACAGGCAGACTCCCAGTAGCGGCGGCTGCGGCGGCGATCTCGATAGAGGGCAGGCAGGGGCCAGGGGCCGGGCACCCGGCCGGAGTGGGGGCTGCCCCCCTGCTCCCGGGCTGCCTCTCCGCTCCGGCGCTCCCGGACTCTCGGAGGGAGTGAGCCTCACCGCGTACTGCCACCCCCAGCCGGCGCCCATTCACTTTATGGCAGACCAGGGCGCCCCCAGCCCGCCGCCGCGAGCCTCGCGCGTCAGGCCCCGCCCCTTTCCAGCTGCGCTGCCGGGGCTCCGCCCTTTCCAGCTGTGGATCTCCAGGCCCCGCCTTTGAGGGAGGGGTCTGGCCGGCGAGTCGCCAAGAACCCCGCCCTCTGGCCAATCAGAAGCGCTCTTCAGCAACTCGGCCGCGCCCCTCCCCACGTGGCAGAGACCGCGCTCCGGCTAGGAAGCTTAGGCAGAGTCAAGTGGGCGAGAGTAGAGTGGTCCCGGTAGCCACGGGTAAAAGGGATCGGCTGGCAGCGAAGTGGGTTGGGCCGCTACCCCGAGGAAAGTGGATCGGCGCCAAGTGGGAAGGCGCACGGGGCCGCCGGGTCTCAGCGCTCAGACTTCTCTGCCGCTCAAGTTTCGCCGATTTTCTCCACTTGTCGCTGTCCGTCTCTCCTCCCTTTTGTCTCTGTTCCAATCCTCCCACGTCTCGCCTTTCTTTCCTCTTCTTTCACCTCAGCCGCTTCGCTCCTGCTGTTTACCATTCTCCTTCCTCTGCCACTTTAAAAGACTCATTTCTTTTCTCTCTGCTCCTCTTTTTCCTCATATCTTTCCTCTTCTTCATTTCCCCCTTCTTCTCCAAGGAAGGTGACTTCGTGGAGACAGCAGGGTTTGGAATGATACAAACCAAAGTGGTATTCCAACGCTGCCACGAACTGCACTATCAGTGAGTGAACTTGGACAAGTAACTATCATCTCCCTCCCCGCGAAAAACAATTAAGAGGAGGTTCCTGCTGGATCTCAGGGCTTGGGCTGGGCACTCCAAAGGCATGGACCGATTGCCTTTCAGTCTGTACCCTTGTCTTGCTTAGGCTGTGCTCTCCCTCCTTCAGCAGGGCTGGTTTCCCGCTGGTGGTACCAGGTTAAGTCCTGTGGGCAAGGTGTGGCCTTGGTGCCTGCTGGTTAGGAATTTGCAAGGGACAGGACAGATGACCAAGGAACATCCTGGCAGACTGTGACTTCGGCCCTCTCTGACTTAGGCCTCAATTTCCAGGAAACAGGCTCCTTCTCTTCTCCCAGTTAGGCTATGTTGCTTGGGTGCTCCTAAGAGCCTAAGCCCAGGCCAGGCACGGTGGCTCACGCCTGTAATCCCAGCACTTTGGGAGGCCGAAGCGGGCGGATCACAGGGTCAGGAGATTGAGACCATCCTGGCTAACACGGTGAAACCCCATCTCTACTAAAAAATACAAAAAATTAGCCGGGCGTGGTGGCGGGCCCCTGTAGTCTCAGCTACTCGGGAGGCTGAGGCAGGAGAATGGCGTTAACCCGGGAGGCGGAGCTTGCAGTGAGCCGAGATCGCGCCACTGCAGTCCAGCCTGGGCGACAAAGCAAGACTCCGCCTAAAAAAAAAAAAAAAAAAAAAAGAGCCTAAGCCCAGTCACACAATATGGCCCTAAAGCAAATCTAAACAGTCATGTCTTGACTGTTCAGTGACTCCCATTGCCCTTAGGCTAAAGGTCAAGCTCCCTAGCCTGGCATACTAGACCTTCAGGACCTGACCTTGTCTTCATCTCCAGTTTCCTAGTAGTGTCCTGCACACCTCTGGCCCTTCCTGTGAAAGTAACCCACCTTTATATTGTCAATTCCTACTCCTCCAATGTTCCACTCAAGCCTTATTTCCTCTGGGAAGCCTTTTCTGAACTCTCAGGTTAGCCTCTTGCTCTCATGACCCTCTGTGTATACCCTCTATTACACCACCCACCATATTGAAGGGATCAGCTTATGTGTTATCTGCTATGAGAATAAAATTTAAGAGGGTAAGGACCATGTCTATTATTCCCAGGCATAATGTAGAATCTCAATAAATGTCACACTGAAATCTATGAGGAAGATGTTCTGCCTGGTAAGATGATGATTAGTGGTTAGGAGGGACTAGGGAATTGTCATCTCTCTCCTCCCCATCTCTATTGCACAATCACATGCTTTTAGAATGATGAATTTCTGGAGGTATGAAGAAGTAGATATTGGCGAGCAGAAATTTTTGGCCCACTTAGAGGATTTTCCAATTGGCTTTCCAGGACCTCTCAATCTGAGACAGGCCCAGGACACCAACTCTCAGTTTTCAAATGAAGAGGAAAATGGCTCTGAGGTAATGTGGAAAGAGGTGCTATGATGGTATATCCTCTTTCCCTGACTCTCTTTGGGTGATAGAGGCTAGATCCTCAGCTGGACCTACCGACCAGAAGCCCAATGTGCAGGTGTAGGGAGTTACTGAGGGGTTCTTCAGGTCTGATGTCTGACGGGTGCTTTACACTAGAGCATCGTGGCCAGGTGTGGTGGCTCACACCTGTAATCTCAACACTTTGGGAGGCCGAGGCGGGTGGATCACCTGAGGTCAGGAGTTCGAGACCAGCCTTTCCAACATGGTGAAACCCCGTCGCTACTAAAAATACAAAAATTAGCCGAGTGTGGTGTCAGATGCCTGTAATCCTAGCGACTTGGGAGGCTGAGGCAGGAGAATCACTTGAACCCAGGAGGTGGAGGTTGCAGTGAGCCAAGATCACACCATTGCACTCCATCCTGGACGACAGAGCAAGACTCTCTCAAAACAAACAAACAAACAAACAAAAACAAAAACAAAAAAACTAGCACATCATAGCACATGGATGGTCTTTGGATGCCTGGTTTTGAGACTACATTCCTATGTGGTTAGTTATAGAGCTTCCCTGGACTTGGGTCGTCCATAATTGGGAGGATGTATGGAAAGAATTAGGCTTTTTTTTTTTCATTGCCTCCCAGCAGCTTCTCCAGGTCTGCAGGGACACTGGGGCTCTAGTGTCCCAAACAGGCCGGGAATTTCATGATTCAGTCTCCTAGGAGAAAACCCATCATTCTCTTGTCCTCTTCCCACACATTCTCACTTCCAGGTAATACAGGTAATTCTAAATAGCTTAGTAACCTCTATCATCTCTTGCAAGGGGAGGAGGCAGCTGGGGGCAAGACAGTGAAAACAGGTGGGCATCCAACCCTCAGGCCCCTTAGCGTTTCTAAGGCACACAAGAAAGACTTCTGTTTCCTATCACTGATGTGGTGGGCTAAGCTGTGTATTTAGCCTGGTGGATAAGGCCCGTCCAAGGCTTGGTATGAAAGGCAGACCGGGAGTCAAAGCCCGATATACTAAGGCATAAGAGGTGACAAAAGGCGATGAAAAGAGTTGGCCTGGGGGTGAGGAGACCCAGGGGTTCGTCTCTCTGCTCTGCTATTTACTAGTTATGTGAACATGGGCCCAGCCTTCCACCCTGGAGCTGTTTCCTATAATGTAAAATGAAGAGACTTAAATTAGATATCCAGGGCTTCTGCTACGTCCCATTTTCTCTATTTCTGGATGATGGGAATGGGGCAGAAGACGCTGAAACAGAGTTGGGACGTGACAGACATAACTGTGAGAAGCCGCAACAGGGAAGGTGGACGAGAGGGCAAGGACAGCAGGGTGTGGAATAGATCGCTGGACTTGTTTTTAGAATGAAGGGAGCCCAGAGCTGCCTCGAAAAGGAGTGATTCCTCAAGGGGCATGGTCTTGGCCCAGGTAACTTTGATAATACGTGGACAGGGGAGTAGGGATGCCCGCTCAAGTTCTCAAAGCGGACCCCGCCCCTTTCCAGCCAATTGTAGCCTTCCTCCCCATAATGCTCAGCAGCCACTGCCAAACCGCGCACTGCAACCGAACTCTACCTAACTCCACCTCTCTAGCCGCCCAGCACAGTTCCTCATTTTTTATTGGTTTTTTAAACTGTCACTCAGAGAGTACTCGTATCCGTTGGTTGTCCCCTAACCTACCCTTTCTTTCCCTTGTAATCTCGCCTCTTTAGGCACTACCCGCCTCCTGAAGCCAATTTCCTTTATTCGATTGGATAGTCGGAATGCTACTTTTCACGGTGCAAAGCTATGATTGGCTGCACGCGGCAGGGCTCGCGCAGTTACCAGGCAGCGGGCTAGACTGAGGCTAGTTACCACGTCAGTGAGCTGACAGGGAAGGTACCCGGCTCCACTGCCCGTCCCGGCCGACTCATCCTGGCGGACTGTGCAGTCCCACCCTGACTTCGGCCTCAATTTCCAGGAAACAGGCTCCTTCTCTTCTCCCATCTGCTACCAGAGCCGGGAGAGCTGCTCGGAGACGCCTCCGGGGTGCGGGCTGGACATGAGCAGCGGCTGCCGGTCCTGGGACTAGGCCCCGCCATTTTGGATCCGCTGACAGGTCAGCGAAGTCTCTTCCTAGAGTTCCGGTGTCGTGAAGGCCGCCCTGACATCGCAGTAGGGAATTAGTGGGAAGGGCCCTTAAATTGGGCGAGCCAAGGTGGGCTAAGGACGCAGCGGACAGGAATAAGACGAGGGAAGGGTTGTTGTGGGAGGGAACAGGGAGGTATGCAGGGGCAAAGGTCAGGCCTCTGCCGCAGGAGGGGCGATTTCTGCTCTCATTACTGATCCTTTGCAGGTGCCCAAATCTTCTGTTTTCCCAGGCTTGACCTAGTCTTTAGCTTCTCCTTTACAGCGCTTTCTGCATCCTAAAGAGCCCAGTACTCAAAAGTGAAAGCAAACCTAAGGAGCATTGTGTCTGCTTTTATGGGTTTTCAGACTTTAGATGTGAAAGGCTCTCTAGATTCTGTACAGCGTCTACTTCTTTGTGATTGCCTCACTAATACAAAGGAACTGCTTCATTAACACTGAATGATGAACTAGTGCACCCTAGAATCAGGTTGTCAGCAGAGGGACGTGTGGAAGGCTTGAGGTTATAGCAGCACAGGGAACTGGGCTATGAGAAGGCTTCCCTCTTACAGGACAGCTCAGCTGCCAGTCTGGGTCTGTATGTAAACACTAGACTTATCTCTGGGCCTATTTGTTCCTTTATACAATCTTTCACAGGCATTCTTTTCTAGTGTATGTTTTTGTTGACATTTCTCTCTCAGATCTTCTCTTCACTAAGGAGATGAGGCTTAATTATAAGGAAACCACTCCATTATGACATATTTGACTGACAGCAGAGAGATATTTGAATACTGGCAAAGTTTGGTATTGTTGGCCTATTATTTTTAGTGGGCAAAAAGAGTCATGAGAGATTTTCAGCCAATTGTAGGGTCAGAGCCCCAGAGTGAACGATGGAACATAACCCTAGAGAGTGTAGTTTATGGCACTGTGATGACCTTTGATAAACTGCTGTGTTGTAAAGCTGCAAAAGTCCACCAAGGGTAAAGAATGCTTTTAGAAATAAGGAATAGTGTAGATGGTGTTTTGTAATGCACAATGTGGAAACTTGTGCATTAATTCAGGTATAAAAGGCACTCTAGGCCCTGTGGAGGATACAAATGGAAAGGTCTGCTTTGGGATTGCTCAGTTAATGCACTTCTTAAAGGTAGTAGCATGTATGTGCAGTGGCCTAGCTAGAGCATGTAGTAGGTTAAGAGCAGGATCAACCTAATGCCTTTTGGTATGTAGTGGGCACTCAATAAACGTTATCTCTATCTGGGATTAGTTTCAGTATGTGATCAGGACTTGTGGCCTGCTTTTGGCCCTGGCAGTCAGGAACACTTTGCACTTTTGCATGATGAGGTAGTAACAAGGAGGATCAAAACCTCATAGTGTCAGAAGAGAAAACTATTTAGGATCTTGGAATGACTAACTCAGTTTTTCCTACCTTTGTCCTTATGAAATTGAAATTTCATAATTTCCCTTTTCCCTTCCTACCTTTGTCCTTATGAAATTGAAATTTTTGTGTGTGTTGGGAGAAGGGGGATGGCATTATTTATGCTTCACGTGTGTTGATTTAGAATTAGTGGGATGGAAATGGTACAGGAAACTATTTGCATTTTAACTTGCTGATCTAAGTTGTAGAATTCTTCCCCTCTCCCTGCCCCCAAAAAAGTAGTTGAACACAGCAAATGAAATTACATACCTCAGGAGGTACCCAGGTTTGATGATCCTGCCTTGCTCACTTGGGCCATTGCCCTGATGAGTTGATATGCTTTGCATAACAGGCAATCTAGTCTCTGGGTAGACAGTGTGATCAATCCAGAATCCAGTCATCCTCAATTGAGCCTAAGGGTGACTATAGAGGCATCAAAACGTTTTCTCTTTCTCTCTCTCTCTTTCTTTTTTTTTTATCCTAAATGTCATTTCTAGATAGGAATAATTTTCTAGATAGGAATAATTCCCACTCCTACCCACAAATCAGAAAATTCATCCTTCAAACACAAGTCCTAAACTTGTATTTGAGCTTCTTTTTAATGGTGTTTGTAGACAGTATGTTCCAGTCTTGACAGTGATGCTCATTGGCACAGTGGGAACTCAGGTTATAGACATATCTCCTCAGTAGCCGGGCACCAATCCCAGTTTCAGCTCAGAGTTCTCAAAGTTCCACTACTATTTTATTTCCCTGTTTTCCAGAAGTCAGGATGACTGCCACTTTTACATAATAACCTCATTGATAGGGTACTTAGACTGGCCACTGTGGGCAGCTAAAGAGGAAGAAGACACAGCTCTTGCTTTTGAGGAGACTCTATTTATAGAGTACTCACTGCAAGGATCACCCTAATCTTTGTATGACACTTCTCATTGATTGATCACACTCTATATCCCTGTGGCTCTGTGTGACTGATTATAGAATGATTCTGTTGTTGGGTTAATGGTGGGATTGAATTTAAGGGTGTATGTTTTTGTTGACATTTTATCCTCAGGCTGGAAGAGCTATGTAAATATATTGAGCTGCTGTTTAGCTGTTACTCTTTTTTTTAAATATTTCAGTATGTTCAACTGCAGTTGTTTAACTAAATGAAAATATTATAAAGCAGTGTGCTGATTTGGAACCCCAATAATAATGGAAGTGATCATTGAAGTGATTATTTGTTCTAGTAGTAGTGGAAATTATCATAGATGCAATAGTAGTGTAAATGATCATGGAGTTATGATGGCAAAGTAATGGTTTGCCAATCATATAAACCAGGGGTTACGAGCTCACATGCCTAAATGCCAGGAAGGTAATGTAAATGAGTGAATTGAGTCCCATGGGAATGTATTAGGATTAGTGGGGACTGTTGTGTACTGGAGAACCCATGCCTTTATTTTTTTTGTCTTTCATTTTAATTTCTTTTTATTGAGACAGGGTCTTGCTCTGTCACCCCGGCTGGAGTGTAGAGGAGCAATCACAGCTCACTGCAGCCTTGACCTCTGGGCTCAAGTGATCTTCCTACCTCAGCCTCACAAGTAGCTGGGACCACAGATGTGCGCCATCATGCCCAGCTAATTTTTTAATATTTTGTAGAGACAAGGTCTCTCTGTATTGCTCAGGCTGGTTTTGAACTCCTAGACTCAAGCAGTCCTCCCATTTTTGCCTCCCAAAGTGCTGGGATTTTAGGAATGAACCACCATGCTCAACCCATTCCCTTATTTAAAAGAGCCAACTGCTCCTTTTTCAGCAGATTGTTACTGTTTTAGAATGCAGGCACAGAATGACTACTCTTTCTATTTTTCAGGAGAAACTGGAAATTTAGATTATTGTGTTTTCTAATTGTTGGAAACTAGTTAAAAGTATTTTTAAGCCTTTTTCAGGCCAAACAAAATATGTCTGTGGACTGGATTCTGCCCAATGGTTACTGGATGATGACCCTCAATAAACAAAATGGGCAGGCCTTATGAGACTTAATCACTGCAGTTCTCTATGCATAATCACATAGACTTTTTTTCTTTGTCCTACTCTGCCAGCTGTCACCTTTATACCTTGGGTGCCCTGAGTGGCTAAAAGATGGAGTGAGATAGAGAAGCTTTGTTTTATTTTTCATCTCCAAGCTGGCAGAAGAGACAGCTTTGGACATATTAGTAGCTTACCTTGTAAATGGTTCTTGAGATACTCTCAGAATCTCCACAGTGGGAGGAGATGGCATGCTAGAGCTGAGGTACACTGGTCACCCAATTATCAGGTCTGGGAGGATTTTCCGGTGATGCCTTGTCAGGGCACCAGCTTTTTTCCCAGTTTAACCTTCTTTTACTTCCAACCTTTGAGTAAATTTCTTGAGCTCAGTAAGTTGTTTCCTAGTTTAGTAACTTTGGTTATTCTCAATAAAGCACAGAACTATGGTGTGTTCTTAGACCAGCTCTGGAAATGTTAAAAGCTCTGCATCTTTAGTGTTTCTCTGGTTTTTTTTTTTTTTTTTTTTTTTTTTTTTTTCTGATGGAGTCTCGCTTTGTTGCCCAGGCTGGAGTGCAGTGGCGTGATCTCGGCTCACTGCAACCTCCGCCTCCCGGGTTCAAGCAATTCTCCTGCCTTAGCCTTCTGAGTAGCTGGGACTACGGGTGCGCACCACCACACCCAGCTAATTTTTGTATTTTTAGTAGAGATGTGGTTTCACCATATTGGCCAGGCTGGTCTTGAACTCTTGACTTTGTGATCCGCCCGCCTCGGCCTCCCAAAGTGCTGGGATTATAGGTGTGAGCTAACACGCCCAGCCTTCTCTGGCTTTTAAAGGGATTGAGTGAACATAAACCTTAGAAGGACCTATTGCTGGTCCTTCAGCTCCCTACTACCATCTACCTTTTCAGAAAGTCCATCAGTTTTCTTGGTTTGCCCAGCTCTGTATTAGACACAAAGGCATCATGAAAAAGAAAAACAAACTTGCACTTTTGCCTTTGGAGAATTTATTTGCTAGTTGGATAAGGACAATTTTTTTTTTGAGACAGAGTCTCTCTCTGCCACCCAAGCTGGAATGCAGTGGTGTGAGATCTCGGCTCACTGCAACCTTTGCCTCTCAGGCTGAAGTGATCCTCCCATCTCACCCTCCTGAGTAGCTGGGACTATAGGTGCGTGTCACCACGCCTGCCTGATTTTTGTGTTTTTTGTAGGGACAGGGTTTTACTGTGTTGCCCAGAGTGCAGTGGTGTCGTCATAGCTCATTGCAGCCTTGATTTTTCGGGCTCAACTGATCCTCCTACCTTAGGCTCCCTAGTAGCTGGAACTACAGGCATGTATCACTATGTCCCACTAATTTTTTTTTTTTTTTTTAATTTATATTGCCTAGGCTGGTCTCTGACTCCTGAGCTCAAGCGTTCCTTTTGCTTTGGCCTCCTAAAGTGCTGGGATTAAAGATGAGAGCTACTGCACCTGGCCAAGGACAATGTTTAAAAGTGATTAAGAGGCCGGGCGCGGTAGCTCATGCCTGTAATCCCAGCACTTTGGGAAGTCAAGGGAGGCAGATCACCTGAGGTCAGGAGTTAAAGGCCAGCCTGGCCAACATGGTGAAACCCCGTCTCTACTAAAAATATAAAAATTAGCTAGGCGTGGTGGTGGGCGCCTGTAATCCCAGCTACTCGGGAGGCTGAGGCAGGAGAATCACTTGAACCCTGGAGGTGGAGGTTGCAGTGAGCCAAGATCACACCATTGCACTCCATCCTGGACGACAGAGCAAGACTCTCTCAAAACAAACAACCAAACAAAAACAAAACAAAACCCCATAAAAGCGATTAAGAAAAAAAAAACACACTTAAACACTAGTGTACTAAAAACAGCTATTTAGAGCCAAAGAAAATAAGACATATATGAAGAATTGACAGTTACATTAAAAATTATATATTTCACAAAAATGTGAATGTGCAAATAACACTTAAGGAGATGTCAGGAAGATAGACGTGAAAAAAGAAGCAGTATGATTTGGCTGGTAGGTAAATGTGGGTTCTTTTTACCTGTATGGAAGGTTTGTAACTTCTGGTAGAGAAGCAAATATAGATTATCAAAAAAAGGTTTGCCAGTGTGGCTCAGAGTTATTGTGTTCTATGAAGTCATTTTTCTCATGAGGTGGATGTGTGCTGTACCACTCTTGAAGAGTCCGTCTTGATGTTATTTCATTTGTTCATCCAGTATTTATTGATCATTTTTCTTACTATGTGTCAGGCTTTGGAGATAAAAAGGTAAATAAATCATGGTCTTTCCCCCTGAGATAGAGCGTGATAGTCCCATGGTGGTGATATACTAAATAAATAATTATAAATTAGTATAAGATGTGTTTATTTTTATTTTCATTTACTTATTTGAGGCAGAGTCCCACTCTGTCACCCAGGCTGGAGTACAGTGGCACGATCATAGCTCAAGGCAACCTGGAACTCCTGGGCTCAAGTGATCGTCCTGCCTTAGCCTCCCAAGTAGCTGGGACAACAGGTGTGCGCCACCACACCTGGCCAATTTTTCATTATGTTTTGTAGAGACAGGGTCTCGCCATGTTGCCTAGGCTGGTCTTGAACTTCTAGGCTCAACTGATGCTCCCGCCTTGGGAGCATCCCAAAGTGCTGGGATCACAGACATCAGCCACTGTGCCCAGTCAAGATATGTTTAGAGATAAGTACAAAATGCTGTGGGTGGCCGGGCGTGGTAGTTCATGCCTATAATCCCAGCACTTTGAGAGGCCGAGGCAGGCAGATCACTTGAGGTCAGGAGTTTGAGACCAGGAGTTTGAGACCAGCCTGGCCAACATGGTGAAACCCCAACTCTACTAAAAATACTCTGCTAAAAAAGTGGAAAAAAGGGCCGGGTGCAGTGGCTCACACCTGTAATCCCAGCACTTTGGGAGGCCGAGGCGGGCAGATCACCTGAGGCCAGAAGTTTGAGACCAGCTTGACCAACACAGAGAAACCTCGTCTCTACTGAAAATACAAAATTGGCCAGGCATGGTGGCACATGAATGTAATCCCAGCTACTGGGAGGTTGAGGCAGGAGAATCGCTTTAACCTGGGAGGCAGAGGTTATGGTGAGCCGAGATTGTGCCATTGCACTCCAGCCTGGGCAACAAGTGGGAAACGCTGTCTCAAAAAAAAAAAAAAAAAAGTGGAAAAATAAATAAATAAATAAATAAGTGGTTGTAAGATTGTTCTTAGAACCACTGTGATATTCTGACTCCCTCATTGACTTTTGGATGGAATGAGTAAGGGTTTATCAGGTGGACAAGAGTGAGAAAAAACATTCAGAGTAGAAAGGGAACTTCATATGCAAAGGCAAAGAGGCAGCAAAGACCATGACTTTAGAAAGTAGGAATGGTGGGGCATGGTGGCCCACACCTATAATCTCAGCATTTTGGGAGGCTGAGGCAGGCAGATTGCTTTGAGCTCTGGAGTTTGAGACCAGCCTGGGCAACATGGCAAAATATTGTCTCTACAAAAAATACAGAAAAATTAGCCAGGCATGGTGACTCGTGCCTGTAGTTCCAGCTACTTGGGAGGCTGAGGTGGGAGGATCGCTTGAGCCTGGGAAGCAGATGTTGCAGTGAGCCAAGATTGTACCACTGCACTCCAGCCTGGGCGACAGAATGAGACCCAGTTTCAAAAAAAGAAAAGGAACTTTTTAACTTTTTAGGGTCTTTTATTTTATTTTATTTTATTATTATTATTTTTTGAGCCGGCATCTTGCTCTGCTGCCCAGGCTGGAGGCCAGTGATGCCATCTTGGCTTACTGCAACCTCCACCTTCTGGGTTCAAGCAATCCTCCCGCCTTAGCCTCCTGAGTAGCTGGGATTACAGGCCCCTGCCATCATGCCCAGCTAATTTTTCTATTTTTAGTAGAGTGGGGATTTCACCATGCTGCCCAGGCTGGTCTCAAACTCCTGACCTCAGTTAATCTGCCCGCTTTGGCCTCCCAAAGTGCTGGGATTACAAGCGTGAGCCACCGCCCCCAGCTGAGGGGCTATTTTATACAAAAAATATGTGTAGCTTATATGGGGCACCAATGGCTGCCCCCCAGCTTGAAAAACAACATCACCAAAACTGAGGCTGCATGTACGTATGCCCTTCCCTGTTAGTTCCCCCACACTCCCTGCCCCTTGCCACTATTCTCAATTTTTTTTTTTGTGAGCTTCTCTGGGGTGTAGTCCTAGAAGTGGAATTGCTGAAATATAGGATATGAAGTGCTTTAGCTTTGTAAGATAGTGCCAAATTGTTGTTCAAATTCATATTAATTTAGATACATACCAGCCACTTGGTCTGCGTTTTTTACCCACTTAAAAACATTTTTTTTTTTTTTTGAGACAGGGTCTTACTCTGTTGCCCAGGCTGGAGTACAGTGGTGTGATCATGGCTCACTGCAGCCTTGACCTCCTAGGCTCAAGTGATCCTCCCACTTCAGCCTCGCAAGTTAGCTGGGACTACAGGCACATGCCACCATGCCCTACTAATTTTTAAATTTTTTGTAGAGATGGAGTTTTGCTATGATGCCCAGGCTGTTCTCAAACTCCTTGGCTCAAGTGATCCTCCTGCATCGGCCTCCTAAAATGCTGGATTATAGGCGTGAGCACCTGGCCTTTTAAGTATTATCAGATTTAAAGTGTTTTGCTATTTCAGGAATGTAAAGTGGTATATCATTATAATCTTATTTTGTAATTTTCCTGATTATTAATGAAGCTGATAATCTTTTCATATATTTATTTGCTGTTTATGTTTCCTATTCTGTGAAATGCCTATTCATGTCTGTTGCCAATTTTGGGGAGGGGTTATATGTCTAGTTCTTACAATTTTGTAGCAGTTATTGTATACTCTGGATATTACTCCTTTATATTAGTTATATGTGCCTCAGATATTTTCTTCTGGTTTGTGCCTTATCTTTTCCCTCTTTTTCATGTTGTCTTTTGAACAGGCATTTTAAATTTTAACATGGTTGAATCCACCAATTTTTTAAAGAGGTTTTGCTTTTTGTTTCTTGTTTAGGTACTTCTGCCTTATGCTGAGTTTATTAAAATACTCTCCTGTAGCCAGGTGCTGTGGCGCACATCTGCTGTCCCAGCTACCCAAGAGGCTGACGTGGAAGGATTGCTTGAGCCTAGGAGTTTGAGTCCAGCCTGGGCAACATAGCAAGACCCTATCTCTAAAAAAAAAAATCAAAAAGAAAATATTCTTATATATTAGCTTCTAAGAGATTTCAAGTTTTGCTTTTCATATTTAAATAACCTGGGATATATTTTTGGTATTCCATTAAATAAGAATACAATTTATTGTTTCTTTTTCTCCTGCTTTTGTTTGGATATAGACAGAGTTGCCAAGTGATACAGTGACTCCTCTTTGGATCCTGTTGAGGTAACTGGGTTGCCACAAAGCACTAGGGGAATGTTCTAGATCCAGCTTTAAATGGACAGTGCTTTCAAGGGTACATGTTACTCAGAGTCTCTGGGCCAGTGGCTTATCTGGCTAAGGGTGTTAGTTGGTATTTATTTAGTTGTTCCCTCTCTTATTTATTTTTTTCTATTAATTTTTCATTTGTGTGGGTACATAATGAATGTATTTCTCTTGTTATTTCTGACACAAGATAAATCTTAAGTTCGTTTCTACTATACTTTTATGAGGTTTCTGCAGGCCTTTATGACCTTGTGACAAGGGATTTCTTGGCCATTGGCTACCAGGCAGCAAGTGGTTCATCAGTTTCCCATCTGAAGCTGAAGGGCACAACTGTTTGGAGATTCCCTGAGTGAGGAGACATACTCAGAGACCTAGAAGGAGATTAGGCAGCTCTGCGTAGTACTTGAAAATAATTCCTCTTCATTCCCTAGATGTTTCTTTTTTTTTTTTTGAGACAGAGACTCACTCTGTTGCCCAGGTTGGAATACAGTGGCATGATCTCGGCTCACTGTAACCTCCATCTCCCGGGTTCAAGTGATTCTCCTGCCTCAGCCTCCCAAGCAGCTGGGATTACAGGTGTGTGTCACCACACCTGGCTAATTTTTCTATTTTTAGTTGAGGCGGGGTTTCACCATGTTGGCCAGGCTGGTCTTGAACTCCCGACCTCAGGTGATCTGCCCACCTCAGCCTCCCAAAGTGCTGGGATTATAGGCGTGAACCACTGCGCCCAGCCCTAGATGTTTCTTTTTACAATGATTTTTTGCTTAGACCTTTGCTGTCTTAGAAAGTGGTTACTTCTTTTCTAAAGGGCTTATTCATTTTTAGTCAATCAGTTAATTAAAATTTAAAAGTAGTTAATAGGTAATATATGTTTGTGACACAAAATTCAAGAGGTAAAAAAGAATATACAGAGAAAAGTTAGTCTTCCTTTCACTCCTACACCACTCAGTTCCATAGTCATCCGGTTTCTTTCCCTGGAGGCCGTAACCTCTTAGCATTTTCTTACAAGTCCTTCCAGAGACCTAGAGCATATTCATCTTGCCTACATAATTTAAGGAAGGGGAAATACCAGGAGAGATTTAATCTTTTCTCTTCTGATACTTTAAATCATTTTTGAATTTATCTTTCTTCTATTTCTAAGTTCTCCTCCTCCTCAGAAGAGAGTGTGGTTGTACATTCATATCATTGAAACTTCTCAGAAGAGAACATTTTTGTGTTCCTAGAGCATCTGGAAAGCAGATAGTCTTCTGAGATTAACCTAGTTTTTTAAATTGTCATTAATATAAATCTTGTGTTGAATTCCCTTGTGGACTGGGGAGGTGTCGTGGGCATGGACACGTTATTATTATTATTTTTTTAAGACAGAGTCTCACTCTGTTGCCCAGGCTTGAGTGCAGTGGTACGAACACAGCTCACTGCAGCCTCAATCTGCCAGCCTCAAGCAATCCTCCCACCTCAGCCTCCCTAGCAACTGGGACTACAAGTGTGCACCACCACACCTGGCTAATTTTTGTATTTTTTGTAGAGACAAGGTTCGCCATGTTGCTGAGGCTGGTCTCAAACTCCTGGGCTCAAACGATCTGCCCACCTCAGCCTTCCAAAGTGTTAGGGATTACAGGTGTGAGCCACCGCGCCTGGCCCCTGGACAAAATTTGTACCAGTTTCTTTTTCCTTTATCATGGTGGTTTTCATGCTTTTCACTTTCTGGGGGGGCCTCATCTTATGCAAAATATGCAAATTGAGCTACTTGCTGGGTACATTTCTTTCTCTATATCTCTGGCTGTGTCTCAGTTTTCGTATCTATTCCACTAAACTGTATAAATGCCTCAAGGACATAAATTATATACCTCTTATCATTATTAATGTTTAATTATATTGATAGTACAGTAATACATTCTCTTTGTAAAAAAAAAAAAAAATTTTTTTTTTTTTTTTTTGGGATGGAGTGTGGCTCTGTTGCCCAGGCTGGAATACAGTGGCATGATCTCAGCTCACTTTAACCTCTGCCTCCCAGATTCAAGCAATTCTTCTGCCTCAGCCACCCGAGTAGCTGGGATTACAGGCGCCCTCCACCACACCTGGCCAATTTTTGTATTTTGAGTGGAGATGGGTTTCACCATGTTGGCCAGGTTGGTCTCGGGCTCAGGTGATCTACCAGCCTTGACACTCCTGAAGTGCTGGGATTACAGCCGTGAGCCACAGTGCCCGATCTTTTTGTAAAAAGTTAAAATATTACAGATCCAGTTTGGGCAACAAAGTGAGACCCCATCTCTACATAAAATACAAAAATTAGCTGGGTGTGGTGGTGTGTGCCTGAAGTCCCTGCTACTCAGGACTCTAAGGCAGGAGGATTGCTTGAGCCCAAGAGTTCAAGTCTGCAGTGAGGCATGATAGTGCCACAGGACTCCAACCTGGGTGACAGAGTGAGACCTTGTCTCAAAAAAACCCCAAAAGACAAAACCATTACAGATAAGGCTCAAGTATCCTCTGATTGCACCCTGATTTCACAGCATAATTTATAATTATAATAATTATATAATTATTATGTATTTGTATAATTATGTAATATATGATATATATTATTATATAATAATATATGATATATATTATATAATAATATATGATATATATTATTATATAATAATATATGATATATATTATTATATAATAATATATAATAATATATAATATATAATTTCACAGCATAATTTATAATTATGATTACAAGTTTGGGTATATTAGCACAGACCTTTTATTTTATATTTATATATCATATTAATGCTTTCTTGCTGTCAATTAATATGAGTTTTCAGAACTTTTCAAAGGTCTTGTCACTGTCACTGTCCAGTTTTCTGGAGCTGACTGGGCAGATTGGATGCAGTCATTTGTTTATATTTTATATTTATATTTATATTTATATTTATATATTTTTAGAGATAGTGTCTTGCTGTGTGACCGAGGCTGGAGTGCAGTTGTGGGATCATAGCTCACTGCAGCCTCGAACTCCTGAGCTCAAGTGATCCTCCCGCCGCAGCCTCCCCAGTAACTAGGACTACAGGTGTATGCCACCATGCCTGGCTAATTTTTTAGTTTTGTTTTTTTGGTAGAGACTGGGTCTCACTGTTTGCCCAGGCTGGTCTCAACTCCTGGGCTCAACTGATTCTCCTGCCTTGGATTCCCAAAGTGCTGGGATTGCAGGTGTGAGCCACTTCACCTGGCCTGGATGCAGCCTTTAGGCTGACATTGCAACTGTGGTTCTAAACCAACATTATGCTTCCAACAACCTTTATTCTTTTCTTTAACTTGAATCTTTAAATTTAAGTTAATTTTTATTGAATAGATAAAAAAGAACAAAGGGAAGGCTATATATTTAGGAGAAAGCGAGAGAGAGTGTCTCAATATGCTGCCCAGGCTGGTCTTAAATTCCTGGGCTCAAGCAATCTTCCTGCCTCGTCCTCCCAAGGTGCTAGGATTATAGGCATGAGCCACCATGTCTGGCCAGAAATATTGTTTTTAACAAGCTGACATTACAGTTGTATCTATGTACTTAAAGACATCATAGGACTTTGGGAACAATTGACTTTGAAGAATTTGACATGCTTCCTGAGGATTGTTGAGGTGCCTTTGAAAAATTTTCTGGATTGACTTGCTTTGAGTTGTATCTTGAACTACCTTGAACTTCTGAAGACCCCCAGGAGAGCCACATAGTTGGATTCATAAGATGGACTTCATCTCATTTTAGTATTACAGATTTTTTTTTTTTTTTTTTGAGGTGGAGTTTCACTCTTGTTGCCCAGGCTGGAGTGCAATGGCACGATCTTGGCTCACCACAACCTCTGCCTCCCAGGTCCAAGCAATTCTCCTACCTCAGCCTCCCAGGTAGCTGAGATTACAGGCATGCGCCACCTCGCCTGGCTAACTTTTTGGGTTTTTAGTTGTGGGGGGGTTTCTCCATGTTGGTCAGGCTGGTCTTGAACTCCTGACCTCAGGTGATCCACCTGCCTCGGCCTCTCAAAGTGCTGGGATCACAGGCCTGAGCCACTGCACCTGGCTAACAGATTTTATGAGTATAGAAAATCTTGGTACTGGCCAGGCACAGTGGCTCACGCGCCTGTAATCCCAGCACTTTGGGAGGCCCAGGCGGGCGGATTACCTGAGGTCTGGAGCTTGAGACCAGCCTGACCAACACAGAGAAACCCCTTCTCTACTAAAAAAAATACAAAATTAGCCAGACATGGTGGCGCATGCCTGTAATCCCAGCTACTCAGGAGGCTGAGGCAGGAGAATTGCTTGAACCCGGGAGGCAGAGGTTGTTGTGAGCCGAGATTGCGCCATTGCACTCCAGCCTGGGCAAGAAGAGTGAAACTCTGCTTCAAAAAAAAAAAGCAAGCAACCAAGAAAGAAAATCTTGGTACTGAAAAGTTAAATCACAATTCTAACCTTATCCGGTACTGATTTTTAAACTTGGGTATGCTTTGGGTAACCAAATATTAACCAGACTATTATCTTAACTGTTTTGGTAGGTTTGCCAAGATGGTGGATAAGAATATTTACATCATTCAAGGGGAGATTAACATTGTGGTTGGGGCCATCAAACGAAATGCCCGATGGAGCACCCATACACCACTGGTAGGTGGGAAATGGATAAATAGCCTGGTCACTAAGTTTTTGTAGGGGATCTGTTGGCATGGTTAAAAGAGTAATCAAATTCCTAGTAATAATGAGAATAGTAGGAATTCAGAGTTGTTCTTGATATCTTGTTTTTTGTTTCCCAACTAGCATCAGATATATAGGCTGTCTTTGTTTCTCTGGGACCCAAAAGATGACACCATTCTTCTTCTAAATATTTTTGTAAACAGCTTAAGCTAGTCCTGTGCTTGGGACCTCTTTAGTATGCCTAAAAGTATGCAGAAAGATTCCTTATTTTCTAATTCTTTAGGGCTATAATTAGCTATCAAATTTATTTAAATCAGGGTAGTTATTGATACACAGAACATGACTTAGTGATGGTACTCCTTCTTGGGGGTTCAGCAAACTTCCATATATAGAGTAGGCCATATCTTACCAATCAGATGAGTAAGAAACTTACCTGTTATACAGTTGGCTTTCTTTGTTATATATGTTTGAGGATTTTTTTTTTGTAGAATTGTGTAAAACAATTTTTGGCGCAGTTGTAAAAACAAATTTAGAAATTGCCAACTTGGGAGTTTATATGAACATAGTTGGTAAGTGCATTTGGAAATTTCTCAGGTTCTTTCATAAAAATGTATTGATTTAAAAGTGAGAATGACATCAGGAATATCTTTGAAATGAATATGTATGATGACATAATGGGTATGAAAAGGGAGAGAAGACAGAATAATACACATATAAAGGACCTGGCAATCTGTAGTAGCTTGAGTGTTAGGGTGATGGTATAGATTAGCACTTAAGAATTCACTATTTTGGATAAGCCCAGAGTATCTCTACGAAATAAGAGATTAGGGAACAGAAAAATATGAACTATGGCTAATTTTTTTTCCTCAGAAGGAAAACTTACAAGATTTTCTGATTGGATTCATAGAAAGAGCCCTTGATCTGTCCTTTATTTTCCTTTTCCTCTTTTGGCCCAGTAATGACTGACTTTATGTGTTCTACAGGATGAAGAACGGGATCCTCTGCTGCATAGTTTCGGTCATCTAAAGGAGGTTTTAAACAGTATAACAGGTAAGTCTCCATATGTATGTGGATTACTAATCTTGATAAAAAAATATGTGTTTGATTTATTGAAAGGATAGACAAACTTTTTCTATAAAGAACTTTATAGTAAATAATTTAGGCTTTGTGGGCCATACACAACTGTGCAACTACTTAACTCTGCCTTTGTAGCTCAAAAGCAGCCATAGATAATATATAAATGAATGAGCAATATATATTTTCTTTTTGTTTGTTTTGTAGAGTCAGGGTCTTGCTATGTTGCCCAGGCTGGTTTCAAATGCCTGAGCTCAAGCAATCCTCCTGTCTTGGCCTCTCAAAGTGTTGGGATTCCAGGCTTGAGCCACTGTGCCTGGCTTGTATTTTCTTTTTCTTTTTCTTTTTCTTTTTTTTTTTTTTGAGATAGAGTCTCTGTTGCCCAGGCTGGAGTGCAGTGTCATGAACTCAGCTCACTGCAACCTCTGCCTCCTGGGTTTAAGCCAGTCTCCTGCCTCAGCCTCCTAAGTAGCTGGAATTACAGGCGCATGCCACCACACCCGCCTAGTTTTTGTATTTTTAGTAGAGACGGGGTTTCACCATGTTGGCCAGGCTGGTCTCAAACTCCTGGCCTCAGGTGATCCACTGCCTCAGCCTCTCAAAGTGCTGGGATTACAGGAATGAGCCATTGTGCCTGGCCTATATTTTCTTTAAAAAAAGAATCTGCAAGCCAGATTTGGCCCATGGCTGCAGTTTTCCAATCCTTGGTTTATTGCATTGGTGTCAGTCTTCATGATCTTTCAATCTTGATGTGTTCTAGAATCATTTGTCCCTTTGTTTGCCCCTTATTTTCCTAATCACGATAACCTTATATAATATATTCATATGTTTAGAATTTTCAAAGCCATTTTCACATTTATTACCTTATTGAACTTTTATACAACCCTGTGAGGGAGGCATGGCAGCTATTGTCCCCTTTTTGTGAAAGAAGTTAAAGCCCAGAGGGGTTTAAAGTGATTTAGCTGAGGTCACACTAATCCTAAGAGGTGGAGTCAAAACTAGAATTCAGGCCTCCGTTGCCTGGTTTTGGGCTCTTTGCTCTATATTGCTTCTGTACATGTGATTAGAAGAGAATGTACACATTAAGTGCCTTATATTTGTGTGTTTGTGTGTGTGTGTGTGTATGTATATACATACACACACACACACACTGGCAGGAAAGGAGGAAAGTGTCAAAACCAAGGGAATGTAGATACAGACTGAAAGGGAAAGCCTCAGAGCTATGTTCCTTTGTTGACCATAAAGGGCTCCTGCAGTGTATAACCCTGGAATGCTTTTGGCTAGTGACATACATCAGACTGCAATTGGATAGTGTTTAGGCTTCTGCAAATTAAACAAACAATAAGAAAATTTCTTCTTTTCATTAGAAATATGGGAGAAGATCTGGAGAAAAATTATTTTTTACTTTCCTAAACATGGGCTAAAGTTATCTAAGAGTGCCCTACATATTTTCTTTCTTTCTTTCTTTTTTTTTTTAAACAGTGTGTCTCTCTGTTGCCTAGGCTGGAGTGCAGTCGTGTGATCTCGGCTCACTGCAACTGCAACTTCCGTTTCCCAGATTCAAGCGATTTTCATGCCTCAGCCTCCCAAGTAGCTGGGATTACAGACGTGCACCACCACACCCGGCTAATTTTTGTATTTTTACTAGAGACGGAGTTTCACCATGTTGGCCAGGCTGGTCTCAGACTTCTGACCTCAGATGATCCACTTGCCTTGGCCTCCTAAAGTGCTAGGATTACAGATGTGAGCCACCATGCCCAGCCCATATTTTCTTTTTGTGCAGTGGCGCGATCTCAGCTCACTGCAACTTCTGCTTCTTGGGTTCAAGCAAGTCTTCTGCCTCAGCCTCCTGAGTAACTGGGATTATAGGCGTGTGCCACTATGCCTAGCTAATTTTTGTATTTTTAGTAGAGATGATGTTTCACCGTGTTGGCCAGGCTGGTGTCGAACTTCTGACCTCAAGTGATCTGCCCACCTTGGCCTCCCAACCATATTTTCTTTAAAGGAGCAAATTTCACTCAGTTGAAACAGCTTTGAAAATGTTAGCTAAGAAGGATCAAGTATAGAGGAGGCAATTGTTGACTAGTTAGCAGGGCAAATGCTGCTACTAGGTGGCATGTTTTTATTTTATGGCCTGTACCGACTGGTACTTGACTGCTTTAGAATGTTGGCTACTTGCACAAATTTTTTTTTTTAATTTTACAGATAAAGCTTACATATCCCAATTAGAAAGGAAATATAATGAATGGAGATTTACAGTTCTTTTTGTTTGGTTTTGAATTCAGAGTACTGTCTTCTTAAGAGATATTAAGAGGATCAAACAAGTTAATATAATTGGAAACACTTGGTAAACATCTTATACACAGTGAAGGATTGTTGTTATAAGTGACTAGGAATACCCTAAAATGACTGAGATCACCCTGGCCTTGTAGGCCTTTTGGTCACTCTGCAAACCTTGAGGAGCTGAGGTGGTGCTGCTATCCTGACAGAGCCACATTTCCTGCCTGCTATTGAATCCAGATCCCATGCTTATTTTCTTCATGCTAACATGTCCCAAGATTTTACCTCAGAGACCATACCTGTGGTGAATGATGCAGTCTAGGAATTGTAGACTATTTAAGAGCTATCAAAGTTGAGTCTGACGCCTGATTTCCTTATGTCCTTGGGTCAGAAATCCAGCCAGATTATCTGCTCTTGGAACTAGTAAAACCAGAGTGTGTTCAGGAGCCAGTTCTCTCATTGGTGGTAGGAACATCTCTGGGTGTTGCTAAGCTTTCCCCTGGAGTGAGAGGGAAGGTAGTAGTGTTTTCCAAGGCCAACAGCTGTGGCATATCTTGAAATGGTGCCTGCCAAGGTTGCTACATTGTTCTTGGTTTTTAGCATATTACCTGCCTGAGAAAATGACAGAGTAGACCTAAAATAGAGCATTTATGGTCTTCGTATTGCTTCTGACCCCACACACATTGCTGGCTCCCAGGAGCAGGTTTATGGGTCAGCTGTCCCTGTGGTCCTGGACTCTGCAACCCATGACTAATTTCTTGTTTCTTTTACGGAAACAAACAGATTTTTCTGATTGGCAGTGTCAGGAGGACTGCTTTCCTGGAAGCTTATTAATGGTAGGAGGCTGGGAAAGGGTTTTTAACTTGGAGAGAAAACTGAAGGGAATGTGCTTGTGTTAGATGACCAGTTAAGGTGTACCACTGAGATTGGAGGAGGGATAGCAGGAATTCTAGGACTTCTACCCAGTTTCTCATGAAACTGACTTGGACATGGTCCTTTTTTGCAAAGGGTTTCTGTTTGCATTTTTCTAGGCTTTCTGCTGGCTTGATTGGTAAGACTATCACTGTTGGAAATGGATGGTTCATTGGACATTGTCAGTAAACCAAAATGATTTTTTGTAGGTAGTATGTAAGTACTACCTACACTACTCCTCCAGGAATATTATCTCATTATTGTGAAGGAAATAAGTCCTTTTCTCCAGTAAGGTTGGCTAAGTCCATACTAGTTTTTCTCACAGATGTATGTCATTGGACCACATTTACAGTCAGTATTTGCCCAAACTGTATGATGACTACAAGGTCTATAGCATTTAGAGTAATAAGATATTCTAATAATACCAAATTTGAAAAGAGGGTTGCTCTTGGAAGAAAAAGGGTGTCCAAGAGCAAAGTTTGCATACTGTTACTTTGGATAAAGCTTTAGCTTACCACCAGTGAGAGAGACTTGACTGCTGTCCCTCATTTGGTCTTGAAGTCCTCTCAGGACTCCTTTTAGATTATTCTGAAGGAGTTAAAACAGATGTGTGGTTACCAGGGGCAGGGAGGCGGTATGGAGAGTGACTGCTAATGGCTACAGGGTTCCTTTTTGGGGTAATGAAAATGTTCTAGAATTAGATAGTAGTGATGGTTGCACAACTTTGTGAATATACAAGAAATCACTGAATTGTATACTTGAAAAGGATAATTTTATAGCATGTGAATCATATCTAAGTTTATAAAGGAGGAAAATGTAGGCTACAGAAGTGATGGATTTGCCAGCTTTTTCTCAGGTCTCAGAGCTGTGAAGGGAAGTCTCTGTAGTCACTGCTGTGCTTTGGACCCATTACCCAGCAAAGGCAGCATAAGGCTCTGTTCAGCTTCTGGCCCAGTTTGTCCTTTTATGTCTCTCTCATTAACTCAAGGAAGCACATGGCTTTTATATTTAAATTTATTCAAACTGTAATCTTTGACATTTGAGTTAGCTTTTAGTACAGTTTTGCATTTATAGTAATATATATTATGTATTTTCTGTATCCCCAAAGAATCCGTTTTAATCTTTTCCGGATGCAAATTTCAGGCTGTCTTGTCCCATCTCCCCTCTCTTGCTCTCTTTCCCCTCCCCCCACGGAGTGTGTTTGATCAGGTGTGGCAGGAATATCCACTGTCAAGCTGCGCCCTTTATATTAGTCAATATTATCCTTCTCCCCCCTCCCTGTCTGTCTGCCCCTTTGGGCTTTCCCAGTTGATTTATAATTTTGGAATTCTCATCGGAGTCTGTAATACAGTTTGTTCATTATTTAACCAAAACCTGTTTAATGAGCAGAGAGAGGCAATGTAAATGTTAGGCATGTTGCAGTGATGTACCTTTGTGCTTCTCAGAGCGGGTGGGTAGTTAACTCTGTGCTGCCTGCAGGGCTGGGGTGTCCTGGCCTTAGGGGCAGAAGGGTCACTGCCTCTCTCTTACATCTGCCCAAGCCCTGCCATGGGTTTAGATTCCAAAGATACATTTCCTTTTATTCTTCTAGGAATCTTCTGGGGCTCTTGCATATGGGAGTTATCTTCAGTCTCGCAGCTAGACCTTATGGTAGGATCTGTGGCATGGGATGGGGCATGGAAGGGAAAGTGAAATATCAGGATACTCGATATTGCTCTTGGTTTTAGATCTGACAAGAGTAGACAGTTTATAGGAATGCTTCTAGCCAATATGGTCTGTGGTCTTTGATCTCTTTGTTCCCAGATTAGATAAGTCCTTGCAAGCCTTAGTTCCCTTCATCCAGTATAGCTTTATGGAAAGGGCTATAGTCAGTTGTGAGTTGTGGTGTTTGGTTGTGGTCATTTGCCTCCAGATATAGTCTGTCTTTGTCCTTGGTCTTTAAACTTAGATCATTATAAAGAGATTCTTTTCCAGAAAATTTTTGGTTTAAAGCAGGTGAGGAACAGTCTAAAAGTATCACAACCAGGCTAGGTGCAGTGACTCACATCTGTAATCTAGTACTTTGGGCGGCCAAGACAGCAGGATTGCTTGAGGCTGAGAGTTTGAGACGAGCATGGGCAGCATACCAAGATTCCCCCTATCTCTACAAAAATAAAAATAAAAAAAATTAGTTGGGTATGGTGGCGTACAACTGTAGTTCCAGCTACTTAGGCTGAGGTGGGAGGATCACTTGAGCCCAGGAGTTCGAGGTTACCGTGAGCCATGATTGCGCCACTGTACTCCAGCCTGAGTGACAAGAGTGAGACCCTATTTCAGTGAATGAATGAATGAATAAATGAATGAAAGAAAGTATCACAACCAAAATCTTCTCTTATGGGATCATCTTTTAATGACTTACTTTAAAGCCTTCAGGGCCAGGGCTTGAGGAAGACTTCTTAGGGTGTGCGTGTGTCTACGTGCGTGTGAGGGTGTGGTGGTGAGGAGTTTGCCTTTGGAGATATAGTCCCAGGTCTTTTTAGCTCTGAGGACCTAATGTCCAGTTTTGGTTATCAGGACTGGGGGTTCTCAGTGTAAGACTAAGGTGGTCTTGAGGCCCAGTATAGGTACCCGTATTAACTATAACATTGTTCTAGCTTCTTAGACCTTTTCTTTTGGGGATTCGCCAAGATTTGGATTCCTTCAGGGCCTAGCTTATTGAGTTGCTTCTAACTGATATTTATTGACTATCTGGTATGTGCCAGGCATTTTTCTTAGGTACTTAGGAAGTGGGTCTATAATGGTAAACAATCAGTCAGACTTCCTGCCCTCATAGCCACTGATTTGACAGGACTAATGACTCTAGCTGATCATTCCAAAGCTAATATTTTGTAGCCTCTACTTTATGCTATATGATCCCTATCAGGCATGGAATGGATGACCATGAGTGAGAGCAATCTGCTGCCAGCTTTTCTTATTCCTGCTCTTTCCTTAAGGAACAAGCCAAAGAAATAAGTAAAAACAATAGCTCATATTTGCTTATTTGGCTTTCACGTGTAAAGCTGTTATGGCCAGAGTTTAGCTATTCCCAAAGACATTGGTGGGTTGCATAGTGTAATTCTGGGGGATAGGATATTTCTTTACAGAGCTTACTGGGACAGCAAGTTATGGTGTGCTTGAGTTTAAGAGAGAGAAGCACGTGCCAGGAGAAAGTGGATGTGTCAGGAGTTTATTTAAATATAGTTTATCCTGGACAAACACACCTGTAGGGTACTGTCTGTCTCAAGCTTTGTGAATTCAGAGTCTGAGCTAGGACGTTTGAGTCCATCTAACCTCCAGAGGTTTGCAGAGAACATTTAAACAGAGTCTGGAAGCCATCCTGGGAGGAAGTATGACTTAACACCTGTCTGGCCTGGGCCTCTTAGCAGTAGCTGCTTAAGTAGAAAAGAAACTGTTTGAGAATGCCTGGTACCTCAAGTTTAATCTGTTTCATTTGGAAAATGGGGAGGTGTAGAGAAAAGAGATTTTA
The DNA here is from genome assembly GCF_028885625.2 of Pongo pygmaeus. Classification (NCBI taxonomy): domain Eukaryota; kingdom Metazoa; phylum Chordata; class Mammalia; order Primates; family Hominidae; genus Pongo; species Pongo pygmaeus. Next base: position 107,566,788 of record NC_072381.2, read on the forward strand.
GTAGTCATTGTCAGGAAAAAGATTGAATAAGAGTATATTGTATGGGCCAGGCATGGTGGCTCACACCTGTAATCCCAGCACTTTGGGAGGCTGAGGCAGATGGATGACTTGAGGTCAGGAGTTCGAGACCAGCCTGGCCAACATGGTGAAACCCTGTCTCTACTAAAAATACAAAAATTAGCCAGGCGCAGTGGCGCATGCCTGTAGTCCCAGCTACTCAGGAGGCTGAAGCAGGAGAATTGCTTGAACCCGGGAGGTGGAGATTGCAGTGAGCTGAGATCGTGCCACTGCACTCCAGCCTGGGTGGCAGATCAGACTCCATCTCAACAACAACAACAACAACAAAAGCGAGTATGTTATATGAAAAAAATTTGCTGGAGTCCTATTGATTAAGTGCCTACTTTTATTTTTTCCTACAGGGGTCTATAGTTTAGGGAGTAAGTAATATATCATTATTAATCAGCATGAGAAGAAGGTTGAATGGGTCATCAGCTTTTGTTCCACTTGGAATTGAGCTTGTGAATTCTTCAAGGCCTAAGTAGAAACTAAAAGAACCAAATGTGATAAAATTTGGCAAATTTTTGTGAAGGGCTGAGTGTTAGGAAAGGCAATGGGCACACTTAAAAGTATCCATTTCCTGTGCCCTGTTTTACTTTCTTGGTTTATAATATAAAACTATAATTGAGTAATACATTAGAATGTGACTTGAATTTGAGTCAGACTGACTTTGGCACCTTAGAATCTTCGTAACTTGAGTGGCCACAGACTTGTAGACATTTCAGCACAGTTAGAGTAAATAAAGGTACTGTGATTCTTTTTTCCCCAGGGACTATTTATATTAATAGGGTGGCTCCAAGAGGCCTATATTTTGATGACTTGATTTTGCCATTTCTTTTTACTGGGGCCTTCCCCAGATGATTTATGAATGCTCTTCATTTGACACTTTTAAACCAAGAAGTTCTTCCAAACATTTATTTGTACTCAGGGTTAGAAAATGAAGACTCTTGAGAAGAAACGGCTCTGCATAGTCTATCTTCTCATGGGTTCAGCTCTCTCTTTTTCTCTTCCTCATACCCAGACACACTTAGCCATCAGAACTAGTTTGCTGGCTGTTGGGAGGGCACATTTTCTACTGCATGTATCAGAAAAAGGAGTGAAAAAGAGGAAAGAGCATTCTTAATAGTTTAGCTCTCAAAAACAGAGAAACCTAATTTATTTGTAGCAAAGGTTAGGGGGCAGTGTAACAGTGTGGTTTGTCGTGGGTATCAAAGTTGCTGCTGTTTTTATTGCGTTTGTCCTCTTCAGCACAGCTACCTCTTGAGGCCTGAAACTTCTGAGTATATGCCCAACTTACCATGACAGCAGTCAGATGAGTAAAAAGAAAGCCAGCTGCTGTTTTTTTTCAAACAAGGAGGCAGGCAGAGTCCCTTCCTGCTTTTCCACCCATTCAAACTCAGGACAAGTGCCAAAAGGGTTTCAGAAGAAGCCAAATGCTTGAAATTCAATGTGTTGTTTTGATTAGGAGAGATAGTGAAGAGTTTGTCTCAGCCTTGCCCCCCTCTGACTATCTCTCTATGTTCATAGATACTTAGTTGATACCCCAGTTTCTGAAGTGATAGTGGATATGTTTATGGAAAGGGTGAGTACATTTGTCTTTTCTCTCCTGGCACCTGTTAGAAGATGGAGTTGGCTATAGCACAAAATGGAGATAAGATCATTTCAGCTCAGATCACTTCATTAAGAAAGGGTAATAGATGGAGAGCAATGACTACTTTAGGCTCTCAGTTTTACTCTAGGAAACCAGGAGATAATTTGCACCTCACCAGTTTAGAGGCCTTTATTCCTTTCCTTTATTCTTTGAAGATCCGAAAGAACTTAGATGGACAAGCACTTCTGGCTGGCTGTTGGCTGGGTTCTCATGGCATGTCTCTTCTGTAACATCAGCATTCTGTTACCACTGTTACCACTGTAGGTCGAGTTGTGAAGGGCTGCCACATGTGCACAGATCACAACTGACCTTTCCTTGTTCCACGCTTATTGAGCAATTACTTGCCCGTTTGTGGAACTCACATTATTGTCTTGCATTTCTGGCCCAGTGTGAAGTGGGGGCATCCAGGAAGTGGCCTAATGGACTGTACATCAGAGGGCAATAAATTGGCATATGATTTGGTGGAAAGGCAGGGCCAGATGTAGTGTGGGAGCTAGGGTTTTTCTGCAGTCAGCCATGCAGCTTGCTTCCAGGTGTCCTGGAAAGCAGCTTGGGAACTAGAGGGTAAGGGTAGTTGAGGACATTCACTGGGGAAGAAAAGGATCAAAAGCACTACAGTGTTATCTGGGATTGGCCCTGAATTGAAAAAAAATCCTCTACAAGTAGAGGGACAAATGAGATTTCCCTGACACTGACAGGGACTTTTCCACTGATTATTTTTTGTTTTCAAGTAAAGTGAGTTATTGTAAGAAAAAAAATCTAAAACTTGAGGGACCCTTGAGAAGAGGATGTAGAATGAGAAAGCCTCATTCCAAATGAGTTTTTGCATTTAAGAAAACTGGTACCAAATTGATTAAATGAAGTGAGAGCTGATATGGTATTACAACTGCCCTGGGCTAGAGTGGTGTTTTTCAGACTGTAGGTTGCTTTGCATTAGTGAATTATATCACTGTAATGGGTTGCATGGTATTCCCTCCAATTTTTTTTTTTTTTTTTGAGATGGAATCTTGCTCTGTCACCGCGGCTAGAGTGCAGTGGCACGATCTCAGCTCACTGCCAGCTCCGCCTCCCGGGTTCATGCCATTCTCCTGCCTCAGCCTCCCGAGTAGCTGGGACTACAGGCGGCTGCCACCACTCCGGCTAATTTTTTGTATTTTTAGTAGAGATGGGGTTTCACCATGTTAGCCAGGATGGTCTTGATTTCCTGACCTCGTGATCCGCCCGCCTCGGCCTCCCAAAGTGCTGGGATTACAGGCGTGAGCTACTGCGCCCGGCCTTTTTTTTTTTGAGATGGAGTCTAGCTCCGTCACCCAGGCTGAAGTGTAGTGGCGCAATCTTGCCTCACTGCAACCTCCGCCTCCCGGGTTCAAGCGATTCTCCTGCCTCAGCCTCCTCAGTAGCTGGGATTACAGGCATGGGCCACCACGCCCAGCTAATTTTTGTATTTTTGGTAGAGACAGGTTTCACCATGTTGGCCAGGTTGGTCTCGAACTCCTGACCTCATGATCTGCCCACCTCGGCCTCCCAAAGTGCTGGGATTACAAGTGTGAGCCACCGTGCCTGGACTTCTCTCCAGTTTTTTATGATGAAAAATTTTAAACTTAGCAAAAATTGAAAGAATACCATAATGATTACCCATATTCCACATTTAGAGTCAAAATTACTAACATTTAGGCATATTTGCTTTATCCATATGTGTGTATTATCATTTTTTTCATGGTTCATTTGAAAATAAATTGCAAACATGTTGACATTTCACCCCTAAATACTTCAGCATGCATCCTAAATAAGGATGTTCTACATAATACCATTATCACAACTAAGAAACAACAATAATTTGCCAATTCTAGTTAATATCTGGTTCATATTAAACATTTTCCATTTGTCCCCAAACTTTTATAGCTATAGTTGGTTTTACAAACCAAAATCCAAGCACAATTCTCATTTCATTAGGTAGTTATGTCTTTTTAGACATTTTATTTTATTTATTTTAGAGATGGGGGTCTCACTGTCACCTAGGGTGGAGTGCAGTGGCACGATCATAGCTCCCAGCAGCTCAAGTGATCCTCCTGCCTCAGCCTCCTGAGTAGCTGGGACTACAGGCGCATGCCACCATGCCTAGCTAATTTTTTATTTTATTTTATTTATTTATTTATTTTGAGACAGTCTCGCTCTTTCGCCCAGGCTGGACTGCAGTGGCGCTATCTCGGCTCACTGCAAGCTCCACCTCCTGGGTTCATGCCATTCTCCTGCCTCAGCCTCCCGAGTAGCTGGGACTACAGGCGCCCGCCACTGTGCCCAGCTAATTTTTTGTATTTTTAGTAGAGATGGGTTTCACTGTGTTAGCCAAGATGGTCTCAATCTCCTGACCTCGTGATCTGCTCGCCTCGGCCTCCCCAAGTGTTGGGATTACAGGCGTGAGCCACCGCACCTGGCCCATGCCTAGCTAATTTTTAAAATTTTTTGTAGAGATAGGATCTTGCTGTGTTTCCCAGGCTGTTCTCAAGCTCTTGGCCTCAAGCAATCCTCCCACCTTAACCTCCCAAAGTGGTGAGATTACAGGTGTGAACCACCGCACCTGGCCCTAGGCTTTTAAAAGACAATTTTCTCCACCTTTTTTTTTTTTTTCTCTTGCATTGGCTTTTTGAGGACACCAGCCCATTTATGTTTAGAATGTTCTACATTCTGGGTTTGTCTGTGTCCTTGTGGTGTCATTTAACTTGTTCCTCTTTCCTGTATGTTATGTACTAAAAGGATTAAAAGCTTGATTAGATTCAGGTCAAATATTTTTGGCAAGAGTATTTTATAGATGATACTGTGTAATTCGTATTATTATTATTATCATCATCATTACCATTATTTTTTGAAACAGAGTCCTGCTCTGTCACCCAGGCTGGAGTACAGTGGTGTGATCTCAGCTCACCACAGTCTCCACCTCCTGGGCTCAAGTGATCCTCCTACCTCAGCCTCCCAAGTAGCTAGGACTACAGGTGCATGCCATCGTGCCCAGCCAATTTTTTGTATTCTTTGTAGAGACGGGGTCTTGCCATGTTGCCCAGGCCTGTCTTGAACTCCTGGCCTCAAGTGATCCACCCACCTCAGCCTCCCAAAGTACAGGGATTACAGGTGTGAGCCATCGTGCCTGGCCTTATTTCATATTGTATCACCACAGGAAGCACATCCTGTCAGGTTGTCCTGCAATTGTTGATTTTTTTTTTTTTTTTTTTAGACGGAGTCTTGCTCTGTCACCCAAGCTGGACTGCAATGGTGTGATCTCGGCTCACTGCAACCTCACTCCCGGGTTCAAGTGATTCTCCTGCCTCAGCGTCCCTGGTTGCTGGGACTACAGGTGCCCACCACCGCACATGGCTAATTTTTGTATTGTTAGTAGAGACAGAGTTTTGCCATGTTGGCCAGGCTGGTTTCAAACTCCTGACCTCAGGTGATCCACCCACCTTGGCTTCCCAAAATGCTGAGATTACAGGCATGAGCCACTGCACCCGGCCGCAATTGTTGATTTTAACAGTTTTGTTACTTGCTTCTAATGGTGACTGCCATATCTCCTAATTTTGAAATATGTTAATTTTTCTTTTTGTAATTTTAAGTAATCTGTGAAGTAATATTTTCGCACCTTGTAAATATCCTGTCCTCTAATATCCTTTTACCTAATGGTCATCCACTGATTAATATTTGACTGAATCTTTTATTTCACTGGTCACAGAATGATTTTTCTAATTCTGTCATTTTTTCTACATTTATTAGCTAGCATTTTCTGTAAAGAACTACTTTCCCTCATCAACTGGAGGATAAACCAATTTCTTCTAAAAAGGCAGGATAAATGCTTAATTCATTCCCTTTAATTGTCAGTTTTCAGATTCAGAAGTGAGTATTGATAATGATCACTAGTGGTGGCAGATGTGGGTCTGCCTCCTCCTAGGGGCTTGTGAATATTTTTTAGTGTTTTACAATTAATTACAGATACGTTTTTTTCCATTATTATTTTTGGTGCTCACATTATTTCAAGTTTGGCCGGTGTGCGTCCCCTTCAGACTGGTTCCTTTGTCTTTTGACATGACATCTTTGAACACTTCCTTGCTTTCTGGTACAATCAACCAGCACTAAAGGGGAAAAAAGAATAGAATAGAAATTATCAGTGTATCTGGCCGGGCGTGGTGGCTCACACCTGTAATCCCAGCACTTTGGGAGGCTGAGGTGGGCGCATCACGAGGTCAGGAGTTTGAGACCAGCTTGGCCAACATGGTGAAATTTTGTCTCTACTAAAAACACAAAACTTAGCCAGGCATGGTGGCACGTGCCAGCTACTTGGGAGGCTGAGGCAGGAGAATTGCTTGAACCCGGGAGGCAGAGGTTGCAGTGAGCTGAAGTCGCGCCACTGCACTGCAGCCTGGGCAACAGAGCAAGACTCCGTCTCAAAAAATAAATAAATAAAATAAAAAATAAATTAAAAAAAGAAATTATCAGTGTATCATACTTAAGAAGGATAAGTATTGTTTTTCGCAACTTGTTTTAGTTAGAAACCTGTATTTTCTGGGTTGTAGCGTAAGCTGTATCTTTTTCTGTCCATCATGGTCAAAAAAGTTTGAAAGCCCTCGTAGAAAGTTTGTGATTTACTCCTGTTCTAGCACTGGTTTGAATTTGTCTGTCTGCAATGTTTTTTCATGGGCAAGGAGTCAAGGAGGATATTGAGTCAGGGTGCCCTTCACACCATTTTCTTGACATTCTGTGAAGGACTCTGTGAGGCATCTTAGCCCCCTTGACTTTTGGGAATGAGTGGATTCTTCGTCCCTATCAACTTTGATTTCAGTAAGACAGTTCTATTTAGATGGTTGTTTCTGGATGAATCAGCTTTTGCCAGGCAGAGATTAATTTGAGCCTATTTGAGTCGTTATAATCCTGGAAAATATTAGAGTAAGTATTCTTCCCCCAAGGACATAAGAATTGTGGAAGTAATTATGACTGATTAGTCACTTTGCACCTTATCCCTTTTATGTGATGCTATGCAGATTGTTTAGACATATCATGTTAGACGTGGCCACCCTTTTGAATCATTTTGGTGGGCTGAGGGAATCATTTGTCCTCGAAGACTCCAAAAGAGCATCTTCTCCAGGAACTTTTCTGTTAGTGGAAGTTCAACAAATATTTCTTGATTACTTACTGTGTGCCAGAAACGGAACTAGGTTCTAGGGACCTAGTTTTCAAGGAGGCTGACACAGTTCCTGTTCTCATAGTTTATGGTCTAGTGGGCTGGTGATTTGAGAAGCTCTGGAATTTGAGCAGACAACTGGGCACTAGTTTGAAGTCTGCCAGTTTCCACATGTGACCTCAGGAAATTGTTGTATGCTTTGGTTTGCTGAAAGAGGTTCTAGGATGGTCAAAAGAATAGCATTGGTGTTGTCCACATTGTCCGTCCCACCCCCACCCTCTGCCCTAGCCCTGCCTGTCTGGCAGTGACCCTGGAAATTCTGTGCATGGCAGCTTCATTAGCTGCTTTTAGGGCCTTGAATGTCTTATAGTTGATTAGTATATTAAAAAATTTTTTTTCACCTATAATATGTTCTATGATATGATTAGTCTCTTTATATTGGCCTTTGATTAATCAATCTATGCATCACAGAACTGAACTGACCACAGTTGAACCATAGGATAAGTTATCAATGGCTGATAGTTTTTTCTAATAAAATTCAACTTTGCATTTGAGTCCTCTTTGGCTTGGGCTTCTGACACAATTTTTAGGATATTGAAGTCTAGAGGTGCAAAACAAAGATTTTTTTTTTTTTTTTTTTTTTTTTTTTGAGAGGGAGTCTCACTCTGTCACCCAGGCTGGAGTACAGTGGCGCGATCTTTCTTTGCTCACTGCAACTTCTGCCTCCCGGGCTCAAGTAATTATCCTGCCTCAGCCTCCCAAGTAGCTGGGATTACAGGCACCCACCACCACGCCCGGCTAATTTTTGTATTTTTAGTAGTGACAGGGTTTCACCATGTTGGCCAGGCTGGTCTTGAACTCCCTTCCTCAGGTGATCTGCCTGCGTTGGCCTCCCAAAGTGCTGGGATTACAGGTGTGATCCACTACACCGGGGCTTTTTTTGTTTGTTTGTTTGTTTTGTTTTGTTTTTTGAGACAGAATCTTGCTCTGTTGCCCAGGCTGGAGTGCAGCGGTGCAATCTCCTGCCCTCAAGTGATCCACCGGCCTCAGCCTCCCAAAGTGCTGGGATTACAGGCATGAGCCACTGCGCCCCGCCAAAAACAGATTTTAGTAGCTGTTTACCTTATGGTGCTAAAAGAATGAGGAAAGCTGTTTTTTTCCAGCCAGGGTCTAATAGTCCCAGTTCACAAATAACAAAAGTGTTTTTTAGTAGCAGCCTACTACCTTTAGCCCAAGGGTCTCATGTGAGGAAAGTAGTACCAAAACCCTTGTAACTTTGAACAGGATTTGGCTTCATAATCAATAGAACATTTCATCATATATTTGTCTTTTGAATCCCAGAGAAAGCACCTAGAAGTAGCCTTTGGGAGCATTGGGACCTCAGAGAGACCGTCCCCTTGTGTAGGAATAGTATTCCTAGAATTTTCAAGGGTAGAAAGAGGTGGTGAGGCAGTGAAGCAGTTAAACAGTGGTTAAGAACTTTCTAAAAGAGAAAGTTGGAGTGAATGTTGGAGTACAAATGTAGTCCACAAAAAGACCCGTGACCTATCATTTGCTTGAATGGCTTATCGTGTTCTGAATTTAAAGTGCAGTTCTTTCTCCTTTGCCTCTTTTTTTCTGGGATGAATCTATATCCAAGTTACATTATTTAATACCTACCATAGCTAAATACTTTTTGTGACCAGAGTCTGTTGACTCTGATAGGATCCTGGTTCCCTCTGGCCTGGGAAAAGAAGTTCTTGGTTCAGTCCACCTGGACAGAAGCATTGTAGGGAAAACAGTCAAAGGAAAATGGACTTCGGTTCTCAGACTCCAAGTAGGTCTCATTAATCCTCCCAAGTGAGCCAAGACTAATCAGTTTCATTTCCGGGGTTTTAAATAATGTTTCTGGGCTGGGCGTGGTGGCTCATGCCTGTAATCCCAGCACTTTGGGAGGCCGAGGCAGGTGGATCACCTGAGGTCAGGAGTTCTAGACCAGCCTGGCCAACGTGGTGAAACCTCATCTCTATTAAAAATACGAAAATTAGCCGGGCATGGGTGTGAGCACCTGTAATCCCAGCTACTGGGGAGGCTGAGGCAGGAGAATCGCTTGAACCCAGGAGGTGGAGATTGCTGTGAGCTGAGATCGCACCACTGTACTCCAGCCTGGGCAATGGAGGGAGACTCTGTCTCCAAAAAAAGGCCTGGCGCGGTGGCTCATGCCTGTAATCCCAGCACTTTGGGAGGCCGAGGCGGGCGGATCACAAGGTCAGGAGATCGAGACCATCCTGGCTAACACAGTGAAACCCTGTCTCTACTGAAAAAAACAAAAAATTAGCTGGACATGGTGGCGGGCACCTATAGTCACAGCTACTCAGGAGGCTGAGGCAAGAGAATCGCTTGAACCTGGGAGGTGGAGGTTGCAGTGAGCTGAGATTGCACCACTGCACTCCAGCCTGGGCGACAGAGCTAGACTCTGCCTCAAAAAAAAAAAAAAAAAGTTTCTGTTGCCAAGGTTCTATAAGGAAGAAAATGAGTAGTGCTTGCCTTTAGTAGAACTGCTTTTTATTTAGAGAATGGGAGATGGTGCCAGGGTCCTAAGTAATCCTGGGTAGGCTGTAGGCTCAGTAGTCAACAAAATGGGTTGTGTGCATGTAGTAAAGGAAGGTAGAGAATGGGAAATATTTGAGTTGGCAATAGTCTAACAAAAGCTTCAAAGGGAAGGAAAAAGTTGGCTACTAGAGGTTGTTTTACTGCTATTTAGAATGTGAATTCATCCCTATTTCCTTTACCTAATTGGTATCAGGACATTTAATCAAATGAACAGATGGTAAATTTTCTTGAATTTTTATTTTGAAATAATTTCAAATTTAAAGGTGCAAGAATAATAGGTCTCCCATATGTCCTTTTGCTACTTACACACACACACACACACACGTACGTATGTATGTATGTATGTATGTATAGACATAAAATTATTTTTTGGCTGGGCACAGTGGTTCACCGATATAATTCCAGCACTTTGGAAGGCCAAGATGAGAGGATCACTTGAGCTCAGGAATTTGAGATTATCCTGGGCTTAGGTAGACTCCATCTCCACAAAAAATTAAAAAGCCAGGTGTAGTGGTGTGTGCCTGCTGTTCCAGCTACTTGGAAGGCTGAGGTAAGAGGATCACTTAAATCTGGGAGGTGAAGGCTGAAGTGAGCTGTGATCATGCCAACTGCATTCCACCATGGGTGACAGAGTTAGACCCTGTCTCAAAAAAGAAAAGTACATAAATAAATAAATTTTTCTAAATCATTTGAGACTAGGTTATATACATTGTGACTTTTTTTTTTTTTTTTCAGACAGTCTCGCTCTGTCACCCAGGCTGGAGTGCAATAGCGTGATCTCGGCTCACCTCCCGGGTTCAACCGATTCTCCCTGCCTCAGCCTCCTGAGTAGCTAGGATTACAGGCGCCCGCCACCACGCCCAGCTAATTTTTGTATTTTTAGTAGAGACAGGGTTTCGCCATGATGGCCAGGCTGGTCTTTAACTCATGACCACAGGTGATCTGCCCACCTCGGCCTCCCAAAGTGCTGGGATTACAGGCGTGAGCCACCGCGCACAGCCTATCATGATCTTTTATCCCTTAATACTTCAGTGCATATTTCCTAAGAACAAGGATATTCTCTTACTAATTTAAGTATAGTTATCAAATTCAAGAAATTTAGCATTGATACAATAATTTACTATTCGTATTCCAATTTTGTCAATAAACTTTTATTGTTTGTTTGTTTGTTTTCCCCTTCAGCCAAGGATCACAAATTACATTTAGTTGTCACGTTTCTTTAGTCTCCTTTAATCTGGGACAGTTCTTTAGCTTCTCTTTATGCTTCATGACATTAGCATTAAAAACATTTTTTTTTTTAATTTTTTCAGCCAGTGGTTTATGCCTGTAATTCTAGCATTTTGGGAGGCCAAGGCAGGAGGGTCGCTTGAGGCCAGGAGTTTGAGACCAGCTTTCGCAACATAGTGAGAACTCATTGCTTCAAAAAATAAAAAAAATTAGCTGGGCATGGTGGCGTGTGCCTGTAGTCCCAGCTACTCAGGAGGCTGAGGTGGGAGGATTGCTCGAGCCCAGGATTTCGAAGCTGCAGTGAGCTGTGATCATGCCACTGCATTCCAGCCTGGGTGATTAAGAAAACAAACAAAAAAACATTAAACAAAAACACTTTTTTTTTTTTTTTTTTTAGAGTTATGGAGTTATCTGTAACTCTGTAACTGTTTAACAGAGTCTGGTGGTGGGATCGTAGCTTACTGCAGCCTAGAACTCCTAGCCTCAACTGGTCCTCCTGCCTTGGTCTTCCAAAGTGATGGAATTACAGGCATGAGCCACCACAGCCAGCTGACATTGACATTTTTTATAACTACAGACCAGTTCATGTCTATGTTCTTTCTTTTTAAAAAATTGATCCCTTATAATTATACTTATTTATTGGTTACATGTGATATTTTGATACATGAGTACAATGTGTAATGATCACATCAGAGTATTTAGGATATCCATCACCTCAAACATTTGTCGTTTCTTTGTGTTGGGAACATTTCACATCTTCTCTTATAGCTATTTGGAAATATACAGCAAATTATTGTTAACTATAGTCACCCTAATTTATTTATTTCTTTCAAGAATATTTCTCATTTTGGGTTTGTCTGATGTTTTCTCATGATTAGATTCAGGTGGTGTGTGTCTATCGTGAATCTGTAATATATACCACTACTGATATAGTGTCCTTCTCAGGGTATCACAACTGCAGGTGCTGTTCATTGGTGATACTAATTTTGATCATCTGGTCAAGTGTTAATCTGATTTATTTACTGTATAGATGTTATTTCCCCTTGCAACTAATAAGCAATCTGTAGGGAAACACTTGAAGATCATACTCCTCTTTAAACTTTCCCTCTGATACCTAACATACGTTGATAATTCTTGCCTGAACCAATTTCTGGTTGCAGTTATGGTGAAATTTGAGTGGTTGCTTAAAATACTTGTTCTTAGGTGGACACAAACTGTCTTTCTAGCTTGCTTCTGTTTGTTTCTCTTCCTATAAGAAACACAATTGCATACCCTAAAGATCTATATTTTTTTATGTCTAAATCTAGTAACTAAAAAGAGTTGAAAATTGGAAAAAGGTTTGGCTCAATGAGGTTTGACTTGGAACTTGGTCATTTGTTAGAATGGCCACATCACCCAGTGGAATTTGTTCTCCAGTCAACCAACAGCATAAGTGCTTTTTCTCTAAGCCAGACTGACAACAGCCATGTGAAGTGGATTCTTTTTTTAAAATTTACTCCCTCTTTTAATAAGTGGGATTTGCTATGAATTTATCATTATATTTCAGCTTTTGCTCTCAAATCTATTTTAATAGCTTGATTCATCTTATTAAGAACTTCCACTTAAGCTTTAACAAAATCCATAAAGTTTGGAAATGCCCATTGTCCAGGAGCTTTAAGAGAGAAAAGGTTAGGAGAAACGTTTTCCTGTTCTCCTTTTCTATCATTTTTTTCTTTCCTTCCCTCTTATTTTTCTGCATTTTTTCCTTGTGCTTTTCCTTTCATTCCTTTGAAGCATGATTAGGATGCATGACTGAGCCTCCAAAAGCAGAGAGAAAAAGAAGTATTGCTTCTTGAGACTCAGGTTTTTTATTGTTATTACTACGGAGAATAGGCTAATGATATGATAATTATGACTATTACTAATGAATGCCTTATCAGCTATCAGCTATGTTTCTTCGAGGGAACCTTGCCCTCAAAAAAAGTGGCTTACGCCTGTAATGACCAGCATTTTGGGAGGGCAAGGCAAGAGGATTGCTTGAGCTCAGGAGTTTGAAACCAGCCTGAGTAACTTGTGAGACCTCATCTCTACTAAATTTTTTTTTTTTTTTTTTAATTAACCAGGCATGGTGGCACACACCAGTAGTCCCAGCTACTTGAGAGGCTGAGGCAGGAGGATCTCTTGAACCCCAGAAATCAAGGCTGCAGTGAGTAATAATGGCACGACTGCACTCTAGCCTGGGTGACAGAGGAGTCCCTCTCTTAAAAAAAAAAAAAAGAGAGAGAGAGAGAAATAAGTAGAGACAAAAGAAAACAACTAGAGAGTCAGAAAGAGGAAAGGGGCAGAAGTAAAGAACTTGGGGATGGGGAGGCAAGGGTAGGAGAGAAGGACCAAGAATACAGAACTACTAAAATAGGAAAATGGGAGTCAGCTCTAACATTTACCTTTATCCAGTCCAGTGTGTGGGTTTTACCCTTTCAGTAGAATATACTATGAGATAGGATGAGATGGGGTGAATGAAATTGTCCCATCTTTGACTCATCGGATCTGTCTACCTGGAACTGAAGGTTTTACCCTGTAATGTGACTTGATAGCCTGATCCTAGTGGGTTGGGTAGGAAGAGGCTATTAAGTGATGTGTTTTGGCTTGCTAGCATTAACAGAGTTATTTTTAACCTCCCATTTCAATCTCTTCATTGTTCAGGTTCCTCTGCTGGCTACCATGAGAGCAGTCAAAATTAGCAACTATATAAAATGAAGTACCTCTTGTCTCCCCAGTCACTTCCAAAATAAACAGGGAGTAATACTGTCCATATTTTGTCTCACTTTACTCTGAAGGCTAGCAATAGAGGAAGCATGGATTAGTGTGTAGTGATTTCTAGGCTCTGCCCTCTGGACAGATTCCCCTCTGAGTGTTCCAGTTGAGTGACAGGACCATGTGGCAGGAGTGCAGCTGGAAGTATATCATCGGCAGATTTGGGTTGGGTAAATATAGCAGGAGCAGGATGTCAGTGTGGGAGATGGATTGTTCTGGGAAAGGAAGTGTTGTCTTTCGTCTGAGAAACAATTTCCTGCACTTCTGGGACTTTTGCTTTCTTCTTTTTCTTTTTTTTCCCAGGGCAGAGCAGGAGTTGGCAGGGGATGGGTACACTTGCTGAATTCTATCTCTGGATGTCTGCGTGTTTCTACATTTGAAGTTGGGAGTAGTAGGGATCAGATCTGTTTCAGCCAGTTAGGAAATGGACCAATAAATTATCATACCCATGCCTTAAGTTTCACTTTTTGAAGTTTTAAATTAAAGCACCTATCTGCTTAGAGCCTCTTTTTAAAAAGTTACTGTTCTTTTAGTGAAATAGGTTGAGAGGCAAAAATAATTACATGAAGAAAATCAACTCTATTGCAAGTCAGACATGAGGCACCAGCTGGCAGGAAACAGCTGGGATATTTCTGGGGGCTAGACTCTTCCATACCAGGACTTAACTCTTCAAGTGATCTCTGTTATCTGAGCTACTTAAGATAGCTACCTGCCTTACCAACAATCTGCATAAAATACTAAATCTACTAAATTATGTGATATTTTACAATTGACTAGAACTTTATAATTTATAAAGTGGTTTTTCATTATAGCCTTTCAATTTTAGAATCTATAAAGCACATAAATTATAATCTATAAATTATATTTTTATAAATTATCTATAAATTATATTTATATAAATTATATTATAACTTAGACTCATATATATAATCTATAATAGATTATTTCTATAAACATATTTATAGAAAAGTTGTAAAGAAGTTCTCATCTATCCAATGCCCAGTTTCCCCTATTATTAACATCTTACATTAATATGACACATTTGTCACAATGAACAAATATTGATTCGTCATTAATTAAAGTCCATACTTTATTCAGATTTCATTAGGTTTTTACTTAATGACCTTTTTCTGTTCAAGGATTCCATCTAGGATACCACATTACATTTAGTCATCACATCTTGTTAGGTTCCACTAGGCTGTAACAGTTTGCCTGTATTCTTTTCTTTTTTCTTTTTCTTTCTTTTATTTTTTTTTGAGACGGAGTCTCGCTGTGTCGCCCAGGCTGGAGTACAGTGGCGTGATCTCCGCTCACTGCAAGCTCCGCCTCCCAGGTTCATGCCATTCTCCTGCCTCAGCCTCCCCAGTAGCTGAGACTACAGGCGCCCACCACCACTCCCGGCTAATTTTTTTTTGTATTTTTTAGTAGAGATGGGGTTTCACCGTGTTAGCCAGGATGGTCTCGATCTCCTGACCTTGTGATCCGCCTGCCTCGGCCTCTCAAAATGCTGGGATTACAAGCATGAGCCACCGCGCCCGGCCGCCTGTATTCTTTGCAAGTTTCACAAAAACTCACAAGATAGACTGTGCCTTTATTAATATTCCCCTTTTACAGATAAAACTCAGGTTCCAGAAAAATTAAGTAACATTTTCAAGGTTACACAGTAAAAGCTTCTTTTAAAGTGTGATTATGATTTGGAAAAAGGCGATGAGGTTATTTATTTGCTTTTCATGTGAATAAGGGCAGACTTACAGCTAACCTTCAGGTGGGCCATTTACTGAAGAGGAACAAGAGATAGAGGTGAGTCTAGCTTGTTCCTGGACTCTTCTGTCTTGCTGGAGACAAATTAACATTATTATTTTAATCACAATTATTTGGGGAAAACCCCTTTCTCTTTGATTCTGCTATGCCTACCAAAGGAACTGATGGCAGAAAATCCTGAGTTAGCCTTGTTCCCTGGCAACAGACTTCAGGCTGCTTACTGGTCCCTGTTGTTGGATACCAGGTTCAGTAGGAAAGTCTGCTGAGAGTATAGCATGAACACTAACCGAACTAGCCTATTTCCAGCACGTGTGGCGGTAACTATCTGGGAATAGGAACATGAGTTTTTAAATTCCAGTGTCTAATTGGGTAGGCTGAAGTTCTGGCTTGGAGTTAGGAGATTCACAGAACTGCAGTGCTAAGAGATAGTAGAAAAATTTAAAAATTCAGTAAGACATGGCACTTACTGACTCTGAATGCTCTGTCCGGAGGGATGAGTAAAGGGGAGAGGTGAGAGGAGGTAAAGTAGCGTGTTACTAATGATCCTAGATACTATTAAAAGATTATCACAAGGAGGTGGAAACTATTGAGGTGCAAACCATCAGTTCTTAAGGTAAGGAGTCACTCATCTTGCCCAGAGAAGTAGTAGTAAAGATAGTACCTGGATCCTAAAAGGTAACTTTTAAAGTACTTCAACCTAAGCTGACAGAGGGTTGGCAGTTTATTGATACCCTTAACAACCACTTGTTAGTAGAGCCATTTTAATGGAAAGGGAATTATTCTCCGTTTATGCTTTTATTATATGTAGCTATGAGCATAGAAGCTGGTTTGGACCCTCTGGTGACTATTGCCCTCTTTGGTAAACTCTTGAGGCCAGGAAGGGCCTGGCTTTATCTCCAAAAGGAAGCTGTGGAAATAGCAATGAGCAAAACAATGAGAAAGAGCTTTAGAAAATTTGCAAATATTGTGTATCTTCATGGCGTGATGGAATGGGATTAGGACAGGGGAGAAAGTATAAACCACCAATTACAGGAGTCTTTAAGGGTTTGGGTGACTGAGGCCTTCTCCTAGGGGGCTGGGAGGTTGTTGATGACAGCAAAGATGTAACAGGTATTGAATACTAGAGGATAGACCTCATACTCTGAAAATGCTTTTGCCTCAACAATTTGAAAGAGAAATATGAAAGACAAAGTGACAATATGAAAAATGACTATTCAAAGTGCTTCTACCAGTAAGTCTTGTCTGTTAGCAAGTTGTAACCTGTAGGTAGGGGGAAAACGTGGGAGGATCTCTTATTCAGAATGCAAAACAGGAGACAGTGAAGTACCTGTGTTTCCAAAGAACTCCGAATTGAGCTGTGGTGGAAAAGGAGGAAATTTCTTACTGTGGTCTTGTATAATGTGAAATCTTTGTGAAGTCTCAATAGATGTTAAGTCTCCAAGGTGGGGAGACTTTGTAGCAGCTAAAGAAGCTTAGGTTCAGTGAACCTCCAGTGGGAATACAGACAGAGATGTCCACTGACATTTCTGCAACCAGTTTTGGTGAGTGGAAAGCAAGTAGGTAAGTTTCACTTTTTGCAAGAATCCCAAGTGACCCTTTGTACTATGGACTGAGGTACCCGCTTGTCTCTACGAAAACTATAGAGGAGACATGACAGGCTTTAACTGGAAATTGTTCATGGTTTCTTAGAAGGGAAGCTCATATCCTGTTAAAGCACTTTAGAAAAATAAAGTCAAATTAAAGAGGATTTTTACTTGCATTTTCAAGAGCTTTTTTAAAAAATTGAAGTGAAATGCATATAACATCAAATTAACCATTTTAAAGTGAAACAATATAGTGGCATTTAGTACATTCACAATGTACTCTATCTAATTCCAAAACATTTTCATCACCCCAAAAGGAAATCCTGTACCCATTAAGCCATTGCTCCACACTTTCCCTTCCCCTCCAGCCCCTGGTAGCCATCCATCTGCATTCTGTCTCTGTAAATTTACCTATTCTGGATATTTCATATCAATGGAAATCATATAATATGTGACCTTTTATGTCTGGCTTCTTTCTCTTAGCATAATGTTTTTGAGGGTCATCCATGCTGTAACATGAATCAGCACTTCAATTCTTTTTAGGATTGAATAATATTCCATTGTGTGTGTATACCACAATTTGTTCATCCATTCATTCGCTGATGGACATTTGGACCATTTCTTCCTTTTGGCAATTATGAATAGTGCTGCTAGGGACATGTGTGTACATGTATTTGAGTATCTGTTTTCAATTCCTTTGGATATATACCTAGGACTGGAATTGCTGGGTTATATGGTAATTCTATGTTTAACTTTTTGAGTAACTGCCAAACAGTTTTCTATAGCAGCTGAACCTATTACATTCCCACCAAGAATGCATGAGGGTTCCAGTTTTTCCACATCCTTACGAACACTTGTTATTTGTGTTTGTTTGTTTTATATAGCTTCAAAGGCTTTTGAGACTGGATAGTACTTTGATGATAAAGCTCCTTTCAGTTCTTATGGATCTTCTGACATGCTTCTCTCCTGAAATAACTGGATGGCTCTTCTGGGCCAAATAAGGTATTGAGGTTTTAGCTTTTATACTAAAGGATTACTTTGTTCCAAAATTTGCAATAAACAGCGAACACAGATTTTACAGATTTTACAGGTTGCCTAGACAGGGTCAAATTCTGACTTGCCAGAAGAAGAGTGTCAGTTACACTTTGGGTCTTGGAAGTAGTTGGTGGTATTTCTGGTTTCATTTGCCATCAGAATCCTGGACCAGGCAATAGGCTAGGTCTTGCTGACTATACAGGTAGCTCAGTTTGCTTACAGATTACCAGCTTATCTTCCTGCTTACAGAATAACCTTCTGGGGAGGGAGTTAACTCTAATTCCTGATAAATGACTGGCTCTTTTTAAGGTGCTATATAAACTGAATTTGGATGTTACTTCGCCACTACTTACAATGATATTATATACAGATATTAAAACTCTAATGTTCCCATCTCCTTACTGTGTGGCTGGGTGGTTTCTTATTTTGATGTCTTCTACATCAAACTGTTGAGTTCCTAAGTGTTCTCTTCTTACCCCTCTCTTTTTTAGTCTCTCAGTTTCTACTTCTTGCATCTATATATTTTGTGATTTGTCTAATAGTAGTCACTGTGATTAATGTTTTAGTTTGTTTTTCTTTTGTGCAAATTATTTTCTTGTGAAAGGTGAAAATTAGTTTTTTCTTGTGAAAGGAGAAAACTGGTACAGAAATCTAGGATGCTGGAACTTCTAGCTCTCTCAGTTTTTTCTAGAATTGTAGCTTTCCTTCTTTTTTTTCTTTGACTGTTTTCTCCAGTTTATATGTTGAGTGGTAGGTTTTTCTAACTTTTAGAAAAAAATTGTTTTGCTATTTAATGTGTTTGCTGTATTTCCTTGAAATATTGTAAATCAGAATACATTTTAGTGTTTATTGCTGCCATTGGTTGCTTTAAAAAAAAAAGGTTGAACCTGTTTTCAAAGTAAACAGAAAATTGTAGCCTCTGCTTACCTTCCTCCTTTCCCCACCACAATACACAGTGGTGTTGGGTTTGCAAATTCATCCTAACCATTTGATCAAAGTCAGGCTTCAAACAAGGCTTTATAGTGAGGTGTCGTGAATGACAGGTATGTCTGGATTTGGCCTTGAGAGATTTGGGGATGTAAAAGCATGGGTTTTTTTTTTTTTTTTTTCTGTCTTTCTTTCTCTTCTCCTAATGTACCGTGGTCTATAATAGGTTGAGTTGTAACATTCATTAAACCACTCCTCACATTCCCTGTTTTCAAAGCTTATCAGGATGACTTTGATTTAGTTATTTGGAACCAAAAAGGCAGTTTGTGGAGCCTGGTCTGGAGCTGTGTAGCAGTAATATATCAGAGATCAGACGTAGGTCCCAGTGGGATTATTCCTCGGGATTTATTTGCCTGGAAGTACACACAGGAGCCAAATGGTATGTATGGAAAGCTTTGCTGGAATGCAAATTGGACACATTTTGTTGGGACCTGTAGGGGATTTTCACTGCTTCATAATTTTTCAAAGGTTTGTTATACATCAGACAGTCACTGCCTCTTCTTTAAATCTTTAAATCCCCCCTCTTTTTCCTGTTGTAAAGGTCAGATTTTTTTTGACAACTGTGTGCAGGAACAAGATTTGCTAAATCCCTTCATTTTTATTCATACAAATATCGGAATTCAGTGAGCATCAGTTATTCCAGCATTTAGAGGTAAGGAAAACTCAGGGAGAATCTTGTGAATCTCAGCTTTGTGCTAGGCATATATCTCTGGGGATAAATTTGCTGCCTCAACTTTAACCCCTTGACTGCTCTGATGTGAGATGACACCCTTACGGTGGCTGCCTTGTATGTGAAACCTACCCTTAACTAACCCCCATTTATGGCTGTAGGATATATAATATAATTACCGGGAGGGGACTGTGTTAGACTCTTCTGATGGGGCCTTTTTGGCTGTGACAAGCCTTAGATTACTGTTGGAAGAGAAGGACAATTCATTCCCTCCAGTGAAGCCCCTTCTTTAGGCATATTTAGCTTTTAATGGTATCATAGGCAATAACCACTTTTAATTTGCAGATGATTCTTTCTCAGCCGGTAAATGAAATAATGATATTAAAATGGTACATTTCCCCGTCAAACTTGCTTAGTTTGATGTTATGTTATTATGTTATCTATTGCTGGGTAACAAATTACCCCAACAAATTACCTCTCCTACCCATCTATCGCTGGGTAGCAAAATTACCCCCCAAAATGTGACAGCTTAAAATTAAAAAAAAAAAATTTCACACAGTTTCTTTTCTTTTCTTTTCTTTTTCTGAGATGAGGTCTCACTGTGTTTCCCAGGCTAGTCTCAAACTCCTGGGCTCAAGTGATCCTCCCACCTTGGCCTCCCAAAGTGCTGGGATTACAGGCATGAGCCACTGCACCTGGCCTATTTGACACAGTTTCTAAGGGTCAGGAATCTGGGAGCTGCTTAGCTAGTGGTTCTGGCTTAGGGTCTCTCAAGATGTCAGCCAGGGCAGCAGTCATTTGAAGGGGTGGGCTGGAAGATCCATTTCCAAGTTCATTCATGTGGTTGTTGGCCAGAGGCCTCAGTTCCTCACAATGTGGGCCTCTCAGTAGGACTGCTCACAGCATGGAAACTAGATTCTCCATAGGTGAATGATCTGAGAGAGAGCAGAAGCCACACTTTGTTTTCTGACCCTACCTCAGAAGTAAACCTCAGGAGTAACCATCACTCCTGCTATATTATATTAGTCACATAGACCAACCTAGATACATAAAGATGTAATCATTGGGGACATCACTGGGAGTCATCTTGGAGGCTGGCCTTCCAGGAAGTTAAATGGAAATTTTTAGATGTTCACTGGGACTTAAATATTGATTTTTTTTAATTTGAAAAATTTTGTTCTCCCCAGTCAGCCCTGTCTCCCTGTCTTCTCCCAAACCTTTATGTCTCTGAAATTGTCCAATATGTATATGGCAAATATGTATGTGAATACTGCTTTAACATGGTAATCTCTTTCTCTTCCTTTGCTATCTCAGCCATAAGCGCTAGTAAAAACTTTCTGTTTTTCTAAAGCAAGCCAGTAAGCACGATCGATCTACCTCCTCTACCCCTATTTTGCTGGGACATCCATGGCAGCTGGTCAAAGGAGCCTTCTGCTCATGAGAGCACTTCAGCTGGATTCAGATAATCCTTTGTGGTTCCTCTACCTATTTACCACTGATCCTCTAAAATTTGGTGCAAATGAACTAGACTGACTAGAGTTACAGTGTTACCATGTTTTTTTCAGACTGATATATAATGATATAATGATATGAGCTCTTTTTGGATTCTATCCAGGATCTCCAAAATGGAGATAAAGACCTAATGCTTGGGAGTGATTTAAAAACGAAATTACTTGTTTGTCACTAGATAGATTCATCTGGTCCTTTGTATACCAGTCAGGTAAGAGCCTTAGGAGTTGACTGCCTGTGGTGGCTCACACCTGTAATTGCAGCATTTTGGGACGCTGAGGCGGGTGGATTACTTGTGGCCAGGAGTTTGAGACCAGCCTGGCTAACAAAGTGAAACCCCATCTCAACTGAAAATACAAAAAAATTATCTGGGTGTGGTGGCACACGCTTGTAATCCCAGCTACTTGGAAGGCTGAGACATGAGAATCACTTGAACCCAGGAAGCAGAGGTTACAGTGAGCCAAGATCATGCCACTGCACTCCAGTCTGGGTGACAGAGCGAGACTCTGTCTCAGAAGAAGAAAAAAAAAAAAAAAAGCCTAGGAGTTATTTACTATTCTTCATGTTTCTAGGACAAGCAAGTCGATAGCCACAGTGATGAGGAATGCACAGGCAGACCCTAAAGCTAACCAGGGACACTGTCCTGCCTCTGTGTTTGGTAATCATTCCAGCTATGCAGTTTCATTGATGTCTTTTCCCTCCTTGGTACATACCTTACTCTATACCTGATAATAGAAATCTGTGTGAGAATATACTTATTCAGCTCTTGGTGACAGAAGGTGGGTGGAAGTGTGGGGCAGGGAACAGGGGTGAGGTTGTTAAAAAGGAGAATCAGTTTACTTTTTCAAAATTCTGGAAGCCAGACATGGTGGCATGCGCCTGTAATCCCAGCTACTTGGGAGGCTAAGGCAAGAGGATCATTTGAGTCCAGGTGTTTGAGACTAGCCTGAGCAACATAGTGAGACCCTATCTCAAAACAAACAAAAATTCCAGAGCATCTTTGGCTTCCTAGGAAATAGCCTAAGGCTGTAAATAAACCCTGGCCTCGTATTCCTGTTGTCATTTATTGGCCTAGTAGACAATTCATAACTGGGAAAATCCTTTGGGTGTTTTTTTGATTTAGGTTTTATTGAATCAGAGATGTTCCAGAATTGTGTTTAACTGGTTCTATTAGAAGACTATAAATAAAAGTAACAAAGCAGGCAAACAAGAACAAAAACGTTTGTGCCATAAAATCACTATTTAGGCCAGGTGTGGTGGCTCATGCCTATAATTCCAGCACTTTGAGAGAGGCCTAGGCAGGCGGATTGCTTGAGCACAGGAGGAGTTCAAGACCAGCCTGGGCAACATAATGGGACCCCCGTCTGTAGAAAAAAAAATTTTAATTAGCTGGGCGTGGTGGCAAGTGCCTGTAGTCCCAGCTACTGAGGAGGCTGTGACAGGAGGATTGCTTGAGCCCAGGAGGTCAAGACTTCAAGTGAGCCATAATCATGCCACTTTCCAGCCTGGGCAACAGAGTGAGACCCTGTCTCAAGAAAAACACAAAAATCACTATTTACCTTCTCTAACCCTTATCATTATGTAAACATAGTTTAATAGTTTAATCAGTATGCCTTATTATTTTTTATTCCTTTTATTCATTTAGTATCTTTTTTAAAGTATGTTTTTATAGGCACTCTAGAACCTTGCTGAAATTGACTCAGAATACTCTTCAGTGGGGCCAGAAGTTCTTAGCATTATTTCATACAGAATTTTCCATGCATTTACCTAATGTATTTATCATCTTTAATGACATTATAAAAATACATTGAACCAGAATGCCATAGATTAACTATCCTTTTAAAATTTTGATTCATTATATGTAGTAGAACCTTATCTCTGTATTGATAACAGTGTTTTTCTTTTTCTTTTTTATATTTTTAATTTTTAATTTAATTTAAGTTTTCAGACAGGGTCTCTGTCACCCAGGCTGGAGTGCAGTAGTGCGATCACAGCTCACTGCAGCCTTGACCGCCTGGGCTTAGGTGATCCTCCATCTCAGCCTTGCTGAGTATCTGGGACTACAGGTGTGTGCCGCCACTCCTGGCTAATTTTTATATATTAATATTTTGTAGAGATGGGTTTTTGCCATGTTTCCCAGGCTAGTCTCAAACTCCTGGGCTAAAGCAATCCACCTGCCTGAGCCTCCCAAAGCGTTGGGATTACAGGTGTGAGCCACCACACCCAGCCTGCTTTTCTTTTATTTTCTCAAAGTAATAGTCCCATTAGTAGAGTGGGTTTTGTAGCTATGCTACATCCTATATTGAGTTTTCTAACTTCTCTTTAATTTTGCTAATTTAATTGACAAGATGATGCTTTTATAATTTGTTTCACATTTCTTTAATTACTAGCATTTTCTCAAGTGTTTTACTGTTTGGGGTTTTTCCTATTGAATTATCTGTTCTTGTCTCTTGGCCACTTATTGGACAGAAGTTGGATGGGAACCTTTCGGATTTGTATTACATGTATCAGGTTCTTTCGTATCTGGATAGTGTGTTTTTTATTGCCAAGTCTCTTTTTTTTTTTTCTATTACTATGAGCTATTCACTGCTTGTTTGTTTGTTTGTTTGTTTTAAATAATACCCAGACTGGTCTGAGACTATGGGCTATTTCAAACCTAAATAGGTAGTGGTATTTTTTATCCTTTCAGAGAAGTGCATCAACTAGTTTATTTGCATTTGAAGTGTAGAAATGAGAGGTCCTGGCTGAACTTTTGGCATGGGAGCAGTGTGTGTGTGGAGAGCAGGCTATCCATGATAGGAGGGGAGTTGAGGACAAGGCTGACACCAGGCCTATAAATACTCTAAGGTTTAGCTTTGTACTTTGAAATAGGAATTAGGTCACTTTTATTGTCTTCCCCAAACTTTTTACTGGTTGGCTGTGGAGAAAAGGCATTAGGACTTTTAGAGGAAATGTTACTGTTTCCAGCTCTCAGAAAGGTGGAAAGTGCTGATATTGGTCAGCTCTTACTCTTGTTTTCTCATTTCTGTTAGACTGAGGTGACCAAATGGAAAGTGTGGGAGTGGAGACTTGATATTTGGCTTCCTAAGTAAGAAATGGAATTCTGAACAGTGAAAGACCTTGCCTGTATCCCTTTGCCGTGTCACCATGCCTTGGACAGATGGATGGGGAGCTAGTTACCCAGCATCTGTCATTCTCCTTACCATTGACAAAGGTTCTCTTACCTTTATGATAGGCTGCTGTGTCTAGTCATTCTAACTGGCCTCTCTGCAGAGGCACCCAAACCCCTAGAACTTTTCTTTTTTTTTTTTTTTTTTTGAGAGGGAGTCTCTCTCTGTCGCCCAGGCTAGAGTGCGGTGGCACGATCTCAGCTCACTGCAAGCTCCACCTCCCGGGTTCACGCCATTCTCCTGCCTCAGCCTCCTGAGTAGCTGGGACTACAGGTACCCACCACCACGCTCAGCTAATTTTTTGTATTTTTAGTCGAGATGGGGTTTCACTGTGTTAGCCTGGATGGTCTCGATCTCTTGACCTTGTGATCTGCCTGCCTCGGCCTCCCAAAGTGCTGGGATTACAGGCGTGAGCCACTGTACCCGGCCCCTAGAACTTTTTCTAAGGTCTTAGTTTCTAGTATTCTCTTTGGCCTTTCCATTTTCTTCTCTAAAATAAGAAAATTCTGGAATCTCTGGGACAAACAGAAAAGAAAAAAAAAATTAATGATAAAAAAATAAGAAAATTGGACCAAACAATCTCTTAAGTATGATGTGTGTATGTACTTGTTAATTAAACACAGGGCCTTGCTGTGACACCCGCCCCGGCTGGAGTGAGTGGCACAATCATGCAATACTTCACTACAGCCTTGAACTCCTGGGTTCAAGCAATTCTGCCTCAGCCTCTCCAGTAGCTGGGGCTACAGGTGTGTGCCACCATTCTCGGCTACTTTATTTTTTCATATTTTTAGAGATAGGGTTCTCGCCACTTCTGCCCAGGCTGGCCTTGAACTCCTGCCTCAAGTGTTCTTCTCACCTTGGTCTCCTAAAGTGCTGGGATTGCAGGCATGAGCCACTATGCCTGGCTCAAATGATCTCTAAAGTCCCTAAAGTCCTAAGATTTTTTGGAGTTTGATGTCTTCCCACACAAGTTTTGAAATACTTTCAGAGAGATTCTATTCCATATGAATGTCATTACAATTTTAATGAAAATTTTGATGTAGCAATATTATAGAATATATTTTAAAGGGTAAATATACACAATCTTCTGTGCATTTTGAGATAGTCTAACTTTATAATTTTCCTTTGTCTTTCTGTTGTCCAGTTGTCAGTTTTCAGATAAATTCTGCTTCAAACTTGTTATGTAAGCTTCTATTGGGCATTTAGTTTCAAATTACTGTTTCCAAAATCTTTGTATTTCTTTAAATTTTCAATCATTCTTAAAAATAGATTAATATTGCATGAATGTCAAGAGAACCTCTTCTATTTTCATTTAAAAATTTTAATCATTAAAATATACTACAGTGTCACTATATTAATTTATCTGAAGATGCATCAGTGTACAGTCGGGTGCTGCATAACAACATTTCAGTCAACAATGGACCCCATACATGATAGTGGGCCCATAAGATTATAATGGAGGTAAAAAATCCCTATCACTTAGTGATGTTGTAGCCATCATAACGTCATAGTATAACATATCACTCGTGTTTGTGGTGATGCTGTTGTAAACAAACCTGTGCTGCCAGTCGTATAAAAGCATGGCACATAAATTATTATGTACAGTATATAATACTTGATAATAAATGACTATTACTAGTTTATATATTTAATATATTATATATCATTGTTTTAGAATGTACTCTTTCTACTTATCAAGAAAAAGAGTTAACTGTAAAATAGCTTTAGACAGGTCTTTCAGGAGCTATTCCAGAAAGCATTATTATCATAGGAGATGACAGCTTCATGGGTGTTATTGCCCTGAAGACCTTCCAGTGGGACAAGCTGTGGAGGTGGAAACCAGTGATATTGATGATCCTGACACTCTGTAGGCCTAGGCCAATGTGAGTGTTTGTGGCTTAGTTTTAAACGAAAAAGTTTAAAAAGTAAAAAATAAAAAATTTAAAAACAGAAGAAACCTTATATAATAAAGATACAAGAAAATATTTTGTACAGCTGTAGTATGTATTTTTTTTTTTTTTTTTTGAGATGGAGTCTCACACTTGTCACCCAGGCTGGAGTGCAGTGGCATGATCTCTGCTCACTGCAAGCTCAACCTCCCGGGTTCACGCCATTCTCCTGCCTCAGCCTCCTGAGTAGCTGGGACTACAGGCGCCCACCACCACGCCCAGCTAATTTTTTGTATTTTTTAATAGAGACGGAGTTTCACCCTGTTAGCCAGGATGGTCTCATCTCCTGACCTCGTGATCCACCCGCCTTGGCCTCCCAAAGTGCTGGGATTACAGGCATGAGCTACCATGCCCGGCTGTAGTATGTATGTTTTAAGCTAAGTATTATTATAAAAGTCCAAAAGCTTAAAAAAATTTGAAAGTTATAAGGTAAATTATGGTAAGCTAAGGTTAATTAATGAAGAAAGAAAAATCTTTTTAAAAATAAATTTAATGTAGCCTAAGCGTAGTGTTTATAAAGTTTGCAGCAGCATACAGCAATGTCCTAGGCCTTCACATTCACTCACTATTCACTCACTGTCTTATCCAGAGCAACTTATCCAGGCTCCATTCATTCTAAGTACCCTGCACAGGTTTACCATTTTCTATCTTTTTTTTTTTTTTTTGAGACAGAGTCTTGCTCCATTGCCCAGGCTGGAGTGCAGTGGTGCAATCTTGGCTCACTGCAACCTTCGCCTCCCAGGTTCAAGCGATTCTCCTGCCTCAGCCTCCTGAGTAGGTGGGACTACAGGCACCTGTCACCACGCCCGGCTAATTTTTTGTATTTTTAGTAGAGATGGGGTTTCACCGTGTTAGCCAGGATGGTCTCGATCTCCTGACCATCTGCCCACCTCGTCCTCCCAAAGTGCTGGGATTACAGGCGTGAGTCACCATGCCCGGCCCATTTTGTATCTTTTATGCAGTATTTTTACTGTACTTTTTCTGTGTTTAGATATACAAATCCTTACCATTATGTTAAAATTGCTTACAGTGTATAGTATTCAGTACAGTAACAGGCTGTACAGGTTTGTAGCCTAGAAGCAATAGGCTGTACCATATAGCCTAGATATGTAGTAGGCTATACCATGTAGGTTTGTGTAAGCGGTCTATGATTTTTGCACAACAATGAAATCCCCTAACAATGCATTTCTTAGAGTGTATCTCTGTCCTTAAGCAATGAATGCGTATCAGTTAAGCCTGTGAGGTAGGCCTGAGGATGTGGAATAGCAGACACCAATATATCTTAATCCCAAGAGGCAACTTCTTTCATCTCTTTTAGTAGATTCTTTTGGAATTTACTTCCATATTTCTAATTAACAAATGTGTATTGCTGCTTCTTAGTTTTTCAGATTAAAGGATAGAGCTCCACTCATTTGTTTTGTTTCTCTGTCAATATTTACAAGAGTCAAGTTATCCTAGAACTGGAAGAGACTTCAGATCCTCCAGAGAACTAAACTCAAAAAATGTCAAGGGCTTGGCAGATAACTTAAATGAAAAGAATAGGGAGTAGTATGGACTGTGGCAGACTAGAATTCTGTGCCATCTAAGGACATTCAGTTCAGTTTTAACTCTGCACATATCAAACAGTTGCAATATATGGACCTTGTTTGGATAGCGATTTATACAACAAACTATCTTTAAAAGTTTATGGCAGTTATAGAAATTGAATAATTGCAAATTGAGCACTAACTAAAATTTTTATATTAAAGCAATATTACTCTTTTAGATGTGATGATAATGATATTAAGGTTAAAGATGTGTGAAATGATATGATAGGCAAGATTTGCTTCAAAACAATATGGGAATAGAAGGGAATAGAAGGGAAAAAACAAGATAAGCCCTAAGTTGCTAATTATTGGGCTGGGTTTGGGGTATTTGGGCGTTTGTTAGTCTATTTACATAATTTACATTTATATAATTTTGAAAATTTTCATAAGCGTTTTTTTTTAAAAGACTTATGTGGGTAAAACCTTGTTTCCTTCGAAGAGGAATATTAGAATGAGGAGAAAAGGAATCCAGATTAAGCAAGAATAAAGGTAGTTCTGTTAGCTATACTGATTAAGGGTTGTCACCAGAACCTTACTAGTATATTCCATTGAATAAATATGTATTTGTTATTATACATGTTTATTTGTTTGGCATATTCTGTTAAGTTTATTTGTATACTCAAATAAATACTTATATCTTAAGTAGTGGACAATAACATTCATTCCAAAGTGTGGTTTCACTTATTCTCAATAAACTCATTTATTGCTACTAAAAAAATAAAACACAACATAATACTAAGCAAAACACATCTATGGACTAGCCCAAATTTGTAAGCTGGCTGTCAGTTTGTGATTTCTGAGTCTATTCTCACCAGCTTGTTTTACAGAAGAAACTAAAACATAAACCAAGGTCACATAGCTTATCAAGGGGAAAGCTAGAACTCAGGTCTCCTGATTCCCCATTCATTGCTGCTGCTTATGAAAAAAACTGCTCAACTGACTTAAATAAGAAAGAAGGGTTATGGTTTTGCCTGGCAATTGTCTCCTGTTTCCTAACCTTGACTATTTTTTTAAGAATACAGGCTTGAGATTTGTCTTCTCTCTTTTTCTAAGATGATAGGGATAAGAGATTCAGCCTTAAAGTTCTGGTAGAAATCCAGGTCTAAGGATAGTTATATTTCTTTGAATGATAAAGAATTGTAGGCCAGACGTGGTGGCTCACGCCTGTAATCCCAGCACTTTGGGAGGCCGAGGCGGGTAGATCACGAGATCAAGAGTTCAAGACCAGCCTGGCCAAGATGGTGAAACCCTGTCTCTACTAAAAAGACAAAATTAGCCGGACGTAGTGGCAGGTGCCTGTAATCCCAGCTACTCGGGAGACTGAGGCAGAGAATTGCTTGAACCCGGGAGGTGGAGGTTGCAGTGAGCTGAGATCACGCCACTGCACTCCAGCCTGGGCGACAGAGTGAGACTCTGTCTCAAAAAAAAATAGAATTGTAGGCCGGGCACAGTGGCTCACACCTGTAATTCCAGCACTTTGGGTGGCCAAGGCGGGCGGATCACTTGAGGCTAGAAGTTCGAGATCAGGTTGGCCAACTTAGTGAAATCCCATCTTTACTAAAATTACAAAAATTAGCTGGACCTGGTGGCGCGTGCCTATAATCCCAGCTACTTGGGAGGCTGAGGCACAGGATCGTTTGAACCCGGGAGGCAGAGGTTGCAGTGAGCCTACGTCGCACTACTGTACTCCAGCCTGAGCAACAGAGCGAGACTGTCTCAAAAAAAAAAAAAAAAAAAGGTAATTGTAGCATTTAAGCAAGTTATAAGCAGAAAACTTAAGATGAGGCAGGACTGGAAAAATGAACCCCTTGGTTCTATTTGGTCCCCAAGTGACATTTCACTGCCACTAAAAATTGCTGCTGTGTGTGGGCTTTAACATTTATTTTTAAACTTTAACTCTTTTCTCTAAGTTCAGAGCACTAAGCAAGCAGCATAGATGTACAGACTTGCCAGCTATTGGGGATGTGTTGCTAAGTAGCTGTGAAAGAGCCTTCGTAAGATGCTTTGCTGTAGAGTTATTACTAGATTTTGCTCCCAGGTCTAATTGGGAAATAAGGATTCAGGCAGTTTTGTTTTATGTATGTTTTGTTAGCATGCTTAATTTAAAAGCCTAATAAACCTGAGCTGACTTTTGAAAAACCATTTCTGTGCTAGCAAAGATTCACATAGCAAACATCAGTTGAGGGGAGATTACTAGAAAGCACCAGAAGAAATTAGAATGACTCTTGTAGATAGATTTGAATAGTCTTTCTACTATTCCAGCTTATTCTCTTCTTTTTTACCTTCTTACACTACTCCTGTTTGTTTATATATTTTTCCACTCAGACCAAATAGAAGCAGAAGGGAAGGAAATGATCTTACTGAATTCCTTTGGACATAGAATTTGAGTCCTTCTGGACCTTTTCATAACCCCTTTGAAGCATACTCTGTTTTCCTAAAGAACTTGAAAAGTTTGTAAACCAATCACTCATCAAGTAGTACAAAACTCAGGCCTTTTATAGAATTTTTTTCCTTTCATAGGTAAAAATTTTTTAGAACAAATACTTGCCACTTTGAAATTGATGCAGGTACCTGGAATGAAAGAGTTGAAACTAGTAGTTTTGTTTTTTGTTCTTGGTTTTGGTTTTTTTGAGATGGAGTTTAGCTCTGTCGCCCAGGCTGGAGTACAGTGGTGCAATCTCAGCTCACTGCAACCTCCACCTCCTGGGTTCAAGCGATTCTCCTGCCTCAGCCTCCCGAGTAGCTGGGATTACAGGCGCCCACCATCACGCCCAGCTAATTTTTCTATTTTTAGTAGAGACGGGGTTTCACTGTGTTAGCCAGGCTAGTCTTGAACTCCTGATCTTGTGATCCCCCCGCCTCAGCCTCCCAAAGTGCTGGGATTACAAGCATGAGCCACCATGCCTGGCCGAAACTAATAGTTTTAAAAATGTATTCTAGATGTCGACTAGTAAAGGCTTTGCTGTTATCTATGCCTAGGTAATGTTCTAGACTAGATGACAAGTCAAGTCCACACCTGAGTGTTGATTTTGACTTTAAAAAATTAAATAGAAAGTTAAAGCTATTGGCTAAAATTATGAGTTTATATTTATAGATCCAGTCACACAATTTAGCATCATATTATATCATGACATTAGTTCTACTTTTAGAAAAGTGTATC
This sequence comes from Pongo pygmaeus, assembly GCF_028885625.2. NCBI lineage: Eukaryota > Metazoa > Chordata > Mammalia > Primates > Hominidae > Pongo > Pongo pygmaeus. The sequence continues at coordinate 107,597,682 of NC_072381.2, forward strand.
TTTTAGCTAGAATATGTGCTCTTTGTAGTCAGGGACCATGCCTTCTAAATCTTTCAGTGATTAATAAATACTCACTTGTATATTTAGTAAGCATTTTGGCCTCCCTTTTTGTCTCTACTCAATATAGGTGGTAATAATACTCTGTATCAGGAACTTTGTATGTATCATCTCATTTAGTTCCCCCAAGGATATTTCAAGGTAATATTATCCCCATTGTATAGAAGAGGAAACAGAGGTTCCAAAAAGTGAAGAACTTGTGTAAGGTCACATACTTAGTAAGTCACAGAAATGGGACTGTAAACCTAGGCCTGTTTCACTGATTATACCTCCTACTCTTACCTCTACATCAAGATCCCTTGAGAGCTTTGGAATTGTCACTAGAAGTCTTGACTGTTCTCATCCTCATTTTTGGTAAATATGAAACTCATTTGTTCTGTTGTTCTAGAAAAGCTCTTAATGTTTAAATCAGGATCATGGACTACTATCCCCTTCTTCTAGGAGCTTAGATTAATAGGGGCAGTATAACATAGTGGTTAAGAGTGTATATAGGTTCTAAAGCCATGCAGACTGGCTTTGAATACTGGCCTCACCTTGATGACCTTGGGCAGGTTGCATAACCTTGCTGCACTTCAAGTGCCTTATCTGTAAAATGAGGACGGTATGGAATACTACTCAGCAATAAGAAAGAACTATTGATACACGCAATAACCTGGGTGGATCTCAAAGTCATTCTGCTGGGTGAATGATTCCAGTTACATAGCATTCTGGAAAAGGCAAAACTATGGTGACCAGGAACAACATGATTGCCAGGGGTTGGTGGTGGGGAAAGGGTGTGACTACCATGGGGTAGTATGAGGTGATTTTTGAGGAGATGAAACTGTTCTGTATCCTCATTGTGGTAGTGGTTACATGAGTTAGTACATGTGTTAAAACTCATAGATAATACGCTTCCCCAAGGAATCCATTTACTATACATTAATTTTTTTAAAAATAAATGTAAAAAGGGCCAGGCGCAGTGGCTCATGCCTGTAATCCCAGCACTTTGGGACACAGAGGCGGGTGGATTACCTGAGTTCGGGAGTTCGAGACCAGCCTGACCAACATGGAGAAACCCCGTCTCTACTAAAAATACAAAATTAGCAGGGCATGGTGGCACATGCCTGTAATCCCAGCTACTTGGGAGGCTGAGGCAGGAGAATCGCTTGAACCCAGGAGGTGGAGGGGTTGTGGTGAGCCAAGTTCGCGCCGTTGCACTCCAGCCTGGGCAACAAAAGCGAAACTCCATCCCAAAAAAATAAAAATAAAAAATAAATGTAAAAAATGGGGCAGTAACAAAACCTACACATACCTGTGTACTACCTACTATATAGTACATAACTATATACTAAATTATTTTTATTGTTGTTTTATCATTGTTATTAAAAGTATGATATTAAATATGGTGACATTCATTTAAAGTAGGATAGAATAAACTTTCACACCATCTGCATGGGTATGGTCAGTAAATGTGAGAAAAATGAGTAACTGTGAGTCAGGTGGAGTATGTTTTCACATGATTTGGCAAGGGATCTGAGGTTTTCTGGACGGTGGAGGATTAGGCCTAGTATTTCTGGAGTATCTTGCAACTGACTTCTTGTCTGGCTGCATATACAGTTCCCTTGATAGTATTCTTCAACAAAATAGCTTTGGTCTTAGAAGCCACAGCTCCTTTCATTGGCTTCAGATTAGATCTGAAATTTGGACTGAGCAAACTGGTCAAAGAAGGAGCTGGAAGTGGTTCTCATACTTGGAAGATGGTAGCTGTTCCATATAACAGCTGTGGCTTCCAGAGCCATTTCTTCCTGCCAGCCATAGTCTCTGGATTAGACAGTGATAGCAGTAGGGCAAGCATTATTCAAGAGCTAAAAAAAAAAGTTAAGGTCGCAGTGGCATTGTAGTTACACTAGCGGTGAAAAAGAGGTTCTAAAGTGAAACCATGACCTTTCCATCAAGTGGGGTGGTGGTTTTGTAGAGGAACTCACAACCTGAATCAAAACAAGTTAAATAAATGGTAAAAAGGATTCTGACCTTAGAATGCTTGCTATGTTAGTTGGCACTTACTGGTCTGTATATTCATTTTTATCTAATGACACCAGAATTCAGGAGGCAGGGGGGAAAGGGGAATGTTTGTGGTTCCTGGTACAGGGCATTGGTTTAGCAGTGACTTAACTTTTCCTAATTTCTTTACAACAGTGACACTAAATTTCAAGCAAAGCGCTGTCATTCAGTTTGCTTCTTTTATAGCTTGTTGTATTGTACATATGTGACTAAGTTATTGATTGCTGTGAGGAACATCACTCTTTTGTGGCTTTGAGGAGACAATGCCAAATTGACTAGCCTATTGTTTTATTTTGGTTTTATGTTTTAGTTCTCGTTAATTATGCTAAGAGTAATTTGTTAGGACAGTGGTTTAAAATATATAAGAGGACCAGTATTTTCAAAAATCATCATATAGTACGTGGTTACACAACTCTGAATATACTAAAACACATTGAATTGTATACTTTAAAGGGGTGAATTATATCTCAGTATATAAGGGGTGAGTTATAGCTCAATAAAGCTGTTAACAACAAAACAAAAATGCCATACCAAAAAAAAAAAAAATCATCATACTGATCTGTGACCTTCCAATAGAAGGAATTAAACTAAACTCTTAAAAATGGGGCTGTTGGCCCTTAGGCAAGGTCCTGAGATTATCCCACAATTATGGATTTAGAGTATTTAATGACTTTTCTGAAAAGTTCTTAGAATTCATCTACTAAGCAAATAACCATTCATGAAGTTATGATGTAGTCATTGTCAGTTTTTACAAGGGAGGAGGATAAGGATCATCACTAAGACTAAAACAATGATTCTGAACTGGGTGATTTTGCCCCCCAGAGGAAATCTGGCAATATCTGGAGACATTTTTGATTGTCATAGCTCAGGCATGCTACTGGTATCTAGTGGATCAAAGCCATGAGGGATGCTGGTAAACATCCTACAATGCATAGGACAGCCCCCATTATGAAGAATTACGTGGCCCAAACTGTCATTAGTGCCAAGGTTGAGAAACTCTGGTACAAAATGTACATCTGTGTTTTCTTTCAGGAGTTTTAGCTTTTACATTTAGATCTTTGATCCATTTTGAGCTTTTTTTTTTTTTTTTTTTTTTTTTAATTGTAGACAGAGTCTCACTCTGTTGCCCAGGCTGGAGTGCAGTGGTACAATCTCAGCTCACTGCAACCTCCGCCTCCTGGGTTCAAGTGATTCTCCTGCCTCCACCTCCCAAGTAGCTGGGATTACAGGTGCATGCCACCACACCCGGCTAATTTTTGTATTTTAGGTAGAGATGGGGTTTCACCATGTTGGCCAGGCTGGTCTCAAACTCCTGACCTCAAGTGATCCACCCACCTCGGCCTCCCAAAGTGCTGGGATTACAGGCGTGAGCCACCATGACCAGCCTTAATTTTTGTAATATGATATGAGGTAGGGGTCCAGTTCATTGTTTTACATGTGGATATCGAGTTGTCCCAGCAACATTTGTTGAAAAGACTATTCCCCATTGCGTGGTCTTGGCACCCTTGTCAAAATCAATTGACCATAAATGGCCTTGGTGTAAAATGGCTAATGTCTGTACCGATTTCTCCTAGAAAAAGCCTTACAAAGCCTCCCTGAGGTCTTAGAAAATCTTGATGACTTTCTACTGCTATGGCTGCCTAAAGAATAATTCAGGTTGTTTCCATATGAATACTGCCACACCTGAGTGAGAACAGGTTAAGGATTACAGTGTCTGTAAGCCTCCTGTCGTATATTCAGGCAGCTCACACCACAAGCTTCAGTTCTCCAGGCTAAGGCATGGCATTAAAATTGTGAAGGACTTCAAAAATTTAATCTGACTTTCTACCAAGTACTCTAAATTATCTCAAATATTATTGTTGTTTTATGATAAATCTCAATATACAAAGCAGGTACCCTCTCAGTACTTACTTTTTCAAAAATTTCCTTAGCTATTCTTATCTGAATGTTTTAAATACGTTATTTTATTCAATTATCAAGCCGAGGAGGTAGGGTTGTGCTATTTTCTTTGTCATTTTATAGATGCAGAAACTGAGGCTTAGAGAAGTTTATTTGCTATGATCATACCAGGACTGGGATTTGAATCTAGTTTTTTTTTTTACTCCAAAGGCATTACCTTTAGAGAGCACATAATGAATTATATGTGAAGTCTCCATCTTCACATATAATTAAGTTCTTCTAATAGGAATAAAATAACTGCAAAAATATATCCAAACAGAAAAATGGTACATAAGGTTTAAGCTTAAGCCAATATATACTTAAGGGGAAAATCTAAACTATATTTAAGATTCATTGGCCTTTTATAATCTATATTCTGACTTAGAAAGGGGATATGGACCGTTCTTTGAATACTTACTTGTTTTATAGCTAAAGAGGTCCTCACAGTCATGGGTCACATCGTATATAATTTTGAAAACATTACAACATGCAAAGACTTCGAATGCCATATGTGGTTCTGGTTGCAGCATCTAAGAAAGATATATATATTTTAAATCTGAGAAAATTTCGGAGTGGTAAAATAAAATACTTTCTAGTCTTAGAATATTAGGATTTAGGAACATAATCTTCAAGGTGAAATTAGGTAAAAGGGGCTGGGCACGGTGGCTCATGCCTGTAATTCTAGAACTTTGGGAAGGCAGGGTAGGTGGATCACTGAGGTCAGGAGTTAAAAGACCAGCCTGGCCAACATGGTGAAACCCCATCTCTACTAAAAATACAAAAAAATTGGCCAGGCGCGGTGGCACGCGCCAGTAATCTCGCTACTCGGGAGGCTGAGGCAGGAGAATTGCTTGAACCTGGGAGGTGGAGGTTGCAGTGAGCTGAGATTGTGCTACTCCACTCCAGCCTGGGCAACAGAGTGAGACTTCATCTCAAAAAAAAAAGAAAGAAAGAAAGAAATTAGGTAAAAGGAAAAGTTCTTCCTTATGTAGTAGTAAGTAAATTTTTAAAATTTTATACAAGCCAGGTGTGGTGGTGCATGCCTGTAGTCCCAGCTACTCAGAAGCCTGAGACAGGAGGATCATTTGAGCTTAGGAGTTCAAGACCAGCCTGGGCAACATAGCAAGACGCCCATCTCTTAAAAAAAAAAAAAAAAAAAGAAAGAAAGAAAGAAAAAGAATAAAAAATTCCCATCAAAAAGTGGGCGAAGGATATGAACAGACATTTCTCAAAAGAAGACATTTATGCAGCCAAAAGACACATGAAAAAATGCTCATTATCACTGGCCATCAGAGAAATGCAAATCAAAACCACAAAGAGATACCATCTCACACCAGTTAGAATGGCGATCATTAAAAAGTCAGGAAACAACAGGTGCTGGAGAGGATGTGGAGAAATAGGAACACTTTTACACTGTTGGTGGGACTGTAAACTAGTTCAACCATTGTGGAAGTCAGTGTGGCCATTCCTCAGGGATCTAGAACTAGAAATGCCATTTGACCCAGCCATCCCATTACTGAGTATATACCCAAAGGACTATAAATCATGCTGCTGTAAAGACACATGCACATGTATGTTTATTGAGGCACTATTCACAATAGCAAAGACTTGGAACCAACCCAAATGTCCAACAATGATAGACTGGATTAAGAAAATGTGGCACATACACACCATGGAATACTAGGCAGCCATAAAAAATGATGAGTTCATGTCCTGTGTAGGGACATGGATGAAATTGGAAATCATCATTCTCAGTAAACTATCACAAGGACAAAAAACCAAACACTGCATATTCTCACTCATAGATGGGAATTGAACAATGAGAACACATGGACACAGGAAGGGGAACATCACACTCTGGGGACTGTTGTGGGGAGGGATAGCATTAGGAGATATACCTAATGCTAAATGGCGAGTTAATGGGTGCAGCACACCAGCATGGCACATGTATACATATGTAACTAACCTGCACATTGTGCACATGTACCCTAAAACTTAAAGTATAAAAAAAAAAAAAGAATAAAAATTAGCTGGGTGTGGTGGTTCGTACCAAAATAAAAATTTTATGTAAAACGTTGGTTCAAGAAGGATTGAGATCAGGCATTCTGGTCTGGGATCCAGGAATGGGCTTCAGGAGATTAATGAACCTCCTGAAATTATATGCAGATTTGTGTGTGTGTGTGTGTGTGTGTGTGTGTGTGTGTACTTGGTCACCTCAGTGAAATAATATTAAGAGGTACCACTGTACTTCTAATTCTGGGCAAATCTTTCTCCTAGCTATAGAAATTGGAGTCCTGGCCAGGTGCAGTGGCTCATCCCTGTGATCCCAGCACTTTGGGAGGCCAAGGCAGGCAGATCACTTGAGGTCAGGAGTTCGAGACTAGCCTGGCCAACCTAGTGAAACCCCATAGCGAAAAATACAAAAATTAGCTGGGCATGGTGGCACGTGCCTGTAATCCCAGCTACTTGGGAGGCTGAGGCAGGAGAATCACTTGAACCCAGGAGGCAGAGGTTGAAGTGAGCCAAGATCATGCCACTGCACTCCAGCCTGGGCAACAGAGCAAGACTCCATCTCCAAAAAAAAAAAAAGAAAAAAGAAATTGGAGTCCTTTCACTGTATTTCTTTTGAGACGGAGTTCCGTTCTTGTCGCCCAGGCTGGAGTGCCATGGTGTAAGACTCTGTCTCCAAAAAAAAAAAAAAAGAAAGAAAGAAATTCAAGTCCTTCCATTGTGTTTCTCTCCTAAAGAGTCATTTCAATAAATTTGTATTGAATATCTTTTGTATGCCAGACACTTGTGGGTGCTTTGTGTAATACAAACATAATCACTTTAAATGAGTGTGAAGTATTGTTCTGGACAGGTGAAGGGTAAAAGGAGAGCATCCCTCTCAAAATGATGGAAATAGGATGATAGGTTTGGGGGAGAGCAAGGATCTCCAGTGGGAGAGAATGATGAATAGGTAGGTTGGATTCATGTTGTGGATGCCCTTAAATACCAACTGAGCAAGGTTACTATATGTATATATATATATACAATTAAATGATACCTGAGAAGCCTGAAGACTTGAGATACAGACTGGGCTTTGTCATAATTAGGTGTGTTACCCTTAGGTAAGTGATTTTACCTCTCTTGACCTCAGCTGCACTACTCAAACACACACATAAACACAAATGAGACGGGAAATGAGCTGGGTGTCTGTTTCCTTACAGCTCTAAATTCTGTTATTCCCCTTAATTCAGTTTTAATAGAAATGGGAAATCATTCATTGAAGATTTTTGAGCATGGGAGTTCTCATCAACAGAATTACTGCTGTTTCACTGCTTGGTTGCTCTATTTATTAATGCTCTTTCTTCCACCCTTATGTGATTGCTCTGGGAGGGACTGTCTCTTTATTTGTTTTTTGTTTTTTGTTTTTTTGAGATGGAGTTCTGCTCTTGTCGCCCAGGCTGGAGTGCAATGGCGCAATCTTGGATCACTGCAACCTCTGCCTCCCAGGTTCAAGCGATTCTCTGGCCTCAGCCTCCCGAGTAGCTGGGATTACAGGCGCCCGGCACCAATCCTGGCTAATTTTGGTATTTTTAGTAGAGACAGGGTTTTGCCATGTTGGCCAGGTTGGTCTCGAACTCCTGACTGCAGGTGATCTGCCCACCTGGGCCTCCCAAAGCGCTGGGATTACAGGCGTGAGCCACCGCGCCCAGCCGGGGCTGTCTCTTTAGATAGTTACTGATGTAACCAAGGAATTGGCCATTATTATTAGCTTATATTATTGAGAACATGGGGATGGTCAGGTATCTATTCTTGAATTAGATCTGAAGCTGGTCTTGTTTCCTCATGTTATCAGTCACTGACCTGTGAACTGGACCATGTGTCCCGAGTGTGGGCAGCAGGTAAGTGCTGACATTTTGATGACCACATCATATTTCAGGGATCTATGAGAGGGTCTGTAATGACCATGGAAAGCCAGCCAAGAATCTCCTTGCCGTGGACAAATGGGAGAAGTTACTAAATTTAGCTGACATTAAGCTGTAAATTATTTGAAAGGTGGAAAAGGATTCTATTCAGAGACTATCCAGAATTTCCATTTACTCATCAGGCCTTGTGCTGTAGAGGCTTTTGTCCCAGGAAAAGTATTGCTTTCTCTCTTCCTCTTTCCCCACACTTTTGTTCCTGTTATAGTGGGAGGATGATTTTCAGCTCTTACTATAACATGGACTTCAGTGCATGCTGCTTATTAGATGCCAAGAGCCTCAGGATGATAAAATCTGAGGATTCTGATTCTGATTCTGCTATTTAAAAATTAGAATATGAGCTGAGTTTGAATTTTTTAACTAGAGAATTATAGAGACATATATGAAATACAGTACATTTTTGCTTTTTGAAAGGAATTGTTATAGTGATGTTCACAAATCACCAACCTTGGCAAAAAAAAAAAAAAAAAGGTCCCTGTGAGAACCGGTATAAATCAATAAGAAAAAAACAGATTTCCCAGCCAGGTGCGGTGGCTCACGCCTGTAATCCCAGCACTTTGGGAGGCCAAGGCAGGCGGATCATAAGGTCAGGAGATCAAGACCATCCTGGCTAACACAGTGAAACCCCATCTCTACTAAAAATACAAACAAATTAGCCAGGCGTGGTGGCGGGTGCCTATAGTCCCAGCTGCTGGGGAGGCTGAGGCAGCAGAATGGCGTGAACCCGGGAGGTGGAGTTGCAACGAGCCGAGATCGCGCCACTGCACTCCAGCCTGACTGAGTGACAGAGCAAGACTCCTTCTCAAAAAAAAAAAAAAAAAAAAAAAATTTCTCAGTAGGAAAATGGGAGAAAGACTTGAACAGACATTCACAATAGAGGATACCTAAATAATCAGTAAACATAAGAAAAGGTGCTCAACTTCATTAGTCACTAGGGAACTTCAAAACCACAATAGAATACTACTACACATAGAGCAGAATGGCAAAAATTAAAAAGATACACAATATCAAGTGATAGCAAGGATGTGGAGTAACTCAGACTTTCATACCCTAAGGGTAAATAGGATAAATTGGAAAGCTGGCTGCATCTGCAAGAGCTGATTTGCCAGCAATTACATTTCTAGGAATATGCCCAGCAGGTAATCATATATATGTTCACCAAAAGATGTTTATGAGAATGTTTATAGCAGTGTTGTTCATAGAAACCAAAAAAAAAAAAAAGAGGAAACTGCCCAAATCTCCATCAGAAATAAAATGGATAAGTAAAATGTGGTATATTCTCATAGTGGAATACTATAAATAAATGAGAATTAGTGAACTACAATATCTTACAACACAGATGACTTTCTCCAGCATAATATTGAGTGAAAGAAGCCAAACCAAAGGAGCTTCTACTTCATGATGCCATTTATATACAGTTCAGGCAGAGAAAATCGGTGGTTTAAGAAGTTAGAATAATGATTATCTTTGGAGGGATTGCAACTAGAAGAAGTCATGATTGGTATTTCTGGGTCCTAATAGTGCTCTGTGTCTTGATCTGAGTGCCGACTACATGAGTGGTTAGGTTTGCAAAATTCATTGAGTTATGTACTTAATGGTGTTATCTTATTAGAGCTGATGGAGGAGGGAGGGCTTAAATTTGCACAACTGAGTAATCAGCTAGGCCCAGTCACTAGGTGAACAACTTACTGCTACCAATGAGCCTTAGAGCAGGAATCAAACTCATGTCTCAGAAAAGTTATTAATTACAGCTTGTCCTGGGACTTCCTTCAGAGGCACTCTTGAATAGCTGAAATAGTAAATGTTAAATCTGTGGATGCAAGTGTGTAAATTATTTTAGTCATCAGCTCTAATAAGATGGCCTTTGGGGAAATGAGCATAAGATCACGAAAGTGAAATGGCAAGGAGGTCTACTATTTCTCCTGTAATACTGATTTTTACCCCATCAGGGTCAGTCCCCAGAGGTTGTAAATGTGAAGCTTGTTCTTCTTCTTTAGTAAGCTGAGTTTGTGGCTTTTTAAAGCTTTGCTTCACTGTTCTCATTTGTAAGTGAGATATTGCTTGTTCACCTCCCATAGCTGATGAGGAGATTCTTTTGCACTGTATTTGTTGAGATAAGGCTGGTTTGGGGTTTTGTTTTCATCTTTGTTTTTTAGTTAAATCATAACCTAGTTATGATTTTTGTGTGTCCTTGTTTATGGATCTGGAATTTAATTCATTATTAGTTGTAGAATGAAAGGTAAGATTTTGTTTTACAGTTCTCCTGAATTTTCTCCCCATTCTAGATCTGTTGGCATAAAATTTTAACCAGAAGCTAATTTAGTGATGCTGAGTTAGTCCTAGAAATTACTTTCAATTCTAGTGTTAATATAGTCTGGGTTTCTAAGTTGTAGAAAAATCTCATTTTTTGGTTCTTGGTTTTCATTTGTATAATTTAGGGAAAATACAACCAACTGTATTTTAAACATATATAGGCCTCATCTTTTCTGTTGGGCTTGAAGAGTTGTACTGGGTATTGTGGAACTGGAAAGAAGCCATGTGGATAGTTACGGGATTTAGGTAGATTTGTTGTTGGTAGAAGTGGTGAATTGGAAAAGTGATAGGGTACATGTGTTTCGCCTTCAAGGCAAGTCTATTCTTACTGTTTGATGTCAGAGTAAAAAGTGTCAGTAGCTGAAAAAGACAAAAGAATCTTGACAAGAGTGGGAAAAGTCATGCCTCATGTTCTGTTGATCAAAAGGTTATATTTTCAAACTAGCTTCCTGAGATGAAATTGAAGCTGTACATGTGCCCTACTTATCCTTGTTTTTCCTGATTTTGGTTTTTCAGATTATTCCTATTAAACATGATATGCTGTATTAGCACTGAATATTTTAGGTCTGCTACGCCTGTATTAGTTGAGATTCCTCTTAATTTGTGTTAGATCTCTGTTAGGTCATTTCTACTGCTGGCATTCCCTAGAATAGAGGCCTGCATGCACGTTTGTATTCTAATGAGTATAAGCACTAGGTGTTTTTCTTGGCACTAAGAAAACCTTGCAGCAACATTAACCTAGGAGAGATTTGGGGTTTACGCATTAACTATGGGAGGTTGATCAGTTTGTGGCCTATACACCAAGACTGTTCTTTATCACCCCCAAGCCACATTTGAGCAGGGATTGAGGAAGGGGTTGATTTTTCTGTTTATTAGAGGTGACATGAGCAGTGGGGCAGTGGCAAAGAGGCCATGTTGCTCTTGCTAAATATACATCCCTGACAGTTGGATAATAGGTTCCAGGAAGTTCAGTGGAAAATTAAAACAAAGCAACATTTATAGCTGATTGAACTTGAAAAGCCATTTTGGTGTTGAATGGCAAATATGTGGACTTCAGCATTCCTGGAGCCTGATGCATCCCGCTGGATGGCCCTGTTCCTGTGTACATGATAGCCTGGGGAGTCAGCAGTGTGCAGGGTACTCTCCTTTAGAGGGTGCTTTGAGGAAAGGAAGTTTGCTGCCACTTACAGAAGTCCCCTTCCCATACAGTGAAACAACACAAGTACCCCATGTCCAGGGAGCATCTTTCCTCTGATGGTTTGAGGACTTATTTATTAAAAGGACAGCGATGTCTGGCAAGAAACAGAGGAGCTCTTAAGTACTGTAAATACTCCTAGTCACTCTGCATCAGGGCTGCAAGTTTAAGCAGATTGCTGTGGTGTATACACATGATTTTAGCATGATAACACTTCTGTTTAATGTCCTTAGTTGTTCTGGGGCCACCACTGGCATGAGCCTTAAGAAAGGCTAACGTGGCTGTGAAGAAAGGGCTTTAGAGTCTATGTGTGGAGTGGTTAATTGTCTTAGAACTCAAAGAGAGGCTGCAGGGGATGGGAAGGGAAAGTAAAGTCATGGTACAGGAAATATAGGTGAAGAGAGAATTGAGCCATTTGCAAGTATCAAGAAAAGTTGCTACACATTCCCATCTTTTTCTCCAGGATGATCTTATGCTATTGCTTCTGTTTGTCTTTTGAGAAGCAAGGCCAGAGTGTCGGATGGGAACTTACGAACCTTGGTTTGGTAAGGGTGATGAGAAAACCTCTGTCATTTGACCCTATCAGTCCCTTGGTGACTTCATCCAAACCAGCTTGGCTGTCAGGAAAATATGAATTGTGGCTATGGGCCTAATTTCTTCTGTTCCCACTCAAGTGAACTGCCTTTGCTAGCTGTAGAATCAACTATTCCTGTGCCCCATGAATTTCCCCAAAGTTGAACTACTCCAGTGGAACTGAGGGTTTATTGGTTCCCTACCATTTCAGGGCATTTCCCCAGCAAATAAGAGTTTTTCATCCCTTGCGTCTTAACTGAAAAACAGAGACCCAGCCATAACAATTCCCTCAGCTCCTCCTTTACTTAATGAAGAGCTTGAGTGGGCCCCACTTTTAAATATCTCTTCTATAAGTATGGTGCACTGTTCACAAACTTAGAAAATGTTAAATCTCTCCAGGCGTGGTGGCTTACGCCTGTAATCCCAGCACTTTGGGAGGCCGAGGCGGGAGGATCACCTGAGGTCAGGAGTTTGAGACTAGCCTGACCAACATGGAGAAACCCTGTCTCTACTAAAAATACAAAATTAGCTGGGCGTGGTGGCGCATGCCTGTAATCCCAACTATTCAGGAGGCTGAGGCGGGAGAATCGCTTGAACCTGGGAGGTGGAGGTTGCGGTGAGCTGAGATCTTACCATTGCACTCCAGCCTGGGCAACAAGAGCGAAACTCCGTCTCAGAAAAAAAAAAAAAAAAAAAAAAGAAAGAAAATGTTAAATCTCTGTCTGCCCTACTCTGCTGTGGGGTTGAGGAACAATCCATTTAATGATTCTCTTCTCTTTTGCTTAGCTGTAGCCACGGCAGCTCTATGTGTAGGTTGGTTGGCAAGCATTTATAAACTTTGGATAACCTGGCACCCAGCCCTTGGTTCACTTATTTTAATGCTACTAAAGTTTAGTTTCAATTCATTAATCTTTGTTGGTAGGGCCTAACTATTCTAGTTAGCAATTCCATCCATTGCAAGGGAATGCTGACAGCTGACCTGCTGTTGCCTATGCAGGTTAAAAGATCTTAGTTGGAGTAAGCCTATACTTTTGGTATTTCCAGACTATGAAACTGCTGCAGGTAGAAACAACTGTTTGATTTGGTTTCTTCAGCAGATAGAGCTTTGCCCATGAGACACTGCTCCTGGTGTTTGCCTCGGGTACCTGTAAAGTCACTGAGGAAGAAACAGGTCTTCCAGTGAATTGAGCTTAATTGTGGTCTATTGCTTTCTCTGTGTCTCATACTGGCATCATGAGTTTCCTTTCTGAGCCAGTTAAATCTGAGCTGTGCCTTGTCCTGTGGAAATCTGAGGCTTGGCTAGATTCATCTTGATGATCTCCAAATGGTGAAATTGGGGCTAAGGTGTGTGGAAATGCTGGTTCCTGTGGTGTCTTATAGATACAGTACTTTCTAGTGAGTGCTCACTTAGGCAGGGCCAAGAAAGTAGTTCTGAATGGGAACTCCAGAGCCCTAATCCAGATATAGCATATTATAGGTGCTAATGAAGAGGAATTGTGCTGCTGAGCAAAGGAAAGCTTTTGTGACTTGAAAGCACGTTCTGTGTATCATGGAGGCTGGGTTATTTTCCCAGCTTTAGGCAAGTGGCACTAACTACAAGTTTCATGTTCTTCTGAGTACACATGAGTCGGTACTGCAGTCAGTATACTTCTTTTCCTGAAATAAGAAAGTGATTTACGAGGTGTGGGCCTTTATGTGAAAGAAAACAAAACCGGCCGCTGTGTGGGCCTGTAAAATTCCTGTGCCATCTCAGTGGTGTGGGTTACAGGAGGAGAAGATGGAGAGGGCTAGCTGGCCCTCCCTTGCTGGGGCTCAGCTGCCCCAAATACTTGTGATATTGCAGGTTATTTATGAGCTCGTCTGGACTGGGATTCACTGCCCCACACCCTGGTAGGTGAAGATTTGCAGGCAGAATGTAGAAGCCCTCATTAATCTTCCTGGTCTTGTTGAGGATTTCTTGTCGGCCTGAGCTCCTGTTGGAGAATGAACTGGCTTTTCCACTGAACTGCAATGGCTCAGATTAATATTAATCCCCTTAATGCTGCAGTTCATGATATAGTCATTAGGTGACTTGGAACTAATCCTGTCCACCTAACTAGTGTGATTTATTAAATACACATGGAGATCGAGTCTGAATACAGCTAGGCAGAATCAGCAGCAAATAAATACCTCTGTGTATCTGTATTAATGCTGGTTGATTGGGACACAATTGCAGGCTGGGCTGGGGAGAAACAAGGGCAAAAGGAGGCTGAGCTCTCTTAATCAACAGTATTTGCCCACCTCTACCCTTTAATTTAGATGGCAGAAACTATTAAACTCTTGGTAACAGTTTTAGGAGCAGTGATGAGAGCATATGTCAGGAACAGGGATTATAAGTAATCCAGTTCTGTGCATGTAAAGTCAAAGAAGAGAAAAAAAGAAACCGTATATGCATTTGAAAAAATTTAAAGACATAAACTCAAACTAAGGAAGAAGAAATCCTTTAAACATACCTTTTTTTTTTTTTTTTTTTTCTTGGAGTCAGGATTACGCTCTTTTGCCCAGGCTGGAGTGTAGTGGTGTGAAAATGGCTCACTGCAGCCTCGACCTCCTGGGCTCAAGTGATCCTCCTGCCTCAGCCTCCCAACTAGCGGGACCACAGGTGTACACCACCACACCTGGCTAATTTTTAAATTTTTTTGTAGAGACAGGGGTCTTCCTATGTTGCCCAGGCTGGTCTTGAACTCCTGGGCTCAAGCAATCCTCCCGCCTAGGCCTCCCAAAGTGCTGGGATTACAGGTATGAACCACCGCACCCAGCAACCTATCAATTATTTGAGTGACTTTTCCTCCTATACTTTCTTCCTTTAAGATTTAAGAGTAACTGTTCACATGGAACTTTCTCTACAATTTAACTTACTTAGCTTCCTTTAAATTCTTAATCAGTAGACACCCTAGGCCAGGCACTGATCTCACTGTTCTATTACTTCTCCTGGCTTCAAGGCTTGAATTTTTCTTTTTGAAATGGGTAAGGAGATGGAGTAGCCATGCCTGCCATATAACAGCTCTCTTCTCTGATATCCTTGCCCAAGTTAGCAGAAGCATAATTTCTTTGGTAAATAATTGATGTTTATCGTTTCCCTTTCTCAAACCTCCTTTTCTTCCCCTTCTTTGCTCTTTCAGCAGAGATGGCATTAATATGAAACACATCTACCTAGCTGGCTTCATTTAATCAGGCAAGTCTGACATTTGTGAAACCTCTCATTAACATTTTCCCCAAAGAGCACAAAATGGCCTCCCCTCCAAATACAGCCACCTCAAAGTTTAGGCTGCTTTCCATCACCGTTGGCAGGCTGTTCTCAGAGATGTTACTTCTCTAAACTCACACTCCTGGCCAACAGCCACTGGTCACATATGGGGGGACCTTCTGTTCAGGTGCTGCCCTATTCCTTGTAAACATCGCTTATTACCAATTTTCCTGGAAATGACAAGAAATCTTTGATGGGAATACTGGAGTATAGGTTTCTTCAGTACTTGCATAGGACCTTTCTCCACCAATTCAGAAACATCAGTTGAAGACTACTATGTTCATGGTCCTCTACTTCAGGGGGTCCCCAACCCCCTGGCCACGGACCCGTTAGAAACTGGGCCACACAGCAGGAGGTAAGTGGTGGGCGAGCAAGCATTACTGCCTGAGCTCTGCCTCCTGTCAGTTAAGCTGCAGCATTAGATTCTCATAGGAGTGTGAACCCTATTGTGAACTGCACACATGAGGGATCTAGGTTGCGTGCTCCTTATGAGAATCTAACTAACACTGTAGAACATCAGTTCCCCAACCTTTTCAGCACCAGGGACTGGTTTCATGGAAGACCATTTTTCCACAGACAGTGGGGCTGGGGGGCGAGGGAGGTGTTTTGGAATGAAAGTGTTCAACCTCAGATCATCAGGCATTAGATTCTCATAAGGAGCACCGACTTAGATCCCTCGCATCCCTCGCATGTGCAGTTCACAATAGGGTTTGTGCTCCTGTGAAAATCTAATGTCGTCGCTAATCTGACAGGAGGCAGAGTTTAGGTGGTAATGCTCACTTGCCCGCTGCTCACCTCCTTCTGTGTGGCCTGATTCCTAATGGGCCACAGACTGGTAGTGGTCCATGGCCTGGGGGTTGGAGACCCCTGCTGTAGGTAACAGAAAAGCAAAGAACCCTTGTCCCTTTCTGCTTTCCAGGAGCTTGCAGACTACAATTTAGCAATTCCATAAACCAGAATATGCTATACTAAAGCAACAGAACTCTATAGAAGTTCTAAGAAGGAAGAAATTAATTCTGATAGCAGACTATATAATACTAATACTAGTAATAGTACTAATATAGTACTATTAGTACTATATCCTCTTACCAATTCATATCAGGATGAGGACAGTAGTCTCTGTCATTTACCTTTCTGTTTTCCTTCCCTCCACTTTTTTTTTTTTTTTTTTTTTTGAGACGGAGTCTCACTCTGTCGCCCAAGCTGGAGTGCAGTGGTGCAATCTCAGCTCACTGCAACCTCTGCCTCCCGGGTTCAAGCGATTCTCCTGCCTCAGCCTCCCATGTAGCTGGAATTACAAGCGTGTGCCACCACACCTGGCTAATTTTTGTATTTTTAGTAGAGATGGGATTTCACCGTCTTGGCCAGGCTGGCCTTGAACTTCTGACCTCAGGTGATCCGCCTGCCTCAGCCTCCCAAAGTGCTGGGATTTACAGGCATGAGCCACCGCGCCCGGCCTTCTCTCTACTTTTTGACCTCTCTGTTTTTTGACTGAGTACAGTTTAAGTAAGGACATGGATTGTTTATACTTCTTGGTAATTTTAGTAGTCCTCTTCCTCTTACCTGTTCTCCATCTCATCACAATATTAGTGTCTGTTTAACAAGCATTAGGAACAGAACCACCATTTAGGTCTTCAGTGAGTCACAGATATAAAACTGTGCCACAGTTAACGAGTAGAATACTTGGCATGCCTGACAATCAGAAATCATAGTCATTGAATTTTTGAGCCATATAGCCATTTCCAGTCCTATCCTTTTAGATAGATAGACACTTAGACCAACTGATAAAATAAGACCCAGAAAATTTGAAGTTTGGCCATGGTCATAAAAGCTAGTGTAGTCTATAGTCTGTAAGCAAGACTTTGGATTATTCTTCTTTGTATATCCAATGGCTAGCAGTGCCAGGCCCACAGAAGGTACAAAATAATATTCACTGAAGGAGAGGATGAGGGATTTGAATCCAGGAAGGCCAGTATTGTTTCAGTAATCCTATAAATGCCATTTTTAATAATTATTTTAAATTCCCTAATAATGGGAGATTATGCTAAACAATCATTTTTAGCTATTCATGAACAGCAAAGCAGTGCTCATATTAAGTTTTGGGAAGTGAGTTTTACTAAAACTTAGTAATAATAGTTTTCAGACTCTGTGATTTAGGCTGCCCAGTGCCCCCTTTTTTTTCTAACTAGCTTTTTAAAAATAGCATTTAGTAGTAATATAAGCCAGGCACAGTGGCATGTGTCGGTAGTCCCAGCTACTCCAGAGGCTGAGATGGGAGAATCGCTTGAGCCCAGAAGTCCAAGTCTAGCCTGGGCGACATAGTGAGACCCTGTATCTAAAAAATAATAATAGCCCATGTCTACATAGACTATTATATAAATTTAGGAAGATACAAAAAAGTTTAAAGATGCTGGGCATGGTGGCTCACGCCTCTAATCCCAGCAGTTTGGGAGGCCAAGGCAGGTGGATCACCTGAGGTCAGGAGTTCAAGACCAGCCTGGCCAATGTGGAGAAACCCCATCTTTACTAAAAATACAAAATTAGCCAGGCGTGGTGGTGCATGCCTGTAATCGTAGCTACTTGAGAAGGCTGAGGTAGGAGAATCGCTTGAACCCAGGAGGCGGAGGTTGCCGTGGCCAAAATCACGTCATTGCACTCCAGCCTGGGCTACAAGAGCAAGACTCCATCTTTAAAAAAATAAAGAAGTTTAAAGAGATGGAAACAAAAACCTCCATAGTCCAATCACCTAAAGATAACTACTATTTTATCTTTTTTTAGTGCACACAAACACAATATCACCCTTAGCAAAATTGGAATCATATTCTATACATTTTTGCCTCTTTCTTCTTTTATCATGTTATGGGCATTGTCCCACATCATTACATATTAGAAAATAAGATCTAATGATATTATTCATTGTATGACTGTTACAGAATTTATTTAAGAGCTTCCTGTTGTTGGTTATTTATTTATATTTTATTTTATTTATTTATTTATTTATTTTGAGACAGAGTCTCGCCCTGTCACCCAGGCTGGAGTGCAGTGGTGTGATCTCAGCTCACTACAAGCTCCGCCTCCCGGGTTCACGCCATTCTCCTGCCTCAGCCTCCCAAATAGCTGGGACTACAGGTGTCCACCACCGCGCCTGGCTAATTTTTTGTATTTTTAGTAGAGACAAGGTTTCACCGTGGTCTCAATCTCCTGACCTTGTGATCCGCCCGCCTCGGCCTCCCAAAGTGCTGGGATTACAGGCGTGAGCCACCATACCCGGCCTATTTATTTATTTTAAGATAGTGTCTCACTTTGTTGCCTAGGCTAGAAGGCAGTAGTGTGGCTCACTGCACCCTCAACCTCCTGGGCTCAAGTGATTCTCCTGCCTTAGCCCCCCACGTAGCTGGGACTACAGGTGCGCATCATCACACCCGGCTAATTTTTGTATTTTTTTTGTAGAGACGGGGTTTTGCCATGTTGCCGAGGATGATCTTGAACTCCTGGGCTCAAGCGATCCACCTACCTCGGCCTCTCAAAGTGCTGGGATTATAGGCATGAGCCACCGTGCCCAGTGGTTATTTAGATTATTCCCAGTTTTTCAATATTATAAGCAATGTAGTATAAATATCTTGGTACACAATTTTTTGCTTATCACTCTTAAGGATCCTTGTAATAAATTCCTTCTATTATTTTTATTTCTCTTTAGGTAATACATGTACATAGTTTTAAAAAGTCAAATTGTGCTGCAAAGTCCAACTTCCCCCCCTTTCAAGGTCCCCTCCCTAAACTCTTTCAGCTGTTTATTTAGTTGTTTTCTTTTCTATTTCTAAATAATATGTTGATACTACATTTTTAAATAGGATTTTTACATTTTAAGCATTATCTATTGACTTCCTACTCCTACAGGTAGATATAGCACATTTGCAATACCCACCACCCCTATTCTCCTTTCCGCCATCCTCCCAATATAATTATCACCCCATTTGGTTAAACCAGTACTCATTCTTTACCTTATTAAGACCTTAGAGCTGGGCACAGTGGCTCATGCTTGTAATCCCAGCATTTTGGGAAGCCGAGACAGGAGGATCTCTTGAGGCCAGAAGTTCAAGACTAGCCTGGGTAGGCTGGGTGCAGTGGCTCACGCCTGTAATCCCAGCATTTTGGGAGGCCAAGGTGGATGGATCACGAGGTCAGGAGATCGAGACCATCCTGGCTAACATGGTGAAACCCCATCTCTACTAAAAATACAAAACAAAATTAGCCGGGCATGGTGGCAGGCACCTGTAGTCCCAGCTACTCGGGGGGCTGAGGCAGGAGAATGGCATGAACCCGGGAGGCGGAGCTTGCAGTAGCCAAGATCGCACCACTGCACTCCAGCCTGGGTGACAGAGCGAGATTCCGTCTCAACAACAACAACTAAAAAGGCTAGCCTGGATAACATAGCAGGACTCCTGTCTCTAAAAAAAAAAAGATCTTAAGGATTATTCATTTGAATTCATTATTCAAGTTTTCCCCTCCTTTTGAAAATATGCTGTTTTCTGTTACTATTACTGTTTCTTCTCAAATTCTACAAGTTTTAAAAACTGAATATTATTTTTCCACGTGGTCAAACACACAGCTCTTCTCTTCTATTTTTATCTCTTCCTAGAAACTCCTTCTCAGAGCCTCCCATCCTCTTCTTCTATTCTGTATTGGTTACTGTCTAGACCTCAGGCACAGCTGTCCTTCTGGAACTTCCCTTCAGTTTTCTCTAGATCTCCTTTTTCTTGTTTATGCTATGTCCATTTCTTTCTTTTTTCTTTTTCTTTTTTTTTTTGAGACAGAGTTTCACTCATGTCGCCCAGGCTGGAGTGCAGTGATGTGATCTCGGCTCACTGCAACCTCCACCTCTCAAGTTCAAGCAATTTTCCTGCCTCTGCCTCCTTAGTAGCTGGGATTACAGGTGCCTGCCACCACACACAGCTAATTTTTATATTTTTAGTAGAGATGGGGTTTCACCATATTGGCCAGGTTGGTCTCAAACTCCTGACCTCAGGTGATGTGCCTGCCTCTGCCTTCCAAAGTGCTGGGATTACAGGTGTGAACCACTGCGCCTGGCCCATTTCTTTCTTGATTTACTGTCTCACGTTGGTTTTTTATTTTTTATTTTTTACATCATCCAGTAGCTTCTAGGAAATGACACCTGGGGATGTATGGTTTTTTTTAGACATTGCTTATCTGAAGCTATCTTTTTATTCTATATTGACACTAATTGAAGGTTTTACTGGATATAGAATTCTAGTTTGGAAATAGTTTTCCTTCAAAACTTGATGGCTCTGCTTCTTTTTCTTCTCATTTCCAGTGTTGATCTTGAGTAGTCTGATGCCATATTGAGTCTCAGTCCTTTATATTTAAACTGGAGTTCTTACAATTTCTTTATCCCCATTATTCTGAAACACCTGGTGTGGGTCTCTTTTAGTTATTCTGCTAGGTCTTAGTAAGGGTCTTTTTGATCTGCAAAATTATATCATTTGATTTTGGGAAATGATCTTATATTAGTTCCTCAATAATTTCCCCCTGCTCCATTTTTTCTGTTTTCTCAGTTAGTCCCCTTATTTTCTGTTCCATGTCTCACCTTCTACCTGGTGCCTCCTTCCAGAGCTTGTTTCTTATTGGTACTTCTTTCTAAAAGAACTTGCTCTTCAGCCTTTTCCACTCTGCTTATATTTCCTTTTCTTCTGCTAAGAATATGTTAATGAATCTATGCTTGATTTTAGCCGAAAGGCTGAGAAGCAATCTGTTAATGAATCTCAGACAGTTTTCTTTTCACCTCAAGGTCATTTTATTCTACTTATTATATATTTTAGTTTTTATCTTTAATTCTTTTTTTTTTTTTTTTTGAGATGGAGCCTGGCTCCGTTGCCCAGACTGGAGTGCAGTGGTGCAGTCTCAGCTCACTACAACCTCCACCTCCTAGATTCAAGTGATTCTCAAGCGTCAGCCTCCCGAGTAGCTGGGATTACAGGTGCGCACCACCACGCCTGGCTAGTTTTTGTATTTTTAGTAGAGATGAGGTTTCACCATGTTGGCCAAGCTGGTCTCAAACTCCTGACCTCAAGTGATCCACCCACCTCGGCCCCCCAAAGTGCTGGGATTACAGGCATGAGCCACTGTGCCCAGCCTATATTTAATTCTTAAACACTCTGAGCACCTTGTATTTCTTCATAACACTTACCATTAGTGTTAAAATCATAACTTATAATTAGTTACAATTATAATCAGTTAATTGTGTGATCCCTTGCCTAATGTCTTTCCCACTACACAGGAAACTCCATGAGGACAAGGGTTGTGTTGCATTGTTCACCATCATATATCTATTATCTAGCCTGGTGACTGGCACAAAGTTGGCACTCATAAATATTTAATAAGTGTATTAATTTGCATCTTTCTTTAATCAATATAATTTATTCTGTCAAGTGGACTGAAATAGGAATTTAACTTTTCCCACCTAACATCCCATTTATTGAATACTCTTTATCATATATCATATACTACATATTGTCCTACCTATTCTTTTGCCAATAGTATACTGATTTATTTGTTATAGGATTATAAGACATTTTAAAATGATACTGCAGACTTCCTGAAATTAGTTTTTTGTTTGTTTTTGTTTTAAGACAGAGTCTCGCTCTACTACCCAGGCTGGAGTTTAATGGCACAATCTCAGCTCACTGCAACCTCCACCTCCTGGGCTCAAGCAACATTCCTGTCTCAGCCTCCCGAGTAGCTGGGACCACAGGTGTGTGCCACCACACCTGGCTAATTTTTTGTAGAGACGGGGTTTTGCCATGTTGCCCAAGCTAGCCTTAAACTCCTGAACTCAAGTGATCCACCCACCTTGGCCTCCCAAAGTGCCAGGATTACAGGTGTGAGTGAGCCACTGCACCCAGCCTGTTTGTTTTTGAGACAGGGTCTTGCTCTGTCACCCAGGCTGGGGTACAGTGGTGCAGTCTCAACCTCCTGGGCTCAAGCAATCCTCCCAGCTCAGCCTCCAGAGTAGTTGGGACTACAGGCCTACAACACCATGCCCAGGTAATTTTTTGTATTTTTTGTAGAGACAGGGTTTCACCATGTTGGCCAAGCTGGTCTTGAACTCCTGGGCTTAAGCAATCCACCCACCTCGGCTTCCCACGGTGCTGGGATTACAGGCGCAAGCCACCATGCCTGGCCTCATTAGTTGTTTGAAAAAATATTCTGGCTATCCTCATCTGGTTCTTCTTTCACATGAAGTACAGAGTCACTTATTCAAGTTCTTTTTGAAAGGCCTTTAGGATTTTGATTCAAAAACATAAATTAGTATGGAGAGAATTGACATCTTTATAATATATTTGGCCTCCTTAATCAGGAACATGTTATGGCTTCTCCATTTAGTCAAGACTTCTCTGGTGACCTTGGTAAAGTTTGTAGATTCTTCTTTCCCCAGTTTATGTCCATTTCTTGTTAGATTTATTCCTAAATATGTGTGTGTTCAATTGCTAAAGGAAATAGGATTTCTCCCCACTATAATTCCTTTTATCTCACCTAAAACTGGGTAAGTTTTCCTTTATTCCTACAATACAGTTTACATTACATGCCCATGACAAAATACTAGTGTTAGTAGTTCTCATTACATGTGGTGGCTCATGCCTGTAATTCTAGCACTTTGGGAGGCCGAGGCAGGAGGATCTCTTGAATCCAGGAGTTTGAGACCAGCCTGGGCAATATAGTGAGATCTCATCTCTACAAAAAAAAAAAAAAAAAAAAAAAAAATAGCTGGGTATGGTGGTGCATGCCTGTAGTCCCAGTTTCCTAAGTTAGCTTCATTTTTAATAAGAGCCAGCTGTTTCAGCAAGAATCGCTTGAACCCAGGAAGCAGAGGTTGCAGTGAGCTGAGATCACACCACTGTAGTCCAGCTTGGGTGACAGAGCAAGACTGTCTCAAAGTAATAAGAAGAAGAAGAAGAAGAAGAAGACAAAGAAGAGCTGCCATTTCAATGATCTATTACTATGTAACCATTTCCAAACTTTGTGGCTTAAACCGACAACCATTTTATTATATCACAATTTTGTGGGTTGTCCAGGGCCCAGCTGAACACCTCTTCTCACAGTCTCTTCTGTGGTTGCAGTCAGCTGCGGCTATGGTTTGGATGTCTGGTACCATGTGGCTTCCTTTGACATGATACCTCAATCTCCAGGGCTTTTCCTCATGACCTTGCTCTCCTGCAGGGTGGGTTAGACTGTGTACATGGCAGTTTAGATCTCCAAAATTGGAAGAAAAAAAAAAAGAAGAAGAAGCTTCAAAGCCTTTTTAGTGCCTGGGCATGGAAGTCCCAGATTGTCA
This sequence comes from Pongo pygmaeus, assembly GCF_028885625.2. NCBI lineage: Eukaryota > Metazoa > Chordata > Mammalia > Primates > Hominidae > Pongo > Pongo pygmaeus. The sequence continues at coordinate 107,621,402 of NC_072381.2, forward strand.
TTTTCTCTGCATTCCATATGTCAAAGCAGTCACAGACGAGATTCAAGGGGAGCAGACACAAGCTGTACCTCTTGATTGGAGGAGGAACATGTGAGGGGTGGCACTGTAAGGGACTACCTTTGGAGATTAACTGCCATAATGGCATTTGTTCATTGGCCCTTGTCTTCTTCCTTTTCTTCTTTTATTCCAGTAGCTACCCTAGACTTCAATGTAGACTAAGTTCTTATTTTTGCACTTTTTTTATTTTTTATTTTTTCTTATGTTTGCACTTTTTTTCTGTCTGTTTTTTTTTTCCTTTTTGTGGAGAACGGGACCTCGCTATGTTGCCCATCTCCTGGGCTCAAGTTATCCTCCCATCTCTGCCTCCCTAAGAGCTGGGATTACAGGCATGAGCCACCATGCCTGGCCATAAGCACGTTTAATCCAGTCAAATTTCAGTACCAAATAACTATATTCATTGTCATAAGCAGGAATCTGGTTGAAGGGGGTAGCAAGGGAAGCCTTTCTTTTAATGTTTCCATCTTCACATTTGTTTTCCTGGATGAGGTTTAACTCTTATGGACAGAAATACAGAGTTCACTTGAGCATGAAATACCAGACAAGGAGACAGGTGTAAATTGGCCCTGTTCTCCTGAATCCTGCCTGCCTACTTTCCAGGAAGGCTAGCCTTCCCCTCTTTTCCCCAGCAAAGTCCAACCCCTTCCCTCATTATGGTTTGTCGTAAGAACTATCTCTTATACTGGTGCAAGTAGAAAAAAGAGAGTATTATTCCTTTTCTTTTTTTCACGGAATACTTCTTCCTACCCTGGGTTTGCTAACCTCTGGCTTAAATACGCACCAAGCAAAGATGTATAGTCTTCCTCCCTTCCTTTCCGTCCCCTTAGTCTGAAGGAAAGCAGCAGGTGATGGAATGCATAAAGGATGGGGGCAGGGCTAGAGTCTTTTCTCACACACTATAGACGTTGCTCAACAGAATGGGTGTGAAATTTAGTCAGAGCCACAGCATGTGTTTCAATTTTCTAGGGAATTTCCTCTTCCTAACTTTAGGTTTAACCCTTTCTTCTGTGTAGGGAATGCCAGGGGCTACCCGAGAAATACGAAATGAGTTATTTGTAAGAAGGAGAAAATGCCAGACTTTTCCCAGGCTCCTTTGGGATCTAGGATCTCCAACTTATTTCTTGCTAAATGATTGTAGAAAAAGACATAGACTTTGGAGTTGGATAGACCTGGCTTCATATCCCATCTCTACCATTGGGTGGTCTTGGGCAGTCATTGGTAGCAGTTACTTGATCTTTTTTTTTTTATTTGAGACGGAGTTTCTCTCTATCACCCAGGCTGGAGTGCAGTGGTGCAATCTCAGCTCACTGCAACCTCCACCTTCCAGGTTCAAGCGATTCTCCTGCCTCAGCCTTCTGAGTAGCTGGGATACAGGTGCCCGCCACCACGCCTGGCTAATTTTTGTATTTTTTAGTAAAGACAGGGTTTCACCATGTTGGCCAGGCTGATCTCAAACTCTTGACCTCAAGTGATCTGCCTACCTTTGCCTCCCAAAGTGCTGGGATTACAGGCATGAGCCACTGTACCTGGCTGATCTTTTTGAATCTCCATTTTCTCATCTGCAAAATAATATAAAAACTTGCCTTATAGTATTCTTGTGAGAATTACTTGAGCTGATGTGTACAAGGTGCCTAGTACAATGCATACCCTCTCCACAGTATGCACTCTGCATATGATTATTTTCTTCTCCAGTCTTTACCTCTGGATTCTGAGGCTATCTACTCTTCTTTTGTGCCATGCCATGTTGGGTGTTTGCCATGGTAGCAGCTTTTCACTAAAGTTTGTTGCTTTTCTCCCTGAATCTACTTCCCTAAGTGTGTTAGGGGGAGGAGTTATTTCACATGATATGCACAATCCCTCTTGGGGTCCTCATTAAGCTAAAGGACAAGTCTCTATAAGAATGCTGAGAAGGGCTGGGCACAGTGGCTCACGCCTGTAATCCCAGCACTTTGGGAGGCCGAGGCGGGCGGATCACCTGAGGTCAGGAGTTCAAGACCAGCCTGGCCAACAATGGTGAAACCCCGTCTCTACTAAAAATGCAAAAATTAGCTAGGCGTGATGGTGGGCACCTGTAATGCCAACTCCTTGGGAGGCTGAGGCAGGAGAATTGCTTGAACCCAGGAGACAGAGGTTGCAGTGAGCTGAGATTGCTCCACTGCACTCCAGCCTGAGCAACAGAGCGAGACTCCGTCTCAAAAAAAAAAAAAAAAAGAAAAATTGCTGAGAAGGACTACAGGGCTTTCCTTGCCCATCTCATACTGAACCCATATGAACTTACAAGAGTTCTTTTTTTTTTTTTTTTTTTTAAGACACAGTCTCACTCTGTCACCCAGGCTGGAGTGCAGTGGCACAATCTTGGCTCACTGCACCCTCCACCTCCTGAGTTCAAGCAATTCTCATGCCTCAGCCTCCCAAGTAGGTGGGATTACAGGCACATGCCACCACACCTAGCTAATTTTTGTATTTTTAGTAGATATGGGGTTTCGCCATGTTGGCGAGGCTGGTCTTGAACTTCTGACCTCAAGTGATCCACCTGCCTCGGCCTCCCAAAGTGCTGGGATTATAGGTGTGAGCCACTGCGCCCGGCCTGCACTTATAAGAGTTCTAAAATCATATAGTGTTAGAACTAAAATGAAGTATAGAGGTCACCTGTCCTATTTTATAGGGAAAGAACTGTGGCTCAGAAAAGGTCATGTCATGCAAGGCCTCATAACAGAGTAGTGGCAGCTCTGGAACTAAAGCTCTGTCTTACTTGTCTATTACTATGGTTATAATTTAATTTTTTGAAGGCTATCTGAGTTCTAAGTGCTCAGGGCCTAGTATGCAAGTTTACGCCAAGTATGTAAACTTGCTTCTAAATTGGAATGCTGATCATACTTTTAGCAATGGGGAAGTAAACACTGTTGAAGACATTTCAATATCATTCCCTTGGGGAGTAACAGGGCTTCATTGAGAATATTATAAGCTACCACCTGAAAACCTCATTTTTCTACAAAGGTTGCCCAAGGGGCACTGAGGTGGCAGTTCAGCTAGCTGTTGAGTCTCTGCTCCCAGACTGGTGAGTTGGGAAGCAAACTTGTTTCTTCTGTTCTTTCTTCATTCTCCCAAATAATACCAAGTAGGGGAAGCTCACCCTAAGCCCCCATCTGGCTTTCCTTTTTTTTCAACTTGAGGTATAATTAACATACAACAAAATATACAGATGTTAGGTGTTCAGTTGGTAAGTTTTGATAATTGTATAAACCATGTAACCAGCATGAATAAAGAATATACAGAATATTTCATCTCCCCAGAAATATCCCCCATGCCTCTTTGAGTCCCCCAACCCCACACATATATACAAAACCATTTTTTATCACTATGGATAAGTTTTGTTTCTGGATTTCATATAAATGGAATCACACAGGATATACTCTTTCATAGCTAGCTTCTTTTAGCTTAGCATGTTTTTGGAATTTATCCATGTTGCATATATAGTAGTTTTTTTCTGTTTTGCTTTTCTGAGTGGTAGTCAATTGTGTGGATATATAAGGAGAAAAGGTAGAGGTTGGTGAAGGGCTTTCATCTGGCACGTAGCCTGACTACCCTTTGCTCAAGAGCATTTGGACCACCAGAGGCCCCCCTCCTTAAGATTAAGATGTTCACTTACCTGCTTTAAATGTACCAGGTCACAGCATATACACTATTATGTAGCTATGTCTTGTAAAAGTCTCTAATCGGCATCCATTAGATGAGCCGAATTCTGCTGGCCAAGCCTTAGCCTCTCAGGGGGCTGGCACCAAACAGGGAGGCTGGAGTAGGGTTTCAAACACCTGTTCAGCTTTTTAAGTGTCCGATTCAGGCCACTGTGCTCTGGCAGCAGGGATCCTCATGATGTGGCTTCTTCTCTCCTGCCAAATCCTCAACTTAAAGAACCTAGGCCCTTAGGGGAGGAAAATATAGAGCTGGTGGAGAGGGGAGGGGTGTGCAGCAACATTGAAGAACTGTTTCTTTTAAAGTTAAACACTCGTCTACCCTGTGGCTGAGCACTTTCGCTCTTAGGTATTTAGTCAAGAGAAACAAACACATTTACAAAAAGACTTGTATAGGAATGTATACAGCAGTGATAGTAAAAAACTGGAAACAACTCAAATATCCTTCAATAAGAGAATGGGTAAATTCTTTGGGAGTGAAGGACTTACAGAGGATTCTCTCGTGGCCTTCCTCTCTTTCTAGGAATCATTCTTGTTTCTATCCTTATTTCTTTCTGGATTTTTCTGAATTTGGTTGTGTTTTAAATGCCATGTAATGGAATACCCATTATTTGTAAGTTGATTGAGCATAAAGTATTTTATTATAAAGTGGTCATCCATCACAAGGAGGCATGTGGCTGTAAAAAACATTAACTCTGCACTCTGGGCTGGAATGCAACTTTACCAGAATAATGGAGCTTTTGTATTAAGTGTGCAGTTGGGATAAAACAAGAGACAGACAGACAGACAGTGTTGGGGAAACAGGTGTTGGCTGGGCCCAGCTTCTGTCCCATGTTTTGTGAAATTGTTTTCCAACCCTTTGAGGATTGCTCCTCCAGATTCAGCTGTCTTAAAGGTTCTGTCAGCACCTTTCAAGCAAATAAGGTGTGACTTTTCAGGGTACTGCTGCTTCCATAAGCATTATTTGTTTACTGTCGAGCTCACAGACATGTCTAGAGACAGCAGTGGCAAGTGATTAGCATACTTGTCCTAGCTCCATCTATTTTTGATGCTTTTGTTTTCCCCATCAGTAAAATGGGAAATATCCCTTATCATAAAGTTCTTGAGCCTTTTAGCATGAGGGTGGCTGAAACAGCATAAAGACTTCTTAATCTGGCTGGGCACAGTGGCTCATGCCTATAATCCCAGCACTTTGGGAGGCCAAGGCAGGAGGATCACTTGAACCCAGGAGTTCAAAACCAGCCTGGGAAATAATAGCAAGACCTCGTCTCTACAAAGAAAAATTTTTTTTAATTAGCCAAGCGTGGTGGCACATGCTTTAGTCCCAGATACTTGGGAGGCTGAGGTAGAAGGATTACTTGAGAGGTTGCAGTGAGCCGAGATTGTGCCACTGCACTCCAGCCAGGGTGACAGAGTGAAACCCTCTCTCAAAAAAAATAAAAATAAAAAGACCCCTTAGTCTTGGTGTCACTAAGAATTTATGATATGCTGCTGTAGTAACTATTTCCAGCTCTTGGGAAAACATTAACTCTGTACTCTGAGAGTACATACAGTAAGTGAGAGTGAATAAGTAAGGTCCTATACACTGAAGGGATAGGGTAAGGTTACTTATCAGTCCCGTAATTGAGACTGGGGATTGTCTGATTCTTCTCCAGGAGCTTTGACTATTATCTCTTCAGGCTTTTTCATCATCTGTAAACTTTGCTAATGTCAGTTCAGAATTTAGTTCTTTTTAATTTCCTCTGTCTTTTTCAGGGCTGGTAGAGAAGACCTGACATAGTGATAATTGATAATAAACCTATAATGCTGCTGTTGAACAATGAAACTTTTTACTAGACTCTGAAAGGAATTTGTATTGAAAAAGCTGCTCCAAGTGTAATGACTGCATAAAGCTGGGGTAAATTGTTCTGTTGTCAAGTATACCAACATAAGTTTTTAATTTCTCCTGGGCTTTCAAATTGCCTGCTTAAGTCGGGGCTTGGTCTTCTACAGTGCATGCAGAAAACAACAAGGCAGAGTGAAGGGCCACAGTAGCTCTGGTTTGTCTGTATGCTATAACTGAATTGCTTGCCTTTCAATATGTGCCAGTTTCCTCTAGAAAGAAGAGAACTAGTATTTAGGGTTGATATGCATCAAACTTGTGCTTTCAGTAAGACAGATGGATCAGTCTGTCCTTGGGTCTCTGAGATATGATTGAGGCCAGTCCCTGTGGGCCTCATTTATCCCTGCCAGCCTTGTTAAAGGGGCCTCACTCTCCCTCTTTGGATTAGGAGGGAACCTAGGTAAACCTGACACTTAATTTGTATGGCAGTACTACAATCAATAACTAACAATGTTTAGTCACTGGTTAGGAGGAGAGGTACAGAAGAAACTTCAGTTCTAGGACGGTTGAGTTTTAAAATTTTTTGTTTTGTTTTGTTTTTGAGACGGAGTCTTGCTCTGTCTCCCAGGCTGGAGTGCAGTGGCACAATCTCGGCTCACTGCAAGCTCCACCTCCCGGGTTCACTCCATTCTCCTGCCTTAGCCTCCCGAGTAGCTGGGACTACAGGCGCCCGCCACCACGCCCGGCTAATTTTTTGTATTTTTAGTAGAGATGGGGTTTCACCGTGTTAACCAGGATGGTCTCAATCTCCTGACCTCATGATCCACCCGCCTCAGCCTCCCAAAATGCTGGGATTACAGGCGTGAGCCACCAAGCCCGGCCAAGTTTTAAATTTTTGTCATCCAAGTCATGCAGTTAATATATCTAGTAGTAAACTTATACAATAGGCCAGGCACAGTGGCTTATGCCTATAATCCCAGCACTTTGGGAGGCTGAGGCAGGAGGATCATTTGAGGCCAGGAGTTCAACCTGGGTAACATAGCAAGACCCCCTATCTACAAAAAATTTAAAAAATTAGCTGGGCATGGTGGCACATGCCGGTAGTCTTAGCCACTCAGGAGTTGGTAGTCTTAGCCACTGAGGAGTCTGAGGCAGAAGGATTGCTTTTGAGCCTAGGAGTTTGAGTTTGCAGTGAGCTATAATTGCACCATGGTACTCCAGCCTGAGCAACAGAGCAAGACTCTGTTTCAAAAAAACAAACAAAAAGCCCCCTGTACCATAGCATGGTATAATATTGAAGAGTATAATACAGTGGCTTTGGAGTCACAATAGACCTGGATTCAAATTTTATCTCTTCTACTTACTGTGTGACCTTGGGTAAATCACTTAACCTCTTAGAGCCTTGATGTCCTTATCTGTAAAGTGAGGACAGTAACACTATTTCCCAGAGTTATTGGGAGGATAAAATAAAATTATATGTGGTAATTATGTTTAATAATATAATGTAGCTGGCCGGGTACAGTGGCTCACGCGTATAATCCCAGCACTTTGGGAGGCTGAGGCAGGCAGATCACCTCAGGTTAGGAGTTCAAGACCAGCCTGGCCAACATGGCGAAACACTGTCTCTACTAAAAATATAAAGATTAGCTGGGTGTGGTAGTACGCGCCTGTAATCCCAGCTACACTCAGGAGGCTGAGGCAGGAGAATCGCTTGAACTCTGGAGGTGGAGGTTGCAGTGAGCTGAAATCACACCATTGCACTCCAGCCTGGGCAACAAGAGCGAAATTCCATCTCAAAAAAATAAATAAATAAAAATAATATAATGTAGCTGTTGCTGATGTCTGAGGCAAATTAAGGTGGTTGTTCTGGCAATGAAATGGGATTCTTGTGAGGGTGGTAGATAGCAGCTCCTAGCAGCAAGTTAAATCTGGCTATTTAGCAGGAATGCCCAAGGTAGGAAACTCATTCCTCTTCTAATCAGGATTCATACATCATATTGGACAAAATCATACGATAAACTATTTTCCCATGTGTATGCTGCCTTTAAGTGCCTGTCTTATCTTTTGAAAGTGGAGGCTAAATCTGACCTCAGTCAGACCAGGGTAGCCTCACTCAGCAAGGAGATGATGGCAAAAATGACGATTTCAGGAGCAGAGATTTATGGAAAGCAGCCTGCTCTGGGATACACACGCCGTTAGGGATTTTGACCCTGAAAAAAATATATCCTCTTCCTATCCTCTCTCTAAGGAGAGGTTGAGCTGCTATAGGGATGGAGATGGGGACAAGGTCCTGACAAAGGTGTTCAAGCCAGAGAGCATATATAGATGGCAAAAATAATTTTCTGTCTTGGTCATCTTGAACCTTTTTGCACCAGGTATCTAGGGAGGAGGAGTTCTTACGTAATCTCTGGGTTAGGTTGGGGCCTCATGAACATGATGTTCCATAAAGTACTTATCAGTGGCAGTTTTGGAGAAAATATAAAATTATGATTTCTAATCCCTGGGGTTTTCAGGCTTTAAATGTAACCTCAAGGTGTATACATTCAGGAATTCCTCATGTTTAATCAGAGAGTTACGGTTTGGGGCTTTGATTCATTAAAAAAACAGATTGGGGCTCATAAAAAAAACAGATTGGGGCTGGGCACGGTGTCTCAAACCTGTAGTCCCATCACTTTGAGGGCCAAGGTGGGTGGATTGCTTGAGCCCAGGAGTTCAAGACCAGCCTGGGCAAGAGAGAGAGAAGAAAAACAGGTTGGGTTGGCCTTTGAGGGATTGATCAGCCAGAAAAGTGAACACTTTCCAAAGGGTTTGTTTTTGTCTTTTGAGACAGGGCCTCACTCTGTCGCCTACCCTGGAATGCAGTGGTGCCATCATGGCTCACTCCAGCCATGACATCCCTGGGCTCAAGTGATCCACCCCGCACGTCAGCCTCCCTAGTAGTTGGGACTATAGGCGCACGCCACCATACCTGGCTAAATTTTGTTTGTTTGTTTGTTTGTTTGTTTTTTGAGACAGAGTCTCGCTCTGTCACCTAGGCTGGAGTGCAGTGGCACAGTCTTGGCTCACTGCAACCTCTGCCTCCTGGGTTCAAGCGATTCTTCTGCCTCAGCCTCCTGAATAGCTGGGATTACAGGCGTCTGCCATCACGCCCAGCTAATTTTTGTATTTTTAGTAGAGACAGGGTTTCGCCATGTTGGCCAGGCTGGTTTCGAACTCCTGACCTCAGGTGATCTACCTGCCTCCGCCTCCCAAAGTGCTGGGATTACAGGCATGAGCCACCGCACCCAGCCTTCCCCTATGCTTTAAATCATCTCTAGATTACTTGTAATGCCTAACTCAATATAAATACTATGTAAATAGTTATACCATATTTAGGGAATAATGACAAGGGAAAAAGTTTGTAGATGTTCAGTACAGATGCAACCATCCACTTAATTTTTCTGAATATTTTTGATCTGTGGTTGATCGTGTACACTGATGTTGGCTCCACAGACACAGAGGGTCAACTGCAATTTGACTTTTTTTTTTTTTTTTTTTTTGAGACAGAGTCTTGCTGTGTCACCCAGGCTGGAGTACAAATGTTATGATCTCGGTTCAGTGCAACTTCTGCCTCCCCGGCTCAAGCGATTCTCGTGCCTCAGCTACCAGAGTAGCTGGGATTACAGGTGCGCACCACCATGCCCAACTAATTTTTATATTTTTTGTAGAGACAGTGTTTCACCATGTTGACCAGGCTGGTATCTAACTTCTGACCTCAAGTGATTCACCTGCCTTTGCCTACCAAAGTGCTGGGATAACAAGCGTGAGCCACCAAGCTCAGCCTAATTTGCCTTTTTTAATGTAAGTGGTTGGTACCATTATCTTCTACTGCTGGCCCTAAGTGGACCTATGGATCCTCCTTTTTACCTGGATGCAGCAGTGATTAAGCCATAATCATACTTTGTCTCTTAAAAATCATAATGTCAAAGTTAATAGCCCCCTAAGTCTAGAAGCATCCTGAGAAGCTAAGAATTTGTTTGATAAAAAGAAGCAGATCTGAGAAACTGTTGTGTGATAGCTCAGAAAATAGCCACTGTGAAGAGCTTAGACAAACAAACAGGACTTGCCTTCCCTCCAGGCTACACTGTCTGCCTTCGTGTGCATTTACTTCCAAATGGTTCTTTGCATGTAGAATCATAAGTTTTAGGGACCTAAAGGGGCCTTAAACAATCTAGTTAAATTACTATCACCACCACCACCTTCCCCAGGAAATCCCAATGGATGAGGAAACTATGGCCCAGAGAAATGAGGTGTTTTTGCCCAAGGTCACACAGTTAATGACAGAATCAGAATTGGGCCTAGTGCATTTCTTTATTTCATATCTTCTGTTGTATAGGGCAGGGTCTATCTGGGTTTGACCCTTAAGCCCAGGCTAGGAAATACAGGTATGGGACCTGTCCGTTGACAGTGTTTTCTGGAATCCGTTCCTGAACCAAGCCTAAATTCCCACCTGTCCCTTCATAGGTCTGGAAAACTTTGAAGCTGATAAACGAAGGTATGGGAAGTGTGGCAGTTATACCAGAGGCTTCTGGCTTTGCCAAAGTTTAGCTTTGATTATTCTTTGGATCACTACCCCTCCTTTTTTTTTTTTTTTTTTTTTTTTTTTGAAACAGGATTCTACTCTGTTGCTCAGGATGGAGTGCAATGGTATGATCAGGGCTCACCTCAGCTTCCCGAGTAGCCAGGACCACAGGTGCGCATGCCTGGCTAATTTTTTCATATTTTGTGCAGATGAAGTCTCACTATGTTGCCTAGGCTGGTCTCGAACTGCTGGGCTCAAGTGATTCTCCCACCTCAGCCTCCCAAAGTGCTGGGATTACAGGTGTAAGCCACCACACCTGGCCTGGACCACTACTCTTGATGTCCTCTAGTGACCAAAAAGAACACAGCTTCTTCCTACTGAGCTTACCATACATCAGAAATTTTTGTAGATCACTATCAATCTTGACTTTTGCAAGAAATATATTCCTGAGGTATACAGCATAGTCAGAAAAGTAGCATATGAGACCTAACACTTTCTCCTAAAATGGAATGTACAGATATAGACAGAAAAGCCTAAAACCAAAAAGCTTTTGTCGTCTGTCTCTGGATACAGAAATGTTAGAAGGGTAAATGAACTAATTTCTTTTTTTATCATGCTATGATTTATTAGTCTGTTATACATGATCCATCTTGTGAATGATGGTATTCTGTCTCCAGGAACATGGGCCAATATTTGCAGGGTAAAGAACAAGCATGGGAGCAGGCTGGTGACCCTCTAGAAAGCAAGAAGAGAGAAGTAGACTCTGAGGGCAAAAAGGTCGAAACAGGCATTTCTGAAGCCAAATGGTGTTGAAATAACATACCTCAGGCCTTTTTCCTTGTCAGCGTAATCCAATTGAGAATGCCCAACTGCCCCTGATAAGAGTCACTCAGGAGTGAAGAGCTTTGCTACCAGGGAAAGCAGCTTATGTGTGCATTTTGGCTCAGGAATGTGCCAGCCCAATGCTGGCCAAATGAGAAAAGGCTGCTGCGGCCTGGAGAACACAGCCTCCTGGTAGGATGGTGGCTGTTCCCTTGTAGCTTAGGAGAGTGTTCTATTTTGTCCAAGGGCAGTGCTTGAGGCCACATGTTGAGGCCTTTGACACAGATGATCAGAGATGGTAGCAGTTCTGACATGAGACGAGAAAATAATGTCAAGATTCAGCTGGGCACGGTGGTTTATCCCTGTAATCCCAGCACTTTGGGAGGCCGAGGCGGGCGCATCATGAGGTCAGGAGATCGAGACCATCCTGGCTAATATGGTGAAACCCCGTCTCTACTAAAAATACAAAAAATTAGCCAGGCGTGGTGGCGAGCGCCTGTAGTCCCAGCTACTCGGGAGGCTGTGGCAGGAGAATTGCTTGAACCGGAGAGGTGGAGGTTGCAGTGAGCCAAAATTGCACCAGGCTGGGTGACAGAGTGAGACTTTGTCTCAAAGAAAAAAAAAAAAAAAAAAGTCAAGATTCATCCCCGTTTTGGAGAGGTCACCTCATCATTTGGGAAGACAAGAGGTGTGGGACATCTGCAGATTCTCAGACAGATATTGGGCCAAATTGACACTTCTGTTTTAATGTCATAATATGGGGAGTGAAGCACCCTGCCCAGTCATATTGAGTACAGTATGAGCAGAACACCACCAAGACATCTCCAAAGGGCTTCACTTTGCTTTGGGTTGAAGTGACTCATGAGCCTCTCCAGAAATAATTTAATAATTCTTGTTGTAATTTGTCACTGGCTGTCCAGAAATTGGACCTGGATTTGATTCTGAAAGGATCCCAAGTGTTTTCTCCAATGGGGGGTTAGATTTCCCTTCCTTGTGCCCTTTTTCCCCCAGATGACTGGTTCATCTTAGAACATGGACCAGTCACCTTCAGAGCACCCCCCTACCTAATCTGCACTCTGTGTTTACTGGACTGTTTGTGCCTTGAGGTTGACAGTCTTCCAGGGCGGGAATTTTGGCTGCTTGGCTGGGGTGTCAGATGTCTCCTTGGTTGTGAAATTATTCAGCCTGCTTACTATGAGCAGAATCATGGCACTTTTCTCCTGAAGGACTCAGGCAGTTTTCACTCTTCTGGAGAAGATCCAGACAATTGAATCTCAGTTCCCAGCCAGGCTGAACCATGAGATAGGACACCAGAAACCTTTCTGTTCTAGCCTCGTAGGAAGCAGTAAAGTCGGATGGCTATGAGCAGAGCTTTTGGAGTCGGATGGACCTGGATTTGATTCCTATTTCCATTACTAGCTAGTTGTATGATCTTAGCTGGTGGGGACATCCCCTTATCCTTTCTAAGCCTCATTTTCATCTTCAAAATGGGGTTAATTATGAAGAGTGAAGGTATGTAAAGTGCATAGCACTTGGCATGGCACAGGTAATAAATGTTAATGAGTACTTTAATAATTCATTTTATAAAAAGGAAGCCTGTTCTTTCTCTGATACCTTGGAGAAAGCTGAAGCCCTCAGAAATTAAAAGTGCTATCCCAAATTGTACCATAAATAACAACCACCCGTTATCTCAGTATTTATCCTTAACTTGTATTCCTTTTATGGTTTAGGAGTCAAAGGTAGAATTTTTTTATATATATTTACTTAAATCTTAAGAAATGAACTGGTGGCCAGGTGCAGTGGCTCATGCCACTTTGGAGGCATGAGCACTTTGGGAGGCCGAGGCAGGCAGATCACGAGGTCAGGAGATCAAAACCATCTTGGCCAACATGGTGAAACCCCATCTCTACTAGAAAATACAAAAATTAGCTGGGTGTGGTGGCATGTGCCTGTAGCCCCAGCTACTCGGGAGGCTGAGCCAGGAGAATTGCTTGAACCGGGGAGGTGGAGGTTGCAGTGAGCCAAGATCGCGCCACTGCACTCTAGCCTGGTGACAGAGTGAGACTTCGTCTCAAAAAAAGAAAGGAAAAAAAAAAAAAGAAAAGAAATGAACTGGTATACAATATAGAGAACACTGGACTGCTGTGACTCTAGAGCTAAAAACTAGAACAATATCTTAGTTATATTTATTATACACTTTATTCCACGCATTGTACCAAGTGTTTTACATGCATCAAATGAGATAATGTGTGTAAATTGCTTAATACCATGCCTGGCACATAGTATACGCTCAGTGAATGTTAGTTGCTATTATTATTTATTTTAAATGTAATTTATTTAAATTCTCTAATACCCATTTACAAGTAATAAAATTAGAGACGCAGAACACTTAAGTAATTAAAGTCACATAGCTATTAAGTTGCAGAACTGGGATTTGAATTGTCCACGAAAGCCCATGATTCTACCTAGTGCCCTTAGCTTCTAGTCCTGGTTCCAATACTAACTGGCTTTGTACAAATTACTTAACTTCCCTAAATCTTAGTTACCTCATTATAAATTATTTTCAGGCCCTATTTTAGCTGTAATATCCTAGGATTTGGAGGATTTTCCTGAATGATCAGTCAAAAATTATGACTTATTTTTGTAGGGTACTGTTTAGTCTCTGAGTAACAGTTCCCTAGAAAACTGATGCAGTCTACAAACTGCTGCTTAGTACACAAAGGATATATACAGAAGTTGAAAGTATTTTAAAATTTTTATAACAATGTGACAGTAGTTACATGTATGTTGATTCTAGTAATAGAAAATTGGACTTTGTTTTTAAAATTTTTCTAGTAATTAACTGTATGTTATAAAACTATGGGTCTGCATGGGCCGGGCGAGGTGGCTCACGCCTGTAATCCCAGCATTTTGGGAGGCCGAGGTGGGTGGATCACGAGGTCAGGAGATCGAGACCATCCTGGCTAACGCGGTGAAACCCCATCTCTACTAAAAATACAAAAAGTTAGCCGGGCATGGTGGTGGGCGCCTGTAGTCCCAACTACTCAGGAGGCTGAGGCGGAAGAATGGTGCGAACCCAGGAGGTGGAGCTTGCAGTGAGCCAAGATCTCGCCACTGCACTCCAGCCTGGGCGACAGAGCGAGACTCCGCCTCAAAAATAAAAATAAAAAAAACTATGGGTCTGCATGGATTGACATAAAGAAAAAAAAACTGGCCCTTCACCACAGATAATTTGACAAGCACTGTTCTAGATGACCATCTGAACATCTCACCGGGATTATAAATTCAAATTTTTTTGTTTTTAAATTACTTGTTTACAAAAAGTTACCCCTTAAATTAGAAATAGCCTTACTAATGGCTGGACATGGTGACTCACGCCTGTAATCACAGCACTTTGGGAGTCTGAGGCAGGTGGACCACCTGAGGTCAGGAGTGCAATTTGAGACCAGCCTGGCCAACATGAAGAAACCCCATCTCTACTAAAAAATATAAAAATTAGCTGGGCCTGGTGGTACACGCCTGTAATCCCAGCTACCTGGGAGGCTGAGGCAAGAGAGTCACTTGAACCCAGGGAGCAGAGGTTGCAGTGAGCCAAGATCACACCTCTGCACTCCAGCCTGGGTGACAGAGCAAGACTGTCTCAAAAAAAAGAAAGAAAGAAAGAAATATCCTTACTAGTGATGCCCCGCTAGGAGTTCAACTTCCCCCCAAACCCACGTGTTGCAGAGTTGCTCCTGTTAGAGCTTCTCTTATGCTCCTGGCAATCAACAGTTGAACCTAGAGAGCAAAACTCTTGTTCTCCCTAGACAAAACTCTTTAAGGAAAGTTAACTTTATATATCATGATTCTCTTTTTTGGAAGAGGTAGGGAAGTGACATGATAATGAAGGTTCCTGGTGGGCTCATTAAAAAGTTTAACCCTTCTAGTTTTTCATCAGTAGGTTTCTATAAAGCACTGACTTACCAAATGAAAGTACTGGAATGAACATATCTTAGCAGTCATAGATTCCAACAATCCTTTTTTTTTTTTTTTTGAGATAATGTCTCCCTCTGTCACCCAGGCTGGAGTGCAGTGGTGCAGTCTCGGCTCATTGTAGCCTCCGCCTCCCAGGTTCAAGCAATTCTCATGCCTCAGCCTCCAAAGTAGCTGAGATTACAGGCACATGCCACCACACCAGGCTAATTGTTTTTGTATTTTTAGTAGAGACATGGTTTCACTATGTTGGCCAGGCTGATCTCAAACTCCTGACCTCAAGTGATCCACTCACCTTGGCCTCCCAAAGTGCTGGGATTACAGGTGTGAGCCACTGTGCTCAGCCGATTTCAACTATCTAATTTGACAGATGAAGGTCTTGGGTATCATATGTCTGGCTATTGATAGGAGTGAGACTACTGATCCCTAGTCCATTGACTGAATTGTATGCTGTGTGAGGGTTACACACAGAGCCTCGGCCGGGTGTGGTGGCTTACACCTGTAATCCCAGCACTTTGGGAGGCCAAGGCAGGTGGATCACCTGAGGTTGGGAGTTTGAGACCAGCCTGACAAACATGGAGAAACCCCGTCTCTACTAAAAATACAAAATTAGCCGGGCGTGGTGGCTCTCATCAGTACAGTGATGAGAGAAACCAAGAAGATCTGAATAATGGAGAGACATACCAAGTTCATGAATTGGTAGGCACAACATAGCAAAGATATTATGTCTCCCCAAATTGATCTATAGACTCAATGCAATTCCTTTCAAACTTCCAACAAG
Source organism: Pongo pygmaeus (assembly GCF_028885625.2). NCBI lineage: Eukaryota > Metazoa > Chordata > Mammalia > Primates > Hominidae > Pongo > Pongo pygmaeus. The sequence goes on from NC_072381.2 coordinate 107,637,109, forward strand.
GCAAGTTTGTCTTAAATTGAAATGGAAAGGCAAAGGAATTGGAACACTGAATGATATTGGAAAAAAAAAAAAGAAGTTGGAGGAATCACACCACTGTTATTAAGACTTAGTATAAGCCGGGCATGGTGGCTCACGCCTATAATCCCAGCACTTTGGAAGGCTGAGACGGATGGATCACCTGAGGTCAGGAGTTCAAGACCAGTCTGGCCAACATGGCAAAATCCTGTCTATACTAAAAATACATTAGCCAGGCGAGGTGGTGCGTGCCTGTAATCCCAACTACTCGGGAGGCTGTGGCATGAGAATCACTTGAACCCGGGAGGTAGAGGTTGCAGTGAGCTGAGATCATGCCACTGCACTCCAGCCTGGGCGACAGAGCTAGACTCTGTCTCAAAAAAAGACTTAGTATATATCAGCCGGGAACGGTGGCTTATGCCTGTAATGCCAGCACTTTGGGAGGCTGAGGCGGGCGGATCACAAGGTCAAGAGATCGAGACCATCCTGGCCAACATGGTGAAACCTCGTCTCTACTAAAAATACAAAAAAATTAACTGGGCGTGGTGGCGCGTTCCTGTAGTCCCAGCTACTCAGGAGGCTGAGGCAGGAGAATCACTTGAACCCCGGAGGCGAGGTTGCAGTGAGCCAAGATTGAGCCACTGCACTCTAGCCTGGGTAACAGAGCAAGACTCCGTTAAAAAAAAAAAGACTTAGTATATATTTATAATAATTAACACAGTGTCATGTTGTCAGACTTAGACACATAGATCAATGAAACAGAACAGAGAACCCAGAAGAGACTCACAAAAATATGGCCAATTTAATTTTTATTTTTTGGAACAGGGTCTTACTCTGTCACCCCAGGCTGGAGTGCAGTGGTGTGATCACAGCTCACTGCAGCCTCAGCCTCCCAGGCTCAAGCAATCTTCTCACCTCAGCCTCCTGAGTCGCTGGGACTACAGGCACATGCCATCATGCCTGGTTAATTTTTTTTTTTTTTTTTTTTTTTTGAGACAGGATCTCACTCTGTCACCCAAGCTGGAGTGCAGTGGCACGATCTCAGCTCACTGCAACCTCTGCCTCCTGGGTTCAAGATATTCTTTCACCTCAGCCTCCCCAGTAGCTGGGACTACAGGTGCGTGCCACCATGCCCCACTAATTTTTGCATTTTTTGGTAGAGATGGGGTTTCACCATGTTTGCCAGGCTGGTCTTGAACTCCTGACCTCAGGTGATCCACCCACCTCAGCCTCCCAAAGTGCTGGGATTATAGGCATGAGGCATGAGCCACTGCTCCTGGTCCATGCCCTTTTTTTTTCTGAGACAGAGTCTCGCTGTGTTGCCCAGGCTGGAGTGCATTGGCGCGATCTCCGCTCACTGCAAGCTCCGCCTCCCGGGTTCATGCCATTCTCCTGCCTCAGCCTCCTGAGTAGCTGGGACTACAGGCTCCCGCCACCATGCCCAGCTAATTTTTTGTATTTTTAGTAGAGACGGGGTTTCACCGTGTTAGCCAGGATGGTCTCGATCTCCTGACCTTGTGATCCACCTGCCTCGGCCTCCCAAAGTGCTGGGATTACAAGCGTGAGCCACCACGCCTGGCCCTTTTTTTAATTATTTTCTGTAGAGATGGTCTCACTATGTTGCCTAGGCTGGTCTCGAACTCCTAGACTCAAGGGATCCACCCACCTCAGCCTTCCAAAGTGCTGGGACCAGTGCCCAACCTGGTCAATTTATTTTTGACAAAGGTGCAAAGACAACTTAATGAGATATGTTGGAAACAGTAGGAAATTCCTAGGCAAAAGAAAAATGAGCCTCAATCTAAACCTCACACCTTATGCAAAAATTAACTCAGAATAGATCATAGGTGAAAAACATAAATCTGTAAACATTTTAGGAGAAAATGGGAGGGTGGAAATCTTTGTGACTTGGAATTAGGCAGAGTCAGTTTAGACATTAAACCAAAACACAATCCATAAAATATTAATAAATTGTACTTCATCAAGAGTAAAAGCGTCTGTTCTATGAAAGATGTTAAGGGAATGAAAAGATAAGCTTAAGACTGGGAGAAAATACTTAAAATAACTGTATCACTACTGAAGGACTTGAATTCAGAATAAAGAAGTCTCCAAACTCAATAGTAAGAAAACAATTTAGTTTAATAATGGATAAAAGACTTGAGCAGACATGTCACCCAAAAGGATATACAGACGGCAAATAAGCACATGAAAAGATGTTCAACATAATTAGTCATTAGAGAAATGCAAATTTAAACCACATGGAGCTGCTATTACATACATACTTGAATCGCTTAAGTAAAAACACTGAAATACAAAGTATTGAAGAGGATGTGGAGAAACTAGAATTCTTATTGCTAGTGGGAATACAAAGTGATAAAATGACATTGGAAAAGAGTTTGACAGTAAAGCTAAACACACCTTTACCCTTTGACCCAGGAATCCTACCCCTGGGTACTTACCCTAAAGAAGTGGAAACCTGTGTTCACACAAACACTGGTACACAAATGTTTATAGCAGTTCCATTCATAATTGCCCCAAACTGGAGATCCCACGTGTCCTTCAACCAGTGAATCGATAAAGAAACTGTGATACATACAGGCAATGAATACTACTCAGCAGTAAAAAGAAACAAGCTATTGATATATGCAATAGCTTGGAAAAATTTCAGTCATCATGTTGAATGAAGGAAGCCAATCTGAAAATTGGCTGTAAAATTACATGCTGTATAAATCATTCATTTAAAGAAAAGAATTAATTTTACCAAATTAGCAAAAAGAGGCTGAATGCAGATCACCCTAGAAGTGTGGACCCCAGATGTAAAACTGCCCTACTCTTTTACCGTGAAGGAAGACATGAAGCAAGTATATAGTTGTAGCAACTAAATGAAATCACAGAAAATCTGTACCTGTCCTGATTCTCAAAGATTTTTTTCCTCTAGACTTTTATATGTCAAATATACCACATGACCACTTTTAAGATAACAGACCAAATTGTACATAATTCATGTTCCTAAAGCAGCAAGACTAGATGACTTTACATTTTTTTATGTGCTTTTTTTTTTTTTTTTTTGAGTCGGAGTCTTGCTCTATCACCCGGGCTGGAGTGCTGGAGTGCAGTGGCGTGATCTCAGCTCACTGAAAGCTCTGCCTCCTGGGTTCACACCATTCTCCTGCCTCAGCCTCCCGAGTAGCTGGGACTACAGGTGCCAACCACCACGCCCAGCTAATTTTTTTGTATTTTTAGTAGAGACAGGGTTTCACCGTGTTAGCCAGGATGGTCTCGATCTCCTGACCTCGTGATGCGCCCGCCTCGGCCTCCCAAAGTGCTCGGATTACAGGCGTGAGCCACCGCACCCGGCCCTTTTATGTGCTTTTTAAAAGTACATTATGTATTTCAGTTTTTCCAAATACTTTAAATTCCTTATATCTCAACCCTATCACCATCACCACTACACACACACACACACACACACACACACACACACACACACACACACACACACACACACACACACACACACACACACACACACACACACACACACACACACACACACACGTTCTTCTCTAGGTTTTTTCTGTAAATTTTACATCTCTAGGTGGGGGTAGTAGGGGAAGAGAAGCAGGTTTTTTTACAGCTGATGTGATCACTGTACAGACAAGCTTTGAAAATGCTACCCAATCTGCCAATTAATTAAAGCATTAATCTGAGGAGCAGCCGGGCCCAGGGAATGTTTACCCAGGGAGGAGTGGGGGTGGTAGGAATTGAGTAGGCAGCTCCCTATATTTGCATGAAAATGAAGGTGCTTAGGAAACCCTGCTTCCTTTTGTCTCTAAAGGTGGGGCAGCCTAAATCACATCCCTAAACATTTTTGGTCTCTTTAGGAAGCCTTTTAGGGAACTGGTCTCTGAAAGATGAAAGCACAGCACAATCTAGAAAAACAAATTTAAATTCTGGGCAGAGTAGGGTAGGGAGCAAGTACAGTGTGGTATTCTTTGACCTAGAATGGAATCTTCTAAATTCAGGAGTAAAATTTCATCTATTCAGGTAGAATAGATGAAGGGGTTTTACAAGTTTTGGAACCATATAGGCTGGGTTCAAATCCCAGCTCTGCATATTAGTTGTGTGATTTGGGACTAATCATGTATCTTATCTGAGCCTTTTCTCATCTGTAAAATAAAGATTATCAATTGCCCCTTCATCTCAGAGCAGTTAGTTCTCTGCTAACTCTAGGCAGGAAACAGGCCGGACAGTGGTTATGAACTTCCAAGATTACAGACTGCCTCCATGACTAAGAGACTGCTCAGCCTTTTGTTCTTGTTAAACTTATTTTTCAGCAAGGACTATAAACCTCAAAGTTTCCTCTCATCCTCCTGGAATATGCTGCACTTTTTCTCTAAGAGAAGTGACCCTGACCATAACAGCAAAGGACCTAAAGACAGGAGCCCACCTTGGGACCTAAGGGTCACATTGGCTCTCCCAAGATGGCGTTACCTATTTATATCACAGGGGAGGGTGGTGAAATGGGCATGGAAAATTGACTCAATATTTGATGATATTGAAAAATTATTGTTAATTTTTAAAAATTGTGATAAAATACATATAATGCAAAATTTACCATTTTAACTGTTTGTTAACTCTTTAAGCATAGTATTGTGGGCCAGGCATGGTGGCTCACACCTGTAATCCTAGCTCTTTGGGAGGCCAAGGCGGGCACAATTGCTTGAGCCTCAGGAGTTCGAGACCAACCTGGGCAACATGGCGTAACCCCATCTCTACTAAAAATACAAAATTAGCCGGGCATGGTGACAGACGCCTGTAGTCCCAGCTACTGAGGAGGCTGAGGGGCTTGAGCCCTGGAGGTGGAGGTTTGCAGTGAGCTGAGATCATGCCACTGCACTCCAGAGCAGGACTCTGTCTGACAAAAAAAATATATATATATTGTGTTTTTGTTCTTTTTTTAAGATTCCTAATCTTTTAGATCTACATACTGAAAATTTTACAGATGAAATTATACAGTGTCTGGGATTTGATTCAAGGTAATCCAGAGGGAAGAAGATTGACCCAGCAACAAAGACCTCTAGCCTCATGGCACAAACAAGAACCTTTTTCCAGGGTTTAGTTTTCTCTTAGATGGTACCTCTTCATTTCTGTGTATTTTCTTGCAGAACTTTCAGAAATTGAGCCCAATGTATTCCTTCGTCCTTTTCTGGAAGTGATTCGCTCTGAAGATACCACTGGCCCTATCACTGGACTGGCACTCACCTCTGTCAACAAGTTCCTGTCGTATGCACTCATAGGTAAGAGCTCAGGCTTTGTTGCATGACCACAGCACTTCATTTCCCACCTTTCCTGGGGTGCCCAGGCCTTAGGCAATGAGCTGGTGATAGTGGGAAATTTTTTCCAGTCATCTCTTTTCTTGTAGAAGAGAAATAGGATTGTTGTTGGTTATTCATCATGCTAGCTGACTCACGTTGTACAGGGTGGGAAGGGCAAGAGAAGAAGTTTCCTTGGTACTCTGGCTTCTCTATGCTTTGGAAAGAGTTAAGGGTATGGTACCTTACTCTTGGAAGTTTGGTTAGGTTTGTTTGCTTGTTTGTTTGTTTTAGAGATGGAGTCTCGCTCTGTCGCCCAGGCTGGAGTGCAGTGGTGTGATCTCGGCTCACTGCAAGCTCCACCTCCCAGGTTCATGCCATTCTCCTGCCTCAGCCTCCTGAGGAGCTGGGACTACAGGCGCCCACCACCATGCCCGGCTAATTTTTTGTATTTTTAGTAGAGATGGGGTTTCACCGTGTTAGCCAGGATGGTTTTGATCTCCTGACCTCATGATCTGCCCGCCTCGGCCTCCCAAAGTGCTGGGATTACAGGCGTGAGCCACCGTGCCCGGCCTGGTTAGGTTTATTTTTAAAGTTATTTGTTCAGACATAATGCATGCACATTATAAGAAGACAAACAATAGAGATGTTCAAAAGAAAACTTAATTGTTCTTCCAGTACTTTCTCAATGTTCCTCCTCCTTCTTTAGGCAAATAGTGTTAACAGCCTAGTTTGAATCCTTATGTTTTCCTATGTCTTTATAAATGAAGTACCATCCCTTTTTAAAATGAAATAAGGCCGGGTGCGGTGGCTCACGCCTGTAAGCCTAGCACTTTGGGAGGCCAAGGCTGGTGGATCACGAGGTCAGGAGTTTGAGACCAGCCTGGCCAACATGGTGAAACCCCATCTCTACTAGAAATACAAATATTAGCCGGGCACGGTGGCGGGCTTCTGTAACCCCAGCTACTGGGGAGGCTGAGGCAGGTGAATCGCTTGAACCTGGGAGGCGGAGTTTGCAGTAAGCAGACTGTACTCTAACCTGAGCAACAGAGCAAGACTCCGTCTCAAAAAAAAAAAAAAAAGAATAGAATAAAATGAAATAAAGATAGGATTATGTGCTACATATTTTCTTTTTTCATTTAATAGTATTAACTTGGCCAGGCACAGTGGCTCATGCGTGTAATCCCAGCACTTTTTGAGGCCAAGGCAGACGGATCATGAGGTCAGGAGTTTGAGACAGCCTAACATGGTGAAACCCCATCTCTACTAAAAATACAAAAATTAGCCAGGTGTGGTGGTACATGCCTATAATCCCACCTACTCAGGAGGCTGAGGCAGGAGAATCACTTGAACCCGGGAGGCGGAGGTTACAGTGAGCCGAGATCACACCATTGCCCTCCAGCCTGGGCGACAGAGCGAGACTCCGTCTCCAAAAAAAAAAGCAGATAGTGTTAACTTAAATGTACATGATACAACTATTCATCTGATTTATTCTTTTATATTGTAGAAAATATATATAAAACTTGCCATTTCCATCAGTTTCAGTTTACAATTCATTGGCATTAATTACATTCACAATGTTGTGCAGCCATCACCACCATCTATTTCCCAAACATTTTTATTACCCCAAATAGAAACTTAACATAATGGGGAGTTAACATTAACCAATAACTCCCCATTTCTCTCTCCCCTCAGCCCCTTGTATGATTTTTTTTAGTAGCTCTATAATTTCCAAAGTGTAATGTAGATATAACACAATTCATGTGCTCATTCTTAATATTTAAGATTGTTTCTATTGAAGTCGTAAATAATGCTAATATAAGCATCCTTGATCACATGTCCTTATTAATAATTTTTTTGTTTTTATTTTTAGTAGAGATGGGGTTTCACCATATTGTGCCACCACGCCCTGCTAATTTTTGTATTTTTAGTAGAGACGGGGTTTCACCATAATGGCCAGGCTGGTCTCGAACTCCTGACCTCGTGATCCACCCACCTCGGCCTCCCAAAGTGCTGGGATTATAGGCATGAGCCACCATGCCTGGCCCCTTATTACTAATTTTACTCTTGTATGAAAGATTTCTGAACTTGGGATTTCTGGATTAAAGACCATGTGCATATTGCATTTTTATAGCTATTACCAGGTTGCTTCCCCAAAAGGTTACATCATTTATACTTCCCCCAGCAGTGATTGAGAATTTCTACTTCCCTACCCTGTCATCAGCACTGAATATTATCAGTTTTATTTGTGCCAACTTGGTAAGTAAAAAATGATATTTTGTTTTTATTTTTTGAGACAGGGTCTTGCTCTGTCACCCAGACTGGAGTGCAGTGGCACAATCATGGCTCACTGCAGCCTTAACCTTCAGGCTCAGGTGATCCTCCCACCTCCGCCTCCCAAGTAGCTGGGACTATAGGCACACGCCACCACACCCAGCTAGTTTTTGTACTTTTAGTAGAAGTGGAGTTTCTCCATGTTGCCCAGGCTGGTCTTGAACTCCTGAGCTCAAGAAATCCACCACCTTGGCCTCCCAAAGTGCTAGGATTACGGACGTGAGCCATTGCACTTTTGTTGCTTTTATTTCCTGGAGGCTGAACACTTGAATTTCCTGTCCTTCACTTCTTTTTTTAATTGAGTTGGGTTTGTTTTTCATGTCAATTTGTAGGAGTTCTTTGTATGGTAGGAATATTAACCCATTGCCTATCATAGCATTACAAATATTTGCTCCTAATCTAGGCCAAATATTTCCCTTAATCTGTAGTTTATCTCTAAATTTGTTCATGGTGTCTTTCTTTGGATTTCTTTTTTAGTTGGTCTTGACACTCAATTTGGGAATTCATTTTCCCCGATTGGCAGCCCATGTACAAGGATGAAGAACATAGAAAACAGGCAGCTGTCTTTGTTTCTTAAGCAGGGAGACAAGAAAAGATAAGGCTCAGGCTTTAGCTAGCCAGAAAAGAAAATAGTCTTCAGTTCAGGGCAAGAAAACCCTTTATTCTAGAAATGTTGGATTTGCTTAGCTGATGCATTCAGGATCCTGAGCAGGAATCCTGGGTACCAGCTAGCTTCTGAACAGGTGCATCAGCCTCTCCGATACCCTAGTCCCAGCTTCATACTTTGCCTAAACAAAATCAGGCCCAGCCACTTCCAGCCTTGCCCTGAGCACCACCTGCAGGTCATCTTTCTTCACAGCCTCCAGTGGCTGCCGCTGCTATGCCTTTTCCCTCTGCTGTCTTGTTGGTGTTACTCTTTCCCCTTCCTGGACTTGGCAGACAGGCTGGTCATTGGAGACCTCAGGCCAGCTGGTCATTGGAGTTTCCTGTGGTGGGAAAGGAGAATGCTGGAGGTGGTGATTTCAGTGGGCATGAGAAAAGGAGCAGGAAGGAGTGTATGAAAGCCAAAAAAGCAAAGGAGATGGGATTGGCACATTTCCCTGAAGTTGGCTCCAGAGTAGCCAGAAGAGGAGGACATTTTAAAGAAGGGTTTAGGCTGCTTTTCTAGAAGAAAACTCCTGTCTCTTGCTCCTATGATCCAAGGTTTCAGGGATTATTTTAGATCCTCCAAGGACTGGCCTTTTGTTTGGCCCCATACAGCTGCCAGACCAGAATTTTTGTGCCACAGATTTCATGGGTTGCTAGCAAGCCTTGCCTATGGTGCTTGTCAAAGACCTGTCACTCTAGTCTCCCTTTTTATTTTTATTTTTTATTGGTTTTTATTGAGACAGAGTTCGCTCTGTTGCCCAGGTTGGAGTGCAGTGGTGTGATCTTGGCTCACTGCAACCTCCATTTCCTGAGTTCCAGCAATTCTCATGCCTCAGCCTCCCAAGTAGCTGGGAGTACAGGCATGCACCACCATGCCTGGCTAATTTTTGTATTTTTAGTAGAGATGAGGTCTCGCCGTGTTGGCCAGGCTGGTCTCGAACTCCTGAGCTCAGGCAATCTGCCCACCTCGGCCTTCCAAGTGCTGGGATTACAGGTGTGAGCCACCGTGCCCAGCCCTTAACTGCCTTTTTAGAAAATTAACTTTGCTACTTCATTCAACCTCAGGGGACAAGAACTACAAAGAGATCAGTAGAGCTTAAACCCCCTTAATGGAGTCTCTCTGAATCTATTCTGGTTGGGGGATAGAAGGAGTGCCTGATTCAAAATAATAATTTAAAAGACACCATAACAAGAGAGATTACTGAAAGAGAAGAAGAAATGGACCCCCAGGAGCCTTGTGAGATGGGAACAAGGCTACTATTCATGTATCTCTGAAATGCTACACAACACTGAGAAGGACCTGGGTTTCCTATGTGGGCCCTGGTGGCCTGGGTAGGGACTGTCAGGCAGGGCTATGAGATAGAGGCCCTGAGAGTATGGGATTTTTTTGTGCTGATCGGGAGAAACGTGGAGAGGTGGTGTGATAGGAGGAGCTGGGTCACCCCATTTTACTATATGTCATGAAACTGGCTTCCTTCTGCATGACCTCTAAAGTAACTACTCCCAGTGCTGAGTAGAAGGACACTGTAAATAGGACAAAGAAAGTCTTGATGTGGTGTCGGAGGCTAATGAGGACAGAAGAAAAAGAGGAAACATTCACAATTAGTAAAAGACTTCTGGCTTATCATTGCAAGAGAAATGTTTGGGGGCCAGGCACAGTGGCTCACACCTGTAATCCCAGCACTTTGAGGGGCCCAGGCAGACAGATCACTTGAGCCCAGGAGTTCAAGACCAGCCTGGACAATATGGGGAAACCCCATCTCTATAAAAAATACAAAAATTCTCCTGGCATGTTAGCACACATCTGTAGTCCTAGTTACTAAGGAGGCTGAGGTAGGAGAATCACTTGAGCCCCAGAGGTCGAGGCAGCAGTGAGCCATGATTGCACCACTGCACCCCAGCCTGGGCGATAGACCAAGACCCTATTTAAAAACAAAAAAAGAAAAAAAAGTTTAGGTTCTCAGCCATCCCCTGAGCTTTAGGCTCAGGAACTCCCTGATTTCAGGTACCAAGAAAGAGAAAATGGGCTGGGCACAGTGGCCCAAGCCTGTAATCCCAGTACTTTGGGAGGCCAAGGTGGGTGGATCACCTGAGGTCAGGAGTTTGTGACCAGCCTGGCCAACATGGTGAAACCCCATCTCTACTAAAAATACAAAAATTGCTGGGTGTGGTGGTGGGCACCTGTAATCCCAGCTACTCAGGAGGCTGAGGCAGGAGAATTGCTTCAACCCAGGAGGCAGAGGTTGCAGTGATCCGAGATCACGCCACTGGACTCCATCCAGCCTGGATGACAGAGTGAGACTCTGTCTCAATTAAAAAAAAAAAAGAGAGAGAGAGAAAAAAAATAACAACAATCTTATAATTCCTGTGACTAAAATTAGGAGGAGTTCCTGCATTACACCATGCCACCTCTGGAGCAACTTTCTCTGTCACTCACAAAGCTTTTTCATATGCCTGCCCTTTCCCCCTACTTAGGCTTCCCTTTTAGAACTAAACAGCTCTGGAAAGGATCCTTCAGAGCAGACCTAGGGCAGGAGCTAGGCAAGACCCTTGATGGTGACAACTTATTTGGCTATTTCTCGTGGCTGTTTGATACATGAATGGGAGCTGAGTTCCCTGCTTAGTAGCATTTTTGTTCATTTCCAGCGTGGTGCCGGTTGTCTGACCTCTAGCTTCTCCCCTCTTATTCTGTACAGCTGAAATTCTCCCTGCCGCCTACCCCCCAGCTAGTCAGCCTCCAGTCCTGTTTAGTTTATCTTTTTTCTCTCCTAATGCCTATTAAGCTGGAAACAGGATTCTTGCTCATCGTCATATTATTTTAAATAAGAATGAAACTAAAGAAGAGGTCTTTGGGCCAAGCATGGTAGCTCACACCTGTAATCCCAGCACTTTGGGAGGCCAAGGCTGGCGGATCTCCTGAGGTCGGGAGTTCGAGACCAGCCTGACCAACATGGAGAAACCCCCGTCTCTACTAAAAATACAAAATTAGCCAGGTGTGGCGGCGCATGCCTGTAATCCCAGCTACTCGGGAAGCCTGAGGCAGGAGAATCGCTTGAACCCAGGAGACGGAGGTTGCAGTGAGCCAAGATCGCACCATAGCACTCCAGCCTGCCAACAAGAGCGAAACTCCATCTCAAAAAAAAAAAAAAAAAAGTCTTTGATCTGCTGTAATGTGGCACTCAGATATGAGTATTGGCAGCAGTGAGTGTTCGTTTCCTCCTCCTGCTCCCCTAATTCAGTTGCGCCTGAACACAAAACTCCAAAAGCAACCAGAGAGAGAAGCTGTGTTGAAAGATGAAAGGAGAAAAGGCCACAGCTTTGGCCCTACCTGGTTCTTGTTCTGAGGCAAAAACTCTTGTTTCCAGGCCCCTCCCCTATGAAATTAGTAGATTTATACTAGTGATTCCCAGAGTATGGTCCCCTGCTCGGCGGTGTTTAACTTCAACTGGGGTCTTGTTAGAAACAAATTCTCAGGCCCCACTCTGGGCATACAAAATCAAAACTTTTTGGTATGGGTCCAGCAATTGAGAACCACAGTTTTACTGAGTGGATTTTGTGTTGAGGAGCTTGTTAAAACCAGTTATGGGGCCAGGTGCAGTGGCTCACATCTGTAATCCCAGCACTTTGGGAGGCCGAGGCAGGTGGATCACCTGAGGTCAGGAGTTCAAGACCAGCCTGGCCAACATGGCGAAACCCCATCTCTGCTAAAAGTACCAAAAAAATTAGCTGGGCATGGTGGCGGGCGCCTGTAATGCCAGCTACTCAGGAGGCTAAGGCAGGAAAATCGCTTGAACCCAAGAGGCGGAGGTTGCAGTAAGCTGAGATCACGTCATTGCCCTCCAGCCTGGGCGACAAAGTGAGACTCTGTCTCAAAAAAAAAAAAAAAAAATCAGTTGTGGGCAAAAATTCTCATGTAGCTCAGGGAGCCACGGGTTAGGGAACTGAAGAGGAAAAACTGTCTCTCAAAGCTAGACAGGCTGCCTTACCTTTTATCTCTCTCCTCTCCACATCACTTAATCTTTCCTTTTTCGCTGGAGCAGATCCCACCCATGACGGCACAGCAGAGGGCATGGAGAACATGGCAGATGCTGTCACCCATGCTCGTTTTGTGGGCACGGATCCTGCCAGTGATGAAGTTGTCCTGATGAAAATCCTTCAGGTAAGCGAGAGGGAAATAGCAATTAGGCTAATGGCCAGGGGCTGGTGCCGCAGACTACTTACTCTGCCCACAGCATGAAGCTGTGTTTTGACTCCACTGGGGCTTAGGGGAGCTACTTTGTTTCCAAACAAGCAGCTGGGGTACCCAAAGTAAAAGCTTTTTCTAAGGAAAATCAGTAAAAGCTTTATATGAAGTGATGTTAAATACCAGAAGCCTTAAATACACTTGTACCTCTGGCAGACTGTATTTGTGCTATCCATCTCTTGGGCTCATGGGCTAGGGCTAGAGTGAGTTCTGAAATATGTCAGGGTCATAAAAAGTGAAGAAACAATTCCCAGGACAAGCTTCTTGGAGACCTCTCTACCAAGCTGAGGTGAGGTCAGCATTCTTGCTAACCCCTCTCTCTTACCCTCGAGTACCTCTCAGTACCTTGTTTATCACAGTAATTCCTTTTTCTTCCTGATAGGTTCTACGGACTCTGCTGCTAACCCCAGTGGGTGCCCACCTAACCAATGAATCTGTGTGTGAGATTATGCAGTCTTGCTTCCGGATCTGCTTTGAAATGAGGCTCAGTGGTAGGTGCTTGGATATTAGCCCCTTCACCATTCCTGGGGCCAGTGTCTGAGTATGAATACAGGAGGCTGTCTTCCCAGAGAGATGGAAAATTCAGGACTTCTCCATCATCTATCTCATGCAATCATAGGGGTCTAGAAGAAATCTCTGTACTTGGCTATTGTGAAGCTAGAATAGAGACCTCAGCCTGTTATGCCAGGGCAGGAGTTGGGATGGATCCCAGATTGACTTAGCCCAGGCACCAAATCACCCTCTCTTGGGGTTTCTGGGATTGACACCAACCTGCAACCCCCTAGAACACGTCTATCCCTCCCCTTTTTTCCGTGACTCAGTAGTGCCACCTAGTGGGCCAGTGAAGTTATGGCTGCCAGGCTGAGCTGGAGCTGGTTTTAATAAGTTTGGCATAATCCTTGGTAAACAAGGTTTGGAGGGGAGTCTGCTCTGAGAACCCTCTTGATAATAGCACAGCAAGTAATGACACCTGTGTTATTTGTTTTTGCCTGTGCAGAGTTATTGAGAAAATCCGCAGAGCACACTCTCGTAGACATGGTGCAGCTGCTCTTCACAAGGTAAACCTGCTGCTGTTTGCTTCAGCCCGGCTGCCCAGGCCTCTTGAGTCTGCCTGCTTCCACACAGCCACGTCAGGGACCTGGCCAACCCCATAGCCACATCAGAGGCCACTGGGATTATGGATGGGGGGTAGTTCTCTGGGCCCAGGGTTACTGAGCAAGGGAGAAGGAGGAGGGAGCTGATTTGGCCTCACGGGGAGGCAGAGGGTTATTTAATATAGGCCAGCAGACCTCATTCTACTTCCCAAATTTGTGTCTGTTTCCGTGCAGGTAGCATCTGGGAAAGGGAACCCAGAGAGGAAGCCAAACTCAAGGGATCCTGATTTCTGTGGGAGAGGGCCAAAATCAGGGTGACTAGCAATTGTGAATTGCCTGGGACTGTCTTGATTTCAGCACTAAAAGTTCTACATCCTGGCAAACCCCCCTCAGTCCCAGGCAAACCAAGATGGTTGGTTACCCTTAGGTAAGGCCCTTAGCCTAGGGCCTAGGAGGCCTTTTCATACTAGGCCTGTTTCCTGCACCTCCTTTCAACAGACTCACAAAAGAGCTGAGGCAATGGCTTTAAACCTTCCTCTGGGATTTCTTTTTGTTCTCAGATCTATAGATAATGATCCTTATTATCTACAGACTAGACTGCCCTTGGATCCTGCTGCAAAGAATTTTTTGCTCCTCAGGCTCAAATTTACTGGTTTCAAAACTTCAACCTGTCTGTTAATTCTTCTCTTTTGCCCACTCTCCTAGGATTTTGATAGACTGCCCTCCCCCCATCTCTTGGCAGCAGTATTTGCCAAGTAAATATAAGCAGGAAGGAATCAGTCTCAGGATAAAAAGAGCCTCCACACTCCAAGGGCACTTACCTTGCTCTCACAACTACCTCCTTTTGTCCATGTCACACATCCGCTGATTCCTGTGGCTCTTTGATGAAGCTCTGAAAAGGATGAAATTAGTCTGCTTCTCTTTTGTAGCCTTTTCTAAGACACAGGGCATGCTCTGGCTCAGAGCACCTTTGGTTTGTGGCTGGCATGGAGGGGGACATTTGTCATTATCCCTAATGACAGTTGATGGATTTTCTATCTTATAGGTTACCTCAGTTTAAAGAAGAACCCAAGAACTATGTGGGGACCAACATGAAGAAGGTGTGATCTGAGAGCTGATCTGCTGTCCCTCATCCAAACCTTAATCTCCCAAATTCAGTGCCTTGGGGTAACCTTGCTTAGCAAAGATATGCTTTTGCCTAGACAGGTCTGCTTGGAATCCTAGAAGTAGCTCTCACTCCTTTAGTGAGAAATGTATTATCTCCCAGATATGTCCCTTCCTCAGCTTTTCTGCTCTGGCCTATCTTTGAACCACCAGGTAAGCTGGTGAGCCAGTTCTTCATGGAAACTGCATGGTACCCATCAGTCTTGGCTAAAAATGTCTGTTGACAAAGATGAAAGTCCTGTGCCATCCCCTCAAGACTTAGCCTTATCCGCAGGTAGAAGGCCTAGAGAGGCTATGTCCCAAATCCTACCTCAATGCTGAATTAGACTGGGCTCTTGCTTGTGCTAGTCTGTATTGAAGAGATTAGTCAAGTTAAGAACCAAAGGGTTCTTAAACTGCTAGGAGAAGAATAGTGGTCAAAAGAATGGCTTCTTTCTATCTTGAACTGAAGCCCTGGACTTCACGGGCCTCTGATGAGGATTCCGCTTGCGGCCCTAAGAGGGTCTACCTATGGAGATGACCCTTAGCTGTGTGATGCATGCACCTGACCTTCTCCTCTCCTCTGCCATCCATCCCCATTCCTGCCCTGTGCCCTGTTGGTGTGTGTCTGAGTTTATTTCACTCTGTTTAAATCGTGCGTTTGCCTGTCTTTCGCAGATACCTCCATGTCTCCTCAACAAACTGGAGCTAAGTAGTGGGGAGCAGACCAAAGCCCTGAACCAGTTAGAGAGGGTACTACTCTTTAAGAACCTCAAGGTCTCTCTCCCTCTCTTTCCCTTCCCGTTTTTATTTCTTTAAATGTTTATTTTTTATATATAACACCTGGGTCCCATTTCCATTGTGTAGAGCACAACTTACCCCTCCCTAGTAACACAGCACGGCTTTGGAAGGGTTGCACGTGATTGTAGCTTTGCAGTGTTGGGAATTCTCCTGGGGCATCTGGTTGCCTGGAGACAGGAGAAGGAAGACTTGAACATCACATAGTTAGCCTAGAAAGCCTGGGGTCTGCTGTTACCTTGTGGGGAGGCTTAAGATCTACCATTTCTAGGGAAACTGTGAGGGACCTTCAAGCAAGACCCTTCCCCCTTCTACCTTATCCTTGTCTCAGAGCTGGCATAGAGAGCTTAAGCACAGTCCTCAGCTCTATCTGGATTACCTGGACTGGGTTTGGAGGGAAAAGGTAGTCCATCTAGTTGGGATCTTTTTTTTTTTTTTTTTCTTGGTTATCATTAAAGAGGTCATTCCAAGGATTAGAACTCTAGATTGATGGAAAGAAGCCAGGTGCCAGGATAGCCCAGGACACTGGGAATACTTTGGGATCTGCGAAGATGCCCTCTGTCCTTTAAAAGTCAAGGTATAGGGGAGCTTAGGGGAGGGACCCAAGCTAAAGATTACCCTAATCTGCATATACCTACCTTAGGAAGAAAGGAGAGAGAAGGAGGTATGGTCTGTCTGGGTTGTCCATCACAAGAGTGTGCATGCTGAAGGTGTGGTTGTGGACATACAGGTCATTGAAAATAAAAAACTCTGTGTATGTACACCTAGCTAGATAGTCCATTGGCCCGTGTTCTCTTTGAATGCATTGTGTCATTTTATTTGTGTGCTTGCACAGTCTCAAGCTGCAGCTCTCATTAGTGGCTATCCATCATGTTGCCACGATTATTAACCTGGGGCCTGCTCCTTTTTTGTAAAGCTTACACTGTCCTTTGGAATACAGAGTCATACAGATAAGGTGGTGTAGAATTCCATGAATACCTACTGCCCACCCCACACCTTCAGACCTTAGGAGAGGGAGAATAGCTATACCTTTTAAGGGCTGAGGCATTTGTGAGAACTGGCAGCCTCTTGGCCCCTACTCCAGCCAGGAGGCTGAGAACACTCATTGAAATGATCAGGCTGGAGCAAGCTTTGCAGAAGATAGAGAAGGAAACGTGAAAAACTTATCCTCGTATGGGAAGGAATCTCAATGACTGGCTTCTCGGTGGAAGTAAGACTGCCTGGAGTCCCTGAAATGGGGGAGCCTCCTGGAGAGAAAGGCTACCTCATAAAAGTAGATCCAGTTCTTAGTACTTTTGGGAGCTCAGTGATAACTGCCAATAGAGCCAGGAGGTCTCTCATTGATCTCTTGGCCTCTTGCCCTTTTGCATGTTTGGCAGACTCTTCTCCCATAACATTTTTTACTATGAACTTGATCCAGTTGAGCTCCAGTGGTTCCTGGGGAGAGAATCCTTTTGCTTCCTCCTTAGCTATAGTGCTTAGTACGCCTGAAGCTCAATTCCAAGCATATGACTGCAGGCATTTTGGAGATGGATCGTCTAGAAGTATAAATCCAATATGTGGCTGTTGCTATGTTACTAAGAGCTGGGGGAAGGAAGGGCTCAGCTGTTCAGCCTCATCTTTATTGGAAGGAGCTGTGGGCAGGAATGGAAAATTGTGTGGTTTCTAAGCAAGGAATCAAAGATTACCCAGGTTCTGAGAGCTTGGGGAAGCTTGAGGAAGGGAGTCTATCCCTAACTATAAAAAGGAATTGAACAGGTCATGGACAATAGGATATATTCGGCCTTTAGGAAGAGGCAGAGAGAAAAAGTGCTTCTACTCTCTTTAGAGTCATAATGGTTTCTGGAAGAGCGTTGCCGTTGCCGTTGCCATTGCCCGATCCAGGAATGGTCCAATCCAAGAATGGTCTATCAGTCTAGGAATAGTTTAGAATGACTTTGTAGAGGGACTGAGTTCAAACCCAACTGAGAAAACATCAGGGCTTAAAAAACAAATTGGGCCGGGTGCAGTGGCTCACACCTGTAATCCCAGCACTTTGGGAGGCCGAGGCGGGCGGATCACGAGGTCAGGAGATCAAGACCATCCTGGCTAGCACGGTGAAACCCCGTCTCTACTAAAAATACAAAAAAAAGTTAGCCAGGCTTGGTGGCGGGCGCCTGTAGTCCCAGCTACTCAGGAGACTGAGGCAGGAGAATGGCGTGAACCCGGGAGGCGGAGCTTGCAGTGAGCCGCGATCACGCCACTGCACTCCAGCCTGGGTGGCACAGCGAGACTCTGTCTCAAAAAAAAAAAAAAAAAAGGCCTAAACAAAGTAACTTTGAACTTAGAATGGAGGAAATACATAAAAATGGATCCTAAGGAATAGTTAACAGGTGATAGAGATTATCCCTTGCCACTAAAAGGAAACTATAGGAAGAACAGAAATACAGCAAGAGGGGAGTGGAACAGAGCAAGGAGTCAAGGAATCAGTGGCCTTACCATCTGACAACATAAAACTGCATCTGGAAAGACCAATAGTGAGAGGGACAGAGGGACAGGTGGTCTCATTGATGTAACAAATTGGGAGCAGCAGAGAGCACAGCAGCAGCATGACATGACCTTCTATCCTGAACTCCACAAAGAAACTGGGAGGCCACTCCTTAACTCCAAGGAATGAGCTTTTGACCAATCTGATACAGAAATTCCAGAGAGTAAGAGATATGTTAGCTGGGTGCGGTGGCTCGCACCTGTAATCCCAGCACTTTGGGAGGCCGGGGCAGGCAGGTCACCTAAGGTCAGGAGTTAGAGACTAGCCTGGCCAACATAGTGAAACCCGTCTCTACTAAAAATACAAAAATTATCCAGGCGTGGTGGTCCACACCTGTAATCCCATTTACTCAGGAGGCTGAGGCAGGCAGGAGAATCACTTGAACCCAGGAGGCAGAGGTTGCAGTGAGCTGTTTATGGCTTAGGCCCAGCTCACTACCAATAAGAAAACCAGGACAGGAAGGAATAGGCTCTTATAGTTGGATAAAACTATGAGTAGGAGGCTGCTCTACAAGCTAGTTGAGGAGGAAAGCCGGGAGACCATGCACCTGTAGATCTGAGTGTCAGGACAAAGGAAACCCTGCCCTTACACTTTCTGCAAGAGGGTCATGCATCATCCATAGGACTCGGGATTTCCTGCTTAATGTAACACTCAGGACCCAGAGAAGCGGAGTGATAAGTGTGAGGGCTGGCCCTACCAATGACCAGCCCAGAAAAAGAATGTCACCTTCTACATGGAGGCTGCCATGCCAACCTATGAAGTGGTAAATGTAGAAGCCAAGTTAGAAGAGTAGGAATGTGAACTGATGGTCTAGAGTCTTACTTCAGCGAAGATATGGAGTATAGCTTGTTTTCTAGAGATCAGTAGGACTAAATGAAGGGAGATTAATAGGGATAGAGTCTTAGTTTGAACACCATTGCTAATAGGGTATGATATTTCCAGCTGAAAATGAGAGCCGGAGGCATGAGTGATTCATCCAAATGGAAGAAACAGAAGAAATCCCCTCGGCCCCCACGCCATATGACCAAAGTTACACCAGGTTCAGAGCTGCCCGCTCCCAATGGAACCACCTTATCATCTAACCTCACTGGTGAGTGCCCTGGACTACTTCCTCTGATTAGACAAAAGAAGAGCTCCTTTCTGTCTTAGGGATTTTGAAATTGAAGACCAACCGAGGGGCTTTGGTTTTGGTGCTGAGAACAAGAAGGGAAACTCCAGGTCAAATCAGACTGTGACCATTCAGCAACTCTACAGTGACTTAAGGTTGTTCTCTGACAACTTTAGAGACCAATATATGCAAAGATAAGCATGTAATCTGGGAAACAGAGACCCTAGTACCATGGAGGGTTTGTTTTGCCCACAGCCTCTTTCTTCTCCTTCAAGCATCACGTACTTTTCTTGGCAGGCGGCATGCCCTTCATTGATGTGCCCACTCCCATCTCCTCTGCAAGTTCAGAAGCTGCCTCAGCAGTGGTCAGTCCCTCTACAGACAGTGGCCTGGAATTCTCCTCCCAAACCACTTCCAAGGAAGACCTTACTGATCTAGAGCAACCTGGCTCTCCAGGGTACAGCACAGCTACAGAGCCTGGGAACAGTGAGCTAGGTGTTCCCGAGCAGCCTGACCTCCAGGTATGGCTTTGATTTTTAAATGTTCCTCTTCAGTATTCCACTGTGGGAATTGGCTTGATCCTTTGGATCCTTTATGCAGGACTTGGCTCAAAAAAAGCTTGGGGTAACTTCAAAAGAAGCTCTGATCTTTCCTGCTTCTCAGAATTGGTTGTACTGCCTAGAAAACCCACAGCATGACTCACTGTGAGAGGTAGTTCATGAGACTTATCAAGTTATGCATACAGGTAGTACTTGACAAAAGGGAAGGAGCTGGCCATTGCTTTTTCTGGAAGGTAATGATCGAAATCTTAAGCCTGTGAGAGGCTCTGTGTCTCTAAGGTTCTAGTCACCGTAGGTCAGTGAAGCCTCAGGAGATGTTTTTCTGAGTCCTTCGTCATACTCCTGCCTGAGGCATCTTGCGGTGATTCATAAACCACTGAGCTGGCCCTACATCTGTAGCCCATTAGAGACAGCTTGGAAGACAGGTACTTCAGGGGAGTAAGTTCCAAGTTGCTCTTGCCTCATCCCTCTTCCCATATCTCCCTGCTACTGGTCATAGCAGGAAGGGACCCATGTGGAAAAGTCCCAGTCAGCATCTGTGGAGTCCATCCCTGAAGTGTTAGAGGAGTGCACGTCCCCTGCCGATCACTCTGACTCTGCCTCTGTCCATGACATGGATTACGTCAATCCCCGGGGCGTGCGCTTTACACAGTCCTCCCAGAAAGAAGGTGGGTACTCTGGTAGGCTCTGCCAATTCACCTCCCCCATCCTACCTACTAAGCTGCCTGAGCCTAGACTGTCTTAGACCAAGATATTGGACTACTGCCTGTTGCTCCAAGTTCTAGGCTATTTTCTAGTCAGGAAATGGAGTCAAGCCATAGACTGTTGGCATGGAGGGAGCCCTTCCCTAACTTATACTACAGGGAGGAAGTTTGATGGGCGATAGGAAGCAAGAAGGAAGGATAAAAAGCTTAGGACTTTTAACAGAAAGGTAGGATCATCAGTTCTGATTTCCTCCAGAAGTAGACTAGTCCCCTCACGTCCCCAGGAAAAAAAAAAAAAAATCCTTTTCCTTTTTTTTTTTTTTTTTTCCTGTCACCCAGGCTGGATTGCTGCAGTGGCACAATCACAGCTCACTATAGCCTCGACTTCCTGGGTTCAAGCAATCCTCCCACCTCAGCCTCCCAAGTATTTGAGACTATAGTCATGTACCACTGCACTTGGCTACTTTTAAAAAATCTTTTGTAGAGATGGGGTGTCTCTGTGTTGCCTGGGCTGGTCTCAAACTCCTGGCCTCAAACAGTCCTCCCACCTTAGCCTCCCAAAGCGCTAGGATTACAGGCATGAGCCATCACGCCCAGCCCTTTTCCTCAAAGAGAATCACTTACCTAAAATTGCCTTGTGTAATGCAGAGCAGGCTAGGCAAAGCCAGCAGACTAGTTGTTTTATAGCAGTCTCACTCTCCTCCTGGCCTTCCCCAGGCACAGCTTTGGTCCCCTATGGTCTTCCCTGCATCCGCGAGCTCTTCCGCTTCCTCATCTCCCTCACCAGTCCACACGACCGCCATAACTCAGAGGTTATGATTCACATGGGACTGCATTTGCTGACAGTGGCCCTTGAGTCAGCCCCTGTAGCCCAGTGCCAGACCCTCTTGGGCCTCATCAAGGATGAGATGTGCCGTCACTTATTCCAGGTAAGACAAGATTGCTAGAGGGTCTCAGAGCCTCTTTCAAGGGCCAGGGGAACACAGGGAGGTCTGGCTGATTATGCAAAGAGTATAGGACCTAGGAAAGCATCTCCCTCCCAGTTGGCCAGTAGTTTTAGTAAGAGGGTTCCAGTAGTTCCCCAGGGACTCTGGCAGCCAGAGAAAAATATAGGAATGGCTAGATGTAGAGTTCCCTGGAAGCAATGGACCTCAGTGACACCTTCACTCAGTTTGCCTCTTCTGCCTTTCTTGGTTGAGCCATAGTCAGCTTCAGAAACCTCACAGCCGGGCTGGGTGCAGTGGCTCACGCCTGTAATCCCAGCACTTTGGGAGGCCAAGGTGGGCAGATCACGAGGTCAGGAGATTGAGACCAGCCTGACCAATGTGGTGAAACCCAGTCTCTACTAAAAATACCAGATTAGCTGGGCGTGGTGACGTGCACCTGTAATCCCAGCTACTTGGGAGGCTGAGGAAGGAGAATATCTTGAACCCAGGAGGCAGAGGTTTCAGTGAGCTGAGATTGCGCCACTGCACCCCAGCGTGGGCAACAGAGTGAAACTACGCCTCAAAAAAAAAAAACAACTCATGGCCTACCCTACTTTCATCTCCAGCTACTCAGCATAGAGCGACTGAACCTTTATGCTGCTTCCCTGCGAGTATGCTTCCTACTGTTTGAGAGCATGCGAGAGCACCTCAAGTTCCAAATGGAGGTGAGTTTCTTGACGTGGAAAGAAAAAGGGAAAAAAAAATAGGGAGATATATGGCATCTTCAGTGGGGCCAGCTCTATCATGCTACAGGGGTAGGATTTAGGGACTTCCTATAGGAGAGTGCTTTTAGCCTCCAGAGGTCGGTTTAATCAACTGGCCTCTTTTGTGGAAAAGTTAAAAGGAGACCAAAGGAAACTGGCTGACCCCAAATATGAGAACTGCCAGGTAACCTCACCGTGAATAGGAACAGCTCTTCTGCCCAGCAGTTACTCTGTAACACAGGCAGCTAAGTCAAGCCAGCATTGTCACTAAATTGCTAAAAGGAACTCTAAATAGGACCAGGTCATGTTCACATAGCACAAAAGGGCAAGAGGCAACTTGTCTGGGACCAGGTATGTGGTAGAGAGCCAGGCCTTATCCCCCAACATGGAGGCCAAAGAAGAGATATATTTAGGGGATGGAATACCTTTGGGTGTCTCTTAATACATGCCTCTTGGCTGGGCTTCTGCATCCTGTTTAACGTTTTTCCTGTCTAATTTTTTCTCTTCCTATCTTGAATCCTTTCCCCACCCAAATGGCAATTACTGGGTTATTGCCAGATGTACATCAAAAAGCTTATGGAGATCATCACTGTGGAGAACCCCAAGATGCCTTACGAGATGAAGGAGATGGCACTGGAGGCCATTGTGCAGCTCTGGCGCATCCCCAGCTTTGTCACAGAGCTCTACATCAACTATGATTGTGACTACTACTGTTCCAACCTCTTTGAGGACCTCACAAAGCTGCTGTCCAAGGTGCTGAGCACTATAACTGGCCTCTAGGAAAAAAGGCATTATAAAGGAAATCTCCCTGGTGGTAGTGAGGATGCTACATACAGAGAGGGGAACGCTTGAGAGCTGGGAAACAGAAGAAAGCCGTTTTCTTTTTTTTTTTTTTTTTTTTTTTTTTTGAGATGGAGTCTCACTCTGTTGCCCAGGCTGGAGTGCAGTGGCGCGATCTCGGCTCACTGCAAGCTCCACCTCCCGGGTTCACGCCATTCTCCTGCCTCAGTCTCCTGAGTAGCTGGGACTACAGGCGCCCGCCACCACGCCCAGCTAATTTTTTTGTATTTTTAGTAGAGACGGGGTTTCACCATGTTAGCCAGGATGGTCTCGATCTCCTGACCTCGTGATCCACCCGCCTCGGCCTCCCAAAGTGCTGGGATTACAGGCGTGAGCCACCGCGCCCAGCCAGAAAGGCGCTTTCTAAGGGCAATGTACAATTTAGAAGAGGTTTTGGAAATTTTAGAAAATGATCAAAGTGTAAAGTGTTCTCCTAACTACAAGTCCAATTGATCTGTTTACTTTCCAGAATGCCTTCCCTGTGTCTGG
This sequence comes from Pongo pygmaeus, assembly GCF_028885625.2. Lineage (NCBI taxonomy): Eukaryota > Metazoa > Chordata > Mammalia > Primates > Hominidae > Pongo > Pongo pygmaeus. The sequence goes on from NC_072381.2 coordinate 107,660,614, forward strand.
TCAACTCTATACAACACACCTGCTATCTCTTGATGCCCTATTGACAGTGATTGACAGCACTGAGGCCCACTGCCAGGCTAAAGTCCTCAACAGCCTCACCCAACAAGAGAAGAAGGAGACAGCCAGACCAAGCTGTGAGATAGTAGATGGCACCCAAGAAGCTAGCAATAGTGAGAGGCATTTCTTTCTTTGATGAACCCAGGGTTCTATGCTTATCCCTTCTCTACTCTCTGAGTTGTTTTTCCTATCCCCATATCACTTCCCCTGGGATGCTCCCAATTCTGTTTCTGGGCTTTGGCGGTTTAAATCACAGGCCAGTCAGGCAGATTAGTAGAACTCATAGCCTTCTCCCTTTTTCCTCCTCCCCACTTTGGTTTTTTACAGAACTATTATTTCTTTATGGCAAGAGAAGAGAACAGAGATGAAAGAATATAGGATTTCTGTCTCTGAAAGCTCCAGGTCCCACCGTCCCTCATCCCCAATATCTGCCTCCACTCTAATTAGTCCTCTCTAGCTCCCCCTTGAAATTTGAGGTTGCAGAAGATCAGGGAAAGTGACTGGGTAATCTGTTCATTAAATTAGAGAATCTAATGCTTGGCTGGGACAGGGACTACTTATTTTGGCTTGGGTTTGTCCTGCTCAGAGCTGGCACCCTGTGCAGGAACCATGCAGGTCTTCTGGGCTTGGGATTTGATCTATCCTTCAGCTCTGCTTGGCTTCATACCCTATAAGTCTTCGCATATCTTCTTCTCTCTTACCAGCTGAGAGAACTGCCAGCGATGGGAAAGCTGTAGGCATGGCCTCAGACATCCCAGGCCTGCATCTGCCAGGTGGAGGGCGGCTGCCACCAGAACATGGGAAACCAGGATGCAGTGATCTGGAGGAAGCTGTTGACTGTGGGGGTGGGTACTGGGTGTCCATGACCCTAAGCTCCTCACCTGGAGGGCCTGGTGAAGAGCAGAGGGAGGGAGCAGACACCTAGGATAGTAACTAAGCAAGCTTTGGTAGCCCGCCTTGCCTTCAGACTCAGGGAGAGGGAAGCAAACATATGGACCCTCAGTTAATAGGACTTCCAGGGAAGTGGAAGACTGGTGAGGACAAGATTTCTGAGGCTCCTCCTTGAAACTGGGGAGTATATTGGTGACCTTCCAAAAGTCCTTATCTGGGTTAAAAAAGGGTCTTACAGATATTTCCCCTCTCTTCTTCCTACTCCTAGCTGACAAAAAGTTTGCCCGGAAGCCACCTCGATTTTCCTGTCTCCTGCCAGATCCACGGGAACTAATTGAAATTAAAAACAAAAAGAAGGTACATACATATATTCCCCAACCTCTGTCCACCTCTGTCTGGGTGTCCATTGTTGTAGGGTTTCCATCTCAGAAGATGAAGGAGAGTTTAGCACCTCATTGTACAGCTTCCTGAGGCCAGTCTTTGGGCTTGTTGGGACTTCAGCAACTCCCATTTGAAGCCCTTCCCTTATTCCTAAGCTATGTAGTTGAGCATACCCTATGTATGCCCCTGGGCAAATGCTATACCAATTGAGAGCCAAGTGTCACTAATGGCAGTGACAGGAGCCTTGGGAGTTGGTGTCCTGTGGGTCATTGAAGGTTACTGGTCATCTCCAGCTCTTGCAAGATGATTGGCAATAAAGGGGAATTGATATTTATTTTGGTGCTTTAGTAAGGTTCAAATAACTGTACTTTGGATTTCTTTTTTTTTTTTTTTTTTTCAGATGGAGTCTCTCTCTGTTGCCTAGGCTAGAGTGCAGTGGCACGATCTCAGCTCACTGCAATCTCCACCTACCGGGTTCAAGCAGTTCTTCTGCCTCAGGCTCCCAAGTAGCTGGGACTACAGGCGCGTGCCACCATGCCCGGATAATTTTTTGTATTTTTAGTAGGGACGGGGTTTCACCATGTTAGCCAGGATGGTCTCGATCTCCTGACCTCGTGATCTGCCCACCTTGGCCTCCCAAAGTGCTGGGATTACAGGCGTGAGCCACCATGCCTGGCCTGTACTTTGGGTTTCTTAACACAAAGAAAACCTAACCCTTTCTGGCCAGGCGCAGTGACTTGCGCCCGTAATCTCAGCACTTTGGGAGATCGAGGCGGGCAGATCACCTGAGGTCAGGAGTTTGAGACCAGCCTGGCTAACACGGTGAAACCCCATCTCTACTAAAAATACAAAAATTAGCTGGGCATGGTGGTGCATGCCTGTAATCCCAGCTACTCGGGAGACTGAGGCAGGAGAATCAGTTGAACCTGGGAGGCGGAGGTTGCAGTGAGCTGAGATCATGCCACTGCACTTCAGCCTGGGCAACAGAGTGAAACTCCATCTCGGAAAAAGAAAAAAAAAACCTAACCTTTTCTTTTTCTTATTGCCAGCTTAAATGACTTTGGTTCATGTATGCCCTTGAGTGCATGGCCGTGACTGGACATACAGAAATATGAGTTGCCTCCACAGTTAGTCTACTTTGTCTTTCAAACCCAGGGCATTAAGCTAGGCAACCAAAGAAGCTAAGCCAGGCTAAAAACAAGAGGCTGGCTGTCAACAAATGTCAGGGATGGATATAAAACTGGAGAGAAGAATTATCTAGTTTCTTTCTTCTACTTTTCCCCCGGTCCTAAGTTAGAGAAGAGGAACTGTTTTAGGTATCTTGAGCACTCAGGAAAGGAATAAAAAAGAGCTTGTAAGCCAATTCAATTAGACATGAAGATGGGGTAAGCTAAGGCCATTATGATCTAGCCTTAGTTCTGTAGTCACTAAGAAACATACCCTAGGAGCTTTTTAGCTGACCAACTGTGGGTGGGCTATGGTGGACTCCAGGCTGGCCTTGTCTAATTTAGAGGCAAAGTAGCTTCTATACCTCTAGTTTTTCTCATGCAGCTGCTAATCACTGGCACAGAGCAGTTCAATCAGAAACCAAAGAAGGGGATTCAGTTTCTGCAAGAGAAAGGCCTCCTCACCATCCCAATGGACAACACAGAGGTTGCTCAGTGGCTCCGAGAGAACCCTCGGCTGGACAAGAAGATGATTGGAGAGTTTGTGAGTGACCGCAAAAACATTGACCTGTTGGAGAGCTTTGTGAGGTGAGGAAGCTGTAAGAAATGTAGGATATAGCCAGGTACGGTGGCTCATGCCTGTAATCCTGACATTTTGGGAGGCTGAGGCAGGCAGATTACTCGAGCTCAGGAGTTCAAGACCAGCCTGGGCAACATGGTGAAACCCTGTCTCTACAAAAAATACAAAAATTAGCTGGGCATGGTGGCATGTGCCTGTAGTCCCAGCTGTTCAGGAGGCTGAGGCAGGAAGATCACTTGAGTCTGGGAGTTCGAGGCTGCAGTGAGCTGTGATCATGCCACTGCACTCCAGTCCGGGTGAGAGTGAGACCTTGGCTCAAAAAAAAAAAAAAAGAAAGGTGGGACATGGTTAGTGATCAGTTTAAAGGGACAGAACATCCCTACCTCAAAGCAGTCTCTATAAATTTCTTCTGGAGAACCTAGCCAATGTTCTTCCTCTACCCATCATTTATATCTGTTGGACCTGAAAGGCACTCCAACAAGATAGTTTGGGGAGCCCCCTCCATTCTGCATGGAGTCCATTGCAAAGGGGTAGAGCAGGGTTCCAGGGGGTGAGGGTTCTAGGCAAGAGTCTGTGGATGTGAAAAGTATTAAGGCTAGGGGTTGTGTTAGGGATGAACAGGAGATACTGCCCCTTTGCTAGAGACCTCAGCCTCCTCTCTTCCAGTAAGAGTAGGTTAGGAGGACAGTGACTAAAAGAGCCTGACATGTGCAGCTTACACATTTTCAGCCTCTTCTTCCTTTCTTTCCCTATAGCACCTTCAGTTTTCAGGGTCTGCGACTGGACGAAGCTCTCCGCCTCTACCTGGAAGCCTTCCGTTTGCCTGGGGAAGCACCAGTCATCCAGAGGTTGCTGGAGGCATTCACAGAGCGTTGGATGGTGAGTTTGAGTGTCAGGGGCTGAGCCCAGGATCCAAGGTCAGTTTGACTGAGGGCTGAAGAATCCAGCTGCTGTCTTTTTTTTTTTTTTTTTGAGACAGAGTCTTGCTCTGTCACCCAGGCTGGAGTGCAGTAGCACAGTCTCAGCACACTGCAACCTCCACCCCCCAGGTTCAAGCAATTCTCCTGCCTCAGCCTCCTGAGTAGCTGGGATTTCAGGCACCTGCCACCAAGCCTGGCTAATTTTTGTATTTTTAGTAGAGATGGGTTTTGCCATGTTGGTCAGGCTGGTCTCGAACTCCTGATCTCGGGTGATCCGCCCACCTCAGCCTCCCTGAGTGCTGGGATTACAGGCGTGAACCACCGCACCTAGCCTGCTGTCTCTTAAAAATGCAGAGAGCAAAATTAGTGACCTTTCCATGAAGGGATCAGCTTCTGTTAAGGAGTTGGCAAGAGGCTGGCCACTTTCTGGATGGTACCTCTCCTCTGTACTAGCACTGACCAGTGGGTTGGTAGTGAGGGTTAATTGGCCAGAGAAGGGCATTGACACAGGTGGGATCTTTGCTTTTTCAGAATTGTAATGGCTCCCCATTTGCCAATAGCGATGCCTGCTTTTCCCTGGCCTATGCTGTCATCATGCTTAATACTGACCAGCACAACCACAATGTTCGTAAACAGAATGCACCCATGACCCTGGAGGTAAGCTTGGGTCCCAGTCAAGGCAAAGAAGACCCAGCACAGCTTTGGAGGTAGCAGGAAGGACATAGGATTTCCAGTGGGCATGATGGATGGGGTTCTGTCCAAGGGAATCAGGAAGGGCTGGCCAATCTAGAAAAGGGACTGGGGTGGGGAAGTGGTTTTTTTCACTTACTTTTTCCTAAGTCCTATTTGCTAAAAACCCAGGAGTTCCTTGGGTGGGGCTTCAGTATTGACACAAGGGGAAAAAACTTACTGGCCTGTCTCTAGGAGTTTCGCAAAAATCTAAAAGGTGTGAATGGAGGCAAGGACTTTGAGCAAGACATCCTGGAAGACATGTACCATGCCATCAAGTGAGTATACATAGAGAATAGTGCAGTATCTCTGTTAAGAAGAAGCACTTTGCTTCCTTTCCCAGTTATTAGAGTCATGTCAGACTGCAGTGACTCACATGCCCTGGATTTAGCCTCAGGACTTAGTTGGGCAGCCCCCTGTCTGCCAACTGTTTCTTCCTTAAAGAAGCCCAAATGATATTGGGACTCTAGTACTCTAAGCCAGGGTCCAAAGTGCTGCTCTTAAGTAGGATATCATGTAGCCCCATTTTCTGAACTTAAAACAAGTACATTTTCCTGTATAGATTACAAGATGCTGGCTGGTAGAGAACCCAAGATGGGCACTGGAGTGTGAGGCCCAGGTTACAGGTCAGAAATGGGCCACTTAGTTCTTTACTGTAAATCAGAAAAGGTAGAATTGTTCATTTTATCACATCTAGTAAGAATGTATGATCTTACTATAGAACTAAAGGCCTCACTTACAGATAGGGCTTTGAGATTATGAGACACTTCCTTTCTTTCTCCCTGCTCCCACTGGTGGGTGGAAAGCAGACCACTGAGCTGCAGTTCTGATGACCTCTCATCAGTGGAGAGTGCTAGCTTGGTTTGGAACTAGTCAGGTTCAAAGCAGTGCAACTGCTCCTTCCCTTACCTCCTGACAGGAATGAGGAAATTGTAATGCCTGAGGAGCAGACAGGCTTGGTTCGGGAGAACTATGTATGGAATGTGCTGCTTCATCGAGGTGCCACCCCTGAGGGCATATTCCTGCGTGTGCCTACTGCCAGCTATGATCTTGACCTCTTCACCATGACCTGGGGCCCCACTATTGCTGCTCTCTCTTATGTCTTTGACAAAAGCCTTGAGGAGACAATCATCCAGAAAGCCATCTCAGGCTTCAGGTAGCCCAGCTTTGGCCTTGGTATTCACCTCCCCCTACCTCTGTGAGCTAACATGGTTTTCTCCATGCCTCTCTGACTCCTACTCTTACTTCATTAGAATGGGGTTCCCCCTGAGTTTTTGAAGGGAGGCTGAAGCTTGGGTAAGCTCAGTCTTAAACAGAAACAAAATTAAAAGGTTTCTTCCTGGGACTGACTGGGGAAAAGCCCCATGCAAGCTCAGGGACTTGGAAGGGCTGCTTGGCCTTCCAGTGACTCTGTTTCTGGGATGGGGGTAACATTACAGGAAGTGCGCCATGATCTCCGCCCACTATGGCCTCAGCGATGTGTTTGACAATCTCATCATCTCTCTATGCAAATTCACAGCTCTCAGCAGTGAGGTGAGCAGGTGCAGGAACTGTGTACTTGGAGCTCCAAAGGAGGACCTCTCTTTTAGCCATGGATCTACCCTTATCAACAGACCTGGTTGCCCTCAGCATCTTCCCTCACTGCCCCCACTTGAATATACCAGAGCTTAGGCCATTTCTGTCTTGCACACTCTGGGATAAAACTAGTGTTACTTCATGTAATGGGAATGGGAAAGGAGATACAGGAGTGGGGAAGGCCTTAACTAGGTTAACCCACTCCCACCAGTATTATGGGGGATTGAAGCAGAGCCAACAAAAGGACCCTGAGGGAACCATCATAGGCAGAGACCTAAGAGATTTTCCTTTCCAGACATTAGCTCGGCCTTAAGTCTGTTCTCATCCTCTTTTCTAGTCTATTGAGAACCTGCCCACTGTATTTGGAAGCAACCCTAAAGCCCATATTGCAGCCAAGACAGTATTCCATTTGGCCCATCGTCATGGTGACATCCTGCGGGAGGGCTGGAAGAATATCATGGAGGCCATGCTGCAGCTCTTCCGAGCCCAACTACTGCCCAAGGCTATGGTAGAGGTAATTCTTAGTAGGAGACTAGTGAGCAATAACAAGGCAAGAGCTGCAACATTGTATGCTATCTGTACATAGAAGTAAGTAGTTGAGAGTAATGTTGGGCCTGATGTCTGCCACAGCTCACCAGGAATGCCTCAAATGTAAGACCACAGATCTTGGGGGATAGCTGTAAAAGAAGGCTGGTAGATGCCATTGCCAGTCACCAACTGGCACAATAGCATAGGGGCAGAAGACTAGAGGAGGAAATCCAGAAAACTTTGGTGGGTGGAGGCAGGGGCACAAATGCAAAGGACACATGGAAAGAAATTATTTTGACTTACTTTTCCAGGTAGAAGATTTTGTGGATCCCAATGGCAAGATCTCTCTACAGCGGGAAGAGACACCATCAAACCGGTAAGAGCAGATCAGAGGCTCAGGGGCTTGGGGAGGGAGAGTCAGAACTTTGGGGCTCACCAGGCCATGTGCCCTTTTTCTACAGAGGAGAGTCAACAGTGCTGAGCTTTGTGAGCTGGCTAACACTGAGTGGTCCTGAGCAGTCTAGTGTGCGGGGCCCATCCACTGAAAACCAAGAGGCCAAGAGAGTGGCCTTAGAGTGTATAAAGGTAACTGCCCATCCACCCCTGGTGAGAAAGCCTAAACACCTTCCTATTAGACAGATGCTACCCGGTGAACTGAAGAATAAATCATCTAGGATTTGTAACCAGGGCTGACTCTGCCCTTTCTCCCTGGCTCTTGGGGACATTCTGTTCCCTTCAGCCTTTGTCAAAGACCCCGTCTCTCTTTTGCCCTCTCTAGCAATGTGACCCAGAAAAAATGATCACAGAAAGCAAGTTCCTCCAGCTGGAGTCACTACAGGAGCTCATGAAGGTAAAGGATGAAGAAAGGAAACATGGAACAACTGGCTGAATCTGGGAGGGGTGACAGGGACAGTATTATTTCTGTCAGGGCAGGGCCAGTGGTTGGCTTCTTTTCCATGCCTACTTTCCTGCTGCTATTCCCCTTCAGGCTCTGGTCTCAGTGACACCAGATGAAGAGACATATGATGAGGAAGATGCTGCTTTCTGCCTAGAGATGCTGCTAAGGATTGTGTTAGAGAACAGGTAAGATGAGCGTAGTCTTTAGGCAGACCCCATGCTGGGCTTGTGCCAAAGGGATGGAAGCCATCTTGCTGAGTGGGCTCTGGGGAACTGTAGGCAGCAGGAGAGAAGCTTACTCATCATACCTGTCTACTTAGGGTATCATACCAATGAGTCCTGAAAGGCCCAGGGGACCTATTGCCCAGTGTCCTCTCTGGCTGAGACTGTCTTCATTCCTTTATGTCTACACAGGGATCGTGTGAGCTGTGTGTGGCAGACTGTTCGAGACCATCTATACCACCTCTGTGTTCAGGCACAAGATTTCTGCTTCCTTGTGGAGCGGGCAGTGGTGGGGTTGCTACGCCTGGCCATTCGGCTGCTCCGGAGAGAAGAGATCAGTGGTCAGGTAAGCAGAATGCATCTTGGAGAGTGGGCAGGTATGCAAGGGATTAAGGCCACAGTTGTCAATTATGAATATGGCCTGGGACAGAGAGTACATTTAGTGCCCCATAGCATGAGTCCAGTGACCAGCCACAGGGCTGGTGCAGTCTAGCAGGTGGCATTGGGAGTGAGCCTGGAATGGCCTCAGGCATGGAGCTTGTGTTCTGCACCTCAGCCTCCTATGAATCTGCTTTGTAGGACTGGCCTGCTACTGCCTTATAATAGTCCCAGCCCTATACCTGGTTTCCTGTCATGCTTATGACCCTCCTGAGATCTCTTTGCTTAACTACAAAAAACAACAAGCATAGAACTAATAAGTGGGTTCAACAAGGTCACGGGATGTGAGATCAATACACAAAAAGTAATTATATCTCTACATGCTAACAATGAACAATATGGAAACTGAAATTTAAAACACAATACCATTTACAAGTGTTCCAAATAAAGTGAAATACTTAATATATAGCTGACAAAACATGTATAAGATTTGTATGCTGAAAACTACAAAACGACAAAATAAATTGAAGAAGATGTAAATAAATGAAGAGGCATACTATGTTCATGGATTGGAAAGCTCAACATAGTAACGTTGTCACTTCTCCCCAAATTGATCTGTAAATTCAACATAACTCCTATAAAAATCCCAGAAAGGTTCTTGTAGACATAGGTAAGTTTATTCTAAAATTTAGATGGAAAAGCACAAGCTCTAGAATAGCTAGAAAGAATAAAGTGGAAAGAATCACTCTCTCTGGACCGGTTGCAGTGATTCGTGCCTGTAATCTCAGCACTGTGGGAGGCCACAGCGGGCAGATCACTTGAGGTCAGGAGTTCGAGACCAGCCTGGCCAACATGGTGAAACCCCATCTCTACTAAAAACACAAAAATTAGCAGGGTGTGGTGGCACACACCTGTAATCCCAGCTACTTGGGAGGCTGAGGCAGGAGAATCGCTTGAACTCAGGAGGTGGAGGTTGCAGTGAGCTGAGATCGCGCCACTGCACTCCAGCTGGGCGACAGAGTGAGATTCTGTCTCAAAAAAAAAAAAAAAAAAAGAATCACTCTGGTATTAAGACTTACTGTCCACTTTGGGAGGCTGAGGCGGGTGGATCACGAGGTCAGGAGATCAAGACCAGCCTGACCAACATGGTGAAACCCCGTCTCTACTAAAAATACAAAAATTAGCCGGGCGTGGTGATGAGCGCCTGATTGCTACTCGGGAGGCTGAGGCAGGAGAATCGCTTGAACCTGGGAGGCGGAGGTTGCAGTGAGCCAAGATTGCTCCACTGCACTCCCCCCTGGGCAACACAGCGAGACTCTATCTCAAAAAAAAAAAAAAAAAAAAGACTTACTCTCGGCTGGACACAGTGGCTCACGTCTGTAATCCCAACACTTTGGGAGGCCAAGGCAGGCGATCACCTGAGGTTGGGAGTTTGAGACCAGCCTGACCAACATGGAGAAACCTCGTCTCTACTAAAAATACAAAATTAGCCAGGCATGGTGGGGCATGCCTGTAATCCCAGCTACTCAGGAGGCTGAGGCAGGAGAATCGCTTGAACCTGGGAGGCAGAGGTTGTAGTAAGCCAAGATCACGCCATTGCACTCCAGCCTGGACAATAAGAGCAAAACTCTGTCTAAAAAAAAAAAAAAAGACTTACTGTGTAACTGTAGTAGTCAAGATTATGTGGTGTCTATGGAGGGACAGACACGTAGATCAATGGAAAAGAATAGAGAGCCCAGAAATAAGCTCAACACAAATATGTTCAGTGGATTTTTTTACCAAGATGTAAGAACAATTCAGTGGAGGAGGAATAGCCTTTTCAATAAGTGGTGGAGTGATTGAAATCCATAGGAGGAAAAACCAAATGAACCTTGACTTAAACCTCATACCTTACAGGAAAATTAACTCAAATGGATCATAGATTTAAATGTAAAGCTATAAAAACTTTAGAAACAGGAGAAAATCTTCAGGATCTAGAGCTAAGCAAAGAATTTTTAGCATGTTTGGCAGTCCCGTGGATCTGTCTCTTGCCTCAACACTGTCTGGATGGAACAGATCCGGGGGAGATTCTCTTTCAAAAAAAATAATAATTTTTAGACTTGACATTAAAAGCACAATCTAGAAAAGGAAAAATTGATAAGTTGGCTTACATTAATATTTTTTAAAGTTTTGTTGTATGAGAGCCTATGTGAAGAGGATGAAAAGACAAGCTGTAGACGAGGAGGAAATATTTGCAAGTCACATATTTGAAGAAAGGTATCTATAATATAAAAACTCTCAAAACACAACAGTGATAAAACAATCCAATTATTAATAGAAAATGGACAAAACATAGGAACAGATGTTTCACCAAAGAAGACATACAGGCCGGGCGCAGTGGCTCACGCCTGTAATCCCAGCACTTTGGGAGGCCGAGGCGGGCGGATTACCTGAGGTCAGGAGTTCGAAATCAGCCTGGGCAACACAGTGAAACCCCGTCTCTACTAAAAATACAAAATTAGCCGGGCGTGGTGACACATGCCTGTAGTCCCAGCTACTTGGGAGGCTGAGGCAGGAGAATCGCTTGAACCTGGGAGGCGGAGGATGCGGTGAGCTGAGATCGCGCCATTGCACTCCAGCCTGGGCAACAAGAGTAAATCTCCGTCTCACCAAAAAAAAAAAAAAAGAAAAAAAAAAAAAAAAAGAAGACATACAGATGGCAGATAGGCACATGAAATGAAGATAGCATCATTAACCATCAGAGTACTTCAAACTAAAACCACAATGAGGCTGAATGCAGTGGCTCACGCCTATAATCCCAGCACTTTGGGAGGCTGAGGTGGGTGATCACCTGAGGTCAGCACTTTGAGCCCAGCCTGGCCAACATGGTGAAACCATGTCTCTACCAATAAATACAAAAATTAGCTGGGCATGGTCACACACACCTGTAGTCCCACCTACTGAGGAGATTGAGGTGGGAGGATTGCTTGAACCCAGGAGGTTGCAGTGAGCTGAGATCGTGCCACTGCACTCCAGCCTGGGTGACAGAGCAAGACTCCAGAAAATAAAACCACAATGAGACATCACTACCCACTTTTCAGAATGGCTAAAATAAAAAGTAGTGACAATACCAAATGCTGAAAAGGATGTGGAGAAACTGGGTCATTCATATATTGCTGGGTGGGAATGTAAAATGGTACAGCTACTCTGCTGGCAGTTTCTTATAAAATGAAACATATAATTACCATACAACCCAGCAATTGCACCCCTGGACATTTATCCCAGAAAAGTGAAAGCTTACTTTCTCATAAAAACCTGTACGTGAATGTTTATAGAAGCCTTAGTTGTAATAGCCAAAAACTGGAATCAGCCCAGATGACTTTCAATGGTGAATAAACTGTGGTACATACATACCATGGAATACTATTCAGCAATTTAAAGCAACAGACATCTCCAGGGAACTATGCTGAGTGAAAGAAAAGCCAATCTAAAAAGGTTATGTAATATATAATTCCACTTATATAACATTTCTGAAATGACAGAACTTTAGAATTTGAAGACAGGCTGAGCGCAGTGGCTCACACCTGTAATCCCAGCGCTTTGGGAAACTTGAGTCTGGTGAATCACTTGAGGTCAAGAGTTCGAGACCAGCCTGGCCAACATGGTGAAACCCCATCTCTACTAAAAATACAAAAATTAGCCAGGCGTGGTGGCTCGCGTCTGTAATCCCATCTACTTGGGAGGCTGAGGCAGGAGACTCACTTGAACATGGGAAACAGAGGTTGCAGTGAGCCGAGATCCTGCCTGCACTCTAGCCTGGGCGACAGAGTAAGACTCCATCTCAAAAAAAGAAGAATTTGAAGACAGATTGCTAAGGATTAGGGATGGGGGCAGGAAGGAAGAGGTGGGTGTGGTTATAAAAGGGCAACATGAGCTGGGCATGGTGGTGCGTGCCTGTAGTTCCAGCTACTCTGGAGGCTGAGACAGGAGGATCACTTGCGCCCGGGAGTTTGAGGCTACTGTGAGCTATGATCATACCACTGCACTCCAGCCTGGGTGACAAAGCAAAACCTGTCTCTAAAAAAAGAAAAAGGCAACATGAGGGATACTGTTGTGGTGGAACTGTTCAGTATGTTGTTTGTGGTGGATACACAAACCTACAGGGGTAATAAAATTGTATAGAAATTAATACACACAAAAATGCAAGTAAAACAGGAAATCTGAATAAGATCAGATAGTATCTTGATTATGATATTATACTATAGTCTTGCATAATGTTACCATTGGGATAAACTGGGCAAAGTGTATGAGGGACCTTTTTGTATTATTTCTTTACAACTGCATATGAACCTATAATTTTCTCAATAAAAATTTGTATATGAGGCTGGGTGCAGTGGCTCATGCCTATAATCCCAGCACTTCAGGAGGCTGAGACGGGAAGATCGCTTGAGCCTGGGAGTTCAAGACCAGCCTGGGCAACATAGCAAGACCCCATCTCTCCAAAAAAGAAAAAAAAAATAGCCAGGTGTGGTCACATGCACCTGTAGTCCCAGCTACTCCAGAGACTGAGGCAGGAGGATCACTTGAGCCCAGGAGTTTCAGGTTGCAGTGAGTTGTGACTGTGCTACTGTGCTCCAGCCTGGGAGACAGACCAAGACCCTGTCTCAAATAATATAATTAATGTATTTCTATTTAAAAAAAAAAAAAAAAAAAAAAGACGAGAGCAGTATCCTAAATTGGGTCCTAGCCAAACTGTCTCACTGGCCTAAGGAGACTGGTGGGAAAGAAAACTAGACAGGAAGCTGTGTGCCCACTCCCTGCTTCCTACCCTAACCCTACTCCAGGTGCTGCTCTCCCTGCGCATTTTGCTACTGATGAAGCCCAGTGTGCTATCCCGAGTCAGCCACCAGGTTGCGTATGGGCTCCATGAACTCCTGAAGACCAACGCAGCCAACATCCACTCAGGTGATGACTGGGCCACACTCTTCACACTGCTGGAGTGCATCGGCTCAGGTGTGAAGCCTCCAGCTGCTTTGCAGGCCACAGCAAGGGCAGATGCACCTGATGCTGGTAAGCCCTTTCCCAGGGAGACTCAGGCTGGCAGATAAACAGTTACACCCCAGGAGTTGGGACAGAAAAACAAAGCAATGCAGACGGCTGTGAAGCCAGGCTTTCTACTGTCCTGAGGACTGAGTTGTCCTGAGGGCTGTTTCCCAGTTTCTGTTTCTGAGCTGTCCTGAGGACTGTTCTCCCAGAATTCTGGGAAAACAGAATTCTGTGAGCAGACTTTATATCACTAAATCGATATATCACTAAATCCCAGAAACTGGGAAAACAGTCCTCAGGACAGTAGAAAGCCTGGCTTCATAGCCTTCTGCATTGCCTATTTGTCCTTGCCACCACTCCCTAGAGTGGTGTTACAGCTGCCACTAGATGCCATCAGGAACCCAGATTAGCCTGCCACCTTATTTGGTCAACAGAGAAGCTGTTCCGGCCATCCTTTGGCCCTCTGGTGACAGAAATTAAACTATGCCAGAGAGAGGGGAGGCCAGGCCTCAGCATCTTTTTTCTGAGAGCCTGATTTATCCCTCATCCCAGTGCCCCATCCCCACCCTGACTCTGCCCTTCTCCCTGCCTACCATAGGGGCCCAGTCAGACAGTGAGCTCCCATCCTACCATCAGAATGATGTGAGCCTGGATCGAGGATACACTTCTGACTCAGAGGTCTACACTGACCATGGCAGGCCGGGCAAGATACACCGATCAGCCACAGATGCTGATGTGGTCAACAGTGGTTGGTTAGTGGTGAGTGACGATATGGGCAGCAATTGAGTCTCTCCCGCTTGACCTGTGGGAAGAATTCCTAGTCCTCTGCAAGGACATTCACACAGGGGCCAAGCCTGCGTCCCCAGCTTCCCTGTGTACTTTACAGGTTGGGAAGGATGACATTGATAACTCCAAGCCAGGGCCCAGCCGCCCAGGCCCTTCACCCCTGATCAATCAATACAGCCTAACAGTGGGACTGGATTTGGGGCCACACGACACTAAGTCTCTGCTTAAGTGTGTGGAATCGCTGTCCTTCATCGTGCGTGATGCTGCCCACATCACACCTGACAACTTTGAGCTCTGCGTCAAGACTCTCCGGATCTTTGTGGAGGCCAGTCTGAATGGCGGTGGGTCAGCTGATGAGGGGGCAGCTGGGGAGTAGCCATGCAATTATGCAGGGGAGAGGCCGAGAGGGGAGAAAAGGCAGGGTATCTATGCCTATATAGACACGGAAATGTGACCTGAGTCTGGCTCTGCTCAGGATGCAAGTCCCAGGAGAAACGTGGCAAGAGTCACAAATATGACAGCAAAGGGAACCGCTTCAAGAAGAAATCCAAAGAGGGATCAATGCTTCGCCGGCCTCGAACCTCCAGCCAACATGCCTCTCGGGGCGGGCAGAGTGATGATGAGGAGGACGAAGGCGTGCCTGCCAGCTACCATACGGTGTCTTTACAGGTCAGTCAGGACGTAAGTATGGCACCTTTACTTCCTCTCCTCCCCCGCACCTGATACTGGGAGCCTGGGGCAGCCAGGGAAAGCCAGGGCTGAGGGGAAGGGCCCATGTGTGCCAGCCCAGGCCCTGGACCACCATCTTCACAATATTCCCTTACCCAAAACCTTACCTGTAAGTCTTTATTTGCTTTTATTTATTTATTTATTTATTTATTTATTTTTTTTTTTTTTTTTTTTTTTTTTTGAGATATAGTCTGTCGCCCAGGCTGGAGTGCAGTGGTGTAATCTCGGCTCACTGCAACCTCCGCCTCCCGGGTTCAAGCGATTCTCCTGCCTTAGCCTTCCAAGTAGCTAGGACTACAGGCGCGTGCCACAATGCCTGGCTAATTTTTTGTATTTTTAGTAGAAACGGGGTTGCACCACGTTGGCCAGGAGGGCTTTGATCTCCTGACCTCGTGATCCGCCTGCCTCGGCCTCCCAAAGTGCTGGGATTACAGGCGTGAGCCACCACACCTGGCCTTTAAATTTATTTTTAAAATAAGATTTACTTATTTTTTGAGTAGGTTCAAAATATACAAAAGGGTAAACTGATAAAACTAAGTTTCCAATCCATTCCTGTCCCCAGCTGCTGAGTTCCCCTCACTAGAGGCAACCACTGTCACCAGTTTCTTGTCTATCCTTCCAGAGTTACCCTGTGTCTATTCAAAGGCATATAAAATTAATTCTGTGAGCAGAGTTTATATCACTAAATTAATGGAGAACCAATTGCCTTAAATAGAATAACCATACAAAAATGACGAAAGTGGCTGGGCGTGGTGGCTCATGCCTGTAATCCCAGCACTTTGGGAGGCCGAGGCGGGTGGATCACAAGGTCAGGAGGTGGGAGGATCACCTGAGCCCAGGAGTTCGAGGCTGCAGTGAGCCATGATTGTGCCACTGCACTCTAGCCTGGGTGACAGAGTGAGACCCTGCCTCAAAAAATAAAATTAAATTAACAACATGAGGCTTTCTCTGTCATCAGCAGGTGTGAAATAGAATTGAAAAGAAAGTATCTTTCTCGCTGTGAGTCAGGATTGTGAAATACTCAGTCCACACACCTCCTAAGGCTCTCTCATGAGTAATCTCTGACTTAGAGAGTCCTTTGCAAGGACTGGAACAACCAAGAAGCCAAGTCAAGGGAAAGAGTAGCGAGGGGGTGAGGTATGGCATGATTGATTGCTGCTAGGGACACCTTGAGGACTCCGTCAGGGACAGTGAGTGGGGAGGGGGAAAGGGATCCACGGACCTAACCCCACTCACATCCTGCCCCCTCCTGTGATCCTAGTTGCTAGACCTGATGCACACCTTGCACACGCGGGCAGCCTCTATCTACAGCTCATGGGCGGAGGAGCAATGCCACCTGGAGACAGGTGGCCAGAAGATTGAAGCTGATTCTCGCACTCTCTGGGCCCACTGCTGGTGCCCTTTACTGCAGGGTAAACCAGGAGGGGCAGAGGTCGGGAGTTTGGGGAGCATCAGGATCAAGATGCCTGAAGGATCCTGACCCTGCTCTTGCTCTCAGGTATTGCCTGCCTGTGCTGTGATGCCCGGCGCCAGGTACGGATGCAGGCATTGACCTATCTGCAGCGAGCACTACTTGTACATGATCTGCAAAAGCTAGATGCCCTGGAATGGGAGTCCTGTTTTAACAAGGTGGGACTTCCTACTGGTCTTAAGATAAAGTTCAAATCCTAAGAAAAGGAAAGCCAGGCAGCCTGAAGAGCCCCTAATGTGAGTCTTCAGCCTGCATCATACCTTCCCTTCAGCTCTATGCCCATCCAGTTCCTGGCTTCCTTGGGGCAAGGCTGCCTAGCTGACCCTCATAGGGAGACATTGCACATTTACCCCCACCAGGTGCTGTTTCCTCTACTTACCAAGCTCTTGGAGAACATCAGCCCTGCAGATGTGGGTGGGATGGAGGAGACCCGGATGAGGGCTTCCACATTGCTCTCTAAGGTACTGCTCACCACCCTATACCCACCCTCTCTCCCATACCTGCCTTCTCCCGAGGAGGGAAGCCAGGGCTTCTGGCAGGACCTAGAGATGCACTGTAGGTGCTCACAACCCCCCAGCTATGGACACTAAGCAGGACCTAGGGACCTGAGAGGATTCTGAATCTTAAATCAGAGATTCCTCTATCTCTGATCTAAAATTCTCATTCAAGATAGAACAGGCTTAGCCACCCAGCCTCAGAGAGCGTTCCAGAGGCTCCTACAGTCCCCTCAGCTGAAGGGGGCTGGTGGGCCGTAGGTCTTCCTACAGCACCTGTCTCCACTGCTGTCACTCTCTACCTTTGCGGCCCTCTGGCTCACCATCTTGGACTTCATGGACAAGTACATGCACGCAGGCTCCAGCGACTTACTGGTATGTTCTACCTCAGCTCTGCTGCCTGCCTCCTGTCCCACCTGTTGGAAGGACTTGCCCTTTCCCCCTTGGTAGCCACCTCCCTTTACCATACTCCCCCATGTCCTCTTTCCTGTTCTCATGGCCACCTGCCACCTGCCACCTGCCACCTGCAGTCAGAGGCGATCCCTGAGTCTCTGAAGAACATGCTTCTGGTGATGGACACAGCGGAGATTTTCCACAGTGCAGATGCACGGGGAGGCGGCCCCTCGGCCCTCTGGGAGATCACCTGGGAACGCATTGACTGTTTTCTGCCTCACCTACGAGATGAACTCTTCAAGCAGACCGTCATCCAGGGTAGGGGGCTCAGCCCAGCTTTATCAAAAAGAGTCTCCTGCCTGGGCACAATGGCTCACACCTCTAATCCCAGCACTTTGGGAGGCCGAGGTGGGTGGATCACCCGAGGGCAGGAATTTGAGACCAGCCTGACCAACATAGTGAAACCCCATGTCTACGAAAAATACAAAAATTAGCCAGGTGTGGTGGTGGGTGCCTGTAGTCCCAGCTACTCAGGAGGCTGAAACAGGAGAATCGCTTGAATCCGGGAAGGTTGCAGTGAGCCAAGATCACAGCCTGAGCGACAGAACAAGATTCCATCTCAAAAAAAAAAAAAGAGTCCCTAAAGCTGAATTTATTGTCTGTGCCCTGGGTGGGTAGAAAGGCTGTTGGGTAGCTAGGGCTCTGCTAGAGAGAGAAAGCACTAAGAGGTGCCATCTCAATTCTCTACCGTCTCCAGACCCCATGCCCATGGAGCCTCATGGCCAAAAGCCTCTCGCCTCAGCCCACCTGACTTCTGCTGCTGGCGACACCAGGACACCTGGCCATCCACCGCCCCCAGAGATTCCATCTGAGCTGGGGGCCTGTGGTGAGTCTCTCTAGCCTAGCCTGATAGGCACTGAGTAGCAAGCAGGGGGCCTAAGAGGAGGCCCAAGGGGGTATGGGAATGCTACTGAGCAGGGTCTGTGAGCCGAGGGAAGGAGGCCACTAGAGAGAACTGTTGCCGCTCTTCCCATGGGAAATGGCAGGACCATAAGCTATGAGGAACTAGCTGCTTGCAATCTTCAGGCTTGGGAAGAGAAGGCTGGGTCAGGGACTTGGAATGAATTTGCAGAGGTTTCCTTTCAGGGATTCTAGTAGAGAGTAACCTGGCGGCCAGGCGCAGTGGCTCATACTTGTAATCCCAGCACTTTGGGAGGCTGAGGCAGGCAGATCACCTGAGGTCAGGAGTTTGAAACCAGCCTGGCCAACATTGTGAAACCCCGCCTGTACCAAAAAAATACAAAAATTAGCTGGGCGTGGTAGTGCACACCTATAATCTCAGCTACTGGGGAGGCTGAAGTGGAAGGATCGCTTGAACCCGGGAGGCAGAGGTTGCAGTGAGTTGAGATCATGCCACTGCACTCCAGCCTGGGCAACAGTGAGACCCTGTCGCAAAAAAAAAGAGTAGCCTGGCAAAGGAGATAGAAGGTAGCTGAACATTGAAATGAGTTTTGAGGGGGGACTCCCAACTTTTTAGGCTGAGGGAGGGGCCATGTTGCTTACAGGAACAAGGAGGAACAGAGACTCTATAAGCAGCCAGCTGGGCAATGTGAGAGTTGTCCTGTACCAACAAGGGAATCTGACTGTAGCCACCTTGCTTTCCCTACAGACTTTGAGAAGCCCGAGGGCCCCCGAGCCGCCAGCAGCAGCTCCCCAGGATCACCAGTGGCCTCAAGCCCCAGCAGGCTGAGCCCCACCCCCGATGGGCCTCCACCCTTGGCTCAGCCCCCACTGATCCTGCAGCCCTTGGCCTCCCCACTGCAGGTGGGCGTGCCACCTATGACTCTGCCCATCATCCTCAACCCTGCGCTCATCGAGGCCACCTCACCAGTGCCCCTCCTGGCCACACCCCGCCCCACAGATCCCATACCCACCTCTGAGGTCAACTAAGGCAGGTCACTCAGAGATCAGGACCAGTGCTTCCCACCAGGTTTTCCTTGACCCCACTTCTGGCTGTCCTGCGGGCCACAAGCTCTTCAGGCCAAGTCGGAGCTGCCGTTGCTGCCACTTGGATGGGGACCTGAAAAAGAGAATATTGATAGCCCCAGCTAAGACCCCCAATCAGCTGTGGGACCTTTTTCCTCCTCTGCGCTCCATTCCTGGGGGTTCAGCCGGAGAGTGAACTCAGCTGTCATCTGCAGCCTCTGCCTCCAGCCTGGCAGCTCTGGGGAGGCATCCGTGTGCCGGCCCTGCAGTGCCTGCCCACAGTCAGGCATTGAAAACTAAGCCCAACCACTCTGCACTTTGTTTCCCACTCCCATTAGCCCTGGGCCACCTCCTCCAGTTCTTCCTCTTTTACTAATTAGTTGGTCAGTTTGGAGAGTTGACTGGCACCATGGAGGGTAGGCAGGTGGGGGCTGGGTGGGGGACTGCCCACAGGAGCATGTACATATGGAAAAACAGAACAACAATGGACTTTTTATGATATAATAAATGTCTTAGTACCAGCATCATTGTCTCTCCCTCCGGTTTCCTTCTTGAGCTTGTGGGTCAGGGCACCATGTTATCCGGTGCGCAGGGCTTGGGCTTGGTATGAGCAGAGGCTGAGCCTACCTAACAAACGCCACCACCCCCCTCCCCTGCCCTGCCACAGGGTGCACCCTTGTCATCACAGGTGTGCCCAGGGGCCTCGGCAGTGGCTCGGGCAGTTGTCGTCATCTTCCCTAACTGTAACAAGGGAGACACGTGAGACAACCTGGCCTGGGTGAGAGGGAAGAGGAGTAAGGGCTGAGTTGTACTTATTCAGAAGTCGTCTCTCAGATGCGTCTCACCATCCAAGAGAGCAAAACAGCTCTTGGGGTTTCAGATGAGCCCAAGAGTTCGAGGCTGCAGTGAGCTATGATTGTGCCACTGCACTGGAGCCCACCTCTGTCACCCAGGCTGGAGTGCAGTGGCACAATCATAGCTCACTGCAGCCTCAAACTCTTGGGTTCAAGCAATCCTCTCACATCAGCCTCCCAAGTATCTGAGACTAAGGTGTGCACCACCACACTTGGCTAATTTTTTGTGTAATTTTTATAAAGACAAGGTCTCACTATGTTGCCCAGACTGGTCTTGAACTCCTGGGCTAAAATGATCGTCCTGCCTAGGCCTCCCAGAGTGCTGGGATTACAGGCATGAGCCACTGCACCCAGCCCTGGGAAGGGTATCTTGCCCACAGCTGCAGTCATGGGTTTGGAGCCCAGGGCATTCATTTTGACCCCAAATTGAAGAGGGGTAACTTTTCCCAGCCCCACAAACCACAAACCTCAAACCTCACTCACTGCAGCATGATTACAGGACCCCTCTTCTCCCTTCCCTTGGCATCAGGGTACGACAGGTGGGAAGTGTGTATGGGGCAGGCTGTGTGGCCCCTGCAGGGTGGAGGTGCTATGGGTGTGTGATACTGTGAAATAGATATTTGGTCTTCATCCCGTTTCCTGGCATAACTCTTAAAATCCTTAAAATCTCCAAAGTGATGTCCTTTAATATATGATTGACTGATAGCTGGCAGCCCCTATGTAGCTTCTGGATGGGGGCTGGTCACCAAAGCAGAATTAAAGGGTTGGGACTTTCAGGCTTAGCCCCCAACCTCCAGGGAGGGAAGAGGGACTGAAGGTTAAGTTGATCACCAGTGTCCAATGGTTTAATCAACTGTGCCTACGTAAGGAAGCTTCTCTAAGAACCCAAAAGGGCAGGGTTTGGAGAGCTTCCAGAGAGCTGAACATGTGGAGGCTTACAGGAAGCCAAACAAGAGTGCATCCTTGTGCCCGGAGGGTGGCGCACCACACTCCATGGGGACATCACTTCCGGGGCTCTGGACCCTTTCAGACCTCACCCTATGTATGTCTTCATGGCTGGTTATTTGTATCCTTTATAATATTCCCTGTAGTAAACTGGTAAGTGTGTTTCCTTGAGTTCTATGAGCTGCTCTAGCAAACTAGTTGAACCCAAACCCAAGAAGGGGGTCATGCGAAGCCCAATTTATAGCTGGTCAGTAAGAACTACAGGAAAAACCACCTGGGACTTAACAATTGGCATCAGAAGTGGAGGCAATGACCGGGCACCATGGTACACACCTGTAATCCCAGCACTTTCAGAGGTGAGGCAGAAGGATCCCTTGAGGCCAAGAGTTCAAGACCAACCTGGGCAACATAGTGAGACCCTGTCTCTATTTAAAAACAAAACAAAACAAAAAAGCATTTTTGTAAAGAAGTAGAGTACAGTCCTGGGGAATGAGCCCTCAACCTATGGGACCTGGCAGTATTTCCAATTAGATAGCATCAGAATTGAATTGGAGGCCACCCAGCTGGTGTCTACTATAGAGCTGATTGCTTGCCTGGTGTGTGGGGGTTTTCCCACACACACACATTTGGTCACAGAAGTCTTCTGTGTTGATTGTTTTTGAGTGAGAAAATAGAAACACTTTGAAGGTGTTTTCCCCTCTCATGGTGGGATACAAAATGCGGGTATTAAGCTTTCCCAAGTGAAGCATCCACATCATCCTGGTTTCCCCATCCACAATGGTGCCTTCCCTTCCCTGGGGCACAGAGAACAGTGTGGCCCTGTTGTACTTCCACCTGGCCTCCATCACAGAGAGTTAGGGGCACTCACCCCCTGCACTGGGGCCCAGCTGGCAGTATGATTCTCCAGCACCAGGCTTCCCTTTGCTCAGCACATGCACATGGCTGGGCATTTGGACCTCTGCAACGCCTCCCTCAGTGTAGAAAAAGGCACCTCAGAGTGGGAACAACCTGAAGTAGAAAAATACTGATATGAAACCGGAAGCTCTTAGGCTAATTTCTCCCTCTTCCCTTCCTTCTTCCTCAAGTCCAGGCCATGCCTGGTTTGCATACTAACCAGAAGCCTTGCCCAACCCTGCCCCTGGGAAAATTAGGAGGGGCAGAAAGCTCTATGTGTGTGCAGAAAAGACTGGATCTACAGCCAGCTAGATACTGGGGCATTTGGCTTCAACTGTGGTGTCTCTGTTCTCCCATCTGAGCCCCACAAGCTCTGCCTTTAGAAGCTTCCATGTGTTTCCCTATGGGAGAAATAGTGTTGACTGCTGCAAATAAGTCTGAAGGCCACCCTATGAACAAAGAAATAGGACAGCTCTAATGTCCCTTATGAAACCAATCTCAAAAATTAGGAAAGAAGTGGGAACAGGAGTGGGGTGGGGTGCAGTGGCTCACGCCTCTAATCCCAGCACTTTGGGAGACTGAGGCAGGAAGATTGCTTGCCCAGGAGTTCAAGACCATGTACCTGTGGCCTAGCTACTCGGGAGGCTGAGGCAGGAGGAGTGCTTGAGCCTGGGAGGTCGAGGCTGCAGTAAGCTATGATGGTGCCGCTGCACTCCAGCCTGGCAACAGAGCAAGACTCTGTCTCAAAAAAAAAAAAAAAAAAAAAGCTGGAGCAATTGCAAACTGGCCCTCTCCCTGCTGGGAAGCAAAGAAAAACATTTGCTGGAAGTTGCATTCTGTTATTAAAAAGTAGCTGAGGCCCGGTGCGGTGGCTCACATCTGTAATCCCGGTACTTTGGGAGGCTGAGGTGGGAGGATCACTTGAGGCCAGGAGTTTGAGATCAGCCTGGGCAACATAGTGAGACCCCATCTCCATTTTTAAAAATATTTCAAAAATATATTTAAAAAACAAAAGACCAGCTGACATGCATGATTTGTATTGTGGACAATGTTGTCTCAGAAAGCAAAGGAAGCTGCAAGAGGAACTAATAAGTAAGCCTTAATTCTGACCAACAAAGAAGAATGGCTTGGTGATGTGGAAGTAACCAAACCTTGGGGAAAAGTAATAACATAGTCTGGAGGGAAATGCTGGTCTTAATGACATCTCCCACCAGAAATCCAGGATAGCAGATAAAGTCAGGAGGAAAGGTAGAGATGGTTCCATGACCTAAGACCCTAACATAGAGCACTGGCATCGCTAGAGCACCTATATGTGTCAGTACTGAGTGCCTTGCTCAAACATTTTATTTTTGTTTAATGTGGAGAAGGGGATTTTGTGTTTTTTGTTTTTTGTTTTTTTCTGAGACAGAGTCTCACTCTGTCACTCAGGCTAGAGTGCAGTGGTGCAATCTTGGCTCACTGCAACCTCCACCTCCTGGGTTCAAGCAATTCTTGTGCTTCAGCCTCCCAAGAAGCTGGGATTACAGGTGTGCACCACCACAACTGACTAATGTTTTTGTTTGTTTGTTTGTTTTTAGACAGAGTCTTGCTCTGTCACCCAGGCTGGAGTGCAGTGGCGCGATCTCGGCTCACTGCAACGTCCGCCACCCGGGTTCAAGCGATTCTCCTGCCTCAGTCTCCTGAGTAGCTGGGATTACAGGTGTGTGCTACCATGCCCGAGTAATTTTTGTATTTTTAGTAAAGACAGGGTTTCACCATGTTAGTCAGGCTGGTCTCGAACTCCTGACCTCATGATCTGCCCGCCTCAGCCTCCCAAAGTGCTAGGATTGCAGGCCTGAGCCACTGCACCTGGCACTGGCTAATGTTTTGTACTTTTAGTAGAAATGGGGTTTCACCATGTTGGCTGGGCTGGTCTGAAACTCCTGGCCTCAGGTAACCCACCCACCTTGGCCTCCCAAAGTGCTGGGATTACAGGTGTGAGCCACTGCACCCGGCTGTTTTTGTTTTGTTTTTTGAGACAGGGTCTCCCCCTGTTGCCCAGGCTGGAGTGTAGTGGCACAATCACAGCTCACTGCAGCCTTGACCCCCAGGCTCAAGTGATCCTCCCACCTCAACCTTCAAACAACATTTTAGAGGCATTTTCTCCTCTTACAGATGAGGCTATAGGTTCAGAGGCCAAGTCATGGAATTTAGAGAGCTGGGAATCAAACCCAAGTCAGTGTCACTCTAAACCTCGTGTTCTTTGGTATGACACTTTTTCCATTCAGAAGTAGTGATGGTGAGGCCAGGTGCAGTGGCTCACACATGTAATCCCAGCACTTTGGGAGGCTGAGGTGGGTGGATCACCTGAGGTCAGGAGTTTGACACCAGCCTGGCTAATATGGCAAAACCCTATCTCCACTAAAAATACAAAAATAAGCCGGGTGTGGTGGCTCACACCTGTAATCCCAGCACTTTGGGAGGCCGAGGCAGGGGGATCACGAGGTCAGCAGATCGAGACCATCCTGGCTAACACGGTGAAACCTATCTCTACTAAAAATACAAAAAAAAAAAATTAGCCTGGCATGGTGGCACACGTCTGTAGTCCCAGCTACTCAGGAGGCTGAGGCAGGAGAATCGCTTGAACCCAGGAGGTGGAGGTTGCAGTGAGCCGAGATTGCACCACTGCACTCTAGCCTGGACAACAGAGCGAGACTCCCTCTCAAAAAAAAAAAAAAAAATTAGCCAGGAATGGTGGTGGGCACCTGTAATCTCAGCTACTCGGGAGGCTGAGGCAGAAGAATCACTTGAACCTGGGAGGCACAGGTTGCAGTAAGCCGAGATGGCACCATCGCACTCCAGCCTGAGCAAGAGTGCGAGACTCTGTCTCAGATAAATAAATAAATAAATAAATAAATAAATAAATAAATAAAAGTAGTGGTGGTGGTGGTATAGAAACCCTCTAAAGCTAAACACATTTTCTGTAGCTTCTCATGTGAAATAAAAGGCTAAGTATCTGAGGAAACATTATTACCTAGTGAGCTCAGAGTTTAGTAGGAGTTTATAAAAACTGGAAACAGATGCCCACAACCAAGAAAAATATGTGAATTTTCTACACACATAATGATATGAGAAAGAACAAAATATAGAATGAGCTACAATGGGCATTCCTCCCCACCCCGCCACCAAATAGAAAAAAATACTAGGAACAACAAAAGTTGTGGTTATTGGAGCCATGGGTATTTACCTTTGTTGAGGGCTCACTGGTTGGAAGACAAGTGGCTGTGAATGAGCAGAGTCACTCAGCCCCAGGGCTCCCGTTGAGAGGGGCCTGTAATCCCAGCTACTCAGGCAGGAGAATCGCTTCAACCCGGGAGGTGGAGGTTGCTGTGAGCTACGATTGTGCCACTGCACTCCAGCCTGGGCAACAGAGTGAGACTGTCTCAAAAAAAAAAAAAAAAGAATAGGCTGGGCACGGTGGCTCACGCCTGTAATCCCAGCACTGTGGGAGGCCGAGGCGGGCAGATCACGAGGTCAGGAGTTCAAGACCACCCTGACCAACATGGTGAAACCCTGTCTCTACTAACAATACAAAAATTAGCCGGGTGTGGTGGCAGGCGCCTGTAATCCCAGGTACTCGGGAGGCTGAGGCAGGAGAATCACTTGAAACCGGAAAGCGGAGGTTGCAGTGAGCCGAGATGGTGCCACCGCACTCCAGCCTGGGCAACAGAGCGAGACTCTGTCTCAAAAAAAATAATAATAATAATAATTAAAAAGAAAAATAAAAATAAAATAAGTAAAAGGAAAAATTATTGATACCCCCTACAAATCTGCTCCTCTCTCAGTGTGCCCCACATCACTAAAGGACAATTCCATTCTTTTTATGCCAAAACCCCCTCTTTTCTCACATCCTACAGCTAATCCTCAGCAAGTCTTGTTACTTCTATCTTTAAATCTATCTAGAATTGCGATTACTTCCCACCATCTTCATCATCCACTAGCACCCAAGCCTCAGCCGCTGTCTATTGGACTCCTGGTCTCCCTCCTTCCTCCTAGGTCCTTGCATTCGATAGTCTTTACACAGCAGCCAAATGGATCCTTTTTTGTTTGTTTGAGACGGTCTCGCTCTGTTGCCCAGGCCGGAGTACAGTGGCACAATCTAGGCTCACTGCAATCTTCACCTCCTGGGCTCATGCAATTCTCTGACCTCAGACTCCTGAGTAGCTGGGAATATAGGTGCATGCCACCACACCCAACTAATCTTTGCATCTTTTGTAGAGAAGGGGTTTTACCATGTTACCCAGGCTGGTCTCGAACTCATGGGCTCAAGCAATCCTCCTGCCTCAGCCTTTCAAAGTGCTGGGATTACAGGCATGCAGCCCAAATGGATCCGTTTAAGATGCATTATACCCCAGCCTGGACAACATAGCAAGACCTTGTCTCTAAAGAAAAAAAAAATCTAAAAAATAAAAATTTAGGCTGGGCATGGTGGCAGCCTAATCCCATAACCCCAACACTTTGAGAGGTCAATGTGGGCAGGTCACTTGAGCACAGGAGTTGGATACCATCCTGGGCAACGTGGTGAAACCCATCTCTACAAAAAAATGCAAAAATTAGCTGGACATGGTGGCAGGTGCCTGTAGTCCTAGCTACTCAGGAGGCTAAGGTGGGAGGATCGCTTGAGCCCAGGAGTTTGAGGCCGCAGTGAGCTATGATCACGCCACTGCACACCACCCTGAGTAACAGAGTGAGAGCCTCTCTCAAAAAAAAAAAAAAAAAAAAGATACATTATACAATTTTCACTCCACTGCTCAGAACTCTCTAACGGCTTTCCATCTTGATCAGAACAAAACCAAAAGTTATTACTTTATTCCACCTACCAACCTTCTTGCTGTTCCTCAAATATGCCAAACACTTGTAACAGAGCTTGGCCCTACTGTTCCCTCCACCTGGAACGCTCTTCCTCCAGATATTCCCCATGACTCACTCCCTCACTTTTTCAAGTCATTGTTTAATTGTTACCTTATCAGAGAGTCCTGCTTTGACTGATACCTAGAAAATCCTTGTCACTCTCAATCCCTTACCTACTTAATTTTTCTTTGTAGCACTTATTACCAACTGATATATATCTGTTTGAGTTTTGTCTGCAAGCAGCGATGTTGTTTAATGGAGTAGGCTCTCACTATTTATTGGTAAATGAATGGAATAAATTTGTGGTGCATCTGCTCTGGGCTAGGCATTGTGCTAGGGCTGGGTGCAGAAACAGATGATCATTAGGATGAAAATTAGTGTAACATGCAATGAAGAAGTTTCTTTCTTTTTTTTTTTTTGAGATGGAGTCTCACTTTGTTTTCCAGGCTGGAGTGCAGTGGCGTGATCTTGGCTCACTGCAACCTCCACCTCCCAGATTCAAACGATTCTCCTGCCTCAGCCTCCCTAGTAGCTGGGACTACAGGCACCCACCACCACACCCTGCTAATTTTTGTACTTTTAGTAGGGACAGGGTTTCACCATGTTGGCCAGGCTGGTCTCGAACTCCTGACCTCAAGTGATCCACCCGCCTTGGCCTCCCAAAGTGCTGGGATTACAGGTGTGAGTCACTGTGCCCAGCCTAACAAAGAGGTTTCTTAAGCCCAGATAGATGAGGCTCTAGCAAATGACAAGCTATTTTGAGTTAGTTTAAATCTCCAGGCTAACATGCATTAGGAATTGTTGAATCTGACAGAGGGGCACACGAGGGCTCATTATACTATTCTCTCCACTCTTCTTTTTTTTGAGACAGCGTCTGTCTGTCACCTAAGCTGGATGGAGTGCAGTGGCACGAACATGGCTCACAGCAGCCTCAACTTCCTGGGCTCAAGCAATCCTCCCACCTTAGCCTTCTGAGTAGCTGGGACTACAGGCACTCACCATCACATGTGGCTAACTTAAGTAGACATGAGGTCTCCCTATGTTGCCCAGGCTGTTCTCAAACTCCTGAGGTCAAGTGATCTGCCTGCCTCGGCCTCCCAAAGTGAAAATCTTTGTATGTTTGAAATGTTCTCTAATAAAGGTCTTCTTTTGTTAATCTTTAGATAAATTACAGCTTAGACTCTTGTAACTAAAATAGCTCAACCCTTAGGGGTGCTTTTAGAGATGTTGTGGAGACTCAAATAATCCGTGCTGATTTTGGTGGCAATTTGTGAGCACTTTGAAAGGACAGATGTGATCAATGGTAACCAGCACGGGTTTACTAAGCTAGAGTATACCAAGCTGAATTTACTCCATTTTACATTTTATTTTTAAATTTTTATTTATTTATTTAGAGACCTAGTTATGAGACAGGCTAATTTTTGTATTTTTTGAGATAGGGTTTCACCATGTTGCCAAGGCTGGTCTCGAACTCCTGGGCTCAAGTGATCCACCAGCCTTGGCTTCCCGAAGTGCTGAGATTACAGGTGTGAGCCACCATGCCCGGCCTTAGTCCATTTTAATTTAGGGTTAGGAATCTGACTTACCAGAGAAACGTAGTAGACAACATATCTGGATTTCAGCAAATTGTTTGGCAGAATCTTATGATATTTGTTTGAGAGGCCAACAGTAAGGTGGAAAGGGCTGCTTTGTTTTATATAAATTTAGGGGAAGGAGCTTCATCCTGGAGTCAACAGATTGGGTTTGAATCCTGGCTCTGTCCCTTTCTAGCTGTGTGTTTGGTTGTTACTCCACCTCTCTGAGCCTTAATTTCTTCATCAGTAAAGGTAATATTCACCTCCTAGGGTTGTTGGGAGGGAGAATAAGAACTTCTAAAGTACCCGAACCTAGCATCTGGGACACTATATTTGCAGGCAAGTTGAAGGGGGGTGGGGAAGTAATAGGAAACAGCCCAAATCGAGAGCCATAATAGTCTCTCTTTACTTAGTGCCAGTGCAGGCCTGTGATTCTGTTCTTAAAAACGTTTGAGGCAAGTGCAGGAAAGACCCGAGATAGCCTGTGTTCTACCATAAGCCTAAGGGAGGAGGACTCCAGGCATGGAGATTACTCATGGCACCTCCTAAGGAGAAACGCTACTGACCAGAGAGAGGTCCAGTCATGTACTCGGTGCTTGGTGAATTTCTGTCCTGACCTCGCTGCTTCTAGAAGTGTTCAGGTGGAAATTGGAAGGTCTATAAGAGCAAATTCGGCAGGACACAGTGGCTCACGTCTGTAATCCAAGCATTTTGGAAGGCCAAAGTAGGAGGACCATTTAAGCCCAGGAGTTTAAGACCAGCCTAGGCAACGTAGTGAGATCCATCTCCACTAAAAATTTTTAAATTCGCCAGGTATGGTGGTGTGCACCTGTAGTCCCAGCTACTCAGGAGAGTCAGAGAATCGGCGCACCCCGGAGTTCGAGGTTGCAGTGAGCCATGATCGCACCACTGTACTCCAGCCTGGGTGACAGAGCGAGACACCGTCTCAAAAACATAAATAAATAAATAAATAAATAGGCCGTGCGCAGTGGCTCACGACTGTAATCCCAACATTTTGGAAGGCGGAGGTCAGCGGATCACCTGAGGTCAGGAGTTCGGGACCAGCCTGACCAACATGGTGAAACCCCCAACTCTACTAAAAATACATAAATTAGCCGGGCGTGGTGGTGGCCGCCTGTAATCCCAGCTACTCGGTAGGCTGCAGCAGGAGAATGGTTTGAACCCGGGAGGCAGAGGTTGCAGTGAGCCAAAATCGCCTCACTGCATTCCGGCCTGAGACTAAAAAAAAGAGGCGATTTCCCACATCGGTGGAAATTTGAGCTGTTTAAACTCTGGATGCCTTTTTCAGTTCTAATATTCCAGATCTCCGTGGTGGATAAACACTTCATTTTCCTTCTCCTGAGCAGAGCTCCTGAGCCCTGGCCCGCTGGGAACCTGTCACTTCTAAAAAAGTTCGAGGTCCGGACTGTCTCTCCCGGAGCCCTGAGGCTGATGAGATGGAGCGAGAGAGGGGCCTGGGCCGAATGGAGTCTACTCGCGGCCCCAGGGAGGCCGCCAGAGGGCGCCCGGGACCGACCGCAAGAACAACTTCCTTCCTCTTCCGCTAACTTCCCGGCAGCGCGCCGCTCAGGGTGGGGGCCCCGAGGGTTGGGGCCGTCTGCTTCCCCCGGGGGTTCCCCCGCTGCAGAGAAAGCCAAGCGTTAGGCGCAGCCAAAGCCGAGCGGCAGCGGAAGCTCCGGGCCCGGGGTGGAGCTGGGTCAGCGGGTGCCTTCTCGGCGGTCCCCTGGCCGGCCGAACTCGCGCCTGGTGGCCTGTCACCCCGCTCCCCTCCCTGACTGAGCCTGTCCCCTCTCAGGGGCGCACCCGAGTCGCTCCGGGTTGGCTGCGCCAGTCCAGAGTTAAACTTTCAGCCAATGAAAAAGGGCGTGAGGCGTGACGCACGGAAACGTCATGGGAATTCCCCCCTCCGGGGGGCCGAGAAGGGGCTTTCCCGGCCCCGAGCCCTGCTGGCCGGCGAGGTGTCGCGACCGGTCCCAGGTGGGTCGGGCGCGGAGAGAAGCCGCAACCAGAGCCGCCGCCACGGTGAGTGGCTGGATTCAGACCCCTGGGTGGCCGGGACAAGAGAAAAGCGGGAGGAGGGCCTTTAGCGGACAGCGCCTGGGGCTGGAGAGCAGCAGCTGCACACAGCCGGAAAGGGCGTGCAGGCGACGACACTCGGATCCACATCGACATCCTTGTACAAAGATACGCGGACCCGTACGTATACCTGTACGTGTGCTGGCGCACACACGGCAGCGTCCGTGCAGTCGCACTCGCACACACATGCACACGGAGACGTGCCCACCGGTGCACTGGTGCCTGCACCCGCACCCTTCACGCACAAACTCAAAGATACGCTCACCCGTGTCTGTACATCAAGACAGGCGCTGACACACACCCACACTGAGCAGCTCGGGATTCACCTATCTACACACTTGCTCGCTTGCACACTCATGTCGACGCCATGGACACACAACATGCAACCAAGCACTACAGCCGAAACACACTTGTGGAGCTGTGATGGAGACACACGCTTGTATTGGGTGGGTGGGGAGCGTGCAGAGGTCTCCCTGTCGCCTGCGCGCCCAGAGCCGGTGCGGTGTGGGACCAGCTGCTGTTGCGAGGTTTGGGAGAGAGAGAAAAGAGCCCATTCCGAGGAGGAGACACTTTTCCCGCGGCCCCAGAATCGCGTTCTCGGGGCAGAACCCCGGGGCCTCCCACAGGAAAGAGCCCCCGCCTACAGGCTGTTCGAAGGGGAGGCCGTCCGACAGCAGGAATGTCCCCCCAAAAGCCCCCGGGGTTTATCAGCCGTGGCCTCCCTCCTAGCAGAAAATCCCAAGGTTGCTCCAGACCGGGGGAGGGGAGCGGGAGGCTGACTTGGCCCCAGACTGCCAGCCTCCTCCCGGCCGTGAAGGACCCTCCTGTTCCCTGCCCTGGAGGGAGGAGGGGGCTTAACCCCCACCGGGGCTTCCCTGATTCTCCTAGCCCTCTGCCCGCTGAAAAGCAGCGGGAGCCCGTAGACTGGCGAGGGCCTCCCGCCCCTCCCGTCGCGAGGGCGGGGCCAGTGGCGTCATTTCCAGGCCCGCCCCCTCCGGCCCCGCCTCCCCTTGGTATTTTCGGGACTTTCCTAAGCTGCTCTAACTTTCCTGCCCCTTCCCCGGCCAAGCCCAACTCCGGATCTCGCTCTCCACCGGATCTCACCCGCCACACCCGGACGGGCGGCTGGAGGAGGTCGGACCCTCCCCCAAATCTGGGCCCCCATCTCCCGCCCACCCCCATTTAGATCTGACCCCCTCCCCCACGCCACTCCTCCCAACTTTAGGCGGGCGCCTAAAATTCTGGGAAGCAGAACCTGGCCGGAGCCACTAGACAGAGCCGGGCCTAGCCCAGAGACATGGAGAGTTGCTACAACCCAGTGAGTCACGCCGCCTGCCCCTGCACAGGCCGGCCGCCCCTCGTGTCTGTCCACCTGTCTGCCCGAGCCACCTCTGCTGCCTTACACCTGCATGCTCGCAAGTGCTCTCAGCCTGCCAGTCTGTCCATCTGTCTGCAACTCTGCCTCCAAAAGGAGCTTTCTCTTGGGTCTGAGGAGGAGGGGGAGTGAGCACTGAGGACTTAGGGATGGAAGGTGGGGCTGTGGGGGGCGCTGAGAGTCGGATGCCACCCCCAGTCTGTCTCCAAACCAGGGTCTGGATGGTATTATTGAATATGATGATTTCAAATTAAACTCCTCCATTGTGGAACACAAGGAGCCAGCCCCAGAAACAGGTCAGCAAGTTCACTAACCTCCTCTAGTCCTAAAGGCGGGGGGAGGGAGAGCATGTGCCCTCTCTCTGGGGGAGGGACTGGGAGATCGTGGCTCAGCAAGGTCTCTCTGTCCCCAGCTGATGGCCCCTACCTGGTGATCGTGGAACAGCCTAAGCAGGTGAGTGAGCAAAAGGGAGGGTGTGGAATGGCTTCAGCTTTGGGGACAAATGGGGTAGTGGTAGCTGGCTGGCCATGGAGGAGCCATTGCCCAAGGAGGCCACAGGGGATTGGATGGTCACTGCTGCTGATCAGAGTGCTGTAGTTGTGGTTCAGGGCTACTACCAGGCACTGCGGTCACTGCTGGCCTGGGTGGTCTTCCCTGATCACAATGCTGCTCTGCCCTTGGACCTTCAGAGAGGCTTCCGATTTCGATATGGCTGTGAAGGCCCCTCCCATGGAGGATTGCCCGGTGCCTCCAGTGAGAAGGGCCGAAAGACCTATCCCACTGTCAAGGTGAGCCAGGATGGTGCTGGAGGGTGGGCTAAGTGGACAGCATGCCCAAGGCCCTGACTGACAGTCCCTGCCTCTCCTAGATCTGTAACTACGAGGGACCAGCCAAGATCGAGGTCGACCTGGTAACACACAGTGACCCACCTCGTGCTCATGCCCACAGTCTGGTGGGCAAGCAATGCTCGGAGCTGGGGATCTGCGCCGTTTCTGTGGGGCCCAAGGACATGACTGCCCAGTAGGTGCCCTCTACGCCTGGCCCCCACTGGTATGCCCCTCTCTGCCAGTCCCAGGCCCCAGCCCACCTCCATGAGCTTAGCATCTAACCAAGGGGAAAGATGTAGGTTGGCCCCAAGCCCAAGGGCCCAAGTAGAAACTCCAATGGCTTCCTTGAAGTAGGGCTGAGCTGAGCCCTGGCAATGGGAAAGGTGCCTCAGGAAGAAAGAACTGCATGGCCAAAGGCCTCCGATTCTCCCTTCTCAGATTTAACAACCTGGGTGTCCTGCATGTGACTAAGAAGAACATGATGGGGACTATGATACAAAAACTTCAGAGGCAGCTGCTCCGCTCTAGGCCCCAGGGCCTTACGGGTATGGATGCAGGGGGTGGGGAGGTCATGGGAGGTGCTCATGGAAGGAGCAAGGAGGGAGAAGCCCAGGGGTCACACATGTACCCACTGCCCAGAGGCTGAGCAGCGGGAGCTGGAGCAAGAGGCCAAAGAACTGAAGAAGGTGATGGATCTGAGTATAGTGCGGCTGCGCTTCTCTGCCTTCCTTCGAGCC
Source organism: Pongo pygmaeus (assembly GCF_028885625.2). Taxonomy (NCBI): domain Eukaryota; kingdom Metazoa; phylum Chordata; class Mammalia; order Primates; family Hominidae; genus Pongo; species Pongo pygmaeus. The sequence goes on from NC_072381.2 coordinate 107,694,015, forward strand.
AGTGATGGCTCCTTCTCCCTGCCCCTGAAGCCAGTCATCTCCCAGCCCATCCATGACAGCAGTGAGTATCCTGATTGCCTGGGGTGCCAGGCCTGGTGGCAGAGGTGGCATGAGGGGTGACCTCAAGCTGTGCAGTCAAACAGGCCCAGGTTTCAGAACCTGGCCCTGCCACATACGAGCTGAGTGATCCTGAGCAAGTCATTTCTCCCCCTGAAGCTTCTGTCTTTAGTAAATGCGTATATTGGGTGTTTCCTGCAGCTCCAGAGGTTGCTGAGATAAGGAATACAAAGCACCCAGCTCCTTAAATGTGGCCTTGGCTATTGCATCATCTCAACTAATCCATATCCCACCCCATAGAATCTCCGGGAGCATCAAACCTGAAGATTTCTCGAATGGACAAGACAGCAGGCTCTGTGCGGGGTGGAGATGAAGTTTATCTGCTTTGTGACAAGGTGCAGAAAGGTGAGACTGGAGCCCATGCTGGGCGCCAAGGACATCAAGTATAAGACTGGGGCCAGGGAAGCTCTAGGGTAAATGGCCCCGGAGATTCCACCGGGAGCTGTGGCCAAGCTTCTGTTTTCCTTGTAGATGACATTGAGGTTCGGTTCTATGAGGATGATGAGAATGGATGGCAGGCCTTTGGGGACTTCTCTCCCACAGATGTGCATAAACAGGTACCCAGGGCTAGGGCCCCGGCTGGGGGCTAAATTAGGCTAAGGACTCACTGACACCCTGTGTCTCCCTGCATCCCCCAGTATGCCATTGTGTTCCGGACACCCCCCTACCACAAGATGAAGATTGAGCGGCCGGTAACAGTGTTCCTACAACTGAAACGCAAGCGAGGAGGGGACGTGTCTGATTCCAAACAGTTCACCTATTACCCTCTGGTGGAAGGTGGAGCTGGGCTGAGGACCTCAGGGGGCTGGTGGGGGGCCAGGCTGGGCTAGAAGAAGGTCCCAAGAGCTAGATGTGGGGATGCATGAGCCAAGTCAGAAGTGCGAGGGTCCCAGGAGGTGCTTCCTAGGAGCCAGCCTGAGGGCTCTTCTGGGAAGGGCCCCTGAGGCATGACACAATAATTGGGCTCAATCTCATTTTCCTCTGCCCCCAGACAAGGAAGAGGTGCAGCGGAAGCGGAGGAAGGCCTTACCCACCTTCTCCCAGCCCTTCGGGGGTGGCTCCCACATGGGTGGAGGCTCTGGGGGTGCAGCCGGGGGCTACGGAGGAGCTGGAGGAGGTGAGGGGGTACTGATGGAGGGAGGGGTAAAGGTAAGAGAAGCTGTGGAGGAAAAAAATCCGGGAGAGGCCGGGCGTGGTGGCTCACGCCTGTAATCCAGCCCTGTGGGAGGCCAAGGCAGGCGGATTACCTGAGATCAGGAGTTCAAGACCAGCCTGGCCAACAGCGTGGAACCTCGTCTCTACTAAAAATACAAACATTAGCTGAGCATGGTGGCAGGCGCCTGTAATCCCAGCTACTCGGGAGGCTGAGGCAGGAGAATCGCTTGAACCCTGGGAGACAGAGGTTGCAGTGAGCCGAGATCGCGCCACTGCACTCCAGGCTGGGCAATAAGAGCGAAACTCCGTCTCAAAAAAAAAAAAAAAAAAAAAAAAAAAATCTATGAGAGTCGTGGCTGGTGCCCGCTTCCCACAGCCCTGCCTGTATCTACAGGTGGCAGCCTCGGTTTCTTCCCCTCCTCCCTGGCCTACAGCCCCTACCAGTCCGGCGCGGGCCCCATGGGCTGCTACCCGGGAGGCGGGGGCGGGGCGCAGATGGCCGCCACCGTGCCCAGCAGGGACTCCGGGGAGGAAGCCGCGGAGCCGAGCGCCCCCTCCAGGACCCCCCAATGCGAGCCGCAGGCCCCGGAGATGCTGCAGCGAGGTATGGACTCCGGGGCACGGGCGGTTGGGGCGCCGGGGCTGAGGACCCAACCCCGACCCACGCCCTCTGTCGCCCCCAGCCCGAGAGTACAACGCGCGCCTGTTTGGCCTGGCGCAGCGCAGCGCCCGAGCCCTACTCGACTACGGCGTCACCGCGGACGCGCGCGCGCTGCTGGCGGGACAGCGCCACCTGCTGACGGCGCAGGACGAGAACGGAGACACGTAGGCAACAGAGGGCCTGGCGGACGCAGCGCGGGGTGGGGGCAGGAAAGGGACCGGCACGGAGCCGGGCTCCGCAGTTTTCGGACACGCCAGGCTTCAAGTCCGGCCTCGGTGTTCACCAGATCTGTTCAAGCTGTTTGGTCTCTCCAAACTTCAGTTTTGTCGACGGTGCAAGGGGTACAGTTATAGCACTTACCTACCTCAAAAGGTGCTGCGAAACGTTAAGTGCAGGCACAGCGATGCCCTGGGCCACGTGCTGGGTTCCATGGGCCCCAGCGAGGGAGACTATGAGGGCGGTGGGGCTTTGAGAGCGAAGGATGCTCTGAGTGGCTGGGCCAGACTCTCGCTCCCCAACCCCCAGACCACTGCACCTGGCCATCATCCACGGGCAGACCAGTGTCATTGAGCAGATAGCCTATGTCATCCACCACGCCCAGGACCTCGGCGTCGTCAACCTCACCAACCACCTGCACCAGGTGCGGGGGCGCCTACTGGGGAGGTGGGAGGGGTTGGAAGGCAAGTGGGTCTCGGGCCTGGCTCACCCTGCTTTCATCCCCAGACGCCCCTGCACCTGGCGGTGATCACCGGGCAGACGAGTGTGGTGAGCTTTCTGCTGCGGGTGGGTGCAGACCCAGCTCTGCTGGATCGGCATGGAGACTCAGCCATGCATCTGGCGCTGCGGGCAGGCGCTGGTGCCCCTGAGCTGCTGCGTGCACTGCTTCAGAGTGGAGCTCCTGCTGTGCCCCAGCTGTTGCATATGCCTGACTTTGAGGGTGAGCTCCCCATCTCACCTGACTAAGGGGGCAGGCGGGGACCAGGGAGGGTATCTGGCCAGTGCCCAGAATGGACTATGAGGTGTCGAGGTTGAATGGTCAGGGCTGGCCCAGGAGCTGCCTTAAGGGTCACAGCTGCAGGTTGAGCATCCTGCATCCTTAGGACTGTATCCGGTACACCTGGCGGTCCGAGCCCGAAGCCCCGAGTGCCTGGATCTGCTGGTGGACAGTGGGGCTGAAGTGGAGGCCACAGAGCGGCAGGGGGGACGAACAGCCTTGCATCTAGCCACAGAGATGGAGGAGCTGGGGTTGGTCACCCATCTGGTCACCAAGGTGAGACTGAGGATTGTGGAAGGAGTGGGGCCAAGGGTGGTGGAGGGGCCAAAGATGGTGAAGAGGGGGGCTGGCCAAGGGGACCGTGCTATGGTGTCAACCCTCGCTGCTCGCACCCCCAGCTCCGGGCCAACGTGAACGCTCGCACCTTTGCGGGAAACACACCCCTGCACCTGGCCGCTGGACTGGGGTACCCGACCCTCACCCGCCTCCTTCTGAAGGCTGGTCAGTCTCACCCTCAGGGGCACTTGAACAGGGTGGGGGGAAGGGAGAGAGGTGCCTCCCAGTCCCCCCACTTTGCAGTCCTTAATGTAGGCCCCCACCATACCTCCCCATGACGGCCTCCCTCTCCCAGGTGCTGACATCCATGCTGAAAACGAGGAGCCCCTGTGCCCACTGCCTTCACCCCCTACCTCTGATAGCGACTCGGACTCTGAAGGACCTGAGAAGGACACCCGAAGCAGCTTCCGGGGCCACACGCCTCTTGACCTCACTTGCAGCACCAAGGTGAGGCCAGCCTGGGACTAGAAGTGCTCTGAGTGACGGGGTCCAGAGTATCTGGACTTAAAGACACGGGCTTGAGGTCGAGGTGGGAGGTAGTCAGAACTGCCACTGTCTCCCCAGGTGAAGACCTTGCTGCTAAATGCCGCTCAGAACACCATGGAGCCACCCCTGACCCCGCCCAGCCCAGCAGGTGAGAAGCATCAAGCATCCCCAGCCTGACTCCTCTGACTCCTCACAGAGGTCTCTTCTCCTTCAGGACCTCTGAAGGAGGCCTCCCTTTCTCTACCTTCGGCCCCGTCCATCACCCCCTCATGGTCCTGTCTGTCGCTTACGTTGGGAGAAAGGCAGTGTTCAGGTGTCCATGTCCCCACCCAACTCTGGAGGTAAATGACATGTCTATATGTGTGTCCCCCTCAGGGCCAGGACTGTCACTTGGTGATACAGCTCTGCAGAACCTGGAGCAGCTGCTAGACGGGCCAGAAGCCCAGGGCAGCTGGGCAGAGCTGGCAGAGCGTCTGGGGCTGCGCAGCCTGGTGGACACGTACCGACAGACGGCCTCGCCCAGCGGCAGCCTCCTGCGCAGCTATGAGGTAGGTTGGCCTGTGCCCTGCCCCCTCCCCAGTCTCCTTTTCCAATCTGAGTCCAGGTGCCTCCTTGGCCCCAGGGCTCCCCAGCACATGCCCTAACCATGACTCAGACCTCATCCCTCTGTTTTCTCAGCTGGCTGGCGGGGACCTGGCAGGTCTACTGGAGGCCCTGTCTGACATGGGCCTAGAGGAGGGAGTGAGGCTGCTGAGGGGTCCAGAGACCCGAGACAAGCTGCCCAGCACAGGTAAAGGGGCCTCCCTGGAAGGTGGATCTGGACTTGGAGGGCGGGAGGCCTGAGGCCTTGACTATCCCATTCCTGTCCCCATTTACCCCCAGCAGAGGTGAAGGAAGACAGTGCGTATGGGAGCCAGTCAGTGGAGCAGGAGGCAGAGAAGCTGGGCCCACCCCCTGAGCCACCAGGAGGGCTCTGCCACGGGCACCCCCAGCCTCAGGTGCACTGACCTGCTACCTGCCCCCAGCCCCCTTCCCGGACCCCCTGTACAGCGTCCCCACCTATTTCAAATCTTATTTAACACCCCACACCCACCCCTCAGTTGGGACAAATAAAGGATTCTCATGGGAAGGGGAGGACCCCTCCTTCCCAACTTATGGCAGCCCCTGATGTGACTCTTGTCCTTGGAACCAGCTACCCACCCTGCCCACACGCCAGGCATGGTGAGAAGAGAAAGAGGAGGCCCAGCCAGCAAGTCCAGAGCAGTTTTAATGGGGGTGGAGGCTGTACAAAGGGCAAGGCCCACTGAAGCAGGGGAAAGCCAGGCCGTGCTGCCCCCGGCCCAGGTATGGGGCCTTGGCATGGATGCCCTTCCTCCACCTCCAGCAAGAGAAAGAGTGAGCCCTTGGGGAGGAAGGAGGGGAAACCAGCTCAGCCCCAAATCCTGGTCTCTGTCCAAGCCAGGCCCCAGGACAGAGGGGGACTGATGGTGTCAGGGTGGGGGTGGTCTCAGCAGAAAGCAGAAACGGCATCAGGCCTCTCCCACACAAAAAAAAAGCATCAAAAGTTCAGGGGCGCTAGCCCCTCCCGCCCCCGCCCACCCTGTACGAAAAAGTGCAAAACATTATCACAAAAAGGGGCTCTCGGAGGTGCCCCTAGCCTAGGCTCCTGAGGCCCAGGCCCCAGCCCTGCCCTGCCCCGGACACCGCGTCCGGCGCGGTCGGGCCCTAGGCCGGGAGGCCCTCGTGGGTGGCCCGAGGCCGGCCCGGGCTCAGGCAGGGCCATGTCATCCTTCAGGTGCCCAGCAGGCACCCCCCACCCCAAACCTCATCTCAGGGCTTCCGCCGCCCACTGCCTGCCCCTGGCCGAGGCTCTGAGCTGTGACGCTGAGCCCGGGGCTGGCTAGAGGGTTTGGGCTGCAGGGAGGGACTGGAGTGAGAAGGAGGGAGTCCATCCTCCGTGCTCCCGGCCTGGGCCAGTGCTGCCTCCACTGCATCCAGCTCCTCACTGCCTGCCTTCAGCTTGACCCGAAGCAGCGCTGCATAGGTGCTGTAGCGGGATTTCTGAGGCAGAGGGGCAGGGGCTGTGAGAGCCTGTTCTCTGCCTTCTGCCCACCCCACCATCTGGACCAGGGAGGGCCACCAGCAGGGCAGGAGATGGCAGGTGCCCACCCAGGACTGTGAGATGGTCCCATGCAGGCTGGTGCCCTCTCTGGGCTCTCCTGGGACCATCATCTATAACTTAATGCGTCTTGAGCCTTTACTAGAGCTAGGAAAATGGCACGCTTGACACATGCCTCACCTCGAGACCCCAGTGGGTATCAAATGTTATCCTTGTTGCACAGAGGAGGAAACTGAGGCTTAGATTAAGCAACCTGCCTAAGGACCTCCGGCCGGTTCCACTGTTAGAGTTCATGCCCTTCACCCTAGTATGGGCCTGCGTGTGTGGACAGAGGGGCAGTTAGGGAGGCTCACCTCAAACTCCAGGTAGGCCTCCTTCTGCCGCTGCTCTTCAGCCTCCTTGCCGCGGCCCTTCTTGCCCAGCTGGGCGGCCCGGTGCTCCCGCAGCTCACTTGCCATGGCCTTCAGCTTGGCCTCGTGGGTCCGCACCTGCTCCTCCTAGCGGCCAGGGAGAGACATGGTCATGGTCACTCTGCCCTATACAGTGCCTCTGCAGATTTTTAAAAAGATGCCCCTTCCTTTGGACAAACAAAGCACTATGTTTGGGTTCCCAGCTCGCAAGTGGGACCCAGTGGGGGCTGGATTTCAGCCCCTGCTCACCCCTGTGGCCAGCATCCTGGTGCAGGGGACATCTCCACAATCATGCAGCAGCCTTGAGTGCAGTGGGCCTGAGCCTAACCCCCTCCATCCCACTGGCACCAGGTGGACAGAGCTTGGGCTACCTGGGAGAGGCGGGTGGCAGCGCTGGGCAGGAGAGGGCGGCTGAACTTCTTTTGGGAGCTAACAGCAGCTGGGAAGGGGGGCGCAGAGAACATAGCGGCTACTACATTGATGCGAGTGATCCAGGACTGCATCTGCTCCAGGCTCCTGGGGAGAAAGCACAGCCCCTTGGGACCTAGGCCCAGGGTTTCTGTCCCAGGATGCCAGTCCTGGCTCAAGTGTGGCCTGAGAAGGAATGAAGAAATCCAGGGACAGGGAGGGGAGCAGGATGGGAGGTCCGGGATGGACAGGAGGAGGGCACTCACGGGGCCTGGAAGAGGAAGACCCGCCAGTCAGCTGTGCGCAGGTAGAAGACGTGGGGCCTCTTGCTGTAGTCACTGGCACGAGTGGCCAGGGCATGGTGGATGCTGATGGCATTCTTGAGCTCCGTCTCTGAAAGGGCCTTCCCAGGCTTGTACTCCTCCTGCAGGGGTGCCCATCTTGTCCTGGCCCCAAATGCAGCCTGGCCCAGCCCCTCTTATTCCCACCCATCACCCCACACCCACCAGCCAACTCAGTCCCAGCCCCAGCCCCCTGGCCTGACCCCGCACCTTCTGCAGGTAGAGGATCATGCCCTTGAGGATCCCGTGGAAGCTCTTCCAGCCCCGCTTGCCCCGAGGTGCTGCGGGGAGAGAAGATAGGTCAGGGGGCCCTGGAACAGGCCCACTCCCATCCATCCCCCAGACGCCCGCCCCCCTCAACTCGGCCACATACTCTTCCTGCAGTCAGGGTCTGCGTGCACCTTTCGCACCAGGGCCCCGTGCTTGTAGACGGCAGCCCCGGGCTCGGGAGTCAGGTCCAGGAAAGGGCTGGAGCCACTGCCACTGCCCCCGCTGATCCGCTTGATGACCTTGGGGTTGGGGTCGGCCAACTCAGACAGAGAGCGTCTCAGCTCCTCCTCGTCTCTGCAGGTGTGATCACCTCAGAGGGGGCTGGCCATGGAGCCACGACCCCCGCTTCAGTTCTGGCCTCTGCCCGCCCTGGAAAAGCTCCCCCAGTGTTTGTGGCTTGGGGAGCTCAACCTGAGGGTCCTGCTATGTCTCCCGCCTCAGATCAGGCCTCCATAATGTGTAGCTGTGCCTCCTCAGAGCAGGGCACCTCCCTCAGAGCTCCCCAGCCTAGAGTCACCACTGTCCCTTCCAGCAAGTAGGGCCAGCACTATCCTCTCCATTGCTGCACACCTGCAGCCCTCACACCCTTCTCCACCAGGACAGCCCCGGGTCTGCCTCCGCTGGCTCAACCACATCCAGCCCCGGGCTTTGCTCACGGCTTGTGGCTGAATGGTAGCAGATGGAAGAAGTAGCTTCCTAGTGCCGCCCCCACCCCAACCCCATACATCCTGGTCTACAGGCTCAGTCAGATACAAAATCGGATTCTATCTTGTCACTCCCTTGCTCAAGAACCTGTGGTAGCTCCCTGTTACTTCCCATATGGAGCCTACACTGCATCTCCCCCAACAGTGTTTTTCTCCATCCCAGCCAGGCCGGCCTCCATTGGTCCCCCACCCCATACTCATTTCAGCCACCACACCTTTGCCTCTCAAATTCCAGCTTCCCCTTTCCTCTTCCCAAATGTTGCCTCAACTTCATGGCCCCAGTCTCAACCCTCCAAAAGCCTTCCCCATCGCCCCCTGCACCCTAATCCTGAGCTGTGCCTCCCCTGAGTTCTCCAATGACTGGGAACTCCCAGCTAACTGGGCAGTGAAGGAGTCTCAGTGGATAACGGCAAATTTGAGTGATCTATGAACTGTGAAGATAAGGCCTCTACTCTCAGACTGGGGACCCCAAGGTCCAAATTGGATTTCTTCCCTCAGACTAGAAGACTAGACTCTTCCAAGACTTACGTATGAGTCTCTATGTTTCTTTTTTTTTTTTTTTTTTTTGCTTTTTTTTTTTTTTTTGAGACGGAGTCTCTCTGTCACCCAGGCTGGAGTGCAGTGGCGGGATCTCGGCTCACTGCAAGCTCCACCTCCCGGCTTCACAACATTCTCCTGCCTCAGCCTCCTGAGTAGCTGGGACTACAGGTGCCTGCCACCACGCCCGGCTAATTTTTTGTGTTTTTAGTAGAGACGGGGTTTCACTGTGTTAGCCAGGATGGTCTTGATCTCCTGACCTCGTGATCCGCCCACCTTGGCCTCCCAAAGTGCTGGGATTACAGGCGTGAGCCACCGTGCCCGGCTGAGTCTCTATGTTTCTATTGGAGCCTTCCAAGAACAGACAGCATGGTTACTTGTTTTGTTCTGTGACATCTGGGCTCCCTAGGACCTGTGAGGGCCTCTTGTGCTGCTGGTCAAGGCCCTGCTTCCAGAGGCTTCTGCTTTCCCACTCAGGTTGCCAGGGGACCTCCCTTTGATGTTTCAGCACCTCTCCTCCCGCCCCAACCCACTTGTCATAACAACCCAGCTAGAGACAAGATACAGAACCCCAAATCCAGGCAGACATCTCCAAAGAAGGAAGTGAGGCAGCCTCACTGCCTCTCATGGCCTCTCACTCCCCTCCCCTACCCCCACCCAGGGCCCACCCCAGCTCTCTCAGCCTCCCCAGGCAGCCCCCCTTCCCCATGCCCCGTCCTAGCCCCACCACGCAGCCCCAGGACTCACATGGCCCACTGCAGCTTCTCATTCTTGATGGAGCTGTACAAGGCCTAGGGGGTGGGGGGAACAAATTAGGGGTTGTGGGTCAGTACTCCAGTGTCAGAGCTTAGAGCCTTCCCCTCTAACTTGAGAGACGAGCCAGAACTAAGGGGAAAGGGCAGCAAGATATAATGACCAAAAATACAGGCTCCAGAATGGAGACCCAGACCCGGCTCCACCACCTGAGCTGCATGACTTCGGGCAAGTATCCATGGAGAGGAACAAACGTAGTAACATGTGGGCACAGGCAGTTAGCACAGGGCATCCCAGCACAAGGCTGACGCACAGTAAATGGTTGTTGCTATTATTATCTTTATTGTTGTTAAGGGGCTGTCCTGCTCAGATCCTGGGCTGGAGAAGCACAGCCCTGGAGGGAATGGGAAAAGCAGCCCAAGAAATTCCCCTTCCCCCAACCACGCACTCTGGCCTGTTTCCACAGGATGAGCCCACACATAGCATATGGGGAAACTGCGACCCCAGGATAGGGGACTCGCCCTCTCAGCACTGTCCTTTGCTAATAGAGAACACACTATCATGGCTCCCAACACCAAGACAAGCTGAGGCCTCCCCCTAACCCTGACAGCCCCACCAAGCCAAATGCCAGGGTGGTCCAAAGCCCTGCCCACGTGCACACTTTGTCACTGGAGAGTGAATACTCATCTAAAAAGCAGTGGTTTTAGCTTCCAATCCCTGCATAGCCCAAACTCTGTGCGATGTGAACCAGCCACTTCCCCTCTGTGCAGTTGGCCTGGGGACATTTGGGGGTCCTGGGGTGGTCAGAAGAGAGAATAGGCTCCAGGAGTGGCATGGGGTCCCCTCTTCTCCAGAGTGGCCTGGAACATGGCTCCACGCCAGCACCTCCAACTGTGGGGTACTTCTGTCAGCCTGTCCGTGAGTGGGTGTGTCCCCAACATGTGCATGTTGGGCTAAGTGTGTGGCGTGTGATGCTGCCTGCATGTGAGCTGGGTGCAGTGGTGACGTAGGCACCTTCCCTGTGATGGGACACAGCCTCCCCTTCACTCCTCCCAATAAACCACAGTCTCTGACTCTCTCACTGCCCACAGCCATGCCCAGCCACAAGGCAAACCAGGCATCCCAACTGGGCACACACTGTTCACACCCTATCTGGGGATGGTTGTACCCCACATCCTCCAACCCCCGCTCCACCGCCCCCAGCACAACCAAGGCAAATCAACACATAGACCTTCCAGCACACACCCAGCTGAAACCCCGCATGGCTCAGACCCTTAACCCTCACTCCCCAACTCTCTGGCCAGAAAGCGGAAGTAGCCACCAGGATCCAACCTGCAATCCTTGCCTACAGCCTTCTAGTTCATCCCCTGCCCTGTCTCAGGACCCCCTTCGGCCCACCACCACACCTCCTTCGAGGGCCCTGAACCCCATCGGTGGGCCGCAAGTCATATTCAATCTAGAAAAGCCTCTTCGGTTTTTGAGGCCCACCTTGGTCCCAGGGTCTGTGCCCTCCCTGCCCCCCAGCCCGTGCCCGCCTCTGGCTGCCCATGACCTCTGTCCCTACCAGGCTCCGCCCTCGGTTGGCGCCGCCCTCGGTGCCTCCCTCAAGCCGCCCCCTCGGTCGCCCCCCAGCCTGGCGTGGGCCGCGGCCCTAACGCCCTCACCGCCTTTTTCTTCTTGCGGCTCTGCAGGCGGCTGACCACCAGGTCGGTGTAGAGCACGGGCTTAAGGCTGCGCGAGCGCTGCGGCCAGCCGTAGCACAGGGTCTCCGCGCCGCGGTGGGTGCGCCCGTAGCGCACGGAGCACAGCGAGCGCGAGCGCAGCCGCCCGGCGCTGCTGTGGATGCTGTTGACGCCGATCATGCTGGCCCGGCCGGCGCGCCGCGGCCCCCGGCCATGCCCCCGTCCGCCCTCGGCCCCCGGGCCGCCCGGACGGCCCGCGGACCGCTCCCCCGACAGCCAGCGCGAGCGGCGCGGCCCGGCCCGAGCCGGCCCGGCTCTCACGGACGCACGGAGTGCGCGGCGGCGGCGGCGCTGTCTGCTCTGCGGCTCGGCTAGAGCGGGAGGGGGGCGCCGACGGGAAAGGGAGGGCGAGGGCTGGGGGCGGGGACCGCATGAAATGGAGGCGCCCGATCGCGAAGGGGGCCCTCCCCGCGCGGCCACGGGGAGGAGCCTGGGGAGGCCAGCGTGGGTGACAGCTCCAGGGAGGCTGGGAGCGCCGCTAGGCCTGGGGCTGTGACGCTGGGCGGACCCGGTAGGGTCTGGAACTCCCTTCTGGCTGGTCTGGGTTGGGGTGGTGGGAGGGGAGAGGTCGGACCGCTTCCCTGCAGCCTTTTTCCACTGAGCCAAGAGGGGCCTCGAGGGAGGACGGAGGCAGGGAAGGAACAGCCCTGGCCTCATCCAGCTCACCCGCAGATACCTCCCCCCCATATATAGATCTCAAGTCACGTAACACACCTCGATTCTGACGTACACCCCAACAAACCAGACGCACCAGTTCACGGTCACCCCAACTCGCAGACACTACCCATTCAGATGGACACTTCAAAACTTACAATCTTTAGCTCACAAAGATACACCCCCTACTCAGAGGCATATGGCATACCTCAGACACGGCCAATTCGAAGATGTACACCCCACCACACATAAACATACAGCCTACACCCCAACTCAAACACACACTCTGAATCGTAAGCCCTAAAGCACAAACACACCAAGCCATACAAACCCTTGATTCACGACGCCCGGGCGCACAGATGCAACTCAACTCAAGCACACACCCCAGCTCACCATGGACGTTCCCTCTCAGATATACCCCAAACTCAGAAGCCCAGCACCCCAAGCTCACAGAAACGTCCTGGGACAATCCTGTGCTGTTACATGTATGTAGTGGCGCAGAGACACCTTTGTCCTAGCCTGCGGGTTTCTTCAAGTGAGTCCAGGCCTCTCTGGATAAACTACCACCAGATCAGGGAGAGGAGTGAACCCACTGGACGAGCTGCTCTCTTCTCCTACCCGCACCAGCCCCTACGTATCTGAAACCCTCGGTTGCGGGCCATGGAGCTGGCGCCTGGGAACGGGGCCTGCTCACAGGGAGCCAGAAAGCAGTTTCCAGCTCCAGCTTTGCGCTAACTCGCTGCCAGACCTTGGAAAAGCTTAGTCCCTCTCAGGCCCCTCTCCCTCCGGGTCCCTGCAGCGCAGCAGCACCAGGAGGGTCTTTTTAGCTGTCCACGCGGCGGGGGAGCAGTGTGGAGTGTACGCCCATCCAATCCCGGCCCCGTGCAGGGACCCCCGCAACTCCCGCCTTCCACCCCAGCGCACACTGGAGAAGGGGAACTGAAGGCAAACGCAGGGGCCGGGGCCGCCTGCTCGCGTTTTCCAGAGCCGGGTCCCCTCCCCCGCCGTGCGCAGTCGCGACCGCACGCATGTGCGCATGTTCCGGGAGAGCCTGCGCGTGGGGCCTGGGGAGGGGGCGGTCCCCAGGCTGAGTCACTAGAGCCCAGGCTCCCGTGGCAGGAGCCAGGGGTCGGCAAGCCCCAGCCCTGCCCTCCCTCCGACTCTGGACTCCGTGGCGGACTGGGTCCTCCATCCTTCCCCTCCAGCGACTTCTACCCTGCCCCGCCCCCCACCTTGAGCAGCTCCCTAGGGAAGTCGCCGCCATCATTGAGGCCCTCCAGGTTCCCGATGAAGTCCCCGCAGGTCATGCGCTTCCCGATGTTCTAAGGAAGGGAACGGAGACCTGTGAGTTTGGAGGGCCCTTGGCCTCCCAGGTCCTGCATGTCTGGCCAGGGGTTTGTTTTCCGGCTCCTGCCCGCCCGCCTCCACTCACGTGGCCGTGGAGATCCGTGTTGAGCAGCATGAGCGCACAGGTCAGCGTGTGGGCGCCGTCTAGGGGAGAGCTGACTTTCAGCCTTGGCTGACTCCCAGGGACCCTTCCCACAGCTATCTTCCCCAACCTCCCATTTCATCCCCACCCCCCTTGGCCGGCAACTTTCTACCTCCTGAACCCCGCTAGTGAACCCTCCCCACAAAGAGCTCCTCTTCCAGCAGATCGCTCAGCAAGGACCTATCCCTCTTCTCAGGACCCGTCCCTGGCTCCCTCAAGTACTGAGGGCTGCCCACTAGTTGCCCCAACGTTCCCTTGCCTCTAAGCCTGGACCACGAGAAAGTGAACCGCAGCACAGTCCTGTAGACCAGTGCAGCCAAACAATCCCCTCTCCAGCCAAGCACTGGCCTGCACAGGCATGCAAACTCCTGCCTCTTCACAACACACTCAACCCTAGCAGTATGCCTGCCCACATGTATAGTTCCACATACATGCAGCCATGACAGCGCTGTCTGCACGCATGCAAGTTCACATGCCTACACGCATGTACATCCATTCCCTGCTGTACACACACTCATGCTCCTGTACACACACACAGGGCCCAGCCCATTTTGCCTCTGTGGCCAGCTAAGGACACCCCTGCTCTCGGAACTCCTCACCCTCTGAGGACAGGGCTTCAGGATTGCACTGGAAGTATCGCTGGGAGAAGTGGGCCAGCACGCGCTCTCGTTCCTGGGTCTCACCCATTAAGGCCAGCTCCTTCAGAAACACCCTGGGGAAGGGGCAAGAGAGGGTTGCCTAGCAACCAGGAGTTTCCAGCCTCTGTCTCTGGGGTGACAGGTGGCTTTGAGAGTACAGCAGCTGGGGTGGGAAGGGGAGGAGAGGAAGGGGATGAGGGTATGCACCCTGACCCTTCACCCATCACCCCTACCCAAGGTCCCTTTACCAGGCAGCTCTGGCCCTTGGCCATGCCCAGCCATCTTGGGAAGGGTGATGTCAGGACAGCTTGTAGGGGACAGAGGGGCTCAGAGGAGGCATCCTGGGGCCCTAACACGAACCCTGGAGAGTGGGGGCTGTCCTCCAAGGGGTCAACACCCACCTGAGAGCTTGGTCCAGAGTCATGCCCGTGAAGACAAAGAACTTGAGGTACTCCCCAGCCACCAGTTTGCTGAAGTCGTTGCTGTGGGCAGGGCAGAGAGACAGGTAGGGTCTCAAGGGGAAGTGCAGGGGGTCAGGTAGGGATTACCCAATGACCAGGGGACATTAGATGGAGAGCTGCCTTCAGGATGCATTCCCTCTGCCCCCATCCTCAGTCCCAGCCTAGTGGCTTTACTTCTTGCCCAGGTGCCGGGCCACATCGGCCTTCCTGAAGCCATCTAGTCGGTACAGCCTCTTGGCCAGGCGCTGCGCAGCCTCCAGGTCCGCTTTCTGCCCATTGGACAAGGTGTCTGTGCTTCCCAGGGCCAGCCGCTCTGTGCTGTCCAGCTCTGAGTCTGAGTCAGACACCAGCTGGCTCAGGGGTGGTTCGCTGCCGGGGTAGAACACCAGCTCAGGCTGGGGCAGAGTCCTTAGGAGCCATCCAGACCCTCCTTCTGCCTCCAGGCCCAGAAGAGGGAGAAGGGGAGGGAGTGGAGGGACATGGGGAAAGCATTCTTCTTTTTTCCAGGGAAGGAGATTAGATTCTCTCCATCAGCCTACTCCATCATTACCACCTCTCTGTGGAAGTCCTGCCTCAAATCTAACCCATATCCATCTTGCTGCTGTGGGAATTCTGGCTGCTTCCTCAAGCTCCCAGGGGCCTACATTTGCTATTAGACATAGATTATCTGTTCCCACCCTGGCCCTACACAGAACATAGTCCTTTGTCTCTTAGACTATGGACAAAGGTGGAATAGATGGGCTACCACAGAGGAACTGTGGAGGGCCAGGGAAAGATCTGAGGGCAGCAGGGATACTGGTCCGAAGGCTTTCCCCCTCCTGCCTTTTAGGGAAAGGAGACTCTTCTTGGTGCTCCGCCTCTGCCCACACAGAAGCAGGCTCTGGAGTTAGGGGGTTAAGGGTCGGAGTGCATACCCTCATTCCCTTTCTCTCCTCCCCTTCCCACCCCAGCTGCTCTACTTGCAAAGCCACCTGTCACCCCAGAGACAGAGGCCGGAAACTCCTGGTTGCTAGGCAACCCGGTCTCCCTGGCCACCCCCTCCTGTTGCCATGGCTTCCATGACTGAGAGGGTAGCTGGCAGAGGGGAGAGCAGAAAGGTTAGACTGTGAAAGGACTTCCTGGAGCTGGACGAGAGATGCCTGATTAGGCAGGGGTGACATGGGAGGGAGGCAGTGGGAGAGGCTGGTGGCTGCATCTTTGGTGAAGCCTCCAGACTGGGTGAGGGTAAGGTCACAAGGATTCTGAGCAGGCTAAAGACTCTGCCAAGGGAAGAAAGGGCCCTCTAGGAGAGCAAGAAGGGTATTCTCCCAGGATCCTTCAATGCTGAATCATGCTTTCTCAAGCCACTGGACTTGAGACCAAGAGGGGTGCTGTGAGGGACTCTCCCTCATAGCTAATGGCAGTAGTCCTCCAAATAGGAAAACAGGATCTGCATCCCTTAACCACCCCTACTCGGGGGTCAGGAATATAAACCAATCCTCACACTCAGGATCTGTCCCTTACAGCAGCTGTTTCTGGAGCCCTGGGGGCCTCAAGTCTGAGGGACAAAAGGAATTACTTACCTGCCAAGGGGTGCTGCCCCCAGCCCAAGGCTGTCCTCTGAGTGGCAGGGACTAGGGGGCTCCCTCCCTGGGGCCAGCTTGGCTCTGGCCTCTGCCTCCTCCTCCTCCCCTCTCTGTGTCCAAGGACCATCAGCAGCAGAGCTGGTACCAGAATCCGGTTCAAGAGGGGCAAGTGGGGCAGGAGCTGGTGGGTCGGGCCGGGGGGCAGGGGGTTGGGGAGGCAGCTCAAAGGTGAAGAAGGGGCTCTGGGTTGGGCCAGGTGAGGCCAAGGCCTCCAGCGAGGCGAGGCTGGTATAGGAGGTGCCTTTGGCCCGGTGTGACTCCAGGATGGCTTCGAACACACAACTGAAAGAGTCAGGCCCATCAGCCGAGGGGCTGGTCCCAGGTAGAAAGGGCACAGGCGACTTGAGAGGCATCCGGCTCCCTGGCCTGCAGGGGCAGGGAGAATCTCTGATTAGGGGCCCAGATCACAGGGCTGGGGCAGGATTTCACTGAACTCTCACACTGACTCTGCTAAGGGGATTATCATCCCCTTTTCACTGGCTCCAGCCCACTAACAAAAAAGAGCCTCTAGGGTAGGGGGCCAAGCTATTCAGTGCCCCCTGGGGCACACCAGCCCTACCAGTCCCCAGCACCCAGTCCCCTCCCTCCCTGCTAATCTCCCTTTCTCCTCCTTTTCCCTGATCTGCTTCCCTCCTGCCATCCCATTTCTATTTTTAGCAACATCTTAGGAGAAGATGAGGCTCCAAGCGACACTGGGGTGTGAGACGGAAAGGAATGTCCCCACACTCCCCACTCTCCCACCAGGATCCAGTATCCAGACTCATGCTCCTGTGTTCCTGGGCTTGACTGTGGCCTCTGGCCTCTCACCCTGCCCCCTGTTCTGCTAGAACCCCTGGCCTCTTTGCTCCCCACATCCCCAGTGTTCTGCCAAGCCTCAGGCCTCTGTCTAGAATCTCCTGCTATACACACTGCCCCGCCAGCCCCACACCCATCTCTATCCCAGGCCCTTTGAGCCCGGCTCTGCCTCTGGGCCAGTGCGAAGGAGCAAGCCGCTTCCCTCTCCCACTTCCCCACTCACCGGGCCCCTTCAGAGGCTTCAAACACCTCGTCGTCCACATCTTCTTCCCCGCCTGCCTCATCCTCGTTCTCATCCTCATTGCCACTGCCGAGGCTGGGATGAGGGCCAGGGCGTGGGCCGGGCCGTGGGGCAGGTGGGTGGGCAGTGCCTGGTGGGCCCTCAGAGCTGGGCTGACTTTCGATGGCCGAGTCGGCCTCCTCCCGTTCAGCCAGCACCTCATCAATGTCAGTCTCGCGGTAGCACCTCAGGGGCACCGTGTCCAGGTCTGTCTCAGAGTACTTGGCTGCTCGCCCCACAGCTACCCCAGAGCCCTGCCTTGAGCCCACCCCAGGTGGAGATGGGGGGGCCTGCTCTGGGGGCTTAGCACCTGTAGTGTGCATAGGCATCCAGGTCAGGAGGTTATCCACGTCAGCTCCCTGTCCTAATTCTGCTCTAGGAGCTCTACACACTGCCTCATATTGACAGGAAGTTCTTTCACTGTCTAGCCACCATTCCTCCTGCTACATACTTAGCTTGTTCCTGGTGCCAGTGGAGCTCATTTTAAATCAAGTTCTTGTCAAATGGCTTTGAGGAGCTGGGGGAAGACCAGCCTTTTTCTTTCTTATTTATTTATTTATTTATTTATTTTGAGACAGGGTCTCACTGTGTCACCGAGGCTGAAGTGCAGTGGTGCAATCATAACTCACTGCAGCCTTGACGGCCTGGACTCAAGGGATCCTCCCACCCAACCTCCCCAGTAGCTGGGACTATAGGTGCACACCACTACATCCAGCTAATTAAATTTTTTGTAGAGACTTGCTATGTTGTCCAGGCTGGTCTTGGACTCCTGGCTTTGAGCAGTCCTCCTGCCTTGGCCTCCCAAAATACTGGGACCACTGAGCCCTGCTGAGCCTCTTTTCTACTCCATGGAATGCCCCTCAATATCCTGCCGTCCCCTCCCTCCATTACTCAGCTTCCTCCAGGTGCCCCGCCCAGTCCCTATCCTCCAGCCTCCCATCATAGCGCAGATGGAAAGATTGAGGCCTGGGGAGACATTGGCTGACTCAAGAGCCAATTCCAAGGATTGGGGGAAGTTTGAAGGAGGGCTCCCTACTGAGCCTAAGCTGCTGTGGCGAAGGCCCTGCCCTGTTCTCCCTGCCTCAGTCCCAGGCCTTACCTGAGCTGGGGGGGTCCAAGGAGCCATAGAAGAATTCCCATTTGGCTCTAGCGATTCTCTGGGCATGAGAGGAGACTTCCCGGGGGGAGGACCAGGTATCCCCCTGAGCCAATGAGGGAGACACAGGCACCCAGAGATAAAGCCAGACATACAAGGACACAAGAATATGGGACAGAAACAGAAATTAAAACATGCATGGACAGAGGTGGAGGTGCAGAGACACATAGACAAACACAGAGGGCAAGAGAGAGGCAGATTTAGAACAGATTAAAGGATTCAGAGCGAACAGCAGACAAGCCTATGTCTGACAGGAGGCTGAGCCTTGCCCCTTCACTGGGGGCCCAGGGAGCCCAGGGGAAGTTGCATACCTGGTTCAGGAATCCAGTGTCAGCAGGTCCTCCAAAGAGTGTGGCCAGGCGCTCAGGGGGGCCCCCCAGCCCATTGGGGAGAGAGGAGTAAAGGCCATCTGCTCCAACCTGGGGTGGGGCTGGCGGCCCATGTACAAGGTTCCGGCTGCCAGGTAGGGCCGAGCCTCCTCTGGCGGGGAGTGGGTCTGATGTGGATGCTTCCAGCCGTAACTTCCGGTTGGAGCCAGGCCCAAGGGCTGGAGTGGGCCTGGGAGGAGAAACCCCACCCAGATCCCAGCTCCGACTCAAGCCTCCTGGAGCAGGTAGCCCATTCAGTGGCCTCACACTGGCCTTCTCCACAAAGCGGAAGATGACCACGGAGCTCTGGGCCCCGGGTGGGGGCTGCCCAGTGGGTGAAGAGGGTGCCCAGGGTGAGGGAGCAACACGGGGTGAGGGGGGGCCACGCAGAGGTGTACAGGGTGCTGTCACACGTCCCAGTTCCCGGCCTCGAGGACCTGGACCTGCCACTCGCCGTAGCAAGGAGCCTGTGCTGCCATACATGCTGGCTGGGGGGCTCTGGGGCACCGGGCCTTCGGGGAGCCAGCGGCGTGGGCATCGTGGTGGGGAGATGGCACAGTCGCCTTCCGAGCAGAAGCGCATGGCACCCTGGGCCATGCTGGGGCCGGGGGTCAGGCTGGGGGGGCAGGGATGGCGAGGCCAGGCGGGGAGTAAGGGGGCTGCATGCTCTTCAGACAGGCCTGTAAGAGAGGAAGGGGAGCATGGGGTGAACTGCCAAGGAGTTAGATGGATAGGACAGCAGAGATAGGGAAGGAAAAGTTGGCTAGGGCCTCTGAGTATCAGGGACCTAGCTCACCCTGGTAATATGGGATCATTGATCCCACGCCTGGGGGCTACTTCCATAGAGGCCTGAAGAGAAAAGAGTTATACACCCGGTGGGCCCCTGGCTCCTTTCCTTCTGCCTGGGGCCCTGAGCATCACCCTGGGAGGAGAGGAAGCAACTTCAGAAGTTGAGTGAGCCGGGAGTTCTTAGGGCACTTTGGAGCTACTTTTGGAATAGGGGAAGTTGGTACCCCACCCTCTGGAAAAGGGCTGTCAGCCAGCTGTCACCATCATACAGCCCTGTGACCCCTATAGTCTCTCTTATGGAGGCCTCTCACTCAGGGAAGGGAAACTCAGGCCTCCTGGAAGGAGAGGGAAGAGGAACAGGGGTTATATAGGGATGCTGAAGGGCTGAGAGGCACAGCATGGAAGTGGGGAGAAAAGCCTGAGCAGAGGCTCCTACCCCCAATATATACATACTGAATGGGAAAGGGACATTCTTCTTTTTTTTTTTTTTGAGACGGAGTTTTGCCCCTGCTGCCCAGGCTGGAGTGGAATGGCACTATCTCGGCTCACTGCAACCTCCGCCTCCCAAGTTCAAGTGATTCTCCTGCCTCAGGCTCCTGAATAGCTCGGATTACAGGCACCCAGCACTACGCCTGGCTAATTTTTGTATTTTTAGTAGAGACAGAGTTTCACCATGTTGTCCAGGCTAGTTTCGAACTCCTGACCTCAGGGGATCCACCCGCCTTGGCCTCCCAAAGTGCTAGGATTACAGGTGTGAGCCACCGCACCCGGCCAGGGACATTCTTTTCTTCATACAGGTACAGACAGGCACCTACACATACACACACACACACACACACACACATACATAAGGACAAATATGTCAGTACACAGTTAAACACATTCATAGGCAACACCCTCTGGCACACACACACACACACACACACACTGCTCAAAGACACACCCTCATGCACTCTCACAGTCATAACAAATATGTGTGTAATGAAAAGGCACATGCTTGTTTTACACACACACCATCATCAAACAGGAACACACAAAGAGGTACCCAAATATATACACAGGCTGTCATTCTCCAGTACACACAGAGATCCAGGTGTATCAGACACTCACAGAGACCTACTGCTCACAGTCACATACACATACAGATGTACACATACAGATGTACACACTCAAGAAGGGACACACACCGTCCCCTCCCCCCCACCTACTGGGGTCTCTTGAGGGGAATCTGCACCATATTCCTCTCCTCTCCCTCTCTCCCTAGGGGTAAGACAGATCCCGCCCCGGAGAGACCATAACCAGGTAAAGGGGCCTCTGGTGGCAATGCAGGGGAGGGGCAGAGGTCAGGAGTAGCAACCCTGCCAGGCAGGTTCCGGAAGCTCAACGGGGTCCCAGCGCATACCCGGTGCAGCCCCAACTCAATGCCACCTCAGTACTCACCGCTGCTCGCCCAGAGCTGGGACCGAGGAGAGACAGAGGAGAGGCTGGGCCCAGCTGAGCTGTGAAGGCAGCGCGGCTCCCGTTTGCTCCAGGCCCGCCCGCCTCTCAGTCCCTCCCCCTACCCCCTACGCGCCGCTCAGGCAACGCTAATCCCCCCCGCCCCCCGCCCTCTCCCAGGGCCCGGAGCCCCGAAGGCTGCCAGCCCCCCTTGTCGCTAGGTCCCCGCTGGGCTCTCCCGCCAACCTAAGACCCGCCCCAGACAAGGAGGAGGGCGCATGGAACCCCTGGTTCTATTCCCCAGACCCTCACGTGCCCCACCCCACTTGTGTCCACGTCTCTCTCGCCCACCGCCCCTTGAGCCACACGTAAGGCCCGGCTGCACACGCGTGTCCCGCTCCAGACCCCACGCGTGTCCCTAGGAGGCTGCCACATGACCCGTTACATGCCACACGCGCTCCCGCCCCCACGAGCACGCGGCCGCGCCAAGCACACGGTATGGGTGTAGACTGGACCCGCCCCCTAAATCCAGGAGACCATCAACTATGGAAAGGAGATCTAGGGAACACCGTCTTGAACCCGCCAGGGGTTTTGAGTCTCGGACCCAGGAGACCCAACCCTGACCACCCTCCCAGGATGCAGCAGGGGGATGTTAAATCAGACTTCAGGAAGAACTTCCTTGCTGCCTGAGTTAGGTGTCGTCACGCCTGCCCAGGGGTAAGAGGTTAGACGGGATGAACTAGGGACTGGAAGACGTGGGGGACCGGCAACTCTTGTGCCCTTGGCCAGGGTAGAAGGGGGCCCTGCTATTTTAAGAAAGAGCCGCTGGAGTTACTATGGCAACTACTCTCCTTGGGAGGGCCAGGGCGGGCAGATGGTGACCTCGGAAGGAAGAAGGGGTCTGTCTGTTCGGGCAGTCAGGGGGCGCGAGGACGTGCGAAGCGGGGGCGCGCGGGGCTCACCGCGGGGAGGGGCGGCGCGGACTCCGCGTGGTGCTGAAGGGGACAGCGCCAGATTTGTCGCACTGCGCAGGCGCAGAGGCGCGAACAAAGAGGGGAGGGGGACGAGGCGCGCGGCCGGAGGTGGTGCGCGCTCACGTGGCTCTATCTTTGCAGGGGTCTGTCCTCCCAGCTACCCCCTCCTCAAGCAGGCTGAGGAAGAAGAGGTAGCAAGCCCTCACCTAACTTGACCCCTTTCTTGTCTTTCCCCGCCGCTAGTTTCTCCCTTCTCGCTGCCTTGCGGGGTGGGGAAACGTGGAAGGAATTCTGGGAAAACCAGATGTCTGGGTTCTCTATCCCCGTCTGGCTTGATTCTGGACAAGGGGCTTCCTCTCCAGGGCCTCGGTTTCCCCATCTTTAAAATAGAGTGATAGCATAGACCTGCCCACCTTTCAGAGGTGCCCGAAGCCTTGACGAGATAACAGATGAGAAGTGGTTTTCGTTGTGATTAGCCAGCTGAAGCGGTTGCACCGAAGGAGCGCCAGACCGTCAGCGGTGCAGTGGCCCTCGCGTCCTTCACATCCCCCCACACCCATCCCGTGGATGATGGGGGAAGGCACTACTCCTGGGGTTCCCCGAAGCGGATCCTGGGACTGGGACCTGGGGACGCGGTGAGAGGCAGCCCTGAAGCTGAATCCAGAGGTCTGGGGCGTCACTGTCCCAGGGCGGACCCAGCCCCAGACCCTACAACTAAACCCAAGGCCAGCCGAGAAGCACTACCCCTGGCGGGCTGAGCTGAGCTCTCATTCTTCTTAGGACTCTGGACCTTTGGAGGAAATGAAAGGGACTCAGTTGGAAATATAGTCTTTTTTCGCGCCCCCTACATCTCTCTCCCCCGGCGGAAACGCGGCCCAAACTGTTACGAAGTGGAAGAGGCTGGATAGCTCTTCACAATTAACCAGGAATGGGAGGTTTGAGCAGGTTTACTTGATGAGGGAAAAATGATAGCCTCGCCCATTCATTCATTATTTCAACAATTACTTATTGAACACCTGCTACGTGACAGACAGTAAGAGTCTGGATGGTTTCTCCCCGTTTTTCAAAGTCGCTAAACGCGACCAGAGGGCAGAGGCGAAGCCGGTAACCTAGGAGTCCTGGCTCCGCCCCCTTCGCGTTTGGCCTTGCCTGCTCCTCCCACCACCACTTCGCTCAGAGGCGGCTACTGGCTCAAGAGGACGACAGAAGCCAGTCTCTGATGCCCACCGCATTCTCCAGCTTCAGGCCTCAAGCCCTGTAGCCGAGAAGGCGAGGCTTAATGTTACACCACCGGTCTGTTCCGCCTCCGTTTTGGGGTCCACCCGAAAAGCTTTCAGATCGGATCCTCGGTGAGACGGCACTCGATTGAATAGGTCTGTCTCTACAGGCCAAGGAGGCGGGTTTGGCGCCGCCACTCCAAGGCCAAAGCGAGAAAATCTTACTGCGCACGCGCAATAGACAGCCGACGGAGCCACCGATGGAGCCGTCCGGAAGGGAGCAAGAGCCCGGAGCCATCAGGTACCGAGCACCGGAGGGGCCGAGAGAGGGAAGAGGATCCTGAGGGAGGGGAGCCGAGCCGGGGCTGGGTCTGGGGGCCGCTCTTGGGAGCTGGGGCGCAGGAACATAACGGAGGCGGACTCGCAGGTAATAGTGGCCCCGGGACGCCAGTATCAACGCCCCTTTACTTGCAGGCTCCTGGACCTGCCCTGGGAAGACGTGCTGCTCCCACACGTCCTGAACCGGGTCCCGCTGCGCCAGCTGCTCCGGCTGCAGCGCGTTAGCCGGGCCTTCCGGGCGCTGGTGCAGCTTCACCTGGCCGGGCTGCGTCGCTTCGATGCCGCGCAGGTGAGCAGGGGGCTGAAGCCCCGCCCCTGCCTGGGTACAGCCCAGCCCCCAGCCCCGCAGTATGCCCTTCTGGACCCCCTTGGGCCGCCGGGGCTGCCCGGGAAGGGATCCACGCACCAAAGGGCAAGTAGTGGGTGGCGACTCAGAGGGAAAGTGGGGTCTCTCCTGGGAGAGCAGGAGGCTGCCAGAAAAGAATTCAGGGGCGCATAGGCGGCTGAGGAGTGCGGGACGGGCTGAGAGATGGGGTGCCTCCCCGCCCGCAGGTGGGTCCGCAGATCCCGCGGGCCGCATTGGCCAGGCTGCTGCGGGATGCCGAGGGGCTGCAGGAGCTGGCGCTGGCGCCGTGTCACGAATGGCTGTCAGACGAGGACCTGGTGCCGGTGCTGGCGCGGAATCCGCAGCTGCGGAGTGTGGCGCTGGGCGGCTGCGGGCAACTGAGTCGCCGGGCGCTTGGGGCGCTGGCCGAGGGCTGCCCACGCCTGCAGCGCTTGTCGCTCGCGCACTGTGACTGGGTGGACGGCCTGGCGCTGCGCGGCCTCGCTGATCGCTGCCCGGCCCTGGAGGAGCTCGATCTCACCGCCTGCCGCCAGCTCAAGGACGAGGCCATCGTGTACCTGGCGCAGAGGCGCGGCGCTGGTCTCCGCAGCCTCTCTCTGGCCGTCAACGCCAACGTGGGGGACGCCGCGGTTCAAGAGTTGGCCCGGAACTGCCCAGAACTCCAGCACCTTGACCTCACCGGCTGCCTCCGCGTCGGAAGCGACGGTGTCAGGTGCCTGGGCCTGATAGGGCGGGAGGAGGGCAGTCACTTAGCCTGTGCTGGTATGGGGCGGGCTGTAGTTGTTAAAAGGCCGGACTGAGGGTTCTGAATCTTCCTGCAAACCACAGCACCCCCATTCTGAACAGAAAGGGCCTCTAGGATTGCCTAGGCCAGAGAGCCCATAGTTTAAAAACTTTTTTCAACCAATATTTACACATTGGGAGATTTCACATAGAAAGTCGACTTCTGGCTTTTCTTCAACAAGGGGGAGATCTTGCAATCCTAGGCGGAGCTGAGGGCCAGGAACCCCTCTTAAATGAGACAGGAAGCCTCCAGCTCATTGGAAGCCAATCCAGGCGCCTCCCTTGTGTAGGGACGGAAAAAGTATGCCCCTGCCCCGAGCTGGAGGGAGACCGGGATTTTGCCGGAGCCAGTCCGAGGCTGAGTGAGCCCGGGCCCCCACCTTACCCCACCAAAGGTGTGGTGGCCTCATGTCCCTAGCCTCACCCTGCTCCTCCCTCAGGACATTGGCCGAGTACTGCCCCGCGCTGCGCTCGCTGCGGGTGCGGCACTGCCACCATGTGGCGGAGTCCAGCCTGAGCCGCTTGCGGAAGCGCGGCGTGGACATCGACGTGGAGCCGCCGCTGCACCAGGCCCTGGTGCTGCTGCAGGATATGGCGGGCTTCGCACCTTTTGTCAACCTGCAGGTCTGACCCGCCTGCCAATCGGAGCACAGCTGGACTGTGTGGCTGGGGCCTGACACTGAGCTGTAGGGAAACTGAACTGTGGGGACCTCTGGTGAGAGGCCAGTGCCCTGCCCCACCCTGGAGCTTCAAATAAAGAGCTTTTTACCCCCTCTTGCCTGGTGCTGCCCTGTTGAAGATAGGAGACTCGAGGTTGGGGAGGAAAGGTCAGACAGGCATAGTATCCCAGTCCTGAGGCAGAAATGACCAGAATGCACTCACACCTTCCTTGGGCCACCTTTACTGTGCCCATGGAGGCAGCTCCGAGAGTAGGTTAACACTATGGAGCAAAGAAGTAGAGAAGGGGGACAGGAGTTAGGGGGCCCCTGTGTAGGGGTATAGGGCTCCTGCATCCCTCTGGGATCTGAGCCTGGAAGGCTCGGGCAGAGTCCGGCGAGTGCCTCAATGGAAGCGGTACTTTCTGGCCGGCTTGAGGTTGATGTATGTGGCCTTCATCTCCTCGGCCTCAGGGTTCCGCACATCTTTGAATCGCTCCCCTTTGGTGCTCACTACCTGGTTGTCGATGTATCGGATCAGCTTCTTGGGGGCCTGTCAGGCAATCAGGCAGTGAGTGGCAGAAGCCAGGAGCCAGTCCCACCCATTCCACATCCCCAGCAACCCTTAACTCTCTCACCTCCTTGGGAGCCATGGGCCGGTGAATCTTCTGATCCTCTGCGCTATCCACCATCATGTACCTGTCAAAAACTGGCTGAGTGAAGCTCCTGTCACTCTGGGAAGACCCTCTAGGGCCCAGCCCAGCCCAGCCCAGACTCACTTCTGCAGGATGAAGGACTTCAGCTCATCCTTTTGGGGGCCTCTGAGGCGTCTGGGCAGGTCCTGCAGAGAGGGGAGGCCTGGTCTAGGCCCAAGGGCACCAGCAGGGGAAACAGATGGGGATAGGTAGGGGTTGGGGCTTAACACCAAGGTGGAATGTAGCTGAGGCTACATGGTAGAGGGTGCTGGGAGAAGATACCTGGTTGGGGCCCTCCCAGGCTGCAGGCCCCTCTTCCTTTCCCTCTACCAGCATCTGCACAGCTTCTTCCAAGTCCCCCCGAGCTTTGGCCAGCACCCACTGGGCCTGCTCCACCGAACAGGTAGGGAACACCTCCAGGAGTACATCCACCCCTGGCAGAAGCTCCTCCTCAGCACCAGTTGCCTAAGGGTACAAATGTTAACAAGAGGCAATACTCCCCCCTTTCCAGCCCCCTGGGTCCCTCATTGGTACCCTCCTCTACCAGTACCTCATCTTGGATGTCTGCAGCAGCAGCAGCAGCAGCAGCAGAAGACCTAGTCTCTTCTTTGAGCATTTCAGGCCGCTGCAGGGGCTCTGGGGAGATGGGCACCTGACCTTGGACACCAGAGCTCTGCGGTTGCAGGTTCTCTTAAAGAGGCAAAGAGAGCATCAGGTTTCCAAGGCTCTGGGGAGCAGGGAGTTGGGGGGGCGGGATTATGAATCACCCAGGTGCCCAGAGCCCCAGACTCACCTTTGTTCCTGGCATCACTCAGCTGCCCTGAGAGCTTCTGCATCATGTCCCCTATTGTGCCCCTGAAAAGATGAGGGCAGTGAGAGGATGACTCTGCCCACCCCATCATCAGCCAGCCCCTTCCTCCTCCTGGCCCTAGCCAGAACCTACCTGGGAATGTGGGCAAAGCCAGGCACATAGGCCTCCATCATCTCAGTGAAAGCATCCATATCGAAGTTCTCCTCTGATGGGCCCGAGGGGCCCAGGTCCTCCAGGACCCCAAGCACATAGGAGAAGATGACCTCATCCAAGCCACTGCAGTAAGGGAATAGGACAAGCCCTGGGTAGGACACTGGATGCCTCCAGCACCCCCACCTGTCCTGAGACTCCAGCCCTCAGCTTCATGGGGTCTATGAGCTAGACCTTTATCCTTAAGGCCAGAAAGTATAACCCCCTCCCTCAGAGCTATGGTTTCCCATCTGCCCAACAAAGGTGACAGGGACAGGATGAGAGGTAAGGCCTCTCAGCAAATCCTAGTCAGCCCTCCTGCTGTCTTTCCATCAGCCAGGACCCATAGTACTGCCCGGCAGCTCCAGCTCCAGCACTGACATGAGCCTTCCGGGGGAGTCCTCTCTACCTGAGGTCGGCCTCCGGGAGGTGCGTCTGGACAAAGGCAAGGAGGGCTGCACTGACGATCCTCTCCAGCTCCATGCTCTCTCTTCTGAAGGGACACAGACAGACAGGATGGCCAGGCCCTCTTCTGCCTGCCCCCACCCACTGGGCCTGGGGGCAGCGGCTCCTCCCTCCTGGCCTGCTGTGGAACCATCTGTTGATGCTGCCCTCTCTGTTCCCCCAAGCAGAACCATGCCCCCTCCTCCGCCCATCTCACCTCCTTCAGCCTGAGACAGGACAGGGCACTGTGTCTGGAGACAGCCTCTAGAGGAGGCGACCCCCCCACCTCTCCCCACCCCCCTACCCCATTCCCCAGCAGCAGTCCCAGACCTTCTGACAGGGTCTTGGGGTCACATGCCTCCTGGCTCAGGAATCCCATCACTGAGGGAGCCCCTTGGCCCCCAAGTCCAACCACAAGGGGCTCTATTGTCCAGCCCCTCAAGGCTCAGCCTCAGGACCAAGCACAGCCCTTCCCCCACCCAGAACAGGCCACCCACCCTCTGCACAAAGGGGCTTTTCTGGCTCTGGGGCCCAGATAGAAGGAGAAGCCTTTCATGGATTCTCTCCTCTCGCCCAGTCCCTGCCCTTCCTGCAGCTTGGGACTATCTGCACAGCACTTTCCATCCTCCTCCCCAAGGCCTGTGGAGCCCACAGATCTGGCCCTTTCCCAGCTCTCCAGCCTCCCCAGTCCCTCCTCCCTGGCTCGCTCCCGCCCCACCTTGCTGTCCCTCAGACTTGCTGAGCTTCCTCCTGTCTATGTCCTGCGGGACATCCATGGCTCATCCAGTCACTCCTCAGGGCTCCACTCAAATGTTACCTCCTCAGAGAGCCCTTCCCTGACTGACCTATGGCAAGTAAGTCTTCTCCATGCCCCTTAACCCTATATAGCACTTACTACCGTTAACATTATTTTGTGCTTATTTGCCTATTGTCTGTCTGCCCCCATAAAATGGAAGCTCCAAAGCAAGGTGGGAACGAGGGGGACACTCTGTCTTATTCATGAGTGTAACCCTAGCACCTAGAAAAATGCCCATACTGGCTAGGTGCTGAATACATACCTGTTGACATGCTCCATTCCCATCTACATGCTTTTGGCTCCCAAAAGTCTGTTTGGGAGTCGGGAGCATGTGGGTGGTAATGAACGGCTCCAGACCCATAGGTCCAAATGCCAGCTCATCATCCCACTCAGAAGGCTCAGAGGCACCACCAGTTCCACGCATCTCACACTCATGATAGACTACTGATCTGTGTACATCCCCCTCCAAACACACATCTGCTTCATCAGCTGACACCACTCACTCAGCTGCCAAAGCTGAAACCTGGGGATTACCCTTGATTTTGCCCTCTTTCACCCCTACCAGTCAATCACCAAGTCCATCAATTCTACTTCCTTCTTTCCTTCTTATCCGCATTCTACCCACTTCACCCTATCTTGAGTCTGGCTTCTGCTCCAAAATCTCCACCAAAATTTCTTCTTCTTTTTCTTTTTTTTAGACAGGGTCTGGCTCTGTCACCCAGGCTGGAGTGCAGTGGCATGATCTCAGCTCACTGCAACCTCCATCTCCCTGGCTCAAGCCATCCTCCTGCCTTAGCTTCCGGAGTAGCTGGGACTACAGGCGCGCACCACCTACTAGTTTTTTGTTGTTGTTGTTTGTTTGTTTGTTTTTTTAGTAGAGATGCAGTTTTGCCATGTTTTGAGTCCAGGGTTCGAGACCCAGGCTGGTCTCGAACTCCTGGGCTCAAAGCAATTCGCCCACCTCAGCCTCCCAAAGTGCTGGGATTACAGCCATGAGTAACCATACCCGGCCTCAAAATTTCTTAGACTGAGGTCATCAGTTACTTTTTCCAGGTTTTGGTCTAATTAGGTTGAACCATATGAGCTTGCCGATTTTGTCTGGTTCTGATCTACAAAAAAAGAGGGGGCAATTTCTCGTGGTTTCACCTTCTATTTGCCCTTTCAGAAGCTCCAACTTTGGTTTCTGAGATGCCATTCTTTCCTGGTTTCCTTCTACCTCTCTGGCCATTTCTTTGAAGGCCTTTCTCTGTCCCCTTCCCTGCTGCCCTCTAAATGTGGGAGTTCCTCACATGCAAGGCTGCCTCTCCGCACTACAGCGCTCGCTCTCTCTCTCTCTCTCTGGAAGATCTCATCTAGGCCCACATCTTTATGTACCAATGCCATGTCATCAATTCCCAAATGTCCAGTCCTCTAGTCCAGTCTCCTCTGAGCTACAGGCTTGGACATCTACCTCCCTAACCCCGCCACGTGTATGTTTTTACAGGCATCTTAGGCTTAGCGTGTCCCAAACTAATGTTCTCTCAAGTGCTTTACTCCTCCAAGGCCATCCTCAGTAAATGCATGTCCAGGCACCTGGCTGTTCCTGCCACAAATCTGGGAATTATCCTTGACACCATCCTACCCCTTGCTCTCCCTCATCCAATCAGTCACCAAGCCCTAATCATTATCTCTTGCCACATCTATTTCTCTCCATCTCTACTCCCACTCTTCTCCATCTCTTGCCTGCAAGACCTTCCTAACCCTTCTCCCCATTCCATCTTCCCGCCAACAACCTATTCTCCACACCACAGCTGTGTGATCTTTACAAAAAAAATCACATCTTTTCCTGCTTAAAATCTATCAATGCCTTCCTGCTACCCTTCAGGGAAGTCCAGAATCTTTTCATGGCTTTCCATTGCGGGCCTTACCCTGTCTATATCTCTCTCCAGCTTCACCATGCACCATACCTTCCTGGATCATTTCCCTCCCTCCACCCTGGCTTTTTTTGTTTTTGTTTGTTTGTTTTGTTTTTGAGACAGAGCCTCACTCTGTTGCCCAGGCTAGAGTGCAGTGGCGCCATCTTGGCTCACTGCAACCTCTGCCTCCTGGGTTCAAGCGATTCTCCTGCTTCAGCCTCCCGAGTAACTGGGATTACAGACATGTGCCACCACACCTGGCTAATTTTTGTATTTCTAGTAGAGATGGGGTTTCACCATGTTGGCCAGGCAGGTCTTGAACCCCTGACCTCAGGTGATCCACCTGCCTTGGCCTCCCAAAGTGCTGGGATTATAGGTGTGACAAAGCACCCGGCCCCACCCTGGCTTTCTTTCAGTTTGCCAACACTCAGACTCTTTCATGGCAAGGTAGTGTACCCTCTGAGCCTGCTGCCCCATCATCTGAGTGGGACGATGAGCTGGCATTTGGACCTATGGGTCTGGAGCCATTCATTACCACCCACATGCTCCCGACTCCCAAACAGACTTTTGGGAGTTAAAAGCATGTCGTTGGGAATGGAACATGTCAACAAGTATGTATTGAGCACCTAGCCAGCGCGGGCATTTTTCTAGGTGCTAGGGCTACACAAACTTTTCCTCTGCCTGGGCACCCTTCTGCCTCCACCCCTTCACTTACTGTCACTCTGATCTTTTGGGTCTCATTTTAAAATTCCCTTCCTTGGCTGCGCACGGTTCCTCATGCCTGTAATTCCAGCACTTTGGGATGCTGAAGCAGGAGGATCGTTTGAGCTCAGGAGTTTAAGACCAGCCTGGGCAACATATCAAGACCCCATCTCTCTTTTTGTAGAAAAATATTTTTAGGCCAGGCGCGGTGGCTCATGCCTGTAATCACAGCACTTTGGGAGGCCCGGGGGTTGGATCACGCGGTCAGGAGATCAAGACCATCTTGGCAAACACAGTGAAACCCCATCTCTACTAAAAATACAAAAATTAGCTGGGCGCCGTGGCGGGCGCCTGTAGTCCCAGCTACTCGGGAGGCTGAGGCAGGAGAATGACGTGAACCTGGGAGGCGGAGGTTGCAGTGAGCCGAGATTGCGCCACTGCACTCCAGCCTGGACAACAGAGCGAGACTTTGTCTCAAAAAAAAAAAAAAAAGAAAAAGAAAAAAAAAAGAAAAGAAAAATATTTTTAAATAAAAATAAAATAATTCCCTTCCTCAAGGGACGTCACCCCTGACCTAGAACTGGTTTGGTCCCTGCCATATTACACTCTCTATGCAGGCTGCAAGTTTTCTGACTAGCAGCACCTTTCACAGCCATAATTATTATTTGGACAATGTTTAATGTTTCTTCCAGTTGTCTCATGAAGCAGGGACTACACACTGGGCTGACATTCACCAGTGTATACTCAGCATCTCTCATGAAGTGGGCACTCAATAAACAGTTACACCCCAATTTACTTATGAAGAAATGAAGTTCAGTGTGTTTAATGACTTGCCCAGAGTCACCTGGCTTGACTGCGGTAGTCAGATTTAAATCCAGGTCACCTACTTCAGCATCTATTCTAGGGGCTACTCTGGGGAAGGGAGGATATCAAGACTTTCAAGTGGGTTGGGACAGGGCTACCTTCTATGCTCACAGTTGCCTGGTCCCCTGAGTGGTAACAGAGTTGCTCATAGCACAGGGGTCACTTTGGAAAGCAGGACTGAGAAGCCCCAGCCTACCAGGGGAATTCATACCACCTGCTCCAGAGCCCTCATGGGCCCTGAGGAAGAGCAGAACGGCTCAGCCCAGGCATACCAGATCCCATCATGCAGCTCCCTTAGGGTAGAGCCGCCTCCAGGGACCTACCTCGACCCTGGGTTACATCACCCTCGAATACTGGGCTGTCAGTTGCATAGTAGCCTCTGCTGGGACAAAGGCCCATGGCTGCTGCATGAAAGCCCAGTTTCTTTCTTTCTTTCTTTCTTTTTTTTTTTGAGACGGAGTTTTGTTCTTGTTGTCCAGGCTGGAGTGCAATGGTGTGAACCTGAGAGGGTCAAGTGATTCTCCTGCCTCAGCCTCCTGAGTAGCTGGGATTACAGGCGCCTGCCACAACGCCCAGCTAATTTTTTGCATTTTTAGTAGAGACGGGGTTTCACCATGTTGGCCAGGCTGGTCTCGAACTCCTGACCTCAGGTGATCT
Organism: Pongo pygmaeus; assembly: GCF_028885625.2. Taxonomy (NCBI): domain Eukaryota; kingdom Metazoa; phylum Chordata; class Mammalia; order Primates; family Hominidae; genus Pongo; species Pongo pygmaeus. The sequence goes on from NC_072381.2 coordinate 107,726,108, forward strand.
GCCCGCCTCGGCCTCCCAAAGTGCTGGGATTACAGGCGTGAACCACCATGTGGTGGTGACTGAAACTTGGCTGAAAGCCCAGTTTCTTTTTTTTAATTATTTTATTTATTTATTTATTTATTTTATTTTTGAGACAGAGTTTCACTCTTGTTGCCCAGGCTAGAGTGCAATGGCGCGATCTTGGCTCACTGCAGCCTCCACCTCCTGGGTTCAAGCGATTCTCCTGCCTCAGCCCTCCTGAGTAGCTGGGATTACAAGCATGTGCCACCACGCTTGGCCAATTTTGTATTTTTAGTAGAGACAGGGTTTCTCCATGTTGGTCAGGCTGGTCTCGAACTCCTGACCTCAGGTGATCTGCCCGCCTAGGCCTCCCAAAGTGCTGGGATTACAGGCGTGAGCCACCATGCCCGGCCTGAGAGCCCAGTTTCTAGGGAAGAAGCTTCTCAGGGATGTGTCTCATGCTTCTGGGTTTTTAGCCAAGGCCTGGGGGCCAGGGAATTTTTAGGAAACTCTTCACTGTCCCCAAATAAAAAGACTTGCTCCCCTAAGCTTTTCTCTAGTTTGTCTTCCAAAGGAACATCCTCCCTCCCTCCTCCTGTTCCTGGTCTACCCAAACTTCACCCAGGCTTCTAAGCTCTTTTACCCTTCCCCATCCCCGGTAGCCTTCCCCAGCACATCCTTCCTGCTCAGGGGCTCCTGAGTTGGGGAAGATCTGGTCTGCCAGATTGGTTTCCTAAGTAGCACCTAAGTTGGGGAAGATCTGGTCTGCCATAGCCCCTGAGTTGGGGAAGATCTGGTCTGCCAGATTGGTTTCCTAAGTAGCACCTAAGCAGCCAGCCTTCTCCAGGGTAAGAACATGATTTCCATGAGACATTTCAAATTCCAGATGTAGCCCACAGAACCCCATTACTTCTTGGGGGCCCCAAATTAGAGATCATTGGTTGATGGTGTCTACCAAATGTCACTGTCATCCTGTCATGAGTCCTGCCTAAATGCCTCTGATGATGGTAATATTAGCATTTATTGCCTCTGCTTATCAGGCATTGTCCTAAGCACTTTTACAAGTATTAACTTACCTAATCCTTACAATAACTCTAAAATGTAGATACTGTTATTATCCCCATTTTATTTTATTTATTTTATTTATTTATTTTTTTGAGACGGAGTCTCGCTCTACCATCCAGGCTGGAGTGCAGTGGCGCGATCTCGGCTCACTGCAACCTCCACCTCCCTGGTTCAAGCAATTCCCCTGCCTCAGCCTCCCGAGTAGCTGGGATTACAGTCGCATGCCACCATGCCTGGCTAAATTTTTTTGTATTTTTTAGTAGAGACGGGGTTTCACCATGTTGGCCAGACTGGTCTCGAACTCCTGACCTCAGGCAATCCACCCGCCTCGGCCTCCCAAAGTGCTGGGATTACAGGCATGAACCACCGCGCCCGGCAGTATTATCCGCATTTTACCTGAAAGGAAATGAAGGCACTGTAAGGTTAAGTAACTTGCCCAAGGTCACAGGGCAAGTTAATGGCAGATTTACACCCAGGCTGTCTGGCTCCAGAACCCTCACTGTTAACCAGGGCAAGTTAATGGCAGATTTACACCCAGGCTGTCTGGCTCCAGAACCCTCACTGTTAACCACCACACTACATCACCTCTCAGGATGCAAATTGTGTGGCCCCATCCTATATTCTGAATCTCCTCTCCTGCCTGGCTGGCTATATTGCCTATTTCAGAATCTTTGCTCACACCATTCTCCCAGCTCAGAGCATCTTTCCCTCTGCCTCTCCAACTCGCATTCTGCAGGACTCCCTTTCTGCAGCCAACCCTAACTGCCCCACTTTCACTGCTTCCAGCTAGCCTGGGAGCTTCCCAAGGGCAGCACAGGCCTGGACCCTGCAGATGCTAGATAGAGACACTGTGGACAAATTTAAGTGAGAGTAGGGTAAGAAGTACTATGCTGCTCCCTTGGGGTGGGGAGGTGCTTAAAGTGGAGGGAGAGCAGGCCATGTGGGAGGAGGAATCCTGGGAGCTAGTGTGAAAGGAGTCCTAGCGAACTTCTCAGGGAGGCAGCAAGGGGTCTAGCATGGAGGTCTTCACTGCTTCTCCCAGCCCCTGTGAAGCCCGGTTCCTGAGGCCCTGGACCCATAACGCAGGCCCCAGAGAATATCATTGTCCTCTGATACCCAAGTCAGACCTTAGAGGCACCAAGGGCATTGAGGGGAACAAGGGATCCCTGCATCCAAAGTCAGGCGGGAGCACAAACAGGGAGGGCGAGCACAGGAAGTGGGACCGCGATGATGGACGACCCCTGAAGCAGCAGCTCCCTAAACCCGCTAGCGGGACACCCGTAAGCGTCCAGAATAGTGGGCCCGAGGGCACAGGGATGCGGCTGTGGCCTTGGAGGACACATGACGAGGCAGGCCTGGAGCAAACTGGATGTGGCTTGATACAGGCCACGGCGAGAATCAGAGATGGGGGTCCGACGGGCCCTGGGGGTGTACCGTGGGGGAACACATCGGACGGGTACCCTGGGTCAGCGCTCTCCGCGACTCTCCTAGCCCTGGGCCGGGGGCAGGAGGGGAAATCACCTGCTCCGTCGGGCGCCGCCGGCGACTTGTCCCGCGCGGTGCAGCTCTCATCCCCCAGCCAGCCCCACCAACGAGATCAAAGGCGGGGCCCAGAGCGGTTCCCTTCCAGAGGCGCCGTGGCGGCCATGTTTGAGAAGGGCAAGGTGCCCACAACAGGGTGGAGCTTCTGCTCTAATTCTCAAACGACCCAGGGCTATGGACGGGCTCCCGTGGCGGCCAGTTTTGTTGCGCGTAGGGAGTCGTTAGGCATGAAGGTCTTGAGAGGGGGTGGAGTCGAAGTGGGTAGGACTGCATCCCCGTCTTGTTCCTTCTCATCCGTCAGAGACCCGAAACCTTTCTCTTTCTTTGTCTCTCTCTTTCTCTCGTCTCTCTCGCACACACTTTTTTTTTCTTTTCTTCTTCTTTTTTTTTTGGGAGGGAGCCTCGCACTGTCGCCCGGGCTGGAGTGCACTGCAACCTCCGCCTCCCGGGTTCAAGAGATTCTCCTGCCTCAGCCTCCCGAGTAGCTGGGATTACGGGCGTGGGCCACCACGCCCAGATAATTTATTGTATTTTTGGTAGAAACGGGGTTTCACCATGTTGGCCTGCCTGGTCTCGTACTCCTGACCTCGTGATTCGCCTGCCTCGGCCTCCCAAAGTGCTGGGATTACAGGCATGAGCCACCGCGCCTGGCCGCTTTTCTTTTCTTCTTTCTTTATTTTCCTTTCTTTCCCTCCCTTCCTTCCTTCTCTTTCTTTTTTTTTTTTTCTTGCTGTTACAGCCCCAGGCTGGAGTGCAGGTACACGAGTGCGAACGTGGCTCACTGCAGCCTCGACCTCCTGGGTTCAAGTGATCCTCCCATCTCAGCCTCCGGAGTAGCTGGAACCACAGGCGCATGCCACCACGCCCAGCTAATTTTTTTTTTTTTTTTTTTGTAGAAACGGGGTTTTTGCCACGTGGCCCAGGCTGGTCTCTTAGGTGCTGACTTCCCCACCCTGTCTGTACCTTTTGCATTCCCTTAACAGCAATGTCTCCCCCAGAATGGGGTGAGCTACAGGTCTGTTTCTCCGGAGGGTGGAGCCTGGGATTTTGGACGTGGTCTGGGAGAGGTGGGGTGGTAGCAGGTGCCAGGATGAGGATCCACCTGAGCCCTGTCATGGACAGCCTGTAGACCATGCCTACCCCCCGGGGCCTTCATCCCCCATGTTGGCAGGGCTGCTTGTCTAGGACAGGAGAACTGAACTGCAGGGCCCAACAAGACCTCAGCTTCCTCTTTCTGTTCCTGCTGCCACAGATTCCCGGTGCTGCCCTGTGGGGAAGCCCCACAGCCCTCCCCTCTTGGGAACCGTGAAATGGGTCACAAGGGGAAGAGTCCCCTTCAAGGATAAAATTTCCCATCCCCCATCAGCAGGGATGAGCCCTTTTTAGTGCTAGTTCCCTTGTGGGGTGCTGGGGACCCGGAAGCTGTCCCTGCCCTTAGGAAGCTCACAGTCCAAGAGAGAAGTCCCATCTTTCCTCTCCCCTAGGGACTAAGGCAGTGCCAAGATACTATGCTGCCGTGGCTCACACCTGTAATTCTAGCACTTTGCAAGGCTGAGGTGGGAGGATCGCTTGAGCCCAGGAATTTGAGACCAGCCTGGGCAACATGGCGAAACCTCGTCTCTATAAAAAATTTAAAAAATAAAAAATTATCTGGGCATGGTGACACACGCCAGCAGTCCCAGCTACTCCAGAGACTGAGGTGGGAGGATCATTTGAGCCCCAGAGGTCAAGGCTGCAGTAAGCCGTGATTGTGCTACTGCACTCCAGCCTGAGTGACAAAGCAAGACCATGTCTCAAAAAAAAAAAAAAAAAAGAAGAAGAAAAGAAGGAGAAGGAAGAAGAAACTATGGAGAAAACGGGATGACTGCTTATTGCTTTCTCTTCCACCTCTGGTCCTCACAACAGGCTCCTTCCTCTTCTGGCCTCAGAGACAGCAAGATGTTGGCTGCTTGGGGGAGGTAGCAGGGAAGGAAGGGGCACATTCGGCGTAGCTTTGCCCATAAAAACACTGCCACTCCAGCCTGGTGATACTAGGGTTAATGAGGGGTGGGGTGACAGTGACTTTGAACTCTGGCCAGGCAGGCCCCTAGGAAGGGGGTGATGGGCAGCCCACAGCCCCAGGCCTTTGCCTGTCCTCCAGAGACCAGCCATCCCTTTCCTCCCCCGTCCCCTTTCCTGCTTCCCCCTGTCCATTGCACAATACTGATGACTCTTCTCTCCCTACCACCCTCCATTCCCGGAACTTTCAAGTTTCCTCAGTAGAGCTGCCCTGAGTTCTGGCCCAAGACCCCTGCAAGCCATCTCTGACTGTTTGCCTTCCCCTCTCCCCTATCCCGTTTGTTGGATGGCAGCTGCATGTGACTAGGTATCAGAAAGAACTTCCTGAGCTTTCAAGGGAGGAGGATGGAAAAGACTTCTTAGGGGGAGTCCCTCCTTTCCCAACTCAAACTCTGGGGAGTCCCAGCTCTGTGCCCCAGGAGTCAAGTTCTGGGGGGTCGAGGACAGAAGGTGGACTGAGGAGAGGGACCCCCACAGACACAAGGACACACATACTGTAAGGCAGGGGCTCCCGGGATCCCTGCCCTGAGGGATTCTGAAGCTGGCCGGAACTTCAGCCCTGATTTTCTTTCCCCTCAGGTCTCAGTCTCTCCCTCCCCAAAATGGGAACAGACTCCCCACTGCCCTTTGGTGCTGCTTGAACCCACACAGAGCTAAAGGAGGCAGAGGGATGCCTCTTCACCGCCATTCCTTCCAGTGAATTTTGCAGCTGGTGTTTGGGTGCCTGGATCGCCTTAGCTGGTGGGAAAAGCTAGAAACCTACGCTGAAGCTTCCCCTAGCACATCCATTCCCCATCATCCTGCTTCAAAATGAGAAACCGGACTTGAGTTTGGCATAAAGGGCAGATTTTTCAGGCAGAGTAGAGAGAGAATCCAGCGGGCTGGTCTCAAGGGGTGGGAAGAACTCAGTTAGAGACCAAGGTGAAGAAGGGGAGGCTTCAAAGAATGGCGGGGGCGGGGTCCCGCTCTGGCTTGAGGTTAGAAAGGGCTCTCTGGGCAGGGTTCCTGGCCCTCCCACACCTTCCTCCTTTCTCAGAAGAGCCAGCATGGGGCGGGGGCGGGAGGCGGCTGGGGCGGGGGTGGGGGCCTTATTTAAGGAGCACCGGCTGAGAACATCGTTGCAGATCCAGCCCCAGGAGCCAGAGAGAGGAGGTTTCGTGGGTAAGTGGCGGTCCCTTTCTCTGGATTCAAGCAGGGGTCGGGATGGGGTGCCCCTGAGGCGCAGGCTTGGCTTTCCCTCTCTGGGATAGGCTGCAGCTTTGCCATGTGAGTGAGGGGAGCACCCAGCCCTGGGCTGAACTCTCCAGAAAATGAAAGTGTGCTTCAGGGAACTCTTTCTCCTCCACTCACTATCCCAGGTACTTCAAACCTTTATTCAGGGTTTTGGGGAGATTTCTGGGGAGCTAGGACTCCTGGGCTGGGCTCCTATCTTGGGGATCCATATCTTGGGGACTCCCTTTAGCTCAGAAAGCCCCTTGGTTTGCAGAGAGATGCCCTTCTCAGTGTGCGTGTTCTGGCTCTTTCCCCAGCCCCACACCCCTCCAAGCCCCACATCAGGCCCCACCAGGAACACATCTGGGCAGGAAGCGACAGGACTGAGTATGCAGTACCCAGGCCTGGGGATGGATCCCTGCCAAGGCCCTGAGCCCCCTCCCCTCTTAACCTACTCCAATTCCTGTTGGAATTTATAGTACTCCTGTCCATTTTCTTAGCTGTGGGTCCCCATTTTCAGCTCCAAGCTCAGACCCTCCCTGGAATAGGAGTTCTCTTGGTATCACAGGTTCCTTATGTGACCATCCTGGGCCTCAACTTACTCATCCTGGGAATGGGAGACAATTCACAGAAGAGAACATGCAAGAGCAGCGTCCAGGCTGAAAGAACTTTGGCCACCTGGCACTGAGAACTGAATTCCATAGGCTGTGAGCTCTAGCAAATGCCCTGTGGACTCAGTTCTGGTGCCCGGCAGTGCTACAACATCAATGCCAAGGCCGTGGGGCAGCTGATGGTTTGGGCTCCCAACTTCCCCGCCAGGTGCTTCTGCAGGCCCACATCTTGCCCACTGGCCAAACCTTTAAATAACTTTGACCCGGGCTACTCTTATGCTCAAAGATGTCAGGGGCTCTCCCAAATCTCTTTACCCTGCCAGAAAGTCTTCTATAGTACGGCCTCCACTTAGCTTTCATGCCTGATCTTCCATCGCATCCTGCTCATAACCTGCCACTAGTGAACCCCTGCTGCTCTGGCTCCACACTTCTCATGCTGGTCCTTCCTCAGTGCTTCTGGGAACACCTCTTGCCTGTCACTGTCTGTTGGAATCCTGGACATTCTTCAAAGCCTCTCTCGGATGCCTCTTCTTTTTTCCTTTTTGTTTATTTTTTTTGGGATGGAATCTCGTTCTGCGGCTCAGGCTGGAGTGCAGTGGCGCAACATCAGCTCACTGCAACCTCCATCTCCCAGGTTTAAGTGATTCTCCTGCCTCAGCCTCCCCGAGCAGCTGGGACTACAGGCATGTGCCAACACACCTGGCTAATTTTTTTTTTTTTTTTTTTTTTTTGAGACGGAGTCCTGTTCTGTCGCCCAGGCTGGAGTGTAGTGGTGCAATCTCGGCTCACTGCAACCTCTGCTTCCCGGGTTCAAGTGATTCTCCTGTCTCAGCCTCCCAAGTAGCTGGGATTATAGGCGCACACCACCACACCTGGCTGATTTTTTATTTTTAGTAGAGATGGGGTTTCACCATGTTGGCCAGGCTGCTCTTGAACTCCTGACCTCAGGTGATCCGCCTGCCTTGGCCCTCCAAAGTGCTGGGATTACAGGTGTGAGCCACTGTGCCCAGCCAGATGCCTTTTCCAAGAAGCCTCTCTCAACTCCCCAACAGTGCATATGATCTCTTATAGATCCTCCACACCCCTCTTCATGAGCCCTGTAGGGTCTAGTCCAGTGTCCAGCATATAGTAGCTGTTCAATAAATATTCCTTGCATTTTTGTTGAGTTTGTCTCGTGTATGAAGAGACAGTTTGACCTACAGGTTAAGACTGCGATCAGTTAGCCAGGCATGGTGGTGCGTGCCTATAGTCTCAGTTACTCAGGAGGCTGAGATGGGAGGATGGCTTGAGCCTGAGAGGCAGAGGTGGCAGTGAGCCAAGATCAAACCACTGCACTCCAGCCTGGGCCACAGAGCAACACCCTGTCTCTCTCTCAAAAAGAAAAAAAAAAAAAAAAAGAAAGAAAGAAAAGAAAAAAAAAGATAAGAAAATTACAGTCAAATTTCCCAGGGACATTCTTGGGGTATAGCCTTGGGTAAGTTGTTAATATCAATGGCCCTCAGTTTTCTCATCTGCAAATGGGAATGATAATTGCATCCATGGGATATAATTATATCCACATCAAGGTTTTGTGAAGATTAAATTAAATGTGTTGATGGTTTCTGTTCAGGGCTTTAATGTGGTGCCTGGCATAGAGCAAGTTCTCATAAGTGTGTGATGTTATGATTCCTATTTTATCCCTTGAGTAGAATGTGAGCCAGACAAAGGTAAGGTCATTGCGGGGTGGAGGAGGGCTTGAAATTGGTCAGTCAGGGCTTATTGACTGAGGGGGTCCTGACAAAATGGATTGGGCGACAGGTAAGGCTGGGGCAGGGCCAGGAGGAGGAGGCCATCAGGTCAGGGCTTGGAGGCCCAGGCCCCGCTGGGAGCTAAGAGTCCTGGATTCCTGCCTACAGTTTGAGCTCGGGTGAAGCACTCCTTTTGATGGCTCTGGTTTCCCAGCATAATGTAAATTGAAGAGATCGAACCAGATGAACAGCAAGGTCCCTGGCAGCCCAGATGTTTTATGAGTTCTGAGCTTCTAAGTTAACTTCAAAGAAAAGATCAAACAAGGAAGCATCTGTGCTTCCTCCAGGGCTCACAACAACAGGGCCTGGAGTGAAATGGGGTGCTGGACTCAATGAGTGGTGGCACCTCCTTCAAAACGCCTGCAGTCAGGGGCCGTCCTCCCTTACTGGGGCTGGGGCTAGGGGTAAACTGTGTGCAGTCCAGGGCCACTTCCAGAGAATGCCCCAGGGAGGAATGGCTAAGAGAATGCAGATCCTCAGAGGTGGGGGACATTGAGAGACTTCAAGACCCAAGACTTCTGGACCCAAGAGGACAGAGAGGGAAGTGAATATACAACATACCTTATGCTGGAGTGGGACTCATCATTTATTTGAAGCCTGCATTGTTTCAAAAAAGGATTTGAGAATGCTCACCAGCATGCACACAATTCTCCAACATTAAAAAGTAAAATCAGGCTGGGTGTGGTGGCTCACACCTCTAATCTCAGCAATTTGGGAGGCCCAGGTGAGCAGATCACCTGAAGTCAGGAGTTTGAGACCAGCCAAGCCCACATGGCGAAACCCCGTCTCTACAAAAAATACAAATACAAAAATTAGCCAGGCGTGGTGGCAGGTGCCTGTAATCCCAGCTACCTGGGAGGCTGAGGCAAGAGAATCACTTGTACCTGGGAGGCAGAGATTGCAGTAAGCCAAGATCATGCCACTGCACTCCAGCCTGGGCAACAGAATGAGACTACGTCTCAAAAAATAAAATAAAAATAAAAGTAAAATCAAAGCCAGGTGTGGCCGGGCACAGTGGCTCACGCCTGTAATCCCTGCACTTTGGGAGGCCGAAGCGGGTGGATCACAAGGTCAGGAGATCAAGACCATCCTAGCTAACATGGTGAAACCCCGTCTCTACTAAAAATACAAAAAATTAGCCGGGCGTGGTGGCAGGCGCCTGTAGTCCCAGCTACTCGGGAGGCTGAGGCAAGAGAATGGCTTGAACCTGGGAGGCGGAGCTTGTAGTGAGCCAAGATTGCGCCACTGCACTCCAGCCTGGGCGACAGAGCTAGACTCTGTCTCAAAAAAAAAAAAAGGCCAGGTGCATTGGCGAGGGCTTGTATTCCCAGCTGTTCAGGAGCCTGAGGCAGAAGGATCACTTGAGCACAAGAGTGTGAGGCTGCAGGGAGCAGTAATTGCACCAGTGCACTCGAGCCTGGGTGACAGAGCAAGATCTGTCTCAAAACAAATAAATAAAAATAAATAAATTATTTTGAAAAAGTAAATACTGTCTAATGTTAGCACTATGTAAAAAAGAGGTTTAAAATATAAGCTCGGCTGGGCGTGGTGGCTCACACCTGTAATCCCAGCACTTTGGGAGGCTGAGGCGGGTGGGTCACGAGGTCAGGAGATCAAGACCATCCTGGCCAACACAGTGAAACCCTGTCTCTACTAAAAACACAAAAATTAGCCGGGCGTGGTGGCGGGCACCTGTAGTCCCAGCTACTCGGAAGGCTGAGGCAGGAGAATTGCTTGAACCCAGGAGGTGGAGGTTGCAGTGAGCCGAGATCGCGCCACTGCACTCCAGCCTGGGTGACAGAGAAAGACTCTGTCTCAAAAAAAAAAAAAAAAAAAAGCTCACTGGTGCAGTGGCTCACGCCTGTAATCCCAACACTTTGGGAGATCAAAGCAAGTGGATTAGTTGAGTCCAGGAGTTCCTTTGAGACCAACCTGGGCAACATGGCGAAACCCTGTCTCTACTAAAAATATAAAAACTTAGCTGGGTGTAGTGGCACACACCTGTAGTACCAGCTACTAGGGAAGCTGAGGAGGGAGGATCGATTGAGCCCAAAAGGTCGAGGCTGCAGTGAGCAATGATTCTGCCACTGCACTCCAGCCCTGGGCAACAGAGTGAGACCCTGTCTCAAGGAGATTTAAAAAAAAAAGCTCATTGGCTGGGTCCCAGTACAATGACTCATACCTGTTATGCCAGTGCTTTAGGAGGCTGAAGTGGGAGGATCCTCTAAGACCACCTGGCAACATCTCCTAGACCCTGTCTCTACAAAAAATTAAAAACAAGCCTGGGCACATTGGCTCACGCCTGTAATCCCAGCACTTTGGGAGGCTGAGGCGGGCAGATCACGAGGTCAGGAGATCGAGACCATCCTGGCTAACACAGTAAAACCCCATCTCTATTAAAAATACAAAAAATTAGCCGGGTGTGGTGGCGGGTGCCTGTAGTCCCAGCTACTCTGGAGGCTGAGGCAGGAGAATGGTGTGAACCCGGGAGGCAGAGCTTTCAGTGAGCCAAGATTGTGCCACTGCACTCCAGCCTGGGCAACAGAGCAAGACTCCATCTCAAAAAAAAAAAAAAAAGAAAGAAAGAAAAGAAATGGCTGGGCGTGATCTTATCCCCATGGCTGAGTATAATCTATAGTTCTTATTCAAATCTTGCTACTTGTCCCAGTAATGTCCTTCGTAACAGGTTTTATTTTGGTTCAGGATCCAATCCAGGATTATGCATTGCATTTAGTTTTCATGCCTTTTTAGCCTCCTTTGAATCTGAGACATTTCCTCAAGTTCCCATAGTCTTTTTTTGAGACAGCGTTTCACTTTGTCACTCAGGCTGGAGTGCAGTGGCATGATCACAGCTCACTGCTGCCTGTACCTGCCAGGCTCAAGCGATGCTCCCACCTCAGCCTCACGACTAGTTGGGACCACAGGTGCACATCACCATGCCCGGCTAATTTTTGTATTTTTTGTAGAGATGAGGTTTTTCTATGTGTCCCAGGCTGTCCTCGAGCTCTGGGGTTCAAGCGATACACCCACCTAGGCCTCCTAAAGTGATGAAATTACAGGTTTGAGCCACCACGCTGGGCTGGTGTCATAGTCTTTTATGACATTGCCATTTTTGAGCAATACAGACAAGTGGAATCATCTCTCCGTTTAGGTTTATCTGAGGTTTCCTCATGACTGCATTACTGCTGAACTGATGTGTTTTTTAACATATCAGAAAGCTTATGATGTTGATTTGTCCCCTTTAATGATAATGTCAACTTGTTTCATCCTGCTGAACCCACAGCTGGAATCACCCCAAAAGCCTTAGCAGGGGAGTTTCCATAAGGGAGTGCCCCAGACCTTTTCCAGATGGGGCCAGTTGGGATTCCAAAGAAAGTAGCACTTAGCACTAAATAAACACCAGGGTGATCAGTCCAAAGCATTTATTTATTTATTTAGACAGGGTCTCGCTTGCTCTGTTGCCCAGACTGGAGTGCAGTGACACAATCATAGCTCGCTGCAGCCTCAATCTCTTGGGCTCAAGCGATCCTCCCACCTCAGTCTCCCAAGTAGCTGGGACTACAGGCAGACACCTCCACACCCAGCTAATTTTTTTTTTTTTTTTTTTTTTTTAGTAGAGAGAGGTCTTGCTATGTTGTCCAGGCTGGTCTCGAACTACTGAGCTCATGCCATCCTCCTTCCTCAGCCTCCCAAAGTGCGAGGATCACAGATGTGAGCTGCCATGGTCAGCCAGTCCAAAGCATTTATTAGGGGAATCTTACGTACAGAGTGCTACAGCAATCTTCACGACAGACAGTAACAAAAGGGGTGATCCTCCTAGGTATATCCAAGCAAAGTGGTCAGGGGATAGAATTTATGTGAGCCTTTATGGCATTTGGCTCAGGGCTGGGGCTTGTTTCTGTTTTGGCAACAACCTAGATAATTTTATCAGTGCCAGGAAATGTTCATGACCCCAGTGTGGGTTCAAGCCTTCAGGGTAAAACATGTTGGGTCACAGAGGGGTCAAAAGGACTCTGTGATCTTTGGGTCAAGACACAGAAATAGGGGACAGATACTGGGGGGCCCTACAGCTTTGATAACTTAGTTAAGGTGATATACACCAGTTTTCCCTGTTATACGACTAGCTTACTCTTTTTCGATTTGTAATTAATAAATATCTTATTGGAACATATTTTGAAACTAAACTAAATAAATATCCTGTTTTTATTCAAATTTGTACGCATTAGTTTTATTATCCATGAGTGACCTGAATCAATTTAGTATCACCTGAATCAATTATTACTATGATGGCTGGGATGGCAATGGCAATTTTCTTTTCTTTCCTTTCTTTTTTTTTTTTTTTTTTGAGAAGTTTCGCTTTTGTTGCCCAGGCTGGAGTGCAATGGCGCGATCTCAGCAGCTCACTGCAACCTCTGCCTCCCGGGTTCAAGCAATTCTCCTGCCTCAGCCTCCCGAGTAGCTGGGATTACAGGCGCCCGCCACCACGCCCGCCTAATTTTTGTATATTTAGTAGAGACGGGGTTTCACCATGTTGACCAGGCTGGTCTTGAACTTCTGACCTCAGGTGAACTGCCCACCTCGGCCTCCCAAAGCGCTGGGATCACAGGCGTGAGCCATGGCGCCCAGTCTTTTTTTCTTTTCTTTTCCTTTTTTTTTCCGAGACGGAGTTTCACTCTTGTTGCCCAGGCTGGAGTGCAGTGGCTGCGATCTCAGCTCACCACAATCTCCGCCTCCTGGGTTCAAGCAATTCTCCTGCCTCAGCCTCCCAAGTAGCTGGGATTACAGGCATGTGCCACCATGCCTGGCTAATTTTGTACTGTTAATAGAGACGGGGTTTCTCCATGTTGGTCAGGCTGGTCTCCAACTCCCGACCTCAGGTGATCGATCTGCCCGCCTCGGCCTCCCAAAGTGCTGGGATTACAGGAGTGAGCCACTGCACTAGGAATGGCAATTTTCTAATTTTATTATTCCTTCTACTGTAAGGATTAGTTTTTCCTTCATATTTATTTATTTAATGATTATTAGTATGGACTTATGGATTCTTATTTTTTTAATGAGTTATAATGAATTACTGTCATTATTTGTTTTGATGCTTAAATTGTCCCTGATTTGGCCAGTGGAAGTCCCTTGAAGCTGGCTTCTTTGTACTTTTGACTTTTTTTTTTTGAGATGGAGTCTCGCTCTGTTGCCCAGGCTGGAGTGCAGTGGCGCCATCCCGGCTCACTGCAAGCTCCGCCTCCCAGGTTCACGCCATTCTCCTGCCTCAGCCTCCCGAGTAGCTGGGACTACAGGCGCCCGCCACCACGCCCGGCTAATTTTTTGTATTTTTAGTAGAGACGGGGTTTCACCGTGTTAGGCAGGATGGTCTGGATCTCCTGACCTCGTGATCCGCCCGCCTCGGCCTCCCAAAGTGCTGGGATTACAAGCGTGAGCTACCGCGCCCGGCTGTACTTTTGACATTTTTCAGCAGTCCTTTATTTTTTGGAATAAGTTGTTCTAGGCTCCTCATGTACCTTCACTGCCCCAGACCCGGAATCAGCCATTTTCCCAAGGACCCTCGTTCCTTTTAGTTGGGAATGGAATTAAGAACTAAAGACCTAAAGCGGCCGGGCACGCTTTAGGGGACTCCGTCCCCAAAAACAAACAAACAGACAAACAAAAAGAACTAAAGACCTGGATTTTGGTCATTCTTATTTCTACTAGCTGTCATTGTTCGGTGATTCAATTTCCATCTCAAAGACTTTACATTCGACAATTTAACACTTGTATATGTGACCAAAGATGCATATTCAAGAACATTTATTTTCTCATCACCCTTACTACTTCCAAATAAAACGAAGTCATCTCTTCTATTTCCTGTATTACAGTCATGTATTGCTTAATGATGGGGATACATTCTGAGAAGTGCATCATTAGGCCATTTTGCCATTGTCTGAACATTCTAGAGTGTACTTACACAAACCTAGATGGTAAAGCCAACTACACACCTAGGCCATATGGTAGAGCCTATTTATTGCTCCTAGGCTACAAACTGTACAGCTTGAGGCTGTACTGAATACTGAAGACAATTGAACACAATGGTGTTTGTGTATCTAAACATAGAAAAGTTACAGTAAAAATACAGCATTATAATCTTAAGGGACCACCATCATATATGCGCTCCATCGTCAACTGAACCATCATTATGGGGTGCATGACTGTACTTCAAAGCCTAACTGCCCCCCATTTCCATGATGACCCCTCTATAGTCTCTTTTCCATACAGCAGCCAGAATAATAATAATTTTTAAATCTGATAACATTACTCCTATGCTCATAACCCTCCACCCACTAATAATAAAATCCGGCCGGGCACTGTGGCTTGCTCCTGTAATCCCAGCACTTTGGGAGGCTGAGGCGGGTGGATCACAAGGTCAGGAGTTCGAGACCAGCCTGACCAACATGGTGAAACCCCATCTCTACTAAAAATACAAAAAATTAGCCGGGCATAATGGTGCGTGCCTGTAATCCCAGCTACAGCTACTCAGGAGGCTGAGGCAGGAGAATCACTTGAATCAAAGAGGTGGAGATTGCAGTGAGCAGAGATCACGCCACTGCACTCCAGCCCAGCCTGGGCGACAGAGTAAGACTCTGTCTCAAAAAAAAAAAAAAAAAAAAATCCAAAATTTTCAATACGGCTTCATTGCACCACAGGTTCTGCTCAATCTCTTATCACATGTGCTTGCTCACAGGACAAGGACACTCATCCACAGGGTGGTCATACCTGCTTTTCTCCCTCAGGTACTCAAATGACTTGCAAAGGTCTTTATTATGGCTATACTCAAGTCACCTCTTGGGAGAAGCCTCCTCAATCCCATTTAAAACATCACCCATCAATTATCCCTATTTGACGCTATATCACCTATTCACCTATTTGCTTGTCAGTCTCTCCTCCTCTGTTACACCTCTAATGTAAGGTCCATGAGGGCAGAGATTTGTTTGGTTTTCTGCTGTAGCCCCAGTACCCGGAATTCTGACTGGCATATTTGGGCTCTCAATGCCTGTTGAGTGAATGAAGATAACTTTCACTCCTTAGGGCTTTTGCATTCACCATACTCTCTGCCTGGCTTCCCCCTCACCCTTCTCTGCATGGTTAACTTTGCATTCTTTAGATCTCAGTTTAAATGTCACCTGCTCAGATAAGCCATCCCTGATTATCTTATTCTAAAGTAAGTTCTGACGTTTATTTTTTAAATCAAAAATAAAAATAGACCGGATGTGATGGCTCACACCTGTAATCTCACCACTTTGGGAGGTCGAGGCGGATGGATTGCCTGAGGTCAGCAGTTTGAGACCAGCTTGGCCAACATGGTGAAACGCTGTCTCTACTAAAAATACAAAAATTAGCTGGGCATGGTGGCACACACCCATAATCTCAGCTACTTGGGAGGCTGCGGCAGGAGAATCGCTTGAACCCGGGAGGTGGAGCTTGCAGTGAACTGAGATTGCCCCACTGCACTCAAGCCTGGGTGACGGAGTGAGACTCCGTCTCAAAAAAATAAAATAAAATAAAAAATAAAAATAAAAATAAAGGTGGGGTGGGGTGGCTCACGCCTGTAATCCCAACACTTTAGGAGGCCGAGGTGGGTGGATCACGAGGTCAGGAGATCGAGACCATCCTGGCTAACATGGTGAAACCCCATCTCTACTAAAAATACAAAAACAAATTAGCCAGGCGTGGTGGCTGGCACCTGTAGTCCCAGCTACTCAGGAGGCTGAGGCTGGAGAATGGCGTGAACCCGGAAGGCGGAGCTTGCAGTGAGCCTGAGCCGAGATCACTCCACTGCACTCCAGCCTGGGTGACAGAGCGAGACTCCAGAAAAAAAAAAATAAATAAAAAATAAAAAATAAAAATAAAATGTGACAGGCAAAACAGTGCAACTCTTTTTATATAATTAATACTATGTGCGGCCAGGAGTGGTGGCTCAGTCTGTAATCCCAGCACTTTGGGAGGCTGAGGCGGGTGGATCACTTGAGGTCAGCAGTTCAAGACCAGCTTGACCAACATGGTGAAACACTGTCTCCACTAAAAATACAAAAAAATTAGCCGGTCATGGTGGCATGTGCCTCTAATCCCAGCTATTTGGGAGGAGAATTGCTTGGACCCAGGAGGCAGAGGTTGCAGTGAGCTGAGATGGCGCCATTGCACTCCAGCAGCCTGGGTGACAAAAGCGAAACTCCATCTAAAATACACACACACACACACACACACACACACACACATATATATAGTGCATAGAAAAATAGTAGATTGGACCTCAATGATCATTAAGGGGTGAGGGAAATCAGAATTTAACTTCCTATAGCACATATTTCTGTATTGCAAACTATGTTTAAAACAAACACTGGCCAGGTGCGGTGGCTCACGCCTGTAATCCCAGCACTCTAGGAGGCCGAGGCAGGGAGATCACGAGGTCAGGAGTTCAAGACCAGCCTGACCAATATGGTGAAACCCCATATCTACTAAAAAAAAAAAAAAAAATACAGGCTGGGCGTGGTGGCTCATGCCTGTAATCTCAGCACTTTGGGAGGCTGAGGTGGGTGGATCACGAGGTCAGGAGTTCAAGACCAGCCTGGCCAAGATGGTGAAACCCTGTCCATACTAAAAGTACAAAAAAATTTGCCAGGCATGGTGGCGTGCGCCTGTAATCCCAGCTACTTGGGAGGCTGAGGCAGAGAATCCCAGGAGGCAGAGGTTGCAGTGAGTCAAGATCACGCCACTGCACTCCAGCCTGGAAGACAGAGCAAGACTCCATCTCAAAAAAAGAAAAAAAAAATTAGCCGGGCGTGGTGGCGCACGCCTGTAGTCCCACCTACTCGGGAGGCTGAGGCAGGAGAATCGCTGGAACCCAGGAGGCAGAAGTTGCAGTGAGCCAAGATTGTGCCACTGCACTCCAGCCTGGCTGACAGAGTGAGACTCCATCTCAAAACGAACAAACAAATAAACAAACAAACACTAACATTTTAGCACGTAATACATGCCAGGCACTGTGGTAAATGCTTTCTGTGCACTGTAGAAACACAGATGTCATGGCATCTTCTCAATAACCTTATGAGACAGGTTTTTGTATCATCATCCCCATTTGAGATGGGGAAACTGTTTCATGGACATTAATTCGCCCAAGGTCACACAGCAGACCCATCACACTATGCCACCTCACCTTCTTGTGTTTTATAATTTTTTAAAAAGGAAAAATAAGGTGAAACTAGGGATAACAGAGTTCAGGATGCAGGTTTTATATAAAAGACACTAAGCAGGACGGGCACGGTGGCCACGCCTGTAATCCCAGCACTTAAAGAGGCCAAGGCGGGCAGATCACTTGAGGCCAGGAGTTTGACACCAGCCTGGCCATCATGGGAAAACCCCGTCTCTACTAAAAATACAAAAATTAGCTGGGCGTGGTGGCACACACCTATAATCCCAGCTACTTGGAAGGCTGAGGCAGGAGAATCGCTTGAACCAGGAGGTGGAGGTTGCAGTTGCAGTGCACTGCAGTTGCAGTGAGCTGAGATCATGCCACTACACTGCAGCCTGGACGACAGAGTGAGACTCTGTTTCAAAAAAAAAAAAAAAAAAAAAAAAAAAAAAAAGACACAAAGCAAATTTGGCTCTGAGCTCCTTGGAAACCAGGACCAAAAGAAAAATATGATCAGTAATGAGATTCTTAGCGCTTAAAAGATAAAAGCAAACCACTGATCAGGAGAAACACCTTTTCCAAGGGCTGAGATTTGAGACAACTTCTCCAAGAAGCTCATAAATACAGCAGTGCCTAATCAGCTGGCCTACAGCTTCAATAACTCACCTGTGTATACCCAGGTAACTATTGGTCAGTTACAAATGGAAGTTCAGTAAAAGAAATTTCTACAGCTGGGCCTCAAATCTGGCTAAATCCTAGTTAAAACTGGCTATGTGGCCTAACATTCCAGAAAACTCCTAGAATATTGCAAACCTCAGCCTATTAAGAATTAACGATTATTAGCAAGAATTGGGAGACAAGAAGAGACATTCATCTTTTTTTTTTTTTGAGACGGAGTCTCGCTCTGTCGCCCAGGCTGGAGTGCAGTGGGGCCATCTTGGCTCAGTGCAAACTCCGCCTCCCAGGTTCACGCCATTCTCCTGCCTCAGCCTCCTGAGTAGCTGGGACTACAGGCGCCCACCACCTCGCCCGGCCAATTCTTTGTATTTTTAGTAGAGACGGGGTTTCACCGTGTTAGCCTGGATGGTCTCGATCTCCTGACCTCGTGATCCGCCCACCTTGGCCTCCCAAAGTGCTGGGATTACAGGTGTGAGCCACCGCGCCCGGCCGAGACATTCACCTTAACTTCCAATTAGGCTGGGTTACTTTTACGCCTCTTTTACTGATGAAGAAACTGAGAGTCAGAGAGCCTTAAGTTACACAGGTAGAAAATGTCAGAGCCAGCCCTAAACCCAGGTCTCAGACATCCCTTTCCTAGTCATGCCTACCACACGTCAAAAATAGAGCTTATGCCCTCAGCATCTCGGCGGGTGGTGGGCCAAAGAGGAGAGTTAGAAGGTGCTGGCCTGCACACTTGGAGGGAGATGGTGAAGAGGGCATATGGACCCAGCGATCAGGCACATGCTTTCTCCAGAGGGCCAGTTCAACTTCACGCCCCTCCACCCTACCTTCTTGTACCCCAGGGTGGGCGGTAAGACTCCCATTAAACAGATAAACAGATGGAGAAACACCACCCCAAAACATAACAATGATCTTGCAGTGTATACTTGACTTAGCTCATTTATTTACTGTTTTTTTTTTTTTTTTTTTTTGAGACAGGCTTTCAGTCACCCAGGCTGGAGTGCAGTGGCGCGTTCTCGGCTCCTTGCAGCTCCGACCTCTCGGGCTCAGGGGATCCTCCCATCTCCGCCTCCCAAGTAGGTAGGACTACAGGCGCGTGCCGGCACACTCGGCTAATTTTTGTATTTTTTTGGTAGAGACAGGATTTCGCCATGTTGCCTAGGCTAGTCTCCAACTCCTGGGCTCAAGCGATCCGCCCGCCTCGGCCTCCCGCAGTGCTGGGATTCCAGGCGTGAGCTACCGCGCCCGGCCTATTTACTTTTCTTACTAAGCTGGGGATCACCGTCGCCCCTCGAATTGGCAGGAAGGCGGGGGTAGGGGAGCGGTGGGAAAGGGGGGTGGGCGACGACTCTGATAGAGGGAAAAGTGGAAGGGAAAGTTGGGGCTTACTGCAGGGCAAGCTCCTTAGGAGAAGGTGGGGAGGAGGAAGGAAGGAGGTCCAGGCCCTTCTTCCATCCCACGTCCTCCACTGCCCAAGGTGCAAGAAGGAAAGAGGTACAGAATACACAGAGGTGCCCTTGATTCCGTCTTGCACTTGCCCTTCCCCCACCGTCCAGCAATAAGGCGAGAGAAACAAGTGCAGGAAGCGGGCGGGCAGTCATGGGAAAAGCCAAAAAGACAGGTGAGCGGCGCGCTCGCCCTCCCGCGCGCAGGTGAGGGCTCACTTCTGCCTGGCGGCGGCGGCAGACGCACGAAAGAGCCAAGCGAGTGCACGCGGGCCGGCCCCTAGGCCTTGCGGCGGCTTCAGCTCAGGCCCTTGCTCTTCCTGGGGCGGCCGCGCTCCGCGGCTTCCCGGGCTGGGCTGCTGTCGTCGCTGTCGCCGCTCTCTGGCCGGCGCCGCACGCGCCACTCCACGCGGTGGTCGGGCTCGCGCACGCGCGGCGTCGCCTGCAGCAGGAACTGGCCGCGGCGCTGGGTGACGCGCACGTCGGCGCGTGGGTAGGTGCCGTACGCGCGCCGCAGCTCCCGACGCACGAAGTCCGGCAGCTGCAGAGGCGGGCCCCGCGCGCGCTCCACGCGGCCCCAGCGCAGCTCGGTTTGCAGGCTCCCGCCCTCGGGCCACGGCGCCCAGCTCTCGGCCGCTGCCGCGGGCGCCTGCAGCGACAGTCCCGGGATGCCGGCGGCGGCGCAGGGCCGGCGCAGGGCCGCGGCGTAGGCCGGAGGGCAGGCCCACCAGGGCGGCGCGGCCTCGGGTGGCGCGGCGGGGCCGTAGAAGCAGTGGTATTCCTGTGGGGCCGCCCACTCGCCCGCGTGCAGGCTCCCGGGCCGGCTGCGGAAGCTGTGGGCCTGGACTGGGGGCAGCAGCAGAGGGGCGGCCAGGTAGGTGCAGGTGAGCGGCGGCGGCGGCGGCGGCGGCCACACGCCCTGTGTGGGCGGCGGCCAGCTGTAAGCATACATGGTCGGCCCCCTAGGCGGCTGCTGTTCTTACTGGGGGCTCCTCCGGATCCAGACCTGCGGCGGAGGAAGGGGTATGCGGACAGACTTTCTACTTAACCGCCTCCTGTCCCTGTGGCCCGGTTCCCCAGGACGCCGGTTCATGGCTTTGGGGAAATTCAATCCCAAATCGGACATTCAGCTCCCCACCTTGCCCCTTGTCCCAAGGTCGGGCAGAGCCTCAGGCTCCCGGCAGACAGTAAGGAGCCTTTTCAAGCCCTCGGCCCGGATGCTCTTCCCAGTGACTCCCCACTCACTTGTCTCCCTCAGTCTTGGGGAGCCGGCGGGATCCAGAGTGGGGCTCCGCTCCGCACTTTGTAGCTGCGTTGCTCCGCTCCATGCCCTGCCTCAGCCACTCCTGGTTACCAGGCAAAAGGAAACACCTTTAGCTGGCCAGTAGCCACCAGCGTCTGTCTACACCTGGGTGAGCCGTACTGGTCGTAGTGGCCCCAACCTAGAGACAGAGGCCTGAGGTCAAGGATGCCCTCTCTACAGTATCACTGATGGCTTTCTAATCCAGTTAGCTCCCAGTCACTACACCCCAGCCTCCCAGCGCCTGCAGGTGGATTGGGTTATCCTCGCATTTGAGTGAAACTCCTGCACACCAGACACTGAATCGAGTTGACTGGGAGCATCTAACTGCAAGTTATGTCGATCCGAGGAAGGGGGTACTGATATTATCCCTGCTTTCCATAGCAAAAAGCTGCTTGCCTCAGAGTTGGTGTCCAGTGTATTCAGTGACTGGAGCTTATGTAGGTTAAATAACTCATCCCAACTCACACAGCTGGCTATAGTAAGGGCAAAATTCAACCCCGAGTCTGTCTCAAGACTCAGGCTCACAATGTTGGTCTTATTGCCCACCTATGCTGGGGCTTCTCGCAGACTGTCTCGAAGTCCTCCCACTCTGGAATGTTACATGAGCACTTTAATTTTTTTTTTTTTTTTTTTTTTTTTTTTGAGATGGGGTCTTGCTCTATTGCCTAGGCTGGAGTGCAGTGGCATGATCTCGGCACACCGCAGCCACCGTCTACCAGGTTCAAGCGATTCTCCCACCTCAGCCTCTTGAGTAGCTGGGATTACAGGTGCACCACCACCTCCTGCTAATTTTTGTATTTTTAGTAGAGACAGGGTTTTCACTATGTTGGCCAGGCTAGTCCCGAACTCCTGACCTCAGGTGATCCACCCTCCTTGGCCTCCCAAAGTGCTGATTTTACAGGCATGAGCCATCGCGCCCGGCCGCTTTAAATTCTTTTCTTTCTTTCTCTCTTTTTTTTTTTTTTTTTTTGAGACAGAATCTTGCTCTGTCGCCCAGGCTGGAGTGTAGTGGCATGATCTTGGCTTACTACAACCTCCGCCTCCCAGGTTCAAGCGATTCTTCTGCCTCAGCCTCCCAAGTAGCTGGGACTACAGGCGTGCCCCACCACACCTGGCTAATTTTTGTATTTTTTTAGTAGAAATGGAGTTTCACCATATTGGCCAGACTGGTCTTGAACTCCCAACCCCGTGATCCACCCACCTTGGCCTCCCAAAGTTTTGGGATTACAGGCATGAGCTACTGCGCCTGGCCTACTTTAAATTCTTAATAGCTATGTGAAGTGCATAGTGATGTCATTCTCTTTTAGTAGATAAGGAACCAGAGGCTCAGAGAAGTTAGGCCACTGTCCTAGGTTCACACAGCCTGTAAGTACCACAGTGGAATTTGAACCCAGTCCAACTGATGTCAAAGCCCAGAAGCCATTTGAATGAAGCCAGGAAGATTGCTTCATCCAGATGGGGTGAGCCCTGTCTGAGTTCCAGTCCCTTCTGGTGTGGGTCACAACCCCTGCACCTCTTTCTTCTCCAGTGGAGAGAGAGGTAGTTATGGATGATTAAAACTGAAACCCTCTCCCAGCTGCAGGGCTGCCATGTTGCCACACTTTCCTTCTCCATCTCCTGTTGACTGAAGCAGTATCACCAGCAGCCCTGACAGAAAGGTTCTTCTGGGTTCTCAGTATCCCTCAAAACTTAGCTACCCTCTGGTGGTGGCCACCATTTGGTGACTCACCCTGGTGATTTCACGCTATTCGTGACTGAGCCACTGCTCCAAGTCTTAATTCGGGCCAGTCCTTTTGAAGGCAAGTGCTAGAGCTGGGCTGTGGATGGAAAAAAGGGGCCTGGTTAGGGTTTCATTTGGACTCGAACACTGTCATAGAAACCCAAATTCAGGCTGGTGAACCTGATGCACAACTAAGGCCAAACAGTGGGAGATAGAGAAAGGTTTATTTGATTTGGCCAAAGTGAGAAGGCGGGAGAGCAAATCTCTCAAATCCCTATTAACAGAAAAAAAGCAGCAGGGTGGCTTACACCTGTAATCCTAGCACTTTTGGAGGCTGAGGCAGGCGGATTGCTTGAGCTCAGGAGTGTGAGATCAGCCTGGGCAACATGGTGAAACACCGGCTCTACAAAAAAAAAAAATTAACCAGGCATTGTGGCATGTGCCTGTAGTTCCAGTTACTTGGGGCGCTGAGGCAGAAGGATCACTTGAGCCCAGGAGGTCAAGCCTGCAGTGAGCTGTGTTCACACCGCTGCACTACAGCCTGGGTGACAGACTGAGAGCCTGTCTCAAAAAGCAGCAGGGAGTTCTTATGTGACTAAGGAGTGACGGAGGGGGCATTTCAGGGAACCCAGGGTAAAAGTCTGTGTTTCTTCAGTCTCAGATAACCCCTTGAGCCACCAGACTTATGGGCATCAGCAGCTGGTCACAACGTCCTTCAAGGCATTCATTCCTGCAATTTTTTTTTTTTTTTTTCTGAGACGGAGTTTTGCTCTTTTTGCCCAGCCTGGAGTGCAATGGCGGGGATCTCGGCTCACTGCAACCTCCGCCTCCCGGGTTCAAGCTATTCTCCTACCTCCTACCTCAGCCTCCCAAGTAGCTGGGATTACAGGCATGCGCCACCACAGCCACCTAATTTTTTGTATTTTTAGTAGAGACGGAATTTCACCATATTGGTCAGCTGGTCTTGAACTCCAGACCTCGGGTGATTCACCCACCTCGGCCTCCCAAAGTGCTGGGATTACAGGCGTGAGCCACTATGCCCGGCCTGCAATTTTTTTTCATGACCGCAAAGTTACCTCTTCCTGCTTGACCAAGAAACAGCACATCAGCAGTTTATATTGTGGGAACAAGGAATATTGGGCAAAAAGTGAGTGGTTAGCATGTGCAAGCAAGCATTGGCCTGATCAGAATTTTTTTGTCTTTTTTTGTCTTTTTGACAAGGTCTCATTCTGTCACCCAGGCTGGAGTGTGAAGGGGTGGGTTGCCTCTCCACACCTGTGGGTTTTTCTCATTAGGTGGAACGAGAGACTTGGAAAAGAAAGAGACACAGAGACAAAGTATAGAGAAAGAAAAAAGGGGGCCCAGGGGACCGGCGTTCAGCACACGGAGGATCCCCCCAGCCTCTGAGTTCCATTAGTATTTATTGATCATTCTTGGGTGTTTCTCGGAGAGGGGGATGTGGCAGGGTCATAGGATAATAGTGGAGAGAAAGTCAGCAGGTAAACATGTGAACAAAGGTCTCTGCATCATAGACAAGGTAAAGAATTAAGTGCTGTGCTTTAGATATGTATACACATAAACATCTCGATGCCTTGAAGAGCAGTATTGCTGCCTGCATGTCCCACCTGCAGCCCTAAGGCGGTTTTCCCCTATCTCAGTAGATGGAATATACAATCGGGTTTTACACGGAGACATTCCATTGCCCGGGGACAAGCAGGAGACAGATGCCTTCCTCTAGTCTCAACTGCAATGAGGTGTTCTTTCCTCTTTTACTAATCCTCTTCAGCACAGACCCTTTACGGATATCGGGCTGGGGGGACGGTCAGGTCTTTCCCTTCCCACGAGGCCAAATCTCAGGCTATCACATGGGGAGAAACCTTGGACAATACCTGGCTTTCCTAGGCAGAGGTCCTTGGCGGCCTTCTGCAGTGTTTTGTGTCCCTGGGTACTTGAGATTAGGAAGTGGTGATGACTCTTAACAAGCATGCTGCCTTCAAGCATTTGTTTAACAAAGCACAGCCCTTCAGCCATTTAACCCTGAGTTGACACAGCACATGTTTCAGGGAGCACAGGGTTGGGGTAGGGTTACAGATTAACAGCATTTTAAGGCAGGAGAATTTTTCTTAGTACAGAACAAAATGGAGTCTCCTATGTCTACTTGTTTCTACACAGACACAGTAACAATCTGATCTCTCTTTTCCCCACAGGAGTGCAGTGGCATGACCAGGGCTCACTGCAACCTTGATCTGGCCTCAAGTGATCCTCCTACCTCCTACCTACTTCTTAAGTAGCTGGGACCACAGGTGTGCACCACCACACCCGACTAATTTTTGTAGAGATGAGATCCCACTATGTTACCCAGGCTGGTCTTGAACTCCTGGGCTCAGGTGATCATCCTGCCTTGGCCGCCCAAAGTACTGGGATTATAGGCTTGAGCCACTGTGCCTGGCCTGTGATCAGAATTCTCATTTTTTTAGTCACTAAAAATGCTGAGGGGCACTCCATTCTCCATTATGCGATTAGTTCACATTGCATGCCTGTATCAAAACATCATATATACCCCACAAATATATACAAAAAACTTTAAAATTTTAAGTATTATTGCTCAGGAAAAAAAAAATAAAATGCTGGGGTGCTGAAATCTCAAGGGCCCCATTACAACACTCCTTAGGAACCTCGCTCTCTATCTGCTGTAAGGACTGGTCCCAGAATGAGAGAATTTAAAAGACATTCCCCCCCAAAAATGTTCATAATGTCACCCCAGAAACGTGCGAATATGTTATATTACATGACCAGGGAGAAGTAAGGTTGCAGATGGCAGTAAGGTTGCTAATGAGCTGACCTTAAGATAAGGAGATGATCCTGGATTATTTGGGTGGACCCAATGTAATCACAAGGGTCCTTAACTGTGGAGTAGTGAGGTGGCGGAGTCGGAGTCAGAGTGATGCAGTGAGTGAAAGACTTGACCAGCCATCACCGGCTTTGAATACGGAAGACAGTCATGAGCCAGGCAACGCAGGCAGGCTCTGGGAGCTGAAAAAAGCAAGAAAATGGATTCTCCCCTGGAGCCTCCAGAAGGAATGCGGTCCTGCCAACCCCTTGCCAGTGAGCCATTTCAGACTTCTGACTTCCAGGACTGTAAGAAAATAAACTCTTATTTTCAGCCACCAAGTTTGTGGTGATTTGTTACAACATCAGTAGGAAACTAATACACCTCCCTGCTCCTGTTTATAACTTTGTCCCTGTCCTAAAATCCCAGCTGAAGGGGGTGGGTCGCCCCTCCAAACCTGTGGGTGTTTCTCGTTAGGTGGAACGAGAGACTTGGAAAAGAAAAAGACACAAAGTATAGAGAAAGAAAAAAGGGGAACCAGGGGACCAGCGTTCAGCATATGGAGGATCCCCTGGCTTCTGAGTTCCCTTAGTATTTATTGATTATTTGTAGGTGTTTCTCAGAGAGGGGGATGTGTCATGGTCACAAGACAATAGTGGGGAGAGGGTCAGCAGACAAACACGTGAACAAAGGCCTTTGCATCATAGACAAGGTAAAGAATCAAGTGCTGTGCTTTAGATATGCATACACATAAACATCTCAACGCTTTGCTAAGCAGTATTGCTGCCCGCATGTCTCACCTCCAGCCCTAAGGCGGTTTTTCCCTGTCTCAGTAGATGGAACATACAATCAGGTTTTATACCGAGACATTCCATTGCCCAGGGACGGGCAGGAGACAGATGCCTTCCTCTTGTCTCAACTGCAAGAGGCATGCCTTCCTCTTATACTAATCCTCCTCAGCACAGACCCTTTACGGGTGTCGGGCTGGGGGACGGTCAGGTCTTTCCCTTCCCACGAGGCCATATTTCAGACTATCACATGGGGAGAAACCTTGGACAATACCTGGCTTTCCTAGGCAGAGGTCCCTGAGGCCTTCTGCAGTTTTTGTGTCCCTGGGTACTTGAGATTAGGGAGTGGTGATGACTCTTAAGGAGCATGCTGCCTTCAAGCATTTGTTTAACAAAGCACATCTTGCACAACCCTTAATCCATTTAACCCTGAGTTTGACACAGCACATGTTTCAGAGAGCACGGGGTTGGGGGTAAGGTCACAGATTAACAGCATCTAGAGGCAGAAGAATTTTTCTTAGTACAGAACAAAATGGAGTCTCTTATGTCTACTTCTTTCTACACAGACATAGTAACAATCTGATCTCTCTTGCTTTTCCCCACACCAGCACCTGGAGTATTCACGGCTATCCGTGGACTGACCACACCCCAGCCTGGAGTTCAGTAGTGGACCCATGGCACTGGCCAGGTTTTCCATCTCTTCTGGATGGAGAGTCGGGAGCAAGCAAGACTAAGCTCAAGTGCAGCCTGGGAAGGAAATTTTCAGGCAAAATGAGAAAAGTAATGGCCAAGCTGTGAGTTTCTCAGCATTTGTTCACCCTGATTCCAGTACCAGCCCCCAGTATTTTGAAGTCCCACACCTTATCTATTCTCAGGAAAGTAGTACTGGTGGAGTTGAATCTATTGTATCCTTAGGTTTAGGTGATTTAGGGCTAAGCCTTTCAGCACAGCCATACCTCTGGCCATAGTGATGGACTTGGGCTAGCCCTTGACATGATATGGGCCAATGCAAGGCAAGCATAGGACTTTATTTTCTTGTTGGGTGGAGGGAATTTTTTGCTTTTCCCAGGACAGAAATCAGAAAGAGTCCTGGACTTAACTTACACGGGCCAGTAAATTCCTTCTTTATTTAAGCTAGTTTAAATGGTCTATTGCTTCCACCAATGATACACCCCAGGATATTTCCTAACCCCTCCCGCTAGTACTTTGTTATGAAAAAAATTTTTTTTTGAGACGAGTCTCACTCTTTCACCCAGGCTGGAGAGCAGTGGTGTGGTCATGGCTTACTGCAGCCTCAACCTCCTGGGCTCAAGCAATCCTCCCACCTTAGCCTCCTAAGTAGTTGGAACTACAGGTATGCCTCACCACATTCCACAGATTTTTTTTATTTTTAATTTATTTTATTATTATTTTTTGAGACAGAGTCTCACTCTGTTGCCCAGGCTGGCCACCACACCCAGCTAATTTTTGTATTTTAGTAGAGATGGGGTTTCACTATGTTGGCCAGGATGGTCTTGAGCTCCTGACCTCATGATCCGACCACCTCAGCCTTCCAAAGTGCTGGGATTACAGGCGTGAGCCACCGCGCCTGGCCGTGAGGGACCAAAGGTCTTTTCTCCTGGGTCACATCTAGCTCTGGCCCCTGCCAGCCCTCCCCATTTCCATTTCCCCACTGGACACCCAGGGAGGGCTAAGTAAAGACTCAGGTTTGCTTTGAAATAAAAGCACATGCTGGCCACAGATAGAAAGGCGGGGAGACTTCTTTAGCAAATGTATGGAGATCCCAGTATGCCGGACTCCAGGCTGAATGCTGGGTTTTCTGTTCTCACAGCCAGGAAAGCACAGATAGAGGTAAGAGGTGAGGAGAGGGACAAAATGATCACCTGTCTTCTACTCATGAGGCTTTCTGGATCAGGAGGAGTTTCAGCAATTGTCTAAGTCTAGAAGAGAGATGGGTGTATGTGTGTGTGTGCCTGTATGTGTGGCTTGGGGTGACATGGGAAGTGTGAAGGGTGTCTGAAAGAGAGAGATTGGGAAGGAGGGAAATGAGACAGGTTAGTGGGAGATGGATTCTGGGGGCAAGGTTCATGGCGTCCCTGGGGGCTCCCCAGGAACTGGTTGAATAAGCTCTAGCCCCTGGACACTAGGCATCTACATTGGACCATTTGCTGTGGTTGTTAGCAGGAGGAGGACAATATTCCTGTTGCAGGGAGTTAGCTGACAACCATCAATGGAGGTCATAAGGATGAGCAGGTCACAAAGCTCCTACACCCTTGTTTCTCATTTGATGTCTGAAAAATCCGTGTAAAGCATAAAACAGGCTCACAAAAGGAGGGTCCCAGCCAGGTGCAGTGACTCACGCTTACCATTCCCGCACTTTGGGAGGCTGAAGTGGGAGGGTCCCTTGAGCCCAGGAGTTCAAGACCAGCCTGGGTAACATAGTGAGACTGCATCTCTACAAATAATTCTAGAAATTAGCCAGGCATGGTGGAGTGAGCTGGTGGTCCCAGCAACTTGGGAGGCTGAGGTGAGAGGATCATCTGAGCCAGGGAGGTGGAGGTTACAGTGAGCTGAGATCACGCCACTACTGCACTCTAGCCTGAGCAACAGAGCAAGACCCTGTTTCAAATAATAATAATAATAACGAAGGAGTCCCTTAGCAAAGAAGTGGTGGAGCTAGGGGTTGAGTTCCAGGTCCCCCATAAGGCAAAGGCCACAAACTCTTTGCCCTGTGTCCCAAGGTAGGGGAACCAGGCAGAGTTGGAATGTGTGCTGTTTGCTTGCCCAAAAACCTATCCAGGCTTACAGGCCAATTGGGAGAAAACATAAAACATCCTCCACAGCCTACATTGAGCAAAACAAAACTTGATTTTGAGGGATTGTGCAGGTGTGGGAAGAGGAAAGACTCCTGTTGTGGGAGTCAGGATAGCGGGTTCCACCCCGACTGGGCCCTTGCTGTTTGCATGTCATTGAATCTCTCTGAACCGCAGTTTCTTCACGTATAAAATGCGGATAAAAGCGCCTAACGCCTAGGAATGATGTGAGGACTCAACAAGAGAATGCACGTGTTGTTCTGAATGTAGTACAGGGCATATAGCAAGCACCCAGTACTCCTTATGTTTTATTATTACCGTTACTAATACAAAGAGGTTGTGCTGCATGGTTGCTCATTCAGGCCCTGGTGGCTGTTCCCCACCTTCAGCCCTGGCTTCTGTGGCTAGAGCCCTGGTGCCCACAGCTCAACCTGGACCTGTCCACCCTTGAAGGGCTCATGATGCAGCATCAGGGAGTCCCAGATCGAGCCGCTGCCACCTCCAAGTCAGCTGCAGCTGTGCATCCACTCAGACCACAAGACTCAATGGAGGATGCTGACCTCTCTGTTCTCCCAACGAGTACTGGGCAAGGAGGGAAGGAAGGTGAGCGCTTAGAAAAAACGTGTTGGTTTGAACTGAAATGACATTAAGCTATCGTGGAGGTAAAGGAGAGGGGTTGAGCCGGTCAGGAATCCAGGCAACCTAACCCTATTTGCCACTTTTAATTTTGGTCGCTAAGGGCAAGCGCCCGTGACAAACATGGCGGCGGCAGCCTCAGGCGCGGTCACCTGCGGGGCTGCGGTCCCGGGGCCGCGTGGAGCCAATCGCTGGGCGGGGGCGGAGGGAGAGGCTGGGGAAGCCTTAGAAGCGCGCGCAGGCGCACTGGCTCGCACCTGGCTCCCGCCAGCCGTGGGATTAGGCTTCGCCGGCTACGATTGCGGTGAGACGCTGGCCAGAGGCCGGGGCTCGCGGGCAGGAGCGGGCTGGGCTGGGGCCGATCTGGCACAAACGACAGACCCGAGGGGGAGGGGAATGCTTTGCGCTCTGTGAGTCATGGGGGCTATCTGTGGGGGTCTTTGGGGTGATCATATTGTGGATTGGGAGAGTTCTGTGGTCTGGGCGGAAGAAGCGGGGTTCAAGGGGGCAAGGGTGGAATCCTCGCAGAAAGGCTCTCCGGGGATCTGGAGGAAAGGGATGCAGTGGGTCAGATAGCTCCCTGGTGGTCTGGGATCGAGGGATGCACTGGTCAGGCCGGGATCCGTTCCATTAGCATAAAGGCATTTAACCCTGGTGGCACTTGGGGAGCTTTAAAAAAACACAGATGCTGGGCCCGCCCGAAGAGATTCCGATTTAACTGTTCTGGGTGAGGCCTGGGCCTCGGTATTATTGCACAGCTCCTCAGGTGATTTTAACGTGCAGGCGGTGGGGAGCAGCCCTACACGTGTTTCAGCACCAGCTATTGAGTGAAGAGCTCCTGGGCTGATCCCAAACTTCTCAGTGGCTTGGGAGGGATGGGTGGTCCTGAGGTGAAGCTGTCGCGTCTTCAGGGACCTGTGGGGGAGGGAGAGGGAGAAGGTCCCCATCTCAACAAGTTGAAAGCTCATTTCCAGCCGGAGGAGAAGGATGGGCCCCCACCCCCCAACCCTGGTGCTAGAACCTGCTGTGGGGAGACTGGGCAGGAAGACAAGACCCCGAGAGTGAAACAGGAAACACAGCAGACAATTCAGAGGTCAGCTGCCTGTTGAGAAAAGGGCACATATTATACCTTTCATGTTCATTTGTTCATTTTGTATTCCTCAGGACAGGCAGAGAATGGAATTGTTTTCCCAGATTCACAGATGTAGGAATAGACTCAGATAGTAAGTTAAAGATACTGTTCACACCTGACCCAGGGCTCCTGACTCCAAATTATGCCTCTTCGTAGCTTTTACCTCTGCACTAATGTCTCTTGTACAGTCTGATGCCCCTCACTCCAGGGGCCCATTTCGGCATTCTTGGTTTCCGCCACTAAATTCATCAACCTCCCCCACCCACCATAGGTTGGTTCAGAAATCAGGGAGATGCTGCTGCTTCCATCTCTTTCTAGTTTTTACCTCCCAGGGGCCTGATAGGGTGAAGGGGAAGAGTTCTGACATCTGCTAGAAGGCTTCTTCCAAACAGATCTGATTCTGTCACTTCCCCACCCCCAGCTCCCCACCTGTTGTCCTCAGCATAGAATCTTGTACAAGGTTTACAAAACCCTTCCTGATGTGGCCCCTTTCTCCCTCGCTGCTCTGAGCTCTCTTCCCAGATTGTTTCTGTGTCTCTTAGCACAGTGCTGTGCACCCGGCGAAAGCTTAATAAATGTTCCTCTGTTATGATCACTATTCTTCTTTGTACCTGCTGCCTTGCTTTAGTGTCTTACTCAGAGAGGCACATCAAGCTTCCCAGGCTGCCCCTTCTCTCTGACTCCCACAGTTAAGCAGAACACAGAGCTAGGAGGAGCACTGTGGGGTCTGAGGATGACAGTCTTCCTATGACTGCTGCTGTTGTTCCCTAGGGCTGAGGATGTTCATATTGACCTTTTAGGGGCCAATCGATCCAGCAGGGATTGACTGAGCACGCTGAGGGAGCCTGGTGGAGGCAAAGGGCAGGGATCAAGGGTGGGACTGACTCAGCACTGTTTTTTTTTTTTTTTTTTTTTTAAAGAGACGGAGTCTCACTCTGTCCTCCAGGCTGGAGTGCAGTGGCGCGATCTCGGCTCACTGCAAGCTCCGTCTCCCGGGTTCACGCCATTCTCCTACCTCAGCCTCCCGAGTAAGCTGGTACTATAGGCGTGCCTGCCACCACGCCTGGCTCATTTTTGTATTTTTAGCAGAGACGAGGTTTCGTGTTAGCCAGGATGATCTCGATCTCCTGACCTCGTGATTCGCCCAAGTCGGCCTCCCAAAGTGCTGGGATTACAGGCGTGAGCCACCGCGCCTGGTATCAGCCCTGCTTTTAAGAAGCCTGTGGGCTGGAGGAGGGGAAGGGAGGCATTTGGATGCCTGATAAGGGGGAAACGGGAGAGAACACCTGATTGGGTGTGCTTGGGAAAGCCGTGACACTGGATGAGCAGGATTTGATAAGATGGGGGCAGGGTGTGGGGGGGATGATGAAGTGAGAACGCTGTTGTTTTAGTCAAAACCTGTTTTGAATCTTGACTCCAGCACCTACTAGCTTTGTAACTTGGGCCTGTTATTTAATCTTCAGAGCCTTGGTTTCTTCATGTACAAAACGTGAATGCAGATAGTAACAGAGCTGTAAGGGGTCTGATGACGGATATAAAAGCCAAGCATACCCTGTATGGCTGAGGAATAGTATACAGTTATCCTAGGGTATCTTAGGTGACAGGAACAGCATGAACAAAAGTGTAGAGGTGGCATTTAAAAAGGAATTTGATGGATGGCAGACGAGGGTCTAGGATATTCCAGGTGGCAAAAAGCATAAAGCTTGGGTGCTGGAAAGACAATTTCAATCATGGATTTGGCAGAAAGGTCAATGATTTTTATTTTTGATTGCTGTTGCCCCAGCTGGTCTCGAACTTCTGGCCCCAAGTGATCCTTCTGTCTTGGCCTTCCAAAGTGCTAAAATTACAGGCATGAACCACCACGTCCCACCTAGTGACTGATCTTTAAAGATCATGAAACCACACGGTGGCTCTCGCCTGTGAGCCAGCACTTCAGGAGGCCAAGGCAGGCGGATCGCTTGAAGTCAGGAGTTCAAGACCAGCCTGGCCAACGTGGCGAAACCCCATCTGTACAAAAAATACAAAAATTAGCCAGGCATGGTGGCACATGCCTGTGATCCCAACTATTTCGGAGGCTGAGGCAGGAAAATTTCTTGAACCTGGGAGGTGGAGGTTGCAGTGAGCCAAGATCCCACCACTGCACTCTAGCCTGGGTGACACAGTGAGACTCTGTCTCAAAAAAAAAAAAAAATCATGAAACCAAACTTCAAAGAAATTGAAAGAAAATGGCTACTGTGGGCCGGGCGCAGTGGCTCATGCCTGTAATCCCAGCAGTCTGGGAGGCCGAGGTGGGCGGATCATGAGGTCAGGAGTTCAAGACTAACCTGACCAACATGGTGAAACCCTGTCTCTACTAAAAATAAAAAAATTAGCTGAGAGTGGTGGCACATGTCTGTAATCCCAGCTACTCGGGTGGCTGAAGCAGGATAATTGCTTGAACCTGGGAGGCAGAGGTTGCAGTAAGCCGAGATTGTGCCACTGCACTCCAGCCTGGGCAACAGAGCGAGACTCTGTCTCAAGAAAAAAAAAAAGAAAAAGAAAAAGAAAAAGAAAATGGCTACTGTGGGCCGGGCATAGTGGCTCACACCTGTAATCCCAACACTTTGGGAGGCCGAGGCAGGCAGATCACTTGAGGTCAGGAGTTCGAGACCAGCCTGTCCAGTATGGTGAAACCCCAGTTCTACGAAAAATACAAAAATTAGGCCGGGTGTGGAGGCTCATGGCAGTAATCCTAGTACTTTGGGAGGCCGAGGCAGGCGGATCACGAGGTCAGGAGTTTGAGACCAGCCTGACCAATATGGTGAAACCCCATCTCTACTAAATATACAAAAAAAAATTTGCTGAGTGTGGTGGCGTGCGCCTGTAATCCCAGCTACTCAGGAGGCTGAGGCAGGAGAATGGCTTGAACCCAGGAGGCAGAGGTTGCAGTGAGCTGAGATTGAGCCACTGCACTCCAGCCTGGGCGACAGAGCGAGACTCCATCTTAAAAAAAAAAAAATAGCTGCTGTGTATTGAGGGTCTTCCATGTAGCAGGCACTTGGCTTTACATTCCTTTTGCATTTCAGCCCACAGCCATCTAAGAGGTTGACATTAACATCCCCACTTTGTGGGTGAGGAGCCTGAGGCTCAGGGAGAGGGAGTGGCTGGCTCAAGGCCACCAGCTGGGACCATGAGGATGGGTCTTGGAAGGTTCCAGGGAGGTGGGTGGAGTTGGTTGCAGGTTACAGGATTTCTCACCAGCTTATGCAAGGAGGCTGGTGTGGGCTCCAAGCTGTTCTTCCCTGGGAGAGGTGGGGCTGCTGTTCTTTGCTGGGGCGGATTGAGGGTGGGGAGGGCAAGTGGGGGAAGGCTGTTTCCTGATGGAGGAGTGGAATCTGGAAGAGAAACCATTAAAAGAGTAACCCTGCACACTCCTGCCTCAGCTTCCTCTCCAGGGTGGCTGTTTACCTGGACAAGTTGCAGTCGGCACAGGTCTACAGGGGGCCGGGGGCAGTTTGTCTTTGGCATTCTCAAACATTGTATGTGTTCCTGCTCCTTGCAGGCCCCCATCTTCTGACTTTTCCTCGTGTGACCCATCTTTTCAAATTCCCTTACCTGAGGAAGGAGCCCGATTACAAGGATATTCCCCTGCTCCTACCCTGATCTAGGTGAGCCCAATAAAAAGCTAGTTTCTGAGCATCTTTTGTGTGACAGCACGGTGCTCTGTGCTTCCTGGACATTTGTTTAATCCTTTCTGTACCCCTGTAAAGATAGGCATTATTGGCCAGGCGCGGTGGCTCACACCTGTAATCCCAGCACTTTGGGAGGCTGAGGTGGGTAGATCACCTGAGGTCAGGAGTTCAAGACCAGCCTGGGCAACATGGTGAAACCCCATCTCTACAAAAATACAAAAATAAGCTGGGCATGATGGCAGGTGCCTGTAATCCCAGCTACTCGGGAGGCTGAGGTGGGAGAATTGCTTGAACCTGGGAGGCGGAGGCTGTAGTGAGCCAAGATTGTGCCATTACACTCCAGCCTGGGCAACAGAGCAAGACTCCACCTCAAAAAAAAAAAAAAAAAAAAAAAAGATAGGCATTATTACCCCATTTTATAGATGAGGAAACTCTGGCCCAGAAGGGTTGAATTGCCTGAGGTTACACTCTTAGTAGGAAGTACAGTTGGGATTTGAACCCAGGCCCTGCTGATGGCAAAAGTCATACCTGTTCCATCTCATTAAACTTTGAGGTTTTCTTCTACCCAGTGTGGGTGCAGGGAGGTGGCTGGGGGAGGCTGGGGACCTTGTGTTCAGGGCTCACCTTCTCCAGCAACAAGGACAGATCACTGGGCATCTGGGTAGGCGTGGGGAGCCTTCTCTCCATTTTAACAAAGGCAGGAGAGTTCTGAAAGCCCTGGAGGAACTGGAGTAAGTGACCCTGCTAAGGATAGTAACAGAGGTGGACATTGTGCTTTACAGCCCCAAGCACCTTTAGAGGGCATCTCATTTAATTCCCACCTCATCCCCGTGTGGCGGGCATGGGGCCTCTCCATTTTAGGGAAGGGCTGAGAGGTTGGATAGTAATGATCTGTAAAGCTTTAATGCTCACCATTTTTAAAAATTTATTTGTATTTATTTCTTTTTGAGGTAGAGTCTCGCTCTGTTGCCCAGGCTGGAGTGCAGTGGTGTGATCCGGGCTTACCGTAACCTCCACCTCTGGGGTTCAAGCGATTCTCCTGCCTCAGCTCCCGAGTAGCTGGGATTACAGGCACCTGCCACCACGCCGGCTAATTTTTGTATTTTTAGTAGAGACGGGGTTTTGCCGTGTTGGCCAGAATGGTCTCAAATTCCTGGCCTCAAGTGATCTGCCCACCTTGGCCTCCCAAAGTGCTGGGATTACAGGTGTGAGCCACTCCGCCCAGCCCCATGTCTTTTTAACATGTTACTCAGAAAAGCAGTGTCAAGGGAATGTAGGGTAATGGATGTGTTCATTATCTTGTTTGTGGTTATGATTTCACAGGTCCATGCATATGGTAAAACTTACCAGCTTGCATGCTTTGAAAACTGTGCAGTTTAGTGTTTGTCAATTAGACCTGAATAAAGCTTTGAGGAAAAAAAGAAATGCATTTTCTTCAAGGGGTTCAAGGGCCTCAGGGAAAGGCCATCCTCCTGCCTTGGGACAAGATAGGATCACTGTGGCCCATGGGAGTGGTGGTGGGGACTTGCAGGCTTAGAGTGCTTCTTTTTTTCTTTTTGAGACTGAGTTTCGCTCTTGGTGCCAAGGCTAGAGTGTATTGGCGCAATCTTGGCTCACTGCAGCCTCTGTCTCTCGGGTTCAAGCAGTTCTCCTCCCTCAGCCTCCCTAGTAGCTGGGATTACAGGCATGTGCCAGCACGCCCGGGTAATTTTTTGTGTTTTTAGTAGAGACTGGGTTTCACCATGTTGGCCAGGCTGGTCTCGAACTCCTGACCTCAGGTGATCCGCCCACCTCGGCCTCCCAAACTGTCTTATTACAGGCGTGAGCCACGGCACCCAGCTGGGTCTCTGGGTTTTTATAAGCACAGGATGGGGGCGTGGTGGGCCAGGGTGGTCTTGGGAAATGCAACATTTGGGCAGGAAAAAAAAAAATGCCTGTCCTCACCTAGGTCAGGCCCAGGCGTGGAGCCCTAGCCAGGGACCATGCCCTCCTCTACCCGGCACTTCCCTTCCCCGCTTCCGTATCATTTAAAGGGACCACGTCCTTCCGTTTCTGGCACTTCACTTCCCGTCTTCCTTATCAATACCAACAGTGAGTGCTTTCTGTGAGTCGTTTAATCCTTATGATTTGCAAAATAGGCATAACAATCTCCTTTTACCTTTTGCAGAAGAGGAAGCTAAGGCCTGGGTTGGGTAACTGCCTGACATTTTACTGTAAGTGCATTGTGTGCCCAAGCTCAGGGTTGTCTTGTCTAGACCATTAAAGTCACACAGTGCAATTTAAGAAGACACTGAGGCCGTGAGCAGTGGCTCACGCCTGTAATCTCAGCACTTTGGGAGGCCAAGGTGGGTGGATCACAAGGTCAGGAGATCGAGACCATCCTGGTGAAACCCTGTCTCTACTAAAAATACAAAAAATTAGCCGGGCGTGGCAGCGGGCGCCTGTGGTCCCAGCTACTCGGGAGGCTGAGGCAGGAGAATGGCGTGAATCCAGGAGGTGGAGCTTACAGTGATCGGAGATCACGCTACTGCACTCCAGCCTGGGCGACAGAGCGAGACTCCGTCTCAAAAAAAAAAGACATTCAGCATCTAGCCCTGGCACGCGACCTGGCTCAGCACTTGCTGGGTGTCTGCTGTCTCTTCCCACAGGCTCTCTTTTTCCTCGAGTCACTCCCAGGTTAGTGGTGTCTAGCTCAGCACTGTTTCCATTATACTTCATTCATAATTCCCAGCACTGTTGTAAGTACAAACTCTCTCCTGTTAGAAATGAGTTTTTAAATGATTCAGAGGTCTGGGGTTAAGAGCAGAGCTGGCTCTGATCCCTGTTGCTCACTGGTTCCTTCTTCCCCAGGGACGAGGATGGCAAGACTGCCTGTGGCCATGAGCCCTCCCAGGTGCTCCTGGGGCTAAGGCTGGGGCTGCAGCCATGGGGCTGGGTCGGCCCCAGGCCTGGTTGCTGGGTCTGCCCACGGCTGTGGTCTATGGCTCCCTGGCTCTCTTCACCACCATGCTGCACAATGTCTTCCTGCTCTACTATGTGGACACCTTTGTCTCAGTGTACAAGATCAACAAAATGGCCTTCTGGGTGGGAGAGGTAGGGCCAGTGCTGGGTGGCCAACATGGAGGAGGGGGTGGGGTGGAGACTAGAGGCTGCCCAGGCTGCTGGGCAGATTGCAGGTGCCGGGTCCCACCCAGTCAGAGGCATGGGCAGTCCAGGTTGTTCACCAAGACTCATCAAGAAAAGCTGTGGAGGCCTTGATGACTCCTCCTCGATGGGGACTAGACTAGCTTTCCTGGCCACTGTCTGACATAGTTGCTGCTCTGTGTACTCATATGTATAATATGTTCACATATATGAATTTATCAGCTGTATACATTTACCAGCTGGGCCCTGGATGGGTGGGAGTTTGAAGGGGGCAGTGGTTTGACTGGCAGAGTAGGTTTTTTTTTTTTTTTTGAGATGGAGTTTCACTTTTGTCTCACAGACTGGAGTGCAATGGTGCAATCTCAGCTCACTGCAACCTCCGCCTTCCTGGTTCAAGTGATTCTCCTGTCTCAACCTCATGAGTAGATGGGATTACAAGCACCTGCCACCACGCCTGGCTAATTTTTGTATTTTTAGTAGAGATGGGGTTTCACCATGTTGGCCAGGCTGGTCTCAAACTCCTGACCTCAGGTGATCCACCCGCCTCGGCCTCCCAAAGTGCTGGGATTACAGGTGTGAGCCACCGCGCCCTGCCAGAGTAGGTTTTAGCAGAGGAACTGACACCAGCAAAGGTTTGCAGGTAGGAAAGCTGGGGCCATCTTTGAGGGGTGGTGAGCAGGCTGGGGTGGGAAGAGCCCTGGAGAGGAGGCTGTCTAGAGCCTACCTGCCTGTCTCCCCTCTGCCTGCAGACGGTGTTTCTCCTCTGGAACAGCCTTAATGACCCCCTCTTCGGTTGGCTCAGTGACCGGCAGTTCCTCAGCTCCCAGCCCTGGTTGGTGTATTGGGAACAGCTCGTAATTGGTTCAGTCCCACCCTACTGCTACCCAGGAGGGAGGACCCCTGCCTGTGTTTGAGGTCGGGAAGGAAGGGGAGACTATTTCAATGTTGCCCATGCCTCTTCCCTTACTGGGGTCCAGGGTGCTCTGTTTGGGTTGGAGAGGTGGCCTTGGACGTACACTTGCCTGGCTCGGCAGGGGAAGAGATCTACCCTGGCTTGGCTTGGCTGGCCCCTCTGGACTGTGGACTGCAAACACCCGCTGCTGCTTCTGGAAGATTCCTTTGCCCCATCCCTGCTTGAGCCCATCATCACCCCCAACCTTGAGAAGTGGGCATCCCATACCCTTTGGCCATCAGCACGACAGGCTAATAAGGGGGTGGAAATTGGGGCAGAGGAGGGAGTGTACCCACTGGTGAGTTGTGCTTCCTAAATTGCAGACTGGGGACTTAGGGGACAGTGGGACCACCCTGTTGTGAGTCCCACACCCTGGGCCTCCATCCCTCCCCTGGGGCCTGGGCAAGGGGAACTTCGGCCTGCCAAGTCTGACAGGGCATCTCCCAACAACTCTCTTTTCCCCAGCAGGTCAGGCGCCGGGCTCTCCTCAAGGGCCGTGGTGCTGGCCCGGGTGCAGGCCCTGGGCTGGCATGGGCCGCTGCTGGCGCTGTCGTTCCTGGCATTCTGGGTGCCCTGGGCCCCAGCTGGCCTGCAGTTCTTGCTGTGCCTGTGCCTCTATGATGGCTTCCTGACGCTCGTGGACCTGCACCACCATGCCTTGCTGGCCGACCTGGCCCTCTCAGCCCACGACCGCACCCACCTCAACTTCTACTGCTCCCTCTTCAGCGCGGCCGGCTCCCTCTCTGTCTTTGCATCCTATGCCTTTTGGAACAAGGAGGATTTCTCCTCCTTCCGCGCTTTCTGTGTGACACTGGCTGTCAGCTCTGGGCTGGGCTTTCTGGGAGCCACACAGCTGCTGAGGCGGCGGGTTGAGGCGGCCCGAAAGGACCCAGGATGCTCAGGCCTGGCTGTGGATAGCGGGTGAGTGGCCAGCCCCGGCTCTTCAGGTCCTCACCAGCAACCTTCTAAGTCTGATTTTGGTGCTGGGTCCCCGGCTGATGGGGGCTGCCTGGGATGTGTTGGGGGATAACTCTGGCCAGCCCCAGGCAGTTCTCCATTCCCTTCTGCCCCATAGCCTGTGTGGAGAGGAGCTGCTTGTGGGCAGTGAGGAGGCGGACAGCATCACCTTGGGCCAGTATCTCCGGCAGCTGGCACGCCATCGGAACTTCCTGTGGTTCGTGAGCATGGACCTGGTGCAGGTATGGGGAGCAGCTCCCGGCCCCTCTACAGCTGGGCTGGACTTCACTCAAGGGGACAGACTCCTCAAGAGCTGGGAACTCGGCCAGGCATGGTGGCTCATGCCTGTAGTCCCGGCACTTTGGGAGGCTGAGGTGGGTAGATCACTTGAGCAGAGGAGTTCGAGACCAGCCTGGCTAACATGGTGAAACCCCATAAAAATACAGAAATTAGATGGGCATGGTGTAATTCCAGCTACTTGGGAGGCTGAGGCAGGAGAATCACTTGAACCCGGAAGGCAGTGAGCTAAGATGGCACCACTGTACTCCAGTCTGGGCAACAGAGTGAGACTCCTTCTCAAAGGAAAAAAAAAAAAGACCTGGGAACTGAGTTCTGGGCCACCCAGGAGGTCTGCTGGGCAATTCGATGGCAGGAATGCAGGTTGAGTAGTCAGGAGGCCTGGATTCTAGCTCCCTCTGAGCTTTTCCCTCCCTATGTGATCTTAGGCAGGTCTCAGGCTCTCTGGGTAGCCCTGTCCTCTCCTGTAAAGTGAGGATATGAGACAGAGATGCCCCCTTTGGGGACCCTCTAACAATCTTTTTAAGACACCAACCGCTGCCAGGTGCAGTGGCTCATGCCTGTAATCCCAGTATTTTGGGACGCCAAAGTGGAAAGACCGCTTGAGCCCAGGAGTTCGAGGCTGCAGTGAGTTATGACTGCACCACTGCACTCCAGCCTGGGTGGCAGAGAAAGGCTCCATCTCTAAAAAAAGAAGAAGAGCCAAGTGCTGTACCTAAAACATGTAGTATATAAACTAGCTGAACTTAGAAATAAACTGTTTTCATGTTATGAAATTTGTTTCACTAATGTGTTTTCTTTTCTTTTTTTTTTTCTTCTCACTTTGTTGCCCAGGCTGGAGTGTAGTGGCATGATCTAGGCTCACTGCAACCTTTGCCTCCTGGGTTCGAATGATTCTCCCACCTGAGCTTCCTGGGTAGCTGGGATTATAGGCATGCAACACAACACCCGACTAATTTTTTATATTTTTAGTAGAGACGGGGTTTCGCCATGTTGGCCAGGCTGGTCTCAAACTCCTGGCCTTAAGTGATCTGCCTGCCTTGGCCTCCCGAAGTGCTAAGGTGCTAGGATTACAAGTGTGAGCCCCTGTGCCCAGCCTCACTAATGTGTTTTCAATTAAAAAGAAAAAGCTTTTAATTGCTCCA
Source organism: Pongo pygmaeus (assembly GCF_028885625.2). Taxonomy (NCBI): domain Eukaryota; kingdom Metazoa; phylum Chordata; class Mammalia; order Primates; family Hominidae; genus Pongo; species Pongo pygmaeus. The sequence goes on from NC_072381.2 coordinate 107,767,072, forward strand.
ACACTATTTTGCCATGGCTTCTAATTTTTTAGCGAAGTCTAGCACCAGGAATGTGGTTTTAGGTTGTGTTCTGGCATGTTCTGTGTTTAGGGACATGGGGAAAAAGGCCTGCTCTCGCTCTTGCTGCTCTGAGGATGGGGGGTTGGGGGGGATGTGTGTTCCCCTGTTGGCTTCTGGCCTTGTCAGCTCCCCTCCCCCTGGAAGCCTCCTCACTGTCCCTGTCGGGTTGCAGGTCTTCCACTGCCACTTCAACAGCAACTTCTTCCCTCTCTTCCTGGAGCATCTGTTGTCCGACCATATCTCCCTTTCCACGGGCTCCATCCTGTTGGGTGAGTGGGGACCTTGGGTGCTTCATGCAGGCTGGAAGGAGAGAGACCTGTATTTTTAGTAGAGATGGGGTTTCACCGTATTAGCCAGGATGGTCTCCATTTCCCGACCCCGTGATCCACCTGCCTCTGCCTCCCAAAGTACTGGGATTACAGGTGTGAGCCACTGCTCCCAGCCAGGGACAATCTTTTTAAGACACCAAGTGCTGCCGGGTGCAGGGGGCGTGGGGGGCAGGGTGTGGTGGGGGTTGGGGGGGCGGAGGCTGTGCTGGTGTCGGTCCTCTTGGAGATGGTGGCACCCTGAGGGGGTGTAGTGGCTGGTTAACACAGAGGAATATCGTCTGATGGGCCTGGGTGTGAGTCTTGACTCTGTGCTCATCTGGTGGGCAGCCTCGGGTGGGTTAGTTCATCTTTTTGGGCCTCTCTTTCTCATCTGTAAAGTGGGGATGATAATAGTACTCACCTTAAGGGGCTGTGAGGATGAACTAAGACAGTGAAGCTCTTAGCACAGAGCCCAGTGCATCGCTAGTGTACAGGAATGCAGTCGGCCGTGAAGTTGATGGCGCTCACTGGCACTGCAGCAGTGCCCTTGACAAGGTGGCGCCCCGTCTCCCTCCCCAGGCCTCTCCTATGTCGCTCCCCATCTCAACAACCTCTACTTCCTGTCCCTGTGCCGGCGCTGGGGCATCTACGCGGTGGTGCGGGGGCTCTTCCTGCTCAAGCTGGGCCTTAGCCTGCTCATGTTGTTGGCTGGCCCAGACCACCTCAGTCTGCTGTGCCTCTTCATTGCCAGGTATGCCCCTGCCCATGCTCCCTGCAACACCTCCATCCCACGCCTTCATTCCTGCCTGCTCTCTCCCTCTACTGCAGTAACCGTGTCTTCACTGAGGGCACCTGTAAGCTGCTGACCTTGGTGGTCACCGACCTGGTAGACGAGGACCTGGTGCTGAACCACCGCAAGCAGGCAGCCTCGGCACTCCTCTTTGGCATGGTTGCCCTGGTGACCAAGCCAGGCCAGACCTTTGCCCCGCTGCTGGGCACCTGGCTGCTCTGTTTCTACACAGGTGAGGGCCTGGTGGCAGGCAAGGGCTCTTAAGGCTCCAGGGGGCACAGCTTACCTGGCACACTGGCTGGCAAGCCTGGGCTCTGGGTCCAGTGACGGAAGGGGGCAACTGGCGTCCCCTCAACATGGCTAGAGTCACTGGGTCACCGATTCCGCCATGCTTTCTTAGTTCATTCATTTATTCATTCATTCAACAAATATGTACGGAATCCCTTCTCTGCAGGTCCTGCTCTGGGTGCCAGGGAGCTAACCATGAATAAGATACACAAGGTCTTTGCCACCACGGAGCTTGTATTCTAGTCAGGGGTGGGGTGCGGTTGGCAATAAACAGCCAAACAAGACATTATCAGGCAGTAATAGTGTTATGGTGAAATTAGGGTGATGTGAGACAGCGTGACCAAGAAGCTATGTAGTGTCATCAGGGAAGGCCTCTCCGAGAAGGTGCCCCTCAGGATGTGAGCTGAATGGCAAGGATTTGTCTAGAAAAGGTCTCAGTGAATCGCAGGCAGAGGGAACAGCAGGTGCAAAGGCCCAGGGTGTCAGGGGTGATTAGGAAATGTGGCTGGAAAAGCGAAGAGGACTTTGTTGATCAGGGCAGTGTTGGAAGCAAGCTGTTGGGAGGGTTCTATTTTTATTTATTTATTTATTTATTTATTTTTGAGATAGGGTCTCCCTGTCACCCAGGCTGTAGTGCAGTGGCATGATCTTGGCTCACTGCAGCCTCGACCTCCCAGGTTCAAGTGAGCCTGCCACCTAGCCTCCCAAGTAGTTGGGACCACAGGCGTATGCCACCATGCCTGGGTAACTTTTTGTATTTTATGTAGAGATGGGGTTTTGCCAGGTTGCCCAGGCTGGTCTCAAACTCCTGAGCTCAGGTGATCCACCCACCTCGGCCTCCCAAAGTGCTGGGATTACAGGCATGAGCCACCACGCCCGGCCAGGGAGGGTTTTAAACAGGGAAGTGATGTGGTGTGATTGACTTTTTAACAAAATTCACTCTGGGCTGGGTGAGGTGGCTCACACCTGTAATCCCAGCACTTTGGGAGGCTGAGGAGGGCAGATCACCTGAGGTCAGGAGTTTGAGACCAGCTTGGTCAACATATAGTGAAACTCCCGTCTCTACTAAAAAATACAAAAATTAGCTGGGTGTGGTGGCGCACGCCTGTAGTCCCAGCTACTTGGGAAGCTGAGGCAGGAGAATCGCTTGAACCTGGGAGGCGGAGGTTGCAGTGAGCGGAGATCGTGCTACTTCACTCCAGCCTAGGTGACAGAGCGAGACTCCCTCTTTCAAAAAAAAAAGTTCACTCTGGCTGCCATATGGACAGCAGATCATAGGGAGGCCAGAATGGGGACAGCAGGGAGATCTTTGGGAGACTGTGGCAGAGGCCATGGAGACTTGGGCCAGGGTGGTGGCAGGTGGGATACGTTTTGGAGTTGGGGGGAGATGAAGGATTGGGTGTTGGGGAGTGATGGCGTGAAACGAACCAGGGAACTGAGGAGGACTTTGAGGTTTTGGGCCTGAGTTATTGGGTGGATGGTGTTGCCTGTCACTGAGATGGGAAGAGTAGGAGAAGAGCGGGTTTGGAGGAATCAGGAGTTGTGGTCTGGACGCATCCATGTGGTGTCTGAGATGTCACACCATGGACTCGGAGGGCACCGAGGCTTGGAGGGTGATGGGCTGACCATGGTCTTTCTGTGCTCTCTTGTCCTAGGTCATGACCTCTTCCAGCAGTCCCTCATAACCCCTGTGGGGAGTGCCCATCCCTGGCCAGAGCCCCCAGCTCCAGCCCCTGCACAGGCCCCGACGCTCCGCCAGGGCTGCTTCTACCTGCTGGTGCTGGTGCCCATCACCTGTGCTCTGCTGCAGCTCTTCACCTGGTCCCAGTTCACGCTGCATGGGAGACGCCTGCACATGGTCAAGGCCCAGCGCCAGAACCTGTCACAGGCCCAAACCCTGGATGTTAAAATGGTGTGAGAGCTGTGGCAAGGTCACCCCGCTGAGGACGCTGCTGGCAGCCTGGGGGAGGAGCCAGTTTTTTTGTTTTTTTTTAAGGATTTCATAGTTTTTTTTTTTTTTTTTTTTTTTTTTTTTTCGGAGATGTTGCCCAAAAAAATAGATCTGTTGCTCAGGCTGGAGTGCAGTGGTGCAATCTGGGCTCACTGAAACCACCACCCGGGTTCAAGCAATTATCTTGCCTCAGCCTCCCGAGTAGCTGGGATTATAGGAGCGTGCCACCATGCCTGGCTACTTTTTGTATTTTTAGTAGAGACAGGGTTTCATCACGTTGGCCAGGCTAGTCTCCAACCCCTGACCTTAGGTATCAGCCTGCCTTGGCCTCCCAGAGTGCTGGGATTACAGGCATAAGCCACTGTGGCCGGCCTAATTTTTGTATTATTTAGTAGAGACAGGGTTTCACCACGTTGGCCAGGCTGGTCTCGAACTCCTGACCTCAAGAGATCTGCCTGCCTTGGTCTTCCAAAGTGCTGGGAATACAGGCGTGAGCCACCGCACTCGGCCAGGAGCTAGTTTTACCAGCATCCTGCTCCACTGCCTTCCTCTAGTGCAGCCTGGAAGACATGGCAGCGGGGAGCTCCTGGGGCTGAGCCAGAAGCATCACTGTGGTCAAAGTCTCTGCTTAGCTGTCTGGCTCAGCTTGGGCAAGGGCTGAGCCAGAAGCATCACTGTGGTCAAAGTTTCTGCTTAGCTGTCTGGCTCAGTTTGGGCAATGTGTGCTGAGCCATATGTGCTCAGGGACGTGCTTCTCTTGTAAGGCAGGAGGATAGAAGAGGACCAAGAAGGGAGGGGGCTGCCCTGTGGTGCACACGGGCCTGCCGTGGGGCGTGGGAGCCCATCCCGCTGCCTGGCCGGAGCTGGCCGCTGTGGTGGACTCAGGAACCACCTTTAATACTGCAACTGCTCCCTTTTGCCCAGTCAGGGAAAGCTGACTGTAAGTCCCACCTCCCCCTCGGTCCACCCTTCTAGTGGTTTCTCTGAGAGGTTTCTCTGCTTCAGCTGTGCTTGAAGTGGCATGCCTCCTCTGCTGCAGGGCTCCCCCATCCCCACACGGCCTCTAAAGATGTTTATTTCCTTATAGACTGATTAAAGTCAGCCATTCTTTTTCCTCAAGTCTGTGCTGTGTGAGTGAGTGGTGGATTGCTGGGATTGAGAACCAGGATTTTTACTGACTAGAAAAAGCCCCCGAGAGCATTTTTCTGAATAAGAGTGGTAGGTAGGCCGGGCGCAGTGGCTCACCTGAGGTCTGGAGTTTGAGACCAGCCTGAGCCAACATGGCAAAACCCCATCTCTACTAAAAATACAAAAATTAGCCGGGTGTGGTGGTGCATGCCTGTAATCCCAGCTACTCGGGAGGCTGGGGCAGGAGAATCGCTTGAACCCAGGAGGAGGAGGTTGCATTGATCGCGCCACTGCATGCACTCCAACCTGGGCGACAGAATGAGACTCCATCTCAAAGAGGAAAAAAAAAAAAAAAAAAGTGGTGGGTTACCAAGGTGCCAGGGAGAAAAACATAGATTGGTAACTGCGTAAGCACTCGGGCCCAAAATGACTGTTAGGCCTCAGTGCATTTCCCATGTATCACTGCTGGACATGGTAGTCAAAGAGAGAGGAGCCTCTTTTAGGCTGGAGGTTCTCAACCTTGGGGTCCCCTGGGGAACTTAAAAAATACTGACATCTCAATTCCACTCCTTGGGATTCTGACTTAATGTGTCTGGGGTATGGCCTGGGCAGTAGGATTTTGAACTTCTCTGTAGGTGATTTTATCATGCAGCTGGCGCTGAAAACCATGACTCTCAGCCACCATTTCTCAACCTTGGCACTAGCACTGGAGATATTTGGGGCCAGATTGTTCTCTGTTGTAGACGTTTAGCACCCCCCACCCCACCCCACACACACACCAGTTGTGACAAACAAATATATCTCCAGGCATTGCCAGATGTGTCCTGGGTGGCAAGATTGGTTCCAACTGGGAACCACTGCTCTAGGCCAGTGGTTTTTTTACAGGCTGCATGGTGATTAAAAATGTAGGCTGTAGGTTCTATGGCCTGGGTTTACATTCTGGATTAAGAAAGGCCAGCGCTGGCCACGGTGGCTCACACCTGTAATCCCAGCACTTTGGGAGGCTGAGGCAGGCAGATCACCTGAGGTTAGAAGTTTGAGACCAGCCTGGCCAACATGATCAAACCCCATCTCTATTAAAAATATGAAAATTAGCTGGGCACAGTGGCAGGCACCTGTAATCCCAGCTACTTGGGAGGCTGAGGCAGGAGAATTGCTTGAACCCAGGAGGCAGAGGTTGCAGTGAACAGAGATTGAGATTGTGCCTCTGTACTCTAGCCTGGTGACAAAGTGAGACATGATCTCAAAAAAAAAAAAAAAAAAAAAAGGCAGAACTTTGGAAAACTGCTTAATCTTTCTGTGGCTCCAAATCCTTATCTGTAAAATGGACAACAAAAGCACATATATTTTGTAAGGTTATTGGGAAGATTAAATAGTTACCATTTGGCAAAGACCTGGCAATTTTTCTCCCAAGTGCAGGTTTTAAATGGAGAAGTGATTAATCAGGAAATCTGAGTATGGGCCCTGGAAACTGCACTGTAATAAGCTCCTGGCCTTTTTTTTTTTGAGACAGAGTCTTACTCTGTCGCCCAGGCTGGCGATCTTGGCTCACTGCAACCTCTACTGCCCGGGTTCAAGCGATTCTCCTGCCTCAGCCTCCTGAGTAGCTGGGATTACAGGCGCTTGCCACCGCGCCCCGCTAATTTTTGTAGTTTTTAGTAGAGACGGGATCTCACCATCTTGGCCAGGCTGATCTTGAACTCCTGACCTCATGATCCACTCGCCTTGGACTCCCAAAGTGCTGGGATTACAGGCGTGGCGTGAGCCACCGTGCCCGGCCAAGCTCCTGGCCTTCTTATTCACTTGACGGTTTTGAGATCTTTGATTTCAGGGATGTTGAGAGCTGCTCCTGTCATCTGGAGTTGAGTCTCACCCATGGGCTAGAGTGTACACAGGAGTGGGACCTTCTGTTCTTGAACTTAGGCTGTGGTGTGATCACCCTTTTCTCTGCATCCACCTGACAGGCTGGGACTTGGGCTATGCCCTGGACAAGGCTGGCTGGTGCAATGATGCCCTCTAGAGGATGGATCAGGCCCAGTCACCACCTCAGATTCAGGGCCTGCTGCTCTTCCTCTTCCCACTCGGCCCTGGTGACAGACAGATAGAGGCCCAGCTGACGTGTCTATCGGAACGACTTTATTTCAGTACACTGGGCCCCACCAGGCAATGTGGTTTGTGCGAGGCTGTGCAAGGGACAGGCTTGGGCTAAAAGAAGGGAGGTGAGTTGGTTAAGCGCACTGCAGTCCGCGGGGCGCTACATTGCTTTCACACATACCTGCTGCTGTGGCCCACACCTGGCAGGGGCCTTTGGTCATAGGACGGCGTGGGGGAGAATACTGTGTAAAGTCTGGGATTGGGGTGGGTCTTGGTGTCACAGGTGAGGGTGCCGGTGAAGACAGGCTGGCCCCAGCTTTGCACCATCTAGGCTGAAGGCCTTTGGACCACTCCTAGGAGTCAGGCCTGGCTCCATTAGCTCCTGGCACTCTGGTCTGGCCCACTACCTCCTTAACCAAGCAGGTCCAAGGTCAAGAATGGCACAAGATCACCCCAGAGGGGGCCTTCCCACCTCTACAACCTAGTCCCCTGGTCAGCTACAGTGGCAAAAGGCAACTTGGTAAATTGCAGCTTTCTCCAGTCTTAAGGGCACTGGCTCTCCAACACCCCTCCCTTGCTTAGGGGTCTCTGCCAAAGAAAAATTTTACCTCCTTTTTCAGAAAATCTAACCAGCAACCAGCCTGTTGATTCCAGGGCAGTGAGCAAGAGGAAAAGGGAGAAAGAGCCTGGTGGGAGTGTCTTTGAGTGTAGCTTCCAATCTCAAGTGGTCCTGCAACCTGTGGACACTGTCAGCTCACCATCAGCTGGGAGAGGTGGGGCCCTGGAGGCTAAGCTTAGGTGCTGTAAACATTAGTGTAGCAAGGCAGGAGGCAGCGAGCTCCCTCTCTCCAGCCCCTAACTGAACAAACACTTCAATAAATAAAACTGTTTGAAGATGGCATTGCAACAAGAACAGATGGAAAGAGAGGACCTGGAACCAGCAGGTGCCTTAACCTCTCCCAAGGCCCCCGAAAGGGGACTGGGCTGAGAACATTAACTCTGCAGCCATTCAGAGGGAGGACTGCTCCTGCCCTCCTCCAGTGGCCGGTGTGGTCCTGTTCCCTGGTGAACATGAGGGCCTCCTGCTCTCTCCTGACTCCAGTCTCTGTAATAGCTCTTGGGGTGCTTTTCCAGCCTCCCAAACTAAAATGGCAACAAAACCAGACAGAACTCAACCCCAGCCCCAGTCCTCAGTGTGCAGTCAGGAGGCATCGATAGTGGAGGCAGCAGCTGCCTGGGACTTCAGGGCACCCTGGGGGTGGGGGTGAGGGTGGGGCCAGCCCAGCCTAGGATGGTCAGCAGCAAGGTCTCCCGGGGGATGGCTTACCTCCCTCTGTCTCCCTGTGGTAGTAAACGGAGTCCCCCACAGTCAGCCAGAGGCCACCTGAGGGGGGAGCACAGCCTCTGCCAGCACTCTTCCCTGTCAGGAGCCAGTTAGTGGTCAACCCCAGGCCTCAGGCCGTCACCACTGCGGGTAGTTCATCGTCCTTTCTGGGCCCAGGGTCCCAGGGCCACACGGCACTCGCATGTGCGCACACACTCATATCCACACACGCACTCACACACAGGCAGTTCCTCGCAAACACTCCGACTCAAGAAAGCGAGTTTTAAAGTGGAGTTAACTTCAGAGAGAGGTGAAGATGATGTCCCGACATTAGAAGGTTTTTCTGTGGATGGATCGGGCACCGTCTTCCTCATATTCCTTCTTGGAGACCCACATCTTCTTAAAGGTGTCCAGGGAGGCAAGGATGGAGCCTCTGGAGGGAGGAAACCCAGAGGAACCATGTGAGAGAGAAGTGGGTATGTGTGGAGCCTACCAGTCCCCTGGGGCCAAACCAAATCAGGCTTTTCTTTAGAGGGTGCTGAGGGGTTATCAGTGCCATCACTTCCTGTTCCGTTCTTACTCCTGGAAGAGCTACTCACCCAATCCACGTGGAATACAGTCTCTCCTGAGGTGCAGATATCTGCAAAGGTGGGGGGAAAGAGGAATCTGAGACTTCCAGCCCTCCCGCTCCCTTTCCCTACAATGCTTCTCTTTCTGCCCATGGCAGGGGATACATTTCACACAAGCCTGAAGCTCTGGCCTCTCTGGAGGGCACTGTGGCCAGCCTGCCACTCGTCTGGAGAAGCAGGTTTCCAGTCCCCACAGGTCCCAGGGAAGCTGGGACTACTGGGGGGGCAGGGAGAAGCAGACTCCGCGGCAAGAACTACACTCCTTCCTTTAGGATCCCCGCTCTCCTCAGACAGCCAACCCCCTTCACCTATCACTAAGGTGTCAGACTGTGTGACAGGGGGAGCCACCTGGGCAGGGGGCACAGCAACAGTAAGTCAGTCTCCTCTTAAGATTATAGTTTCCCTGAAAGATCAAGCAGGGGGCCCTCTACCTAGTACCCTGCCTCATCTGGGTATTAGAACTGCCTGCCTTTGGCGTGAAGAGGGAGAATGAGAGCTCAGTCTCCCTGTGGCTGACCTAGACCTCAGGGTCAGTGTACAGGCTGGGAACCTGGCGCTGCTTGAAGAGCTTGGGCAAAGCTAGAGGGCAGCTACACCGGGCGGCACTCTGTCCCCGGAAGCCCAGTTCCACCCCGGCCAGGCCCGCCATGCTCCTACCCTGATCTTCACATCTTTCGGAGCTAGTTTCTTCACTTCACTCAGGAGCCTGTCACCAAAACCTGAATGGCCAACGAGGAGAACTGCAAGTCAATTCTCGGGGTGCCTGGAGCCAGCAGGAGCTCAACACTGCCAGGGGAAGGGCTCCAAGAGAAGAGACAAACCTTTGAACAGGGTGGAGCCTCCTGAGAGGACAATGTTGGAGAAAAGAGTGCGCCGCAGGTCCATGTCTGACTTCTGAATGGCGAACACCAGGACCTCGTGGATGCCTTCACTCTCCTCTCCAATCAAATCGGGCCTGAAGAGCAGCTCAGGGGCCCGGAATCGGGAAGGACCAATCTGCAGGTACAAGGGCCAGCTGAAGAGGTCGGAGCTGGGACCAAGGTCCCTTTGGGAGTGGGAATGGAAGACGCCCCTCTGCACATCACTTAGTAACTAGGTAGCTATGAAGGCCAGGCTCAAGACAGACTCTACATGTCAAGGGCTTAAAAGAACAAAGATAGGCCTCTTGGAAACTAGTGAGGGGAGGCTCCTGTATTTCCTTCTCGCTCTGGCATTTCCAGCCAAGAGGTCTTTGGCATCAATACATGGATTTATTTGCTCATGGAAACGTCTTCCTAGCAATGGGGGTTCAAGGGAGTGGTAACTCACCGTACACTGCGCCCAGGTGTGGTGAAGGATGGCACTAACCATCCCACTTCCTAATCTCATACTGATGTGGGACAATCCCTTAGGAGCTTCCTCCCCTCTAGCGGGAGGGAGCAAAGTTCTGGCTGCCTCCTCTGCAGGAGACAGGGCCACTCATGCTCAGGAGCTCTGCTGCTCCAGACAGAGGGTGTAAGGCTGGGGTGTCCAATCTTTTGGCTTCCCTGGGCCACATTGGAAGAAGAATTGTCTTGGGCCACACATAATAGACACTAACACTAATGACAGCTGCTGAGCTAAAAAAAAAAAAAAAACTGCAAAAAAATCTCATAATGTTTTAAGAAAGTTTACGACTTTGTGTTGGGCCATCCTAGGCCACGTGCAGCCCATGGGCCAGGGGTTGGACAAGCTTGGTGTAAAGGGACTGGCCTGCCAGACTCCAGACCCTGATGGAGAATTCTGGTTGGGCCCAGAGCTTTTATGGACCTAAGGGGACCGAAGAAAGAAGGCAGACCACCTACCTCAATGGTGCTGCCATCAGGCAGGTAGTACTGAGCTTTCTCTGTCTCTAGCGTCTCATCCTTTTGGGGGTTTATGGATAGGTAGCAGGCTCTCTGCAGATCCAAGCAAGACAGTCAGGCTGGCAGGAAATCTGGTGCACACCCGGTCAAAGCCCCAGGGGAGGAATGTGCTGCTGCACAAACCTGTCTAAACGCTGTGATGGCCCCAATGGTCACTATAGCTGCTGCCCAGAAGCAGGGGCAGTGAGGTCTCTGCTGGGCTTCACTGGGTGGCATTTAGCATATGAGTTCTTAACTGCTCCACCTTCCTGATGGGCAAGCTTGGAAACTTGGCCTCTGGATCCTCGGTCTGAGACCACAACCTAAGTTCAGCCCAGGCCCAGGCATCTTTCTCCTTCTACCACTCATATGGTTCTGGTCCTGCCCAGCTCAGAGTTTTCCCTCTAGCCACAGCTGGCAGGAGGTTTCAGTTTACTTACAAAGACAAATGTCTTAAATGTATTATGACTTCTTCAAGGATGTTAAAAAAATAAAAATAAAAAAACCAGGACTGGGCACGGTAGCTCATGCTGCAATTCTAGCACTTTGGGAGGCTGAGGCGGGCAGATCACTTGTGGTCAGGAGTTTGAGACCAGCCTGATCAACATGGTGAAACCATGTCTCTGCTAAAAATACAAAAATTAGTGGGGTGTGGTGGCAGGCACCTATAATCCCAGCTACTTGGGAGGCTGAGGCAGGATTCAAGCGATTGCTTGAACCCGGGAGGCAGAGGTTACAGTGAGCCGAGATCACCATTGATTGCACTGCAGTCTGGGCGACAGAGCGAGACTCCATCTCAGAAACAAAACAAAATGAAACAAAACCAAACCCTATGTAATCTGCATATAAGGTATAAAAAACATACTGAGCCCCTATGTGGCCATCACCCAGCTGAAGAAATGGAAGCAGCTCCCTTTCCCTCAACAAGATGGCAGCATGTCAGGAAGGCGAATCTGTCAGTGTGACGTGGGAGAGACCTGGCTGGGAAGAACAAGGCCTCGCCAGGGACTCCCAGGCAGGTGCTTCGCCTGGCTTCACTGGCAGGTCACCAAGGTCCTGGGTGCTATGCTCCCAACCCCCACTGCATCCCTAGGCCCAGGGGGCAGCACTTACTTCTTTTATGGCCTTGACAATCTCAAACTCAGAGGATGAGTGGAAGTCGTAGCCCTCCTTACGCAGGTAGAGGCGCAGGAAGCGAGAGACGTCCCGGCCCGCGATGTCGATGCGCATGATGGAGTGGGGCATGGCAAAGCCCTCATAGATGGGCACAGCATGGGTGACTCCATCCCCAGAATCCAGCACCACCCCTGTGGTCCTGCCTGTAGCATAACTGAAGCAAAGGGGCACACCGTCACTCAGCACTGCCTCCTCACGCTGGGAAGAAATACACTTCTTTATTTAGGGTTCAATGTCAGCTAAACTAAAGCTTGGGCCTGCCTCTCTCCAGGGTCCGTAGAATAGACTGGGTACTAAGGAAGCCCGGGTGCTGGAGCAAGCCATGAAATACCTGAACGGAAGGAGCTGATCTTCTCCAAGTTCCCTCCCCGTACCCAGAAGAGCAGGCCTTCCTGTCTGAGATGGCCTGGCCTTCAGCTGCTTCAGAGACCCAGCCTAGGGGCCAGGCAGGAAAAGTAAGAATAAAGAAAAATAAGAATATTTTTCACTTCCATTAAAAACAAAGGCAGGAGAAGACCCTGCTTTACTGGTTTGAGAGCCTGGGGACCTTTGTCAGCCTCGCTCCAAAAAAAGGCAAGTGAGGCAACTGACCCCCTGCTCAGTGCAGAGAGGCCAACAGAGCATGGACGCGCTGTGGGGAGGGTGGGCTTGCCAGCCCCATCTCAAGTGGCAGCCGCTCTTCAGCTCCAGCTGATTTTTGCCCTGTGGGAATGTGTGCCCGGCATTCCCAGATCTTCCCATTTTTTCAGAGAAGCCAAAAATTTGGATTTTGATGGGACACCTCTTGATTTTTAAATGCTGGCTCACAGTTTGTTAATGGGGTCAAATAAATCCCACGTGTAGGTCACTCGTGGATAATCTCTGCTGTAGACCTCACTCTGGTGTGAGGCGGGGTAGGAGTGTGACAGGAGCCACGGGGGATGGGAACAAGGACTGTGGTGGCATTCGGATCATGGGTGTCTCAGCAGCCTGGCGGAGCAGCTGGCCACAATAAGTGCTGAATAATAAGTGGACACATTACAGGGGCCTCCGGGAAGAGCTGCTGCAGCATGTGGCTGCCTCGGCAGGCCCAGCCAAGGCCTTGGGGACCAAACCCGCTAGGAGTCCTGACACTGGGATATGGTCAATAGTAGCCACATGTCCTCCTTTGCTTTCAACTACGAAGCCTCAGTGCTCAGTTTCAGCAAAAGCCTCTCTCTCTTTCCCACCATCTTTAACCTTTCCCTAGCAGGGGGGCTCAAGTTACTCTGAACCATTCCAGAGGAGAGCCAGCCTCAGCTGTGCCAAAGGACTGCTTTCCCTGCAGGTGCCGGGCTAGCCAGCTGCTACTCACAGGCTGAGTACAGCTTGCATGGAGATGAAAAGAGCGGGCACATTGAAGGTCTCGAAGAAAACTTCGGCAGCTCGTTCCCGGTTTTTTCGTGGGTTTAAAGGCGCCTCAGTCAGGAGCACAGGATGCTGGTGAAAGGAGCCCAGGAGACAATGAGGCCAAGGCCAGATTTCCATCTTCATTAGTCTTGGGGGAGAAGACCCTGCCTTGCTGGTTTGAGAGCCCGGGGACTTCTGTCAGCCTCCCTCCAAAAAAAGGCAAGCTGTGCCTGTCAACTATCCCTGCCCAAGTAGGTTTCTCAACTTTTCAAGTTAACGCCCACTTTAAAATTTCATTCTGTCCTCAGCTGTGCCCCCCAACTCCCCTCCTTGTCCTCCAAGATTGTTATACAGGCCCCTGTGTCTGCTGTGTATCTCCAACTGTCAAGAAGATTTTGTGAAACTCTAAATTCCTGCCACAGACCAGTTCCAGTCTGTGACCTGTTAGAAACCAGGCCGCACAGCAGGAGGTGAATGGCAGGTATGCCAGCATTACCGTCTGAGCTCCACCTCCCATCAGATCATCCGAGGCACTAGATTCTCATAGGAGTGTGAACCCTACTGTGAACTGCGCATGTGAGGGATCTAGGTTGGGCACTCCTTATAAGAATTGAATGCCTGATGATCAGAGGTGGAACAGCTTCATCCCGAAACTATCTGGCCACCCCAAACCCCCACCCCTATGGAAATACTGTCTTCTAAGAAACTAGTCCCTGGTGCCAAAAAGGTTGGGGACCACTGCTTTAAAAAAACTGTCTGAAAACAGCCGGGCGTGGTGGCTCACGCCTGTAATCCCAGCACTTTGGGAGGCTGAGGCGGGCGGATCATCTGAGGTCGGGAGTTCGAGACCAGCCTGACCAACATGGAGAAACCCCGTCTCTACTAAAGATACAAAATTAGCCGGGCGTGGTGGTGCATGCCTGTAATCCCAGCTACTCAGGAAGGCTGAGGCAGGAGAATCGCTTGAACCCGGGAGGCGGAGGTTGCGGTGAGCCGAGATTGCACCATTGTACTCTAGCCTAGGCAACAAGAGCGAAACTCCATCTCAAAAAAGCAAACAAACAAAAAAACCAAAACTGAAAACATCCCACCTGCACCTGGAAATTGATACACCTAGTCTGCACCTCTCTGCATTTTCTTTCTTTTTTTTTTTTTTTGAGACAGGGTCTCACTCTGTCACCAGGCTGTAAGTTCAGTGGTGCGATCTTGGCTTACTGCAACCTCGATGCCCCCAGGCTCAAGCAGTCCTCCCACCTCATCATTTCAAGTAGCCGTGACTACAGGCACGCACCACTATACCCGGCTATTTTTTTTTTCGTATTTTTAGTAGAGGTGGTGTTTTGCCATGCTGCCCAACTTGGTCTCAAACTCCTGAGCTCAAGAGATCCACCCAAAGTGCTGGAATTATAGGCATGACCCACAGTGACCAGCCTCCCTTTACATTTTTGAATGGAGAGTTACTTCCTCACAAGTTAATAAGCACAGGCTGCACAAGGTGGCTCATGCCTGTAATCCCAGCACTTTGAGAGGTGGAGGCGGATAGATTGCCTGAACCCAGGAGTTTGAGACCAGCCTGGGCAACATGGCAAAACCTTGTCTCTACAAAAAATACAAAATTTGCCAGGTGCCGTGGCTCATGCTGTAATCCCAGCTACTTGGGAAGCTGAGGCAGGAGAATCATTTGAATCCGGGAGGCAGAGTTTGCAGTGAGCCTAGATCACGCCATTGCACTCCAGCCTGGCCAACAAGAGCAAAACCCCACCACACACACACACACGCGCGCGCACACACACACACACACACACACACACACAAATTAGCCGGGCATGGTAGGGGATGGGGCTGAGATGGGATTACTTGAGCCCAGGAGGTCGAGGCTGCAGTGAGCTATTGCACTCCAGTCTGGGTGAAAGAAGTTAATGAGCACAGGCTTTGAATTCTAAAAGACATAGGTCTGAATTCCATCTCTACCCTTTGTTCACTAGGTGACCTTGGAAATACCACTTGGCTTTTCTTTTTTTTTTTTTGAGACGGAGTCTCGCTCTGTCGCCTAGGCTGGAGTGCAGTGGCGCAATCTCGGCTCGCTGCAAGCTCCGCCTCCTGGGCTCACGCCATTCTCCTGCCTCAGCCTCCGGAGTAGCTGGGACTACAGGCACCCGCCACCACGCCCGGAGAATTTTTTGTATTTTTAGTGGAGACAGGGTTTCACCGTGTTAGCCAGGATGGTCTCGATCTCCTGACCTCATGATCCACCTGCCTTGGCCTCCCAAAGTGCTGGGATTACAGGCATGAGCCACCGCGCCCGGCCACGACTTGGCTTTTCTGAACTTGTTCCCTTGTTTGTAAAATGAGATAATACTACCTATATCTCATAGGAATGGTGTTAAGATTAAATCTGAATATGCCTGAAAATCAAATGGCTCCAGCACTCTTGGCAGTGATCATCATCCTCCTCATCATCTCTAGGGTAGGAGTTTGACACAGCTTTGCATACCCTACAGGAGTGCCCTACACACAGGATCCTCACCTCCTCTGAGAAAGTCTGCAGCTGGTCCTTAGAATAGACATATTGCCAAATGCGTTCCATGTCGTTCCAATCCTTGACGATGCCATGCTCCATGGGATAGCGGATTGAAAGCAGACCTCGGTGCTCCTGAGAAAAGAGAACAGGACTTGCGACTGCAGTCAGGCTCCGCCCAGGACCCTGCTCTCCCAAGACTGAGCAGTGCAAGCTGAATCCCTCGCAAAGAAGCCTCAGCTTCCTGAGCTCCCACCCTGCTGTCCTTGCCCAGGGCTAAGGGTGGGCACTCATTCTCCAAGGCTATATACTGTTTGCTGCAAACTGCCCTCATTCCCGAGGAGCCAGCAAAGCAGGGGGCTTCTGCATTTCCATGGCCCCTCAGGTGCCTCTAGGGCAAGTGGCAGGAGGCATCTTCCTCATTGCCTGGTTGAAGGACACAATCTCCTGGCTCCCACCTCTGGGCCTCAGCACTTGAAGCCAAGGATGGCAACAGCGATTCTGCTATCTGCTTACGAGAGGCTGCATGAGGGCTCTGCCAAAGCTGTGCGAATTAACTCATCCCTAGGGTACCCCAGCCAGGATCTCCCCACTGAATATTTTTTGTGAAAAAAATAATAAACACAGTAAATTTGATCACTGACAAGGCAGTGACAGAATGCAGAAGACAACAGCCCTGTTTTCTAGACTGGTCTCAGTGTGTCCCAAAGTGAGGTCCCAGGTATTTCTTCTCCAAGACCACAGGCTGTTCCTGGGAAAAATAAACCACCTAAGCCTAGGATGAGAGAATCAAAAAGGAGATTTTCAGAGAAAGTTGCCCCTTTTACTTATGAGTATGTCCAAATGTTGGGACATGTTCCATGTGGTGAATAATGAAGGTCCTCTGCTGGCTTGAGGCTTGTTCTGTAGGCGTGGGAATTACCTCGGCTTTGGGGCCAATGAAGATGTCGCCTTCAAGGGCTCCTGCCATGACACGAACGTGCTTGGGTCGGCCCACACTAGAAAAGACAGTGAGGAGGACCATCATTTTTCATTTCATGACAGAACACAGGAAGGATGTATAGATGTACATACACACTCAAATTCTACTGAGATTATCTTCGAGGAGTGAAGTCACAGTTGATTTTGGTTTTCTTCTTTATACTTTTCTGTATTTTCCACAATTTCTAAAATGAACATGTATTATATTATTTATATATTGTTTCATATTTTATATTTATTATAAATTATGAAAACAAATTTTTAGAGTATTCAATACCTCTAGTTCTTCTCTTTCTCCAGTGTAAGTACAGACCAAGAAAGATGAGGAAATGAGAATTTCTAAAGGAGTGATTAACTCAAAACATTTTAGTGTCCTTAGTCCCCTTCCCAGGACATCTGAGTAAAACTGTGATGCTGGGCCGGGCTCGGTGGCTCACGCCTATAATCCCAGCACTTTGGGAAGGTGAGGCAGGTGGATCATTTGAGGTCAAGAGTTTGAGACCAGCCTGGCCAACATGGTGAAACCCCATCTCTACTAAAAATACAAACATTAGCTGGGCGTGATGGCACATGCCTATAATCCCAGCTACTTGGGAGGCTGAGGCACGACAATCACTTGAACCTGCAAGGCAGGAGTTGCAGTGAGCTGAGATTGCGCCACTGCACTCCAGCCTGGGCTACAGAATGAGACTCCGTCTCACAAAACAAAACAAAAAAACTGTGATGCTATAGATCGGACAGATAGCCTCTTCCTTTCCCTGCCCCTTTAAGCCCTTCCTGTAAGCCTCTGTGCTCTTCTCCTGCCTGCAGTCTCTCTGCCTTAGGAGGAAAGTTCTGAGAAACTACTCATTAAGATAGTAGAAGGGCTGTAATCCCAGCACTTTGGGAGGCTGAGGCAGGCGGATCACGAGGTCAGGAGATCAAGACCATCCTGGCTAACACGGTGAAATCCCGTCTCCACTAAAAATACAAAAAAATTAGCCAGGCGTGGTGGCGGGCGCCTGTAGTCCCAGCTACTCGGGAGGCTGAGGCAGGAGAATGGCGTGAACCCGGGAGGCGGAGCTTGCAGTAAGCCAAGATCACACCACTGCACTCCACCCTGGGCAACAGAGCGAGACTCCGTCTCAAAAAAAAAAAAAAAAAAAAAAAAAAAAAGATAGGTTAAATGTTAATCCCCAGCCTGGGTGATAGGAGAATTTTAAAAGGAGGGCTCGACCAAGAGGCAATCCTCTAAAGCAGTGAGTTATCAATGATAAAATTTTTTAGCATCAGATAAAATTGGATTTTTAAAAAGAGGCCTCTTGTCTGTGCCTCTCAAATTGTACCACGTAGACAACTGTTCTCCTTTGTTGACTCCAAACCCGGCTCCTGTTCCTTATAGGGCTGGGCCTGTAACAAAGCTGATGAGCCTCCAAAATGTCTAAGCTACAGAATGACTTACTAGTTTGGAAAGCAGTATTTGGGGATCTGATCACCAGCAAAACCAGCTTTAATCACACCGGATCCCTGAGGAAAGAGGAGAGAGAATGAGGAGTCAGAACTATCACAAATACAAAAGGAAAAATACATTATATGGTATCATTTTTATTTGAGAAAAGAAAGCGGCCGGGCGCAGTGGCTGACACTTGTAATCTCAACACTTTGGGAGGCAGAGGCAGGAGGATCACTTGAGGTCAGGAGTTTGAGAC
Organism: Pongo pygmaeus; assembly: GCF_028885625.2. Classification (NCBI taxonomy): domain Eukaryota; kingdom Metazoa; phylum Chordata; class Mammalia; order Primates; family Hominidae; genus Pongo; species Pongo pygmaeus. Next base: position 107,785,237 of record NC_072381.2, read on the forward strand.
AAGCCTACCCACCATGGTGAAACCCTGTCTCTAGTAAAAATACAAAAATTAGCCAGGTGTGTTGGCAGGCACCTGTAGTTCCAGCTACTTGGGAGGCTGAGGTGGGAGAATCACTTGAATCTGGGAGGCAGAGGTTGCAGTGAGCCAAGATTGTGCCACTGCACTCCAGCCTGGGTGACAGAGTGAGACTCTGTCTCACAGGAAAAAAAAACAAAAAACCTAATATTTGTATATAATATATACATTTATTTGAACCTAGAAAAAGGTGAATGCACACCAAAAACGGAAGTGGAAATAGGATGGTGAGGAGGATTCTCACTGTATACTCAACCGTATTGTGTGAGTTTTCTGCAGTCTCTGACTCTTCTACATTGAATATGTTTTGCTTTGGGAATTAAAAATACTAGTAATAAAGGGAAGAAAAAGACAGAAAACCTGGGGAAAGAAGAAGGTACCTAGAAGCATCAAAGCAGCCAAGTTCAGGAACATAAGGTGGAAAAAGCACATGACTCCTTGTTACACCACCCTGGGGTGCTTTTAACCTACTTTCCCGGCTCAGACCTGAACTCTCCCAGCTTCCAGGGCCTCTGTGACAGACACCGCCATGAGCACTGTCATGCTTGAAATGGACTCCCATGGAACACGTGCTGTCTGGTTCTTATCACAAGGGCAGAGCACTATGCTTTGGGAGATTTTTGTTGTTGTTTTCTTTTTAACTATGCTTTCCTTTTACTCCTTGGTCTCCTGATGGTAAAGAGAAGCAAAGACTAAAGCCTACTCTGAGAATAGAAGAGAACCACAGTCCTGCTGCTCCAACACTTGGTATGTCGAGTGAGGTGTCCAGAAAAGAATCTGAGTTCTCCCAGCATCTCAGGTACCACCCAGGGCCCAATCAATGTAAACACTGACTCTAGACAGAGACCAACCCTGTGCAGGACAGATGTCAAGGCTTAGTATTGCTTGTAGATACACCCTGTCCTCTTCCTTTTTTTTTGAGATGGAGTCTCTTTCTGTCGTCCAGGCTGGAGTACAGTGGTGCAATCTGGGCTCACTGCAAGCTCTGCCTCCCAGGTTCACGCCATTCTCCTGCCTCAGCCTCCTGAGTAGCTGGGACTACAGGTGCCCACCAGCACGCCCGGCTAATTTTTTTGTATTTTTTTTTTTTAAATTAGAGAAGGATTTCACCGTGTTAGCCAGGATGATCTCAATCTCCTGACCTCGTGATCCGCCCGCCTTGGCCTCCCAAAGTGCTGGGATTACAGGTGTGAGCCACCGCGCCCGGCCTTTTTTTTTTTGAGACAGAGTCTCCGTCTGTCACCCAGGCTGGAGTGTGGTGGCACAATCTCGGCTCACTGCAACCTCCGCCTCCTGGGTTCAAGTGATTCTCCTGCCTCAGCCTCTTGAATAGCTGGGATTACAGGCGCGCACCACCATGCCTGGCTAATTTTTGTATTTTTAGTGGAGATGGGGGTTTCACCATGTTGGTCAGGCTGGTCTCGAACTCCTGACCTTGTGATCCACCTGCCTCGGCCTCCCAAAGTGCTGGGATTACAGGCATGAACCACCGTGCCCGGCCTCCTCTTCCTTCTTAACTCTTCTACCACCACACCTGATATCCTCACCCTTCTAACCCAACATGGTTTGCAGCTGCACCCGTAGCTGGGGCAAGCCTTTTCCTGCTGCCTGTTGACCACTCTCCTGGGGTGGAGTGTGGTATTTCCTGACCCCACTCTGCAAGCACTGAACACACCAGCAGACTCTAAGTAGCCAAGGTTATCTGCACCAAAGGCTTCCCAGCAACATGCCTGCTTCCCTCCTTGACTCTCTTATTCCTGCTCTTCTGCAGGAAGAGGGGGAGTGAGACTGGCCATCTGGTGCTTGCCTTTGGCAAGACAGAGGTTGGTGGAGGAAGCAAGTGGTTGAAGGAAGCTGGGCGTGGTGGCTCACGCCTGTAATCCAGCACTGTGGGAGGCCGAAGCGGGGCAGATCACATGAGGCCAGAGAGTTCAAGGCCAGCCTGGCCAACATGGCAAAACACTGCCTTTACTACAAATACAAAAATTAGCCAGGTGTGCTACACGTCTGTAATCCCAGCTACTCAGGGAGGCTGAGGCAGGAGAATCACTTGAACCCAGGAAGTGGAGGTTGCAGTGAGCCAAGATCGCACCACTGCACTCCAGCCAGGGAGACAGAGTGAGACTCCACCTCAAAAAAAAAAAAAAAAAGTGGTTGAAGGGCGGAGAAAGTGGTATGAGAGGAGAGCAGGGCAGCCAGTTCTCTAAGGGAGCAGGAACCTTTGCCAACAGAAGAGAGTGAAAACAGAAGACAATGTGCAAACTCATTGGACTGGGCAGTACAACAAGGAGCCTGGAAAAAGTGCAGCTGTCAAGTGAGCTGAAAGACTGGGAAGGAGGGGGAATTTGCCTACAAACCCAAGGGCTCTGAGAGCAAGGCACGGACAGGCAAGAAGGGAACTCCTAGAACTTGTTTGCTCAGTCTTCCAATGATTGCTCACTGCCTTCATCTGGGTGTGGTGATGCCAACAGACTAATTGGGTCTCCCGGCAGAGGTTAAAAAACAAGAGAGGATGAAATCTGTCCTTCAGACCCTGGATATTTTTAAGAGATGATTTTCCTGGGTATTTGATTTTTAGTTTACAAGCAAAAGGACTAGAGTCTGGGTAAACAGGCAGATTATGAAGTCAGATTTGTTTTTTCTTCTCTGTCCTTCCTAGCAAAGAGTATAAAAGGCCCAGTTCAAATATCATCACCTTCCTCCTGAAGAAACATCCCCAATTGGAATGAATGATCATCTTCCTATTATCTCACAGCAAATCTCCATTACCTGCACCACGAGGTGGCATGCACTTCATTCTGCTTTCTATTACAATGTAAGGTTTCCACTTTTGTCTCTTTTCAGTCGAAGTTCCTTAAGGCTAAAGTACATTTCGGCAGTATCTGGCATTTGCTGGGTACTCAACAGATGCTGGCTGAGTAAAATTAAAATCAAGTGCAAATGACTGGCAGATAGAACCTAAAGTATGGAACCTGAATGACCAGCTGAAATGACAGAAGCCCCAGGCAGAGGCGGTTCAGGAAAGGGGAAAGCAGCACTGGGAGTGATGCACAAGGTGGAACCAGACCCAGCGTGTCCTTGCAGCCCCCAAGCAGGCCTGCCAGGCCAGTCGTAGGGTGAAGAATCAGTGGAGAATGAGGAGCAGCTGAGCTGCCTCAATTCTGCTCAAGCCACACAAATTCTGCTCAAGAGCATACAAAAGGGTTATGTCCATTTCTTTAACAGTATGTACAACTAGGAACTGTGTACCTGGCAAATAAGCTGCCACTGTCTTTGTTATTCACTCTGGCAAGGCCAAATGAAAAAATGTCTGGTAGAGACTTCTTGAGTAGTCTCGGCTGGGTGTGGTGACTCATGCCTATAATCCAAGCACTTAGGAAGGCCGAGGCAAGCAAATCACTTTGAGGCCAGGAGTTTGAGACCAGCCTGACCAAAATGGAGAAACCCCATCACTACAAAAAATACCAAAAAGTTAGCCAGGCATGGTGATGCGTGCCTGTACTCCTAGCTACTTGGGAGGCTGAGCTAGGAAGATTGCCTGAGCCCGGGAGGTCGAGACCAGCCTGCACAACGTGGTGAAACCCCGTCTCTACAAAAAATACAAAAATTAGCTGGGTATGGTCGTTGTGCGCCTGTAGTCCCAGCTACTCAGGAGGCTGAGGTCAGAGGATCACTTGAGTCTGGGAGGTCAAGGCTGCAGCAAGCTGTAATTGCACTGCTGCACTCCAGCCTGGATGACAGAGTAAGATAAGACCCTGTCTGGAAACCAACCAACTAACCAAACAAACAAACAAAAAGTATGGCTGGGTGCGGTGGCCCACGCCTGTCACCTCATCACTTTGGAAGGCAGATGCAGGAGGATTGCTTGAGGCCAAGAGTTCGAGAGACCAGCCTGGGCAACATGGCAAAACACCATCTCTACAAAATATTTATTTTAATTTTAATTTTTTTGAGATGGAGTCTGGCTCTGTCACCCACCTAGAGTACAGTGGTACAATCTCGGCTCACTGCAACCTCCGCCTCCTGGATTCAAGCGATTGTCCTGTCTCAGCCTCCTGAGTAGTTGTGGTTACAGGTGTGCGCCACTACGCCAGGCTAATTTTTGTATTTTTAGTGTAGATGGGGTTTCACCATGTTGGCCAGGCTGGTCTCGAACTCCTGATCTCAAGTGATCCACCCGCCTTAGTCTCCCAAAATGCAAGGATTACAGGCATGTGCCACCATACCAGGCCTACAAAATATTTAAAAATTACTTGGGCATGGTGGTGCGGGTCCATAGTCCCTGCTACTTGGGAGGCTGAGCCCAAGAGGTCAGGGCTGCAGTGAGCCCTGATCTCGCCACTGCACTCCAGACTGGGCGACAGAGTGAGCCTCTGCCTCAAAAAATATATATAAAAAATTCAAAATAAGGCCAGGCGCAGTGGCTTACACCTGTAATCCCAGCACTTTGCGAGGCCAAGGGGGGCGGATCACGAGGTCAGGAGATTGAGACCATCCTGGCTAACACGGTGAAACCCCGTCTCCACTAAAAAGTACAAAAAATTAGCCGGGCGAGGTGGTGGGCGCCTGTAGTCCCAGCTACTCAGGAGGCTGAGGCAGGAGAATGGCGTGAACCCGGGAGGCAGAGCTTGTAGTAAGCTGACATTGCGCGACTGCACTCCAGCCTGGGCGACAGTGCGAGACTCCACCTAAAAAAAAAAAAAAAAAAATTAGCCGGGTGTGGTGGCACGTGCCTGTAGTCCCAGTACTCGGGAGGCTGAGGCAGGAGAATCTCTTGAACCCACGCAGGGGAGGTTGCAGTGAGCCGAGATTGCACCACTGCAATTTAGCCTGGGCGACAGAGACAGCCTCCGTCTCAAAATAAATAAATAAATAAATACACGATTTTTTTTTTTTTTTTTCTGATACGGAGTCTTGCTCTGTCGCCCAGGCTGGAGTTCAGTGGCGCAATCTCGGCTCACTGCAAGCTCCGCCTCCCGGGTCCAAAGCCATTCTCCTGCCTCAGCCTCTGGAGTAGCTGGGACCACAGGCGCCTGCCACCACACCTGGCTAATTTTTTTGTATTTTTATTTTATTTATTTTATTTTGAGACGCAGTCTCGCTCTGTCGCCCAGGCTGGAGTCCAGTGGCGCGACCTCGGCTCACTGCAAGTTCCGCCTCCCGGGTTCATGCCATTCTCCTGCCTCAGCCTCCCGAGTAGCTGGGACTACAGGTACCCGCCACCACGCCCAGCTAATTTTTTGTATTTTTAGTAAAGATGGGGTTTCACCATGTTAGCCAAGATGGTCTCGATCTCCTGACCTCGATAAATACACAAATTTTTAAAAATCAGAATATCTGGCAACACTAGGCCCGTATTCCTGCATGGGGACAATTGGATAGAAAGGAGAAGCAGTTAACATTTTGGTCAGGCATGCTCAATTCAATGCACCTTTCAGATTTCCCAGCCTGGAAGAGGTGCCTTTCAGGCTATTCTCTCTCTTCTCTTTTGAGTATATTTCCATTCCTGCTTGGCCTCTGCAGGCATTGAGTTTGAGATCCCTATTCTAGGCATTTCCAGTCACTAATTGGTGATGTTTCTTCTTCCACATGGTATCTGATTTCTTTTTTATCCTCAGAGGACTTAGCTCAGTGTGAAGCACATCCTTGGCTTGCAAAATATCCATAATTGAACGTGAAAATATCTTTGTAAGTCACCTCTTCTTCACCTTTTCTGTCAAGCTAGGGATGGATTCTTGCTGAAGCTGTACAACCAACAGCCTGAATATCACACTGCAAGTGACAGTGTTAGATAAATACATTGACTTCATTTCCTCAGCTAATTCTAGTGTCCCTAAAAACTTAAGTGAATCAGCATTAGTAGGATCAGAAAAGCTGATTACAAATTGTAAAAGAAAAATTTTTTCAGACAGTTAGTGAAATCTGAACATTGACTAGATAACTGATAAGATTAAGGGGTTCTTGTTAATTTGATTAGGCATGATAATAGTATATTGATTATGTTTTTAAATGAGTGTGGGGCTGGGCGTGGTGGCTCACGCCTATAATCCCAGCACGTTGGGAGGCTGAGGTGGCTGGATCCTTTGAGGCCAGGAGTTCGAGATCAGCCTGGCCAACATGGCAAAACCCCGTCTCTACTAAAAATACAAAAATTAGCTGGGCATGGTGGTGCGTGCCTGTAGTCCCAGCTACTCAGGAGGCTGAAGCAGGAGAATCACTTGAGCCAGGAGGTTGCAGTGAGCATCACTGCACTCCAGCCCGGGTGACACAGCAGACTGCATCTCAGGAAAAAAAAAAAAGAATGTGGGAGAAGGAAATGGGCAGGAATGTAGTTGAAAAGATTGGCCAAGAGTTTGATAACTGTTACAGCTAGGTGAACGTATGGATGTTCCTTACACTATTCCTTCTCCTTTTGTATGTTTGAAATTGCTATAATAAAAAGAAATAACAGTAAGATGATAGCACTTAAGTAAACTTTCAAAACACAAACAGCACACTCCCCTGCCAAACTTAAAATGCATATGCACATAAAATCATGGATGGATCTAGGCATGGTGGCTTGCTCCTCCTATACTCCCAGCTACTTGGGAGGCTGAGGCAGGAGGTTTGCTTGAGCTCAGGAGTTTGAGGCTGCAGTGAGCTACGACTGCAGCACTGCACTCTAATCTGGGTGATAGAGTGAGACCTTATCTCTAAAAAAAAATTTAAAAACAAATAATAATTAAAAATTTAAAAAAATCATAGGTGGAAAGGAGCACAATTTTTTTTTTTTTTTAAAGAGATGGGGGTCTTGCTGTATTGCCCAGGCTGGCCTTGAACAACACAATTTTCCTGACTTATCTTCCTGAGTATAAAAGGAGGACAATTTTATGATGATGGTTGTTTTGCGGGTTATTTGTAAAACAGAGAGAAAGGATAGGGTTGCCAGGCACAGTGGCTCATGCCTGTAATCCCAGCACTTTGGGAAGCTGAGGTGGGAGGACTGCTTCAGCCCAGGAGTTGTAGATCAGCCTGGGGAACACAGGGAGACCCCATTTCTACAAAAAAAAAAAAAAAAAAAAAAGCTGAGCAGGTGGTACATGGCTGTAGTCCCAGCTACTTGGGAGGCTAAGGTGGGAGGATTGCTTAAGCTTGGCAAGTTGAGGCTGCAGTGAGCTTTGATTGTGCCACTGAGCCCCAACCTGGGCAACAGAGTGAGACCTTGTCTCAAAAAAAAAAAAAGATAGGGTTGTGGAGGGGTACAAAGAGTCTTCAATTATATCTGTAATGTTTTATTTCCTTAAAACATGAAGGTGGATGGGACCACTAAAGCAAAAAAAATACTGAAGCAAATATGGCAACGTCAATATTTATTAAATCTGGGTAGTAGACACATGCTACCTGGGTGCTTGTTATATACCACACCGAATTTTTCTGTATGTTTAAAGTATCTCTCTCTCTTTTTTTTTTTTTTAAAGGGGGCTGAAGCAGCACAACATCCAAAGCAAAACAAACAAATGCTTAGCTTATTGTTGAACTTCTGAAGAGCCTGCATTTAGGTCCATATAGTCACAAAGACAGTTTTAAGTTTGACAAGAACGTTGATCCATTTTAGGTTTAGGCAAAACTGTAAACTTAGAGTTTTTTTTTTTTTTTTTTTTTTTTTTTTTTTTAAATAGGCTGGAGTGAGGTGCACGATCTCACTGCAGCCTCAAACTCCTGGGCTCAAGTGATTCTCCCATCTCAGCCTCCTACAAGTGCATGCCACCAAGCATGCCTGGCTAATTTTTTTTTTTTTTTTAAAGTAGAGATGAAGTCTCACTATGTTGCCCAGGCTGGTCTCCAATTCCTGGGCTCAAACGATCTTCCAGCCTTGGCTTTCCAAAATGCTGGAATTACAGGAGTAAGCCACCACATTTGGCCTGGATCTTAGGAAAAATTTGAGTTTCAGAATAAACATGGTATTCTGATCAAAGTGTAGTCCTCAAAATGTGGCCTAGGAGCTGCTCCCATCTTACACTATTCTCTGTGATATGTCTTTGGGAAGAAATGACTTATATTTGGTTTTAAAAAATACCTATCATCATAAAGCTTCTCGGGTGATTAAAAAAAATACCTATCACTTTATTGTTGTCATTAAAGCACTCACCTACCTGCCCCTCCATTTTCCTCATTAAATTCTGATGAAATGACTTGATGCCAGAGTAAGATGAAAGGAGTGGTCACAATTGTCTTATGATTGGGAAAGGCTGTGAACCTAATGGGGCTCTTTCCCTGCTTTCTTTCTCCTGCATTCTTTTGATTATACTCTTCTTGGCCCATAAATAAAGTGTAACAACATGTTAAGCTATAGAGTTAACATAGCTAGTGATACATTATTCTCATTATATGTAATAAGTTGTCTCAGGTATTTCAAATAATGTTTCCTATACATCTACCATCTTGAAAATAATAAAAACAAAATGACCCCCCCCAAATGTTAAACAGCAAGGACTACCTGAGACCCCAAATGTAAAAATGTGTCAGATATTCAGCAAATACTAATAGGAAAATGACTTAAGTTTCTCCTACTTCACCTTTTGGCAGAAATACTGGCATAATAAAGGACATGTTTTCCCAGAGGGGGGAAAAAAAAAGACAAGTCAATTCTTTAAATCTTGAAACTAAAAATGCATCACTGCTGTAATGCATTTCGAAACATACTACCAGGAAAGAGAAAGAAAAAAACTAAGACGCATTAGTGTAAGTGATATTAAAGAAAATGGCCAGAGATGGAACTCCTGCCTAGCAATTCAAGAAGCAAAGGAGCTGGTGGGATAGACAGGTTGTTCCTTCTGCATTGCTGATGAAAACAGGAAATTGAATTTCTATATATTTTTCCTTTTTACAACTAAGAAGGCAGAAGAAGCACAAAGAGCCTGGCTAAAGACAGAAATCATAGTGCTCTCTGAAAATCAACATCAAGAACAAAAAGTCCTACTCAATTATCTGCAGTAACTAACTAGAGAAAACTCCCCATCTTTTCTTTATTTAGGAATATCTTTGTTACTTTGATAGAGATATTCAGTCATTCATCCAATCACCCATCAATCCAATGAAAAAACATCTATTGAGCACACAGAGGTGCCAGACCCTAGGTATACTGTGTGTGTGTAGAGAGAAGTGGTTGAAGTGAGACTAAAGGAATATCATCTTTCTTAAATTTTTTTTTCCAACACCACTAAACCTGTGGGAGAATATCATCTTTTTCCACAAGGATTTAATAGTCTAGTGAAGGAGACAAAAAGATCCTCTCAAAAATGAAGTATCTGGGCCGGGTGTGGTGGCTCATGGTTGTAATCCCAGCACTTTGGGAGGCCGAGGCGGGTGGATCATTTGAGGTCAGGAGTTCAGGACAAGTCTGGCCAATATGGTGAAACCCCATCTCTACTAAAAATACAAAAATTAGGCCGGGCGCGGTGGCTCACGCCTGTAATCCCAGCACTTTGGAAGGCCGAGGTGGGCGGATCACGAGGTCAGGAGATCCAGACCATCCTGGCTAACACGGTGAAACCCCATCTCTACTAAAAATACAAAAAATTAGCCGGGCGAGGTGGCGGGCGCCTGTAGTCCCAGCTACTCGGGGGCTGAGGCAGGAGAATGGCGTGAACCCGGGAGGCGGAGCTTGCAGTGAGCTGAGATCGCGCCACTGCACTCCAGCCTGGGCGACAGTGAGACTCCGTCTCAAAAAAAAAAAAAAAAAAAAAAAATTAGCCAGGCGTGGCGGTGCACATCTGTCATCCCAGCTACTTGGGAGTCTAGACTGGAGAATCTCTTGAACCTGGAGGCGGAGGCTGCAGTGAGCTGAGATCGCACAATTGCACTCCAGCCTGGGTGACAAAGCGAGATCCTGTTCCCTCCACCCCCCACACCAAAAAAAGAGGTGTCTCTGCCAGGCACGGTGGCTCAGGCCTGTAATCCCAGCACTTTGGGAGGCCAAGGTAGGAGAATCGCAACAGCCCAGGAGTTTGAGACCAGCCTGGACAACATGGTGAAACCCTTCCTACAAAAAATACAAAAATTAGCCGGGGTGGTGGCGCGTGCCTGCAGCCCCAGCTACTCGAGAGGCTTAAGCGGGAGGATCACTTGAGCCCAGGAGGTTGAGGCTGCAGTGAGCTGTGATCGCGCCACTGCATTTCAGACTCAGCAACAGAGCGAGACCCTGTCTCCAAAAAAAAAAAAGAAAAAAAAAAAGAGCTGTCTCATTGAGCTCAATCCTGCCCCTTTCTAAAGGGGAATAATAAAAACAAAATACCCCTGGAGAGAAGGAAAATGTAATGAAAACAACAACAAAAATATATTGGAAAAAGCGAGCAACTTGGAACTGGATCTCAGTCTGATGACTGGCTCCTCAATTCCTAAACTGGATGGTTTGAAATCTGTTATTTAACATCCCTGCATACACTGGGGATAGTAATTCCTATCTACCTAACAGAGCTGAAGCTTAAGCGAGAATATTGTAATATGCCTAAGGTCCCAAGAGCTGAATCAACAAAGGGAATCTGACAGAGTCAGCTTACAACAGAGGGAACTGGTATTTTTGCCTCAACGGAGGGACCTACAAGGGACACAGAAAGGGATCAATCTCTGTGGGACCAAAGCTTTGAATCGAAGGCAGAAATGCAGTCGTTTTACAGTTTTCTCCTTTCCCCCCAAAATAAGAGCAGTATTTAGATTCTTTCTATTGGTCAATATTGATGCTTCTGCATGGTGCTGCTGGCAAAAGGGATGACGGATAAAGTACTGGATTTAGGGCACCTCTGCTATGTGACCTTGGGCTCACGTTACTTCTTCGCGCTTCAGTTTTCTCACCGGTAACACGAAGATCAAAGTTCCTTTTAAACTATGCGTCCAGTTTTTGTGAGGATTCAACTCGAATGTATGTGAAAACGCCCTGGAAGCGCTAGAGCGCCAGGCAAATATTAAGTTTGGTAATTTTTCCCCCTAAGAACTAGGCGTTCCAAAGAGGAGGACAACCTCTCTGCTTGCTTTGTCATTCTCCTTTCTTCTCGACCTTTATCAACTTTGTAATTTATAATCACAGTAATAGCTGACATCCTACAGCAGTTTCTGGCACCAGATTCTCGGGCCCCACCCAGATCCATACCACCAAGCCGCAGCGCCGGCTGAGACCGAAGGAAAACTTAGCCGTTCTCCACCCGCGGGCGGGCACTTGCCTTTAGGCCCCACCACCCAGAGTCCCGGAAGCCAATCCCCACAGCCCTGGAGCACTGCCCCGCCCCTTCAAGAGGGAAAACAATATGGCGGCCAGGAAGAACGGCAGGGGCGTGAGCCAATCACCGCAGAGGCCTAGCCTCATCCGGCAAGGCTAAGAGGCGGTATCATTGGCCAAGATGGATAGCCAGAGCAACCAATAGAGCGATCGGAAACGGAGGAGAGGGCGGGCGACGGGCTCTCACACAGCGGTTAAGGCCCCTAGAGCCAAGGGCCCAAGAACTGGCTTGGACTATAACTCTTTCCTTTATCCACTCCAGAGTTCTCCATCCCACTTTCGCTGGCTGGCCGCCTTGCCTGCGGACTATGTGATAAGGGGAGGAAGGAGGCGGCTGTGGCTGAACGCGCCTGACAGGCCGGGCCAGTGACAAAGAGCCGGCGGCTCAGGCTGAACCCCGGGAAGCGATCCTTTCGAGGAGGAGAGCCCAAGTCCCCTTATAGATAGGAAAGACGCAACTCACGTTGTCGATCACGACAGGCTGGTTGGCGATCACATCGTAGGACTCCATGGCAGAGGAATCTCTCCTTCTGGGGAAGGAACTGCTCAGCCGGGTCCGCCGCTAGCGCCACTGACACGCATGCGCAGTCTAGCCGCCGGTTCAGGGCGGCGAGGGAGCGGCCCAACCTCGCCTCTGAAGAACTACAATCCCCAGCAAGCTTTGCGCCTGGGTCAGCGCTCTAGCTTGCTTTGTTGCCAGCCTAGTTTAAGACTGGGAGTCGCATTTCCCATGCACAGTACCCTGGGATTTGTGGTCTCCCTAGATTAAACAGCCAGAGACACAGGTTGATGGTCATGTTGCATGCCTGGATCTGTAGTCCCTTTGATGGAGTTCGCAGTGCATGCTGAGGTATGTAGTCTTCTCGAGTACTTGTCTGTAGTTCGGTTTAGATTGGTCGTAATTCATGGATGTTTGGATTTTGCAGATCAGCCCTGCCACTCCCCCCAACGTTCCCTTAGACAATATAAGGTTCTCATGTTTTTATTTGGATCTGTAAGACTTTAATAAACATCTCCTAGCACCTCACACTCTAACAAAAAGGAAATGTTAACACACGTACGCGAGAGGACATATTCCTACAACAAAGGAAAACAATTTAAATTGCATAAAATTAGCTTTAAGTTAAAAACCTGTATATTGTCGTTGCCTTTTGCATTTTCTTTTTTTCTGCATAACAGGCTAACATTGATCCGAAGATTGGCAATTGGAACTACTAGTATAGGTAATCTTTTGGTCATTAAAACATCATCTAAGGGTTTCAGAAACTGCTCTAGTATCTCTTTAATTTTCATAAGGAGCTAGAATTGACATTGATGGTTGAGAAAATGGAGGTGAAGAGAGGTTATGTGTCACTGCTTTCAAATGAGCCCAGTGTATTTTTTTCTCTGGATTATGTTCTCCCCCAGCCCCTTTGAAATTTCAGGGACCTTTTTGTCAATAGCCCTAGAAAACATTAGATTTATTATCATCTATTAATACTAACGCCCCATGGATGAATGAATCAATCCATTGTCAGATTTATGTTTAAATCCTAGTTAGCAGCGCGTCAGCAAAACAGTAACAAATCCTTTGTTGGCGCACTTCTCGGTGCTTTCGTGGGACCCTAGCACCTCAGAGGGTGCTCAGCATCTCTAAACTTGGGTTCCTCCTAACACTAGGGGGAGACCAAGAGCCTTGGGACACTCCCAACACAGGGAGGGGAGGCGGGGCCTATTGTCAAGTCACGCCTTCCCTGCCTGTGGCTGGCACAGACATTAGCCAATGGGTGCTTGGATAGGGCGCGCCGGCGCCCCGCCCCCCTGAGCGCCCCGCCGCCCCGAGGCACCCTCTGGCAGACTCGGCGGCGGCTACAGCCTGGGCGGACGGTGCGCCGTGCGCAGGCGCGGAGCTAGACCTCGCTGCAGCCCCCATCGCCTCGGGGAGTCTCACCCACCGAGTCCGCCCGCTGGCCCGTCAGTGCTCTCCCCGTCGTTTGCCCTCTCCAGTTCCCCCAGTGCCTGCCCTACGCACCCCGATGGCGGAGCTGCGGCCTAGCGGCGCCCCCGGCCCCACCGCGCCCCCGGCCCCTGGCCCGACTGCCCCCCCGGCCTTCGCTTCGCTCTTTCCCCCGGGACTGCACGCCATCTACGGAGAGTGCCGCCGCCTTTACCCTGACCAGCCGAACCCGCTCCAGGTTACCGCTATCGTCAAGTACTGGTAAGCTCTGGGCCGCGGGGAGACGGACAGGCGCGGGCTGGAAAGGGTTAAAGCGCCGAGGGCGAAGCAATTTGTGGGAGGTGGGAGGAGGGGTAGAGAATGGTTAAAGCACTCTGAAGGAGGGCTTCCTGCTGCGAGGGAAGGAGTTAAGGCTCAAGTTGGGAATGGGGACAAAGGGGTTAACGGAACCCGTGGGTAGTGAGGGGTTAACCGGGATTAGGAGAATAGAGTGAGGACTGGGGGTGTGTGTAGGAGCAGAGGGGGGAACGGCAGGAGCGAGGGAACTGTAAACGTGGTGAAAAGAGGGGGCGCCTGTAGGGGGTCATTAGTGGGCGAGAGGAAGCCAAGCGGGGGCGGCTGAAGTGGGATGGGACAGGCGAGGCGGGGCCTGGGGAGCATTTGAGAGGGCTTTGGAGGAGCGAGGCCGATGAAGCTCAGAGGGCACGAGACTGCATAGGATGGGGGGGTTCGAGGGGCCCAGGGCTCTCCTGTGGTGGGTAGGAGGGCCAAAGATGAGGGCCTGGTGCTTGTGGAGAGATGAGGAGGAGGTCTCCTTTTGATACCTTCCCGATGAGCTCAGACGTCGTATCAGGGCAAAGCTTTTGCTTTTGAAGTTTGACGGAGCAGCTCTTCCTGATAAACTTTTTGCTTACTCTGCACTGTTCTCTTTCTCCGTGCAGAGCTTCCTCCTAGCTCTGCAGTTGCTTTGCTTTAGGACATTAGGTAGAGAGAACCATGATTTGGCTTAGGATTGAAGGGGACCACAGTTTCCCACCTCCAGTTGGAAATAAATGATGGAGACTCTGGGACCTCAGCAGGGAGGAATTGTGCAGTGGGACATTAAGAGGAGCTTCTTGGCCATGGCCTGCAGTTTCTCCGGGGAGCTGAGAGTAACCCTCAAGTAGCTTTAGGATAGGAATGGTCTTTTCTAATTTCACATTCCTGTTTGCAGCCTGTTTCTTCCTTCAGCATTTGGGCAAAACAGATGTTCTGGGGACTCTGGAAAAGAACCTGTCCTCAAGGTCTTGCTGGACCAAAAACTGAGATATTGGTTGAAACTGTCCAGGACCACATTCATGCAGGCATTGTGTTAGATGATCTTCAATGAGTCTTGAAAGACTGTTTTGCAGCTGCTTGGGAGTGTAGCCAAAGGGTAGACCTGAAGGGGCAAGTGGACATCTTTGCTGGTTACCTCTCCTTTTGGGACTGAGTCTTCCTCCTGGTGAAAACCTGTTACTTCCCCTGGACATGGGTGTCAGTAGGCTGTGCAGGGCTGAGGCCAGCTGCCTGTGTCAATGGGAGGATGCCAAGAGGCCAACAGTGTGGAGAGCCTGGGGACCAGCCACCTGCTGTCTAGGGAGGGTTGTAGGGAACAGTCTCCTCTGTCAGAGTAGCTGGGAGGAGGTGGAACTGGTGTCGCAGTCCTCTCTGGCTGACGAACTGTTCTCTGGTTGAGAGGAGTTGTTGAAGAGCGCTTCTGAGTGGAAAGCAGCTCTTGCTAGCTTAATGACCCATTCTCATTGTGCCTTTATATTTAACTATGTGTTGTGATGAACTTGTTGTCGTGTGTCATGAGAAAAGTGGGCCTGGGCTGGGCACGGTGGCTCATGCCTGTATTCCCACCACTTTGGGGAGCCTTGAGGATCCCTTGAGGCCAGGAGTTCAAGACCAGTGTGGGCAACATATCCAGACCCTATCTCTGTTATCTGGAAAAAAAACAAAAAAGAAGTGGGCCTGGCTTTGCCATGCTGTTTGTTCAGGCCTCATTTGAGTGTGAGGAGAAATCCCTACACAGATTCAGGCAACTATTTTTATGTCACCCAAGTAGCCATAAAGGATAGAATTGTATGTAAAAGGTATGAAAGCATGTGCAAAGGACTAAGGGCAATTTTTTTTTTTCCTTCCTGCTGCAAGCTTGTTAAGAGCCATATCTTCAGAGATGGGCTAACATGTGACAGTGAAGAAAAGGGATTATACAGCACTTTGTGAAAGCCCTTCCTAGATGCCGAAAAATATAAAGAGAAACAGCACAGTGACTGGTACTTTCTTTTTTTTTTTTGAGGCAGAGTTTTGCTCTGTCACCCAGGCTGGAGTGCAGTGGCACAATCTTGGCTTACTGCAACCTCTGTCTCCCGGTTTCAAGCGATTCTCGTGCCTCAGCCTCCCAAGTAGCTGATATTACAGGCACATGCCACCTTGCCCAGCTAATTTTTGTATTTTTAGTAGAGGCAGAGTTTCACCATGTTGGCCAGGCTGGTCTCGAACTCCTGACCTCAACTGATCAACCCACCTCGGCCTCCCAAAGTGCTGGGATTACAGGCGTGAGCCAGTGCGCCCAGCCATCAGTGACTGGTACTTTCTAAGATGCGGAGGGGTTTGCAAAAATAAGATCCTGAAATTCATTTATATTCCTCACATTTGGGATCCCACGAAGTTTCTAGCAGGATGACTGACCCAGGCTGTCTGGGTCTGTCTGTGGCCCAGGGTAGCTTGGGATTCATTTTGCAATAGCAGTGTGGCTCTGTGGCTGGTGATCCCTGAGTAGTGGGGACATTCTAACTGAAAGCTGAGACTTTGGTGAGCAAGGATCAAAGCAGAGAGGCAGAACCTGTACTCATGGCCCACTTCAGTCCTGCAACTGCCCTGCGGAGAGAAGTTGGGTGTTCAAGGAATTAAGATGAGGGATGCCCTGGGACCTTGGATAACATCATTTGCTAAGTGTAAAATATGATTTTTTCCCACATACTCATCTGGCCTCTGAGTAGTAAGTAAACAGAATACACTGTGCTTGGGGACAGGGTTAATTTTGTCTGACTCTTGGTAGTTCCTTGCAGTTGGAGTTTTAAGGTTAAGCTTCTCTCCTTGATGTGACACCTTGTGGGAGACTTGGTGAGGAAGAGGGCTGCAGGGATGCTGCAGATGGAGCAGAGAATGGTGAACGCAGTTTTGCAGCTTGGTGCGGGATGGACCTAGGCTGTAGGGGGGCAGGTTTGGAAATTTGCAGCAGGAAACTGGAGCAGGTATGGGGCCTGTAGTGGCTCCCATCTGCTCTGGAGTTCTGTAGCTCTAATGGGGTCTTTCCAGGGATCTCTATTCTTTTCTTTCTTCCCTTGCCCCACAAACTTTTCTAAATCCAACCTGTTATAGAATTTAGTCAAGTGATTTGTTGAAATCAGTTAAGGCAGACATGGAGAGTTGTCCCTCTTCCTCTGTTGAAATGCTAAGCTATTTGTAGCAACTTTCTTACAAGTTCTATAAATAACTTAGCATTTCCTAGCAGAGAATAGGGATTTCTACAAAGGCAAATAATATCCTGGTAAGAGAGGACGAAACAAGACCAACTGGTTTTAAATAGTGTTTAAATTGCCTGGTGCCGGCACCATTGACTGGGATCACTTGTAACATGTCTTTTATTTGATTGTTAGCTTTCCGCCAGCATGCTATCCCAGTTGCAAAGTGTACTCCATCGATGTCCCAGGGGCAGGTGAAGCTTTTGCAGTCTGTGGAATGGTCAGATGTTTGAGGCAGCTCAAATGCTGTGTTTGTGGGCTAAATGCAGACTTCCTTCCACTGATGGTTTCTATTTGATCTATTTCTCTAGCTACCAAAATTTCTTATCCGTTGTTTTTTTTTTTTTTTTTTTTTAGACAAAGTCTCAGTCTGTCGCCCAGGCTGGAGTGCAGTGGCGCAATCTCGGCTCCCTGCAACCTCTGCCTCTGTTGTTCAAGCGATTCTCCTGCCTCAGCCTCTCAAATAGCAAATAGCTGGGATTACAAGCACCTGCCACCACACCCGGCTAATTTTTTGTATCTTTAGTAGAGATGGGGTTTCACCATGTTGGCCAGGCTGGTCTCAAACTCCTGACCTCAAGTGATCCACCCACTTGGGCCTCCCAAAGTGCAGAGATTACAGGTGTGAGCCACCGTGCCCGGCCAAAACAGGATTTTTTTTAAAAAGCACTGATTACTAAAGGGAACTCTTATTGTATTAAATCCTCAGAGTGAGATAATAACTGAATGTCTTCCTCAACTCCTTCTCAGTTGAATGGTGGGGGAAATGTAATGTGGTCCTGAGAGGCCCCAAATCATTTGCCATCCCAGCTCTACCTTTGAGGTGGCAGTCTCTCCTGGGATCATTTTCTGGGTGCAGATGCTCACAGGGCGCAGTTTGATTCCTGCTGCAGTTCTCTGTGCAGAACTAAGTTAAGCCTAAGTTTGGCCTTTGTCACTTGCAATGATAAGAGAACAGCTTTGGTCTATGGGGTGCAGGCTGGTGTCTGCACGGACTAGAGGCTTTGGGTTTGTTTAGAACAAACTGTAATTAACATAGGGCACAATATAGTCTTTCAGGAATTAGCTATCTAAGAGGCTGGAGTGGAGCAGAGCCTCTGCTTCCAGGAACAATGCCCACTGGGGATGCTCGGGATGGTCTTTCAACAGAGGCCAATTGATTGACTGATGTACCTCTTGCCTTGAAGCTTGGCATGTATACAGGCACCACAGAAGAGAGATAATCCCTGCCAATCTCATTTGGGATCGGTAATTTGAAACAGGAGAAAGCAAAATGGGTAACCACCCAGTCTGTTTTATTTCTAAAAGAGGCCCAGTCTTTCAGGGGTAGGAGAAGGGAGCCTCTTGGGTTGCAGAGTTGGGCATTCTGGAGAGATGCGGCCTCTCTTTAGTTACCTTTTACCCAGGTTCCTCCAGGATGGGTCCTTTAGGTTTACAAAGTAGAGTGCCTTAGCTTGACATTTTCTGATTTCCAGGCTTACACTAACACCCCTGTGTTTTGTTTTTTGCAGGTTGGGTGGCCCAGACCCCTTGGACTATGTTAGCATGTACAGGAATGTGGGGAGCCCTTCTGCTAACATCCCCGAGCACTGGCACTACATCAGCTTCGGCCTGAGTGATCTCTATGGCGACAACAGAGTTCATGAGTGAGTATATGCCACCTGTTCTTTATCCAGAGCCTTATTCCTGAGGTCTTCCTGAGCAGGGGTGACAATGTCATAGTGCTGTGAGCGTGGTACTTCTCCGTGGAACCTCTGCATTTCTGCCCTCTGACTATATCTACTCATGCCAAGGTGGGCCTCGTTAACACCTGATTCCTGCTTATCTAGTGCAGGAAAGTCTTGATGAGCAGGATTCCCAAATCAGGTTTTTCTAAGCTTGCCCTGGAGTTTGGGCACATAGGACAGGAAGGTAGCATGGTTATGACTCAGAACTTGGGCTGATGCCTCTGTGTCTACTTCCTTTTATTCCCCTAGCTTATTATGAAACATTTTAAACATAAAGCAAAGTTGGAAGGATTTTATAGTGAACACTCATATACCCACAACCCAGAGTCTCCTGTTAACTTTATACTTGCTTTATCACAAATCTCTTCATCTCTTATCCTTTATCTATCTTACCTACTTCCTTTTAACCTGTATTTATTTTTTTTTATCCTAGTCTGCTTCCGTTTGTTGCCCTATATGCTTTTTTTTTTTGCAGATAGGGTCTCACTCTGTCATCCAGGCTAGATTGCAGTGGTATGATCATGGTTCACTGCGGCCTCGACCTCCCTAGGCTCAGGTGATCCTCCAACTTCAGCCTCCCGAGTAGCTGGGACGACAGGCAAGCACCACCATACCTAGCTAATTTTTGTAATTTTTTTGTAGAGACAGGGTTTCACCATGTTGCCCAGGCTGGTCTCAAACTCCTGGGCTTAAGCAGTTCTTCCACCTCAGCTTCCCAAAGTGTCGGGATTATGGGTGTGAGCCACTGTGCCCAACTCAGAGTTCATACTCTTAATGACTGTATTCTCTTGCCTTTTGAGCAATTATATCATGTACTCCAATAAGCTACCAACTATTTTTTTTAGAAACGGAGTCTTGCTTTGTCGCCCAGGCTGGAGTGCAGTGGGGTGATCTCGGCTCACTGCAAGCTCCGCCTGCCTGGTTCACGCCATTCTCCTGCCTCAGCCTTCTGAGTACCTGGGACTATAGGCACCCACCACCACGCCCAGCTAATTTTTGTATTTTTAGTAGAGACGGGGTTTCACCATGTTAGCCAGGATGGTCTTGATCTCCTGACCTCGTGATCTGCCTGCCTTGGCCTCGCAAAGTGCTGGGATTACAGGCGTGAGCCACTGTGCCCGGCCTGCTGCCATCTATATTTTAAAAAGATTTTTTTTAGCTGGGCACAGTGGCTCATGCCTGTAATCCCAGCACTTTGTGGGGCTGAGGCAGGTGGCTCACTTGAGGTCAGGAGTTCGAGACCAGCCTGACCAACATGGTGAAACCCCATCTCTACTAAAAATACAAAAAATTAGCTAGGCATGGTGGCATGTGCCTGTAGTCCCAACTACTCCGGAGGCTGAGGCACGAGAATCACTTGAACCTGGGAGGCAGACGTTGCAGTGAGCTGAGATCGTGCCACTGCGCTCCAGCCTGGGCAACAGAGTGAAACTGTGTCTTAATAATAATTAGGCTGGGTACGGTGGCTCACGCCTGTAATCCCAGCACTTTGGGAGGTCGAGGCAGGCGGATCACCTGAGGTTGGGAGTTCGAGACAAGCCTGACCAACATGGAGAAACCCCATCTCTACTAAAAATACAAAATTAGCCGGACGTGGTGGCACATGCCTGTAATCCCAGCTACTAGGGAGGCTGAGGCAGGAGAATTGCTTGAACCTGGGAGGCGTAGTTTGCAGTGAGCTGAGATTGTGCCATTGTACTCCAGCCTGGGCAACAAGAGTGAAACTCCATCTCAAAAAAAAAAAAAAATAGTAATAATAATAATAATAATTAAAATAAAGTTTTTTTCTATTTATATTCTTTTGATGGAGAGTTTCTTTTCTTCAATTTAAATGCAATCTTTCTATGTTCGTATTCTGTCAATTAAAAATAAAATAAATAGTATTCCCTCAACCTCATTAGCATGGTTAATCAAGAGCTGACTTTATTTGTATTGTCATATCCTCATCTGGTTTTTGCCTTTTGTACTTTTTTGCCCCTTATACCATGTCTTTTCTATCTCGGTGGTGGCTGCTTAAACTGGGCAGGTTGAAAGAGTAGCAGGACTCGTCCTGTCCTGCCTTTGCATAGCGACCAATTCTGGAGATGATGATGGTATCATAAAGAAGATGATGATAGCCTTTTTTCCCTTTGTTTAGTACTTACTATCTTCCATGTCATTGTGTTAAATGCTTTACAATCTTATCAGGTTCTCATTATTCATATTTTATAGATAAGAAAAATGAGTCTCTTGAGGGGTTAAATGAATTGCTCAAAGTTACAGATCTAGGGGTAAAAGAGCTGGGATTGAATTGGGCTGTTTGAGTCCAAAGTTTGAGCTTTTTTGTTTTGTTTTTTGAGACAGGGTCACGCTCTGTCACCCAGGCAGGAGTGTAGTGGCTCAATCATGGCTCACTGCAGCCTCAACCTCCTGGGCTCAAGCAATTATCCCACCTCAACCTCCCAAGGAGCTGGGACTACAGGCATGCGCCATCACACCTGGCTAATTTTCCAAATTTTCTGTAGAGTTGAGGTCTCACTGTGTTTCCCAGGCTGGTCTCAGATGACTGGGCTGAAGCGATCCTCCTGCCTTGGCCTCCCAAAGTGTTGGGATTACAAGTGTGAACCACTGTATTCAGCCTCAGAGTTTTAGCTTTTAACCACTGGGCTATTCCACCTCTCTGAACACAGGCCTAACCCAACTTCCTCTTCTCTCTTGTTAAGCTTAGAGGCCCAGGTTTCATCTCTTCACTGGTCACGTGTTGGGAGCAATGTCTGCAGCTGCCTTTACAGCCTTCCAAATGAATTCATTGCAGTGTCAGCAGAAGGATTTGGGAACAGGGAATTAATCTTGCCTGAATGGGGACCCAGCATTACAGTATTAATAATGGAGATAGAATAACAAACAGATGTGGGGAGTAAAGGGACTATGCTGGACCTTAATTTATATTTTTAATAAGAACCTGCAGAGAGTATTTAGTGCAGCTAGCCTGTACCTTTTTTGTTGACAGATTTATTCTGGTTAAGAGAATATCATTTCCTATGTGGCTTTAGGATTCTTCCAGTCTACCTGCTAGGTATAGGCCCAAGACCCAAAATAACATGAAGAATGTGATTGAGCAAGCCGCATATTTCAGAAGGGGCAACCTCTTAATTTGAAATAGGACCTTATTGTTTTTTTCTGGTTTAATACTATCCTCTTACATGTGTTTCATTTCTACATGGTACAGCACTTTGTATTCATATGTCATTTATGACAAGAGTGAAACCTCTATTTGGGTTTTCATGTCACCAATCAAGCCTAGTATTTTCCAGTATTACATCCTGGCACTAGAAGGATATGGAAGGAATGTTCTCAGATATTTACCCAGTTCTGGTCTATGTTGCAGAAGTCAAAAGTACCTCTATAGGCTGGGCATGGTGCCTCATGCCTATAGTCCTAGCGCTTTGGAGGTTGAGGCAGGAGGATCGCTTGAGCCCAGGAGTTCGACACCAGCCTGGGGAACATAGTGAGACCCCCCCATCTCTACAGAAAATACAGAAATTAGCCAGACATGGTGGTGTGCATCTGTAGCCCTAGCTACTTGAGGGGCTGAGGTGGGAGGATCACTGGAGCCCGGGAGTTTGAAGCTGCAGTGAGCCATGATTGCACTACTACACTCCAGTTTGGGTAACAGAGCAAGACCCTATCTCAAAAAATAAATAAAGAAAGAAAAATAATAAAACATGAATAGGTACCTTTATAATTGGCCTTGTACTGGGATGACTGGTTTCTTTTTGATCCTGTTAAGTTTCTTGAAGAAAAATGTGATTTTCCACACATTTCATAACGGTGGGGCCTCTTTAAAATGACTTAATTAATCCTCATTTAAATTAGTACTCAAAGCTGAGGCCAGAAAGGCAAGTGTTCTGCCATCCAGCTTAAGTGCTAAGAGGTGCTGGGTTGGAATGACGGCAAATGGATCTCTGGCAACAATTCTTCTTCCACTGTCTGTGTCTTCTCTTCAGCAAGAAAGGAGCAGGAGCATTGGTTCATTTTTTCAGCACACATTCATCAAGCATCTACTTTGTATCAGACACAGAACATCATAATAGATGTCTTGGGGGATGAAATAGCAAGACATAATTCTTGTCTGAAGGAGCTCATGTTCCAGAGGGGAGATAAACATGTAAAGACGGTTATAATATTGAGTAATAAATGCTATAGTCCATGGGTGTAAAACATGATCTGGGAGCAGAGCAGAGGGAGTAACTTCTAGTCAGGCTGTTGAATTGCTAGAGGCTGCAGTGAGGAGGTAGCATTTGAGAGGAACCCTGTAGGAAGGGGCCTGGGATGCCATCTGCAGCCTGACACTCCATGGTACCAACAGCGCTTTTAGGAGTGAGAGGGACTTGAAAAACCTTCTAGCTCAGTATTTCAAAAACTTTTAGTGCCACTTTCATAATTGTTGCCACTTGTAGTATTATTTACTTCATGTTCTTTTTAAGTTATCCTCTCCTTTTTTAAACTGATATGAATTTATTTTTATTTTTATTTTTGAGATGGTCTTGCTCTGTTGCCCAGGCTGGAGGGCAGTGGCGAGGTCACGGCTCACTGCAGCCTCAACCACTCTGGCTCAAATAACCCTCCTACCTCAGCCTCCCAAGTAGCTGGGACCACAGGCATGTACCACCACACCCGGCAATTTTTTTTTTTTTTATTATTGTTGACATGAGGTCTCGCTATGTTGCCCAGGCTGGTCTCGAACTACTGGACTCAAGCAATCCTCCCGCCTTGGCCTCTCAAAGTGCTGGGATTGCAGGCAAGAGCCAGTGCTCCTGGCAATGGCATTTATTAAATGCCTGCTGTGTACCTCCTCCTATTATGATCTTTCCTTCTCCTCACAGCCTGTTGAGGGTAGGAACAGGCAGAAGCGAGGGGTCCTCTGCATTTCTTCCTTGCTCCTGGCAGGCATGCTTCAGGGCAGGAGGGGATGCCCACCCTGGTAACCCTAAAAGGGAGGAAGAGTACGATGATTTGATAAGCCTTGGGATGGCCATTTTCTTTCAAGTTCTTTCCTTATTCACATTCACTAAAGGAAACCAGGCAAGAGAGCACTTGTTTCGATCAAGATTCTTAAGAAGCCATTTCTGAAGTTGGAGAGATGGAACAAGTTGTAGGTCTGGGCAGCCACAGGAGAGAACAAAGTGCTTTTCTAGGAACCCCAAGGCTGCTCGCAACTGACCTGAGTGGAGAAATTGTCTTGTGGGACTCTTCCCTGTGACTTGGGAGGTGTCAGACAGCTGAACCTCAGCTGCCAAGTGCTGTCAGAGCTTGCAGCTCTGGCCTTCCCCTTTATGGCCAGGCAGCTGTGGACTGGAATGTGGGGATCTATGTGGCTGTAGAAGTGGTTTCAGCATCACTCTGTGAGGATTTCTGGCTGCCCCTGGTACCACCAACAGCTCTGGCTAGACAGAGCCTATGGGGCCCTAACCGAGGCTGGAAGGCTGGGTAGTTGGAGAGTGCATTTGAGAACTCAGGCAGACTTCCCTGGTGGGATTTTCCCAGGGCAGGTCATGTGCTGTACATGTCGGGCTGGTTCCAAAGACAGCCTTTGTGTGGAGTTGGCCCAAAAGCATGGGTCGTGCCCATGCCTCACCACCATGGGTGATCTAGGCTCTGTCTCACAAATGTGACTTCTTGGCGCACGTGTCCAATGGAGTTTGGAGCAGTTCTGCACCCCCGTGGGGGCTGGAACTGCTAATGACCAGCTTTCTGGGGCTGCCTCCACCCGGTTGGTGGAGAGCCTCCCTTTCCCTTGTGTTCTTCTTAGTTGGGCTCTGCACCCGCGTGAGTTATTTATTAAAACACTGGATACAGATTAACTTTTCCAGTTGTTGTTTAGTGTGGCCTCGGTCTCCTGCAGTTGAGAAATGCTAATTTTTCCTCCTCAAAGCTTAGTTTGCCGGAACTTTTTTTTTTTTTTTTGAGACGGAGTCTCGCTCTGTCACCCAGGCTGGAGTGCAATGGCGTGATCTCGCTCACTGCAACCTGTACCTCCCAGGTTCAAGCGATTCACCTGCCTCAGCCTCCCAAGTAGCTGGGACTACAGGCGCATGCCACCACGCCTGGCTAATTCTTGTATTTTTAGTAGAGGCAGGGTTTCACCATGTTGGCCAGGCTGGTCTCGAACTCCTGATCTCAGGTGATCCACCCACCTCAGCCTCCCAAAGTGCTGGGATTACAGGTGTGAGCCATCCCACCTGGCCTGCAGGAACTTTTTAACATGTCGTTTCCAAGAGAGATCCTTTCTTTGCCATACACATCTGTACTGGGAGCTTGGTCCCTCCTCTGGTTGGACCTTTGCCCTCCTCCTAGAGCTCTCATGAGGCTGGCAACCAGAATGCCTCCCTAAGCCACTGGGCCCAGCCCTGGCTAAGTTTAGCAGGCTAAAAGAAGTGTTCTGCAGGCTCATTGGGGGGCACACCTCCCTGAAGCCTGGTCCCTCTGCCTTTCCTCTCAGGGATGTTCAGTGTCAGGATGACTATTTGCATGAGATGGTGGAGTTCCCTGCTAAGAACAGGTGATCTGGACCACCAAGCAAGCGTAAGGTGTCCTTTGTCATGGCCCAGTGTGGGGCAGGGCCCAACAGGGACTCTCTAGAGCCCTTCCTGAGACCAAAGCTCTCACTTAGGGTTGGAGTTCAGGCCCCAAATCTCTGAATTTGTGAATTTTTAAATGTTGAGGAGAATTTCTTTTCTTTTTCTTTCTTTTCTTTCTTTCTTTTTTTTTTTTTTTTTTTTTTTGAGATAGAGCCTTCTTCCTTTGTTGCCAAGGCTAGAGTGCAGTGACACGACCTCGACTCTGCTGGGATTATTTATAGGCGTGCGCCACCATGCTCGGCTAATTTTTTATTTTTATTAGAGATGGGGTTTTACTATGTTGGCCAGGCTGGTCTCAGACTCCTGACCTCAAGTGATCTACCCGTCTCAGCCTCCCAAAGTCCTGGGATTTCTTTTCTTTTGTACCTACAGGAAGACCTGTATCGTGGGGGTTCCCAGCAGATGTTTGTGGGTGCGTGGCTTCATCCTTTATAAAGCATTTCATTTGCAGCATGGATTGTTTCTTCCTTCATGGGGTAAGGGTTACAAATTCTCCAATTCAGAGAGTCCCTCAACAGTTGGGAAAAAACTTGTCCATCTGGCCCAGTTAAACTCACTCTTTTTTTTTTTTTTTGAGACAGAGTCTCGCTCTGTTGCCAGGCTGGAGTGCAGTGGCATGATCTCGGCTCACTGCAGCCTCCACCTTCCGGGTTCAAGCGATTGTCCTGCCTCAGCCTCCCAAGTAGCTGGGATTACAGGTGCCCGCCAACACGCCCAGCTAATTTTTGTATTTTTAGTAGAGATGAGGTTTCACCATGTTGGCCAGGATGGTCTCGATTTCTTGACCTCGTGCTGGGATTACGGGTGTAAGCCTCTGTGCTGGCCTAAACTCACTTTTAAAAAGCCTGTAGCTGGACATGGTGGCTCACATCTGTAATCCCAGCATTTTGGGAGGCTGTGGTGGGCGGATCACCTGAGGTCAGGAGTTCGAGACCAGCCTGGCCAACATGGCGAAACCCGTCTCTACTAAAAATACAAAAATTAGCCAGGTGTGGTGGTGGACACCTGTAATCCCAGCTACTGGGGAGGCTGAGACAGGATAATCGCTTGAACCCGAGAGTTGGAGGTTGCAGTGAGCCGAGACTGCATCATTGCACTCTAGCCTGGGCAATAAGAGTGAAACTCCATCTCAAAAAAAAAAAAAAATTAGCTGGGCATGGTGGCACACACCTGTAAACCAAGCTACTTGGGAGGCTGAGGCAGGAGAATCGCTTGGACTCGGGGGGCAGAGATTACAGTGAGCCGAGATCTCGCCACTGCACTCTAGTCTGGGTTAAGGAGTGAGACTCTGTCCAAAAAAAAACCAACCAAACAAACAAAAAGAACAACTGAGTGGTGTGGTACTGTAAGTGACTACCAGGCCAGAGTGGTGCCAGGTAGGTCAGCGCTGGGAAAATTCCTTCTTTTCCTCAAGAGACTTGGAAGCCTTTATGGGTTTGATGCAATCCGATCTCTCAGTCCCAGGATTTTCCCCTGTTCAGCCCACCCTTTTGGGCTCTCCTCTTCCAAGCTGTGCTATTATCTATGTTGAATGCTATTCCCCATACCTCTCATGTCCTGGGTCTGAGTTTGCTAGCCTCTCCCTTATCCACCTTTCTGATTCAGGGGTCGCAACTCTGGCCTTTGGCCCTTGACTCCTGAATTCATTCATGTATCTTGCCTCTGAGGTATTCAATGCAGTTGCATTTCTTGTTTCAGTTCTGATGTTCCTGAGATGTGTCTGGTGGGATCTTATCCTTTATGACCTCAGCCCTGAGGAATGGTATCCTCACCCGTCCAACTAACTTTGCAGCTTGCTGTCCTGCCTACCAAGCTCTTGAGGACCAGGCTGTGCAGCACACTCACCAGCAGAGCTATCTTCAGTCCCCTGTACAGGCAGAACATTGGACAAGATGATGTGTTTGAGTGTGGAGACAATGAAGAATCTGACCAAGTGCCTGCCCTTAAAAATGCAGCATATGCTTGGTAGGAGATGGTGAGGTCCTTGAGAAAGAAGATGACAGTGAGGATTAGGACTGGGAGCAGCTTCCTGTCTCCCTGTGACTTTGAGGCTCTCTCCCCTCATCCTGTGATCTTCAGTGTTCCAAGAAACTTTAAACATATAATTATTATTACAAACAATTATAGCCCTTACTCTGTATAAGGCACTCTTCTAAGTGCTTTATATAAACTCATTTAATCCTCAGAACAACTGTATGGTGTAGGACTTATTATCCTTATTTTACACATAAGGAAACTGAGATGCAGAAATGTTAAGGAACTCATCCACCCAGCCAGTGAATGCTGGAACTGGGATATAAACCCAGGCAGTCTGGATCCAGTAGTCACCACCTCCTTTTTCTACCTCCTGCAGAGAGCTGGAGAATTCTATTCAGAATTATGCTGCTAAATTCAAAGTTATCTTGGATTAATGGAATGAAATGATCAAGACTGAGTAGAGTTAACCAGAAAGTGCTTTGTTGGGGGAAATGTTGAGCTGGATGTAGAAGCTATCTATCTGACTGACTGTCTGTCTGTCTGTCTATCTATCTATCTATTTATTTATTTATTTATTTTTGACACAGGGCCTGGCCCTCTCGCCCAGGCTGGAGTGCACTGGCTCCATCTTGGCTCACTGCAACCTCTGCTTCCCAGGCTTAAGTCATCCTCCCACCTCAACCTTCTGAGTAGCTGGTACTACAGGCACGCACCATCATGCCTGGCTAATTTTTATACTTTTTGTAGAGATTGGGTTTTGCCGTGTTGCCCAGGCTGGTCTCAAACTCATGAGCTCAAGCCATCCCAAAGTGCTGGGATCATAGGCGTGAGTCACCGCTCCCGGCCTGGAAGCAGCTTTTAAAGAAAGGGTCTGGCTGGATACGGTGGCTCACGCCTGTAATCCCAGCACTTTGGGAGGCCGAGACAGGCGGATCACGAGGTCAGGAAATCAAGGCCATCCTGGCTAACACCCTGTAACCCCGTCTCTACTAAAAAAATATAAAAAACTAGCCGGGCCTGGTGGCGGGCACCTGTAGTCCCAGCTAGGCGGGAGGCTGAGGCAGGAGAATGGCGTGAATCCGGGAGGCGGAGCTTGCAGTGAGCGGAGATGCGCCACTGCACTCCAGCCTGGGAGACAGAGCGAGACTCCGTCTCAAAAAAAAAAAAAAGAAGAAAAGAAAGAGTCCTTCAGGGCAATGGCAGGAGGGTAAAACGGGACAGCAGGTGACAGGTGTCATCTCTCAAGTCAAGACTTCACCAACCAGGCTGGGCATGGTGGCTCACTCGTGTAATCCCAGCACTTTGGGAGGCTGAGGCAGGCGGATCACCTGAGGTTGGAAGTTCGAGACCAGCTTGGCCAACATGGTGAAACCCTGTCTCTACTAAAAAAAAAAAAACGCGAAAATTATCCAGGCGTGTTGGCGAGCACCTGTAATCTCAGCTATTCAGGAGGCTGAGGCAGAAGAATCGCTTGAACCCACGAGGCAGAGATTGCAGTGAGCTGAGATCATGCCATTGCACTCCAGCTTTGGCAACAAGAGAGAAACTCTGTCTCAAAAAAAAAAAAAAAAGACTTCTGCAACCTTATCATAGTCATTTACAGTAAGTTGCCAGGAAAGTCTGCAACTTTTAAAAACATAAAAATTTCTGGCTTAGATGGCAAGTTCCTGTGGTCATGCTGCTCTTTCTGTGGTCAGGGATGTGCCCAGCATCTCAGTGGTCCTTATATCAATGCAGATATCCATTTAAAATTTTTAAAATTCCTTTAATGATTTATTTTTAATCAATAGACTTTATATTTTTGTGGGGTTTTTTTGAGATGGAGTCTCGCTCTGTTGCTCAGGCTGGAATGCGGTGGCATGATCTCAGCTCACTGCAAACTCCGTTTCCTGGGTTCAAGCAATTCTCCTGCCTCAGCCTCCCGAGTAGCTGGGATTACAGACACATACCACCACGCCCAGCTAATTTTTGTATTTTTAGTAGAGAGGGGGTTTCGCCATGTTGGCCAGGCTGGTCTTGAACTCTTGACCTCAGGTGATCTGCCCACCTCGGCCTCCCAAAGTGCTGGGATTACAGGCTTGAGTCACCGCGCCTGGCCAGTTTCCCCTATTAGTAACACCTTGCATTAGTGTGGTATATTTGTTATCATTGGGGAACCAATATTGATACTTATTACTACCTTAAGTCCATAGTTTACCTTAGGGTTCACTCTTTGTGTTGTACAGTTCTTTTTTTTTTGAGGCAGAGTTTCACTCTTGTTGCCCAGGCTGGAGCACAATGGTGCGATCTCAGCTCACTGCAGCCTCCACCTCCTGGGTTCAGGTGATTCTCCTGCCTCAGCCTCCTGAGTAGCTGGGACTACCGGCACCCACCACCACGCCCGGCTAATTTTTTTGTATGTTTAGTAGAGATGGGGTTCTACCATGTTGGCCAGCCTGGTCTCGAACTCCTGACCTCAGGTGATCGGCCTGCCTCGGCCTCCCAAAGTGCTGGGATTACAGGCGTGAGCCACCGTGCCTGGCCAGTTCTTGGGTTTTGACAAATGCATGTCATGTATATACCATCACAGCACCATACAAACTAGTTTCACTGCTCTAAAAATTCCTTGTGCTCCACCTGTTCATTCC